>NC_133403.1:31995185-33207593 GCF_047511655.1 Castor canadensis | reverse complement strand
GTAGGGATTATTAGCTTTTTCATGGCCATGAGTCCATGAAAAGTAGTTTGTCTTAACAATAATAATGATAATAATGATAATGATAATAATACAAAATAAATACAAATCTGAGGCTGACCACTCTGACCTTGAAGGTTGTGGGGTCTGGATACAGCTAGATGGTTCTAGTCTCCTGGTTTCTATAATTGACAAGAGTACAACAAGAATTAAGAGGGTTGAGATGTGGAAGATGGAGGAGATGTGGACCCAGATCTTATTCTTCAACAAAACCCAGAAGTGGAATTGTTATGTGAAACCTCCCTGTTCTACACAGGTTGATGATTCATTCAGTTTTATTTCCAAACATGCATAAATGGGCTGAAGAAAACATCTAAAACAAAGCACAACTTAGTTTGCCAGTTTTCCAATGCTGATTTGAGGTATTAAAGCATATACTTTTTATATCACCCTCCCTAATTCAGGCCACACAGCTGACTTCCATCTTCTAGATCGTGTTCTCTGGTCACCAATGTCCACTTTGCCTGTCTATGGGACAGTCTGGACATACTAGAGATTGACCCCCCTAAGAGATAGCTTTAACCCATAAGTGTTGGACAGATGGTGTATAAATTCCCCAGCTCCCTCCTTTCTTGGTTGAGATTAACTCTGGGGCGCATAGTCTACACTGGTTCCCAGGGTGTCCCCAGTGGGATCACGCTCCAGCTGCCCACTATGTAAGTTGGTAATGCGTCTTTTATTGGTTTCCTCTCCCACCTCCCCTCATTTCTCTTCTCCAACAGGGGTTTCTTTCCTTCTCAAATAAACCATTAGCAATCAAACTCCTCTCTCAGTTTCTGAGGATTCAGATTAGACAGGCATGGATAATAATGGATCTAAGATGGCTACTGTTGACAAAGGTCTTGGGGACCATTTTCCAGCCAATTGTGCATGATCAAAGATCCATCATATGCATAGAAATCCCCCAACAGATGAAAAAGAGCTCATCAAAGATGAATTTTGAGAGGCCTATTATCTAAATGATGTAACAGAGAGGAGCAAAGGGGAGCTGTCCTATCACGTCAATGTGGAGTGGTGACCATGTGGACCTTATAGGCCAGAAGGAATATCTGGCTAAGAAGGTGATGCTCAGAGATGGGAGGGTACAGGCAAGAATACAGGTGGTTCCAGCGTCCATGCATCACAACACTCATGACTCCAAAGTCTTCTTTGTATTCTCATGACCAGTGCCTGCCCCATCCCAGCATATACTCATTCTGCCTTTGGCTCACTCCATGGTGTCTTCCCTCCTCTTCATGCAGAATAAATGGAGAGCTCTGGAGAAAGTAGAGTCTGGAGTTAAGAGGCTGTTAAACTATCCAGACATCTCTAATGATAGATTATTTAAATGCTCCTCCCACTTGGAAGTGTAAACAGACCCCATCAAGACCTATAAAGATGAAACCAATCTAAGTCCAGTTAAAAGAAGAAGAAGTGGTCTTCCAATGACCACTTCCTTCCTGCCAAAGCATCCTCTAAGCAGGCCAGAGAGATGTGCATGACTGGTACCCACTAAGGATGCTATGTGATGCCTGTGTACCTTGTACAAGGCAAGTAGGGGGTGAGACCCCTCCTTTCACCACACCCTGAATATGAATGTGCAGCTTTTCCCTCCCAGGGAAAGGTGCATCTCTTTCTAAAAAGGCTGTGCCTTTTTGCAGTTCCTCACCCTGAAGGAGCACCTTTCATAATCTAGGCAAGTCACTGTGCAGGCTAGCAGCTCCATGTATGCAAAGGCCTGGCTTGGTTTATCTTTTGACCTGAGTTCCCAGAGGAGCAAAGCAAGGAAAACGAAGGGAGGAAACCCTCATTTGTCCCATCTAGAAGGCTGTGTAGGTGTGAGAATCCTCACCAGAACCCTGCAACTGTTCCCAACAGCCTGTGCTATTGAGAATCTGCAGGCAGAGCTTCTGTCCGTGTTCTCTTGGTAACCTGTGTCTGAAAAGTGCCAGGAGGAAGGAGAGAAAAAGCAGAGACAATTCCTTCTCTTTGTCATGGTCTGGACATAAACCTTGATCTTCAAGGTTCTCTAAGACTTGCATATACTCAGCTCAAGCTGCCTTCAAGACCTCAAAAATTTCATAGAGCTATTTTTCTGATGACAGAGGCCAGTTCCTTCTATATAAAAAAGAATAATAATCAACTCCCCAACACTGGTAGTCACCAGCTGGGTTCCACTAGGGTTTGGTCTCCAACCATCTGTACCAATGAATGAAGTTAAAATGGACCTACAGAGACTGCACAGGGCCATGGAAGAGCTGCATTCATTAGACAATATTTACTAAGCATCTTCTCAGTGTAAGGTGCTGTCGGGTCCTGGGATAAAGCATTGCACTAGTCATGGCACCTGTCCTCAACAAGCTGCCCACCCAGAGGGAGAGACAGGCAAATATTCCACTGGATACCAGTGCTGTGGCACACCACACTGTCCCATCAAAAATGTCATGTATTTTTGAGTGATTAAATAGTTGAAATATTGGATGGATGGATGGATGGATGGATGGGTGGGTGGATGGAGTAGAGTATTGTGTTATCCTGGTCTGGTGGATTAGAGAAAGTGATATGGAACCTAAATGAATAAATTCAGTTATGTCAAGTGGGGAAGAAGAGAAGAGTGTTCTGTATAAATGAATAGCATGTGCAAATGGCTTGGGGTTAGGAGAGCATTATGTTTCATCAAAACCAAGAAAACAGATGGTCAGGTTAGGCTGTGGAAGCCATAGTGGGAGTGTGTGGAAGGGATGAGAGTTGTGGGGTTTGCAGGGCTGGTTTATGAAGTAGGCGTGACTGTGTTGTAAATGACATCATACTCCACGTCCAAAATATTTAGACTCATCCAAAGAAGTGGGACTTTTAGACCAGCAGGATAGGTTGGTATTTCCAGGCACCACAAGTAGGAGAGGTTGGTATTTCCAGGCACCATGGTTAGCCAAGTGAGAATATTTCATTAATACCTTTATCTCTGTTTTCTGGTGAAAGTACACTGTCGTAGAGTTCCATGTGATTTACATGTGGATAAGTCACAGCTAGGTGGAGACACTCTGAAAATGTCCCTGTGAGTTTAGCTCAGGGTGTGGGGTAGAGAATTGGAAAAAAAGCAAAGTTCCTTAGACTCTCCATCAGTCTTGAGGAACTTCACTCTTGAAATCTTTGCCCATGGGGACCCACGATGCACAAGGGGAAGATGCTTTGAAATCAGTAGTCAAGACTGGTAACAAGGATCTGAACATCCCCAGGTAGCAAACCAGAGATACTGGAAGCTATTGCACTCACAGGCCAGGCCATTAAATATCTGCTAGTGTCATTCCCTCCAAGATTCACCTGATTCACTTGTAATACACTGGCTACCATATATGCACTATCTCTAAGATGAATGGTTCTGGAACAAAGATTCTCTGGACCAAGCCCCAGCCTACAAACTCAGGTCCAAGGTCTAGCTACCTGCCATAATGCCTTCCCATTCCTGACAGAGGTGGTGGAGAAAATAGATATATTACTCTTGAACTCCAGAAGTGGGAAAGAAAGGCATGTCATCCAAACTGCAAACTAGTCAAACGAGACATAAATAAGAGGTACTGAGTAAGAATATAATCTGTACATTATTTTTAAACAATTCTCACTCTAGAAAATTCTATGTAGGCAACCTTATTTTGAGTTCCTACCTCCAGAGCAAAGCTAGGCAGATCACCACAGTGATCTGTGATCTGTGTTGGATAGAACTTGGTAAAGCTAGACCATCACTTACCTGTGTGCAAAGCCTTCTGGGAGAATCCATGAAGGGAGCCCCACCCTCTCACCCTCCTGGCTCCAGTTATTGACATCCTAAGTTATTGAAGTTATTCCTCTCATTCTCACAGTTACAGTGACTCTGTACCTCACCCTCATGGCAGAAATGGTTACTTAAGAAAGTCCGGGGGCCCCCTCCTTTAGGCTCAATGAGCATGGAATACAGTAGGGAAAAAGGAGGCTTTTGATGCTGATGCTCTCCCTGATATGTGTAGGGCCAGGGCCAGACTATAGAAGAAGGTCTGTACTGTCTTGGATGTCTAAACTTTCATAAACCACATCAGAAAACTTAAATAAAATATGTCCTCCTGTCCTGACAAACATATCTTCAGAGTGATCTGAAATTCAGAATTCAGCATCTTGCACCCTCTGAGCACTAGAACATAACCTGGAAGTGTGGGAAGAACCTACCCCAAGGTCTGGGCTCTCCCCTTTAGCTTCTCACCTCTGCACCAACCAGCACCATGATGGGCCTGGCATGCGTGCACATGGACACCTTGGTCTGATCATCTAAGTTCTATCCAAATGTCCCAGTTGAAGTATGGTCTGTTCACGGGAAAATACGTCTTTGGATGACACATATGAAGATCTTGGAAGGGCACTCAGGGACCATTTAAACAGAAAATTCTGGGATCCCAAGGAGGCCGAGAGTGATTTGGGGAGGTGTGGTTTCAAGGGGTGCCCTCTTGACCCCACAGATTTCTCACCCCCATAAAGATGGTTGCTAGAAAAGGCCCAGGGAAGAGGCCCTTCTTGCCCATAGCTGAGCAAGATACTATTGTCAGGAGCCATCACTGTGTCCTCCCAGCTGTGGTCCCGTGTGAACATTTAAGGAAAACCGTCTATCCTGTTTCTCAAAACGCAACTGCCTTCCCAAGTGCTGGTTCTCCACCACCTCCTTACTCCTTCATCTGTCCTAGATCAGCCCCAGACAGGATTCCAGGGAGTCTCTCTTCATTCCCAGTCCCCCCCAATGACAAATCTCCAAGCCCTCTCCAAAGCCCCCAGTTGCAAGCCCACCTCATCCCATGTGTCCCCCAGAATTGCACACCTAGTCCCATGCAGCACTACGGCCCCATTTGCACAGGCAGCGAGGGTGTCCAGATCCAACCTGGGCTGAAGGGATTAATTAGGTTGACTAGATCAGGTGCCCGAGTGAAAAACAGACAGAATGGATGTCCCTCCTGTCCAGAGCATTCAGGGACGAGTGTGAGGCTGTGCAGAAAGGTGTGTGTTTTTACTTGTCATTTGCGACTCTCTGATGATGGACTCACGTTGCCCGCTCTTCCCTTTCTCTTACACCTTACCTACTAAAGGAGGAGTTCTTGCTTGGTAAGTGGATATAATCCGCAAAGACACGAGAGAATTTATTAGAAGTCATTCAAGATCCTTAGCTACCTTCTACAAGGGGAAAAGGACACACACGAATACCTGTAGAGACCTTTTTTTGTTTGTTTGTGTTCAGTCAGACTATTTGACTTACATTTATTTTGTCCCTCTCCTTTCTTTTCCCCTTTAGTTGAAAACTGCTCAAATGTCAGTTTGCGACCTTGACTTTACATTTTTTTTTTAAAAAAGAACGCTCATCCTTATATTTCATTTCTTTTCCCCATGTGACATTTGTTCAGGGTTCTATTCAGGCAACTTTTTCTTTAAAACAAGAAAAGTTACATTAATTGAGGATTTGGTTGAAGTTTTAAATTTTTGGCTTTTTCTTTCTTTTTTTAATTTCCAAGGTATATATTTGAGGCCCATAGTCCCATTTCTTTTTCCCCTTCTCCTTCCTTTATTTTTATTATTGTTTTAGGTTAAGGGTGTCTACACCCCCTTTCTATTAAGTTGTCTCTTTTGTTTGAGTTGATTCATTAGAAATTAAATTTTGTATAATTTCTTTTTATTTTTGTTTAATCAGATCGCATGCTTTTTCTCTGCATGATACTTAAATCTTCCAGTTATCCTATTAGGGGGTAAAAAATATATATATCTCCTATTTCTGTGGTATTCTTTCAGGAATTTGTGCTTTTGTTTTTTGGCGTCTCTTCTTTCTTCTCCTCTCTCTCTCTTTGCTTTCGTTACAGTGCATCATGACGGTTAACATTCTTGGTTATTTAAACACAGCCCAGAGCTCAGCAATGTCCAACGGGTCTTTTTGCTTTCAGATCACTGGGTCTGGGTCTACCGCTGACCTCTTTAGCAAAACAGCCAGCCCGCTCACCAACTCCCGAGGACGCTCCCAGGAGTACGACTCAGGCAATGACACGTCCTCACCACCCTCCACACAAACCAGCTCAGCAAGGTCTCTGGGCCAGGAGAAGGGGAGCCCCGGCGGGGGCCTAAGCAAGAGCCGGGACCTCAACAGTGGCAACACCTCTGATTCAGGGAACTCCTTCACCACCTCTTCACCCCAGAACAAAGGGGCTGTTTTGGAGAACCTCTCTCCCACCAGCAGGGGCAGAGAATCAAGGTACCCACCTTAGTGTCACCTTCTTTCTTCCCAGGAATTCTTTTATTTGTAAAAGAGAAAACAACATTAATAAAAAAAGCTTCCATGGAAAGACCTCAAACACGTATTACTAAGCCTGAAAAGGCTACAACTGCATAGAGTTGCATGTAGCTACAACTCTATGATATTCCAGAAAAGGCAAAACTATGACAAAAGTATAAAGATCAATGGTTGCTGGGGCCAGGAGGAGAGGGAGGGATGAAAAGGCAGAGCACAGAAGATTTAAGACAGTGAAAGTATTCTGTGTGACACAACAATGATGGGTACGTGTCATTATACAGAGGCCCAAATCCATACAATGTACCACACCAAGAGTGAACCCTAATGGAAACTGTGGACCTTGGGGAAAACAATGTGAGTTTATCAATCCTAGTAAATGTACCAGTCTCGTGGTGGGCACTGATTGGGTGGAATGACCCCATGCATATGTGGAGGCCAGAGGCATAAGAGAATTAATTCCTATGCTTTTCACTCAATTATACTATAAAACTAACTCTGCTCTAAAAATAAAGCCTATTAATTTAAAAACACACATACATGGATAGATAGTACATTACAGTACCATTTTAGGTGAAGGGTTTTTGTTTATCTCCACATATTTGCTAGATACAGTTGTCCTGTGGAAAATACTTGCACACAATTGCTTATATAACCCAGTTGTAATTCCACAATTTCATTATCCCCTACTCTTTTTCTCAAGAAATCAGCAAAATGCTAGTCACTGAGACTACTGTGAAAAGAACAGCTACTCAAATTTACTGACCACTTAGTCTGCACCATTCATTTGACTTGTTACCAGGTGCCTCCTCAATGCCAGACACTAGGCTTGATGCTGGGGATATAAAAATAGCATGGTCCCCAAGAGTTTATAATTCATAGGGCAGATGCATAGATACGGGAGAGGTGGAAGAGACTTGCTGGCAAACAGGACCCTGCAAACAGTGGGGTTTTCCTCTTGCTGGGGATGGGAGGCGGTCTTTGTTCAAAGTGACCAAGGTTTCCAGAAGACAGTCACAGCCTTAGCAACTGAAGCAGTGAACAGCTACCACAAGGACAGAGCACCCTTTGTCCCCAACACATAGCTCGCTTCAGTCCTGGATAAACAGCTTGGCCTCTAAATGAGACCTGGCCCCTGGTTTGCCTGCTCCGGGATGTCCCTAGCCTCAGCTCACACTCAAGCTTTGCTGGGAGCCAGAGCAGGTCAGAGTGAGTGTCAACATCTTCAAGAACAGGCAGTGAAGTCCCCATATGGGAGAGGGAAGCCACTTGTCTACTGATCCACTGCAGTGCTATCATGCAGGCAGGACAGAGAAAAGCAATAACAACAACAGTAAAAATAATGGCGGTTAATATCCATTGAGCCCAAACCACCTGCCAGGTACTATGCAAAACACTTTCCAGAGTTGCACTTAGAACATTAATGGGATAGGTGCTGTTATAACCTTTTCTTTAAAACTGATAGGCAAACTGAGGCTCACAGTAGTTGAAAAACTCAGTTAATAAGACACAGCATCAGTATCCAAATACAGGTCTGTATCCAGAACTGGATAAAAGGCCTAGAGATATCTAGCAATTACCTGTTTAATTTGATCTACCTGGACAGCCCAATTAAATAATTTAGAAGCAGAATTTCATTTCTAAATGTGATAGTTAAATCCATGGGTATTTATGTCATGCCAGCTGAGGGGAGATGGAACAATAAATTAGGGCTGAGTGAAGCAGACACCAGCTTTAAACTAAGGGAATCACAGACATTAAAGGTAGAGAGCTAGAGAGGTGGCAGGAACAGGGGCTTTGGAGCTGAACAGATCAGAGCTTGGAACTCTGGGTGGCCTTTCGCAAGTAACATGCCCTTCTGAGCCTTTTCTGTAAATTGGGCAGACTAAGGACAAGCTTCAGAAGGAGGACTAAATGAAGTGATGTTTGTGAAGTGCCCAGGATGCTGAAGACATTCAAGATCTTCATTCTGTAACTGCATTGACACCTGATACCGGTTCCAAGCCAGGCACTCGGGATTGGATACGGTATTCAGAGTGCCTGTACCCCATGAGCTCAATCAATGCCTGGGGCAGAAGGGGACACCTACAGTTAGAAGCTAAGTGAGCCATTTACAGATGGGGAATCCTTCAGGAAGTAGAGTCTGTGGTAACACCTGGAGATTGCCCAGCCCAGACCGGGATAGGAAGTTGTCCAGGAAAGCTTTCCAGAAAAAGGTAGCTTCAGAGTAAGCCAGAACCATGAGTAGAAGTTGCCAGTAAAGTACAGAAGAGGGTTGTAAATACCACACTGTTCTAAGACCTGGAGACAAGGGAGCAAAGAGGGATATTCCAGGAGGAATGAGGAGTCTGTTAATGCTTGGAGCCAAGAGAGGACACTGTCGAGAGCCAAGATTAGAAGGTGAGCAGGATCTGGGTCGCGGTGAGCTGTGAAGACCATATTAAGGTGACTTGAGGTTGACTCTTCTCTAATCTGAATGAACATGCCTGCATGGAGAACCCAAAAGGAGTCCAGTATGGCCCGAGACAGGATGAGAACACAGGAGAAAAAGCATGCTCTTTGTGTGATTCTGAACAAGCTTCCATACACCTTTTTCTTCTCTCTTTTTTTTTTTGGGGGGTGGGGAGCGAGGGTCTTAATTCCTCCATCTGCAAAATGAGCTACACCAAAGACCCCCAAACTTAAACCAGCCACAAATCACTTTGTTGATTTTTACTATGTCCATGAGCTAATTTATTTACTTTAGTAAACTCACTTTTCTGTAAGGAAACTTAGACTACTAACTGAAACATAAAGTTACCATCACAGGTCCTGAGTAGAAGGCACTTGTAAAAATACATACGATTCAAGCAATATTTAGTTATGGTTCGTTAACTTTTCCTACCCAATGCTCTGAGCCTGAGGCCTGCTCCCCTCTCTTTGGGAGATTACAAAGTGTGACAGAGGTGTTAAAAGCCCAGTAGCATCCAGCCAAGAATTTCTCATTAGTGTAATCAAAGGGACCATCCCACAAAGACAAGGAGGGGAATGAATCTCTCACCATGTGGCCTATGTTATTTAGCATCATGCCTACAATGACCTTGTGAAGTGCTTCCTGGGGCACACGTCCCATACCAGGGATGCTGAACTAAACCATCATCCATCTACCTGTAGGATCTCTTCTATCTCTGCTCCTCTAACAGATGTTCCCTGGCAAGACTTTCCAGGATGCAAAAACTTGGGAGGAGGGTTTGGGGAGAACACCACCATCTAGTCCAAGGTGGGGAGAGGGGTGTCAGGTGAGGAGCGGGCAGTTGAGTGGTGACAGGCACTCTTCTTCCTGCAGAGGATTTCAGTCACCATGTCTGGAGTGTGCTGAGGTGAAGAAGTCTACTTTGGTCCCATCCACAGCCCGGAGCTCCCCCATGAAAGAGTGCTCCCGCAGCCCCTCCTATGCTAGCACCCGATCCTCCAGCCACTCCTCCCGATCCCCAAACCCCAGGGCCTCCCCCAGGTACACCCGGAGCCGGTCCACTTCCTCTGAAAAAAGGTGAGTTTGGCTTTTGACCTTTGCTCTGCTGTATTTCCCTCCTTAGCAGTGAGTTAAGGTAACTGGAGGTGCCCACCCACCCATGGGGAAGAGGAATCAGACTTGACTTGAATATCCAGTCTAGCCATTACTAGCTTATGGGAAAGTTAATTAGCCTTCTGGAGCCTCAGTTTTGTCATAATCCAATGGTTAGATGAATGGCTGTGATTACTATAAAACATTTGTAGAGTTACTTGGAGCATCCTCAGAACAAAAGTGTTTAATTAGTTCCTGGCTCTGTGTATCAGTCATTTGGGCTGGGCTCAGCAGGCTGGTTCTTCACTCTTGTTGGGCTCTCTTGTGTGTCTGTGGTCAGATGGAGAGTGGACTGGGATCTGGCTGGATTGAATGACCCCAGATTAGTCATCTCTGCTCTGAACCGTCACCTGGAAGCCTGTCTGTTTGTTCACATAGTGATGACAGCATTCTGAGAGAGCAGTCGTGTGCAAGGCTTCTTTAGTCCTGGGCTTATAAGAGACATGCCAACCTTTCTGCTATGCTATGAGCCGCAGCAAGTCACACAACTAATCCAGACGCAAGGATGCTCTCGTTAGTGGGAGGAACTGCAAATTGGTAATTGCTTGATTATCTCAGGTGGAATAATGATGTCATGGAACATGAACAAGATCTCAGGAACTGGAATATTCCATCCACTCTTACCAACCCATGATTTCATAGAGTTCAGCTTTCCTCTGCAAACAAAAATTCCCAACAGAAGGCTGACTACTCTTCTGCAACCATACAATTAAAACACATTTGCTTACTTAGTTGGTTATTTCAAGACCAGCCAATTCTACAAAAAGGAGGCAAGACTGCTGACTTCATTCCACATGATGCAGTAACATTAGTGGAAGAGCAGATTAGGCTAACAGGAAAATTAAGGAGAAAATATATGTTTAGTTAAGAGAAAGATTAAGGCTGAAAAGGTGTGTTGTATAATTGTAGGTAGTTGCTCGCAGTGGACCTCAAATATGACTTCTGAACTCCCTGGCAGATGAAGCAAAGACAGAAATCACTCCATTCATTGTTACATTCTTAGAAGGAAGAAGAAGAAGAAGAAGAAGAAGAAAGAGGAGGAAGAATTGAATCCATTGCTTGGAAAAGCAGCTACTACTGATTTTAAGGTCCATGAAAGATGCCTCATGGGACTCCACAGAAAAGGACACTGTATGGTGTAGTGGATGGAATGCTGGACAATACGCTTCCCAGTTGTATACAAACATGCTCCTTCTTGACTCTTATAATATTTCTCAGTGCACAAAGAGCAACTTGGCAAAACATTACTTTTATGGGGGCCACAGTTGGACATAGGTCCAGGGCCCTGGGACTGGATAAGCTATTCCTTCCTATAATGTTCCTAATTATCAGAGATGGTAGAAGATGAAAGTAGCAAAGGAATCAGTAATTTGAATGCATCCCCCCACCCTTATTCCAAAGGGGATACATTCCAAAACCCTACAGATGTACCAAACCCTATAATAATGGGCCTTTTCCATCTCAAGTAAGCACCTGTTGTGCACTGTGGTAGGAACTTTTGCAGTCTGAGGTGTGACAGAAAAACTAGCTTTCTCCTTCTTCACAGTTTCACAGAGAGATTTGTTCTTACTGTAAATCTCAGCAACTTCAATTTTCATGTTAAGTGAAGAATGCTCACTTTCACATTAAAGGAAGCACTTTCTGCTTCTCTTTGGCATATCTGAATTACTGGCAACACTACCTTCCCTTTGAGTGATGGCATTATTAAGTCAGTGATGGCCACCTGTGCACAGCACTGTAATACTTTGCTAGTGGATCTGATAACAAAAAGGCTAAGTGACTAACAGGCAGGCAGCATATACAGTGTGTATACCCTGGACAAAGGGATGACTGACACCCTGGGTAGGATGGAGCAAGACAGCAAGAAGTCGTATCCTGCTGCTCAGAATGGCACACAACTTAAAATCTTATGAGTTGTTTACTTCTAGGATTTTCCACTTAATGTTTCCAGACCACGGCTGGCCTCTGGTAACCGAATACATAGAAAGCAAAACCATGGATAAGGGAAGAGACTACTGTAGTCTACAGAAGTCAAGAGTACTTTGGAGCAAACACACCTGGATTCATGTCCCCTATCGGCTGTGTGACCCTGGGTAAATTACATTCTCTGTGCCTTTGATTCCCCAACTATCAAATGGGGTTGACAATAGTACATAATGCTAGGATGTGTTGAGGGTTAAATGAAATGCTAACATTTCATAGTTAACATTTCCCAGGCACTGGCTAAATTAGCATATGTGCTAATTTACACATTTGATGTACAACTTTACAGGGTAAGTACTATTATTACTCCCATTTTACAGATAAGAAAACAGAAACCCAGAGATGTGGAATGACATGCCCAAAGTCACACAGCTAATAAGCAGCCAGGCTAATGAGCACGCAATAGGAGGACGCGGTCCATGCTATCATAAACCACCCAAAGGGGAGGGGATTTCTCTGGTAAGGGCCTGGTTCCATCACCAGGCTTCTAGAAAGAAAAGGGTCGCCACCTGGAGACCAGGCGAATAAAATGTTAGCTGTCATACAACCTCAGCGCGCATGTTCAGCAGGCTTTTTAGGGGCTGTTACCTCTCCCCCAGGTCCTACTCCCGCTCGCCCAGCTATTCCTCCAAGTCTGGCAAGAGGAGCCCACCCAGCAGAAGCTCTCGATCCCGACGCAGCCCCAGCTACTCCCGCTACAGCCCCAACAGGTATCGGGCCCGCCCCCAGGCCAGACCCTGCCCCGGGCCCGACCCCGGGCAGAACCCCGCCCCCAGGCCGGACCCCGCCCCCGGGCCAGGCCCCGCCCCGGCCACACCCCTTTGCTCTGACCCCGCCTCTCTGAGCCTGTCTCCCAAGCCCTACCCTATTCCTCTTTCCAGCTCTGCAGAAGTAGAGATGGGGAGCTGTTCTTGGATTTTTCTTTGCCCAGTCAGGAATAGCAACAATTCCCAAATATAGCCCTGCGTCCTAATGTCCCTACCCCAAACATTCCCACAGCCACACTCCCGAATTCATATCCTAGTCTTTAGCCTCCTCACCCACTTACTACTACCCCTCCTGCCTGTCTTCTGCATCCCTAATTCTTACCCACACCAGGGCCCTGTGATAGTCACCCCTTCACCTCTGCAGCGTTTGCACCCTTGTAATGCAGCCCGCGAAGTCTGCCTCCCCTGCACACTCCTGGCTCCCACGCAGGCTCTTCCTACAACTGGGTCATCTTCCCTTCCCTGGGGCCCCTGCAGATCCCAGCTCCCCAGTAATCCCCTGTCCCCCTTCAGGGAACGGGACCCCAAGTACAGTGAAAAGGACTCGCAGCCGCGGGAGCGCGAGCGAGCACGGCGGAGGCGTCGGTCCTACTCGCCCATGAGGAAGCGCCGGAGAGACTCCCCGAGCCACCTGGAGGCCCGCAGGATAACAAGGTGAGGCCAGGAAAGCAGGGTACCCACCTTCACCCTCGCTCCCACCCCCAATCCCTCTTGCTTCCTTGGGGCTGGGACTTCTGGATTGTGGGAGATAAGGGACACTCCTCCTGACCACTGAAATAAGGTTTTGTTTCAAGACCTGGGAGCCTACTAGGGCAGGAACGTGGGGGGAGTGCCTAGGAATGTGTGGGAGGGGCTGCTGGTAAGGGGTGGAGCCAACTTAAATAGGGTGTGGCCTAAGGGAGGTTTTTTGTAGAGGGACCCTGGGGACCTAGCTGGGATCAGTGAGGCAGGCAGGGAAAGGAGGTGGACTGGTCAGAGAATGGGCGCCCAGGCCACAGGGCAGGACGTTGGCCTGGTGGGGGAGCACCAGCGATAGTGTAGACAGACCTTCACCCTGAACCTGCACACTCAGATGCCAGGTTTAAACAAACCTGTATGTGATTACACCCTAAACCAAGTGCAGAGAGTGTGAACGGGACTGCTTAGGGCCTAAGGAACTCAGGAAGGCGTGGTGGCTGAATTTGGACTTGAGTCCTGGCTTGGCCACTTTCTAGGCTTTGCCTCCCTGAGCCTGTTTTCTCACGCATGAAATACTGGAAGAAATAAATCTTAGGAGTATCATAAAGATGAAGTGAAAGGAGGCAAAACGATGTGAAGGTACTTTGTAAACTGAAATGCAGAGAACACTGTGTGCCATTGTTACTGACACAGATAGATAAGGTTACTTGTCACAGGTGAGGTCTCAGCAAAAGAAAAGCTGTGACACAGAGGGCTATGGACTGAGCAGAAAGGAATTTCTCAGGTTTTAAAGCTGGGAGAATGACTGAGTGCTGTCCTAAAATTGTGTTGGCAACAACCACTTCATCCAGGGACCCACAGGGGAGCAGAGATCCTGGAGGTCCAGGGAACCCTCCCTGGAGTCCCCTTCCCAACCTCCAGTCATCCATCAGCCATTGTCACCTCCTCTGCTTATTAAATGTACCATTGTTGGTATAATTTTCTTTAAGTGGATATACCCTTTGCAAAGTCCCCTGCATTTATTTCCAAAAGAAATTTGATACACTACTGTAAATGGAAAACCAGCCCCTCTCGCCTAGAAATAGAAGCTACTAGAAATAGAAGGTTCTAGTAAAAGTAAAAATAGCAAAACAAAACTGCGATTAAAGTTTAGATGTAGCTTCTGTTGCCAGCTGGAGGCGCTGAGCCCCAGGCTTGCTTTGTTAAAATTAAAAGGAGGGTGGAGAGCGAAATTATCACTTTTCAAGACATCCCGCACTAAGCTGAGACTCTGGTGTTCTTAGGACTGCAAGAGAAGTGAAAAGGATTTTTGTTGCTGTTTTTGTTTTGTCGCTTTGTCCCCTTAAGGGACTGGGAGATGAAAGGACATTCTTTCCCTGGGTGGAGGCTGGGGTAGGTCTAGCCCTCATGCATCCTCATCTGGTCCCTGCAGTGCCCGGAAACGCCCGATCCCCTATTACCGACCCAGCCCGTCTTCGTCCAGCAGCCTCAGCAGCGCCTCCTCCTGGTACAGCAGCAGCAGCAGCCGCTCGGCCAGCCGCA
The DNA here is from genome assembly GCF_047511655.1 of Castor canadensis. NCBI lineage: Eukaryota > Metazoa > Chordata > Mammalia > Rodentia > Castoridae > Castor > Castor canadensis. The sequence goes on along the minus strand of NC_133403.1, from coordinate 33,192,697 downwards.
GCTACTCGCGGAGCCGGAGCCCCAGCCGGAGCCGGAGCCCCAGCCGGAGCCGGAGCAGGACCCGCACTAGCAGCAGCTCCAGCTCCCGTAGCCCCAGTCTGGGCTCCCGGAGCCGCAGCCGGAGCCACAGCCGGAGCTACAGCTCGGCAGACAGCTATTCCAGCACGAGGCGCTAAGCAAGGGTCCTCCCTTGAGGCCAGCTGCTCGTGGGGACCCCTTTTGCTCTGCCAGCTTCCCCTACTACCTGCCTTCCCTTGCCTTCTCCCTGGTGACAGATATCGAGGGCTCTGGGGCCCTGAGCTCCCTACTTTCCTGGGGAGGAGGAAAGAGTGTTACAGGGGCCTGAATCCCTAGGTCAAGCTACTAGGAGCCTCGACCAGCACCATCGTGAGGCTCACTTCAGGCTTGGGCAAATGGAGTGCACCATACTCTTTTAGCACAAAAACAACAACAACAAAACAAAACAAAAAAAACCCTCAAGGTTTCGTGGGAAGCAGTGGGTCTCTGACTGAAAGTTTGAGCCTGGTCAGGAACATGTGGAAGTAGCTCTGCTCACCCACTGCTCACAGGATATATAGTGAAGGTCAAGGGTAATTCATGCCACCTGCCCTCATTCTCCATTCAATCTCATGCTAGGAAGAAATGACACAAGAGACCAAAGCAACCGAGGCCCAAGATAAAGTATCAGAGATTAAACCTCCCGAAATAGGCCAAGCAAAGTCTGGAAGGCTCTTGGGTCCTGGAAAAGAGAATGTGGACATTGGAGTTGGTGGTAGGTGTCAGGTGACTAGAGATGGGTTCTGTAGTTACAAGTGTGAATCAAAAAGACAGGAGTCCTCTGCTCTCTCAGTCAGAGGCAGGAACCCAACAGGTTCCAGCTATCTGAAGGTCCCCAAGGGCTGAAACAAAATGCCTCCTGGCTGTGCACAGGGGCCCTACAACACCACAGGGAAGGAGACAGTGCAACAGCCAGGGCAGCTTAGGCCACAACCCCACTTCCCAAATTTTCCCCAGCCCCAATGGCTGGCACCACCTTCATTCCACAGGACCATCTGCTGAGCATTCCCCATGCCAGGGCCAGTGGCCAGCCCCCAGCGCCAGCCAGTCTGGCCTTGCCCTGCAGTTGGCTCCTGCCTGTCCTCTCCCCACTACCCAGACTGCCACACCCTGGATCCTACCCAGGGCATCCTGGCACCCACCCTCCCACCCTTCAACCTAAGCCACTCTCCTTGCCTCTCAGGAATTTTGCCAGGATGAGGCAAAGCAGGTCAGGTTTTGGGGGGCAGGGGTGGTCCAAATCCAGAGAGTATAAGCGGGCTTGCCTGGGTTTCCTGCTAGCTTCTGAGATTTCTTGTCAGTTTGGGAAAGCCCCTCCTTTATTTCTGCCCTCACCCTGTTGTCCCCTCTGCCCAGGGCTATGCATCAAGGGTAAGCTGCCCTCTGACACATAAATACCACCAGCTGCTTTATCTGCAGAAGGCACTGGGAGCAGGCAGGAGAGGGAGAAGTTCCTTAAAATAAACTTTCGGGCTTCCCCCTCACCAGCTGCCTGGCTTTCCGGAGCTTTATGGGTGTCAAGTTTGTGGTAGCAATAGCAGCTGCAGGATAGGGTATAGAGAGAGAGAAAATCTTTCCCAGCTTTGGATGTAGGAGGTATGGGGAAGCAAGGATAGAATATTTTTTTCTTTCTCTCCGACCCCAAAGAAAATATTTGGAAAAAATCATTTCATATGGAAGCAGTAATCTCTCCTTGCCCAGTCCTTCCCCCCAGAGGGCCAGCAAAGGCCATGCCACCACCCAACAAGCCTTCCTTCATCAGGCAGCAGTGGACCACCTGGCCTTCCCACGATGGCCTCTGGCCCAGACTGAAGTTTGCCCACCAAGACTCATGGCTGCCAGTGTTGTCACCACAGGCAGGTGCCTGGGGACAGGGGCAAGTACCCTGGGAGGGCATGTACAGCAACTGTAAATAACCCTCTTCCCTGCCCAGGAACCTAGATTGGACTTATCTCCCTCATGGAGCCACCACTCCTCCTGAGCAGGACAGTTGTGAGGGGCATAGAAGCCTCTGTGCAGACCGCATTCAGACAACTCCAGGGGAACATTTTGCCTGGGGCTCCTAGAAAACCTTATTTATTTGACTTATTTATCTGTTTATTTATTACTTACTTATTTATTTATTTATGTGATACTCTCTCTCTTTCCCACCATCAGCAGTATTTAATTATTTATTTATACAGAGAGGTCATGTGTGTGTGTGTGTGTGTGTGTGTGTGTGTGTGCGTGTGTACAGTGTGTATGTGTGTTTGGGGAAGAGGAATGTCTAAATTATCTTTACATATCTCTCTTTTTTTCTTTTGTCTCTATGGATCTGATGGGGGAGGACAGATGTGGGTGGGAATATTCTCCTTTTCCTTCAAGGCTCTAAGTCTAGAACTTTCTGAAGGTGACACAGAAGCACTTGAGTCCCAGTGTACTCAGCCTGACACTGACCAATGGAGTTTAAGCCTGTGCCCCAATCCCTTGCCCACTGCTACTCCACTGACAGATCAGAAATAGAAACAGCCAAGGCGCCTTAGCGAAATCACAGAGTACTTAGTGTGCCTTGGGTTGGGATGGGGGGCATGGTGGATGGAAATTGTTAGTACCTGGATGGAGCACATCTTTCCAGGGCATAGATAAAACAGCAGGATCACCTCTCTCTAAGCACACCTCTACTACAAGTACCTACTGTCTCCCCATCTTTTGAGATTTGAAAGCTACCTGTTTTGTCTGCAGTGGATGCATACTGCCTTGTGAAGAGGCCATCCTGGGAGAAACCCTGGAGCCCAAAGCAAATGGCCTTTTTCTGTGATCTCTTGCTGTTCTGTCAGGGAGGCCATAGAGCTCTTAGAAATGAAACACAGATGGAAGAAACAGCCCCCAAGAAGGTCATTTCTGAGCCCATCCTGGAAACTAGGATCCAGAGACCTTTGTGAGTCCTGCCTCTTTGACCAACTGGCAGTGCCTTCTGGCTGCTGGCTGCAGAGGGCTCTTGCCCTTTCCACAGTTGCTCTCCGTGGCATGGCAACTGTCCGCTTGCCTGGGCTGGCTTTGGACTTGGTGAAAATTTTGCAATGTCCTTAGTTGTTCTATGGCAACATGACTATCCTGCCCTAATCCAAGGAAAGAGGTAACTCTGCCTTGAGGAAGTTTGCTTAGATGCTGCCAGAGCGTCTCTCTCCTCCTCTCTCTCTCTCTCTCTCTCTCTCTCTCTCATTGTCTTTTTCTTTTTTTCCCACTCAAAACCAGAACTCTTGTTGGGGCGCTAGTAACTTTCATCAGCTAGAACCATCAACCCCACATATTGCTGGTCCTGTGTTCACTTCACCCTCCCTCCTATCTGCTTCCAGGAAATCAGACAGGTCGTTTGGAAGCTGCTCATGGTGAGAATTTGGCTCAAAAACCAACATCCCAAATGGGAGGGCAATGTGGTTGATGTCAAGTCCTTGACCTTCCCACAGTGGATATGCTATAGATAAGAGCAAATCATTCCCTGGATCGGAGTTTCCACCTCTGTGAAGTGGAGGAGTTTTTGACCTGGAAGGGTCACCAAAGACACAGTGAATTTCACTGAGACTCAAAGGGAAAATTTTTTTTAAAAGTGAACATTAAACATTTTTAAAAGGTTCTAAATCATGAGAATAAGAACTAAAAGCAATACTTGAATCCCATCAGTGTATCTGGAAAAACTAACGAACTCCAAACCCACAACCAGGACCATTTCGTTCATCAGGGTTTGACTACATTCCTGTCTCTCTGTTTGTTTCCTTCTTGGGAGGAAACTCACTCTTTCAGAAGCAGTATGAGATGAAGGTGTTAGAAAGTGTCTTGGTCTCAGAGAATCCCAAACCTTCATTTCCTTTTTCCTTAAAAGGTTTGCTTGAGAAGATAAAAATCTGGGGTGCTTCCAAAGGTTGCAAAAAGTTGGGGGGTTTTGTTTGTTGTTTCCTTTCTCAAATCCAACTTCTATCTTTTCTTCTGCTTATCTTTATTTTTCCCCCTTTTCTTGGTGCTGGGGATCAAACCCTGGACCTCGTGCATACAAAGTAAGCATTCTACCAACTGAGCTTCACCCCAACCCCCTCTATATTGTTTTCATCCATTCGTTCCCACAAATATTGAAAATAGTCTCGTGCATGTGTCTTGCCTTGCTTTTCCTTTCAGCTGTGTAGAAAATTTGGTCTGACAATAAAAATATCAAAAACAAGATTCCTTAAAACACGACTCCTCCTCGACTAGACAACACAGCACAGAAACTAATGCCAGGTTCAACGTCATTGAATGATGCTTTATCGAGACTTCTTCAGTCTCACTTCTGCACCATGAGCCAATGAGAATGACACTGTTGTTATCATCCCTCTGTCTGTGGCTGGTTTTAGTTTGTATGTTTGGTTTTTTGAATTTGTTTCTTTGGCTTTTTTCCTAATGATTGATTTTCATTGTAAATATCATGATGGGGAACTCTCAACACACATGACTTATTTAATTAATTTATTTCCTATTTATTAAGTGGTGTTGGAAAAGGATGGAGACCACCTCTTCCTCTGAATTGCTATTGGAAATTGGTCCATCTTGCAGCTCCAGGTGTTGCTGTCTGGAGTAGGGCTTTATCACGTAGGTAATGAGTGCAAGAATCACTGGACAAATTGGAATTTGCAGAAATGGAGGCTTCAGTCATACAAATTAAACTCAAATGGAACTAAAACACTGCTTATCTCCGGGAAAACCTCATTTAGATGGAAATTAATTGAGGAGTCAAATGCCTGCACACAAACCAACTTCTATTAAAAAGTTACAACTCCTTGAAAAAAAAGAGAGAGAATTGTAATATCTTTTCTTTAGCCAAGAGAAGTTATGCCTCATCTTCTAAAGAGCTGAACCAAAGAGACTGAAATGGGATTCCTTGTGGTTCTCTTGATTGTGTGTCTGTAGGGGTAAAAAGGAATGGGTCTCTGGCCTCAGTCTTGTCATCTATAAAATGGAGCTGAGCCTCTGTGTTTTTGGAAGGGTTTAGGAAGTGGGTTCTGTTCTGTGGGCTCCCTACTGTTGAATATTGTCCCTGTGTCTTCTGCAGAAAGCTGAAAGGTATCAATCAAGGAAGAAAACAAAAAGGCAGAGTGTGGACCTAATTGGCAGGACAAAGTCACAATAGCTGAGTCCCACAGTCAAATTTAGGAGACCTCAAAGTGCCATCACCTTGGAAACTCTTATAGCCTGAGTTCAAGGCCTCTGCATTTAGCATGAACTTCTCTCCACAGTTATCACAGGGAGACAAAGACGGCACTGCCTTGCCTTGAATCTATCCACATTCTGTACAACCATATAAATAAGCCAGTGACATAGGTCCAATGCCCACTTTTCAAATGAAAAAACTGAGGTTCGGGAAGGAAAAATGTCTGGCTGCCTCTGTACCCCATGACCTCAGTAGTTCTTTCTTCAGGGGTCAATGCTATGAGGACTTTGCACTGAATCTGCTCTCCCAACTCTTAGCTACTTCCTAAAATGGCAATTGGCCAAGAACCTAGCAGAATCTACCCCATTGGCCCAGGGCACTCGGTGTACCTCAAGGCCACCTCTCTAAATTGGTGTGGGAAAATCCCACACCAGAAGGCCCATCACCAGCCCAGCTCATCCTGACCAGCCAACCTCTGCCCGGAGTGTCCACATTAGAGAGAGAAAAAAAAAAGGCTGTATCCTCCAGCATCCTGGGACCCTGTCCTCTACCCAGGGACACAGCGATTACAGCTTGCTTGATTTCTGGTCTCCACAGCTAAGCATAACTTTCCTGAGGTTTCTGGTTTTTCAACCTGTATGAAACATGTCTCTGTTCTAATTAAAGGTCCCACAGTATGGTGTACTCAAACATCGCCCAGTGTGCTCTGTCTATATGGGGTGCCTGAAAACACAGAGGAGGGAGGGAAGGAAAGAAGGGAAGGAGGGAAAAGGGAGGGAGGGAACTCTCAGACAGCACCTGCTTTGTGCCACTCTTGTTCACATAAGCCAACCCATTTCTCTAATCTGCCTAACAACCCTATAAGCATTTGGGTTTTATTTTTTTTTCTTTTATTATTCATATGTGCATACAAGGCTTGGGTCATTTCTCCCCCCTGCCCCCACCCCCTCCCTTACCACCCACTCCACCCCCTCCCTCTCCCCCCGCTCAATACCCAGCAGAATCTATTTTGCCCTTATTTCTAATTTTGTTGTAGAGAGAGTATAAGCAATAATAGGAAGGAACAAGGGTTTTTGCTGGTTGAGATAAGGATAGCTATACAGGGCATTGACTCACATTGATTTCCTGTGCGTGGGTGTTACCTTCTAGGTTAATTCTTTTTTATCTCACCTTTTCTCTAGTTCCTGGTCCCCTTTTCCTATTGGCCTCAGTTGCTTTTAAGGTATCTGCTTTAGTTTCTCTGCGTGAAGGGCAACAAAGCATTTGGGTTTTAAATATACATTAGTAGCATCTACAGAGTGCCTTAGGAGATCTTTCTCTTTTTTTTTTTTTGGCAGAGTCTCAATGTAACCTGGGTTGGCTTCAAACTTGCTATCCTCTTGCCTCAGCTTTCCAAGTGCTAGAATTACAAGTTTGCAACTCTACACCTGGCTGTAGGAGACCTTTTTTGAAAGCATTTTATATGCATTATCTCAGCCATAAGGCTACATCCCTGTGAGGTAGGTATTAGGATCTTCTTACTACCAAGAAGGAAACTGAGACCTAGACATACAAAGCCCAAGAGTCCCAGACTTCATCTCCTAGACTGTCAACTAACCCTTCAGTTTGTGCAATGAGTAACCAGCCTTCCTCAGTTTTGGTCTTCAGACCTTGATGGCTGAGAAGAAGTTGAGTATCAGTCACAGATTTTAGAATAAAAAGACCTGGATTCAAATCTAGACCTTGCCACTGCCAGCTATGTGGTATTGGACAAGGATCATACCCTGCTGGCCTTTGATTTGCTCATCTGTAAAATGGGGTAGCAACAGCTACCTCTCTGGGTGCTGTGGGAAGTCCATGAGATGGTAGCTTTTTAAACAAATGGTGCTTGGGAAGCATTCAATGAACATTATTGAGCAAAATTACCATTTCCTACCTGAGCCTGAGCTCTGGGGATGGGGTTCATAGGGACAGCAGGAAGGTGCCAACCAGCATAGTGGGGACCCCTGGAAATATTCTCAATGTAGAATTAAAATGTTTCCTTCTTTCCATGTAGGCAGCAGGCAGGTGAGGAGAGATCCCAGCTACGAAGCTCACCTTGGAGTTGACAAATCCCCTCAATTTTTCAAGAGAACCTGATTTTTTTTAAATGTTCATGATCCATTGTTTTTTGCAAACACTGTGTGGATCAAAATTGCGTGTCGTGTCATGTGCACACACGCAAATGTGCACATGCACCAGGATGATGGACACAACCAAACAGGGAGGTGTCTCAGCCCCGCTCTTGCCTCCATCCCCAGGGGTACTGGGAGGTCGTTTCAGTCCCTTGTCTACCGCATAGTCTTGTCCACACTGGAGTTTGTCATTAACTAGGGGAAAAAGATCACACAGAACAGTTTACCCCTGTCACTTGCCACAGTCCCTGCCCAACAGAAATTGACCTTGGGACTCTTTGGGGTGGGATAAACTCCCATGAGTAAAACTGTGGCTCTCCACCATCCCCAGCCCAAGCCCCCCACACTGACTTCTTTCTTTCCAAGTAGTCTTAAATGAAGCAACAAGTCTCTTCTGAGGCTTCGTGGTAATTAAGAACAACAGGAACCTTTTGGGGTCAATTATTATGTGTAGTCTGCACCCAGTAACTTCTTTCATTTTCACGACACTATTTAGACACACTTGACAAAGAGCAAAGTTGAGGTTCCTACAGGCAAAATCATGTAGCTAGTGGGTGGGTGTTTGGGTCCAGGACTGTGGGCTCCAAGACCATTTCTGCTACACCTCTTTACCCTGGAGGGTGTGAACATTTTTACCTCAGAGCTAACCCTCCATAAGGGCTTGGATAAAAGAATCTTTTCCCAGAAAGTATGGTTGCCAGGAGGCTGAACCTATGACTGACTTCAGCTGCCTCTCAGTGACTCATGGAGAGCCTTCACCTTTCCACCTCCTACTCTGGCTCCCAGTTACCAGAATCCAAGTGATTTTTTTCCTGGCAATTGGTCTGGACAGGGACCCCCCCCCCCACCTCCTCCCAGCCCAGCTACCCTGGTTGCAGAGGAGAGAGAACTGATTCCAGAGATGTCCGTCCCAGTCTAGACTGGCAATTGCCCTAGTATGGAGGGGGGTTAACATGCATCCAACACCTGCACTTTAGGCAGCCCCAAGGGCATGCGACCTTTCCACTGGGTGACAAACAGGACAAGCAGAGGGTGGGAGGAATATGGGAAAATAAAACCTCCCGACAGACAGGAGCTGACACCCCTGCCCCTAACTCTCTGCATGACCCTAAGCAAATCAAGCACCTCTCTGGGACCCAGTTACTCTACCTGTTAAAAGGCACTGGATTAGGCCAGAGGATCTTGATCCCTGCTATGCCTTAAAGTCACTTATGATCTTTATAAACCACCCACACTCGAGTTCCATCCCACAGGAGATAATAAGCCTCTTGAAGGGTGGAAGCCAGACATCAGGGCTTCTGCAAGAACTTCTCGATCATTCTATTAGAAAGTCAGGATGAAGCAACACTGACTTAGGTGGTACCAAAGAGGCCTTCAGCTCTGATGTCCTATAGGGTGCTACAAGCTGGTGTCATGGTGACAATAAAGTCAGCATCAGAGCACCCAGCATGTGTCTGGCGTCGTTGATGCAGCAGGCATGCTTCTAAGAGCTTCACAAGTATTGGCACAAATTGCTTCAGACTCATTTTCACAGCATCCTTATGAGATCCATGCTATTTTAATACCCATTTTACAGATGCAGAAACTGGGACACAGACAGGTTGCCCCCTTGGTCACAGGTCACATAGCTAGTCAGTGGTACAACTGAGTGCTAGGATGAGGGTGAATCCAAAAAGCACTTAAAATTGCCTTGGGAAGTCAAGGTAGGCTTCACGGGAAAACAGGGCCACCAGATGGATACTGGATAATGAAGAAGACTTGGCCAAGCATTGAGGGAAAAGAGAGAAAAACTGGGACTGGACAATGTTATAGGGGAGGGACTAAGGCAGTGACAGCCATCAACCTGAGGTCAGGTCCCCCACACCTTACCTCCCCTGCATTCCTCCGACAGCCCTTGTTTCTACCTGTGTTTTGTTTGTTTGTTGTTTACTTGTTTTTAGTGCATCCCCAGCAGGACATGTCGTGCCTGGCACATAACCGACTGTCAAGTGATTGGATCTGCCCCAAGATTACCATCTCTGCTCCTTTCCAAAGCCCTTTCATTTCTGACCTGGATAATTTTTAGTTTAAATGGTTAGGGGAGGTGTAACTAGGAAGACTGTGGCAAGACAGTGACACATCCCTCAGAGTGATGCTGGGATTTCTTATGCACACACTCTGGGAGGGAGAGAATGTAGCATGGATGGTAAGGCAGACATCTACTTCTCACCCAGCAACACCCAAGTCACTGCAGTACGTAAGCATGGGACAAGAGAATGGTGCAATTAAAAAAAAAAAAAAGCCAAAAGCAAGGACTTGGGAGCCAGAGAACCTGGATATGAAAATGACTCTGCTTCCTCCTAGCTGTGTGTCTATGCATGAGTGATGTAGCCTCTCTAAGCTTTGGATTTCTCACTCTTTAGTGGGTTATTAAAAGCACTGACCTAAGACTGCCGTGAAGATTAGTAGAGCTGATGCACGTAAGGCACTTAGTCTGTGCTGTTAGTAAGTAGCATGGTCACTGATCCTGAGAAAAAGGGAAGGAGGTGAGGCTCAGTGACCTAGTTAAGCTTATGACAGGCTTCTGGGAGGATTCCAGGTCAACTTGGCAGAAGGTAGAACAGTCTCTCTTCTCACCTTTCACCACTAAATTCTTGAGAGTGGGCATTCCCACCTCCCTCCCTCCATAGTGTCTCCTCCACCTGGAAGAATCTAGTCTCAGGAGACCTTGACCCCTTTCCCATGCTGATCCCCACCCTGACACCCCATCCACGTTTTCCACTCGACTTGCTCTGTCGTCACTGTGTTAGTGGAGAGCCAGGGGCTGTTCACGCTTGTCTGCCCAGAGTGGAGCTGTAGTTCTGGCTTACACCCCTCGGAATCTGTCTCCACCATTCTATACCTGTGGCCAACCTGCAGCCAGGTGACTCATGACTGCTTTTCTTTCTGTTTTTTTTTTTCTTCCTTTGCCATGGCAACTTGTCAAAGTCTTTCTCAAGGAATAACAATGGGTACCTTTGACAATCTACTCTCAAATCTAAACCCAAAATAAACAGCACTAACCACATCAAATAGCCACATTGTGAAATGAAAAAGGGCTTGGAATAACTGTGTACACAAGCAAGTGCTCTTTGTCTCTCTTCTCTCTCTCTCTCTCTCTCTCTCTCTCTCTCTCTCTCTCTCTGTCTCTCTCTCTTTCTCTCCTTTACTCAACCACATGCTAGGCAAGTACTCTACCACTGAGGTGTATTCTCCTTGCTTTTTTTTGTTGTTGTTGTTGTTATTGTTGTTTGGGGTTTTTTTTGAGACAGGGTCTCCCTATGCAATTCAGGCTGTCCTTGAACTCACAATCCTCTTGCCCCCAGTTCCCAGATGCTGGGATTATAGGTATGTACCACTATGCCCATCCAGTAAGGTATCAACTGAAGGGAACCCATGACCTCACATATCTGAGCTTACCAGAGTCTGTCAATCATTTGAAATCCCAAGCAAAGTTTTCCTTATGAACAAGTCAGCAGTTAGGAACAGAATGCATATTTGTCAGCAGGGTAAAAGGAACCTTTAGGATGCTTCTGCAAAATCCTCTTCAGTACCTGGGGATATGGTAATTTCTAAGCTGCCTCCCAATAGCCATTCCCCTTTTCATTCATGGTAATAGAATCTTCCCATTTAACTAAGTTTATAGCTGCCAAGAATAAAGACTACATTTCCCAGCCTCCTCTGCAGCCACAGCTCTGACCATGTGACTAATTTTACCCAATGAAACACAGGTAGAATTTTTGCATGGTAGCTTCTATGAAAGAGATTGCCTGTGTGCTCTTTCTTCTTCATCCCTTCCTTCTTTTTGCTGGCTGGAATTCAAATGGCCTCCTGGTTCATGAGGTGGCTTTGGAATGGAGCCCATATGAATGCAGCAATACGCTGATCTCAGTCCCACAGACCAATAATGGACAGATGTCTTTGAATTCCAACATATAGGAAGAAATAAACTTCTCTCTTGTTTCTGCTGTTATTCTGACTGTTTTGCTCACAGCTAAGGCTAATTCTAACTCATATTCAGAGTGAAGCTAAGAGAGTCTCCCAAAGAGCATATTTCATTCCTATTTCTCCTTCTCCTATCTAAACATTCACCCCCACGATTCCAGCCTTCTTCCCTGTACCAACACAAAACTTGAGAACCTTCTCAGGCTAGACACTCCCAAGAGCTGTCGCTCTAAAAAAAAAAAAAAAGTTTCCAAAGCAATGGCCTGGTGTCATAGTCACCAACTTGTCAAACCAGTTGCTGCTCTAATCTCAGAGGTATCTGGGAGGGGCCCCTGAGATTCCAGACCGTCCATCTCTCCTTGTCTTAAAGAACTCAGAGCCACCCTCCGCACAAGGGGCTTCTAATGACATGTGTCATAAATGTCCCAAATGGAGAGGAACATGTACCACTTTCCCACCAGGCTTTTGACACACAAGGAGATAAAACGTTTTAGCCCTTACAGTAACATCAGCACTGAGAATGGTCTTTTAAATAGAGCCATCCCAACAACCATAACAGGATGCTGTTGGGAAAGCTATTCGTCCGAATCAGTGAGGTTATGCTGCAGTAACAAATAAGTCCAAAATTTCAGTCCCTTGAAAGAACAAAGGCTTATCTCTCATCCACATCCATTGGGGGCTGGCAGGGACAAGTCCACTCATTAGGGATGTTGATGACCATACTCCAGAGAGAAAGAAAATAACCCAAGAGTACTGCCTCAATATAGCCAAAGGTCTCTCATGGCTTATTAGATGCTTTGAACTGGCAATGACAGACATAATTTCTCCTCACTGGCCACAGTGATCTATCTACACAACTCTTCCCAAAAAGTATCATCAGAAAATGCGTTTGCTACCTATTATTGTGACTAGAAAGTGGAGGGAGAAGGGGAAACCAGAATCGTTTGGTGACCAACACTAATGACAAATGACACATCACAAGCTTTATTGAACTCTGTGTACCAGGTACTGTCCCAGGTACCAGTGATACAGCCATAAGCCATCAGACCAGTCTCCAACCTCCATCCTCAGGCAGCTGTCATACTAACGGAGAGGCAGATACAGACAAAGAGAAGTAAAAGATCCAATTACCAGTTAGAGGCAAGAGCTATAAAGTAAATTAAACCAACACATGTGAGAGGATGTGATTTTAAGTGGTTAGAGAAGGTTTCTCTGAGTAGAGGAAATTTAAGTAGAATTAAGAGGCCAGCCACATGGAGACTGTGGGAAGAGTGTTCCTGGTGATGGGAACAGCAGAGAGAAAACCTCAGACAGGAATAAGCTTGAATCTTCTCTTTGGGAGGCAGAAGGGAGGCCTCTGTGGCTGAAGTACAAGAAGCAGTGTGAAAACAGTAGCAGGGAATTGAATGAGAAAGGTAGCCAGGAGTCTTTACTGCCTTCATAAAACTTTTCAGCATCTGAAATAATTTTAATTGCATATTTGATCGTTTATTGATACACATCAAAGCAGGAAGTTTTGGCTCACTCACTGCTTCACCTCTAGTGTTTTGTATATAAGCACTGAGCAAATTTGCAATGAATGAATGAGCAAATGAACAGACCATATCCCTCTTCATCCATCTCTCCTCCTCACAGGCTCATTGAGTGGCATTGCTATCCACCCTCTTGCCACAATCTAAAAACCAAACAATATGTTTGATGCACCACTCCCCCTCCTATCCCATCACCCAGTTCACTTGCTTCTGCTTCTTCATCTGTGTCCATTCATCAGCTCAGCCAAGGCCACCATTCTGCCTAGATCACTACAACCTCCCCCTGCTGGTATCCTGTGAGCCTTGGTCCCAGCATACCCCCCCTCATGAGTGCACCCCCTCATGAGTATGAGTGCCAGCGATTTTCCTAGCTCACTTCTCACTACACCCCCCCCCTTCTTTAGAAGGTTCAGTCATTCTTCTATGTGCTCAAGACAGAGGCTGACTCCTAAATAGAGTCTACAAGGCCATGCCCACTGACCACCCACTTGACCATTTCCTCCTTACAATTCACACTGACAGTTGCTTTGTGAGATAGGAACTATGACAAAATACCTGAGGTGAGCAACTTATAAAGCAGATAGGTATAGAGATTTCAGTCCATGTTTCTTGGCTTGGTTTTCTTTGGGCTTGTAGCAAGCATTATATCATGACAAAAAAGCTGCTAAACTCATGCTTGGGAAGCAAAGACAGAGATAGGATGGGGAGAGGGGAATCTCAATATCCCTTCCAAAGCCACACTCCTCAATGCCTCCACTAGGGTCCACCTCTTAAAGGTTCCACTACCTCCCAATAGCACTACAGGCTGGGAGCCAAACCTTTAACACATGGGCCTCTGGGGGAAACCTTATTTAAACCATGACAATAATTATTATCTCAGCAATTCTCACAAATGAAGATATATCAGGTACTATTACCATTTGCGTCTTACAGATAACAAAGACAGAAGCTCAGAGAAGCAAAGTCACTTCTGCAGAGCAGCATCGGGAACAGGATTCAACCCCAGATCCATTCAGGTTCCAACCCACCACATTTTACTGTCTTTTTTCAACAGTCAACACTATCACTTGCTAAATAGATAGTAGCTGAGATATCAGCACCCTGGGTGCTGAGTGACTATTAGAGCCATGAAGGGGGGTAGATCTCAGGAACAAAAAACAGAGCCCCCAAGAGTCCTGGGCCGGAGCAGCCATCACCAATGATGGGTAGAGTCAAGGTGGGGTGATCCTCTCTGCCCATAGCTGATCCCTGACCCCCTGGTCCTGGGGCAGATGCAGGGTAGAGCAGTTCCCGCAAGGGCCTACCCAGCCCTGGACAGCTTCCATGTGAGTGAGGATTTGTTCTCAGCTTGGCCGAGTGCTGGCCCATCCCAGGCAATGTCTGGGTCCCCAAATGCCAATGGGTTTCTAGTGTCATTTGTTCTACTGAGAAGTTCTAGAAAGTTCCAGAGAGGGAGGCCCAGTGAGAAGCTGGGGGAGGGACAGATTGGTGAGATGAAAGCCAGCTATTGTCTGGTGGGTTGGTCTGGGACTGGAGGACCAGGTTTAATGACAAAACCTCCTTGCCCTGCTCCAAGTACAGACTTGGAAGCCCATCTGCACAGATCTCCCTCCACGCCTTGGATTTCTCAACAGAAAAATGTAAAGTTAATAATAACTGCCTCCAACAGTGATGAGGATTAAAAGAGGTGGCACACATGTGGCACTTAAAGCATGGGACATGGAGTTCCCAAATAATGATGGGTTGCATTGTTGTTGTTATTCACGGCATCATACAGTGAGTAAAGAACAGGCTCTGGAGTCAGAGTCCTTTGTCACTCAGTGCCCATGTGACCTAGGCAAGTTGTTTAACCTCTCTGTGCCTCATATGTTCATCTGTGAATGGGAATAATATTCTACCATAGAACAATTTGGGGGAGGATTAAAGAAGTCTATATGTGCAAAGTACTTACAAATATTAAATAAATATTTGTTATTACTACAAATGATGTTATTATTATTTGTAGAGGTGGTCAGGAGATAAGATCGCTGGAAAGAGTTTTGGAGAAAATATGGTGCTTCCTGTCTATAATCCCAGTTACTCAGGAGGCAGGGATAAGAGTATAATGGTTGGAGGCCAGCCCAAACAAAAACTTACAAAGACCCTCCCTATCGAAAAACCAATTCAAGTGCAGTGGCTCGTGCCTATAATATCAGCTACTCGGTAGGAAAATCAGGGTCCAAGGCCAGTTTAGGCAAAAGCAGGAGACTCTAGGTAGAGCATTTGCCTAGCAAGCATGAAGCCCTGAGTTCAATCCCCAGTATCACCAAAGCGGGAGCAGGAAAAGGAATTTGGAGAAAATAATAGGAGGAAGTCAGAGCTCAATAAAACATAGATTTGTTTGGGAGGGGCTAGTGTGAGTTGTTTACATTTGGTTTTGTAGGAGTGTATGGCAGAAAGAAGAGGCCTGGCTTTAAACTTCAGATGGATCAGGGCTCAGTATCCACAAACTGTTGGTGCTGGGCAAATCGCTCTCAGCTTGAGCCTGGTTTGCTGCCTGTGACACAGGGATAAAGACAGCACGACTTTCTCCAGCGCATCCTTGGATAAACCTCCCCTACCTTCTACTACACCAGAAACTTTAGCGAATTTCGGTACCTTTACTTTGTGAGGAGTCTACCACGTAGGGCTGGACAGTCCAGTCACAGGGCGGCTGACAGGACCTCGGATGTCCAGGCACCCCGGAGGCCCTGGGATGCTGCTATGAAGAAGACAACCAAAGTGCTGCCTTCATGAAGCAGAGTGCTGGAGATTTCACTGGTGTTGACTGCAGGGGGTCTGAGAAAAGGGAGGAAGAAAGATGTGAGCACAGATCTCCTTGGATCTGGAGCCTGGTGGATGTGGGAGAAACACAGGATCCAAAGACAGTTCCCCCCCAAAGAGAGTTCTGAGCCCCTGGGATTTGTAGGTGGACCATTAGGCAAAACGGAACCCAGAAGACCATGCCATTGAGGGAGTCACAGGGACCTTCCCTTGATCCTTACAGAACATATCCTGTTATGGCGGGTTAAAGGGTGAGAGGTTGGGAGCCACTGGAAGCTGGAATTCCCCGAGAAGGAAAGAATCTTCCACTTCTTACCACAGCAGAAAGAAAAGGCCAGAATCTGGCAGCTGAGGACTGCATCTGAACTGTTGCTCCCTGTGCGACTTCAACATGTTGCTTTGGCCCGCTGGGCCACAGTTTAGGGAATGCTGGGTGATGTCACTCTAGCCCTGGGCTGTCTGTTTTGAGGATTACTTGTGGCATTTCCCGTGTGCAAGCTTTAAGATGGCAGCCAAGAGAACTTTTCACTCTGGCTCTTGGGATCTACCACACACACACACACACACACACACACACACACACACACACATACATACACACACACACACACACACGAGTGTCCTTTCCTCCCGTGGGAGAACCAGCCTGGAAGCACTTTCCCTTCGCTTCTCCTAAGTCTGGCCCCATATTTTCACCTGGCTGATGACAGCCCAGTCCCGGGTGTGCTGACCACTTTCCACATGTGTTATCTGACTTCTTGCCAGGTGGCCAAGTCAGCAGCTCTTTTCAAACAGCTGCCTCTCTTCTCAGCTTCCTAAAAACAGAAAGCTGACCTGACCCAGAAATGCAGCATGAGCCCAAGGGGGAAATGAGGCACACAGCAGTACAAGAGGAGGACCACAGGGCAAGGTCTGAGCGACATCATTCCATCCCATCCTGGTTATTGCCATGGGGTTCCAAACTTCCCTGACTGTGCAGCCCAGGGAAGGTGGCTTCCCCTTTCTGAACCATGAGAACTCAATGGGGTCATGGATAACACCACTTTTATACTTAGTGGTCCCTGACTCTGATTTCTAAGGGAGGACAGCAGATGAGTGAAGAGCCAAACTTCCTAGGTTCAAATCCCAGCTCTGCCATTTATTGAGCCATGAAGACACAGGCAAGTCATGTCACCTCTCTGTGCCTCAGATTCCCAATCAGTAAAGTGAGGAAAATAGAGATCCCTTGCTTACAGGATTGTGGGGAGAGTTACATGAGTCAGGACACATAAAATGGAAATGCTTGGGACAGAAGCTGGCACCTGCCAAGGTCCCAGAAATTCTAATTCTTGCTATTTCTGTTTCCTAGCTGCAAAACCTTCAATTCCTCCACTTCTGCCTCAGAGTAAGAAGGTGGGTTAGACCAGGAAGACTCAGCTCTGTGCTCCCTGCTCTGGCTTTGCTTCCTTCCTGCAGGAAGAGGGTTCTTTTGGAAGTTTGGGGATGGAGTTGTAGAAGGAGGCTGGGCGAGATGGAAGGCATTTCAGAACATGCCCTCCAGGATTCTGACCCATAAACCAAGCCAGGTCAAGCATATGCACATAAACATACACTCGCCACAGCACTCACCCAAAAATGCACACACACAAAGGACCACGCCACCCCCACCCCACCCCGCTCTCTCAGGAACCTCACCCCAGCCCCAGCAGGGTCCCAGGCAGGGCCTGATTCTGGCTTCAAACTCAGCCAGTCCCACCCAGCTGTAATTACAGAGAGAGCTGAGGCTTCTGTGCCCAGCTGTGACGTCAGCCTGAAGCTTCTAGCTTGATTAGCTCATTCTGCATCAGTCCGTGGCCTAGTCACCCAGGTCATGTGATGCGAGATGTGGCAGGGGAGGTGGGGGAGAGCTCTCCATTGGAGAAAAGGCTGGAGGTCTCGGTAAGCCATCTGTGTATAGATCTGGGATACAGAACAACCCAAAATCTGACCCAGGTTCTACCACCCTATACCTGTGTGCAAGGCCAAGACCCTGCACCTGTTCCCTCCCCACCTACAAAATCAGTGTGGTGATAACAATTTTGAGAATTTAATGCAATCCCTATGATGACTCATGGCAGTAGCAGAGACCTGGGAGAGGCCATAGGGGATAATAATGACTATTGCCTGTAATTTTTTTTTTTTTACCAAACTGCCTCATACAGCACAGCTTGATATCAAAATGATTTCTTAACCCATGACTCACTGAATTCCTCAAACCCCCATCCCACCCCACCCTGCGTAGAAGGCAGAGCCAAGACCCCAAGGCCCTAGGAACCCATGGGCCCTTGAGGCAAAAGGGAGATTTGTAAATTCATTTTTTTCCAAAGCATGAAGGAAAAGAGAAATCTAGAAAATGGGTCCTTTCTGGGTTTTGGGTTTCAGAACTGATGCCCTGCCTGGGTACAGCACATCTGGGTAAGTATCATTGTTAGTGGTCAAAATAAGCCAGGCATTGTGGCACACATCTGCAATCCCAGCTCTTGGGAGGCTGAGGCAAGAGGAAGGAGGGTTCCAGGCCAGCCTGGGCTACATAGCAAGACCCATCTTTAAAACCAAACAGCCATGAAAGCTAGTCATAAAAACAAAAAGCAGGAATGCTGTTCTCATGCCATTCCACAGGTGGGAAACCGCTCACAGATGCCGCCTGGGATTAATGTCACAGTGATGAAACTCTTTGCTTAACCAGGCTCTTAAGCTTTTCCTCCCGGAGGCCCCTCTGCATTTTCTTGGGACATTCAAGTTTTAACAAGAACAAGTCAGTTTGGCAACAACCCCCTCACCTGGATACCTGATGGCCCTCCATATCTGATCAGGTGCTGGTCCTCCAGCCCCACCCCTACCCACATGCAATGTGTGCTCACCCTGGTCTATCCTGAGCATAAATCCTGTTAGGTTCGTTTAGCCAAAATGTCCTCTGACTTTCCTGTTGGTTATTTTGCATCCATTGACCTCCCCCAACCTCACCCGTTGGTTATAAATTCCCACTTGCCTATGCTGTGCTGAAAGTTAAACTCAATCTTTCTCCCACACTGCAAAATCCCAGTGGTTGCTATATCTGCCACCACTGTGCCCCAAAGAGTCCCCAAGTGTCATTTGAATGTTATACTTTTTTTGTTTATCATTCTCAAAGAATACTAAGACTCTTAAGACGTTTAGCCAGATTGTAAGTAGGGATTCCAACCTAGGGCCACTGGGCTCCTGTCTCTGTCTCTCCTCTCCTACAGGTCCCCAGGGGGAGTCAGGATGCCACAGGCTCTGGGAAGGTATTTCCAGAGGGTGACCTGAGCCCTGAGCCAGGCAAAGATTATTAATATCCCGGCCTCAGTGCCCTGCTTGGGGAGGCAGCAGGAGGGCGGAGCCGGCTGAGGCTGGGGGAGGAGAGAATCCAGAGAGGCCGGCTGGACTTCAATGGCCACGGCCACGCCCAGCCCTTCCCTGTCCCCAGAGCCCAGCTGTCCCTCCTCAGCAGATTCTCTGGGGCTGGTTCATCACCTTTGAATACTCCAGTGACAGGAGGCGCTTGCAAAACCCGCCTCCAGCCCCCAGCAGCACATAAATAGAAGGCCAGCCCAGAAGAAGCCAGGAGAAGTTTCTAGGCGCGCGTCCCCGAGGTTTATTAAGCTCCTAGCTCCAGTCTCCACCTCAGCATTTCTGGCTGGGAGCCTGAACAGCCTGGGAGGACGGTGACTTGCTGATCTCTGGTGAGGCAGTGCAGACAGGAGCCCTCTGATTCTGGCTGGGGGTCACCTTGAGGGCTGGGTCCCCAGCCTGGTGTGCACCAGTGGATGGTTCTCACAGAAGATCAGTGTTTTCTGAAACTGAAGAATAAGCCCTGAAAGCCATCTTCTCCCACCCCCATCACCTTGCTGTGTGACCTTGGGCAGGTGGCTCCCTCTCTCTGAGCCTCCATTTCCCCTCTGAGCTCAGCAGTCACCATGGCTGATGGTCAGATGCCTTTTTCCTGCCACTACCCAAGCCGCCTGAGAAGGGACCCCTTCCGGGACTCGCCCCTCTCCTCCCGCCTGCTGGACGATGGTTTTGGCATGGACCCCTTCCCCGACGACTTGACGGCCTCTTGGCCTGACTGGGCTTTGCCTCGGCTCTCCTCTGCCTGGCCAGGGCCCCTGAGGTCCGGCATGGTGCCCAGGGGGCCCACTGCTACAGCCAGGTTTGGGGTACCTGCCGAGGGCAGGAGCCCTCCACCCTTCTCTGGAGAGCCATGGAAAGTGTGTGTCAACGTGCACAGCTTCAAGCCTGAGGAACTGACAGTGAAGACCAAGGATGGATATGTGGAGGTGTCCGGTGAGTGGTGAGGGGCCAGCAGGAGTGAGCACAGGTGGGGTGGGGGAAGAATAGGCCTCAGCCCAGACAAAGCTCCCTTAGAGGGGACATTGTGACATGCAGCATGGCACAAGGTGACTTCAGGGCTCAGGAATGCAGCATACAAAATTATCTTTCTGGAAAGAAAACCTTACCTCTCCCAGCCCCCAGAGGAGTCTTAACCTGGTGTTGGAGCCTGGGGTGCTGTGTTCTTCCAAGATCAGGCAGGAAGACAGAAACAGGGAGAATTTCCTATGCAGAATGGGTTAAACCTGTAGAAGGCTTCAAACGGCAAAGAAGAAATGGGGTTTATTACACTCCAGTATCTCAACACAGGGTCTAGAAGGGCAGCATTAATACCGAATAATGTAAATACAGTGTGGATTTCAAGCAAGTGAGTTTCTCTCAGCCCAGATAAGGAAACAGGTAACCTTGAGCAAGTACTATCTATCTGCTAGTTCTATCTACTGAGTGCTGTACTGGTTACACCTCAGTTAGTACAACCAGAGGCCCTGGGGTCCTGTTTATCTCTTCTTTGTGCATGTAAGGAAACTGAGGCACAGAAAGGTTCAAATAACTTATTCAAGGCCATCAAGAGTTCAGACCCAAGCTGTCTGGAAACCTAGAGACCTGAAGAGAACTGGTGATTTTTTGTTTTGTTTTGTTTTGTTTTGAGCCAAGGTTCTGAGCTAAAATTCTTTTCTTCAAAATTCTTTTTCTTCTCCAAAATAATCCACTACTCTGGCCCCAAGTAGCAAGGGTCTCTTGTCCCATTTTGCAGTCCAAGAGGCTGAAGTCCAGGCAGGGCTTGTCCGAGGTTGTGCAGTGAGTCAGCAGGAGGACATGAACAGAGTCTAGATCTGGCCACCAGGCTAGGCCCGGAGCTTAGGCCTGGGAGAGGGAATACACTGGCAAAGAGGACAGAGGAGACAGGAAGCCCAGCCCCTGTGAGCCTGCAGCAGAAAAGCTTTCCTTCCCTTCCCTCCCAATTAACACTGCATTAAAACGAGTGAGTTCCTGGCAGAGGACTGTCAGCCAGAAAATCAATAAAAGCCAGGGCCAGACAAGCCCCAGCAGCGTTCAGGGGGCGTTTCAAAGCTGCTTGTGGCAGAATTATAAACATCAGAGGCCCAGCATCTGCGGGTGTGGTGGGCCTGGAGACACACAGGGACCATGTGCTGAGAGGGGGGGGTCAGCCAGGGCTCTCAGAGTTGGCTGGGGAGCCAGGCACCAGTTCCAAAGAAACCAGCTCCACTACTAACTAACTGCAGGATGTACCAATTACTCAACTTCTTTGTGTTTCCTTATCTGCAAAGTGGAGTTCAAACAGCTTCCATCAGGAGGACCTTGGCAGTAAACATGGTGACGCATGAAGTGTGTTCGTACGCAGTGCTGGGAACACGAGGAGTCAGTGTTGTTACCTTTGTAATGAGTGCTGTGAGCTCCGTGGTGTGGGGCACAGGATGATAGCTGCTCTTGGAGGCTCAGGTTTGAATCCCAGCACTGCTGTTCACGAACTGGATGGATAGAGATGAGAAAGTCTTTTCACCACTCTGAGCCTCAGTTTCCCCATCTGTAGAATGGGAGTTGTGATTAACCTGTTCTGTAAGGCCATAGGGAAGATTTAATATAGCCGGCAATATATAACATAAACAGAAAGTCCATAGAGTCAGTCTATAAAGCTAATAGTGGTAATTATCTCCACTCCCCTGTCCTGGTTTTTAATTACAACTGCTTAATCCCAAGGCTTAAGGATTTCCCACATCCTGTGGCCCCCATCCTCAACCCCCAGGAGACCCTCTGTCCAGCTTGGAGGACTTTTCTCCATCTTCCTCTGAAGGTGTGTTTTTTTGAGTCTTTTTTTCTTTTTTAATTTATTGTACTGGGGGTACATTGTGACATTTACAAATTTATAAAAGTTCTTAACAATATATCATAGTTGAATTCAGGGCCTGGAGTATGGCTCAAGTGGTAGAGCACCTGCCTAGCAAGCCTGAGTCCCTGAGTTCAAACCCCAGTACGTCCAAAAAAAAAAGGAAGATAGTTGAATTCATCATTCTTTAACCCCCTTCCCTCCCATCCCTGGAAGAGTTTCAACAGGTCTCATTTTTCCATTTTCATACATAAGTACGCAATATTTCTCTCTCCTCCACCCTTTCCTTATGTCCTCCTTCCTCCCACAGGTGCCAACCCCAGAAAGGACCTGTTTTCCCTCTTGTTCTATTTTTGAAAAAAAAAAAAAAGGTTGTTTATTTAAGATAGCTATACAGAGAGTTTCCTTGTGACATTTCTATGTGTATATGTATTATAACCCGAATTGGTTCATCCCCTCCATGTTTCTCCTTTCTACCTTAGTCCCCTTCTTATGGGGATTTCAACAGGTTTGAAGTCTATTGTACAGGAAGTACGTCAACCGTTGTCACCTGCTGGCGCTTTTGTTGTTGCTGTGGTTACAGCGCTGGGGATGGAACCCAGGGCCTCTCCCCTGCTGAGCATGAGCCACCCAGCCTTGAAGGGGCCTCTCGACTGGTGGGGTCGGACAGCCTCAGGCTGGTACCCGTGGAACCTCAATTTCTACTACAGTTAAAATAAGACAAAGATGTGAAATTGGTGGCCTCCGCTAGACAGCACCCAAATGCCCCTAGAGCTCATCCAAGCGCTTTCATTCATAAAAGAAGCATAGAAAGGAGCTGGATGTAAAAGCTGCTTCCAAGGGAAGTCAGAGGACAGGTCCCACGCCTCGCCTGTAATGACCAACCTGTTCTTCCACAAGTCCTTCATGCCCGGCCTGTGCCAAATGCCCACCTGTGCTGGCATACGAGCATATTCTAGGAGTGTGTGTAGGTTTCTAATGCCACCTCCACCTATTTTACAGATAAGGAAACCCAGGCCAGAGAAATTTAATTCACCTGTGCCTACCTGCTTTTCTCTGGCAGTAGATGAGATTCAAAGCCAGGCCTGTTTGGATGGTTCAGAGTTAGGATGGCTGGATGTCTACTTGAGACTGTGTGACCTTGGTCAAATCCTAGCACCCCTAGGGCCTCAGTGATGACCCAGGTCAGTACTTGATCAATGACATGCTTCAAGGTATTATTAGGAATTTGAAAAATAGGAGAAGTACACAGTTTTAGAAGATGCCAGATGGAGCAAAATCGTGTGCAGATCTCCTTGCTGCAGGACTTATCAGAGCCTTTGATCTGCTAATGTAGTTTATGAACACCCGAGAGGTAGCTCTATCTTATCTAACTACATACACGTCTTGTTCCAAGGAAATGTTTGGAAAATGCTGGATTCAATGATTTCCATCATGCCTCACATTCTCCCATTCCTACCCTACAGCCACCAGCCAAGAAATGTTCCCTTCATGGGCCACTGGGCCAGGCCCTGGCTAAGAATGGAACTGGAAAACCCCAAGTCCTTGTTCCTGCCCCTTCTTAATCCTAGGGCCTCTGCTCTCCCTGGAAACAGCACCTTCTTTCTTTAGCAGGGCCAGTCACGTGGCCCATGGTGCTAACGAAGACAGTCACAGCTGCAGAGCTCTCTGCTGTCCTGGGAGCTTCCTCTGAGTCTCCCTGTGTAAATCCTAATCACTAGCCTTTTTCCTTCAAGTTTTCACTACATAGATCCCATAGGACATTTCCTTCTTCTCCTATTGGTGCATATCAAATTGCATATTAATTGGTAGCTCATGTCTGACTGAAGTTCAAAGTCTGAACCTCGAGTTTTGTCCTCAAGGACAAAAAGTTAGTGAGACTCCATCTCAATCAATAACTTGGGTGTGATGGTGCATACCTGTCACCCCAGTTGCACGGGAGGCCAGAGGATCATGGTGTGAAGCCAGCCCCAGGCAAAAGCAAGAGATACTACCTAAAGAGTAACTAAGGCAGGAGAAGGCTGGTGGGGTGGCCCCAGTGGTAGAGGGCCTGTCTGGCAAGCTCAAGGCCCTGAGTTCAAACCCCAGTACTGCAACCTTTCTTGCTTACAAAAATAAACGTTCCGGTGGCAGAAAACGTACACTGGAAATCAACAGAAGAAGTGAAGGATCATTCGTAATCCATAAGCTTGGCAAAAAAATAACTCGAAATTTGTAAATGATATGCAAATGAATCTTCTGGATGGTCTGCCCTTTTTTGACCTAGATAATCTCCCTCTGTAACTCCTTCCCCATTTTCAGAGCTTGGACAGGGACTGTAGGGTGGCCTTTCCCTAAACATCAAAGGGAACCAGAGGCATTCATCCTCAGAGGATGAATTTACTACTTACAGAGTGACTGACTGTGTGACCCATCCTCCTAAGGTGGCTCAGTAAGGTTAGGGAAGAGTAACTAACCCGTTAGGGAAGAGTGACCCGAGACTCAGAGAAGGGCAGAGAGGAGGTGTTGAAGGAAATGTCAGAGTAGGAATTTGTATCCAGCCCCTGGGGTTCTGGGACCTGTTCTGTTTCTGAATTTTTGCTCTATCACTTCCAAGCTGTGTGAGCTTGGGCAGGTCACTTACCCTCTCTGAACTTCCCCATCCACAAAATGGTAATTTAAAAAGTACCTGCTTTCTAAGATTCTTGTGAAAACTAAAGGAGTTGATTGATATAGATAAGGTAAAAGGAGTGGCTGACACCAAGCCGACACAATTCAGAAACTCCCAGACTCCTAAATCAGGATTGTGTCCTCCCCCAAACCCACCATGAACTGAAAACACAGCAAACCAAAATTGCATTTAACACTCCTCACCTGACCTACTGAACTTCATAAGGGGAGTCCAGCCTTCCGCAAACATGCTTAGAATATCACACTGGCAAACCATCCCACACAAAGCCTGGTGTATAACAGGGTGCTGAATGTCTCGGGTGAGGTACTTGGCACTGTTACTGAAAGAGTAAAGATAAAAACACGCCTAATACAATCAGTGTAAGTCAAGGATATCTGCATAAATTCTCTACCATTACTGCTTCATCATCACCATCTGTTATTAGTCGGGCACCAGGCTGAGATGCTGAGTCAGAGGCCCTGGCCTGTCCCCAGGGCGAGGAGGCCTCCAAGGCCCAGGCCTTGGGGAAGGGGACCAGGGAACAGACAGTTCCCTTCTAGCCACAGGCCCGTGCTAGAACCAGGCAGTTAGTGTCACGGACTTGCCATCTCAGAATAACCCCTTGGAGTAGCAGCATATTCACAGGATAGCATGTTCTGGTCGTCAGAAACTCTGGTTTCAAAATGAATTCCTATCAAAACAGCCTTTCCTCCCTGCTAGAGGGACATTGCCCTTCTCCCAGCTGCAGTGGGAGAAGAAATTGTACAGGTTTGCCTGTGTCCATCAAGCCTCAGAAATTCTGAAGTTTAGGCTTAATCCTCCTGAAGTCATTGAGCCTGGAAGGAAAGTCTACCTTCGAGAGTGTGTGGTACAGTGAGGTCCCCAAAGTAGGGGACACTTTGTGCATTCTGGCATATTCCTACTGTGGAATATGGTGCAGCTATTAAAATCATGTTGTCAAAAAATATTTGGTCATGTTATCCAAGAAATGACCTTGAAAATGACCTTGGTTCTGGCTATGGCAGAATTCAAGCAAGATGCAAAGATTCAGTAAAAGTAACAGTAAAGTTTATTAAGAAAGGAATATACTTTCAACAGACTGAAAGAGGGTTGTCTCTAGAGTGAGAACAACCAGGTCAAGGGGGAAGGAAAGAAAGAGAGAGAGACATTTACTCTTTGTTCCCCACACAGGAAATGGGAGCAAAACCTCAAAATGGCGGTCCCCATCTCTTAGTCTTCTAGCGGAGAGCTGGGGGAATACCTGAGGTCAAAGATAATGGGTCTGGATGGCTGAGATGGCTGTTAAAGCAGGGAGGGGTTATTTTGGTCCCTCGGGTGATTTCTTGAGTTTGGGTCATTGTCTTGTCAAGAGAGACATGAGTAATCTGCTAGTTCCTACTCTAATTGAAATTTTCTGTTTTGAAATTCCTACCCTTTGCTCTGTCTAGCTCTTTGGTCTGGGTCTTTGTTTTGTTAAGTTCACTTGTGAAAACCTCCCTGGGCCAGACATGGTTGTTTAGGATTGCTCTTGGGTAAAGAGTGAATTAAGCTTTAGGGTCATGGCTAACTTTAGAGCATCCTGTGACAGCCCCAGGTTCTGGCTACCTGATCTTAAATAGACATTAGTGGGGTTGGGAAGTTGAATTACACTGATTTCTTCCTGTCTTCCTCTTGAGGCCATCACTTATGTCTAACTGCTACCTATCAGTCACAATCACAATATTAGCAAGAGAGAAAAACAAGTTTCAAGCATAATGCAGAGATATGTGATATCCTAGATAACATGCTTGCTCCTCTTTCTTTAATCAGAGTCTCACTATATAACCTAGGATAGCCTTGAACTTTCTATCCTGCCTCCTGAGTGCTGGGATTTTAGTTCATTTATGCGTTTCTAAGAAACATAAAAAGGAAAATTTGAAAGATATAAAAAAATGTTATTTATAGCTTTCTCTGGGTAATGGGACTATGAGTGATTTTGATTTTTGTAAATGTGTTTTCTAACATACATATGCATTATCTTGTAATCAGAAAAAAGTTATCAAAGGAATAACTAATAATAAAAAGTCACTGCTAATGTAATCACATATAAATTGTCAGTCTGAAAAAAATTAAAATACTTGATAACCACAAGATTTTGTACAGCCTGGATCCAGAAGGGTCTCTTGAGGGGCCTGGGTTCTAGAACATGGCCCCCAGGATGGAGGAAGGACTGAAAAGTGATACAGGCTGAATAGCCCTGCCAAGCACATACCCTGTTTGTTTAAAGAGAAACACAAGCACCCTCTTAAAAAAAAAAAAGGAGTATCAGAATTTGCTATATAAACTGCAAGATAAAAGCCAGCAGTTTGGACCCAAGCCGTTCTGTAATTTCATCTTTTTCCTCCCTGTGTGGGGGAAGGGGACCCTGCTGGCCCCGTGGGAGGTGGGGCTGGCAGAAGTTCACACCATGGTTCTGAGGTCCCTCCCTAAGGAGAGCTCCCTTCTTTGGCTGGGCTTGCTCAGCAGGTTAAAGTATAATTTTCACTTCTACGGAGAATGTGGCTCCAAGAGCTATTTATTAGCAGGAATCTCAGACAGGAATCTGAGAGCTAACGGGCTTTAGGCCTCAGAAGTTGGCCCTGATTCAGAGAGACAGTTGATTTAAACCCAGAGCAGCCATGCACCTGCTGGGTGACCTTGGGCCCATGATGAGGCAGGCCTCCGTTTCCACTTCTGTAGCAAGCGGAGAAAGAACCCATCCTCAGAGTCAGGATTAGGTGGAAGCTGTAGGAGACAGAATAAATACATATGATCTAGTTCCTGTGATTTCCTAAGACTAATATTTAATTGTCAACAAACCCCAGTCAAAGCCTGTTTTCCAGTCCATCATCCGAATTCATCCTCACAGCCAGGCGCGGAAGTGGGTTAAGGTAGACCCCGGAGTCTAGACCACCCCTAAGCCTCACAGAGAGGCAAGGGAAGAACACCTGAGTCCTAAATGACACAGGATGTGACATTCCTCTTTCTTCCAGGCAAACACGAAGAGAAACAACAGGAAGGTGGCATTGTTTCCAAGAACTTCACAAAGAAAATCCAGTAAGCAACCTCACAGGGTGGATCTTAGGGTGGGGGAGGGACTGGGAGTCTGGAGCCTAAATCTGGGATTTCTTCCTCTTGGGTATCGATCTTGTGAGACACTCCCCGGAGTGGGGACTTGAACTCACACCTAAACGTTAGAAAGTGTCCTAACAAATCTGCAGTAGTGTCTCAGTGTCTGTAAGGTGGGGGTTAAGCCCATTTTACAAATGGACAATCAGAGAGTAAGAGGCAAACCAACTCACCCACCTTACACTGAGAGTTTAATGCAATCACCCACCCAAGTGGCATGGCTGAGGGTGGACACCCATTGCTATCAAGAAAGGCCCTCCCTCAATGCCCCAATAGACCAGTAAGATCTTTGGAAGGTTCTAGAGGGCAGTAGAATTTACATTCTCTCTGCAGTATCCTTAAACACAAGTATGGCCACCCAGGGCTGAGACACTGGGTCTGCCAGGGAAGAGCTGAGGCTGGGGGATCCATGAGAACAGCAAGCAGAAAACCAGGGTGGACTACATTGGGCCCCTAACTAGTCATTGCTGTAGGGAGAAGAGGCTCCTAGGGGTGCCCTGATGGCAGCATCGGAGGAGCAATGGCTAGGTGTCTCTAACCAACATTACTTGCTATGTGCTTTTCTGGCCCAAAAGCCTTTTCCCAGCCACCATCTCATTAGCATCTGCAGTAAACATGTGAGTCACAGAGAAGAGACATGGCAAATCCTCTCTGTGTTAGGAGGAAACTAAGCCTCTGTAGGCAAAAGGACAGACCCAGGGTCTTAACAGAAAGAACTTAGCATGGCCCTGACAGACTAGTGACCTCCAAGTTCTACACTCAGACCTTGAACAAGGGATACTGACCAGCCTTGCAAAGGTACATGGCAGGTCCTCACAGTGGTCCTTAGAGTGGTGGTTTGTTACTTTTCCTCTTATTTTTAAATCTGAGCTCCACACTAGCCCTGGCAGAGCTGTCTTGTGGCAGAGAGATTGTACCAACTGAATTCTGAGGCTTCTCTTGGCTTTGGGATTTTACATTCCTGTCTTTCCCCTCATCATGCCCATTCCTGACCCTCCCAGAGCCTCCACAGTTCTTGGAAGCCCATGAACAATTCCTGATAAGGTAAACGCCAAACTGTTTTGTTAGCTGGCCTGCCATATGTCATCCTCACCCCTCCCTGGTCCAGCCACCAGATCAAACAGCTCTGAGGGGAATGGAAAGAAAAAGAGAGAGGGAAGGCACTGATGCTTCCTTTCAGAGACCCAGACAAGCACTCAAGCTGGAATCACACACAGGGCAGAGTCACGACAAGGGCTGAGAAGGAAGAAATTGGCAAATGAATCATCTTACAATAATGGCTGTGTTTGGTGAATTTCCCCAGCTCTGAAGCCATAAGGGAAACAGCTCCCTGGGAATTCTGTGACCAGATAGAAATGTCTGAAGTTGCTCAAGTCAGAGCTGTTATTCAGCTGGTGGTGAGCTGGTTGTTAAAATATTGACTGGGTCCACCTCATGTCCATCCAGAGCCAACCCTGGCCATCCTCACTCTGACTCCAGGACCCTCTAAACTTCCCCACACTCCCAAGTAAAGAGTTCCCCAGGGTCCCCCTCCGTCACTGTGGCATATATCCATTCCTTCTGCATGGTCAGCACCCAGCTGAACCAGTTATTTAATACTTTGATTCTCAGTCCTGGTTCCATGATGAAGTTAGTGGAACCACTTGGCTAGCTGCTCTAAGCTTGTGTCCTCACGCTCCCTCATGGATGGGGTCATGATGAAGAGTGGGAGGATATGGATAAAGCATTTAGCACTGGGTACAGATTCTGTATTCTTAATTAATATTAAGACTCCACTGGGCTAAGATGGATTGCACAACTCCTGGGACCTCCTGACTCTGCCCAGATTGGACACATTAAGGAGTTGGGCTGGAGATGAGAAACGATCCTGGGCAAGTCTTAGGGGGCCTTGTTGCCTCTTCCAGGAAAAACTCCAGTCATTAGAGGACAAAGAGTTTCTTCAGCCAGGCTGGGATCCTTGGAGATTTCCACCCAGGCAGAATGCTGCAGATGTTTGCATTAGGCTCTTGGATGAGGAAGAGAACTGTTTTGGAATCTGCCTATCAAGTTGAGGGTTGTAGCTGGGCTCTTTTCTACCCAACTTGGAGGAGAGGACAGAAAGCAGGGGATACAGAAAACCATCAAAGGAGGATGCTGAGAGTCAAAGAAGACAGTGTCTCCTTGTTCCACATCTTCCTGGGTATCCACTCTGGCCTTTACCTCCCAACAGTCATGTGAAGAGATTCACAGGGTTAATTTCATTTCATCATTAAAAGACTCCTTTTGAGTAAGATTAGTAAACTCATCTTGCGGATGAAGAACTGAAGCTCAAAGGGGTGGTGTGACTCCACAGAGGTCACACAGCAAATAAACAGTAGACCTGGAATATTATCAAGCCTTAAAAATGGCACAGAAAGGGAAATACCACAGTATCTCACTTTTATGTGGAATCTAAAATCGTAGACTCACAGAGGGAGGAGCAAGACAGTGGTCGCCAGGGGCTGGGGGTGAAAGGGAACCCGGCAACATGGGTCAAAGAGCACAGGGTCTCTGTTGAGCTGGAGGACTATCTCTGGACACCATGTACAGCATGGTGACCAGAGTTAGCAATATTGTATTGTAGATTTGAAATTTGAGGAGAGACTACCTCTTAAATTTAATCTCAACAGACACATAAAATGATCACCACTTCAAGGTTACACATATGGTAATTAACTTGATTTCACAATGTATGCATACATCAAAGCATCAAGTTTAGATAGATGGATGGATGCATAGATAGATGATAGATGGGTGGATGGATAGATATAAATAGATGGATGGATGGAGAGATAGACAGACAGATAGATATAGAAAATGACAATAGTATCTCCATAAATCTATCTAAAAAAATAGCAGACATGGAATTGAAACTCATCTCTAGGCATTCACACCTTTGAGCATAGGTCTCTCTATATTCAGAGCCCATAACCTTTCAACCTGGCTAAGGCAAACCAAGTAACAGTCATTTTCAATACACTCATTACATACCATCTTCACAGCTTCTGCTTACATTCCTATATCATTATTTGCTTAAGATTTTTCTTCTCTAGATCGACTCACTTTTGGAAAAGTTAAAAGTGTCATCACTAAAATGTTAGTGAAGAAGGCGTTCATGAAATAACTCCAGTGAAAGCAAAATGTGGTCAAATACCACATTTGATAACCTTTCCTGCCTAAGGGTCCAAACTTTGAATCAGCCAGCTAGCTAGTTGTCCCAGAGAAAGTCCCAGGGGATGGAGGCTAGAGGTGTTAGAGGCCTATTAACACTCAGGAAGGACCTTTTAGATGCAAATGAAGAGTTAAGAGAGAATAGAAGCCAGGTGAAGGTGACTCACTCATGTAATCCTAGCTACTCAGGAGGCAGAGATGTGGAGGATCACAGTTCTAAGCCAGCCTGGGAAAATAGAGACCCTATCTCAAACAAAAACAAAAACAAAAAAACCATCACTGCTGGAGTGACTCAAGGTGTAAGGCCCTGAGTTCAAACCCAGTACTGCACAAGAAAAAGTGAATAGGAAAGGAATAATTTTCTCACCATGTGTGTTCACCATGTGAACACACAGGTCACCTAGTGGAAGACTGGCAGCCTCAGTTTCTCCATGTGTGACAAGGGAGCATTGTCCTGGACAACTAAGGAGTTCTTTGGGGCTCTGATATTCTGTGGTTCAGTAACACTCAATTGGTGTTAAAATAGCTACAGCTGTCAAGATGTCACCATGCAGGGTTAATGGCTACCAGTCATTTTACACGACCATAGAGACATACTGTTATTATTCCCATTCTCTTATTAGATAGATGCAGAGAGGCCCGCTCACCAGCCCAACTTCTGACAGTTAGAGAGAGTCAGAATTTGGGCTCTGGTCTGCCTGCCTGCAAAGCCCAGACTGTCACATGGTGCCAGGTGTCCACTGGGCTGGCGTATGAGTGGTTAAACAGCCCCTCCTCAGCAGTGGGAGGGAGGCCCTCACTTTCAGCCTTGTCTCCTTTCCAAAGCTGGGCTTGGCAATTTCCCAGCTTTCTGCCCTCTTCCCTCCTCCCCAGCAATCCTGTTGATCTCTGTGGCTCCAATTTGGCAAGGTGTCCCTGGGTGGATGTGGTTCACGGAGCTCCAGGCTACTGTGCACAGCACACCACTCCCCGGCCCCTCCAGGAAGGGTCTTGTCAGTGATCAGGAATGGGCTCAAGTCATGTCTTGACCCCTGGGTTTGCAGCTGGCAGAGCCAGCCTGGTGCAATGGTCTATGGTGACTCAGCCTCTGGGTGCTCTCCATGGTCCTATGGTTGGAACCCAAGATTTCAATTCTGATTCCCATCTGCTGTGTCACACCAGCTGTGTGACCTTGGGCAAATCAGTTCACAGCTATAAATTGGGAATGATAATAGAACTATTTGGCTGCATTATTGTTAACGGGTAAATGAGATGATTCAGGCAGAGAACTTGGTACATAATAATTGCTCAGAAGGTCAGTTTTCTTTTCTTTTTTTTTTTTTATTAGTAATGACATCCCAATAGAACCATTAACATGTCCTCACAATTTCAGATTTGTTGATGAAACCATATGCAGGTAGCTTCATTTAATCTAAATGACACACACACACATTTTAAAAGATCCTTATCAGAACTGTAACCGGATGTGGGCTTAGAAGTCCCATCTTTGATGCCTTCTCACTCGCTGAGCTTGTCATTTGATTTCTCTCAGTCGCTATCTATTTGTCTGTGAAATGGGCACATGAACTCCTAGTCACCCTACTAGACTCTTAAAAAGCTCCAACCAGATGATAACTCTAACTGAGTTTGAGGAGCAAAACAGTAACGACCTCTTGACAGATTATGTAAGGTGTGACCCAAATCAAGTCTCATTCTTAGCATCCTAGAGCCTTCTGCCACCTGAAGTGACCCACGTAGCGAGGCGTCCTCCATCAGCACACAGCTAGGGAAAACGCATCGCCCACTGGAACCCCTTCCTTGAGCTCCGTACAGGGATGGACAGTAGTGGCTGCCGTTAACAATCTTTATTGGTATAAATTAATTGTCCAGCGGGATTTCATTGTGATATTTACATACATGGGTATACTGTACGGTGATCAAGTTCACCATTCTACATTACTCTTTCTTAATTCCCCTTTCTCCTCCTTGCCTTTTAACAGTTTTTAGTGGGTTTCATTAGGCTATTTCAATCATATTCAACCCCATCACCCTCTCTCCCTACTGCTGGTTCCACCTTAAGCGGTCCTAAACCATGTCATATTATTATTATTAATTATTATTGCTAAATTAGTCTATCTAGGCTCCACATATGAGAGAAAAACATGTGGCATTTGTCTTTCTGAGCTTGGCTTAATTCACTCAACATAGTAATTTCCAGTTCCATCCATTTTCCTCCAAATGACATGATTTCATTCTTCTTTACGGCTGTGTAATTAATACTCTGTTGTAACACACACCACATTTTCTTTATCCATTCATTGGTTATTGGGCACCTAGGCTGGTTCCACAGCTCGGCTGTTGTGAGCAGTGCTGCTATAAACATGGATGTGCAGGTGTCTCTCCTGCCATTTCTGCACTGGGTATGCTAGTATGGCGACCTCAATCTTGGACCAAACACATGTGTCACAGTTCCATTTTAAGTAGCAGTTTACCATTTGCAAAGCACATTCAGACTCTGTCTCGTTCTAGAGCATCGAGTACTGTACAAGGTTAATATCACTGTCCCCCTTTTGCAGATGAGAAAACAGACTCAAAGTAATTGAGTGACTTTTCGAGATCACAGAGCTAGAAAGGGAAAGAACCAGAGTTCAAAGCCAGCAGTGCATGCATGCCCCAGTGTCTAAGCTTTTAGCAGACACCGGTCTTTCAAATGGATGCAAATGTTTATGTGGTATTGAAAATGATGAAGGAATGACGTCTGGCGCCTCTGTCTCTCAGGCTTCCTGCAGAGGTGGATCCCGTGACGGTGTTTGCCTCACTTTCTCCAGAGGGACTGCTGATCATCGAAGCTCCCCAGGTTCCCCCCTACTCACCGTTTGGAGAAAGCAGCTTCAACAACGAGCTTCCCCAAGACAGCCAGGAAGTCACCTGTTCCTAAGACTCCAGTCTTGGCCCATCCTTGTTCCTTCCCCAACCCCAACGCTTCTCCGATTCCAGGGTACATTAGTTTAGCTGAATTCAGATTTAGTGCAATTCAAAATGCTGGGGAAGGGGGGAAGGGGAGAATGACCACAGATTGCCTGGATCATGCCATTAGTAGATTTCTCCACAAGAGGGCGCAACTGGCAAGCCATGCTTGGTTGCCTTAGATCAAAATACTGGGAGTTTTTCTTTCCTATCTGGATGAAAAATTTGCACATTCTTTAGTTGCAAAACAAATTAGTGGGGACTTAACCATTTCATGTTGCATCTAGCCTTGCAGCGAACGCAAGGGTTGCTTTTCTCTGGGGACCTCCCCATCACTCAGATTCCTGCCCTGGGCCCACTATTCCCATGTGTGCTACATGGTTTGGTTGGCGGAGTCATTGGTTCACCCAACTATGTTTCCAAGCCCCTGACCCACAAAGGGCTACTGACAGTACTTACATCTCCATCCGGGTGTATCTACCAACCACATGCAAACAAAATGTGCCTTCTGCCCTCCTGGACTCTTCCAGCATGTGCTCGTGTTTCTCAACCTGGGACTCTCCAAGGACTCTGGGAGCCCCTCAGTTAATTCTCTGGTTAAGTCCCCATCTTTTTGTGTCCCCTATGTCCAAGTCAGGAATTTTACAGAGGGGGCTGTCTCCAGACAGCTGGAGCAGGAACCAAGCAAAGGCCAAGACAGCCTGGTAGACAGGCTAGTGGTTTTGTCTATATGGGTGGGATGTGTGTGTCATTGTTGTTTGACTTGTGCTGTTGTTTAGGGGGAAATAACAGTAAATAATTACTAGTAACAATAATAAAGGAGCTGAAGTTCTTAGCTTTTTTTGTGCTTCTTTTAATGAGAAACTAAATACAATTATCACCGAGATCTACAATATTAGTTAGAATTATCATGGCCTCAAGTTATAATGCCTAATGAATAAGTAGGTTAAACATGAATCATTATTGTCTAACTTCACAAGATGTTCAGAGGTAAGTTGTAGAGATGTTTCTTCAGTTGTTGTGCCACCAAGATCCCATCGTATTTCCATCATGTTCCTCTGCCACCTTTCACAAAGCTACATAGTCACAGTCTATCTTCATGGTTGCAATATGGCTGCAGTTGCTCCAAGCATCTCATTCTCATATGACAATGTACATGAAGAGAAGGCAAGGGTAAAGTCATCTCATCTGGCTCCTTTTATCCGTGAGCAAAATATTTTCCAGAAGCTCCCCATGGAAGACCAGGCCAAAGAGAACCAGACGGCCATGATGTACTTAGATTTATATTGATTTATCCTTTGAGGCCACCTAAGTGGAGCAAGGTTCTGTCAGGAAGAAGGAGAAGAGCACAGCAGCTGTGAGGACAATCAACAGTGCAGTGTCGGTCATGAAGTTGATGTGGCCAGGCACAGAGAGTGGTAAGGAAAAGGGGTTTGTGGTGGGTGCAGCAGAGAAGGCCAGGAGAGGAGCTGCTTTCAGCTATATTGGGACTAGGGCTTTCAAGATATCAACAGGACTCAATTCTCTCCATCTGACATGGCCCTTCAGTGTTGGCTTCACTGACATCCCCACCTCCCCTGCTCCCACGCTTAATGTCCCCTTGTCCTCTCATTAAGTCACAAGGCCGCTGCAGTTACAACATCCCCACATCCTCCCACTGTCCAGTCCTGGGGGAGAAAAGCCACACTTTCCCCATACCCTCTGCCTTACTCCTGAGAGCCATTCTTATTGGACCAGCTTGGGTCACATGACCGTTCCTGAGCTAAGCACAGATTGAGAAATCAGTGTTTTGATTGGCCAGGCCTGGGTCACATGCTCCATCCCTGGAGCCAATCCCACTTCATCCCCATGATACCCTAGCAAGTAGATAATTAAGACAGAGAGAGAAGTGGTTTTGGCAAGTCACATGGTGACAATGGCACTCAAAGCCATATGTTTGCTTTTGGAAGATTTAATGAGAAGCTACTGGGATGTTTCTCCAGGACTCCCCCAAACCACACAAAGCTGGCAGGATCAGTTTTTCCTGAGTACCTACTCTGCCCGGCTTGGTCCTGTTAGGAGCCAAGGACACAGCAAGCAGTGAGCAACAACCCCTCCCTTTAAGGGGCTCACAGCCCAGTGACAGGAATGGGAACAGGCACAGGAAGAATGTCTGACTCTCACTGAGTCCTTCCTGCCTGCTGAAAACCCTGCCGAGGGCTCTACCTATACCCTTACATTTAATCCCACTATAATTCTATAAAGTCAGTCAACTTTTGTCCCTTAACAGATAAGGAAACTGAGGCACTGGAAGGGTTAAGTGCACTGCCCCAAATCACACACCTGGTAAGCAACAGGCCCAGGCAACCTGACTTTGGAATCTTCTCTCTTAATTGTTGTTCTTTTCTGCCTTTTGTCCAACAAAGCAAAATGGAAATGTGATTTCACGAGTCCATTTCAATTGTGGGAAAAGAAGAGAGGAGAAATTGCAGGCGACAGTGGGGATCAGGAATGGATGGCTTCCCAGAGAAGAGCGGTTGGAGTCAGGCTGGAGAGTCAGGAACAATTGTGAAACCTGAGCAAACAGGTAGGGTAGGAGGTGTCCCAAGCAAAAGAAAACACACAAGCTGAGGAGAAAGGCATGTTGCTTGGAAATCTTTTGATGGTGTCTCATTGTTCATTGGATGGAGTCCAAACTTCTTTGTAAGACCCAGAGGCTACCAATCTGTAGAAAAGCCAGGGGTGCCCTTTCTCCACTACAGTTCCCATTCTCTCCCCTCCCATCCTGCCCCACCTCACTTCTCTCTGCTTTTGTCACCAGACAAGCCTATTTACTACCATCAAGAATTGGATTGTTTGACTCTGTCTTTTCCAAGAATGGCACCCCCACCCTCTTCACCCACTCATTCTTTAGGGTCTCAGCTAGACCTCCCACAGGGCTGACCCCTCTCCCTTACCTCTATCCCAACACAGTGCATCCTGTGTAACAGTCTGGGTATACATGTAGCAGAATAATAACCAATAACAGTAAAAATAATACAAACCAAAATCTATCCTAGCTTCTGTGCTTTTAAGGAAGAGAACAGGAATTAAGTCTAGGGGAAAATCCCTACTCAAATAATTTTTTTAACAAATATTTTCTGGGTACCACCTGGGCTGAGTATTGGAAACCATTTTTCCCCCCTTTTGATGTGAGAGAACAGAAAAGCAGGTTGGTATTTACAAGTTCATCAATTCTGGTCTTCCCCTACTAATTAGAAAAACCTGAGTGGACATGTCTTACATAAAACGGTGCCCAGCCCAAGGGGATGGAGGACCACAGGGGCCTGATCAAAGGAATGAGCGGGCTTGCTACGGCACCATGTCCCACCAGCTTGTTGAGCAGCTGGACCATAGCACAAGCTGACCAGTCAAGAATGCCAGGTGACATTTTAGACCTGGAAACTAAAAATCTGGTGCGTGAGATTCCATGTTGAATTATTCCATCATGATACAAAAGTCATATACAACCCACTTTAGGGGTGTCATACACCCTCAGATGCTTTGTGTGAATGTCTTGTGAGGTAGGAGGAGGTGGCATTTGAGGACACCCCAGAACAAGGTAAATGAAGGGGGAAGTTCTTCCTGAGCAGAAAGGTGGAGTAAGAAGGCGCCTGGGTCTTTTTAGGCATGGGGATCTCTCCAGGAGGGCCTTTCATAGGAGGTGTTAGTCACTTTTACTTAAGTATCTTAGGACGGCATGCTTTTGCCAGATACCTGGATTGTCCCTTGCTAGGCTGCAGGTCTCATGAATGCAGAGGTCCCATCTTGGGTTTCTGTACTAAGTCTCTAACTCCTACCACAGTGCCTGCCTCTTAGGAAGCGTTTGACACTTGCCAATGTACAAAGGAATGTACTGAACAAATTACATCCAAATTCTTTTCTACTTCCTGGAAGTCCTGCCTGGCCCTGTCACCTCTCCGGCTTCACCTCCCACAGCTCCCTCTTTTGTCCCTACACACAGGCATCCTTTCTCTCTCACAAACACACTCTGGCCATTCCCACCCCAGGACCTTCGCACTTGCCATTTCTTTGGTTGCAAACACTTCACCCCTAGCTCTTTGCTTAGCTGACACATCATAATTTCCTCAGGTCTCCTCCCAAATTCTACTCCCTAATCCTGCTCCTGCTTGCTCAAGTCCTGCCGTCTCTTGAAACCTCATAATAGCTATGTCCGATCGCTGACTGTTAAATACACCACACTGTGTTACTTCCTTCAAAGCACTTGTCAGAATTGTGTTTTTGTGGTGGCAAACTCCATGCATGTTGAAATTTAAGCTTCCCTCAGTATATGTCATTTGTAGAAATGTATCATAAAATGCAAACTCCAAAAGGGTAAGGATTTTCTCTTCTGTGTTGTTCAATATTCTTTTATGCTCAGGGCAAAGTTTTGGCACATTGAAGACAATACTTATTGAATGAGTGAGTAAATGAATGAACAAAGGAATGAAAGAAGGAAGGGAAGGAGGGAGGGAGGGAGGGAGGGAGGAAAGAAAGGAAGGGAGGGAGGGAGGAAGGAAGGAAAAAAGGAAGAAAGAAAGGAAAGAAGGAAGGGAGGGAGGGAGGAAGAGAGGGAGGGAGGAAGGAAGGAAGGAAAGAAAGAGAGGAAGGGAGGACAGAAGGAAGGGTGAGTGTGAGTCTCCCTGGCAAATCAGAACTAAGGTACCATCTCAAACTCCTTTAAGTCCTGGGACTTCCCAGCCAAAGGCACAAGACAGCATCAAATCAGGTAACATGACCCCTGCCTAGATCTCACCAAACAAATGACCGATTGATAATGTTCCCCTGCCCTCACCCTAGTGACATGGGGACGTGGGATGTCTGGGCCCCACTTTCCTCGCCTTTGTTGACCCAGCACCCGGACAGTTTAATCCATAGCACACCTCCACCACCTCCCAGCTGCCTTCCCACCACAGCTGCCAACGGTGATGTATGAAGATGCCTTGATTTGACCTTGAAGGGAGGAAACAAATTAATGTATCTGGAAATAAATTCCAGGAATCAGTGGCTGGCTTCTCCTCCACCCCTCCCTTTGGTTCCTCACGAGCCCTGCATCATAATGCAGAAATCAATACTGTCTCTTCAATGAGCCAGCACCTGGAGCTGGCAGGGTGTGGGCTGCCCGGAGGTCCCTCCCACCCAGTGTCCTGGGCCCAGCAGGTGTGGGACAGAAAGTGAGGGAGGCTCAAAGTGCCTTCTGGCTGCTCAGGACTGGCCGAGTCCCCTGCCTACACTGAGGTCACCCTGTCAGCCTCCAGTTCCAAAACCTCCCGGGGTGCATGCAGACGTGGGTTTCCTGGTGGATCCAGAGGGCAGGGGGAAGGGCAGCCATGTAAAGGCACTGCCATCTCCAAAAGTGACTTAAGTATGGGGGAGGAGACTCCAAGTCCAGCCCACTGTCCACTAATTCACTGTATACTTACTGAGCGTTTGTGCTCAGCACTGAATTCAACCGGGTACAAAGATGCCAGGCCTCCAAACAGTTCAGCACTTGGTATGTCAATACTTCAGTATCACTGGGTAACTTTCACTGTCTGCACCTCTAAGGTCCCCAAATGTCCTTGCTTTTTTTTGATACTTTGTCCATTCAGAGCCTGGCTGGCTCTGATGATAGCTCAAGACCAGGCCCAGTCAATTCTTATAGAGAGCAAAGGACTCATTGTGAGTGTGGCTTTCATATGCAAACCTAATAACCTGGAACCCAGAAACTCTCCTCCCCACCCCCACACACCCGCACTATTGTACTCTTGTACTCTAAGGCTGCTGTTCACCTGTCCAATTCATCTCAGAGCAGGTACCAGACAACCAGCCTCCCAGACTGCTGGAATTATCCCACCAGTCAATCCCATGACTGCTCACCCCGCCTCACCTGTTCCTTCTTGTGGAAACCACAATAAAAGTGTCCCCTTGCTCCCCGTGCCGTCTGACCCACCCTACGTCTTCCCTGTGGCCCTCTGTAACACAATGTACCCCTATCTTCTTGGGGTGTGAGTAGAAATAATAAATCTACCTTTTCAAACAGCTGCCTCCCAGGTTCCTATAAGAACTAGGCAGGAAACCTTTGGACCAGTGGTCATTCTGAATGGTCAATGTCCAGGTCCTACCCATTGTAAGAGATTTTAGGCAAAAGTGGTAGCTCAGGCATGTAATTCCAGCTATGCAAACAGCAAAGATCGGGAGGATCATGGTTCAAGGACAGCCTGGGCAAAAAGTTAGCAAGACCCCATCTCAACAGCTGCCTGTCATCGCAGCTATTCAAGAGGCATAGGTGGGAGGATGGCAGACTGAGGCGCCTCCAGGCAAGAACAAATGTGAGGTCCAGCAAAAAGGGCTGGGGGCATGGCTCAAGTGGTAGAGTACCTGGCTAGTAAGTGTGAGGCCTGGAGTTCAAACCCCAGTACTGCAAAAAAGAAAATAAAAAGATTTTAAATATCACAAACACATATACACACGTCTGCTATATATCAAGTACAGCCCTGGGCCCTGGGAAAGTCAGACCTGGTGGTTTCTGCTTTCTTGAATATAAGGGGAGTCCCAGGCAATAAGTAGACAGGAAAATAGTGGGGTTTGGGGCAGCAATATGTGAAATTCTTAAATCCAGGAGGCAGCGAGACTGCCGGGAACCTGAGTTCTGACTCCAGTTCTCTTGCTTGCTGCTAGGTGTGACCTTGTCACTTGACCTCTATGATCCTTCATTTCCTCATCCATGTGAGTGTGCAATCACATGCAGGTGGGTGTGAGGACGGTGGAGTGTGCAAAGCACTCAGGCCACAGCCAAGGCAGGAGTGGAAGGCAGAAGCAACTCTCTACCTCAGGCAGAGTCTGCTGGAGCCAGCCTGCTCATCTCCTGCCAGAAAGGCTGAGTCCACAGTCTTTCAGGATCCATGATGGCTACCGAGCCAGTGTCCTGGAGTCTGTACCTGGAAGTGATGCTCCTCAGCACCTGCCTCAACTTACCTCTGTTTGGGAGAAGCTTCGGCAATTAGACATCGTTGGCAGAGACTCAGTGTTAACCTGGACATAGTCAACATTAATATCTCCACAGTCTTAGTTGCGATCCCAACCCAAGACCAGGAATGGACTTGTGATGACTAATTAGCAGAAACCCACAACTTCTACCGTGAGATCTCAATGATGTATGTTTCAGGAAAGAGAAGATCACTCCGGAGCATCGCAAGTACTGTAACTGATCCTCACCGCTGCTATTGCTGGTTCACCTACAAAATAAGAATGAGGCCCATCCATGCAGGGACTATAACAATACCACAGACGGGGTCTTGGACACAACAGATTTATTTCTCACGGTTCTGGAGGCTGTGAAGTCGAAAATCAAGGTGGTGGCAGATTTGGTATCTGGTGAGGGCTGCTTCCTGGTTCATAGGTTTCACCTTCTCACTGTGTCCTCTTTTGGTTGAAGGAGCAGAGGAGCTCTCTAGGGCCCCCCTATGAGGGCTCCATCCCCATGACCTAATCACCTCCCACAGCCCCACCTCCTAACACCACCACCTTGGAAGTTAAATATCAACAGAAGAATTGGGAGAAGGGGACAAGTTCAGACTATAGAAAGGGTTCATTTTTAAAAAGATTGCAGTGGGCTGGGTGCCAGTGGCTCATAGCTGTAATTAGAGATGCTTGGGAAGCTGAGGCCGGGAGGATCATAGTTCAAGGCCAGTCCCGGCAAATGTTTCATGAGACCTCCATCTCCAAAATAACCAGAGGTGCAGATGGGAGGTGTTGCTCAAGCAGTAAAGCACCTGCTTTGCAAGTGTGAAGCCCTGAGTTCAAACCCTAGTCTCACTGAGAGAGAGAGAGAGAGAGAGAGAGAGAGAGAGAGAGACAGAGACAGAGAGATCACAGTGGAAGGACAGAGCCAGAGAGCAGGCTGGTGTCGAAATACAGTGGCTGCCTCTGTGGAAATTGCAGAAGAGTTAGCCATGTTGCTTGGCTACACTCTTGCCCTCACCACTGGGCAGTGGCCAGTGGTGAATGTGGATGCCCAGGTGCTGTCCCACAATGCAGTCCAGGCCTCAGCTCCAGCACCCCCCACTGGCCCCAGGAGTGCAGAAGGGGGTGGGGGACAGATTTTATCTGAAAAAGTCAGATAAAATCTGTGCCTTCGAGAGGCTCACGGTCTAAAAATAATTCCAGAGATATATTTGGGCTGTAGAGAGGCTTGGGCATGGCCGTTTCTTAAAGTTACAGTCAAGATGAAAAGAATCACCAGGAAATTGGGGGGTGGGGGTGTGGGCTGCATAAGAACAGTTACTGGAGGATTCTATGTTGTCAAGTTGAAACCTGATGGATGAGTGTTAATAAAACCATTAAATGTTTTTTAGCCTCAAGGCATTATCTACACTCCTCACACTCATTTTTTTTAATGGGTAGCCAATCCCGCAAAGTGTCACCATGATGCAAAAATGTGCCCACGTCCTATAGCCTGAAGTGGCAAAAATAGCTGAGCAAGTTTCAAACTCAGGCAGCCTCGGATTGAGAGTTTCTGACAGAAGAAATAATATATGAATTTAGTAAGTGTATGTTAAATTTTGAAAAAGAAAGCCTTAATCCTCACTCAGAACCTGAATGCCTTTATCTATAAAATGGGAACAAGGAATAACCACCCTGAATATCCCCCCGCAAAGAATTGCTGGGAAGATCAGTGGAAAAGTTTGTAAACTAAACAGGACTGTTGCTTTGTTTGCATCACCCACCCACTAGCTCAGGGTAGCAGGGAAAGCAGAGGAATAGCAGAGACCAGCTGTCTCTTGGGAACGTCGCCTAGTGACCTAATACCATGGGACCATTCCATTTTTCCTGAGTCTGCTTATAGTCTGTCAGAACTGTGTGACAACCTGGCTTGTTCTGGATCTCACAGTGACAGCTTACAAAATCCCCAGCAGACGTGATGACAGGGCTTGCTGTCAACAGGCACGTGTGTATGCACACACGTACCCGTGTTCATCTCAGACTTAAGCCAGAGCAGACACAGTTGTTAGAGGGCAAATAAGTCTCTGTAAAAGGGATAGAAATTGACACTTTTAAGGGTATGTCTAAGATTTCATGCTCGATCAGCAGTTCCTAGAGTGGGTTCCATGGAGAGAGAGAGAGAAAAGGATAAGAAGTTTGGAAAATGCAGACTTAAGCAACGAATGTCCAAGAGGAAGACATAGCTGATAGCTGTTTGCTGTGTAGTGTGTTACCCCAAAACTTGAAGGTTTAAAGTAACTCCTAATTATGATTGCAATTTTTGAGAGTTAAGAATTCAGTCAAGACTCTGCTGGCCACTAGGGTTCTGGGTCTCACTGGAAGGTGCAGTCAGTCTGTCAGCCCAGTCTGTGGTCACCTGGAAACTGGATTGGGGCTGAAAGGACAGGGGCTAGGCCCACTCGTGCAGCAGTCGGCAGGAGGCCCCAGCTTTCTCACCACGTGGGCCTCTCCATGGGGCTGCTGGAGTTTCCTCATGGCATAGCAGCTGGCTTCCCCCAGAGTGAATGATCCAAGAGAGAGCGTGAGACAGGAGACCAGCGTCTTTGGTGAGTTACCCCTGAAAGTGGACCGTAGTGATGGAAATGAGCCTTGAGGGGACCTGGATTTGTCCCCACCTGAGATGGGGAGCTTGGCTTTAATACTTCTCATTCAATACCCACTGGCTTACGCCTGCCCTGGGGTGGAAGTGGGGCCATGTCAACTCACCCAAGAGAACATTACCATCAAGCTCTTAGACAGACCCTGTGCCTAAGATGCCTCTGCTCACCCCAGGGTGCTTCAGTGCACAGTCAGAGTGGCAACCATTGGAAATAAATGCACCCAGAAGCCAGGGGAGGAGGATGCGGAAAAAGCAAAGAGGACCTGAGGGGATCTAGGCAAACCACCAGCATCACCTGCATTTATACCCACAAATGAAATGGTTCACCCAGTAGAGAATCAGTTGGAAGAATAACTGAAACAGTTTGTGGCCATTTGTTAGCATGTCTCTGAAGGTGATTTATTGCACAGGTATTGTACCTGGGAAAAGCCGACTTCAAATAATCAGTACATAAGATAACCTGTTTTAAAACAAATAAAAAATTATTTTATTTTATTTTATTTCTTTATTTTTGAGGTACTGGGGTTTGAACTCAGGGCCTACACCTTGAGCCACTCCATCAGCCCTTTTGTGTTGGGTATTTTCGAGACAGGGTCTTGTGAACTATTTGGCTTTGAACTGAGATGCTCCAGAGTAGCTATGATTACAAGTGGGAGCCACTGGCATCTGGCTTTATTTCTTTTAAAATGCCACTTTTTTCTGGAGAACATCATCTTAAGCAAAGTTAGCCAGGCTCAGAAGGCCAAAAATTGCATGTTCTCCCTCATATGTAGATTCTAGACCTAAAACAAATGCAGTGATATTATTGGACATGGGTCACACACTAAGGGGAGAATGTGCACAGGAGGAATAGGGAAAGGGAAGGAAACTCAAAACTTGAATGTGGTTGATGTGCTCACTGTAGAGGAGTGAATATAGTCATCTTAAACTGGCAGAGGCCACTCTGGGAAGGGGACTAGGATTTAGTGAAGAGGTCTGGCAGAGATGAGCCAATTTGGGTTGTAATACACACGTGCATAGAAGCAATGCTAGTAGTCTCTCTGCATAGCTATCTTTATCCCAAGCTAGCAAAAATGCCATGCTTTTCTTTTTATCTTACGTGTTTTTTTCTTCAACGAAATCAGAGAACAAGAGGGCAGAACAGATTCTGTCTGGAGGTGGGGGGCGGGGAGGGGGCCCAAACAATGTATACACATGTGAGTAAATGTAAAAACGATTTTAAAAAATTAAAAATAAATAAAATAAAATACCACTTTTTGAAAAAGAAGGTAGATGTTCAAGGGTTTTGGTTTTTTCCCTTGTTATTGTTGGAATATTTGTGTCTCCCCAAAATTAATATATTGAAATGCCCAAGGTGATGGTATGGCTTTGGGAGACGATTAAGTTGTAGAAATGAGGTCCTAGTGTATGGGATTAGTGCCGTAACGTCAGAGAGCTCTCTCACCCTTTTTCTACCATGAGAGTGCCCTCATCAGAGCCTGACCACCCTGTCACCCTGAACTTGGG
The DNA here is from genome assembly GCF_047511655.1 of Castor canadensis. Taxonomy (NCBI): domain Eukaryota; kingdom Metazoa; phylum Chordata; class Mammalia; order Rodentia; family Castoridae; genus Castor; species Castor canadensis. The sequence continues at coordinate 33,147,782 of NC_133403.1, read as the reverse complement.
TTTCCAGCTTCCAGAACTGTGAAGCATGTATTTCTGCTGTGTATAAGTTTTCCAGTCCAAGGTACTGTATTGTTATAAAGCCCTTGGCCATGATTGCTCTTCAAATATTCTTCCTAGAGAACGATTACACTTAAAACAGGAAGGGTAAACCTGTTAAGTCTAAGATATTCTCACAGTAATAGTGTATCAGATGTAAACTTCCTTTCCCCTTTGTGGGCTTACTGCATTCACCTAGGGTGACACCAGCACACGACAGAGCAGGGCTCCCCTAGTTTGAATTCTGCTCTCTCATTTATTAGCAGGGTGACACTGAGCAAATTTCTTAACTGCTCTGTGCCTCTGGCTTCCCCTGCCAGTAACACAGGGGCGATGATGGAGTGCTTGGTAGAACCGCGGTGAGGAATAAATGAGGGACGGTCTGTAAAAAGCTTAGGGCAATTCCTGGTAAACAGAAAAGCACTTGGATAGCATAGCTGCTTCTCCCACCCTGCCCTCCTCTCTAACTAGGCTGAATGGCTAACGATTTTTTTTTTTAATTTCTTCTGTCTCTCATTAAAGTTACACTGTGCCACCTTCAGTTGTCTTCCTTGGGGAGTCTGCCAGGTACAAGTGGGCAGTGACGAAGTCGTCAGGCTGGCCAGTGTATCAGGGAATTCCCCGTAGCCTGGTTTCTGAAGCTCTCAGAGAGTCCTGTGAGGACCTGGCGGGGTGGACACCTGTACCCGCTGCTTGGTGGCATGTGTCCTTTCCTCTGGACACTGCCCATCAAAATCTCTTTGAAGCATCCTTCTTGCCATTTTGTGCATCGTAAGTCTTCCGTCTTCCTCCACCAGGGTGTTACAAACAGCTGGCTGGGGTCCTGCTCTACCCAGATAGAAATCCTGGATAGGACAGATGTTCTTCCAAATTATTCTGGGCCCTTGGCAGGCATTTGCAAGTGGTAGAGTGAGTGCCAGCAGACAGCAGCAGTTGGCCCTGGGCAGCTAGAGTGGTGGCTGCACCTTGGGATTAGGCCTGAGGCCCCTGAAAGCCATAGTGTCTTGGCACAGGGTTTGGGCCTCAGGGTTTGGGCAAAGGCCCTGAGGGTGACAGCTCTTTTGTGCCCCAGGCAGGGGCCTGTGGAGGAGGGGCCCCTCTGCTGGCTGATCCCAACCAGCAGCTGTCAGTCACTGTTACCTGCAAATGCTCTCCAAGGACCCCGAATAACTAGAGGAGCTAACTACCTAACTATCCTCAATTTCTACATGGATAAAGAGGTACCCCAGCCAGCTGGGGTGGACAGGGGGTTGGCACACTGTTCAAGCTAGAACTGTGTGCAGAGAGACCTGAGGACAGAAAAAAAACATGTGAAGTGGATTCATCCCGGAGACAGTGCCAGAATGGTCCCCATCTTGTCCTTCCTGAGAAAACGTGATCAGGGCTCAGGTCCTCTTTCAACTTGGCAAGTACCCCACATCCCTTTCCTGTCAACTTAGGTAGAATCCAGTTTCTTTCACTTGAAAACAAAGAACTTCAGAGATAGAAAGTAGACAAAGTGTGCATTAGCTTCTAGAAAGGGACAGAGCAGGAGAGAGAGAAAGAGGGAGAGACAGAGAAAGAGAGACACACAGATGCAGAGACAGAAACACAGAGACACAGAGAGAGACATATACACAAAGAGAGAGACAGAATCAGAGAAAGACACAGAGAGAGAGAGAGAGAGAGAGAGAGAGAGAGAGAGAGACTGGGAGCAAGTCCCAGGGTGCCGGTAACCCCTGAGTTTAACTCCAGCTCAACCACTGACTTCTCTGACTCTGGTCATGTCCTCCCACTTCTCTGTCTGCAGGGCCCTCTTTCTGGAGCCATCCCATACCTGTGGTGAGTGCAGCTCGGAGTCTCCATCAATTTGTATTCTGTAAACATCTATTCATCCTTCCATCATTTAATGGTTTTAACTGGTCCCAGAGTGGTATTATCTCAAGTGGAAGGAATAGGGGGACCAGACAAGGGCAGCCATCTACCCAAGGTCACACAGGAAGTAGGAAACAGATTTAGGGTTTGAACCAGGCCGAAGACCATGCTGTGCCCTCTGCACTCCCCTCTGTCCATGGTGGCTGAATGCAGGAGAAATGTGAGCTCCTCTCTGTCAGGCTGGTTTCTAAGGCCACAGTGGAAACAACAATTGTGTTGTTCAGGACCTCATCCCTTCCACCCTGTTCCTCAGAACTCGTCTCCCAGGCAACCAGAGTGATGCAACAAACAGAGGCGGGGCTGCCAAGAGCTCAGCTGCCCGGGCAGGATTGGCAGTGGGAGCACAGGACAGGCTTGAAGTCCTCAAGGGCTCCAGTCCAGAACGTCCCCTCCATGGAGTCAGGGCTCCATGTGGCTTTAGTGAGCCCCAGACATCCAACACCCTGACCTGGCAGGGCCACCAGGAGCTGGAAGGCTTGGGCAGTGTGGTGGGTGACTCATCTGATCACAGGACACTCGCTGAGTGGTCCTGGGGGCCAGGAGAATTCAGGACACGCAGATTCCACTCCTGGCTGGGAGAATTATTAACCCGACCTACAATTCGCCAGGCGATCCTCACTTCTCAGGTGTGCCCAGTCTCTGACTACCTCTGCCTCTACCTCGGCCCCTCGACCCATGTCTGTCACAGCAGAGGCTGCTGCCACCCATGTGGTCACAGCCAAGTTTTAATATTTTTTATTATGGTAAAAGGCATAAAATTTGCTCTTTTAACATTTTTACAAGTAGACACTCTGACATTAATTACATGCACTATGTTGGGCCATCACTATTATTTCCAAAATGTTTCATTGTGACAAACAAAAGCTCTGCGAGTATACATAGATCTTTCCTTCCTCCCCACAACCCCCAGTCTCTGGGGCCTCTATGTTCTGCCCTGGAATTGGCTGGAATTTCTTTCGTGACTGGCTTCTTTCACTTAGCATAATGTTTTTAATGTTCGGAACATGGTCAGTACTTCATTCCTTTTCATGGCTATATAGTATTCCACTTTGCATGCATACACCCCATTTTGTTTACATGTTCTTGTGCTGATAGACACCCACAGTCAATTTGCAATAGCCACAGTGATCCTGGGAAAACATTACCCAGCTCATGACTTTGCTCGGACCTTCCTGTGGTTCCTCACAAAGGCTGTAATCCTTATTATGACTACAAAATTCCCTTCCTGTCTCCCACACACAATCCATTATCTCTGTGAGCCTCCAACCTCAATCCCATCACTCCCTGTTCCCCCAACTGCACTCCTTGCTGTTCTGTGAACACCCCAGGCACACGGTCACCCCAGGACCCTCGCACAGCTGCACCTCTCACCTCAACTGTTTGCTCAAACATCATTTTCTCACCACATTAAAACCTGCAGCTGGTCCCCCCTCTATCCGCCCTTGTCAGGCAGTGGTGTGTTTTCTAACACATCATGTAATCATCCATTTATTATTTTCATTTAGAATCTGCTTCTACCATTAGAGTATAAGTTCTGTGGGGTGAGGATGGTTTTTTTTCCCAGTTGTTTAGATCATCCATGTATGTGAAGCTCAAAACTGTCACAGTCGTCACAGGCTGTCAGTGGATATTTGCTGAATGACTGAGCAATCACTGAATGCTCCACCCCTCTGGGCCTCTGTTTCCCTATCTGCAGGTTAGGAATTAGACTCTGTCCCCAGGGTGGAACATCATGATGGGGACCATGTCACAGAATGCCTGTCACCTGTCTTTCTAGATCATGAAAGAAAACAGCCAAGAGGAAGCAGTGTTGACAGTCAAAAGTCAGGCAGTTCCCAGGGTGACCCTCATTCCACTTTCCCTGAGAGAAACTGAGGATGAGAAACTGAGGCTTGGAACGATGAAATAACTCGAGTCCCCACACCACACAGAGGATAAGTGTCGGGGAGTCAGAGCCACAAAAAAACCTTTTTCTACAAGTTCTTCCAGCTGTGATATTTCATGAGCCTGAAAGAAAACTACTCCAGTGACCAGCTCTGAGCTCCGGGGAGCCATAACAAGGGAGGTAACAGCTGCCTTTTATCAAGAGCTTCCTCCGTCCACATGCTGGGCACCCCTTACCCAATGCCAGGGGCACTTATGCTTCCTGACCAGGAAGCAGAAATAAGATTACTCCCCAACCAAGGCCACACAACCCGTAAACAGAAGAAACAACATTTGAGTCCAAAGCAATCTGACTCCCATGTAAGGATCCGGGATTCTGAACATGTGGCTGCTTTAATGCCACATCTGTCCTCCCCGCTCCATGGTCCCAGGGACCACCCCCCCACCCAAAGCAGACCCAAGAGGATGCTCATGGAGGTGGGAAGGCAAGCATTGCACCAGCCCTCACACCCACCCTTTCGGAGTGAGCAGCAGGATACAGAGGAACAAGGCATTGTGGGAGTTGGGCTGGGGATCCCACGGGTGGCAATGCCAACAAAGATAAATGAGTGAGGCGCTCAGCAAACCAGGGCACTTCTACCCCAGAGCAGAACTGTCATGGTAAATAAATGATCGGAGTTCCACACCAGACATGCCAATTTCAGTGAGAAGGTGAGGGCATTTATTTGCCTGGTGACACGCTGGATTCTTCAGGCTGGGAGAGGGTAGGAAAATACTCCCAGCATGCACTTTGCTAGGGGCTGGTTCCAGGGCAGAGGTGGTGGGAGTGGGGATGGGGTCTCATTCCAGGAACTGTATTTGTTTTAGACTTCCAACAACTGCTCTCATACAGGGTTCTGGGGTTTGAACTTGGGGCCTTGCACTTGCTAGGCAGGTGCTCTACCACTCGAGTCACGCCCCCAGCCCTGTCTTGCTTTAGTTAGGTCTTAGATAGGGTCTCGTGCTTTTTGCCCAGGGTCAACCTCAGACCACAATCCTCCTACCTATGCATGGATTACAGGCGTGTACTGCCATGCCTTGCTCATTTGTTGAGGTAACTTTTTGCTTGGACTAGCCTTGAACTGCGGTCCACCTGATCTCTGCCTCCAGAGTAGCTAGGATTACAGGTGTGAGCCACCACGCCTGGGCTCTCTATGACTTTTAAAACAATTACAGTCATAATAACAGATAACATGTATTGAGTGCTTACTGTGTACAAGGCAGGCATTGTAGTAGTTCTCACTCTCTGGCTAAACATCAATTATGCTGAAAAGTCTCCATTCCCAAGGAAAATGACTCCTTTGAGGTTTGCAAATATTACATGATAAGCATTAAAAGGGGTGATGAAGCCCCAGGTCAGAAGTCATCTCCCAAGGATGTCCCCAACTTCTCACAATCTTGCTAACGGCAATAACCACTATCTTGCCACACCTCCCAAAAAAGAGACAATTTGGGGTTCATGAAAGAGGACCAAATAGGAGTCCAAAGAGAAGGACCCGGAACATCCCAGCCCTGGGGAGGTAAAGAATGCTGAAGTCTGGAGCACTGATGTCAGGAACCAAGCTCTTGCTCTTCAGATGAGCTGGGTCACACTGTCCTGCTGATCTGCCAAACACTGACCGTCCTGCTGGAATAAAGCTACAAATATGGGGTCTTGGGCGGAGTTTGCAGCCCTGTCCTGGTGACTGTGGAGGTGTCTGCCTTAGCTGAATGCAGTGGAGAGAGGGAAGCTAGGTGAGAACCTCAAACAACCCCTTTAACAGACCCTATGGCCACAGCCTCATGCTACTCGCAAACCAATATTGTAAGACCCCCCCCACCCCCAGTAGTTCTTCTCAGAAGTTTCTAAGTTATTCTAAGTTATACGTACAGCCAGTCTCCCAGTTAACTACAAAGCACTTCTATCTCTCACCTCTTTGGGGACAGGAAATAACTGACAATCAGATTTCTGCAGTTATAAAAATCATATTGTGAAGTTTTCTTTGCTAATATGGTCACATTAGTTTAAAAGAACTGGATTATAAAATTGTATGTACGTGGTCAGGCATGGTGGTATACACCTGTAATACCATCTACTAAGAAGGCAGAGTCAGGAGGACTGAGAGATCGAAGCCAGCTAGGCAAAAGGAAGGGAGGCTTTAATCTCAAAAACAAAATTTAAAAAAGAGGGCTGGGAGTATGGTTCAAATGGTAGAGGCTTTACTAGTACACACAGTCCCTGGGTTCAAACCCCAGTACTACAAAAATACAAATTGTGTGTGTGTGTGTGTGTGTGTGTGTGTGTGTGTACAATATGGTCTCATTTAAAAATGGCATAAAAAATGAAAACCCTAGAAAGAAAGGCACCCAATATTAACAGTAACATTTCAGAAGAAAGGAGGACAGATTTATTGGTGCTTTTTATGTATTATTCTTGCTTATATGTATTTTCTAACTTACTGGCAACAGGTATCTGATAGGCATCAAGGGAATATTTCAGAACAAAATGAAAGGTCAAGTCCTCAAAAGAAGGAATAAGGAGAATACTCGGGAATTCAGGAAATCATTATGGAGCCAGAAACAGCATACCATCTACCGTGGTGGTCAGAGTCGTCCTTTCCTGGCTTTCGTCCTTACTTGGCTGTTTTTGCAGTGGTTTTATGGTTTCATGGAACATCATATAGCTAGATCTGACCTCCGAGCAATACGGTAACATGGAACAAATAGATAGGCAGTAAGATCTGTAACTTTCTGTTGTGTTTTGTTTCCACCTGGCACAGAGGAAGGAAGACGGGACTGTCATTTTGCTCACAACTGCCTTCCCTCGCTTTGCCTTTTCTCTAATATCAGTCCCCTTCGGGCTGCTCAAATTCCTTCACCCCAAGTCCCCATCCACTCAGTCCCCACTAGCAGGGCCCCAATTCGTCTTTTTTTTTTTTTTTTTTGTCATTGGTTCAGTGAAGCTCAAAGAAGGCCATCTTTGTGGGAAGAAGTACAGTCAACAGCAAAGACCATAAGCTCTGCCTTCCTGAGTTCAAATCCCCACTCTGCCTTAGGATGAATCTCACTCTGCCCTTGATGGTGAGATGACCTCGGCTAAGTCCCTTCAGCAGCATCATCAGAAAAGGGACAATTTTCATAGCCAACTCCCAGGGTCACTTATGGAAAAACTGCTCAGTGTCCTTGGCATTGTGTTGGAACTCGCAAGAGCCATGCCCCTCCCCTTTTCTCCTCTGCCCTTTTCTTCTCATGAAGGTGACCAAAGGGTAAAAGAGGCACCCAGGGACACCATGCCGTTTGTCTCAGAGCTTCCTAATGTAACTCATAACCTTGTAGAAAGGTTTGTCAATCCCACGAACTCCATAGTAACTGTAAAATGCCTGGTCCTAGTCCCATATCTGACCAAAAGCCAAACCACCAATACGCTGGTTGCTGAATTTGCCAGAAGTGTTCAGAAGACTAGCTTTCTTAATTATCTTCAATGAAAAGAGTATGATTTCCTTAATAAATTAGTCTTGAATTTATTCTGTGAACATGTTCTTCTGAGTGGTCTTAAGCCCACTTTGTCTGAAGCTAAGTTTCCTGGGGCTATCTAGCCTTCTTATGACTACTTTCTAGTGAAGAATGTATTCTTGAACATCTTAAACAGAATCTGAAATATAATTAAAATATCTTGCATAAATTTTTGGATAAGAATATTCAAGAAGTATAAATTAATCGAATATTATCATTGAACATACTAAAACAGAATTTTTTTTTTCATTTCACTTATTCATCTTTATTTTTTTTCCTTTTTCTTTTATTATTCATATGTGCATACAAGGCTTGGTTCATTTCTCCCCCATGCTCCCACCCCCTCCCTTACCACCCACTCCGCCCCCTCCCTCTGCCCCCAACCCCCTCAATACCCAGCAGAAACTATTTTGCCCTTATTTCTAATTTTGTTGTAGAGAGAGTATAAGCAATAACAGGAAGGGACAAGGGTTTTTGCTGGTTGAGATAAGGATAGCTATACAGGGCATTGACTCACATTGATTTCCTGTGCGTGGCTGTTACCTTCTAGGTTAATTCTTTTTGATCTAACCTTTTCTCTAGTACCTGTTCCCCTTTTCCTATTGGCCTCAGTTGCTTTAAGGTATCTGCTTTAGTTTCTCTGCGTTAAGGGCAACAAATGCTAGCTAATTTTTTAGGTGTCTTACCTATCCTCACCCCTCCCTTGTGTGCTCTCGCTTTTATCATGTGCTCAAAGTCCAATCCCCTTGTTGTGTTTGCCCTTGATCTAATGTCCACATATGAGGGAGAACATGCAATTTTTGGTCTTTTGGGCCAGGCTAATCTCACTCAGAATGATGTTCTCCAATTCCATCCATTTACCAGCGAATGATAACATTTCGTTCTTCTTCATGGCTGCATAAAATTCCACTGTGTATAGATACCACATTTTCTTAATCCATTCGTCGGTGGTGGGGCATCTTGGCTTAAAACAGAATTTTTTAAGGCTGTAGTCATTGGTTACATTCAAAGGGAGTATTTCACATGCATTAGAATGAGAATCTTAAAATCAGGTTTGGGAAAACTGGCAAATGTAACCAGTTCGATCAATTGATCAGCAGCGTCTTGAAGTTTTAGGGAAGTCTTTCTCATAGAAATGATTTGGGGTGCCCCTCTGAGGTCCAACAAATTTCACCCTCTAAAACTTTGATTCCTCAGCTCTACCCTCAGTCCCTTGGAGCCCCCTCCTCCTCTTTGGGCCCTAAGGGTACCCCACACTTCAAGAGTAGAACTACTATGCACTCATGCATGAAAATGGAAGAATGAGACCTGTTGAAACTATTCCAGGAGTTGGGGGGGGGATAAAGGAGAATGATGGAGGGGTGAATTCAACTATGAGATATTGTAAGCACTTTGGTAAATGTCACAATGTATCCCCAGTACAACAAAAGAGAGGAGTCCATCTTTCCATTCTTTCCAACACTCAGCTTTTATTTTATGCACCAGGAATATGGATAATGGACTAAGAATACAAACTCAGACACAGAACTCTGGGTTTGAATCCCAGTCCTGCCACTGACCAACTGTGTGATGGTGGATAAATGGTATAACCTCTCTGAGATTTAGTTTTTTCTTTCTGGGGACAAGGTCAAGGGAGTTGGGACTCCAAGAGCTGTGCCAAAGTTCCATGACACGACAACGTGAAATGAAGAGCTCCCTGCTTGGTACCTACTGAGAGCCCAATGCATGACAGCCTTTCTTATCACGTTGTTGTTATCCCAGAATTTCTCTCCTACCTTTGGACAAGTCCCTTTGTGTCTATGGCCCTTACTTTTCCCATCTGTAAAATATAGCCATTGGCTACACCCATGGTTCTCAAAGAGAGGCTCAGGACCTCTGGTACACTTTCAAGAAGTCCCAAGGTCAAAACTGTCTTTCATTGGTACACTACTAAGGTGGTGTTTGGCCTTTTCACTCTGCCATTCTCATGAGTGTACAGAGGACTTTTCCAGAGTCTGCATGACCTGTGACATACATCACAACAGGAGGGCAGAGTCAACCATGAGAATCCAGACATTTTCTACTGTTGGATACCCAAGAGATTTGCAAAAATAACCAGGTATGGTGGTGCATACCTGTAATCCCAGTGACTCAGGAGGCAGAGGTAGGAAGATTACAGTTTGAGACAAGCTCCTATCTAAAAAATAACTAAAAGAATAAAGAACTGGGAGCATGTCTCAAGTGGTAGAACACTTGCCTAGCAAAAGTGAGGCCCTGAGTTCAACCCCAGTACTGAGAGAAAGAAAGAGAGAGAGAGAGAGAGAAATTTGTAAAATTATAAAGAAATGCCCACCTTACACTATTTATGATTTTAGAAAATTTTTCAGAGAAATAACTTTTTACTTTTGTTATTTTTATTTTATATTTGTTATTTTATTTTATTAGTTATTTTGTTAACATTTCATGGGTCTCCAGTTTTAAAATGAATTTATATAAATATTTTGCAATTTTTCAATTTTAACTTCTCACGTAGTAAATAGCAATAACTATAGCCATCCCAACACAGTCTTTGAGGTCCTGGGGAAAGAATAAGAGTGAAAAGCATCCAAGATCAATAAGTTTGAAAAGAGCTGGATTAGATTCGTGTTTTCTAATAGACCCAAGAGTCTGGGGATTTAGGTACCAGGCGCTCGATAAGCTCATTCATTCTCCCACAGACATTTAAAGAGTACTTCCTGCGTGCCAGGCATTTTGCATGGTGCTGGGGATACATGGAAGAACATGACGTGGTCCCTAGTACATGTGTTCACTGGGGATAGAAACACACAGACCTTATGGTCCAGCAGGGGAGATTTGTGGGGCTGGAGGCAGGAAAGTGTTCGACCCCAGACAAGGAGTGCTAGCAAGGTGAGGATGCTCAATCTGGTTTGCCAGAGCACCCCTGGCACTAAAGGGTGAAGAATTGAGGTGGGGGTGTGTGCCAGGCACATGGGGTAAGGACTCAAATATCTCAAGCATGGATTCAGGAGTGATGACCCCTACTGCCTTTGGGACAGGTGAGGTCAGAGCTCAGATAGAGGCCACCAGGATGGGCACAGGGGTAGAAGGCTCACAGTGGTGTCTCTTTCTTCCAGCTTTTTTTTTTTCTTTTTTGTCTTTCTTTTTCTCATATTGTTATTTTTTTATTAGGATATATTCGTTATGGGAAGGATTCATTGTGACAATTCTAATTAGGCTTATATTGTTCATTGGTTAGATCACCCCCATCGTCTCTCCCCCTCAACCCTCTCTCTGCCCCACTTAAAGTAATTGCAAAAGGTTTTTTGTTCTATTTCATATAAATATATGAAGTCCATCAACCATACTCCCTCACCCTAATCTTTTTTTCCTTTATTGCTCTGATGGGTGGAGGTACATTGTGGCATTTACACAGGTTCTTACAATGTATCAAATATATCACACGTGAATCCACCCCCTCTACTGTTCTCCTTTATCCCGCCCCCTTCCCCTGATTCCTGGAATACTTTCAACAGGTGTTATTTTTGCATTTACATACCTACGTACACATTTTTTTTGCACCGTATTCACTTTCCTACTCCCTTTCCCAACCCCTTCCCTCTTCCATGGGTATTAGCCTTCCCTACTGGGCAGGATTTGTTTGCCCTCCTGTTCTTCAATTTTGTAGGAGAAAAAAAAGAAAAAGACAAAATGAAAAACATGACATTTTAGCTTATTTAAGATAAAGATTATTATCACCCCAGTTGGTTTATCTCTTCTAATTTTCTTCATTCTACCTTAGTCCCTTTCTTATGGTAGTTTCAGTCAGTTTCAGATTTCTATATTCATTCTTGAATAGTGAGTATATCAACCATACTCAAGTTCTTAGTTTCCCTCCCCACTCATGTGTGACACTCCCCTCCCAACAGTGTGACCAGTGTTTCATCATATTGCTGCATTTGTATTAGGTCTATAGTCCACATTTGAGAGACAGCATGTGGCTTTTGGCCTCCTGAACCTGGCTAACTTCACGTAAGACGATGTTCTCCACTTCCATCCATTTACCTGCGAATGACAAAATTTTATTCTTTGTGGCTGAGTAAAATTCCATTGTGTATAAATACCACATTTTCTTAATCCATTCATCAGTGGTGGGGCATCTTGGCTGTTTCCATAACTTGGCTATTGTGACTAGCACTGTAATAATCATGGGTGTGCAGGTGCCTTTGTTGTAGGCTGACTCACAATCAATCCTTCGTTATATCCCTAGGAGTAGGATTGCTGGATCATATGGCAGGTCTATGTTTAGTCTTTTAAGAAGCCTCCATGCTGATTTCCAGAGGGGTTGCACTAGCTTACATTCCCACCAGCAGTGTATGAGGGTTCCTTTTTCCCCACGTCCTCGCCAGCATTTGTTGTTGGTGGTGTTCTAGATGGTAGCAATTCCAACAGATGTGAGGTGGAATTTTAGTGTGGTTTTGATTTGCATTTCCTAATGGCTAGAGATGGTGAGAATTTCTTCATGTGTTTTTTTAGCCCTTTGAACTTCTTCCTTTGAGAAGACTCTGTTCAGTTAATTTGCCCATTTCTTAATTGGATCATTGATTTTGGGGGGAGTTTAGTTTTTTTGAGCTCTCTGTGTATTCTGGTTATCAATCCCTTGTCAGATGCATAGCTGGCAAAGATTTTTCTCCCATTCTGTGGATGGTCTCTTCAATTTAAAGACCATTTCTTTTGTTGTGCAGAGATTTTTTAATTTCACATAGTCCCGTTTGTCCATCCTTTCTCTTAGTTGCTGAGCCACTTGAGTTCTATTGAGGAAGTCCTTGCTTATGCCTGTTGCCTCCAGTGTATCCCCTGCTCTTTCGTGTCCTAGCTTCAAGATTTCAGGTCTTTATTAAGGTCCTAAATCCACTTTGAGTTGATACTGGTACAGGGTGATAAACATGGATCTAATTCCCATTTTCTGCAAGCAGATACCCAATTTTCCCAGCAACATTTGTATATCTGTTTTTGTGCCAATACCATGCTGTTTTTATTGCTATTGCTTTGTAATACAGTTTGAAGTCGGGTATTGTGATACCTCCAGCATTGCTCTTTTTGGTGAGTATTGCCTCAGCTATTTGTAGTCTCTTGTGTTTCAAAATGAACTTTAGGGTAGATTTTTCAATCTTTGTGATGAAAGTCATTGGGATTTTGATGGGAATTGCATTAAACATGTAGATTACTTTTGGTAATATAGCCATTTTTACTATGTTGATTCTTCCAATCCATGAGCCTGGGAGATCTCTCCACCTTCTGTAGTCTTCCTTGATCTCTTTCTTCATGGGTTTTAGTTCTCCTTGTAGAGGTCATTCACATCCTTGGCTAGGTTTACTCCTAGGTATTTGATTTTTTTTTTTTTTTGAGGCTATTGTAAATGGAATTGTTTTCCTATATTCTTTCTCAACCTGTTCATTTTTGGTATATAGAAAGGCTATTGATTTTTGTAAGTTGACTTTGTATCCTGCTACTTTGCTGAAGCTATTTATGGTGTCTAGAAGCTTTTTGGTGCAGTTTTTTGGGTCTTTTAGGTATAAGATCATGTCATCTGCTAATAAGGATAGTTTGACTTCTTCCTTACCTATTTTTATTCCTTTTATTACTTCTTCTTGCCTTATTGCTCTGGCTAGGAATCCCAGGACTATGCTAATAGGAGTGGGGAGAGTGAGCACCCTTCTCTCATTCCTGACTTTAGGGGAAATGGTTTCAGTCTTTCCCCATTAAGTATGATGCTAGCTATAGGTCTGTCATATGTAGTCTTTATGATGTTGAGGTACATTCCTTCTACTCCTAGTTTCATCAGAGCTTCTATCATGAAATGGTGCTGAATTTTATCGGAGGCTTTCTCTGCATCTATTGAGATGATCAAGTGGCTTTGTCTTTGCTTCTGTTACTGTGCTGTATTGCATTTATAGATTTGTGTATGTGAACCTCCCAGCAGCCCTGGGGTGAAGCCGACTTGGTCTGTTTTTACAGGAGCTCTGCGAGCAGCACCCTGACAGACTGACTCACCATCAGAGCACCTGTGCCCGGGCACCCACACCTACTTCCTGCCCTTACAAGACGAAATGGAGTATTTGTCTCTGCCTGACTCCCAGGTGTGGCTCAGGGCCTTCTACCCACAGCACATCATCGTTGGTGTCCTACATGACACTGAGCTGTAGAGCTTTTCTCTCTGTCATCACACACAGCACATTTTATAAATCTTAACAGTCGTCATCCTTGCTACAGTTCCAGGTTTTAGGTTGCTCTATCTGAAATTGCCATTTTGTTGGTACTTCAAAATAGTAAAACATTTGAAATTGCACCATTCAACTGAGCACCTACTTTCAGTACTCCCCTTTGATGTGAGAAAAGCGAGACACCAAAAGACAATTATATGGTGAGGAATGAATGAATGAACGAAGAACCTTTCAGAATGATCCATGTTGAATCCTTACTGTGTGTTGGTCACTTTGCAAGCATTATTTCTGTGTAACATGGCTTTACTCAAAGAGATTTTAAAACAGCAAAATTATATGGTCCAGTTGGGGGTAGACACGTGACCTCATTTAATTTACAGCACATCTCAGGGAGGGAAGCAGGCAGCTGTTACTACTGTTGGACAGATGAGAAAATTGACGATCAGAGATGTAAAGGAACTGGTCCAAGTTCACACTGCCAAGCGGTGGCAGGAAAAGGCTTTGAACGCAGGTCTACCTGAAGCCCTTTCCTATATCAGACAATGCATAGAAAGCCTTTTCCTGGTCTGTGCAGCTCTTCATCACAGTGGGAGCTTAAATTAGTCAGCTCAAGCTGCCCACAAACCACCACGAACACAGGGCTTAAACACAGAAATGTATTTTCTTATAGTTCTGGAGTCAGAAGTCCAAGATCAAGGTGCTGGCTGTTCGGTGTTTGGAAAGGTCTCTTTTCATCTTGTACTTGGCCATCTTCTTACTATGTCCTGAGGGGGAGGGAAACTGTCTGGTGCCTCTTCTTGTGAGGTCACTTATCCTGGAATCAGAGCCTTGCCATTGTGACCTCACATAACTTTTTTGTTGTTGTTGTTGGTTCTAGGGTTTTGAACTCAGGGCCTCAAGCTTGCTAGGCAGACACTGTACCATGTGGGCCACTCTACCAGCTCTTTTTGCTCTAGTTATTTTTGGAATAGGATCTCATGTTTATGCCCAGACATGCCATATTGTGAATTTTACCTCTTGCATAGTTGTGATCACAGGCACTACCATCACACCCAACTGTTTATTGATTGAGATGGGGTCTCACTAGATCTGTGATCCTCCCAATCTCTGTCTCTCCAAGAAGCTAGGATTACAGGTGCAAGCCACTGCACCCCACCCAACTTTAATGAGTTTTCCAAATACAACCACAGTGGGGGTCGGACTTCAACACCTGAATTTGGTGGTGGAGGGCGTACAAACCTTACTTAAGTCCTTAGCAAGGCCTTTCCTGTGGCTCCTACCTCGCTGCTCTGAATTCTACTTATCCACACCCCACTGAGAAAGAAGTTGCTCCTGCTGAAAGCAAACAAATGCTTCCTCCTTCTCAGAGGGGAGAGAGAGAAAAAGACAAAAGAAAAAAAATTCACCCAAGAAGCAAATATTTACAAACTTGGCCAAGCCCTCCCTGTTCCCACACAAATGCAAACAGACACCTGAAGCTTCCATTGCTGTCTTCTTAGATTATTGAACTGAAAATATTTGCCACTGGAATGCTTTTATTAGTAGTATGATTAGATATTTTTCTTTCAGCAAAATCATTATTGGAGGAAGAGCCTGTGGACATCTTAAGAAATACCTATGCCAGCAGCTTTCCCTCATTTCTCTGGGACAATATTAATTCCTTTTTCCCTTAATCTTATTATTTTTTAACTACATAAGAGATTTTATTGCAGGAAAATCAGAAGGAAAAAAAATCACCCATATTCCCCCCATTCCGAGATTACTACTATATTTCTGTTTGTTTTGCAAAAACATCAGACTTGACTATTGTTGCTATTATTTTTTTTCAAAAATGATACCAAGCCTGGATTGTAGCCTTCTTTTTATTATTATATATCATAAGTACCTTTCCATGCTCATAAGTTTAGATTGATCTCATTTTTAATGTCTGCTTACTATTCTATTCTGTTATGAGGATACTTTATCATTTATTTAGGCACAGTTACATTGATGTACATTTAGATTGCTTCAAATTTTTTATTCTCATAAGCAAAGCTGAGATAAGCTTGCTGGCAGCTAAATATTTACATTCATTCATGCTTTCTTTCCTGGAAGAATCATTTCTGAATTAATGGATATACATAGTTTTGTTTGTATTATTGCCTGTCCATAAAATCTGTACATATCCATTTCACTCTCAAAAGGGAGGATTTTTTTCCTCTCTCATTCCTTTTCCCTTATTGGAAGACATCTTTCAGAAGACAGATGCTAAATACAGAAGTTTTAAAAAATAATAACACATCAACATTATACTGTGAGAGATAATTGGTCATTAAATTGGAATTGTTCCACATATATTTAGCTAACTTGAGTTTAGTGGTCTTTCATAGAGTATAAAACATCAACTTTAAGATATGCCATTATTTTACGTAAAATTAAGAAAGGAAAAAAATAAAAGCTTCTCCAATTAAGAGACAACTCAGTGCCTTAGTAGTCCTATGTAACACTTTGGTTGTTTACACTGTCCCTCATTTGAAGTTCCTTTCATCTGTTCCAAAGGATTTGGAATCTCTTTTGCCTCTTGTTGCCTGGATTGATGTATTGTAAGAAATCTTTTTGCTCATATCTCAGTGACAAAATATAGCACAGATTCATCTCCTTGTGGTTTCTCTCTTTTTAGTTCAGCAAAGATTTGGTTGTTGCTTTGCAGGAAATTAAGAAACTGAAGTCATTCCCCCAAAGACAAGAGTTTGCTTTACACTGGCATCAGATTCCCATACTTGCTCTGGTAGGGAGCTTTTCTGTACACACAGACACTTTCTGTTTCAACCCCAAGTCACATCGTAGCATCATCTTTGTGAAGACAATGTAAGTAGCAATTAAAATGAACATGTGAAGTACCAGCCATGTGTGTAACTCAGCTAAAGGGCTGACAATATGAGCTGTCATGACCAAGTTAGCTTGGTCACAGGAAATGAGACTCCATCTCCACCGTGCCTGCTGGCTGGCTGATGGGGAACTATAACACTCAATTCCAGAGCAGTTAAACTTCTCAAAAAAAACCATGCAGTTTAATGAAATATGATTATCAGGAGCTTCAAAAAATAAAATAAAAAGGAGGACCATCAATACAAGTATCAGTGCAAGTATGAGCCCTTATTTCAGTCGGTAAGGATGTACCCCAGAGTGGGCATGAGGCAGGACACCCAGGTTTGCTGACCCTCAATTGGTGCCATTTTTTCCATCTGCTTCTCAGCCATGAAAAGAGTGGTTCTAGAGTAAGACAGACAGGGATGCATATAATATACCAAGAAAGAAAAACAGGAAAGAAAGAGAGAGAGGAAGAGAGAAAGGGGAAGGAAGAAAGAAAGAAAAGATATAGAATAGATAGGCAGATAGATGATGATAGAATGAAAGATAGTTGGATGGATGAATAGGTAGGTAGGTAGGTAGATAGAAAGATAGATGATAGATAGATAGATAAATGATAGAAAGAATGAAAAATACTTGGGTGGATGGATAGATAGATTAGATAGATAGATAGATAGATAGATAGATAGATAGATAGATCAGCTCAACATGCTCCCCAAGCACAAACTCAAGGAAATATCCATTCCAATTTTAGAGGAAGACTTAGAGATAGACAATATGTAGTTGTTCAACATGGAACGGTTTTGAATTTTGAGTTGTCATCTTATATACTGATTCAGGATGGAGCTGAGACATGGAGAAAGAAAGTAGAAAAGTATCAAAAGAATATGAGCAAGGAAAGAAAAGATGGTAAAAAACTAAGGAAAGAAAGCCACACCCTCACTGGGGTTCATCTGAATAGGATTCTGGAAGAACTGAAAGAGCCAAATGGGAAAAGTCACATTTTCCTTTCATCTCTGATGGCACTGCTGGTTTTAGACTAACCATGTGCATAATTGCTTTATTTTCACACCTGTGCATCCTTGCCCATGCAGTGAGGTTCTACAAGACAATGACTTTTGTGGCATGGTCACTGCTATAGTTTGAATACAGTTTGTGCCCTCAAAACTCATGTTGAAATTTGACTGCCATTGTGGCAGAGATGAGAGGTGGGCCTTTAGGAGGTGATTAGGTCATTATGAGGGATGAATGCCTGCTATGATTTGAATATGGTTGGTCCCCCAAAACTCATGTAGAGGCCTAGTTGCTCAGAGTGTTAGTGTTGGTAAGTGAGGGCTCATGGAAGGTGTTTGGGTCATGGGGTTGGAGCTTATGGACTAGATCAATGTCATCTCTCAGGAGTGAGTGAGTTCTCACTCTGGCAGAACCAGATTAGTTACACTGAGAGTGGATTGTTTGTTATAAAGCAAAGTTACCCCTGTGTTCTTTCTCTTCCACACACATTTCATGGCCTTGAAGCTCTCCGCCATGAGTTGATGCAGCAAAGCCACCATACATGACCACCCTTTCTTCAGCTTCCCAGACTTCAGACTCATGAGCCAAAACTAAACTTCTTTCTTTTAAATATCTCAGTCCTGGGTATTTTGTTATAGCAATAGACAATGTCTTTCTCACAGGACTGGATTTGTTACTGTTGGGTCTGGAGACCCAAGGCAGATGAGTGAGTATCCCACCCCCCATGGAGGGCTATATCATTCCTGCATCCTGAGGAGATGGAGGCCTGCATTCCTGCATCCTAAGGGAGAGATACAGATCTGCCACAGGGCTGATGAGCAAAATGCTCTCAAGATTGTTCCCTTCCCCCAATAAAGGTGCTAACCAAACCAGTTCACTTGAGAAAACTCACGAGTCCATGGCCAATGAGAAAAACCCACTTAACCCAGAGTTAAAATATCCATAAAACCCCCAGCCTTCGCCTGTGCAGCGAGCCACCGGCTTCCGGGCTCCTCTGCAGTTCCCTAGCTGTAGCCTTTCCTTTCTCTCTAATAAATCCCACTTTATACACCAGCTTTGGCTCATCACTCATTTCCTCATGAGCCAGTTCTCTGGCCTGTGACGGCCAGGACTCTCGACACCGGCACGTAACATTACCACAAGAACAGGTTATTACAAGTGAGGCTCTCCCTCCTGTTTGGTCTCTTAGACACACATCACTTACCCTGGCACTTATTCACCATGTGATGACCCAACATGAAGCCCTGGCTATATGTGGCCACTTGATCTTAGATTCCCTGCCTCCACCCCTGTGAGCTGCCTAGACATCTCTCCTTCATAAATTGCTCAGTCTCAGGTAGTCTGTTATAGCAATAGAAAACAGACTAAGATATCCATGACACTTTCCTCAGACCCAGGTGCCATGCTACGAGCTTCCTCTGAATGTCTCCTCCATTCTCCTTCACAACCTTTTGAATTAGGAATCAATATGATTTGCATTTTATACATGAAGACACTAAGACTTTGGGAGATGAAGTGACCTGCCCAAGGCCACACAGTTGAGAGTGGAGCAAAGTGAGGAGGTGAGGTGAATGGGGTCTAGCCAGCATGGCTGCCTTAGATCCTGGCTGATTTACCTATTGCTATACAACAGATCACCATAAACTTAGAGGCTCAAAAAAACACCCATTGTGACATTACAGTGGCCAGAGGTCTGGCCACGGCTAAACAAGGACTGTGATTCACAATCTCTCACAATCTTGTAAAGAAGATGCCAGCCAGGTCTCTGGTGTCTTCTGAAAGCTTGACTAGTGAAGGACCTGATCCTCAGCCCATGTGATTATTGGCAAAATTCAGTTCCCCAAGGGTGTTTGGACTGATGGCTTTGGTTCTTTCTTGAGTGTTGTCCAGTCCTCAGTGCAGGGCCTCATCTGAATCTCATGTGGATCTCACCAACATGGGGACTTGCTTTCTCAAAGCCCACAATAGAGACAGCGTGCTAGCAAGATGGAGTTGCAATCTCAAGTAACTCCTGTGTTCTGTTGGTTAGAAGTAAGGCACAGGTCCTGCCAATAGAAAGGAGGGGACCACACAAGGGTGTAAATACCAGGAGGAGGTTTCCATTGACCATAGGAGGCCATCTTAAGTATGCCACTTTTCCAGATTCCAACACTCCCTGCTAACTCAACTCCTCTCCACCTCAGTCTCCTTATTTGTAAAACAGAGACCCCCTACTCTCATAAACCAACCTCATAGAGTTGTTATGACATTGAAATGCTAATGCTAATGTTTGCAAAGGGCCTATTTTTACAATGCCTAGCACACAGGGAACAAGGCAAAAATGACTAGAATTCAAACCCAGATCTGTCTGGTTCTAAAGGCCATGGGTTGGATCATCATACTTTTGAAGAAATATAGAAATACATAGAAAATATATATATATAAGCAAAAATATATAGAAAACATATAAGCAAAAGAAAACCAGAATTATCCCAATTAGAATCCCAGCCTTTCAACCAAAATCCTAGCAAGTTATTATGCGGATATGAAGAAACTGATGATCAAATTTATATGGACAGTCAGACAATTCAGACTAGCCAATAGCAACATTGAAGAACAAAGAGAATTCATATGGCTCAACTTCAATACTAATCTTTAAAATTGTAGTAGTCACAAGGGGATTGGACTTTGAGCACATGATAAAAGCGAGAGCACACAAGGGAGGGGTGAGGATAGGTAAGACACCTAAAAAATTAGCTAGCATTTGTTGCCCTTAACGCAGAGAAACTAAAGCAGATACCTTAAAAGCAACTGAGGCCAATAGGAAAAGGGGACCAGGAACTAGAGAAAAGGTTAGATCAAGAAGAATTAACCTAGAAGGTAACATACACGCACAGGAAATCAATGTGAGTCAATGCCCTGTATAGCTATCCTTATCTCAACCAGCAAAAACCCTTGTTCCTTCCTATTATTGCTTAAACTCTCTCTACAACAAAATTAGAAATAAGGGCAAAATAGTTTCTGCTGGGTATTGAGGGGCGGGGAGAGGGAGGGGGCGGAGTGGGTGGTAAGGGAGGGGGTGGGGGCAGGGGGGAGAAATGACCCAAGCCTTGTATGCACATATGAATAATAAAGTAATTTAAAAAAATAAAAATAAAAATAAATAAATAAATAAAATAAAGTTGTAGTAGTCAAAGCAGTGTCATATGGACAAAAGAACGGACAAATTGACCATTGGATCAGCATAGCTAGACCAGAAATAGACAGACACAGATATAGTCAACTGACTCCTGGCAAAGGAGCCAAGGGAACCAAGGGGGAAAAAGGTAGTCTTCTCACTAATGGGTGGTGGAGCAACTGGGCATTCATATGGCCAGAAGAATCTAAGCTGGGCTTAGGTGTCTTACACCTATAATCCTAGCTACTTAGGAAGCAGAGATCAGGAGGATCACAGTTCGAAACCAGCCCAGCAAATAGTTCACATGACCCTATCTTGAAACTACCCAACACCAAAAAGGACTGGCAGCGTGGTTCAAATAGTCGAGCACCTGCCTAGGAAGCATGAGGCCTTGAGTTCAAACCCCAATACCACACACACTAAAAAGAATCTAAACACAGACCTAATGTCCTTTACAAAAATTAATTCAAAATGAACTACAGATCTAAGTGTAAAATAAAGAATTACAACCCCCCTAAAGGTAGCAGGAGAAAAACCTAGGTGACCTTGGATTTGACATTTCAGATTCAATACCCAAGGCATGATCCATGAAAAACAATTGATAAGTTGGGATTCATTAAAATTTAAAACTTATACTCAGTGAGAAGGCAATACACTGATGGGAGAAAATCTTTGCCTGGAACATACAGATGAAAAGGGTTGGTCTCCAAACTTTGTGAAGAACTCTTACATATTCAACAATAAGAAACTAATCCAACTTTAAAATAGTCAAAAGGTCTGCACAGGTTCCTGACTAATGAAGATGCACAGATGGTAGGTACACATGCAAAATTAGGCTAATGGAACAGTCAAACCCCCCAACACCAACACCCCTAAGTGCTGGTGAGGACATGGAGCAACCAGAATTCTCACCCATGGCTGGTGGGAATGCAATGTGGTACAGTCACTTGGGAAGACAGTTTGATTATTTCTTAAAAAAAATAAACACACTCTTACCATAGGATCTGGTGATTGTTCTTCTTGGTGCTTACCAAAATGAGTTGAAAATTCATATGCGCAAAAAACCCTGCACAAGAATATTTGTCGCAACTTTATTCACAACTGCCAAAAGTTAGAAGCAACCAAAATGTCCTTTACTAGGTGAATGTACAAAGAAGTATGGGACATCCACACGATGGAATATTATTCAGCACTGAAAAGGAGTAAGCTATTATGAAAAAACACAAAGGAGCCATAAGTGCATATAGTTAAGTGAAAGAAGAGACTCTGAAAAGGCTGCAGATTGTATGATTCCAACTCCATGATATGCTTAAAAGTCAGAACCTACGAGGACAGTGAAAAGATCAGAGCTGGCCAGGGCTGCTGTGGGAGGGAGAGACGGATGAATAGGTTGAGTACCATGGAGTTTTCAGGGCAGTGACACTATGCTGTATGAACCTGTAATGATAGAAGCATGCCATTATACATGTGACAAAACCTAGGGAATGTATAATACGAAGAGTGATCCTAGCAGGTGCAGTGGCACACGTCTGTAATCCCAGCACTTGGGAGATTGTGCAGGAGGATCATGAGTTCTAGGCCAGCCTGGGCAACATAATAAGACCTTGTCTCTTGTTTCTATGCAAATATATTCATATGTTTAATTTAATGAGTGCACCCTCAACAAAGACACACGTATTTTTAAGGATTTCAATATAAATGGCCGAATTTTCCTCCAGAAAGTCACTGATTTCCACTACCCCTAGCTGGGGTCACAGGTATGTGGGGTTTTTTTCTTTCTTTTTTATGGGAGGGGCATGGGACTGGGGTTTGAACTCCCGGCTTCAAACTTGCAAAGCAGGCGCTCTACCACTTGGGCCACACCTCTAGTCCATTTTGCTCTGGTATTTGGAGGTAGGGTCTTGCAAACTAGTTGCTTGCTCTGGCCTCAGACCTTGATTGTCCTGATCTCAGCCTCCTAACTGGCCAGGATAACACCAGCACCTGGCTCACATGGCTTCATTCGCTTGTGTGATGTCCCACAGTGAGTGAGAAGGTGTCAGGGATACTGGCCAGCTGCCCACTGTAGCTGGCTGTGCAGGGGGAAGGGAGATGGAGGGAACCTTGGCTGCAGTGTCTGGGCGCCAGGACCAGCTGTCTGCAGACTTCAGCTGCTCAGAATCTGAGGAGCAAGAGAACCTTACAGCAGGAGGAGCCCTGGCTTCTTACCAGGATAAGATTTGTCAATAAAGCTGTTGCAATCTTGTGAACATCAACTTTGTCCCCCCTCTCCTACTGACTCTGGGATAATACCAAGGTCGGTTCTTCAGGCCCCACATACAGTTCCAGCCTGACAGCAATAGACCTTAAGTTTGGAGATTGCAGATGTGTGTGTGTGAGACCCTGGATAAACAACCTTCTTCTAAACTATAGGGTTAAAAATGTAAGAACCCTAAAACAGAGTGGTGGAGACTGTCAACTGCACTGGTGACATTAAAATGCACTTGGATGTCACCTGAGACAAGTGGCTTACCCTCTCTGAGCCTCAGTATCTTCATCTGAATAATGAACAGAACACTGCTTACTTCATAGGATTCTTGTGGGGGTTAAATGAAATAGTCCATGCAACATGCTCGGCACCTCAGAAGCCCTCCATAAGGAGAAGCTGTTGTGAATATCCAAAGTCATTAGAGACCACAGTTCACTCTTCCTAACTGGCCTGACTGTCACTGGGTCTGGGAAAAGGAAATGCATTTTCCAAAGTTCCACATTGGATTGCTGATCATGCCTAGGTGTTCTGTTTTTGAAGGCTCAATGCACGGCTTTCTGATGAAACTCAAGGGTCTCTCTTGCAGGACATAAAGTGCTCAGACCACGACCTCTCCACTTCCTTGGCTCTCTTCTGCCTCTTGGGGGGCTTAATGAAATACAAGGCATGTGTCCTCAGTGTCTGGCTGCAGCTCTAAGAGAAGCATTATTTAGGACTTGAGTCAGTTCAGCACAAAATTTAATCACTCTAGCAATACTGTTACACAGCATGACAGAAAGCTGGGGGACTGGCTGGGAGACGCATGGCTGGCTGTCAAGATGCTTTTGTTTGTTGGGTTTCTTCTTTGGATCTTAAAGAGCTAGTTCTGAAGTGTGGGGACCTGGGAGTTTCCATTCCCCTGGGTGGGGCATCTGATCTCCAAACTAACTGAAAATCCCCCAAATTTTCACTTGCATTCATGACCCTAAAATGAAGTCCCACTCTTCATTTCTCCCATTTGTGTGATTTCCTGCAGTAGGAGAGAAGATGTCAGGGGCACGGTGCCAGCTGCCCACTGTACCTGGCTAATATTTTCTGGTGATTTCTTGACAGAGTTGCAAACTTGTCTCTGTTTCTACTCTGACTCCCCAATCCATAGAATAACACCAGTAGCTGATGTCATGACACATTGACCAGCTCTCCCTCCAGGAAGGAAAGGCTTGTTTCCCAAATGCTGCAGAGAGGTGGCATGTCCAAGGTCATATCTCCTTTCCAAGACCACTCATATGGAGACTGGTCATTGTAGAAGCATAAAGGCTCAGCCTTCTCTTTTCAATGAGCGATAACTCTGAATGCCCATCCCTGGTTCACAGTACCCGTGGTGTTGACTGTGCCCTTCAGCAGTGCAAAGGCCCTGGGGTAGGAGCATGCCTGACATGGTTGAAGAAGGCAAAGAAGCCAGTGTGGCTGGAGGAAGTAAGCAAGGGGAAAGAAGTAGGTGATGAGGGTAGAATTCAGGTGGGGGCTGGGAACTAGTAGAACTTGGCAATCAATTCTATGAACTTTAATTTTGGCTCAACAATTGCCTAGGAGGCCAATGTGTGTGTGTGTGTGTGTGTGAGCTGAATAGAAAATAACATATTTCAGCAACTCTGTTGTTTAGACTGATTGGAGCAAGGGTGCAACTGAGAGACTGAATATAACAATAATCCAAGTGAGAAAGTATAATGGCTCAGCTCAGGGCTGAGACTGCAATAAAACTGCCAGTATTTAAAAAAAAAAGAAAAAAAAATCCATTCTTTTTCTTCCATAGTGATGGGTGAACCCAGGGCTGCTCAGCTGGGACTACATTTCCCAGTCTCCCTTGGGGCAAAGTAGAACCATGTGACTAAGTTCTAGCCAATGGAATGCGATAGTGGCAACTTTGTCTCCTTTGCTTAAAAGAAAATTGTGTGCTAGTTCTTTTTTTTTCTCTTTGACCTTTTACACATAGCCACAGGGATGTGCCCAGATGCAGGTGAGCCATGTAGACAAGGACAAGACTGTGTAAAGATTCTGAATTCCTGGACGACTCATCTCAGGACTATTTCATGAGTAAGAAATATGCTCCTCTCTTCTTTAATCCACTGTATTTGGGGTCCTTTGTCACAGCAGCTTAACCTTTACCTCAACTAATACACAGAGTTTTACGGACGGTTTGGTAATATTAGAAGTGAATTACAGCACCGTGTGGAATAGGAAATAGCCTCAAATGTGGCACTCGCCACCTCCTTCCTTAAATCTCCTTGACCAAACCTGCAGGGAACTTTCCAGACTCTTCCCTTGTAAGTCCCTATGGATACCTTTTCTGTTATGCATTCTCACTCCCATCCTATGTGTACCTTTCCAACTTCTCAGTGCCTGGAAACACCTGCAAAATTTTATCACATTTTATTAAGTGAATAAATATTTTCCAACTTTCCATCACAGACAAGCTCCAAAAAGTTCCTTTGCATTACTCCAGAGACATCCTCCTAGAAGAAAGATTCATCTGACCCAGGCCACCATCTCAGCACAGAGAACTAGCAGAAACTTTGAAATCTCAGAGTAAGTTGTTTTTTTGTTTCCTTTTTAGCATCTCTTTCATTAAAACAACCCTCTCAATGAGCAGAAGTGGGAGGAGGGGGAAGAGAAACTGTGTTTTCTCTAGCTTGAGCAAAGCATGACGTTTGCTCCTAAGGACTAATATTTCTTCTCCCACTTACTCAGACACAAATACTTACGGAACAGGCACTCCCATGCATACACTGACATGGTTCTTTCTTACATGTATGTGCTTGGGCACACACAGACTCACAGGCAACTCAGTCATGCTGGCAGACACTGGGCTGTCCAGTCTTCTGTTTCTGAAATCCAGCCTCCAGCGATTCTTCCCTGGTCTCTGATTCTATGTCCTTTCCACTCTCTGATTCTTTGGATTTCATGCCAAAATTCACAGTGGGAGTGTTATGCTGCCTTGTTTCCTCTCTGCTTTTATGGTCTGTCGTGTTCATTAATAGCACAGTGAAGGGGTTTATAAAATGAGTCAGGAATAAGGATTCTGGAAGTTGAGACAAAACATGGCCCCGTCAGACTGTGCTAAGTGTCAAGAAGGGTCGCGTTTCCTCCTGAATTAGTGTTACTATCCCTGAGGTGGCTGTGGTCTGCTAAGGTTCACACTACCGCTGGGGTGGGGATCTAGAGAATACTGCAAAGGTGCGCAGCCTAGCAGAGGTCCCCAAAAGATTTGCTCAGGGTATGACCAGAATTAACCCACCTGGGGATGAGGGACTGGAAAGGAGTTGCTGGGAATTTTGTGTGTGTGTGTGCGCGTGTGTGTGTGTACGGATAGATGCGAGTGCATACTGTGTATTGACTGGGTGACTTATTATTAGCATATAAGCGTGGGTTGTATATATATATATATTTATATATGTGTGTTAACACTAATTTGTGGCTCTCTGTGGCATGTGTATTTTTATTTAATTTTTATCTCCAGTCCATTTCACAGCATCCTTCTTCTTCCATTCTATTTTCTAAGCATACAGCAATCTCGCCTTATCCACTGGTTATTTTTCTTGTGGTTTCTGTTATTCGTGGTCAACTATGGTCTAGTGGAAAATTCCAGAAATAAACAATTTATGAGTTTAAAGTAAATTTTATGATGGTACATTATTATAATTTTTCCATTTTATGATTTATTACTACTGCTAATCTCTGTGCTTAATTTACAATTTAAACTGTATCCTTTTTCATGGGTATGTATGAGTAGGGAAAACACAGTATATCTAGTGTACAGTGCTAGCCATGGTTTCAAGCATCCACCAGAGGGTCTTAAAATGTATCCTCCTCAGATTAGGGACTATTTTACGCTCTTCTTAAATTCCTTAATTCTCCCAAATTATTATTATTATTATTATTATTATTATTATTATTCTTTTCTTCTTCTTCCATCCCCCTCCTCCTCCTCCTTCTTCTTCTTTCTCCCTCCTTCTCTATCCCCTTCTCTCTTTCTCTCCCTCTCTTGCTCCTCCCCTCCCTCCCCTCTCCTTCCTCCATATACTATTTTCTTACTTTCCACCATGCCTGCCTTGCCTAGTCAAGTGCTCCCCATCACTCCTCAGCATAAGCATCATGCTCTGGGCCTGAGCTCCTGGATAGAGTTGGCTCTCATTGAGTGAGCACCCACAGCCCCCTTTCTTCCTCCTCCATAACTCAGTAGCCACATTCCCACTCCCTATTTCTCTCTGCCTTCCCTACCCACAGTGGCTCTGCATCCTGTCATCTTTGCTAAGTTGAAAGCATTTCCCCAAATTGACCCTCCCTTCAGGGTTCTTCACTAGAGTTGATCACACCAGAGATTTGGGTGAATTCTAGAAGTTGGAGGTGAAGCAACAGCAGTCGTGTTTACAGTCAGGGGTCAATGTGAGATCTGTTGTCACAGCTCCCATGGTCAACAGTCAGGGGTCAATGTGAGATCTGTTGTCACAGCTCCGATGGTCAACAGTCAGGGGTCAATGTGAGATCTGTTGTCACAGCTCCCATGGTCAACAGTCAGAGGTCAATGTGAGATCTGTTGTCACAGCTCCGATGGTCAACAGTCAGGGGTCAATGTGAGATCTGTTGTCACAGCTCCGATGGTCAACAGTCAGGGTCAATGTGAGATCTGTTATCACAGCTCCGATGGTCAACAGTCAGGGGTCAATGTGAGATCTGTTGTCACAGCTCCGATGGTCAACTGCTAGGAGACTGGGGACACCAGGCAGACAGAGTGCTCCTCCATCTCCTCTTGTATCTCCTCTTTTACCTTCTTCAGGTCCAGGGACAGATTTGGGTGGAGATGTGGGCCTTTCTGAAGACTCTAGAAGTGAAGTTAGAGGGCTACAGGTGGGGAAAGACTGACAAGGGTCACAGGGCGAGATAGACACAGGTTCCAGTCTATGAGCTCATCCTCATTGTTCGTGACAGCTCTCATCATGCCGTTTCCAAATGGAAAGTGAATTATAGACTCAGCATCCCACACAGGATCCACAGACTTACATAGGCATTGCCACCAGCTGTCATGGTCCCATGAGGTCTCACCTTATGATAAAAGGGTTATCACAAAGCCTCTCCTTCTCTCACCTGATGTACAGCCTGAACACTCCCAGGTGAACCTAAGTTCACTGTTGGATTTCCAGGATTTAAAAATCACCCACCGCTTACAAATAGCTTAATAAGAATTCCCTGCTTTCAAGCACAGTATTGCTGCCCTCACTTTTGTGATATATTCATAAGAATGTACACACACAAAAATTTCTATAGTTCTTATTAGATCAGCAGTCCCAAACTGGCAGCTTTGGATTAACTATGTCCTACTTAGGGATTTCCCTCAGTCCACACAGCTTTCAAACTTTTGAATTAGTTGTCAACATTTAGAAGTCAGATTTCACATACAAAATTCAGGTTTTAAGTTTCCTTTTAAAAAATCAACAGCTCAAGCAATATGGTACCTACATTTCCCATGAGAAGAACTGGATGAAGCTGGATGTCTGTTATTCCTTTTGGATGGGCTTCCGCATGGGGCCATGGGCCACCCACTTTCCCATGGCCCCTGTTGTTTGCTCCCCTCATTTATATTACATTCTAACCCTAGTCCAACCTTGAGTCTGTACTGATCTACCTCTCTTTTTCATGAAAGAGAATAAACTTCTAGCTTACATTAGCCAATATTTTTGTGCCTGTGTTAATTGCTGCTGAATTGAATTCTAAGGTTACAGAAGGCACCACCACTTTCCACAATTAAGAACAGAAGGTAAGCAATGTACACCACTTGAATGAAACATCTTCCCGTGGGTTGGTAGTGTTCATATCCTGAATCCAATTACGTTGACAATGATCCTTTCTTTAAGTTTAAGTCATGCATTCCCAGGGTCTCCTAAGGTTACTGACGACTCTCCTCTGTCTGGCTTATTGCCCAGCTCTCTTGAGAGCATGAGGTCTTCATTCTAGACTGGTGGAACTCCCATAAAGTCCCAGAGCCCTCTGTCTTCTTTCCATATGATATTGGTACCCTGCCCATCCTCCATCACACCCCAACACATGCCTCTGCCATCTATGACATCACCACATGATATCTTCATTGTGGCTCAGTTTCTGGATGGAATAGGTGCAAAGCAACTGAGCCTATCCCGCTGCCATGTTAATCCCTGCCAACCTAATCATTCACAAATGTTCCTGTCTTTTTTTCTGCATTATCAAGACATTTCCTTGGTTAGTACAGGCTTATTATTGTGCCTGATATTACTTCTATATGCATATAGTCAAACCCTCCCCCCATGCCTAGGAATTTCACATTCACAGATTCAACTCAATAACAGATCAAAAACATTTAAAAAAAAAGTCCAGAAATTTCCAAAAAGCAAACCTTGAATTTTCTGTGTGCCCAGTGCTACACTGAATCCATGTGAGTGAAGTGATGTAAACACACCCATTGTAGCCACAGATCCTCCTCTCCCTCTGGCACTTGTTAGAGCACTGCTGCTTGGCTCCTCGTTCATGTACTGTGTGGTTAGGTCTATCGTGGTTGTACTGGACAGGTACAGACTCTTGTCCTTGTCCTTATCCCTAAAACAATGCAGTATAACAAGTATTTATATTGTATTAGGTATTATAAGTACTTAAGAGATGTTTTAAAATGTATGGGATGATGTGTGTAGGTTATACACAGGTGCTATGCTGTGTTACACAGGAGCATCGGTGGATTTTGGCATCTCTAGTGATTCCTGGAACCAATCCCCTGCAGATACTGGCTGCATTTAGACACATATTCACTTGTACATGCATACTTAATTCTGTACACATATGATTTGATATTTTCCATGGTATATGTGTTTTATCATTTTTTAAATACATTGAGTACATGTGTGTGACACTGTATATGAATATATATATATATATGTTTAATTTGTATTAGGATATATTCATTGTGCAGGGGGATTCATTGTGACAATTCCAAATAAGTTTACATTGTACATTGGTTAGGTTGCCCCCACTGTCTTCCCCTCAACACCCCAGTCCCCGCCCCCACTTAAAGCAGTTGCAAGAGATTTCATTGTTCTATTTTGTATCTGCATATGAGGCCCATCAACCATGTTTCCTCACCTTCATCTCATTTATTCACCCTTCCCTCTCCGAAAAGTACTCCCCCTGCTACCACCACCACCATCACACACATACTGTACCTATTTCACAGTTCTGTTTTTCGGTGTTAATTTTTTTCAGTGTTAATTCCAAGGTTCAAATGTTCAAAAGGGTTTCTCAGTGTATCCTTACTGAGGGTGTACTTTACTTTGGTCAGTTCAATCCCTTCCATTATTCTCCCCTCCCTCTTCCCTCCCACCCCCCATTATTCAACAGCTTTCAATATATATTGTTATATCCTTTACCCGCACAGATGTTATATATTTCGATATTGTTGACTCTCATGTATGTGAATATAATTTATGGGTGAATATTTATATATTAAAGTGTTGTCTGAAGACCTGGAACTATACAATACTCCTTTTTGATCTCATTCAATTTATGTATATATCTTACAAGTTCACTACTTATCTTTTATAATGAAAATATGTAGGCTCAAGGGGAAATCCGTTGGCCAAAGTGACACAACTATCAATGATAAGTTATTTGTTACAGCTGCTCTTGGTGCCACCTCCCTCCCCACCTACCTCTCCTTGGTCGGTACACCCGTCATCCAGCTACTGTAAATGTTGGCTGTTGCCAGCAGCTCACACCTGCACAGCTTGCTGGAGGATGCCTGGAAGGATGCATCCCTTCCTAAGGGAGATTCTGGACCAGTGATAGATTGATGTGGGTGGGATCTAAGCACTCCTCATCTAGGGAAGGGAGAGGGAGAGAAGCAGATCAGGGAAGAGGAAGGAGCCAGGTAAATGTGATTCCAGAAAAAAATCTAGTCTGAATCCCAACATGTGGCTTTGATTTTCAGTATCCTTGTCTAGACATTACTGGAATACAGGTTCTGTCTCACTACAAAGCCTGGGGATTTTCTCCACACCACACTGCATCTTCCCTGGGCATTTGTGTTACAATTCGTGCTCATCTGGGGTAATTTTTCCACACCTTTCTCCAGACATAGCAATGAATAGGAATTATTTGTTGGTCTAAAAGCTGAGTGGACGTTAACTGTTTTAGACTATGAAGTGTGCCTGTTACATTACATTTTATGGTTTTATAGCAATTACATTGCATTTTATGGTGTCATAACATATTACATTTTATGGCTTAATATCAGCTTTAATACAAGACACCATGGCCCAGAATTTTAACAAGGGGAAGCCTTTTCTGGAGGAATGGTAATGGACTTTCTGTATGACCACATGCCTTCCAGCAGGAGGCCATGGAAGGTGACTCAGAGACCAGACTGCATTGGAGCCTAGACCACCACGCCACCCTGTGCCCCTCAGTCTTGCTTGGCTTTCTTGCCAGACATCTTCATGCAGACTACTTGAAAAGATGCTTCTCTGGGTTTCTGGTCCCCCACCTCTCCTTTACCCCCACTTTCTTCATACAACAGACAAGATGTTGCATGCTAAGCAAACACTCTGCCACTGAGCCACATCCCAGGTCCCAAGGCGATCTTTTAAAACACAACAGTTCAGCCTAAAACCTGACTGCAACTTCCCATTGACACAGGAGCCAAGTTCAAATTAAGGCTATGGCTTTAGGAAGGGCTTTCCTGTTCTGGCCCTCAGCTTTGGCTCATTTGCCATTCCCCCAGGAACCCTACACTAAAGCCACAGTGAGCTTCTCACCAGTCTCAGATGTGTTGTGCCCTTTTGCACCTGCTGTTCTTTTTGCTTAGAAACCCTTCTTGGCTCTTTTATTCTATGCATCAACAAATATTTATTGAGCACCTGCCATGCTTGGCATTGTTCTCATGACTAAGCAGTGCCAGTCACTTTCTAGTGGGACGAGGGAGCACTGTATTTGGCCATTCAAAACTTACATTCACCTCCTCCAGGAAGTCTTCTCCGACTTGTCCAGGAAGCAATGTATTCTATTCCATGCCTGTGTCATAACACTTATCGTAGAAATTGCCATCATCTCTTCACTTCTTTGCCTTCCCCAAGAGCAGGGACATTTTCACTTTTGTATCACCATCACCAAGCAAAATCCATGGTCCATACAGGTTTCCATCAGTTGATCAAATAAGGTAATGAACAAAGCAAGAGGGAATGAATGATGAGTGTGCATTAGGTATGCCAGTGAGATTCCACCGCCACTGAGAAACATTTGTACCGTAGATGTTTTGAATCTTGCCATGAGAAATTCACTTCTTTGAGTTAAGCATAGCCTACAATCAGCAGCTGTTTTGAAGACAAATGGCCCTGGGGAGTGAGAAATTTGAGTCAATTATCCCACAAGAGCAAGTAGTACCGGATGGAGAGGACAGGACTTCAGGGAGCATTTCATACCCAAGTAGGAGATAAAAACAGAGGACAAGAAAGGAGACTTAAGGGAGGGCCCCATCTGAACTGTCTTCGATCAGCTCAGGAAATTAGCATCATAGGGGAACAAGAGCTCTGAGCTAGACATTAAGTTGTAGTCCTGGTTCTAACCCTGACTTACTGTGCAACTCCTAGCAGAACCCTCAGCCTCTCACTTTGGTTTCATGACCTATAATATACAAGGAGGCCAAAGCAGACATGACCAAGGGACCCTCAGGAGACAGCGGAGCTCAGTGATTCAGGTGCAAGTGCTGCTGCACTCCAATTTTCCTCATGTATAAAATGAGGAGTATAAAATATACATTCCTGAGAAGACTAAGGTAGGGACTTAATAAGATAATACAAATAAAACAATTAGCACAGAACCTGGGATGTGATAAGTACCCGATAAAGGTTGGTTAACAATAAATGAGCCAAAGGGGAACTTGAGAATATCTACAAAAAGAAGGCCATACTAGAAAGGAACTTAATAATGGCAAAGGCAGACCTGTGTCAGGGGTTCACTTGGTACTGGGCCAAGTGCTTTGTAAATGGCATCTCCTTGCAGTAACCCTAGGTGGTAGCTACTGCTTTCCTTGACTTCCCAATAAAGCTCAGAGCAGGTGAGTAATGTGCCCACTTTCATACAAATGGTAACTGGCACAGCCAGGACTCAAACCAGAACCCACCCGAGGCTAAAGCTTTCACTCAATACGAAGCATTTTCATTCAAATATTTTTTTGATCTCTCCTCTTGAGATGCTAAGTGCATGTAATCAGACTGCTTAAAATTGTCCCACAACTTACAAATGCCCTGCCTCTCTCTCTCTGTTTCCTTCTTTCTTTCTTTTTTTAAGTCTTTTATCTCTCATGTTACACTTTGGATATTTTCTACTGCTTAGCCTTCAAGTTCACTAATCTCTTCTTCTACAGTACCTAATCAGCTGTTAGATACCATTCAGTGTATTTTTTTAATCTCTTGCACTATAGGTTTGATCTCTAGGAGTTTAATTTGTTGTTGTTGTTTTATGTCTTCCATATAGCTACTTAATTTTTATTCTTTCCTTTTTTTTGTGCAGTATTGAGGATTGAACTCAGAGTGTTACACTTCTTAGGCAAGGGCTGTACCATTTGAGCCAGGCTCTCAGTCCTTTTGCTTTTTTAATTTGTTTTGCAGATAGGGTCTCATGCTAACTTTGCCTGGACTGACCTCAAACCACAATCCTCCTTCGTCTACCTCCCAAGTAGCTGAGATTGCAGGCATGAACTGCATGTTAAGTGTCTACTTAACACTTTTTTGATGTGCTACAGGTCAAAGCCAAAGCCTCATGAGCAACATCTCCTGCACCAAGTTGTTTTTAAACATATGGAATATTATTTTAATGTCCTTATCAGCTAATTCCAATATGTGTGTCTACTCTGGGATGGTTTCAGTTGATTGCTTTTTCTCCTCTTTTTAGTTTTATTTTTCTGCACTTTTTGTTTTTTGGTGTGGTAATCATTGATCAGATGCCAATTAGCAGTGATCAAATGACCTCATTCTGGATGATGAACTACTGCTCTAGGCCAATCATAGCAGTTCTAGTTCCCAAGCCAATTTGATTGGCTTAAAAGTGAACATGTGACCCAATACTAGCCAATGAGCTAGGAAGGCAAATCTACAGCGAGGCATTTGGAAAACTTTCCTCAGCCTTAGGAAGGAATCCAGTTCCTCTGCTTATGACCATTTCTGAATGGGATACCAGGAGCTACTGTGTTTATTGAGCACTTACTGTATACCAGACCTTATGCTGAATGCATTAAGTCCTGTGATCTTAACCACAAGCCTTTGAAGTCCATACAGTCCTGACGTTCATTTTACAGACAAGAAATCTGAGGTTCAGAGTGGTAAGTGCCCTTATCCAACTCACATGAACAGCAAAAGAGAGAGGCAGAATGAGAAGCTAGGTTTTTGTGACTCCAGAACTCATAGCCTTAAAACTCTATTCTGTGCTGTTTCTACATTAAGAAAACCTAATCCAGATGAGCCCTCTTTCCACTGATCCATATTCATATCACTCAAAGTCAAGTAATTGGGGCTGCCAAGGGGTTCTGAGAAGCCATCCTAATGAGCCTGCTCGCTCCTCTTCTGTAACGGCATTCCCTGCTGGGGCCATGGGGCCTCTTCTGTCAATATTGATGCCTGTCTGAGACACTTAGAAGCTGCCACGGATGAAGGAGCAGCTGCTGCTGAGATTAAAAGAGAGAAAGGAAAAGAAGAAGCACAAATCTCTTCAACGAAGTTACCACTGATGGTGCAGACCCCTGTGCATCTGGGGAAAGAGTTGGAGAATGTTCCAGGTGCTTGGCTGGGCTCCTGCACCCAGGGTCTGCCTCCCCATCTGCTCAGCAGCACAAGGGAAAGCTGGCCGTGAAAGTCTGCACTGGCAAGGGGGTAGTCCTCTTTGCTAGGTGGACTTGTGGGGAGGTTGAGATTCTGGATTTCTTTACCTCTCACAGACTGTGGCCCCTGGGAGCCAAAGTCATGCACCAAGAAGGCATGTTTCTGGAGGGTGATTTTGGTACAACTATTCTTTTTTTATGTAATGTTTCATTAGGATATATTCATTATACAGTGGGAATTCATTGTGACAATTCCAAATAGGCTTACATTGTACATTGGTTAGATTGCCCCACCATCTCTCCTTCTTGACCCCCTCCCCACCCACTTAAAGCTATTGCAGGAGGTTTCATTGTTCTGTTTCGAACATGAGGTCCATCAACCATATACCCTCACCTTAATTTCCTTTGCTCACCCTCCCCCACACACAAGTACCCCCTGACACTGTACCTATTTTATAGGCCTATCTCCCATTATGGATTTCTAAGTCAGTGTTCAAAGGGATTTCTCGATGTATCACCACTGTGAGTGTACTTTACTTTGGTCATTTCAACCCCTTTCATTGCTCTCCCCTACCTCTTCCCTCTCTCCCTCTCCCCCATTTTTCAACAGCTTTCAATACATATCATTATATTTTCTACTTTCACAGATATTACGTATTATGACATTACTGATGCTCTGTCATTCCCTTTTCCTTTCCTTTCTTCCCACTATTACAAACATGGTCTACGTATGAGTAACAAAACTATTCTTTACATGAAGGGAGATATAATATAAAGAGTATTGACTGTGTGGAGTGGGATAGTCTGGGTTGAAATCCATGATAAGTGAGCAATCCTCTTTGGCAATCTGGGATTTATTTATGCATTCAACAAATACTCATACATTGACTTGACCAAGCCACAGGGTGCCAAGAGACTTGACCATTCTGGTCTATGTCTATGAAGGTGTATGTGAATGAGTTTAATATTTGAATTGGTAGACTGAGTGCATGCTGTAATGTGGGTGGGTTCCATCCAATCATTGAAGATCTACATAGAGCAAAAGGTCTGGGAAAGGGTCTCCTCCTTGACTTCTTGAGCTGGAACATTGGTCTTTCTTGGCTTTGGATTTGAACTGAAACATCAGCTCTTGTTGGGTCTTAAGTATGCTGGATGTCAGACGGGAACTTACCCCATCAGCCCTCGTGGCTCACCATCTTTCAAATGAAGACTGCAGTTCCCTGGGTCTCCAGCTTGCCAACTGTGTCTTGATATTTCTCAAGGTCTTATAATCATATGAGCCAATTCCTTATAGTAAATTAACAAATGTCCCTATCTGTATATCTATCTATCATCAATCTGCTTTATCATCTATCTCTCTATCATCTATCTATATCTGTCTATCATCTATCTGCCTATCATCTATTATCTATGTATCTATATCTATCTATCTATTCTCTAGGGTTCTCTGATAATACACTCCACTTTCCTAATTCTGTTTATTTGTCTGTGAACTGATGACAGTCATTCTCCTTAGGTGCTCTGGTGAGGACAGCAATTTCAGCCTAGATTACAATGTAGTCTGCAATGTGGTATGAAGTAGACAAGAACATAAGGCTGTGGCCCAAAAAAGCATGTGTCTCCATCTTGAACAATAGCTTCTTATAGACAGAAACTGGAAAGATCCAGTGGTTTGTATGCAGATGAGGGATGGAAAAGATGCTTCTGGAAGAGGGTACAGCATGTGCAAAGGCCAGGAGGCCAAATAACACATGGCCTGCTTGGAGCATTAAACATAGCTCAGTATTTTTAGGGCTCTAGATTATGTATCACATTAATAGTTTGGTCTTTACCTTGAAGACACTGGGGAGCCACTGAGATTTTTCATTTACTGTATGGGATTCTAAAGAATTCATTTTAGGTCTGGTGGATGACTCAAGTGGTTGAGCACCTGCCTAGCAAGAGTGAGGCTCTGACTTCAAACCCCAGTACTGCCAAAAAAGGAGAAAGAATTTATTTTAACCTTTCTGAATTTAAGACTCCTTGTGACTAAGAACATTTAGTTCTGCCCGACAGAGGTTTTGTGAGGACTGGATAAAGTTACAGACCTTAAAGTGCTTTGTAAATCATTGAACTCTTAGCAAACAGAAGGTGGGGTTATCTACCAATAAGTCAATATTACTATATCAACTTCAAGGCTTTGGGTCCCTGGAGTTTCTCTAACCAAAGTCACAAGTCAAATAATATATGGAGTAGGAACTTCTTTGGAAAACTTTAAAACTTTGGGTGGAATTTCGGGATTTGTTAGTTGCCTCCCCAGCATCTGTGTTAATTTGGGTCTTTTGAGAAGCAGATGCTAAATGGGACTCAATGTGCACAAAATTCATTAGGGGGAAATGCCTGCAAGAGAAAGTGAAGAGGGGGCTGAGCAAGTGTCACCTTGATGCAGGTCTGAACCCAAGTGAAGGGTAGAGGCAGGAAAGAAGGAAGGACAGATGGAAGTGTGTTAGACTGCAATGTAAGGCCACTAGTACATCCTTGAGCCAAAGTCCCCTCCAGGAATGTGAATGCCTTAGTATTTATGCTGTGCTCAGCCCCTGCTAGAAGCAGCCCAGGGGAAGTGTAGCCTCTGATAAACAGTGACAGATTCCAGAGCACAGCAGCTGAGGCCCTCCATCTGTCAAGAGTCTGCAGCCAGAGACCTGACAGGCACACTCTCCCAGTGGCCACAGTGCCCATTACCCTTCTGGTGACCACAGCTCTGATTGTCATTTAAAAACCTATTCCCTTATTGCTCTCAGTCCTCATACCCAGGCCTGAGCCAATCAGAGCATCCAGTGCTGTGGCTGCAACCATTGGTACATTCATGAACATGTGACCCACGCTGGTCCAATCAGAGAGCATTCAGAGTTTTATGAGGAGCAGGAGAGAGCATATGCTCATGTTTCTTCATCTAGATTTGAATCTGGGAGGATGGAGTTTAGGAATATGGCTTGCCCTGACGAGCTGCACAACCAGAGAAAAAGGAAGTTACACACAAAGATATCATTCAAGCTCTTTCTCAGACATGCTTGGAGCCAGAATAACTCTCATAACTGATTTTTTTCAATCTGCATGTTCAAAATTTCATTTTTTAACAATTTTGTTGATGTAAAGTATGCAATAACCAGCACAGATTTAAAGTGTATGATTTGACATATGTGTATACAGTAAACCATCACTATGAGAAGACATCTATCAGCCCCTGCCCTTAAGTTTCTTCCTGCCATCTCAAGCCATGCCCAGGCAATAATTGTTCTGCTTTCTGTCACTATTGGCGTTTTACTATTCTAGAATTTTATAGACATGGAATTGCATAGTACCTATCTTTTGTCTGCCTTCTCTCATTCGGTATAATTATTTGAATTTACATGTTACCACGATATATCATGTCATATGTTCGACAGTTCATTCCTTCTGCTGTGAAGTCATACCTCCATCATATGCATACCCTGGCTTATCTATTCACCTGTTGTTGGCTATTTAAGCTGTTTTCAGTTGGAGACTATTGCAAATGAGGCTGCCATGAGCACTGCGGACAAGTCTTTACAGGAACATATCCTTTCACTTCTCTTAGGTGAATAGCTAGGCGTGAAAGAGTTGAATCCTATGTTAGCGTGTGTCATTTTTCTTCTTTTAAGAGCTGCCAAAATGGCTTCCAAAACAGTTGTGCAATATTACATTCCCATGATCAGAATATAAGAGTTACCGTTCCTTCACATTCCAGCCAACATTCTGTTTCATCGAAATATTTTTCCCATTTTAACTAAGTTGTCTGTTTCCTTATTATTGAATTCTGAGAGTTCTTTACTTATGCAAGATACAAATCCTTTGCCAGAAAGATGACTTGCAAATGTTGTTTTCCAATCTGTGGTTATTTTCATTCTCTTAGTAGTGCCTTTGAAGAGCAAATGTTTTTCATTTTTAATGAGGACCAATTTATCAACTTGTTCTTTTAGAGATTGTTATGTTTGATATCAGAGCTAAGTAAATTTTGCCCAAAATTTTTATTGTACAGCAAGGTTTCTCAACCATGGTATTATTGACATGTTGGGTCAGATAATTTCTTTGTTGTCGGGCTGTTTTGTGCAATATAGACTGTTTATAGATATGTGACTTCTACCCAGTGGATGTCAGTTTCACTTATACTTCACAGATGTGGCAATCAAAAAACATCTCAAGACATAGACAAATGTTTCCTGAGGGGACAGAATGGAGAAGTAAAAATCTCCCCATATTACTTAAGTCTGCTTTTTTCTTTCTTTACTTTTTTCTTTTCTTTAACTCTTCCAGCACCATTTGTTGATAAGACTTCTTTCTCCACTAAATTACCTTTACCTTTGTCAAAACTCACTTGTCCATGTATGTGTTTGTGTAATCTAGATGCTCTGTTCTGTACCATGTGTATCTTTCTGTCCTACTGCATCTTTTTGCCAGGGCCACACAGTGCTGGTTACTGTAACTCCACAGTAAGTCTCGGACTTAATTTTTCTTTATCAAAGTTTCTTGGTTACTCCATTTCCATATAATACTAGAATCAGTTTGACAATTTCTACCAAAAAGATAAAAAGTCTAGTGGGGTTTTTATTGAGATTGCATTGAATCTATCAGTCAGTTAGGGGAGAACTTGACTCTTCCCAACATTGAGGCTTTTCATCTGTGAACATGGTGTACCTCTCCATTTGTTCAAGTCTTCTTTCACTTCTCTGCTAGATGTTTTATGGTTTTCAATGTATAGTTCTTTCACATTTTTTTACCAGACTTACCCCTAAGTATTGATGCCATTGTAGAATATATTTTAAATTTAATTCACAGCTCTTTGCTGCTGCTAATATATAGAAATTCTTTTTTTTTAATTCTGATATTGTGTGCTGCAACTTTGCTGAACTCCCTTGTTGCATGTAACAGCTTTTATGTAGATTCCATAGGATTTTCTTCATAGATGGTCACATTGCCTGTAAATAAAGATAGTATTACTTTTTTTCCCTATCTGAGTGCCTTTTATTTCTGTGTCTTGCCTTAATTCATAAGCTAGGACTTCCAATGTATTATTAAATAGAAAAGGTAAATAGAAAAGGTAAGACATCCTTATCTTCTTTCTGGCACGTGAAGAAAGCACCCAATCATTAAGTTAGGTGTTAACTGTGATGATTCCTTTTAAGATTCTTACAGACAGCAATGTTTAGTCTAGGGTTAATTATTGCCTACCAATGAGCAAGACCCTTCCAAGACTTCCAGCACTCTATCCAGTGCCCTGAGAGTCGTGAGGCTTTCTGGTCTGGCTAGTAGGAGCACACATTACTCTTGGTCCTACGTGAATGCCCAGAGCTATTTCCCTTAGTCTCTTTGGATGATTCTTTCCCCAATCGTGGGTGTTTCTTACATGCACAGGATGATCAGTCCTCTTCTGAAACCCAAGGATGCTCCTCTGCAGAGTTCCAGACTTCTCTCGTCATATAACTCTCTTCTCTCTACTATTCTGACCCACGAACTCCAGGCATCTCTTGGCGTTCCTGATTCTTAGCTCTCTCTCCTTAGTTTAAGTGGTCTCCACATTCTCCCTACCTAAGCTGCAGTCTGGAAACTCTCCCAAGGCAGTGAGACAATTTTCTAGAGTAGACCTAGGGCTCACCTCATTCATTTCCTGCCTTTCAAAGATCACTGTCCTCTGTTTCCTTCCAGTCAATACCTTGAAAATCATTGTGTCATATATTGC
Source organism: Castor canadensis (assembly GCF_047511655.1). Lineage (NCBI taxonomy): Eukaryota > Metazoa > Chordata > Mammalia > Rodentia > Castoridae > Castor > Castor canadensis. Next base: position 33,107,348 of record NC_133403.1, on the reverse strand, counting down.
ATCTACTTTTTGGTTACTTCAGGCAGAAGGATAAATTTTATCCTTGTTAATCCATCCTCATGAGAAGTAGAAGTTTGTTTAATTGCTTAACTAATAAATTCCCATCTTGTGTTGTCATTTTGTTAGCAAAAGCATTCAAAGTACAGTGGCTACATGGTTTGTCTGACCTGGGAGAGATTGAGCCAGAGAAACCTAACCTCTGGATAGAGTGCCAGGACATGATAAGAGGTGGCAGTAATTCTTCCTTATTCTTCCAAAATAAGGGATTTGGACAGAAACACTTTGGGTAGTATAGAGAAGTGGTGAAGCCCACAGGATTTAGAATTACAAAAGGCTTGGGTTTGAATGGTGACCCAACTACCTTTTAGTCACATATGACCTTGAGAAAAGTTACTTAAACTCCTCATCCTCAGTTTCCTCATTTGTAAAATGGAAAGATTAGTAGTACCTAGCTCATGAGGAGGCTGTTCGAGGAGTCATTAGAGTGACAGTTGTGAAACTCAGTGCCTGACATGGAATTTATTGGATGACATTGCTCAGAATGTCTTCGGATAATCTAAGAGAGTTTTGCCTTGCCCGCTTCTAAAGCCTGGATGAATCCTAGATCAGTTAGATACATGGGCTTCATAGGCCTAACACCCTATCACCAGTTCTTTGAGCTGTGACGTCAGACCAACAATCAATATAGCTAATTTATTTCTTCAAAGCAGTCAACAAAGATATAAGATCTGGTTCCTATGTGGATATTTTGGCCCTGAATGACTTAAATCATTTGATTAGGCTGTCTGCCATTGGGATTGCCAATCTACAGATCCTCATAAAGGGAAATGCCCTACTTCATCCCTTGGAGAAGAACTAGGCATGGGTAACCTTGACCCTGGACCGCAACTGATTGGCCCCCACACAAGCTATTTGATCAGATTTGATTCAAGAGCAGCCATTCATGAATTGGCTGGTGACATTGGCGTTGGCCTGCTGTGGAAGAGATGATCTGAACCATTCGTAGTTTCTCTCCTGGAAATCTGGACTGAGATATGTCCAGAGAAGTAAGATGTACCCAGAGACTGACGTGGTCAGACATTGGCACTGAAGTGGTGAGGTCATGAGATTGTCCTGTGGCCAGGTAGGCTCTGATGGACAAGGATGAGGAAGCAGAAGGCAAAATGGAGAAACAGAAAAGAAAAGTCGTATCAGAAGACAGCCCAGCTAGACCCTCAGGCCTGCTTTCATTCCCCCAAAGTCTCTGTTCCATTTCTGGTCACTATTCACAGGTATTCCTTTTTGAAATAACCTTTCTGAACAGTAAAAAGCAGTGCATCACCACTGCAGGAAAAACCTGAACAGAAAAATTCCAGACAAGAATATAAAAATAACCCAAGGGGTTGGGGTGGGGTGTAGTCAGGGTGGAGCACGTGTTTAGTATACTGGGTTAAATTTCCAGCTTCCCCTCCCCAAAATAAAAGTAACCCAGATTCTCATCTTCCCAGGGTACTGCATTGTCTTCCCATCTTTTTTCCATGCTGTCATAGATATATATATTTTTTTCCAGAAAACTGAGAACATACTATTTGATTGCTTATTTCTCTTTTCTTACCTAGCAATGTTCCCTTGACTGTTCCCCATGTCAATAAATGTTCTTCTATAATTTGCTTTTTCATCCTCTTCAAGGTACTGCATTCTAAGGATATGGCATGGTTAATTTATGTAATTTCCTTGTCATTGGACAATTTGATTTTTCAAGGATTTTTTATTTGCTTTTGTAGATAATGTTGCAGTGAACACAGCCGTTGCTAAATCTTTGCACACGTAAATGGTTATCCCTTTATAATAAATTATTAGAAGGCAGATGACTGGGCCAAATGAGCAGGCATATCTCTTAAATCTTTTCATACATATTGTTAAATTATACTCCAGAAGGGTTGCAAAAATTTATATTCCTACCAGTGGTGTCTGAATTTGTCTGATTCCTTGAGTTTTTAGACTAATTCTACCAGACTTTGAGGACTCTATAGCAACTGTCTGGCATGGTGTCTGGTGCATACAGTTGGTGCTCTTGATGCATATGTGTTGATCTAAATTGAGAAGTCCTTTTTCCCTTGAGCTAAGGTGAGTGGTCTGTGTTTTGTGCAGTCACTGTCACACCCAACATACCCCCCTGCCTTTTTTTTTTTTTTTTTTTTTTTAGCAAACCCAGTTTGAAATTCATCAGAAATGCGGAACCCCTGGGCAGCAGACCCATGTTGGACGCCTCTCCCACCTTTGAGTGTGTGACCTCCCAAGAGAAGAATATGTCCTTTCCTCTCCCTGAAAATGACTACTGTGAGCAGAGAGCGACAGATGAAAGCGACACAGATGGAGAGCTCATTAAAACAATCAATTATTTCAGTGCATTTGGACATGACAAAAAGTACACCAGGGTGTGTGAGTTTTTAATAAGACCTGGGCTCAGACAGCAGCCTCGGAACCAACGGGCAGAGCATGAGACACGGCTTTCTAGAAGGCACCTACTGTGATAATGTTACCTGTCACTTATGCTGTGGCAGAAAATAGACACAAAATCAGAGAACATTAAATCCGAGATAATGGGTTTTTTAATTGTTTTCAAATTTTGGATGAGCATTTTAATTGAAGTGGTTGGGAGGGTAATATAACTTTTGTATTTGATTATCTAGCAGAGAGGGGGAAATAAAGAAAAATTTGAGGGGGAAAAACCCTCTCACAGCATATTGCATGATAAATTCCATTTCTGTACAATCGTTTTCATTGTATGTGGCAGAGGCAAGATGATTTTTGTACATAATTAGTGCAAGATCAGAGAAGTGCTGACAGACTGAGGTTCTGAGAGGCTCTAAATTAACCCTCTGCAGATTGAGAGGAAGGAGAAATTTGCATTCTTTCAATAAATTTTTAGGAAGAGCTAGGAATGATCTAATAGTTGGGAGTGGCCATTTCAGACAGCTCAATGTCAGGCACTTTCCCTAAGTCTTTTTCAACCTCATGTCAGCTGTATGGGAAGTTTTATTATTCCACTTTCACAGATGAACAGGTTAAGACTCAGGTTTTGTGACTTGCCCAAGGTCACACAATGATAGGAGAAGGCTGGAGCTCTACCCCAAACCTAATTGACTCCAAGCTCAGCATGGAAGAATGACATCACATACATGTGGGTTTGAGTAAAAGTTCCATGAGTTCAGACTTATTATTCAAGTGCTTTGAGCCTCAGTTTCATCTTTTAGAGTGGTGGTAAAAACAGCACGTAATAACATTTGTAGTGACATTGATGGTGACAACATTGCGACCATCCACATGGCTTGTTTTTATGATTCACTGAGATAATAATTATTACTATGGTTTTGATAAATGTCTCCCAATGGCCCATGTGTTAAAGGCTTGGTCACCAGCTTGTGCTTTGGAGAAGTTGTGGGAGAGCCTTTGGGGGGGTAGGACTTGGTGAAGGAAAGTGAGGTCCCTAGTGGGCAGTGTGCCCTCAGAGGAGGTACCGAGACCCCAGATCCTTTCTGTCTCTTTTTTGCTTCCTGGTCGCCATGAGGTGAGCTGCTTTCTCCATCAGGTCTCCACCAAGGTGTGCTGCCTTGTCACAAAAGCAATGAGGCATTTGACCATGGACTGAAACCTCTACAACTATCAGCCAAAATAATCCTTTCTGCTTTTTAAGTTGATTTATCTCAGGTTTTTGTCACAGTGAGGAAGAGCTGGCAAATGCAAACATCAGTTATTTAGCATGGTTTCTGAAACAGGGAGAGTATGCAACAAACGCTAGCTGCTATTCGTTAGGAATCTCTGCTCTGTATATAAGGAGGAAACTTCTAGAAGAAAGTTTCCATGGCACAGTGACCACCCTTGGGGAGTTTATAGCCTATTAAGATAATGGGTCAAGATCCCCACTTTTTAGCCAACTCATTTATTGAGTGACCAGAAAACTGGTGACCATATCTCTCTCCCCAGTTTTTCTAGAATTTCAAATATTTTATCTAATCATCAGACATGTCTACCCTGTCCCCACCAGGGATCCTAATTCTTTAGTTTGGAAAATGTGACCCTTAAATTTAATCACCTAGAAAACTATCTGAGTGTCAGACCTCATCACCCACAGGCACTGAAGTTAAGAACAGGTTGTGCTCTTGTGTGAAGTTGGGAAAGAGTCTTACGACAGCAGGTGCTCCCAGCAGCTCTGTTAAGCCTATTCCTCATCCCAGTACTTACAAACGACCCTTCTCCTGCAAAACTGGTGCTATAGGCACAGGGCTCAGGACAGAAGTGTCCACTTTGTCCCTGTTCCTAAGCTCCACAGACCACCTAGCAACAGCAGTGATGGTTTGTCAAGTGTTTGTCCTGTGCTGATGCTGGATTCATCTGCCAGGGCTAAAAGGCTATGGAGCATACAGCTGGCCACTGGTGGCCATGGGATTTGAGCTCTGGTTAGCCTGACATAGCAATAGTGCCTTCTGGCTGCTGTTTCTACCACCTATAACAAAGAGACGAGGATTAAGTCCCACTTGTGGCTCTGTCCATTCCCCTGAAGGAGTAACCCAGAGCTCTCTCCAAATACCCAAAGCGAAGTAGGATCAACTTAGGTCTGTTTGCCACAGCAGATGCTGAGCTTCCTGGCTTTATGTCTTCTGGGCACTCAGTAAATGTTTGTGGAGTGACCGAATGAATGGCAGTACACACATTAGCCACTGTACTGCTAAGGTTTTAAATACCAATGACTCTGAAATTTCTGTTCTATTACCAGGTCATTTCGAACTTAGAAACAAATGGGCACTGTGTGCCTGGGATCTTTTTGTTGCAGAGGAAACAGGAATATGGGGGGATCTTAGTACAAAGGAGGTGACCTTGGGCAAATCACTTCATCTTTCTGAACTTCCTTTGAATCACCTGGAAGACTGGGATAATGACGCCAGTGATGGCTGGCTGCCTCACACTCGCCGGCCGTCTCACATCCGCCTGCTTCCTTCACCTCCATCTGAACTCAGGCCTTCACTCTTGCTGGGCAGGTGCTCTACCACTTGAGCCACCCTTCCATCCCTTTTCTGTTTTGGTTATTTTTCACATAGGGTCTCTCTTTTGCCTGGACCACGATACTTTCTCTGTGCCTCCCACATAGGTGGGATTACAAGCATGCCTCACCATGCCGAATTTTTTGTTGAGATGGAGCTCAGTAACTTTATGGCGTGGGTTCGTCCAGAACCATGATTCTCCTGGTTTCTTTGTCCTGAGTAGCTGGGATTACAGGCATGAGCCACCACTCCCAGTCCCAGCTAGCTGTTTAAGGTACGCTCTCACTAACTTTGTGCCCAGATTGGCCTCGAATCACAATATTCCCAAATCTCTACCTCCTGAGTAGCTGGGATTACAGTCATGATGGATGGGAACTTTCTATCCTGCATAACTGGGTTGCGAGTTGTGCCTACCCAAGTTGGTTGCAGAATCCTAGTACCTCTCAGCAGCCCCACTGCTTCCACCTGGTCTCAGCTGTCATCTGTTGTGTCCTGGATCCTTGCAGCAGCCTCCTAACTGCCTCCCCACTTGCTCTCTTGGCCATCCCCAACACAGACTGCTCTCAGCACAGCAACCTAGGTTGGGTGGCATCAACTCCCTGCTCAAGATTCTGCAATGAATTCCCCATTTGTTTTTGAGAACAAAAGCCAGAACACTCACGAAGGCCACCAGGTCCATATGATCGAACCTCCAGGTCCTATCTCCCTCGTACACAGCTCTCATGCTGTCCCCCAAACATGCACCTGCCTCAGGACCTTAGCACTTGCTGTTCTTTCTTCTCCAAAATATGCAGGTGGTTTGGTTTGGATTTTTTTTTTTTCCCCTTTTCAGGGCTTTGCTCACATGTGACATTTTCAGGGAGTCCTTTCCTGAAAATCGCAACCTCTGTGTTCACACTCGCCATCCCACTCCCTACTCTGTGTTCCACATGGCTCCAGCTCATATGCTGACGTATTTGTTGTTTTACCTGTGCGCACTGGAAAGGCAGCTCCAGTGCACGGGGAGGCATGGTTTGATGGTTTGTCTGCTTTTCTGCTGTTTCCCTGCGTCTAGCACAGTGCCTGCCCCATGCTGGCTGCTCAGTAAAAATGTGTTGAATAAATGAATACAGAAAGTGTGGCCTTCACCCTGTACAGGTCCTCAGGACCAGACATACATGAGTGGGTCACAGGACCACCACGAGCAAAGGTGTGTAAGGCACCCTGCACACAGTAGGCCCTTGTCTTTGAGCAGTGATCACAAATTGTCGCAGACGAGTAACATATAAAGAACAGAATTTACTTGTCACAATGCTGGAAGTCTGGAAAGATCAAGGCACTGGGCAGTAGCCCACTTCCTGGCTTACAGATGGCATCTGACTGTGCCTTCAAATGTCAGAAGGGGGTGAGGGACAACTCCTGGCCCTCTTTTATCAGGGCTCTAGTCCTATTTATGAAGGTTCTGTCCTCTTGACCCAATCACTTTGCAAAGGTTCCACCTCCTAACACCGTCCCCTGGGAGAGATCAGGATTTCAGCATAGGAATTTGGGTGACCACAGATATTCAGTCTACAACCCCCACTCAATTAGTGCAACCCAGTACTTTTAGTGTTGAGCTCAGTGTTCTTGACTCTGTCTCTCTGTTCCTGTCTAATCATCTCTTGTCCTGTGTCCCTTATCCCCATCCCCTTGGTCGCTATTGGTCTGGTACTGGCCTCATCTCCTCATTCATTACCTCCTGATTTCCACCCCCTTCTCCTCCCCTGCCCCGCCACTCTGGGAGACAGTCTGCTCCAGCCGGGCTCTGGGACCCCACCTGTCTCCACTGGCTCTCCTTCCTCCCTGGAAAAGCAAATTATGATGCTTCACTTCCCCCTGGACCAAATACCAAAGCATCCTTGACAACACGCACCTGCTCTGACCACCTCCCGACAGACCTCTGCAGATGGGATGAACTTCCCATCAAGTCTTATTTCTTCCAGGTGAGAGACAAAGGCTGCTTGGTGACCCCTGGGGTCCCATGAGTCTCTCGCAAGAAATCACTTTGGCTTCTATTTTTCTGCTTACACAAGCTGCTAGCTTCTCTGCAATTTCAAATTTTTCTCTAAATAATTCACAGAAATCAACGCTCCCTGAAGGCAGAGGAGGCAGGCCCATCCCTGTGTGCTGGCACCCTGTGACAAATCATTCATTAAGCTGAAATAATGAAGCAATGATGGCAGTAATAACAGGTGACATTTCAAGGCACCTGCCCAGGACCTGGTACTAGATGTATTGCAGTTTAACACTCTCCATAAACTCTTGCAGCAAGTAGTATCCTCCACTTTATAGGTAAGGAAAACGAGGCACAGCAAGTTTAAGTCACCGCCCAAGTCCACACAGCCAGTGAGTAGAGAAGCCCAGATTCAACACGGACAGCCTGGCTCCAATTATGACATAAATGTCATCCAGCCAGACACTGAGTGGGTGCTGGGAACTCGGGGGAGACTAAGGAGACACAGTCCGTTCCCTGGAGGAAGTTTATGGTCTACCGGGTGGGGAGGGGACCTTCCTTAAATGCACAAATTAACACAGAGCTACCCAGTTGTGATGTTTTCAGAGGGAAGAAAACACGAGATTCCCTTTGGGTTTCCCCTTAAATAACATCTTTGGAGCCCACCATCTAGGATGCTTTTAGGCCAAGGAGCCTGACGTAGAGAAGCCACCTGGCTCTTGTTTCTTGGGTACTGGCTGTGTGCTGGGTACTACATAGCAAGATTCATGCTCCACCTTCCTTCCATCATCACAAAGGGAGATGATGTTTTGTCCCTTCTGACAAATGGAAAACAGAAACTTGAACAGGTGGGGATCTTTCTCAAGCTTTTCTGCCAGTGACAGGGAAACCAGGACAGCACACGGTCGAGTCCAGATCTTGCTACTGTATTGTACATCCGGGTCCTCATCCTCAGCAGTATGGGTGTTTTAGACCAGATGGTGCCCTGTGCACTGTGAGATGGTGGGATGGTGAGCAATGTCTCCCAGCTCAGCCCATGAGACGCCACAGTGCCTCTCCCCAGTGTGACAATCAAACACATCTGCACACAATTCCCACTGTTTCCTTGGTGGGGAAGGAAAGGTCACCCCATTTGAAAACTACTGATATAGAAGCCAATCCACCCCTAGCCTGGGTCTTATTAATCTCTGTCTACCTAGCACGTGGCCTATAACAGGTGCTCAACTAAAGTTTATAAAAGGAACCCGGTGTGGTGGGGCACATCTGTAATCCCAGCTACTCAGGACTCAGAGGCAGGAGGACCAAGAATGTGAGGTCAGCCCAGGCAAAAAGATAGTGAGACACTGTCACAGAACAAAGTAAAAACCAAAAAAAATGGGCTGAGGCCCAGTTCAAGAAGTAGAGTCCTGGTCTAGCATGCATGAGGCCCAAAAGTTCAACCCTAAAATAAGAAAAAGTGCTTGGGGCTGGATGGTGGTGGCACACACCTGTAATCCCAGCTGCTCTGAAGGTGGAGCTCAGGAGGATTATGGTTTGAGGCCAGTCCAGACAAAAAGTTAAGGAGACCCCATCTCAACAAATAAATTGGGTGTGGTACTGAGGGCTTATAATCCCAGCTATGAGGAAGGTGGAGGAATGAGATCTGAGGTAAATCAGGCAAAAACGCCAGACCTTATCTGAAGAAAAAAAAAAGCAAACTAAAAACAAAAGGACTGGGACTATGGATCCAGTGACAGAGTGCTTGCCTAGCATGAACAAGGCCCTGGGTTCAAACTCCAGTACTGAAAAACAAAAATTTCATGAAATGACTGGATGGAAGAAAGACGAGAAGAAGGAAATAAAGGAAGAAAAGTCAGGAGAGGAAGAGGAAAGAAGGCCCAAGTGCACTCAACATGTAATGTATTACCAGGAGTCTGCAGATTGATCGACCAAAATTGATTTTTTTGCAGTACTGAGGATTTAACCCAGGGCTTTGCTCTTACTAAGCAAGCACCCACCCCTTGAGCCAATTCCCCAGCACAAAATTGATTTTGTAACCCAAATTCCCTTTGAAGTCCCTTGAGTGAGAGCCAAGGCTTCAGAGAACACTGTGCTAACCTCTGACATTACATGCAGTCCTTCCCCGACATGACTGAGTACAGACAACCACACACCCTCCCACACACCTGCGTCCACACATGTCTGCACACACAGATAAACGTCTCCTGTGTGTTTGAATTTTCCACATTAAATTTACACCGACCTCATCTCCCAAAGTGGGGTGAATAAGCCAGACTAGCTCCATCCCAGTGGGAACGGACCAGCCATGGCAGGGGGCTCCTCCAAGCCTCCCCGGGGAACAATATTACCAATGATTGATTGTCCCTGTGGCCTGGGACCCACTTCTCTCCACCCAGGAGTTCTTGGGGTTCTGCAGGGTGAGGTTAATGTGGCCATAATAGCTTCAGCTGGACTTCAGAAACCCCCTGGAATGCTTTGATCACAGAAGCACCGGCGTTTCCTAGACGGATGTTTGTCAGCACTTCCTGTGTCCTGAGCAGGTGGCCCTGTCTTGTTGGATAAGACTTTCAATCAAGGCTTTTATTCCTGGATCTGAATGTCAGCCTGGAAAGGACTCTGATGCCACATGCAGGAAGAAGAGAACCTACTGTCTTCCAAATGAGACACCAAGATTGTCCTCACTTGGGTAAGAGCAAGTCCGAATTTACATCCTGGTACCTCCAGTCACAGTCTGCATGACTTTGTGGCATGTAGGAGTCACAGACATGGACTCAAATCACACTTGCAATATTGATTAGTTGAGTGACTTCGGAGTGACCTATAGCTCAGTGGGTCACAATGTCCTCATTTATAAAATAGAAAGTTCTCATAGCGCCTACCTTGTAGGATGGTGTGGCAAAATAAATCACCTAGTATCCATAAAAGATTTTTTAGCACAGAGCTAAGCACCCAGTACGTTCCCAATAAACGATTGTTCTTGGTTTGACCACAATCTTGCTTCAAGTGCATTTAACCTGGTGACTCCAAAAATCCACACTTGGATGGAAGAGGGTCCCCCCCAAGCTTCTGTCTATTGGAGACACACACTCAGCCCAGGGATGCCATGCTGGCTCTGTCTCTCCCCAGCCCTGCGACCTTGGCTGTGTTATCTAAGATGACAGATCAGATCTCCAAGCTTCTCAGCTGGTGCCTTACATTGTTGGAAGGATTTAAACAGAGTCCATTTAAGAACTCAGGACATGTCCTTCAGTAGCCCCTGGGGATCGAATCTAGGACCTTCCCAGGGTACTAAAATTCTCAGGTCTCCAGTCCTTCATACATTACATCTTGTATCCCACATATAAAGTGACATTCCTTCCTCTGAATACTTGAAATCCCCTCTAGATTACTTAAAATACCCCATGTATGCACATGCTATATGCAGAGTTGGTAGACCATATTTTTAAGGAAATAACGACAAGAAAAATGTCTGTACATGTTCAACACAGATATAATTTTTTTTCAAGTATTTTCAGTCCCCAGAACCAGTAAATACTGAGGGCCAACTGTGTTGGCCAAGGTACCCTAGAGTAGGTGGTTCTTATTAAAATAAGCTGGAATCCTGGGAAAATCAGCGTGTGGGGGAGGAGGTGGTAACCATGGTGATGTAATTTGTGATGTAAACAATTGATGTGCTCCCCCTGAAACCTCAGTTTGATCTGGAAAGGTCACCTGTGTCCAGCTGCTTCCTGGACAACATTGAAGGGAAACTCTGAGTAGTAAGGACAATGACAAGGGAAGTCCCACTTCCTGGATTCTCTGAATCTTTGGTGGCATGGATGGGAAGTTTCTGGCACAGAACGGTCTTAGGACTTTTCTGGTGTTTTTCCAAGAACAGAGGCAGATAACCATGAAGGGTGGTGGGAAGCTTCTTCAGCTTTCTCAACAAGCCTTGTATTTCTGGTCAAGCTCTGAGGCAAAAGCCTGGAACTATATCTTGGTCCCACGGTCAGAGTCTATGTGACTCAGGATATGCCTCTTAACCTCTCCGAATCACCATGTAATAGACACTTTGGGTCATCCTTCTCCATCATCTACCCTTTTCCCCAAATGCAGGACTTGGCAAAAAAAAAAATTAGATGTAGGGAAGGAATGCCAGGATTATAGCAATCACTGATGATCCTGCTTGGGACAGGACACTCAAGTGTAGTGACTTAAGCAAAAAGAATTCTTTTTTCTTTTTGGGTGAAGGGGAATGGGTGTAGACAGTCCACAGTTATTTAGCAGTTCTATTTAGAGAACTTGGGGCTTTGTGTCAGTCCACCACATTGCCGCTCACATTTCCCAAGGGTAACCCACCCCCACCATCTTCAGCTCTGCTGTTTTCAGTGCCCATCCTCCACTCTGCATGGGCCCTGATTAGCTTAAACAAATGAGCATAGTCCATTCTTTACCCACTGTGATTGGTTGAGGGATGGGCACCTGACCCAGTTCCCACCAATAGGACCTGAGCAGAGGTTTTCTGAAGTTTCTGGGATAGATAAGTGCTCTGCCTTCTATGAGATGCACCAGAAGGACTTATCTGTCTCTCTTTGGGGCAGTATGACATGAGGAAATGAGAGTAGGAGGCCAGAAATACTGTATTATGGAAGAGTTAACCCAAAGATGAAGCCAACAGACATCCGAGTCATCCAAAGACAAAGCCAGAACCTTCATATTAGCCTAACCCCCTGGATCAAGCCACTCCTGAATCTAGATAACCCCGAGGCAATTTAGTTATGTGATCCAACAATCAACCCATCCCTCCTCCATTTCCCTTTTCCCTTAATCTAGTTTAGGTTCAATTTGCCACTGTATATGACCACAATACTCCTTACTAGTCCCTCTCCAAATGTCTGAAAGAATGAAATAAAATAAGGTATTGAAATTTACATGTAAACTGTGAAGTGCTGTACCAATTAGATATGATGATTATCAGAACACCCATCATTGCCTCAAGGACTTCCTGGCCCAGAATAATCCAATTTGAGGAAAATGTGGAATATTCTCTGAAATATATTAATTTCATTACATCAAAATTATAATCATGCATTAATAATGGTTCTTACTAGAGCTAACGGTATTCGCCTACAAACAGAAATGTGTATACAATTAACACTGTTAACACTCCCTGTATTTACTGGTACTAATTACAATCCAGACCTCGTCAGTGGGAGGCCAATTTGGATAGACTGAGTAGACTGAGTACAAAAGGGGACGTGGTCCCCAAGGCAAGAAGTGTGAGGTCTTAGGATCTGTGTTGACTGTTGGTTGGCAGCTCTTTTGTGGGTGTGTGTGTGGCACTGGGGTTTGATCTCAGGGCATCAGACTTGCTAGGCAGGCGCTCCACCACTCGAGCCATTCCACCAGCCCTGGTTAGCAGCTCTTGTTTGGAGAACAGAGCACTAGTCTGTCCCGGCTCTGCCACTGAACTTCGGTGAGACCCTAGACATGTCACCTGGCCTCCAGGGATCTCAGTGTCCCTATCTACAGATTTTAGGTGGATGCCTGTGAGAGTCTGCTGTAAACACTGGATCAACTCCAAAGAAACACCCTCTACATTTTACATATGGAATCTTTTATAGGATCGTTGATATAGAAGTCATAGTCCCTTTTTGTGTTCATCAGGACAGTCACCAAGAAGTCCCAGAATTCCATGCTCCCCAGAAGAAACAAGGTTTAGAAACAAGGGGTTTAGAAAATTTTACTTAATTACAAAGTGGAAAGTCTTTGGGGAGAGGCTGAAAACAGGGGAGCAGTGAGTGAGGAGATTTTTATACTCACTCTGATAAAAGGTGTTTTGGTACAAAGATAAGAGAAGACAGAGTAACAACACCAAAGACAATGATGGGAAGACAGGAAAAAAAGGGAAACCAGTTTCCCCACAACAAAAAATTAGTACAGGAACCAGAGGGAAATGAAGAAAACAGATACTCAGATCCAGACTCCAACAAAATGAAGATAAACTATGCCAAAGGACCCAATGAAGCCCACAAGAATAATTTAAAAGAAGACATACTACAGGTACTCAATGAGAATTTTATAGAGATGATACTGGATATGGCCAACCAAAATGTACAGGAGACACTCAAGAAATTCCAAGACAACAAAAATAGAGAATTTGAAAAAGCAAAAGAAGAAATAAAGGAAACCATAGAAGCACTGTATAAACACCAAAGTGAAACAGAGGACACGATGAATAAATGGATAAATGAACTCAGGACAAAAATAACATTAAAGAGGAAACCAGCCAGGATATGGGAAACCTCAGAAAAAAGAACGAAACAGAACTGCAAAACAAAATGGAAGGCCAATCCAGCAAAATAGAACCAACAGAAGACAGAATCTCAGAACTTGAAGATGAAATGGTAATTAAAGGAAAAACTGAAGAACTATTAATTAAACAACTCAAGACCTGTGAAAAGAAAATGCAAGAACTCACTGACTCCATCAAAAGACCAAACTTGAGAATCATGGGCATCAAAGAAGGAGAAGAGGTGCAAGCGAAGGGAATGCGTGATATATTCAACAAAATAATAGTGGAAAATTTCCCAAATCTAGAGAAAGATATTCCCATACAGATGCAAGAGGCCTCCAGGACACCAAACAGACCAGATCAAAATAGAACTACCCCACGACATATCATCATTAAAACAACAAGCTCAGAAACTAGGGTAAGATATTGAAGGCTGTAAGAGAGAAAAAACAAGTAACATACAAAGGTAAACCTATCAAAATCACAGCAGACTTCTCAACAGAAACATTAAAAGCAAGAAGAGCGTGGGGTGAGATCTTCCGGGCACTGAATGAAAATAACTTCAACCCTAGGATACTCTACCCAGCAAAACTATCATTCAAAATAGATGGAGCAATAAAAGTCTTCCAAGATAAGCAGAAACTAAAACAATATGTGACCACAAAGCCACCACTACAAAAGATTCTTCAAGAGATTCTGCACACAGAAAGTGAAACCCAACTTAACCATGAAAAGACAGGCAGCACCAAACCACAGGAAAAGAAAAAGCAAGAAAGTAGAGAGTAACCTCAACTTAGGTACACACAATCAAACCTTCAAACAACTAAGATAACTAAATGGCAGGAATCACCACATACCTATCAGTACTAACACTTAATGTTAATGGACTTAATTCACCCATCAAAAGACACCGTTTGACAAAATGGATTAAAAAAGAAGATCCAACAATTTGTTGCTTACAGGAGACCCATCTCACCAACAGAAATAAGCATAGGCTTAGGATGAAAGGCTAGAAGAAGATTTATCAAGCCAATGGCCCCCGAAAACAGGCAGGAGTAGCAATATTTATCTCTGACAAAGTAGACTTCAAACCTACATTGATCAAACGAGATAAAGAAGGACATTCCATACTAATAAAAGGGGAAATAGACCAAAAGGAAATAATAATTATCAACCTGTATGCACCCAATGTCAACACACCCAATTTCATCAAACATACCCTGAAAGACCTAAAAGCATATATTAACGCCAACACAGTGGTTGTGGGAGACTTTAACACCCCATTATCATCAATGGATAGGTCATCCAAACAAAAAATCAATAAAGAAATCCAAGATCTAAAATATACAATAGATCAAATGGACCTACTTGATGTCTACAGAACATTTCATCCAACTTCTACACAATATACATTCTTCTCAGCAGCCCATGGAACCTTCTCCAAAATAGAGCATATCCTAGGGCACAAAGCAAGCCTCAGCAAATATAAGAAAATAGAAACTATACAATGCATTCTATCTGATCACAATTCAATAAAACTAGAATTCAACAGAAGTAAAGACAAAAAACATGCAAACAGCTGGAAACTGAATAACTATTGCTTAATGAACAATGGGTCATTGATGAAATAAAAGAAAATTAAAAAGTTCCTGAAAGTCAATGAAAATGAAAACACAACCTACAGGAACCTATGGGACACAGCAAAGGCAGTCCTGAGAGGAGAGTCAACAGCCATGAGTGCATATATTAAAAAGACTGAAAGATCCCAAATCAATGACCTAATGATACATCTCAAACTCCTAGAAAAACAAGAACAAGCAAATCCCAAAACAAATAGGAGAGAAATAATAAAAATAAGAGCTGAAATCAACGAAATAGAAACCAAAAAACCATACAAAGAATTAATGAAACAAAAAGTTGATTCTTTGAAAAAATAAACAAGATCGATAGACCCCTGGCAAACCTGACTAAAATGAAGAGAGAAAAAACCCAAATTAGTAGAATCAGGAATGCAAAAGGGAAGATAACAACAGACACCATGGAAGTCCAGGAAATCATCAGAGACTATTTTGAGAACCTACATTCAAATAAATTTGAAAATCTTAAAGAAATGGACAGATTTCTAGATACATATGATCATCCAAAACTGAACCAAGAGGAAATTAATCACCTGAATAGATCTATAACACAAAATGAAATTGAAGCAGCAATCAAGAGTCTCCCCAAAAAGAAAAGTCCAGGACCTGATGGATTCTCTGCTGAATTCTATCAGACCTTTAAAGAAGAACTGATACCAACCCTCCTTAAACTGTTCCATGAAATAGAAAGGGAAGGAAAACTGCCAAACACCTTTTATGAAGCCAGTATCACACTTATCCTAAAACCAGGCAAAGACACCTCCAAAAAGGAGAACTATAGGCCAATCTCCTTAATGAACACTGATGCAAAAATCCTCAACAAAATAATGGCAAACCGAATTCAACAACACATCAGAAAGATTATTCCCCACGACCAAGTGGGCTTCATCCCAGGGATGCAGGGGTGGTTCAACATATAAAATCAATAAACGTAATAAACCACATTAACAGAAGCAAAGACAAAAACCACTTGATCATCTCAATAGATGCAGAAAAAGCCTTTGATAAGATCCAACACCATTTCATGATAAAAGCTCTAAGAAAACTAGGAATAGAAGGAAAGTACCTCAACATTATAAAAGCTATATATGACAAACCTACAACCAGCATTATACTTAACGGGGAAAAACTGAAACCATTCCCTCTAAAATCAGGAACCAGACAAGGATGCCCACTATCTCCACTCCTATTCAACATAGTACTGGAATTCCTAGCCAGAGCAATTAGGCAAGAAGAAGGAATAAAAGAAATACAAATAGGTAAAGAAACTGTCAAAATATCCCTATTTGCAGACGACATGATCCTAAACCTTAAAGACCCAAAAAACTCTACTCAGAAGCTTCTAGACATCATCAATAGCTACAGCAAGGTAGCAGGATACAAAATCAACATAGAAAAATCACTAGCATTTCTATACACTAACAATGAGCAAACTGAAAAAGAATGTATGAAAATAATTCCGTTTACTATAGCCTCAAAAAAAATCAAATACCTAGGTGTAAACCTAACAAAAGATGTGAAAGACCTCTACAAGGAAAACTATAAACTTCTGAAGAAAGAGATTGAGGAAGACTATAGAAAGTGGAGAGATCTCCCATGCTCATGGATTGGTAGAATCAGCATAGTAAAAATGTCGATACTCCCAAAAGTAATCTACATGTTTAATGCAATTCCCATTAAAATTCCAATGACATTCATTAAAGAGATTGAAAAATCTACCGTTAAATTTATATGGAAACACAAGAGGCCACGAGTAGCCAAGGCAATACTCAGTCAAAAGAACAATGCAGGAGGTATCACAATACCTAACTTCAAACTATATTACACAGCAATAATGATAAAAACAACATGGTACTGGCACAAAAACAGACATGAAGACCAGTGGAACAGAATAGAGGACCCAGATATGAAGCCACACAACTATAACCAACTTGTCTTTGACAAAGGAGCTAAAAATATATGATGGAGAAAAGACAGCCTCTTCAACAAAAACTGCTGGGAAAACTGATTAGCAGTCTGCAAAAAACTGAAACTAGATCCATGTATATCACCCTGTACCAATATTAACTCAAAATGGATCAAGGATCTTAATATCAGACCACAAACTCTAAAGTTGATACAGGAAAGAGTAGGAAATACTCTGGAGTTAGTAGGTATAGGCAAGAACTTTCTCAACGAAACCCCAGCAGCACAGCAAATAAGAGATAGCATAGATAAATGGGACCTCATAAAACTAAAAAGCTTCTGCTCAACAAAAGAAATGGTCTCTAAACTGAAGAGAACACCCACAGAGTGGGAGAAAATATTTGCCAACTATACATCAGACAAAGGTCTGATAACCAGAATATATAGGGAACTTAAAAAACTAAATTCTCCCAAAACTAATGAACCAATAAAGAAATGGGCAAGCGAACTAAACAGAACTTTCTCAAAAAATTCAAATGTTCAAAAAACACATGAAAAAATGCTCATCATCTCTAGCAATAAAGGAAATGCAAATTAAAACCACACTAAGATTCCACCTCACCCCTGTTAGAATAGCCATCGTCAGCAACACCACCAACAACAGGTGTTGGCAAGGATATGGGGAAAAAGGAACCCTCTTACACTGTTGGTGGGAATGTAGACTAGTACAACCACTCTGGAAAAAAATTTGGAGGCTACTTAAAAAGCTAAACATTGATCTACCATTTGATCCAGCAATACCACTCTTGGGGATATACCCAAAAGAATGTGACACAGGTTACTCCAGAGGCACCTGCACACTCATGTTTATTGCAGCACTATTCACAATAGCCAAGTTATGGAAACAGCCAAGATGCTCCACCACTGACGAATGGATTAAGAAAACGTGGTATCTATACACAATGGAATTTTATGCAGCCATGAAGAAGAACGAAATGTTATCATTCGCTGGTAAATGAATGGAATTGGAGAACATCATTCTGAGTGAGGTTAGCCTGGCCCAAAAGACCAAAAATCGTATGTTCTCCCTCATGTGTGGACATTAGATCAAGGGTAAACACAACAAGGGGATTAGACTTTGAGCACATGATAAAAGCTAGAGTACACTAGGGAGGGGTGAGGATAGGTAAGACACCTAAAAAATTAGCTAGCATTTGTTGCCCTCAATGCAGAGAAACTAAAGCAGATAGTTTAAAAGCAACTGAGGCCACTAGGAATAGGGGACCAGGAACTAGAGAAAAGGTGAGATCAAAAAGAATTAACCTAGAAGGTAACACCCACGCACAGGAAATCAATGTGAGTCAATGCCCTGTATAGCTATCCTTATCTCAACCAGCAAAAACCCTTGTTCCTTCCTATTATTGCTTATACTCTCTCTACAACAAAATTAGAGATAAGGGCAAAATAGTTTCTGCTGGGTATTGAGGGTGGGGAGAGGGAGGGGGCGGAGTGGGTGGTAAGGGAGGGGGTGGGGGCAGGGGGGAGAAATGAACCAAGCCTTGTATGCACATGTGAATAATAAAACAATAAAAAAAAGAGAGAAGAGAAGACAGAATGGAGAGAAAGCCAGATGCAGGACTTGGTGTGAGATCAGATATAGGGCCAGGAGTCCTGGAATCCTGACCATTATTTAAGATTAAGTTCAGCTGTGAGTAAAGGGTAACCTGGATTATAGTGACTTTAAAAGTGAAAAGAATCCTTTCCCTGCTCAGGTGAAGGACTGAGGATGTAGACCGTCGAGAGCTGTTTGGAAGCCCTTCAATATTTAGAAAACTGGGTCCTACCTGCTGTCCCACTGCAAGGCCAGTTTAGTATCTTTTTTTTTTTAAATCATAAACTTTTTCATACTCATAAACACAGAATCACACCAGCAAACCCTAACACAGGACCACTCTCGGGGTCATCAATATGATTTTTAGACGGTGTGAGGACTGAATTAAATTAACATTGAATATTAAGATAAATTCTTTCAATGTTCTAATTTTCTTCTGAGAAAGATTCACTGTTTAACACCTCCAACACTTATTAGTGACACGTGCCTGTATGTGAACCCCTGGAAGTCTTTCCCAAGCAAAGCTGGGCAAAATGTATTAGCACTGTTGGTTTTAGCTGTGTTTATCCTTTACAATTTAATTTCTAGTGAGTAGCAATGCTTTTCAATTTACAGTAGAAGGAGGAGGGAGAGGGGGAGGAGGAGGAGGAGGATTGTCAAGTTTGCCTTCCAAAAATATTTTTAAGGAAAAACGTTCAGTCAATAATAGCAGAACCCCTGAAGGCGAGGAGATTAACCCTGCAGATGAGGCCAGACCTTTGTGTTTTTGCTTTGGAACCAAGAGCTCTGGGCTTTCCTAAGAGGAAGTGGGATGGAAATGGTAGGGAGGGTGCGGGCAAAGAGGTTCTTTTGGGTGACTGTGTCTAAACCAGGGCTCCCCACACTTCCATGTTCCAGTGAGTGTCACCTCGGTTCCCTCTGAGCTCAACTCAGAAATTGTGAACAGACTTCACTTTTTTTTTTAAGGCTTGAGCCTCCAGTCCATTTTGCTCTGGTTATTTTGGAAATAGAGACTCAGGAATTATTTGCCTGAATCTGCCTGAAATGTGATCCTTTCTCTCTCAGCCTCCCAAGTAGCTAGGATTACAGGCATGAGTCACTGGTGCCCTCAACCTTCAACTTTCTGACGTGTGCCTGGATCAGATCTCCTGAGCTCCACCAACCTCAGGGAGGGGACTGCTGCTCTCCAATGACCAAGGTCTGCTCTTTTGGGCTGGTGACAGCGGGTGGACCTGAGCACCACCTTCTCAGGCCAAGCGGTGCCAGTGCACACTGCAAGGCTGAGGAAGCATGTTGGACCGGGTACACATGGGATGTGTTTGATCCCTCCTGTCACATGGAATCCCAAACAACTGATTGCCATTAGATGATGTCATCGGGCACTGATTTCCTGGTGGCTCCATCACAGGCCTCTAAGCAGCAGGGTTGGTGCTCAGAGGCCAGTGGGCAGGGGTGCTGGTCCCTAAGGAGCCTTTAATGAGGGGTGCTGCTGGCCTTTGTGGAGAAGGTAGAAGCCTGGACTGGCTCTGCGAGGTCACCTGCTCCCCAAGGTTCTGAGGACCCTCAAGTCTGTCGAGGGGTAGCTGTGGCCACCAGGCCCAATGCAGGCTTCTCTTGGGTCCGCACTACCCTGGCCTACCCACAGTGGCTGCAGGAATCACAGCATTTCCTTGCAGCGATGCAAACGCACTCATTACCATATCCTCAATATGTGTGAAGAAAATGCACCCCATCACCCAGCTCCAGCATCCAGGAGAGGGACAGCATCACCTTCCAAGATGGGTGAGGAGGTGGGGCTAGAGGTAGACCATAGGGCTGGGGAGGGAACAGATCTGCCAGCGAGGGAAGACAGAATCAATCCAAAGAAGAGAACTGTTAGAGACCAAGAAACGGGGGAAGGAAATAGGGGCAGATTAAGATGGAAGAGAGGAAGAAAGGAAAGAAAGGATGTGTGTGGCGGGGAGAGACACCATCACAGGAAGAGGGAAAAAGAGACATAAAGTAAGAGGAGTGCTTGCTTGGGTAGTGAACCATATAAGGACCAGAGAATACTAGCATGGTCCCTGCTCAAGGATGACACACATATTTGTGAAGCTGCCATATTTTTGCAGGAGGCACTTACTCCTGTAATCCCAGCTACTGGGGAGTCTGGGAAAGGCCAATCCTAACAAAAAGTTAGTGAGACTCCATCTCAATTAACAGGACTTGAATGGTGGGACACATCTGTAATACCAGCTACTTAGGAAGCATAGGTGAGAGGATCATAGTTGGAAGCCCACCCCAGGCAAAAAACTAGAGATCCTACTTGAAAAATAACTAAAGTAAAAAAGTGCTGGGGGCATGGCTCAAGTGGTGGAGTGCAGGCCTGACAAGCACGAGGCTCTAAATTCAAATTGCAGTATTGCCGAAAAAGAGACAGAGAGAGAGAGAGAAGGAGGGAGGGAGAAGTGACAATTCAGTTTTATCCTCAGAGTCCAACATGGCTGTAGAAGTTCCAGTCATCCCACCTGTGCTTTGGGGTATAAGAAAAAGAACAAATGGAAGTGCAAAATGGAGCCCCTTAATGGAGTGAAGGAGGAGAAAGGAGTATCAGGTTTGGGGACAGAGATAAAGAGTTCACATGCAGGGTCTTAACCCCCTGGGAACCCCAGGAGAGTTCTCCAGTGGACAGTTGAATATAAATGCAAGAAAACCAGCTTGGCCAGGGCTAAATAGCTGAGAGCCGCCAAGAGATAAAGGACAGATGGAACCCTGGGAATTACCTTCACAGGAATGATCTCAAAACACAAAATAGATGATCTCAAACCTCCTTCTCATCCTTGAAATATTTCAACGTCTTCTCCTACCTCTCAAGACAAAGGTGAGAGTCCTTTCGTGAACCACACTGGTTTTCATAATCTAGCCACTGACTGACCACCTGCTTCCTCTGAAATCTCGCTTACCCTTGACCTTGTCACCTTCAGGCCTTTGCAGGTGCCGGCCAATCGCCCCTCTCTGTCTCCACCTCCAGCTCCACATCCTATGATTACCTCTGTTGACCTTTACAAGCCTTCAAATTGTGGGAAATTGGAAAAGGCACCGCAAGTTTACAGGTAAACATGACAGCATCCCAAAGAGTAAAGGACTGTAAGATCTCACAACTAGAAAGAGTAAGTTGGCACCTTCTTGCCACTCAGCACCCAGGTTGCTCCTTTGTGGGTGGCTCTCCATGCCCTCAAAGAAAGGACAGACGAGAGAGAGGAGAGAGAGCCCTGGACACTCCAGAGCCACCAGAGTCCAGAGAGGGCTGATTAAATCAGTGTGGAGAAAAGCCGACCTTCACTGCTCTGTTCCTCCCCCTCCTCCCCTCCACCTTTGCTTCCCACTTCCCACGGGAACTTGATCAATCCATTAGGTTTGACCTCTCTTTAACTTCCTGATTACTTACATTTAGAAACTCCATTTGTTTTTGCTTTCTCATCAAGCCAAACCAACACCCCCAGAAAAGAAAAATAGGCCAATTTTCAGTGCTACTGATTTACTGCAATTTCTGAAAATCAGACCAAACTGAGGAGAGACCTGACTGGAATTTCAACTCCTCCTTTTCATACTTCAGCTATCTTTGCATGAATAGAAGGAACCATCTAACCAAAAAGGAGAGAACCCAGTGATGGCAGGATCCTAGATTTGGCCAAGGTGGCAAAACATCATGTCTGTTAACAAAGTGACTAATAAATTCTGTAATTTCCATCTCCTACTTGAGTAAAAAAGCTACAAAGTATAACTAAAAGGCCAAAACTAAGTGGTAATGGTTTTTATTGGGTAAGTGAAATGCTCAAAATGATTTAAAAATTAAATTAGCATTTATTTTAATGAAAGTAATATATGTACATAGTTAACTTTTTTTTTTTTAAGTACTGGGGTTCGAACCCAGAGATTCATGCTTGCCCTTTTTGCTATGGTTAGTTTGGAGATGGGGGTCTTGCTTTTGACCCAGGCCAACCTGGACTGCTATGCTCCTATTTTACACGTCCTGCCACTGGAAGCCTGCCCAGCTGTTGGTTGAGATGGGTTCTTGTGAACTTTTTGCCCACCCTGGCTTCAAACAGTGATCCTCCTGATCCCAGCCTCCCAAGCAGCTAGGATTATGGGGGTGAGCTACCAGGGCCTGACCGTAGTTAAAAATTTCGTAACAAAATTCCGCATATGTACTTCCCCATATAACAAACAGCACCCTTCTCCCAGGCTTGCTTCGCAGGGGCAGTCACTTCCAGTACTTCACACTGCCTTTCTAACACTCAACTCCATATTTGAATAACGTGTTAAAACTAGAATTTAAAGTTAACCAATTATCAAATGTGTATACGGCACTGGGCTTTGAAGTCAGAACCTCATGCTTGCTAGGCAGGTGCTCTACCACTTGAGTCAAGACCTCAGCCAAATCTGTGATATTTCTTTCTAATATGGAAGATAAGAATTTAACTCTTACATCATCACCTCCTGCCTCCTAAGCACACAATCTCTCTCTTCTCTCTCTCTCTCTCTTTCTCTCTCATCTGTCTCTCTCATTATTTTCATATAATATCTTGATTTTTATTTAAACCAGTATTTGGCCCTAACATTATTGGAACCATGTAGATTGTGTTAATTCTTTAGCTAAGTATTTACCACAGTTACATGTTCTCTCTTATCCGACCTTATTTTTCCTGAAGATAATAATTGTCTCTTGTTTTTGTTTACTATGTACACACCATGCTGTTAGTTTCTCCTAAAACTCGCTATGCAAAATTCTTAACCATTTTTCTACATGCTCAAATGCATCGTGTAATCTACCAACTCATTCCTCTCTCTTTCTCCTTCCCTCCATTTCTCTAGCTTTCCCTTCCTCTTCCTTCCTTCCCTCTTTGCACTCTGTCTTTTCTTCTCCTTTTCCTTCATCCCCTCCCTGCATACTCTTCCTTCTCTTAGATTCTCACTTCTATTTCTCATGCTTTCTTTTCAGGCTGAACTGCACAGTTGTTCATAGGAAATGCAAATCAAAACCATGTTAAGATTCCACCTCACTCCTGTTAGAATAACTACCATCAAGAACATCACCAACAAATGCTGGCAAGGAACCCTCATACACTGCTGGTGGGAATGTAAATTAGTACAACCACTATGGAAAGCAGTATGGAGGCTCCTCAAAAAGACTAAAAATGGAACTGCCATATGATCCAGAAATATCACTTCTAGGGATATACCCAAAGGAATGTCAGTCAGGATACAAGAGAGGCACCTACACGCCCATGTTTACTGCAGCGCTATTCACAATAGCCAAGCTATGGAAACAGCCAAGATGCCCCACTACAGATATATATATATATATATATATATATATATATATATATATATATATCATATGGAACTTTATTCAGCCATAAAGAAAAGAAGAATGAAATTTTGTTGCTTGCAGGTAAAATGGAGAACATCATCTTACGTGAAATTAGCCAGGTTCAGAAAGACAAAGTTCACATGTTTTCTCTCATTTGTGGAAGATAGCTCAAATAAAATACAAGCATTATCATATATACACATATAAATATATACAGAACATGTTTCTAAAAGTGGGACTGTCAGAGGCAACTAAAGGAGGAAGAAAAGAAGAAAAGGATGATAGAGAGTGAATAATAATGAAACACATCACATCTGTATAGGAACAAAAAACCCTGAAAATGGTTGAACAATACAGGATAGGCCGAAAAGGGGGAAGCAGAGTAGAAGAAGGGGATTGGACTGATTTAAGCACAATATATTTACAGGTAAAATACCAAGACAAAATCCCCACTGAAAAATTAACAGACACCTAAACAATGAAGGACAGGAATGAAAAACAGATCATGCTAAGGGGAAGGGATGAACCAAACGATGGTGTAATATATATATATAAATATATGCACACATATACATGTATGTATGGAAATGTCACAACTAAATCTCTGGTATAACTATTACATAATAAAAATGTTTTAAAAAATAAATGCATGGCTGTTGACCTTGGATTTGCCCTTGTAATTATCATCGGGCTTACAGTTCTCTTCTGAATTCTTAGTCACTTTTTTGGGTTACTCTCTTATTTTGCTGAAACAAAGTAACACTTGAGAAAGGTACTTAGGAAATACTGAGTACTTTGAGATCTGAAAATGTCTTCCCTCCATTCCTGTACCTGATTCATTGTTTTCTTGCGTATAGAATTCAAGACTGGAAATAATGTTTGGGTTTATAATTCAAGATTGAGGGAATTCAGTATACATTAATGCACTGACTTCAGTCTTGCAATATTACTGCTAGCTTGCTAATGCCACTTGGGTTTTTATTTCTTGATATGTGACCTATGCTTTTTTAAAATTTTCTTTTTCCTGATGTTTTTAGGACCATTGTTTCATCCCTTTTGTTTTAAAATACCCTGCTGCTGTGTCTTAGTGTGGATATTTTTGGATATTTTTTTCCATTTCACAGTGCAGAAGTCCTTTCTAAACTGGAATCTCATGTTCTGGACTTATTACTCATGGGATTTTTTTTTTTGTCTGCTTATCTCATTTGCTCCACTTTTTTTTTCTTTCTAGTACATTAATTTCCTTATGTTTTCCCACCTATTCTCTGGCTTCTCATTTTATTTTCCCAAAAGAGATTTCTTCAAGTTCACAAGCTTTCTGTTGGTATTTTGTGGTATAACTCATTTTATTTTATTTTAACCTTTGTAAGTTGTAAAATACAGCAGACATATTGAAAAGTGCCCAGAAAAATTATGCATCTTGAATAATTCATTATAAGGTAAACACTCAAGTTCTTCTTAATTGTTTTAATATTTCATCATGACTCCACTTCCACTGTCCAGTTTTGGTAGTATTCTTTTCATGTCTCAGGGATATAATATCTTCTCCTAACTGCAAAGGATATTAAGTAATTCTTTGTTTTGTTTTACCTCATTTTCTGTTCCTGTATCATCTCTATTTTCTCCAACTTTATTTGTGTTTGTTAACTTGGCTATGTGTACTTTCATATTAGAGTTTTTTCTTAAGTTAAAAAACTAGCACACTAATTAGAATTTTTTGTTCATGAGAAGGATTTGTCAACCAAGGGATTTCATGAAAGCTGATTAAGTAGATGTGTCCCATCTTCTTGGGTGAAGAGCCACAAAAAGGTCACCACCCATGGAACTGGTGCATGGTTGATAGTCCACAATTATTCATTGAATGATGCATATTCATTGCTGGTTGTTTTGTTTTCGTTTGGATAACAAAGTGATCCCCCCGCCCCCACCCCTCCAAAGGCTCATGTATCAAAGATTTGTTGCCCAATGCAAAAAAGTACTCAGAGCTAAGACTTTGGGGAAATGATTGGATCATGAGGGCTCTGACTTTATAAATAGATTAATCCATCAATAGATTCATAATTTGATGGCATGGGGAGGTTGTGGAAGCCAGTAGGTGGGGCCTCCTGAGTAGAGGAAGTGGTCCCTGGAGATGTGCCTTTGAAGGCTGTATCTTGTCCCCTGCCTCTTACTCTTGTCACTCCCCTTTCTTCCTGGCTGCCATGAGGTGAGCAACCTCCTCTTCACACACTCTTGCTGCCATGGTTCTGGCTCACCTGAGGTCCAACGTAATGGATCCAGCCAACTGTGGATGGAAACCTCTGAAGTCACGATCTAAAAATAAACCCCTCTTCCCTTTTCTCAAGTATTTTGTCACAGTTACAAAAATTCTGACCAATACAGTTTACAGTGATGAAAAACTTGGAATTTCAAAACTTCTTTTCTAACTTTTTGTCGTGAACATGTCTGACACAGATAACTATAATGAATTCCACGTACCCATCTCATTTTCCCAAGCTTGCTTCATCTATAGCACATCCTCTGGAGTGTTTTTAAGCAAATCTCTGACATTTGATCTGCCACCTGGAAGCAGTCTTCTCCGACCCTTTGCCTCAGCACATGAGGAATATCCCTGGTTGGAGCTCAAACTGTGGTGACCATCTGTGTTCCTTTATCCCTGTTTTCCCCACTTCCCCTATAATGCTCCCTTCAGGCATTTTGGGCCCAACCATGAAGCATTCTTTAGAATATCAGTCAAGTAAATAATAACTCATTTTCACAGAACCAGGACTTGTCCTTACCTGGTCTTTCTCCCTGAAAAGCAAGAACAAGGGACAATCTTTCCAGGAGGACTTTAAGAAACCTTATTGTCCTCAGTAAGTCCTCTGGTATCATGTCAACAGGGAATGAGATGTCCAAAGCTAAACTTTGGACACTTAAACCAAGTTCTGCAATGCTACCTTGCACAATCCCTGTGGTCTCTTCCATCGCTATAGAGATCACATCCCATAATAAGTAGTAAAGAAGTTATCAGAAAAGACACGAGCCTGTAGGCTTCACTTCCAATCATTCTCATCTAATTTTTTTTTTTTTGTGGCAGTACTTGGGTTTGAACTCCAGGCCTCACACTTGTGAGGCAGATGCTCTACCTCTTGAGCCATACCTCCAGCCCAAATCTCAAGCCCTTGATTGCAGAGGCAGGACGTGCGACCTGGGAGAAGCCAATCAGTGGATTCCATTCTTCTGGCCTCAGTGGTTGGTTCTATGTTAACATCTGAACCTAAATGGTCCAATGGGAGTGAATTTCAAGACACTTCCTTGGTATGCAGGGGATAAGATGCTCTTTTTCCCTAGATGTGGTACATGAGGGTGATACTTTATTCTGCAGCAATTAATGTTAATGCCATCAACCTAGTGCCCCAGAGGACAAGGACATAAAGGGTGGCAGAGCTGAGAAAAGTGTAGACAAAAGAAGTCTTAGCCCAAATATCTCATCATGAGCCTCTGAACCAAAGCATGCCATAACTCACCTTACCTCTGAACACTTGTGTGTATGTGTGAGAGTGTGTGTGTGTGTGTGTGTCTAGTTAAGCCAGTTTGAGTTGAATTTTCTCTTAATATCAACTGTGAAAGCTTTCTTATTATTGCTTGGCTGCACACATTTCTTCAACAAGTGCTTATTAAGTGCCCATTTAAAGTATTGTATTAGGCACAGGAAGGCTATTTCTTGCAAAAAAAAATTGTGAAGAGAGTCAGATAAGGCCTTAGTGCCTGATAAAGGGGGAAACACTCACATAGCATCTGATTCACTTTAAGAGAGTACTATGGCTGGGCACCAGTGGCTCACCCCTATAATCCTAGCTACTCAGGAGGCAGAGATCCAGAGGATAGTAGCCAACCCAGGCAAATGGTTCATGAGACCCTATCTCGAAAAAAACCCACCACTAAAAAAGGGCTAGCAGAGTGGTTGAAGTGGTAAGAGTACCTACCTAACAAGTGTGAGGGCCTGGAGAGTGACATAGAGAGAGTACTATGTAATTTTAAGGTAATATTTAAAGTACAGATGTTTGCAATTTATTTGCAAATCATTAAGTTTGCAAGTAAAAAAAAATAGAGTGACTTCAAAGTAACCCCTAGGAGAAGGACAGCTTGACTTCCTTATAATATCTGCTAACTTCATAATCTTTGCCATTTTTACATACTAACTATTCATTTTATTTAATAGTTTTTAAATTGATTCACTTACAGAACTTAAGTGAATTCCAAGAAGAGACTTCTACAGTACCACAATAAATGGAAAACTAGTACCACATTACATGAATAGAAGCTGGTCATAAAATACATTTAGTGAAATTGTGGAATGTTACTAAATTCTGAATATTGTGACTTGACAAAGACCTTTGATCTATGGACTCACCTGCCTTTCATGAAAAGGGGAATTACCATGTGTTTCAATGTGTTAGCCTTGAAACTGAGACTTTCTCCTCGTTGTGCTTAGAGGGATTAAAGCAAAATTGTAGAAAGGGATCAGTTTCTCTCCTAGCATTTCATTCTTATTTAATCCTGTCTCTGGGCACTACCATGAGTTATCTCCTTGGCACAAAATGTGCTATCCTTGCCACTCTTTGAAAAACACTGTTTTGGCCAAATCTCACTTCATAGCTAAGGAAATTGAAGCCCAGAGAAGCATGGAACTCTCTTAAAGCTGGATCCTGACCCTACTCAGTGTCCCAATAGTCCATTTTTGATTATTTTCCTAGATTTATTTTCTGACTACCTTCTAATCAAGGGAAGTGACTCTGTTATTTATTTATTTATTTTTGGTGATGATACCAACTTCCCTTTTTAAATAAGCTTTGGTTGCTTGCTATGTGACCTTCTCACTGTTGAGATGAACT
The DNA here is from genome assembly GCF_047511655.1 of Castor canadensis. Classification (NCBI taxonomy): domain Eukaryota; kingdom Metazoa; phylum Chordata; class Mammalia; order Rodentia; family Castoridae; genus Castor; species Castor canadensis. The sequence goes on along the minus strand of NC_133403.1, from coordinate 33,078,697 downwards.
CAAAACCAAGTCCTTATCAATGTCAGTGGCCCTGGATTCCTCACCATCCTTACATTACACGAATGCAAAGGTAGACATGGGGGATTTCTAACAGCCTCATACTGGAATTCCCAAATATGCTCACCAATCTGGGTCCTTCTCTCAAGCCTAGAGGGGAAAACAGAAGCTAGAGTGCCATGATTCCTTAACGACAGTTTCCCAAACTTGGTGCCATTAACATTTGGGACTGGATAATCCCTATACCGAGGAGCTATCATTTGCACTGTAGAACACTGAGCTGCATCTCTGGCCTCTGCCCCCTAGATGCAACAACACCTCCTCCAGTTGTTACAACCAGAAATTGCCAAATGTGCCCTGGGAGCAAGGTCACCCTTGGTCAAGGATCACAGAGTTATTGATGACTGCTGTGTTCTTTTTCCATTCCTCCAACTTTTCAAAGTAAACTTTAAATAGTGGTAAAGTATTCATTCCTCACTGACACTGGGGTAATTACAGGCCAGGATATTTTCTAATAAAATTTAAAAAGAAGTGATATCAACTCCCCACCAGTCATGAAGTGTACTCCCTTTAAGACAACTCATCTTCTCTTTCAGGCAAAGGAAGCTTGAAAGATGGCAACACCAATGAGACTTTGCCCTTGTCCTTGCCCTTGTCCTTGGGTTCTGCCTCAATACCATCACACTGATAGGTAGGGCCTGCCAAGGTGAGTGGTCAGTTTTCTCAGAACCTCTTCTATCTTCACTTTGGAAATTTAAAATCAGGAACATTTCTGTATCTCATTTTGAAACCTGGGATCTGTGCATGGCAATAGTGTCACCACTGAAGGTTGGGCCTGAGAAAGTTTTGAATAGGACCTAGTGTCCCAGAAAGTTCTCTGTTCTTTTATAGAAATCATTGATTAAAAAAATTCATGCATAAATACATACCAGTATTTATCCTATTCGTGTAACAGAAAATTATAGTAAAATGTTATTGCCTTAGTTTGGGTTCCTCTGAAAAACAGTCTCTGAGATAAGGATTTGGGTGCAAGGAGTTTATTTGGGATGATTCCAAGGAACATGGTGACACAGTGGGGAAATGAGACAGACGGAAAGCAACTCATGACACCTTGATGAGTTGGTTACAACTTAAGCAGCTGGATTCAGTCCCACTGGAGTCTTATAGAAGGCAGTGTAGAAAAGGCTTTAAATTGGCCCACTGGGTCAAGGAAGCTGGGGTATTTGTCCACCTATTTCTGTTCATTTTTTGCGGAATACTCCTGAGCTGTCACTCTGGAGCTTGCCCCCTGCTTAGAGGTGTGTCAAGCACAATGCCTTTGCCAGAAGACACCCTCAGGCTGAGAAATGCAGGAAGTCGTCAGAGCATCCAGGAAGACATCAGAGGATACAGGAAGTGATCAGAGAATACAGAAAGTCATCAGAGCACCCAAGAACTATCTGCAAAAAATTTATCAGGAACTAGACAAGGATGCCCACTGTCTCCACTCCTATTCAACATAGTACTGGAATTCCTAGCCAGAGCAATTAGGCAAGAAGAAGGAATAAAAGGAATACAAATAGGTAAAGAAACTGTCAAAATATCCCTATTTGCAGATGATATCATCCTATACCTTAAAGACCCAAAAAACTCTACTCAGAAGCTCCTAGACATCATCAATAGCTATAGCAAGGTAGCAGGATACAAAATCAACATAGAAAAATCATTAGCATTTCTGTACACTAATAATGAACAAACTGAGAAAGAATATATGAAAACAGTGCCATTTACAATAGCCTCAAAAAAATCAAATACCTAAGTGTAAACTTAACAAAGGATGTGAAAGACCTCTACAAGGAAAACTATAAACTTCTGAAGAAAGAGATTGAGGAAGACTATAGAAAGGAGAGAGATCTCCCATGCTCATGGATTGGTAGAATCAACATAGTAAAAATGTCTATACTCCCAAAAGTAATCTACATGTTTAATGCAATTCCCATCAAAATCCCAATGACATTCATCAAAGAGATTGAAAAATCTACCGTTAAATTTCTATGGAAACACAAGAGACCACGAATAGCCAACGCAATACTCAGTCAAAAGAACAATGCTGGAGGTATCACAATACCCGACTTCAAACTATATTACAAAGCAGTAGCAATAAAAACAGCATGGTACTGGCACAAAAACAGACATGAAGACCAGTGGAACAGAATAGAGGACCCGGATATGAAGCCACACAACTATAACCAACTTGTCATTGACAAAGGCGCTAAAAATATAGAATGGAGAAAAGACAGCCTCTTCAACAAAAACTGCTGGGAAAACTGGTTAGCAGTCTGCAAAAAACTGAAACTAGATCCATGTATATCACCCTATACCAATATTAATTCAAAATGGATCAAGGATCTTAATATCAGACCACAAACTCTAAAGTTGATACAGGAAAGAGTAGGAAATACTCTAGAATTCATAGGTATAGGCAAGAACTTTCTCAATGGAAGCCCAGCAGCTCAGCAACTAAGAGATAGCATAGATAAATGGGACCTCATAAAACTAAAAAGCTTCTGCTCAAGAAAAGAAATGGTCTCTAAACTGAAGAGAACACCCACAGAGTGGGAGAAAATATTTGCCAACTATACATCAGACAAAGGACTGATAACCAGAATATATAGGGAACTTAAAAAACTAAATTCTCCCAAAACTAATGAACCAATAAAGAAATGGGCATGTGAACTAAACAGAACTTTCTCAAAAGAAGAAATTCAAATGGCCAAAAAACACATGAAAAAATGCTCACCATCTCTAGCAATAAAGGAAATGCAAATTAAAACCACACTAAGATTCCACCTCACCCCTGTTAGAATAGCCATCATTAGCAACACCACCAACAACAGGTGTTGGCGAGGATGCGGGGAAAAAGGAACCCTCTTACACTGTTGGTGGGAATGTAGACTAGTACAACCACTCTGGAAAAAAATTTGGAGGCTTCTTAAAAATCTAAACATTGATCTACCATTTGATCCAGCAATACCACTCTTGGGGATATACTCAAAAGACTGTGACACAGTTTACTCCAGAGGCACCTGCACATCCATGTTTATTGCAGCACTATTCACAATAGCCAAGTTATGGAAACAGCCAAGATGCCCCAGCACTGATGAATGGATTAAGAAAATGTGGTATCTATACACAATGGAATTTTATGCAGCCGTGAAGAAGAACAAAATGTTCTCATTTGCTGGTAAATGGATGGAATTGGAGAACATCATTCTGAGTGAGGTTAGCCTGGCCCAAAAGACCAAAAATCATATGTTCTCCCTCATATGTGGACATTAGATCAAGGGCAAACACAACAAGGGAACTGGACTTTGATCACATGATAAAGCGAGAACACACAAGGAAGGTATGAAGATAGGCAAAACACCCAAAACACTAGATAGCATTTGTTGCCCTCAATGCAAAGGAAATAAAGCAGATACTTTAAAGTGACTGAGGCCAATAGGAGAAGGGGACCAGGAACTAGAGAAAAGGTTAGTCCGAGAAGAATTAACTTAGAAGGTAACACACATGTACAGGAAATCAATGCATGTCAACTCCCTGTATAGCTATCCTTATCTCAACTAGCAAAAACCCTTGGTCCTTCCTATTATTGCTTATACTCTCTCTTCAACAAAATTAGAGATAAGGGCAGAATAGTTTCTGCCTGTTAGCAAGGGGTAGTAAGGGGGGATAAGGGAGAGAGTGGGGGGAGCATAAGGGAGGGAGCAGGGGTTGGGGGGAGAAATGACCCAAATTATGTATGCACATATGAATAAAATAAAAATAAAAATAAATTTAAGGGCTAAGCCTAGGGGATACAGGACAGGTACCAATAGCATCTCCTAACAGCACCTGCCTGGTATAGACACAAGAGGCTGCCAAAGCCTGGAAGAGGTAAAGGAAGTCATTCACCACTGTAGTCTAAAACACAGGTCTCTGGAATTACTTTACCAACTTCCTAATACCTGTCCTCATTTATCTCCTTCCCACCTGGCAGCCAGACGTATCCTCCAAGACACAAATCTAATTACTTTAGCTCTCCTGCTAAAACTCTTCAGAGCTCAGATCTTTCAATGACCCAATCTTACCACTGTTGATATATTCCTCACCACTCCCATCTTCTCAACCAAACTACTAGAAGTCTCCAAATACAGCACCTACAAATTTGCAGAACAGTGCCAAGGATGGGGGATGGGGAAGAAGACACAACACACTCCCTGCAGTGGAGTCCATAGTTGAGGTCATGATGTGGTCTATCAGTGAGGGGGTACAGGGAGGCCAAGATGGAAACAAGAGATTCCTATCCGGAACATGCCCAGAATGGAAGGGAGACATTATCAGGTCCACAGACAGAACTACAGTTATTTTAGGATTAACCCTTTCTCACCTTGAGTTACCTAACAGAACTGCTAAGTTTGGAAAGAGAGTCTCTCTTGATGCATGCTACAGGGAGCATAGGATTCTGGGAATGAGAAATGCAATGGAGGGAAGCAAGAATTGAAGATGCAGTGTTTCGCCTCTCAGTCACCTCCACAGCTCCAGGTGAAGCTGTCCAGGCAGTGTCTCTAGCCACAGTCCAGTCCTCTTGGGATCTTTAGAGCTCAGCCTTCACCTCATTAGACTGGGAGGTGGTGCAACAGCTCCAGAGGCTGGAAGCAGGGGGGCTGGGGAGTGGAGGAGGGTAAAGCCCATGGGCTAATTATGCAGCAGACATTTGCTGTTTACACAAAAATATCTTGAGTAATCAGCAGTGATGAGCAAGAGGAAGAAGGATCCTGCCTGAGAGTCTGAGGGTGTTATGATCAATTAAATGCCAGCTTTCCAAACGTTTGCAGAGGGGAATTTTAAGGAGGAATTGACTTTAATTTGGCAAAGAATATATGAAGTGTTTTTCCTTGGAGCTCCAAAATACATGCATATCTATCTACCTGGTGTGTCTTACTTTCTTCACTAAGGGTATATATACCATGCATATTAACACCCCTAGACATTTAGAATGAATTTTTAAAAACTCTCTAGATGACTGCTAAGTGTTTTAAAAATGTGATTTCTAACCTCATGAAAAACCTATAAAGATGGCCATTATTACTCCACTTTCCAGGGAAGGAAATCGAGAGGTGAGTTTACCAGCAAAATGGAGGGTTGGAGTCACAGCTGTGCATAGTTGGTTTCAGATTTGTCCTCTCTGAAATCATGTTAAAATTTATTCAATGTGACAGTGTTGAGAGGTGGTGAGACCTTTAAGACATAATCGGGTCATTAATGCACTCCCTGTAGGACTGGATAAGTTACTGCATTCTGGTCATTATGAAGCAAGGCTGCCTCTTGTGTTTCTCCTCCTCACACTCGCCTCCAGCTGCCTGATCTTGGACTTCAGTCTTTCTAGAACAGTGAACCGCATAAACTTTTTCCTTTGCAAATTATCTTATCTCAAGTATTTTCTTATAGCACCAGGAAATAGACAAAGATAGTTGGTATTCTTTTCATGTATTCATTTTCAAAGCAGAACTCAAGGTTGGGGAGCTCAAAGCCAACACTGTCGCAGAAGATGGAAGCTGAGCTGAAAGCAAGGACTTGAATGTCCCAGGCTGGACTCTGCCTCCACCCTCACAGTGAAATGAAATGAGACTTGGCTGAAAGATACGGAGGCCCTTCCAAACTCCCACAACCTCTGCTTCTCTCTGGGTTTACCTATGACCTTGTCTCGACTGCAGAGAAGATACTACCGGAAATAGTAGTATTATTACTACTATTTTCACATGTGTGAAAATTATTACTCTGAATGACTAGAAAAAGAGTCAGTGTGATAATGTCTATTAAGTGTCTGGCACAGAGTGGGTGTTTATCAAAGGTAAGCACCTGATTGTCCCTTCTCCATCATTCTCCCCAGGTCAGTCCCACACTTGGGGTCCTTGTCTCTCTCATGTCATGACTGCTATCTCTTGGGGCTGGCCTGTGCTCAGATTGGGTGCAGTCACACACACCACCCATAAGAAGGTCAGAATGAATAGTAACGCCTATGATAAAAATTAGGCTAATTGTCCCAGCATGATGGTGCATGCCTGTATCCCAGCTATTGGCAGATGGAGGCCAGAGGATTACAAATTCGAGGCCAACCATCAAACTATCTCAAAAACAAAATACAAACCAGTGCTAGGAGTGTGGCTCAAGTGTTAGAGGGCTTGCCTAACAAGTGTGAGGCCCTGGGGTTCAATCCCCAGTACCATAAAAAAAAAAGAATTATTCTAATTATTACTATTTAAAGATATAACCCTGTCATCCAAAGATAGTTTCTGTTGACATGTTTTAATATATCCTCACAGATATATATGGAGAGAGTGAGGAAGACCATGTCACACACATTGTTTCTCCTGCCTCATCCACTTATCTTATATTGTGAACAATTTTCTGTGTCCATAAAAATCCTACGTTATTCTTTTAACAACTATATAATATTCCAGTGCATTTACAAATCCAAACCAGTGTTGTTAGACATTTAAATTTACATTCTCTATGCCTTTTAGAGACGACTGCAATTAATGCCACTGCAGCTAAGCCCCTGGGTTTATTCTCAAAGACACTGTTTTAATGCCCAGAAAACAGGAATGGCATATGTTTCTTTGATCTATTCGTTTATTTAAACCAATGTCCTCCTGTTGGATATTTGATTTTAAACCCTTCATAATAATATGAATGTCTGGATACATCATATCTGATTATTTCCTTGAGATAAATTCATAAGAAGAGAGATAGATGGGATCCTGGGATATTTAATTTTCAAAGACTTTTAAAACTCAGCAAAATTGCCCCTGGAAAGGATTATAGAAGTTTATTCACTTACTATCATACTCAGTCACTTGCATTCTTTTTTTTTTATTATTGTTTTATTATTCATATGTGCATACAAGGCTTGAGTCATTTCTCCCCCCGTCTCCACCCCCTCCCTTACCACCCCCTCCGCCCCCTCCCTCTCCCCCCCACCCCCTCAATACCCAGCAGAAACTATTTTGCCCTTATTTCTAATTTTGTTGTAGAGAGAGTATAAGCCATAATAGGAAGGAACAAGGGTTTTTGCTGGTTGAGATAAGGATAGCTATACAGGGCATTGACTCACATTAATTTCCTGTGTGTGTGTGTTGCCTTCTAGGTTAATTCTTTTTGATCTCACCTTTTCTCTAGTTCCTGGTCCCCTTTTCCTAGTGGCCTCAGTTGCTTTTAAGGTATCTGCTTTAGTTTCTCTACATTAAGGGCAACAATGCTAGCTAGTTTTTTAGGTGTCTTACCTATCCTCACCCCTCTCTCGCTTTTATCATGTGCTCAAAGTCCAATCCCCTTGTTGTGTTTGCCCTTGATCTAATGTCCACATATGAGGGAGAACATATGATTTTTGGTCTTTTGGGCCAGGCTAACCTCACTCAGAATGATGTTCTCCAATTCCATCCATTTACCAGCGAATGAGAACATTTTGTTCTTCTTCACGGCTGCATAAAATTCCATTGTGTATAGATACCACATTTTCTTAATCCATTCGTCGGTGGTGGGGCATCTTGCCTGTTTCCATAACTTGGCTATTGTGAATAAGTCACTTGCATTCTGTCAACAAACATTTACTCAGTTTAGGAGGGCTCCAGACTTTCTCCTTCCTTCCTAGCACAATAATGCAAGGATGCAATAGTAGCTGTTTGGAATCTTGGCACTGTCCCTCTCCTGACTGTGTGACCTTGGCTAATTGCTTCACCTTCTGACCCACCTCCAGATTCATTGTGATACTCACAGGAGTCTCTAGATTTGAAGGAGCTTTGAGGGCTAAACAAATAGGAGGGAATTGTTGCTAATATGCAGGGAATTTCTTATGCAGCATTCTCATTATTTTGTTTGTTCACAGAACTTCAGGTTTGCCATAAGACTCCTTATTAGCTTTTTTTTTTTTAACTCTCCCTTGCTGTGGTTACCAAGACACAAATCAAATATAATTGCTTAAGGAGAAAACAGGTCCAGAGAGACTCAGTGGCTTTCTCTAGACCCCATGAGTTGCAGGACTGCCACCAACAGGTCCAGAGAGACTCAGTGGCTTTCTCTAGACCCCATGAGTTGCAGGACTGCCACCAAACCTGTCATCAGTATACTCTCTGTGCCATATTTCCTTTTTGTAACATCAGCAGCATACAAATAGCTAGTACCCCTTTCCCAAAGATACACTTGCATTCACAATGGATCTAATGGTGCCTGCAATTTAAAAAATAAAAGCAATTTGCCCTTTAGTGCTTTGAAACCAAATAAAGTAAGATAAAATACAGTGAACCTTTCTTTGTCTTTCCAGAATATTTGCAATCAGCTCTGATTTTGGGCAGGGGGCAGGGAGAGGAAATAAGTCTACAGATTCCTTGAGTGTTGAGATCACCACTTATTCCTTCTGTAGAGGCAGTTACTGTGTGGTAGAACAAACATTCACCTTAAAGACTAAGATCTAGGCTTCAATTGGTTTTGTCACTGATGAGTTGATCAATCAACACATAGCTTATTAGCTGTCTACCAATGTCAGGCAGTGTGCTAGGTGCTGTGTCGCTTAAGCAAGTTAGTTCACCTCTCTGAGCCTTTGTTTCCTCTTCTGGTTCATAGGAGTAATAATTTTTACCCATTGAGAATAAAAGGACCTGTTTGTGTGGTGAGGGCTCAATGGTACATCTGAACCTGAGTATGACTCATTATACAAAAATCAGCCATTCAAGTGATAACAGCAAGATTTCTTTGTTCAAATATGTGTGTGTTGTATATGGAGACACCCATGAGTTACACCTCAAAAACTTTGACAAAGAGAAGTGTGACTACTCTACTAGGTAATACTTCAAAGCATCTTCTTTGCCTGCTGCAGACATTGCTAATCAAACACATTGATCTTTCTCAGTGAGGAATTCCAACCAGTCACAACCAACAGAGCAGGGTTGACTAGTCCATCCCAGATATGGTTGATCACAGGACAATTATTGTGAATGACCCTCTTTGGGGGGAATTTCCTTCCTACAAGCCTAAAAACGCAATTCTCCTTTCAAGACCACATTGCAGAAGTGGCACTGAAGACCATCAGCTCTTTCAAGAGTGCCCTTGGGACCAGTGGATTGCAGGAGCAGCTTTCTACAAGTACCAAAGAATGCCAGAAACTCTTCATACCAGAAGCCACCCAAACCTGGGCTTACGAATCATTGGGGTTTGGTCCTAGCTCACCAGGAATGGCACCATTTCATCCTCCTTTCCCTCCTACAGAGAATATGTCCAACCTAGAGAGAAACCAGCTTTTCTATTAGATGTTTCACCTTAGGCAAATTGCTTCACCTCTGTGCCTCAGTGTTCTCAGTTTAAAATTGGGCAGTTGACAGTATCTAACTCAGGGTGGACACAAGTGTTAAATGAGTTGATGTTTGTAAAGTCCTGACACATGGTGTGTGCTCAATAAACTTTACCCATTATTAAGTATTTTTATAAAGCACTTGCCGTGATGTAGGCATCCCTCAGCATTATCTTAACTGTATCTTAAAAATAGTCCTAGGAGGCAGGCTTTGTGCTGTTAAATAGTTTTCAACCTAATTATCATGGGTTGGTTTGCACAAGCATAAGGTGTTTGTTGATACAAAGCATTTAATGATGTGTTGGCTTTGTGCCTATACCCACACTTTCTTGCCTGGCTGTCTGAACCCAGTGCTATAGAACTCCATGCCATAAATAAGACAACCTTGGTTTTATAGAACTTTGAACAAGTGACAGACCGATTACCTGGTGGAGTCAAGACTTGAACCCATGTTGTTTTTGTTCTGTGTGCCATGAGGCTTCCTCTGGTCTTTTCCCACTACCTCTCCATCTACCACCCCATATACACCCTTTATTAGAAAATAAAAATACATAAACAAAAATAAGGGCTGGTGGAGTGGCTCAAGCAGTAGAGCACCTGCTTAGCAAGCATGAGGCCCTGAGTTCAAACTCTAGTACCACCAAAAAAATAAACAAACACAAACAAAAATAAGATAAAGAGCCCAAAACTGTCACTTGAGCTGTTACTGTATGCCAGGTAATCTTTCCTATGTTTATCTTCTCTGCTAGATGTAATTGTCACAATAGCCCATGAGGTTGGGACTCTTAGGATTTTCTCTTTAGAGATTGAACCCAGGGCTTCACACATGCTAAGCACACACTCTTGCACTGAGCTACATTCCTAGTCAACATGAGAATTATTGGCATCTCCATTTTCCAGGAATCCTAGCAACAGTGCGGGCTAAACAAAGTAGTAGCATTTGAAAAAATATCACTCCCACTTAAGGCCCTGTCTACTACTTACTACTGCGGGAATTTGGGATTTTATTTTATTGTGAAGATGAGGGTAATTACCTCCACGTCATAGGATAGTCCTTTGATCTGTTCACTAATCACTTATTGAACATCTCAGGCCAAAACTGTGAGACATGCTTTGATATTCACTGGAAACCAAAATGATCACAGGGAGTTTCCTGTCTGGGATTAAATGAGATAATTATCTAAAATGTGCTAAGGCACAGAGCTTGGCTAACTAAAAGTTAGCTTCATCATTACCCTTATTCCTTGGCCCAGTCAGGAGTTGAAGAAGAGTCATTTTGACTCCAAAATCCTTTGCATAAAGACAGGGTTTGGTAGAGGGCTCATGTGAAATAGGAATACAATGAGAATGTCTAGAAAAAACCTCAAATGCTAGATTTTTTAATATGTGCAAATAGCAACTCGCTTAATTCCTCAGACTTCCAGAACATTTTTAGATCTTCTCATTCTCATCATCCACCCTAGCTAGATGTACCCAAGGCTTTGAATTTCCATAAATGCACCCCTCTCTGAGGGAATAAATTTAATTCTCCCTTGAATATGCACCCTATGTGTTTGATTTGCCTGGAAAGGTGTGGAAACCACCCAGACACAGTGCTAATGGGATGTGACAGAACTCAGCTTCTCCAGGCCTGGCAGCAAGAATGTTGATGAAGAAGAGCTTAATAAGCATTCACCCACGTTTCAATTATCCTAACAAGCTTCCAAAGGAAGCCCTGTTTGCTGTACTGCATTCTGGCAAGTTTTGACAAGCCCAGGAAGAATCTGTCCAGGATGAAGCTGAGTGCACCCAAGGAAGAAAAGTAGACTTCCTCTCAGAGGGATGGATGTAGATGACAGTTGGCTTTGTCATCTGATATTTGAGAGAACCCTTTGCTCAAAGACCAGTTCCTCTTGGGCTATCCAAGAGCAACTGTATCCATTATTTATTTCCACCATAACTAAACTTAAGGGGCATATGATAACAATTATTTTCACTCTCAAGTCAGCTAGGCAGTTCTGACCATCAGGACTAGATGTAATTGGTGGAGACGACCACTTTTCTGTGGTCGGCTAGGTGGTTTTGATGATATTGGCTGAGCTTTGGCACATGTCTGGGTTGACTGAGCTCTTATTCACATGGTCTTTGATCATAACCACAGATTTAAGGGGCAGCTAGAAGCTTTCAAGAGAAAGACTAAAATCATGAAGATTTCTTATTCCCAGATTTAGACTAGAGACGAGGTTACCTCTCCCATATTCTATTCTATAAGTTATTGCAAGACTAGCCCAAATCCAAGAGTCATACTCCATTCTTTGATGTGGGGCTACAAAGTCACGTGGCTAAGGTAAGGCTATAGGGACGTCATTGATTGGATCCATCCATCAGTGTAATCTCCCATGACAATGTAGCAGAATAATCACTATGTGTTGAAGTGTATGATATGCTTTTGGGGGGATTTTTTTTTTTGTATATGAAAGAAGGTTAAAACTGGAGATGCTGAGGGTCTTGGTTTTAGCTGAGACCCTACAGACAAGAGAAATAGGGGATGGTCAAATACCTGACATTTCCAATCAAGATGTTGGCTTGCAAAGGACCTAGATGAAAATAGTTTGTGACTCTTGGTTTTACATCCACCTCTGGAAACTAGGGAGAGGTTTTTTTGGAGCAAGTAGTCCAGGATGAAGTTAGTCTCAAACACCCTGGGAAGAAGGCTGAGGCAGCCTTATAAGGAGAATATCAAGTAGATCTCTCTGGTTTTCAATGCATTCCCTAGAGTCTGGGGAGTCTGACTCCAGTATGAAAACTATATGGATTAGTTGGACTGGAGCCAATAGAATCTCAGGATGAGAAGAAAGGGAATAACAGAAACAGATGCTAGGTTTATGATTGGGCTGCATGGGTTTGCCATGAGTCCAGGAGATATGTAGAAACTGAGATGGAGAATCTGAGAGGAACAGAAGAAGGCACTGATGTCTACCACTTGGCATGGGATCTAGTAAGGAGGTATTACCAAGGTTCAGGTACAGAATCCCCATCATTTCAGGGGACTGTGTAGGTGAAAGAACCCACATTTCATCTCAAAAACTCAATTCTGTTTTGACCACCTGCCAAACCCAGAGGATCTTTAAATACCTGCCACACAGAATGCTAACACCAAATCCTACATGCACTAATCAAGGGAGAATTTTCCAGCCTTCACCTTTCCCCCTGCTCACTCAGCTTTTGGCAAGGAAGCAGAGAGGGGAGGAAGGGTATAGGAAAGTCAGCCATATCCCCTTTCCCAATGTCTAAGCTGAGAGAGCGTGGCTCAGAGCAGCTATGAACACACACTAATGCTATACCTTTGAACTAGAAAATGTGCCCTCTGCAAGAACTTGGCATCCATCTCTGAAGTTCCCCATTTTTATTAGGATATATTCATTGTACAGGGTGGACTCATTGGGACAATTCCGAATAGCCTTACATTGTACATTAGTGAGATCACCCCAACTCCCTCAGATCTTAATGATTAAAAACAATGTCATTAATTATCCCATAGTTTCTGTGGATCAGGCATCTAAGTGTAGCCTGGTCTCCCACCAGGCTGCAAACAGATCATCATTTGGTCTGTGATCTCATCTGAAAGTTTGAGCAGAGAAGGATCTTCTTCCAAGTCCACTCCGGTGGTTGTTGAAAGAGTCACTCTATGAAGTGGCTGTTGGCCAAAGGTCATGCTCTTAGTCCTTGCCTTGTGGCCTTTCCATTGTGTAGTTCATAACATGGCAACTTGTTTTATCCTAATGGGAGAGAGAGAGAGAGAGAGAGAGAGAGAGCGATCATGCCAGGCAGAAGTTAAATTTACAATCTTCAGAAGCTAGACTTTTACAATCTAACCTTAGAAGTAGCATTCTATCACATTAATAAATGTGATTCATTAGAAGCAAGTCACTGGGTCCAGTCCCAAGGGGAGGGTTACACAGGTTGTGAATGCCAGGAGGGGAAGGTAAAGAGGGCATCATCACAGAAGTTGCCTAGTGAAGTGTACAGAAGTTGTACACTGACTTTATTAAAGAACACACTACTGCCATCAATCAGAGAGCTATTATAGTAAATGTCTATGATATCTAGAATATCAACATATCATAGTATTTTGTGGTATACAACCTGACAATCATATGTGGTTGCCTCGGTAAGACATTTTAACTTATTTTTCAAATGTTTTCTTGTGGAAGCTTTTGAACATTTGCTGAAGTCAGAGAAATAATAACAGAAGACTATAAAATAAACTATAAAATGACTATAAATAGTCAAAGTCTTGGTTCGTTTATAACTAGTTCAAACCACTAGTTATTGAAAAGCAAATCTCAGACATCAAATGATTTCATCTTCAGCAATTTCACACGGATCTCTACATATCATTTTTTACCATTATACATTTACCAAGAGTCCCTTAGTTTCATCTACTATTCAGCCAGTGTTCAAACTTCTCCAATTATTTTAGAAATGTCTTTTTTTTAATAGTTGGTTTGTTTGAAAGAAGCTTTAATTTTAAATGAAGCCCAGGCTCTTCACCATTAATAAAGAACAGGCATTTTGATGATCAAGATGGAGCTATTCTGTGAGTGAAAATGACTATAGAACATTTTATTATCCAGGAACAACCAGTGGAGTGATGGAGACGGCTTGAGATTTTACACGGGGGCAGAGAAAGCTTCAGCTCACCAAGATCTTGCCAATGGTAAGTGGAGAAAAAGCAAGACTGCTTCCTTACAGGCTGTGGAGCTGAACCTGTTCACTGGGATGGTGACACTCATGTTATCGCTCATCCTCACTATAGTCCTTCAAGTAGGTGTTGTAACTCACATTTTTACAAGAGAACAAATGTACCTAAAGTCACACAGCTATCATTTGATAGAAATGATAATCCAACCCAAGTCTGTGTGACCTTCCCGAGGGCCTCTGGAAACAAACTGTAAGCTAACACTGTCATAGATTTTCATAGTGGCAAGAACTGAATTGTGTATGTGTCTACTTTGTTCCTAGAACTTGGCACAGGAATGACTACATAGTAGGTGCCTAATAAATGTAGCCCATATGAAGCCTGGCTGAGCTGATTCAGCCCCAAAGTTGCCACCATGCAGAACCGTGTAGAAGGAAGCCCTAGTTTTGACAGCCAGACAACCACTCTGATCTAAAATGTCCCCACAAAGACTCATGTGTTGGGGGCTTGGTTCCCACCTGATGGTGCTGTTGGCAGGTTGTGGAACCCTTAGGAGGTAGAAAGAAACTAGGTGTTGAAGTGTGCCTTTGAAAGAGATATGGGGATCCCTGCTTATTCCTATCTCTCTCTTTGCTTCTGGGCCACCATGAGGTGAGCAGTTTCTCTCCGGATTGTGGTCTCCACTATGATGCTCTGCCTCACCACAGACCCTCCCGAACAAGGGGATCAAGTGACTATAGTCTGAAACTCTAAGCCAAAATAAGCCTTTCCTCCCTTTAAATGGTCTACGCAAACTACCCAGCCATCATCATCTTGACCTTGATCTTGACTCTTCTCTTCTTATATCATGACAACAGTGGAGGCAGCAGCAAGGTTTAGGGTGAGGCAGATTCATCCCCACACTATGAGAACTCACCTGAGTGGATTTGATTTTGTGGAAACTAACTATTGAGAAGAATCTGGTAGGGGAGATCTCAGCATTATTATCTTGGAACACTATGGCCAAGTCCACTGCATTCCTTCACTCTGTGAAATCTTCTCAAAGCCATTGCCTCTGTCTGAAATTTTCCTTACACCTCATCCACTTCTCTTTGCCTAGAAAATTCCCGATCCTTCAGAGCTCAGAAAAAACCCTATTTACTCAGTAAAGATTCTTTGTCTTCCCATATGAAGTTCCATCCCTCTTCTCTATGCACCTGCCACATGCATTCTTGAAACTATGTGTCAGATAAGGCAACCACTATATTTGTTTAATACCTAACACATAGCTGATATTCAGTAAATATTTGGCAATTGATTGATTTTAATAGCAATTTTTAAAACTGCATTTAAAGCTGCATAGAGACATTCTTCCATAAAACAGAGCAAAACTTGACATCTGTTTCCTTCACAATAGAAATATTGTGTTCCCCAACCCACTCCACTAGATTTTTCTCCTCTGTTTTGTAAACTCTCTCAAATCTCCAAGCTTCTCTTCTCTTCTGATGCAGATCATTCTTCTATGAGACACCTTGTCCTTTCTGTCTCTTATGAATTTTCACATTTGCCTATTATCTAGATTCCAGAAAACAAAGACTACCTTGAGACTGGTCTAATAATCGTAGCTCCTTAGAAGGTGAGACGCAACTGTAAACTCCTAAAAGGATAGATGTTGCCCTCTTTTGTTCAGTGAAGTATTCTTATTGCTTAGGATACTACCTGACAAAGAACCAGCATTCAAGTAAGATTTATAGGTGTAATAATACATTTTCTTTTAAACTTATCAGATATTGTGTAGTTGATGATGAATAAAAGCAACATAAGGTATCTTAGAAGAGAAACAGCAAGGAAAAGATGAACAAAAACTCTTTTCTCTATTCAGAGAGCTGAGATGGGAAGTTTGCATGAAGAACTGAGTAGCCACGCCAAGTGGAACACAGCCACTGGCCGTTCTTAATCTGAAAGAGCCACGTACTGCCGAATCAGCAGGAAACAGCATAGGGACATGGGCTAGGTGCAGCTCGGCAGCAATTTGGCTGACAATTTCCTTCTCTGTTTCAGTGTAATTAAATTAGCATCCATGGAGACGTCTCCCAGACACCAGCACGAGCAATACTATGAACAGGCACTGCAATTCATCTGGCATTACGAGGGATTGAGTTGCCATCCAACCTCACACCTCTCCTCGTTGCTTTGTGTGTGCTCATTAGAGGAAATTAGGAGACGGGACAAGCTTGGGAACAATTAGTCTTCTCACTTAGCTGATTCCCCATAGCAGTATCAAGCCCTCCCAGATAGGCACTGAGGCTTGCTCAGCCATTGCACACAACCTTCTGAATCTGCTTTCATATTTTGGCCAATGGATAAAAATTTCATTGCACTCTAGCTAAGGGTATGAGCTGTTAGGGCACAGAAGAAAAAAGACTTATGGTGTCAGCCATGATATAACCAACCAGGATATCAACCACAATGAATAGTATTAAGACCAGAAGTCATGGAGCTCAGTCTAGCTGGGAAGAGATGTTTTGTTTTTTTGTTTTCTTTCAAGACAACTCGAAAGAAATATAGCTGGATGGCAAGTCAAAGTCAAGGACTGGGAAGACAGCACCTAGCATTGAATCCAGGGGCTAATAAAGACTGGAAATTATGGGTATTTAAAGCAGTATAGTCTGGGTAGTGAAGAGTTACATTGAGCAAATGACTCAGAACTATGAACATCGAGTGGTATATTAAATGCACTTTGAGGCAAAGGGTGACCACTTAAATGTTTTATTGACTAGGTGAAATGGCTGATGGCTGCTCGGGAGAATATAAAAGATATAACAGAGCAGGATTTTGGAGTTATAGAAATCTGAGGCTATGTCCCAATCCCACATATCTGGTGATTAAATCAGTTGTTCTAGGAGCTTCTATTTCTGCAGTGGGGAAAGGAAGATAACATTTGGCAAGATTAGGAAAAGATCAAGGTTTTTCCAGGGAGTAGGGGTATTATAGGAATAAACAGAACTTTGTCTTAGTTTCAGCCTACCAGAATGGGACTTCAAGATAAGGATTTGACTGCAAATAGTTTATTTGGGATGGGATGGAAGAGAAGGGAGGGGAAGTAAGGCAAGAAAAAGAAAGAAAGCAATAAAGGTTTGCTATCAAGTCAGCTACTGCTGTAAGCACTGTACAAAAAAAAAAATCCCATGGAAATTCTAGAAAAACAGGCAGAAAACTTGTTTGGGTGTTATCTGGATCTGAATGAGCATCTGGGAATTTTATATACCTACTTCTCTTAGTCATTGGTTGAGGGTTATTCCTGTTATGGGAGTGCTAATTCCCTGCCACTCCTGGTCTGCCTTGGAAATGGGCAGACTGGATGCCTTATCTTCAAGAAGGACCCTGAGTATTGATACCAGTGATGGAAGCTGCCTATCAGCACAGATGTGGTGAGCCCTGATGGAGTACTGTCCATTTATGTTGCCAGCATTAAAATGAGACATGGTATCTCAGTTGGGCTGGCCTCCCTAAGAAAGCCAAGAACAAAACAGGAAGTGCCAAGTCTTTCATGTTTTAAAGTGAGTTCAAGAGTTTGACATGACTACCAAAGATGATGGTCAAACCTGTTTTATCTTAGCCTTAGCTTTAACCTAAGCCTTTCAAATTATTTGAGGGTGGATGAGGGTTCAAGCTGAAGTGTAGAGTAGGGAGGGAGTTGGAAGGAGGATTTCTTTATACAGAATTAATGGAGTGCTGTGTCATCTTTTCTCCCTAGTCCCATGGGGAATGGAGAGGGAGGAGCTTTAAGGAGACCCTTGGAGAGCTTTATTTGTTTCCTTAAAGACTGAAAAACTCTTTGGGCTGAAGTATGACTCATGCCTGAGAAACTCAAGGGACACAAGGCTGGCTGAAGAGAGTTGCCTTTTGTGGCTGGTGTTTTCTATAGGGGAGAGGAAGAGGATCAGAGGAGAGAGACAGCATGTGTGAGAAAAGTGACCTGGGGCATTTGAAAGATTCTTTGCCTAATCTTCTGGAGGGGTGAAAGCCTGTGGAGGTGGGCTATGGAGAACCAAGGTCAGAAGTAACACCATTACTAGACAGTGGATGAGGGTGTAGCTCAATGATAGAGTTCCTGGCAAGCATACAAGAGGCCCTCTGTTCAATTCCCAGCCCTGCAAAAGAAAAAAGAAAAGAGAGAGAGAGAGAGAGAGAAAGAGAGAATATGCAACCAGGGTCCTCACAGATAGGTGTGCACTGACAAAAAGCAGTCCCCTAGGTATATTGCAGGAATCCCACCATGTCCTGCTTTTGGATGTGTAAACCAATGTGGGTTTGCGAAACCTTAGAGGAAAGGGAAAACTTTTTTTTGTCCTGTAAAACACAGCATTCATTTGCTGATCTGAGCATCCATGGGGCTGCATCTGAAGGCAGGGAGACCTTTTTTCTAATCCCTACAAAAATTTTGTGGTGTTTCAGGGACAATTAAGACAAAGCTCTAAAATTCACACAGACTCTCTGAGAGCATCACAGCCTGCAGAGCCCAGTCACAGCAGTATCAATGAAATGAGAATTCTCTACTCTTTATCCCTTCCCACTGTGTCCTCTCCAAACTTGGGGACTAGGGGCAGCTTGGAGGGGATGGAGGGTGGCATCATGGCTCATGTAGAGAAAACAAAAGACATTGGCCATACTCACTTCCACTGCAGCTTCTGCCTGCAACAAATTGAGCAAAGGAAGTACAGGAGTCTGACCATGGCAGTGGACTGAGGTAGTTTAAAAGACCACATCTGCTGTATAAGTCAGCCTTTTATCACTGTGACAAAATACCTGAAACAATTTAGGTGAGGAGAGATTTATTTTGGCTCACCACTTCAGAAGTTTCAGCCCATGGTCAGCTGACTCCATTGCTATGTGATGAGGCAGACATCATGGTGGAGAGAGTGTAATGGAGTAGAACTACTCATCTCATGGTAGCCAGGAAGGAGAGAGAAGAGAGGAAGAGACCAGGGACAAAATACACCCTTCAAAGACATGGCTCCAGTGACTTACTTCCTTCAACCAGGTCCCATCTCCTAATTCAACTATGAATCCAAATAGATTAACCTGCTGATGACTTCAGAACCCTCATGATCCAATTGCTTCTCAAAAGCCCATCAGCTGGCAAACAAGTCTTTTAGATTTGAGCCTGCAGGGTACATTTGTAGATTCAAACCATAAAAGATGCCAAAGACGTTTTTCTTACCTACAAATAAGCACATGAGCAAAAGAACTGCCCAATATTTATTCAGAGTTGGGGTACTAGGGGGACCAGCCCTTCAATTGCACAACAGTTTGGGGGAGGGACAAAAGTAATATATACCCACTATATCCCACTAGCTCTGTTCTTTATGATTCAGACAAAGCATCCGATGGGCACTGCATACCGAAAGCATCAAAAAGGTATTCAACGAACGGTAGCTCTTGTTATTATGAGTCACTTATACAGGTGGAGGAGAAACCAGAATTTCAGAGCTAAATTCCAAGGTGTTTGCACATGAATATCAGCTCTGGGCTGGACAGCACTAACTTAGTGGGAGAATGAAAGGCTAACAGCAAAGTCTGAGTCCTCAAGCGAAGCAGTGCATTGGGTTGTCAGTTCCAGGAAGGCCGCATTTACTGTTCACAATGCTGGCTCCTGGAAAGGCGTCTTGCTTCTTCCCACTGGACAGTAATTGGGGAAGTAGACTTACTCACTCTTCTTTCTGAAGCTAAGCCTCAGGGTAGATTGGAGAAGTGGGTTGGGAGCCAAGACTGTTTGCTCCCTGTCCCAGAATCAAAATGCAAATAGAACTGATTAGCAGAGCTCAGGTCCCAGTTGCAGGACTGACACAAATGGAACTTCCATTCCTTTCTTTACTGGAGAGCAATGAACACGTTCTGTCTTACTTATCCGTGATTCATGGTATGATGACAGGTGCTTAGCAGAGCTGGCCCATTTTTCTGCAAGACACAGAGCTCCCTGAGGGCAGGGGCTGTGTCTCAACTTCTCTTTGAATCCCCAAGACCTGGCCCAGGGTCTGGGATGCTGTAATAGAAGGAGCATGGGCTTTAAATTCACACAAATCAGCTCGTTTAACCTTACTGACATTTGATTTCCTCATCTGAAACACAGAGCTGAGTCCCAATTTGGATGAAGCTGAACTATATTTAATATACTAGTTATAGTGACAGCCCTCCCTCCCCCGAAAAAGATAGCAGCTATCATCACCATCATTATCATCATCATCATTTCCCACTGACATCCCCTCATCTCCTCAGTTATGTTCAGACATTTGTGGTTCTCCTAAGAGAATTCATTACAAAACATGGCCATATCTCTTATATACTGAAGACACCTCCCATTGTGTTGATGCCAATGTCTACAGCCTGTGGACATTGCCAGAGCTGAAAGAACTTTTTCACCATCAGATAAGAAGATTCCTTTCTTATCCCTTCTGCAATCTCATGCTCCAATTTTGCCCCAATTGGATCCCTCATGATATATGAAATGTACAACTAAAACGATATTTAACATTCCAATCCCCAGTGAGACAAGTCCAATATTTTCACACATATACAGAATTTCGAAGGGCATAGAGACACCTTTTCTTTCAAACCAATCTCCTCTTAACTGGTTCTCTACTCAATAATTTATCTCAGCCTCAGTTGTTCCACCTGTAAAATGGATCTGTAACATGGCTTATGTATGACCATCGTCCCTCCTAGGGTTTTTCTGAAGATGAACGAGTGACTAGAAAACTTGGATTATCCACATTTGTCACTTCTGTGAACCTCTCCTGAGCCAGTGGAGGAAATTCATGGCTCTAGTTTGAGGGACAAATGGCCAACAATGTGTCCAGGTTGGATTTGGTCTGACTTACTCTGTGGAACAAAATTGACCAACACTTTGTGAATTCTGATCAAATACCCCATCTTGTCTGGCTGGAGTCCTGTTGTGTTTCTACTGTGTAGCCATTTCAGAACTCAGCTCCAGAAAGTATGGATAGCCGAGGGGAAAGGGTTGTAGGGGAGTAGAAGGACCTGCCATAGGGTTTGTGGGTAAGAGTGGTTAGGCTGGAAGGAAGTAGGTTACAGCTGTGAAGGTGAAGAGGCAGCTGCGAGTGTATATATCCACTGTCCCCTGGGTATCAGGGAGTCAGGAAAGGAATCACGACAGAGAAGAGTGTCCTTTGTCTTTCTCAACCAAGCGAACACACATGGAAAGCTACATTTTTGGCACAGGAAGTCCCCAAGGAAGAAAAACAGAGAGGTGAAAGGGGAAATGGCAGCTATTACTCACAGACTGCCAGGCTAGCACCTTACCTTACACAGTATACTGTGTGTCTTATCCCCATAGTAACCCAAATGTTACCATTATTCTCCTTATACAGAGCTGGAAATTGAGACCCAGGGAAGTGATTTCCTCAACATCCCCACAGCCCACTCTTTTTTTTAATCTGCCAGGCCTGTAGTGTTTCCATCATTTATTCAACTTACAACCATCATTTTCTGAGTGATCAGGCTTGTGCTAGGTGGGTTAAGATTGCGCAAGTGGAGAGAAGAGAGAAAGTTTAGGATGAAGGTAATTCCAGCAAATGGAGAACAAAGCCTTTAAAATCAGGAAAGTGCCCAGAATGATGGGACACCTAGGCCTTGCCCCACGGAAAACTCCCCCATAATCCCACCACCTTTCTGGTCCTGTTGCCACAGCAACAAGAGAAACCTGTGAGGTGAAAGAGCAAGCTTTGTTTTTTCCAAAAATGTTGGAACAGTGGTGCCCACCATGTGTTCAAAAGCAACCAGAAGCAAAAATAAAGTCACAGCTCCTGGAGTGAGGGAGAGGGGTCACCTAATCCTACCAGGAAGACACAACCACCCTAAGTCATGGGTCTCCAAAAACAATCATTGTACAACAACCAGTAACATTCATTGAACAATTTAGTGCTGAGCTCCTTACAGGAACCTCACGTGGATTTGCCCATTTAACCTTCACCCTATGAGGTAAGTAGGGTAATAATTCCCCTTGAACAGACTAATTATCTGAGGATCAAAGGGGTGACATTACTTGCCCAAAGATACCCAGCTTGGAAATGGAAGGGCTGAAGGCTGTGTCTGAAGCCCTATGCTACCCTGCCCCTCCCATGACACCACAGTCATGAGCTTGCCCCCTCTCAGAGGAGCTGTAGCAGGTAATAGCTGAGCAATAGGAAGAGCTACAGAGTAGCTGTGTGACTTTGAGTAAGTGACCTCCCAGAGACTCAGTGTTCTCATCTGTAGAATGGGAGCTGTATCTTAGAGTTTAAGGAGGGCTTCACACAGGACTGCAAACATAAACAATGGATATACTGGATGGCCTGCCCCCCTCTTAGGAAGCCCCTACAGCTTCCCCATTGAGCCCCAGAAGACACAAAGGTCCTGAACTAGTGAAGGAAATTCTGCTTGCTACCCTGGACCGCCAGACCAGGAAGCCAAGCTGTGTCTCATTTGTCCCTTTTCCCCCAGCATCAGTTTTTCCTATAGGGTTGGTCACATGACAGGCATTCAATGACTATTTCTTCTGAAAGCACACACACACACATACACACACACAACAGGAAGGAAATACATCCACATGTTCTCCATGGTATCTCTGACTTGTGACTCTTTATCTTTCTTTTGTCTTATCTGCATTTTCTGACTGTCCTACAATGAACATGTGTTATTTGTGATACTGAGATTATGAAATACACACATTTCACTGGGACGCTAGGTTACCCCTGGGAAATGGGAGTAGGAGAGTAGTTAGTCATAGGGCTTTAAAAATACTTCACATACATAGTTACTTCCTGTATTTATTTTGAAGACTTTTTTGGTGGTACTGGGGTTTGAACTCAGGGCTTTAGCACTTGCTTGGCAAGTGCTCTACCACCTGAGCCATGTCCCCCTGGCCCTTTTTGCTCTGGTCATTTCTGAGCTAGAGTCTCACATTTAGAACTGGGCAGGCTTGGACCATGATCTTCCTTTTTATGCTTCCCACAGTAGGTGGGATGACACCACCATGCCCAGCTTTTTGTTTTCACTGTTGTTGTTGAGATGGGGTCTCTTCAACTTTCTGCCCAGGCTAGCCTGAACGGCAATCTCTGTCCCTTAAGTATCTCTGCCTTCTGAGTAGCTAGGTTCACAGAAGTGAGCTTCTAGTGCCTAGCCCACTTTTTGTAGTTTTATTACAGAGAGAAAAATAAGCCATGTGGTACATTATGGCAAAAATAAATTTAGCAGACAAAAAACTTGCCTTCAAATCCTGATCTAAATATTGAATAACTTCTCTGAACCTTGGTTTCTTCACTGATAAGATGGGGATTAAAATGCTACTGTACAAAATTTATTGTAGGGATTAGAAGTAATAGTTGTTTTTTAAAAAAACTCAGCCTATAAGTGATCAATAATTTAAAACAATTATTAATAGTTTGGGGGTTACATTGAGGGACTTACTCTGCATAGGCAGATGCCACCCCAAGATCTTGTATGATAAAATATGGGCCTTTGCTAAATACCTGATCAAAACTCTGCATCTTACCATAGTGACGCATACATCAGAAAAGGCGTATATGAATTAAACTTTACACATTAAAGGGGTATATGACTCTTTTGGGACCCTTTGATTCCACAGTTGGTAACAGATTTTGAACCTCTTCAAGAAGGTTAAAAAAAAAATCTAGGTACTTATTTTTAGTTCAAATTTATTTTCTTCTTTTTACCAAGAAGCTTTCCTTTGGATAGAAAATTCACCAAGACCCCTATACGTCCCCCAAAGATCCTAAGAAAGTGAGCTTCATTCCAGATACCATGGTGGAGCCAAGCTAATCTTTTCCTATGTCTTTGAGAAGTCATTTGCCTGTTGACCCAGTTGCCCTACACATGCTCACAAAAACCATCTGCCAAACCTCATTAGCCATTTAGGCTTCTGTGGTGCTATTCCAGTCCTTTATTTCCTGGCATTAATTTAAAGCAACATTTTCTCACTTTTGTAGGCATGCTTCCATGAGTTAGAGGCTTAAAAAGTGGATTGCAATGGATTTTGTCACAAATTGCCTAAAATCAAAATGTTTGGTTTCATCTCCCATTTTATTTCCAAATGATTTGTAGTAGCTGCCTGTCACACCTGTTACAAAGGACTCTGAGACCATTCCCAGGCAAAATGACAATGACAAAATATCAGAGGTTAACACCATGGCCTTTAAGAATTCGTGATTTCTACTAATCAATTACTAATGTCTGCCATCAATAAAACCAGGAACTACTGGCATATCTGACATCCCAAATCTAATAAAGCACTTTCTCCTTTCAATTCACAAGAAGAAAACTGGTATGTATCTCATGGTGTACTGTGCGATAATAATTACAGCTATAATGCATGGAGTACCAGCATGAGCTAGCTATTTTCCATACATTAATGCATCTTATAGCAACTCCCCAACTATACAGTTTTGGCTACAAATGTCAGACAACCAATTCATGCTAGTTAAGCAAAAAGAGAATGTTCAAACTCATGTAACTAAGAGGAGGGTGAGTTGAAGTTTAGGTTCATAGAAAGAGGAACCAACAGTGACCTGCTCCAGAAACGTCATCTCTTCTCACTCTTCTTATCTCTGTTTATAGTTACCTATCAATCACATTTCCTCCTAGGACAAACAGGCCTCTGCCATATAAAGAGGAACAAAGCTGCCATTTCTCACTGCAAATAAAGTAACAGGGAAGGCTCTAATTGGATAGTTTGGGTCACATGTCCGTTCCATGGATCAATTACAGATTGCTATCAGATAGGCTGGCCAGAAGGGGGCTGTATTTCCATCCTCTTGGCTAAGCAGTCTGTATGTTTATAGAAGAAATGTATTTTGTAAAACAGCTTAATAGGCAGATGAAAACAAGCCTCGTATGAGCAATTATGCAGCTTGCAAGCTGCACTTCAGGCTGAGAAGCAGAGTAAGGGACAATATATAGCCCCAAACACATCTGCTAGACAAAGCAATGACTTTTTCTAATTCATACAAAGATGTCATATGAGCTACAACAGTCCTGAGCAAAACCCATAGTTACTGTGGTTCTCTACAAACTCTACAAAGTCAATAAAGTTTGCATACAAATTCATACAAAGATGTCATATGAGCTACAACAGTCCTGAGCAAAACCCATAGTTACTGTGGTTCTCTACAAAGTCAATAAAGTTTGCATAATTTTTAAGATGAGAAAACAGAGTCCACCAATGTAAAATGATTTGCCCAAGTCTATACACCATAGAGCCAGGATTCAAATCCAGGACTGTCTGGCTCTAACACACTTTCTTTTCCTATAATAACCCACTTGCTTATTTATCTGAAAGAAGACTGGGGCTCACCAGGCTTCTAATAATATGAAGAAGTAAGAGAAGTGTGTTCTTTGTGCCTCTTCTCTCTAAAAACCCAGTTAACCCCATGGGGACAGATAATCTACTCAAGAAAGACAAGTCCAAAATAATACACTCCACAAAGTGTGTTTGCAAACAGCTTGAGAATCATGGTGCTTCACTTAAAAAGGTGATTTCTTGCTTGGAACAGTGAGAAATTAGCTGCAATCTGTTTTGATTTCTTCCCAATTTAGGACACGCTTTAGTGACCAATTTGAAGACATGCCAGCATTCTTCTGTCTCTAGGATATGTTAACGTGGTTTATGTCTCTGTTCATAAAGGAAGTCTAAATCATCCCACAGGAAAAGCAGCCCCAAAATGTAGGCAGCAGGCATAGATATAAGCTGGGCTGTCTCTTTCTGGATGTTATTATTATTCAGAAGAAGAAGAATTACCATTCTCTGGGATTTACTGGGCATCAGGCCTGGTACTGAAAATATCCACCACCACATGGTCCTGTTGGAAATCAGGGAGGAGGGGATATTTTGACTGTTCATTATCTTCTGGTTCAAGGGAAATTGCCCACTGGGAGTTTCTTGGTGAGACCTGGATCTCCCTCCATGGAAGAGACAGATGCATAAGCTTTCCAGTATCCTTCCAGAACTTTCCATTTTTAAAATACCTTGTTTTTTAGAGGAGTTTTAGATTCACAAAAAAATGAGTGGCAGGTACAGAGATTGGCCATATGTCTCCTGCACCCACATGCATAGTCATCCTCTCCTGGCTTTATCAACATCCCCCTCCATAATGGTACATTTCTTACAATCAATGAACCCACACATGCCCATAGTTTACTTTGGGGTTCACTCTTGGCATTGCACATTTTAAGTGGACAAATGCATCATCCACAACTGTATCAGACAGAGTAGACTCACTGTCCCCCAAATCCTCTGTGCTCTTAGCCTACTCACCTCTCCCTCTCCCACCCCTTGGGAGATCCTTTTATTGTCTCCATCATTTTGCCTTTTCCAGAATTCCAGTTGGAATTGTACAGAGCACAATCTTCTCTGATTGACTTCCTTCACTTAGTAATAGGCACCAAAGAGTCCTCCATGTCTTTTTATGGCTTGATCGTTCATTTTAACATTCTATTTTTGATTAAATTAACAGAAGTCTGTTTCTGTTGTTTTTACATCCAAGCACTCTATCACATAAAAGTGTTATTATGCCCTTTGTATGGATAAACCTGAGCCCAGAGATACAAGACTTGATGGAAGAGTAAACAAGCTATAGAGGACAGAGCAAAGCTATATGACAGTATGAAGGAGGCAGGACGCAGCCAGCGTCCATGCAGCTTGGTAGGCGGGTTGACTTGGATATAGATGGCAGCTTCATCATTTACCAGCTGGCAAGCCTCCTTCACCTCTCTCTGGGTCTCCATCTCTTCATCTGTAAAATGCAGTTAGCTGTCCTATAACACAGAATTCTTGCAAACATTAAGAGAAATCACCTATGTATTACATTCAATGCACTGTCCATTTCACAGAAAACACCCAACACATGTCAGCTGTTCCATCTTCTGTTGTTTTGATTTGCACGCATTAACCTCTTCCTATAACATCCATTATAAATGGGGGTTACATGGCCATCTAGTTGGATTCTGTTTGCCTTATTTTATCATCTCCCTAACCCCTACAGTCATGGTTGATGAGTTCTCCTTCCTCTAGGAGACCACTGACATGGATGACTTCTGAAACCAGTCATTTATTCTGGTTCTGTTTGTGTCTCAGGCAAACCCTCACACAGCCCAGGGAGGGTTCAGCCTATACTTACTGATCACACCAATGACGATGAATGTCTTCCCCTTTGCCACTTGATCACCAGGTACTCAAGTTTCATCATGGCTTCCCAGGGCAGATCAGGCCACCTCACCCGCCCACGAGGGCCTTTTCCTCTTATTTGGAATCAACTAGAACAGAGCCAATTAAGGAATTCACTCATTTCTCCACCTTCCACCCCTTTAATTACAAACAGTGCTGAGAGTTGAATAATACCAAACAAAAGACAGATTTATTTACCCCAGGACATAAACAAGATTATCGGAAATAAGTATTCAGAAGCCCTTAGAGCCCCATGGGAAAATATTAATTCACTGACCCCTGCCTTTGTGAAATCTTAGGTCTTTTCATATCATTATACAATCCCCAGGAGTTTTGCCTGCCTGAGTTATTTGTTGGCACACATTTACCAGCCTGGCCCTTCGCTCTCATTGGCCAATTACAAATCTCTCCACTGGGGCTTTAAAACAGGCTCTTTTGAGACAATGCAGGGAACCTGAAAGAAATTCTCTTTTTCTGGTCAAGTTTTCCTACTGGAGGCTTCCTGGAACTACCAAGGTATGTAAACAGGAGGGAAGAGGGGGAGGCATAATTACATTGATTAGAACATGTTTGGTTACAAATCATTTAACCCCATGTTGAACTGGCTTTAAGGCACAAAGGGTATGTGTTGTAACTGAAAAATCCACCATGAAAGCTGACTTCAGGGTGGCTCAATTCTGGGGCTTAACCATGTCCCGATGCTCAGTCTTTCTCTCCATCTCCCCACTGGTTTCTCGTATTGGCTTCTCTCTAATGGGAATTGTTAGGTCCCAGTCCATGATACCAGTGTGCAGAGTGTGAAAGATTTCACAGAAAAACAGGAATTGAAACAGAAGCAAAGTTTATTCACTTTCCAAAGAGGAAAGGGGCCGATACTAAGAGGTACTGGCCCAAAATGAGGTTAGAGATGGGGTTTAGAAGCATTTGAGATGTACAAGGAATATATTGATGTTTTGGTTTTTTGGTTTAGCTGGCTGTTCCAGGAAGCAGCTGGGGTGGTCAGTTTCCCAATGTTTTGCAAGGTGGTTGTCTGTTAGCTTGTACAGTCTTTGCTATGACATCATGAGCTCAAGTATGTTGTCAACAGATGCAAGTGGGGTTTCGCTTGAGTTCAGAAAAACAGTTTCTGCAAAGCAAAGTAAAACAGCCTTCCTGCCAGACAAGATGAAATCCTATACAAAGTGGAGTAAGTTAGGCTAATTTGAGTTGGGGCCTTACAGAAAGTAAGTTGGGTACTACCAGTGTACCCAAGTTTCCAACCTTTAACTCCTAGAAATGGAGTCTGAAGGATGAAATACATTGATTGGCTAGACCTGGGTCATGTGCCCTATCTTACATCTGGGTTCTGAGGCCAGTCTTACCTGAACCATATGGATTCAGGGTGTCATGGAGCAAATGTCCAAGGAAACTCAGAGTGCTGTACCCAAAAGAGGAGCGATAGATGCTGGGCAGATAAAAAAAGATGACCATCTGAGTAGTCTCTCGGAATGAGAATGGCAGAATACCCCCACAATCTTCTTTGGGAAGCTTGGAAGTGGTCACTTTAGCATATGTTATGGGTTGGATTGTGTACAACCTTCCTTCCCTCAAATGTACATGTTGACATCCTAACCCTTTGTACCTCAGAGTAAGATCTTACTTAAATGTAGGGTCTTCAGAGTGGTAATCAGGTTAAAAGGAGTGCACCCCAATCCAATATAATTCCTGTATAAATAAGAAGAGAAAGTTTGAACACACGTATGCATAGAGGGTGAACATCATGTGAACATGAAGATGGTCATGACCAAACCAAGAAGAGAGGCCTGAGGGCTGGAGGAGTGACTCAAGTGGTAGAGAGCTTGCCTAGCAACCATGAGGCCCTGAGTTCAAACCCCAGTACCGCAAAATAAATAAATAGATAAACAAATAAATAAAAATCAGAAAATGTGAGCATCCAGTGACTATGAGTCCAAGAAGAGAGGCCTGTCATACATGTTTCCCTCACAACCCTTGGAAAGAGTCAACCTTACCAGCATCTTGATCTTGAAATCTCTATCTCCAGAACTGGGAAAAAATAAGTTTCTCTCATTTGAACTACCCACATGTGGAACACTGTTACAGCAGTCCCAACAAATTTGTGTAGTGTCCTTTGAGGAAAATGTGTGGCTATGTTTTTAGACTCTCTGAGAGCCTGAAATGAGTTCACTCAAGCCTCACTCCATGACCCAGGAGAATCCAAAGCTCTACCCCATTCCTGCACCTTCCCAGGCACTTATGCTGCCATAGTCACTCCTGGTTTCAGGCTCTTATTTCCATGTGTTTTCTGTTTGTTATGATTTGAATATGAAAAGTCCCCCATAGACTCATATGTTGAAGGCTTGGTCACCAGCTGGTGGAACTATTTTGGAAGGTGTGGAATCTTTATTTGGAGGAAGTAGGTCACTGGTGTGTGTCCTTGGGACTTCTGTTGGCCCCTTCCTGCGTGGCTCTTTCTGTTTCCTAGCCCCCATAAGATGAACAGCTTTCTTCCATCATTATGTACTGCCTCACCACAGGTCCAGAAACACAGAACCAGATGACTATAGACTGGAACCTCTGAAACTTAGAGCCAAAATAAATCTTTCCTGCTTTAAGTTCCCTCGAGTATTTATCACAGTGATGAGCAACTGACCAATGTTCTATTCATCACAGCACTAACTCTGATAAGAAACTCAGCCTTTTCCATAACTATCACCCATCAAAGGAATCCACTCACCTAAGACATGTCTGTACACTTAGCTGAAGTCTGGGAATGGGGAGAGGAGGAAGCCAAATTGCATGTTTACACAGAGCTTCAAAACTGAACATTAAGAATCCACATTCAATGACTGGGCATGGTGGTGCAGGCCTTATAATCTCAGGACTCAGGAGGCTGACACAGGAGGATTGCAAGTTCAAGACTGTGCTACATAGTGAGAACTTGACTCAAAAAAGTTAATAAACAGGGCTGGATATGATGGTGTGCACCTGTCATCCTAGTGACATGGGAAGCACAAGCAGGAGAGTGTGGACTAAGGCCAGCCCCAGGCAAAAACATGAAACCCTACCTGAAAAATAACTAAGGCCAAGAAGGACTAGGGGATGTGGCTCAAACGGTAGAGTGCCTGCCCTGAAAGTGTAAGACTCTGAATTCAAAACCCAGTATTGCCAAATTAACTAACTAAATAAATAATCCATGTTTACTTGCCCAAAAGATATTTATTGAAGCTATACTTTTTTCTCCAGGCATGAGAAGATTAAGGGAAGAACAAGACAGGCTAGTCCCCTGTACTCATAGACCTTATGTTTTACTTGGGAAGAGAGATGATAAGCAAGTAAAATAAGCAAGGGATGGTACTGTGTTGAGAAGAGAAAAATAGGGTTGGGTGGCAGAGGTTACATGGGGATGGACACTTTGGGGGTTACTTTTTAACTGTGGGAAGGGGTGGTCAGGAAATACCTCTTAAAGATGAAAGTGGGTCTTACTCTCAGAGAAAAGGGGAAGGGTGAGCCTTGTATCAGTACTGGTACCAGTACTGGGCAACTGAGTCCAGACTGTAACTGAAGGTACAATGGTTGACTTTATGTGCCCAACTTGACTGGGACACAGGGTGCCCAGAAATTTGGTTAAACATTTCTGAGTGTGCCTTCAGATTGTCCTACCAGGGTGGTAGGTCTCATCCAACCCACTGAAGGCATTAATATAGCAAAAGGCTTAGTAGGAAAGAATTCTCTTTCTCTCTCTCTTTCTCTCTCTCTTTCTCTCTCTCTCTCTCTCTCTCTCTCTCTCTCTCTCTCTCTCTCTCTCTCTCTCTCTCTCTCTCTCTCTCTCTTTCTCTCTCTCTCATCTTTTCAAGCTAGGATACTGCTCTTCAGACTCAGGCCCCAAACTGAAACTAACTTTATCTGTTCTCCTGGTTTTCAAGCCTGTGGACTTGGCTATGGTTTGAAAGCTTATTCCCTCCCAAATTTAAGCTGAAATTTAATTTCCATTGTACCACTATTAAGAAGTAGGGCCTTTAAGAGGTGGTTAGGCCATGAGAGATTCCCCCTCAAGGGTGGGTCTGGTGCTTCCTTCTTGCCTTTCCACCTTCCACCATGTGAGGATGTAGCAAGAAGGCCCTGGTCAGATGTCAGCACCATAGTATGGAACTTGCTAGCTTCCAGAATGTAAACTGACACATTTCTGCTGGTTATAGGTTACCCAGTGTCAAGGTATCCTGTTATAGCAGGCCACATGGTCTGAGACAGATTCAGGCTGGATCTGTACCATTGACTCTTCTGAGTCTGGACTTCCTAACATCATAACCATGGAAGTCAGTCTCTTATAAATGTATACAGTCATCCCTCTGTGTCCATCCAGATACCTCTGTTTCTCTAGCAAATCCTGATTGATACAGAAGGCCACAGAGCAGCATAATCTACTGATAATAGGGCTGGATTTTCCCTTAATAGAGAGGAAATTCCCACTGCCAGTCATGCTAGGACAAGGCCAGACACTGAGGACATGCAAAGGCCGGTCTTAGACTGGACAGTGGTAGGTGCATATGAACTCCAGGCCAGGCAATACTGGCAGGGAGGGGACTCTGTCAATGATCACAGAATTGGGTCCCCAGCCACTGAGCCCCTTACCTCCAGGAACAGCTAGAAGCATAGAAACAACATTTTGCATTCTGTTCCCGTCTACCCTCCTGCAACTTTCAGCCACATCCGCATAAAAGCCTGCTCCTGGCTGCTGCCCTGGGTGACAAGGAGAGGCTCTGTCCTGAGCTGAGGAGGGTGCTCCGGGCAGGGCCAGAGCAGCTGGAGGCAGAAGGAGGGAAGCTGAAGCAGAGAGAGCAGCACCTCATGGGTAATGGAAGGCAGTGGTCCAGAGAACAGCAGCTGGCTGAAGTGACAAGTAAGATGAATTTGTGAAACATGCTACATTCCCCAGTGAGGCAAACCTGGTTTTACAAAGAAAAATGAAAAGGGAAAATAAAAAAAAAAAAAAAAACAAGGAAGAAGGGGAAAGGTGGAGGGAGAAATGAGACTGAATGAGCTGGGAGCCGGAGCATCACCACGAAGGCTGTAAAAGGGGAAGCAGCACTGCAGGCTGGCACAATCTGGGGTTGATTAGTAAATAAACAAAGCAAATAAAAAGTGTATGTTCAGGAAGTGGACTGAGTGCCTTTCCATGGCCTGTTTAATTTATACCTTGCAACAACATTGAGGCAGAGTGATTGCCTCGCTTTATGAAGGAGGAGGTCCAGGCTCAGAGAGTTTAAACACACTGCTCGAGGTCACATAGCTGCTACAGCCAAGAGTCGAACTTGGTCCTGTCTGACTCCAAGTAAGGTCCTTGAGTCTCCTCAGAGGTATTCTGCAAAGCATCAGGCCCAAAAATGTCTCTGTCAAAAAAGGAGGGGGAAGTTATTTCGATCAGAAAGAACTAGAAAATGTTATATATATTATCACTCACTTGGAATGTCACAATACACAGAACAGGTTGAGAGGCTGTTCTGGTTATCTGCTGTTGCGTAACAAGTCAGCTGTGACGGTTAACTGTATGTGTTGGCTAGGCCACAGTACCTACACATTTGATCAAACACTGGGCTTAACATCGCTATGTTGTATTCTTATATGAGATTACTAATTAAGACTGTACATTTTGAGTAAAGTAGATTACCCTCTGTGACATGGGTGGGCCTTATCCTATTAGTAGAGGGCTTGGAAAAGAAAAAGGAACAGCTTCCACTAGAGAAGGGGGAATTCTGCTTGCCGACCTTCAACATAATGTCAACTTTTCTCCATTCTCTGGTCTCCAGCCTACCAGCCATTCCTGCCATGTCTGGATTTGCCGGTCTCCATAATCCCATAAGCCAATTCCTTAAATAAATTTCCTCATGTATACAGTCATCCCTCTGTGTCCATCCAGATACCAAAATGCTCGAGTCCTCACATAAGATGGTATAGTGTTTGCATCCTCCTCTGTGGAGTCACACTCTCCTGTGCACTGGATATCATCTCTAGAAAACTTACAATGCACGCTAGAATGTAAATGCAGTGTAAACAGTTATTATGCTGCATGGTTCAGGGAGTAACAAGAAGGAAAAATTCTGTACGTGTTCAGTAGAAACAGAGTTTAAAAATATTTTCTATCCATAATTGGTTGAATCCATGAATAAAGAATGCATAGATATAGAAGGCTAACTCTGTGTGTGTGTGTGTGTGTGTGTGTGTGTGTGTGTGTGTGTATACAGAAAGAGAGAGAGAGTCACCCAGACAAGCAGATCAATAGGAGATAGATAACCTATGTAATGTATATCCTATGGATGGATATTTTATACACATAATAGAATAATAGTTCTACATCCATTTCATTACCTATATATATACATAAAGATACATATATACATATATATATATATATATACATATATATATATATATATATACACACACACACACAATATGACATATACTGTGTTTCTTTGGAGAACTCTGACTAAACTCACAGCCTGACTCACAGCCTAAACTCAGTGACCTAAAGCAACACTTTTTTAACATCTTCATGAACTCTGTGGCCCAGGACTGCGACAGAGAACCCAGGGACTATTCACTTCTGTTCCATATTACCTGGGATTTTGACTGGAAAGCCACAGATGACTGCAGCTAGAAAGGCTGGGTGGGAGAATGCAACTCCAGGTAGATCTTTCCCTCACCTTTCTGTACCTGGCCCCTAGATGGGATAACTGGAGGGCTAGGCTCAGCTAGGACCCCAGACTTCAGACCAGAAAGCATACAAGACCTCTTAGGGGGATGGGATGGCTCAGTGTTCTGGCAAATCAGGCTAATTGGCATGGCCTTTTATGATCTGGTCTTGGAAATCAAACACTATTACTTGCATCACATTCTGTTGGTCTTAGATCCAAGGTAGGAGAAAAGACCCTGCTTCTCAATGGGAGGGGTATGAGAAATTTGGAGACACACAGTAAAACCACCACAGCAGAGAAAAATCTGTTTAATTTTGCTTAACACAACTTTTATCAGATCCCACTTACATGTTGGCATGGGATGAACTGTATCCTCGTCAAAAATTCATACATTAAAGTCTGCTACTTCAGTACTTCCAAATATGACTTTATTTGGAAATAGAGTGGAAGCAACGTAAATAGGCATTTTAAGATGAGGAGTTGGTACGACTGTGCCCTTATACAAAGGGGAAATCTGAACACAGAGGCAAGACAGAACACATGTGAAGGCAAAGGCAGAAGTAGAGTGATACATTTTGAATCAAGGGACACCAAAGATTACCAGTGAGCCAACAGAAGCCAGGAGAGAGGCATAGAGTTGATTCTCCCTCCCAGTCCTCAGAAGAAACCAGTCCCATGGACACCTTGATCTTGGACTCTGGCCACCAGGACTGTGAAGCAATAAATTTCTATTGGCTAAGCCACCCAGTTTGTGGTATTTTGTTATAACATCCGGGCAATTGAGTACAGGTATTAAGTTATCCATTCATTCACTCCTTCAGCTAAATTCAGGATCCTTCACAGCCTCTGCCAACCCTCACTCTCACCTCCAACTTGCTTTCCTTCTCCTCATTGAGCTACTTAGTGTCCCCCTGAAACTAAAATTTTTGTAGATTCCATAAAATAACATAAACAAAGCTTAGTAAATAGCAATAAATACGAGGTCCTTTTTCAGTTGCAGGTCCTCTCTTGGTGGTCTCTTTGCTTTCCACTGACATGACACTGTGGCTTTGCTTTTCTGGTTGGGCCCTGCTTCCTTCTAGACACCTGAGCTTCTCATCTCCTAAAGAAACTGGAAAATGATATGGATCCCCAAGTAAGCTCTTCCCTCTGGCTCTACACAGTAGCCCCAGGCATTCCCAAGGACTGGGCAAAAACTCACAAAGCCAAGTACTGTGGAACAAGACACTGACACATTTCCAGGGTTCATGGAAGACTCTGAAGAAAGCGAATGCCCCTTGAGTGAGGTAGAGAAAACACTGCTGAACTGTGGAAAGGGATGGTGTTCAGTCCTGGCTCTAGCAAAAATGAGCTGTGTGATTTTGAGAAGGCCTCTGAACATCTCTGGGCTCAGTTTTCCCATTTATACAATCCAAATATCCACAAGGATCCTCCTTCCCATTAAGACCTATACAAAATTGATAGCCATCCTTTATACAAATTACAGAGTATCTGATGCCCTCCACAGATCTCTGTGCCTTTCAAGGGGTGCTGTTACTTTGTTCTTGGATCTACTTAGGGATCATCTTGATATCCTATTCTGCACTGAGGAAGGCAGATATGGAATTCAGCCCCTCCCTTGATCTCTTATATGAATGAGAATAGTGGTCTTACATCGTGTTCTCCACCATTGATTCTCCTGTGTGAACCCAATTTTTGGATCCCACTCCTACCTTGCTCACTTCAAACCACTCAGAAGTGAATATGATGGTATCTCTGGTTCCCAAGGTTAACATGTGATCCAGTCCTAGCCAATCAGAGCATCCCAAGCCCCAGGCCCAGTGATTAGATCAAAGATGGTCACATGGTCCTGGCCAATCAGATGAGAATTAGTACTGGATCTTTTGGAAGAGGGAGAACCTATACATAAGAGTGAAGCCAAATTAGAGAAAAGAGCTATAAGGAGACAAAGTTTCAATGGCATTATTCTAGGCCCTGGATCCAGCCATGGCTCATACATTCAATTTCAAAAGCAAACAAATGTTCCTAGCTTATTTGCTCTTAATCCAATTTGACTTGTATTTCTATCACTTGCTCTTGAAAGAAATCTGACTAATTTTAAACCTTTAAGGAAAACTTGAGCAGGTAGATGAATTTACAACACAGCAATGCAAATAACATGAATTCAGTATTAGATATCCTTGTTTCTAAAAGCTCTTTGTTCACTTTGTTCACTCAAATTCTATCCTCCCCTCTTGCTATTTATTTTAATGCTCTTGGTTCCAAATTTCTATTTATTCCTGGTGTGGAGTGGTGCAACTGCCCAGCACCACCTTCCCAATAAGCATTTATGAAGGTATTTCCCTAAACAAAGAAAATTCCCTCCCTGAGGGGAATTCTGTTACCAGCTACAGAGAAAATAAAATTTCCACTCCTTTACATAAAGAGGCTGAACAAGACCTCCTCTATGATTCTGTGCAACTTGAAAACCATGGAGTTCAAGATGTAAGAAAGCCATTAAAATTGTAGCATAGGAGAACGTTTTTCAAAATGCAAGTCACAACCCATCAGTGGGTCTTGAAATCAATTTACTGGGTCATAACCAACATTTTCTAAAATGAAAGAGAATAAAATAGAAAATAATAGAGTATACTGTAGATAATAGGAGTGAGTATTGGTTCATGAAAACTGTCCTTCAATTATAAATATATGTGTACTGTACACAGGCTGCACTCCATCATAGCTTAAATATTTCTCACTGAGTATCATGGTACAAAAATTTTTGAAAACAAGTGTTATAAATCAGTTCTCAGTGAAGGGAAAGATATTAGAAGTGAAAATTTAATGCATTTTATTTTTGTTTAAGAAATAACAGACAGGATAAGATCAATATATAGGTAGACATATATGTAAGTATATCTAAAAACATGGAATTATGTATACCAAAAAGTTAAATGATTATCCCTAGGCATGGAGAATTATAGTGTTTTTCATTTTCATGTGCATAATTTTTGTATTATCTAATTTTTTAAAAAGACATCTTTTACTTCTATAGCCAAAATATTTATAAAGATTATTTTGAAAGTAATTGAATTAAGTGGAAAGATAAGTAAAACACTGGAAGAAAAATATCTGGAAGAAATATATCCAAATATTAATAGTGTCAATCATATTAGTCCATTTTCCATTGTTATAACAAAATACCCAAGGTAGGGTACTTTATAAAGAAAAGAGGTTTATTTAGTAGGCAGAAAGTCTGAACAACATGGCACCATCTCTGGTAAGGGTCCCTTTGGATGGCAATGACTAAAACATGTCATTTGAAGGAGCAACTGCATGGCAGGACAGGAATCCAGAAAGAGATACAGGGGCCAGGCTCATTCCTTTATAACTTACTCATGTGTGAACTAACTGGATTCCTATAAGAATTACCCTAATCTCTTCGGAGGGCACACCCCCAAAGACCTAACCACCTCCACTAGGCCCTGCCTTTTAAAGGTTCTAACACCTCAACAGCACCACATGGAACACCAAGCCTCCAACACATGAACACTTGGGTTACAAGTCACAGCTAAGCCACACCACCAATTGATAGGCAGTGTTTTTTCTTTGACGTTCTTGTTGTTTGATGACTCTTTGTATTTTATAGATTTCCCACAACAAATATTTGCAAGTATAAGAAGAAAAACTTTTGTTGTTGTTATGTTTTATTTTAGTTCCATGATTCTTCAGTGGTAGAGGGACATTTGCAAACAAAACTTGAAAATAATCAGAAAATATAGGCATGGGAAAGAATGGCTGGGTGGAGCTGGGCAGGGAGGCATGGATAGAGGAGGATATGCAAATCTTTTGCATTGATTTTCTACATCACTGAGTTTCTTTTCTTCTTTTACTACTGTTTGAGGAAGGTATATGCTAGAATGCAACTTATATGTTCCAAATGTCATACTCCTCAACATTTGTTTGAAAGAGCATAATTTATTGAGACAGAAGTGTCACCGAGAAAGAAAGAAAGGGAGACAGTTCCTACCAAAGTGCCAGGAGTCAGGTAATGGCTAGACAGGAAACAGTGGTGTGCCTCTGAGACTACCCTTGAACATGATGCAAACAGTGGCACAGGATAAAAGAAAGGAGGCAGGGAGAGTCTTTTCACAGAAGATATTGCCGAGAAATTGAAAAACTGGGTCATCCCATCCTGTCTATCTAAACAATGAGGATGCTTGAAAGAAGGTAAGAGCAGGAATATTGCCAGGTGAATTGTGAGTCCAAAATTGTCAGTTATAGAAGGATATTATATGGGGTAAGTGGAGTAGGATGGGGAGAAAAGAGGGAGAAAGATGGGGGTAAATAATTATAGCAAACTAAATTCTTACTTGTGAATTTTTCAGAAGAACAGAAAAGTAGCATGGGAAGAAATGCATTTGGGGACACACACACACACGCACACACACAGAGGAAATTCTTACCTGGCCATGGTGCTGAGCAATCTACTGCCTCACCTAGGATGCTGAGTTTCTAAGGAAGAAACTGCTGTGTCCAAGTTTTGTGCCTGGAAAAGGGACCATTTCCTCTTCCTTCTTCTTTTCAGAGAATAACTTTTTTCTCTCTGTTCCATGTGCAAAATGGAGGACTGAATTGACATTTATTTTTATTTGTGTATCTTGAAAAGGATGGATGCACAAGGATGAAGAAAAACATTCAAACAGCACAAAAGGCAACCCGCGTCATGGAAGCTGCGTTCTGTGCCAGGTATGTTTCACTTTCTTCCAGGTTCACTCACCACCTACATAGCACCAAGCTGTCACCTATGTCCTCTGGCTTCTAGATGAGTTGGGACAATAGGAGGCACTGGCAGGCAATCAGAAGAAAAGACAGGGGGTGTCTAGGGCACTTATCCCCCTGGCACCTTTGCTGCAAGGTTGCCTCACAGATCACTGCTTCTCTCCAGCTGACCTTGTCAGTGTGATCTTTCTCCTTCATGACCCTGGTAGCCACTCTCTCCCCTTGTCTACAAGATTGGGCAGAGTCCACAGCATTGCTGATTCTATCTGTGGGTTACTTCAATTTCTACCATGTTCACTGCACTCATCCCCATGTAAAAAGCCCCTTGGTCAATAAACCCTTCTTGTATTTCCTTAATTTGAGCCTGCCATCCTCCCACTGCTAATCCTCCACCATGACCATTTCCTACCTCAAGTACAATTTCTTTTGTAACATAAGCTTTCTGTCTCTGTCTTTCTTTCTCTCTGCTAACAATGTTAACATATAATAAGCTTTGTTTGAAAACATACCTGGAAGATTGTTCCAGATGTCTTTTTGCACAATCTACTCTCTCCCTTCATTCTGCTCTGTCTTCTGGAGGTTAACCAATATGACAAGTGTCGTGGCCTCCTTGGAGCTTTGGTTGGGCTTTGCTGATAGGTGGCCAATTTCTAACAGAAGGCACTGACAGTAGATAAGAAGTTAGCAGGAAAGCCAGTTTAAGGCCTTTGTCTTTTCTGCCCCCTCCCTGCCAGGTTGTTATGGCTGGTGGCTTCCATGTTCAGAAGGTCACAGCTCCTGCTGGGCAGCCTTCTACAGACTTTCATTCTGCTAAGTCTTCCCTCTCTTTTTTTCTCCTACAAGCATAGGGATGACAACATTAAGTGATATCTAGACTTTATCTAACAATACATCAAGTATGACCTCATTCTTACTTTAACAACTGAGTAGTAGTCTATTGCAAGAATAATACATACTTATTTAACCCACTCTCTATTAGTAGATAACTGAGGTGAAAACAGTACTTATTATTTACACACTACTATGCACCTTTTTCTATAACATGTATCATTTCATCCTCATAGTCAACCTTTGGGACAATTATCATTATACCCATTTCAGAGAAGAGGAAATTGATGCTCAGAGAGATGATGATACGGATCAAGGTTACACAGGAAGTAAACATAGACACAGGATTTAAACCCAGTTCTACCTAACTCCAATCTCATGGTATATTGGATCTTGGTATGAATCTTAAGATCTTCCCCCAACAACAAATGTTAAAATTTGTTTTCTTTCTATAAATTCAATGCATTTTCAAATAAACATATTTATTAAAGTATAACATATGCACAGAAAAATACACAAATCATAACATATAGCCTTTAAAATTGAGTGAACACACCTAGAGAACCACTATTCTGACCAGGAAGTAGACATTATCAGCAGCATAAACCCTCCCTGGGTCATTCTCCCAGATATCATCCCCCTTCTTCCCTATGGATAATCTCTATTCTCATTTCTTCTTGATTTAATGCAATAAACATATCTATCTATTGTGCACTTAACTTCACTTCTTGGTGCACTTATTGCACCAAATTCTTATAGACTTTCTGGCTAAGATGGATGGGGATTGAATGAATACTTCTCCTTGAAAACACCAAAAAAAATCAAACAATATATATGAAACAAGAACTTTTAAGACATTGAACATTAGCCAATGAAGGACCATAACCTCTGAGTGCTAGGAAACAAGCAAACAAGGCAAGCCCTATAATTGCCCCAGTTTATAGAGTAGAGGGAGTTCCAGAATACAGCACAGGAGAAAGGAACAGCAGCCTTTGGGCTGAGGAGACAAAGTCTGGGAATTCAGGAAGGCCAAGGCATCTAGAATTTGCAGAAACTACACTAAAGAAGCTAGAGCTTCATAGCAAAGAAACTCAGGAGATTTTCTGAAGGTTTCTTTTGAGTATCCAGCTAAGTGGTGACCAATGCTTGAATGTGAAGAAACCAAGTAAGGCTACAAAAGAACCATCTGAAAGAATGAGAGAGAACTGTTGCTCACACAGGAGCAGGGATAGTATCTATTCCAACTAGCAGATGGGAAAAACTCATGATTTATGGGGCATCTAGTAGAGGACTCAGAAGGATTTATGTCACTAATTGGTCAAGATTAGCCACAAATCAAAACTGCCTAGCAAGGCTTAAAAGCAAGACTTAAAAAGATCAAACTTATCTAGGCCCTAGAAAAAAAGCTAATGAGAAGACAAAAGCTAATAGGAAGACAAAACTACCTAGGTAAAAGTCACAATGTCTGATATTTGATCAAAAATTACCTGGCATACAAAAAATTAGGAAAATATGATCCATAATAATATAAAAATCAGTCTACTGAAACTGACTCAGAAATGATCATGATTAATAGACAAAGACACTAAAACAGTTTTTAAGTAACTAGAGGAAAGATTGGACATGTTAAATAGAGATGCAGAAGATTTTTAAAAAACCCAGTTGAACCTCTAGAGATAAAAAATATACACTGGTCTACTGTTAAATTTATGTGGAAACACAAGAGGCCATGAATAGCCAAGGCAATACTCAGTCAAAAGAACAATGCAGGAGGTATCACAATACCTGACTTCAAACTATATTACAAAGCAATAACAATAAAAACAGCATGGTACTGGCACAAAAACAGACATGAAGACCAGTGGAACAGAATAGAGGACCCAGATATGAAGCCACACAACTATAACCAACTTGTCTTTGACAAAGGAGCTAAAAATATACGATGGAGAAATAGCAGCCTCTTCAACAAAAACTGCTGGGAAAACTGGTTAGCAGTCTGCAAAAAACTGAAACTAGATCCATGTATATCACCCTATACCAAGATTGACTCAAAATGGATCAAGGATCTTAATATCAGACCACAAACTCTAAAGTTGATACAGGAAAGAGTAGGAAATACTCTGGAGTTAATAGGTATAGGTAAGAACTTTCTCAACAAAACCCCAGCAGCACAGCAACTAAGAGATAGCATAGATAAATGGAACTTCATAAAGCTAAAAAGCTTCTGTTCATCAAAAGAAATGGTCTCTAAACTGAAGAGAACACCCACAGAGTAGGAGAAAATATTTGCCAACTATACATCAGACAAAGGACTGATAACCAGAATATATAGGGAACTTAAAAAACTAAATTCTCCCAAAACTAATGAACCAATAAAGAAGTGGGCAAGTGAACTAAACAGAACTTTCTCAAAAGAAGAAATTCAAATGGCAAAAAAACACATGAAAAAATGCTCACCATCTCTAGCAATAAAGGAAATGCAAATTAAAACCACACTAAGATTCCACCTCACCCCTGTTAGAATAGCCATCATTAGCAACACCACCACCAACAGGTGTTGGTGAGGATGTGGGGAAAAAGGAACCCTCTTACACTGTTGGTGGGAATGTAGACTAGTGCAACCACTCTGGAAAAAAATCTGGAGGCTACTTAAAAAGCTTGACATCGATCTACCATTTGATCCAGCAATACCACTCTTGTGGATTTACCCAAAAGACACAGGTTACTCCAGAGGCACCTGCACACCCATGTTTATTGCAGCACTATTCACAATAGCCAAGTTATGGAAACAGCCAAGATGCCCCACCACTGACGAATGGATTAAGAAAATGTGGTATCTATACACAATGGAATTTTATGCAGCCATGAAGAAGAACGAAATGTTATCATTCGCTGGTAAATGGATGGAATTGAAGAACATCATTCTGAGTGAGGTTAGCCTGGCCCAAAAGACCAACAAAAATCGTATGTTCTCCCTTATATGTGGACATTAGATCAAGGGCAAACACAACAAGGGGACTGGACTTTGAGCACATGATAAAAGCGAGAGCACACAAGGGAGGGGTGAGGATAGGTAAGACACCTAAAAAATTAGCTAGCATTTGTTGCCCTTAATGCAGAGAAATTAAAGCAAATACCTTAAAAGCAACTGAGGCCAATAGAAAAAGGGGACCAGGAACTAGAGAAAAGGTTAAATCAAAAAGAATTAACCTAGAAGGTAACACACATGCACAGGAAATTAATGTGAGTCAACTCCTTGTATAGCTATCCTTATCTCAACCAGCAAAAACCCTTGTTCCTTCCTATTATTGCTTATACTCTCTCTACAACAAAATTAGAAATAAGGGCAAAATAGTTTCTGCTGGGCATTGAGGGGGTAGGGGGGAGAGGGAGGGGGCGGAGTGGGTGGTAAGGGAGGGGGTGGGGACAGGGGGGAGAAATGACCCAAGCCTTGTATGCACATATGAATAATAAAAGAAAAAAAATACACTGGATGAGATTAATAATTAATAATGAAGAGGTCTGTTAGCTTTTCATCACTGGGACAAACACCTGAGAGTTTAAAGGAGGAAAGATTTGTTTTGGCTCATGCTTTCAGAGGTTTCACTCCATAATTAGCTGGCTCCATTGCTTTTAGGCTGAGATGAGGTAGAACATCAGGGTGGCAGGAGAACATGGCAGAGGCTACTTATCGCACTGTGACCAGTAAGCAGAGAGAGTGACAAATTTATCTTTCCAAGGCACACCCCCAATGATCCACTTTCCCCAAATAGGCCCTATCTTCCACAGTTCTACCTCCTCCCAACAATCTATTCAAGTTAGAAATCCATCAATGAATTTAACCCATTGATGAAGATAGGACCCTGGTGATCCGATCCCTTCTCAAAAACCTCATCTCTGAGCACTGATTGCACCAGGAACCAAGCCTTCAATACATGAACATTTTGGAAGGCACCTCATACCCAAACTACAATAAGAGGTAAAGATGAATGAACTTGATGCCATAGAAATATCTATTTTATTGAACATATCTGTCACCATTATTTTAGAGTCTGCATCTAACTCTAATATATGGATGTCTTTGGGTTCTCTTCTATTGTTTCTTGTTTCTCTTGGTTTTCTGTTATCTGGTCCTATCTCTGAGCATGCTGGCAAATTTTGATTGATTACAAGACAGAGTATATGAAAAAAATATATAGTTATTTTGAAGTCCTAAATGGTATTATTACCTTTCATTGATTTCTGACAGTCAACTATAGAATGGAAGATCATCTTACACTAGTCAGAGATGGAGTTAAATCTGGGTTTTGTCTTTGCAGACTATTTTCTGTTTGCTCTCATTCACAGAGTACAGTTCATCAATGGATTCTAGCTGGAAAGAAGAAAGCAAGAAAGGGAGGAGCGGGAGCGTAGACAGCAGAAACTTCAGGACTTGAGAACTAATAATGGCAGCTAAAATTTATTTTGTACCATTTCACATCATGTTTTGTGCCTAGCCTACTATTAACATGTTTATATCTAATATATAGAAGGTTGTATTTGTCAGATTTCTGCCACTGTGACAAAATACCTGAGAGAAATCAACTTACAGAAGAAGAGGTTTATTTCGGCTCTCAATTCGAGAGGCTCAGGCTGTGGTCACTTGGCCCAGGTGCATTTAAGCCTGTGACAAGGAAGTTGTCACATGCTTCGTGGCAAAAGCAAAGGGTGGAAAATGGCTGCTCAGCTCTGGCAAGTGGGAAGCAGAAAGAGAGAAAGAGCAAGGAGCCAGGGACAAAATATCCCCTCCTAGGACACACACCCTTACTTCCTCCAACTAGGCCCCACCACCTAAGCTCTCCACCACCTCAAATAACCCACTAAGTTATGAATCCATCAATAGATTAATCCATTGATGATATCGTAGTCCAATCACCTCCCAAAGGCCCCACCGCTGAACATCGCTGCCTTGGGGGCCATAGACAGACAGATAGCTATGTCATTTA
The DNA here is from genome assembly GCF_047511655.1 of Castor canadensis. Classification (NCBI taxonomy): domain Eukaryota; kingdom Metazoa; phylum Chordata; class Mammalia; order Rodentia; family Castoridae; genus Castor; species Castor canadensis. The sequence goes on along the minus strand of NC_133403.1, from coordinate 33,034,167 downwards.
ACCTCACGATGACTCTATAAATTTGATAGGTGATTTGATTTTTACTCTTCATAATAAAAAGATTGAAGTTCATATAAGTTAAGAAACTTCCCCAAGGTCAGTTGGCTAATAAATATGATTAAAAATCAGGATTTGGAACTCAGTTCTATTTGACTAAATTCCATACTTTCCATTGGATGCACTCCCCACCCAAGTCTAGCACTCATGATTCTGCAGTCAAGGTGGCCTACCTCTTTTATGAGAGTGCATTTTTTTAAATTCCAAATAGGATTTAGGGAGACTAGGAAAACAAACAGCCCTATAGGTGAAAAAAGAATTAACCTAGTGAGCTCTTCCAATACAGATGTCAGAATTTCAACTCAAATCAGTTTATGGAAGAGGGTAAGAAAAAATACAGACACAATAACAAAACAGTATTCACAGACTCATGAAAATGGAATTTTAGGGTAGTGCTATCCTTGTCTGCCTAGAGACAAGCACACCAACAAATTTCATCAGAATCCAATCTTTCTCTTCAGTCTGCTTCTCTATGAGTTGGCCTGGCTTTCTTCTTCTCTTACAGAAAGACTTTTCCTCATGGCACAAAAGAATGCCCTCAGACAGAGCCTGATTCATTTCCTTCTAGTTCTATGACCTGAAGGGAAGTTCCCTTCCCTTGAGTGTTTTACAAAAAAGGAAAGAAAAGAACAAACTCTGAGTAATCATTCTGATTGACTCAATTTGGATGACATCTGCATTAGGTTTTTATCACCAAAAAAAACTAAGGCAGGACACTTTATCACCTAAGGCAGGACACTTTAAAGGAAAAGAGACTTATTTAACTCACAGTTCTAGAAGTTCAAAGGCTTGGTGCCACCTTCAGCTTGGCTCTGGTGAGACAGAATGGCATACAATGGCGAGACTCTGTGAGGGAAAGAGATATCACAAGGCAAGACAGGAAACCATAGAGTGACTGAGGGGTCAGGCTCACTTTTATGAGAACCAACCCAGGAGTTGCATGAGAACTATCTTAAACCCTCCTGAGAACAGCCCCCACTGACTTAAAGACCTCCCATTAGGGACCACCTCTTACAGTTATCACCACCTCAATACCCCACACTTAAGACCATTAACCCTTTGGAGGAGATACCACATTCAAACCATAGGACATCCTTACCCCTGACCTAATTACTGTAGTCAGAAGATGAGTTTTTTCAATTGTCCAGACATGGGTGACAAGCCCATTCCTGTGATCTTCCATCATGAGCAAGCTATGTCAGAAACATAGATGTACATGCTTGTGTCTTTGCACCATGCCAGAATTTATTGAATAACAATAAATTCACAAGCTATACCAATTTTGTTGGTTTTAATTCACCAAGTACTACTGATTGCACTTGGTAGTTGTGACCATTGTCAATCAACGTTTCTTTTATTCCAATCTTAATTACTAACATTAAATCTCAGATCACACAGTGCACTTCACAAAATGATATATCAAGAGGTTTATCTATATGAATACAGGTATACATATATATTCATATAGGCTACAGAATGCTTAACAAAGTGTTGAAGTGACTGCAGGATTCAAAGAGGCCTTACTGAAGTTAAGAGCAGAGAGCTAACATGAACGCAAAGGGAGTCACTGCAAGTGGTGAGATAAGATATTAACACAAGGCACCCAGCCACAGATCTGTTCTGGCACAAAGCTGATTCAAGGCACAGAGCTTGTTCTAGACTTACTGGGTCTGGACAAATAGCAATTCAAGGGAGCAGTGTCACACAGGGGGACCCTGTTGAGCTGAAGTCCCTGGGACAGAGTTGGGAGTTCATTGCCTGTTGATACATTGATGCTTGTACCAGAAGGTCAGATAATGGGGCCCAGTGTTAGGTGCCCCTCCTTTTATATGATCCAGGTGAGGGAACACATCAGTCCTCATCTGCTCTGTTTGATAACCTCATGATCCTGGTTTTCTGCTATGGTTTTGATACTTCCATATGTTCATATATTCTTGATTTAATTTGATAAGTTCATAGACAGTGATATTTTATTTCATAAGTAAGTTATTTGTTAGTCTGTCTCCTGGTTTGTGCTGGTCAGATAGTTCTTGTTTACTTGCACAAATGAGAGGTAGGGTCATTCCACCTTAGTATCTGCACTCAAAATGGAGCAAACTGACACTTTATAAGATGGAGTCACTCAGGGCAAGGCCCAGCCTAAAATCTACTGTTCCATACAACATGGAGTAACTTAAAGCTGGTCACAACCTGATCTCCACACCCTCACAACAATCCCATGATTTGGAGTAGGACAAGCTCCCCAATGGATGTGTAGGTGCTAGGTAAGAAAAGCAGCCAATATCCACTGTGTCCTGGCACTGGGCCTCCACAATGAGATGTGGACTCTCAAAGTTGATATCAAGGTCATACAACCAACAAAATATCTCATTCCCTGAAGATCCTGCCAAGTTGTACAGTCAGGATAAGAATAGACTGTTTTCTGTCTAGTCAGGGATTGGTTAAACTACTCTTAAAATTATACACTTTAGTATGCACTCATTTTTAAAACCACATTAAAAGGCATCTATAAAAATGAAGGATGTCAAGGGAAGGAAAAGATAATGATAGAGCATCAGTAATATTGCATAACATAAGATGTGGAGTTAGAGGATATGGGGATGTGTACTGAAAGCTGTTAAAAAATGGGGAGTGGGAGGTAAAGGGGTAATGGAGAGTAATGAAAGGGGTTGAATGGACCAAAGTAAAGCACACCCACAGTGGGCATACATTGAGACACCCCTTTGAACATCAGCTTAAATATTAATAATGAAAACCAAGACTGTAAAATAGGTACAGTGCAGGGGGAGGGTACTAGTGAGAAGGAGGAGGGTGAAGAAAGGAGATTAAGGAGAAGGTATATGGTAGCTGAATTTCATATACCTTTATGAAACAGAACTAAGAAACCTCTTGCACTTGCTTTAAGTGGGGTGGGGAGGGGGCTGAGGGGGAGAGACGGTGGGGGTAATATAACTAATGTACAGTATAAATGTAGTCACAATATAAGAATTGTCACTATGATTCCCCCCTGTATAATGAATATATCTTAATAAAAATTTGTAGAAGAAAAAAAAAAACGAGGGATGCTTTTATCTTCTTATGTGAAAACAATAGCTTACAAATAGGATAAGTGGCAGGGATTCCTACCTCACCTCTGTGTTAGAGTCACCTGGGAATTTTATTTTTCTTTAATAGAAAATTCAGTGATGCCTAATATTTAATTTTAAGGCTCTGACTCTGAAGAGCTACAGTCTTCTTCTGTTATCCCAAACCTCCAGTAAAATCCTACTATTTACAGTCTTAGGAAAGTAGCATGTTGAGGGCATTAATAATTTGGAGTAGGGAGAAAATGAAGCTACAGCCAAGATGGGTGGGGTGTTAGTTTCCTGTGGTCACTTTAGCAAATTACTACAAATATGGATTAAAACAACAGACATTTATTGTCTCAGTTCTGGAGCAAGAAGTCCAAAATCAAGGCATTGGGAAGACCAAGCCCCATGCTCTTTCTGAAAGGTGTAAGGGAGATCTCTTCCTTGCCTCTTCCTAGTTTCCAGTATTTGCTAGTGATGCTTGGTGTTCTTTGGCTTGTAGGTGTATTACTCCAATCTCTGCCCCCATTGTCACATGGCATTGTCCTTGTGTGTCTTATGTCTTTACATCTACATTTTTTCCTCTCTTTAGGAGGACACAACAATTGAATTGGAGCCTGCTCTAATCCAGTGTAACCTCATCTTGACCATCTACAAAGACCCTATTTCCACTAGTGTGGAAGACTTGCACATAGCTCTTTTCAGGATGATATAACTCTACTAAGTACAGTAGGAAGCAGGCTAGAGTGTGTACCAAACAAGAAATTATGAGCTACTTGGAAATTCATAGGAACACTTGGAAGGAGATGCTGTCCTACCTGGGATGAGAGCTTGACACATCCTACTTAGATGATAAGGCACAGTCTACTTCTCCATGTGGTGAAGAAGTTGGTCTTTCAAGCCACTTGGAAGTCCCAATTATCTTATTATCTTAGCAGATCTGGTACAGGTAGCCCCATGTTGTTCTGATGAACTAAACAGAAATGTGACCCCCGCAACCCCCGCCAATTCAGTGAAAAAGCATTAGGGTAGCACGACAGGGTGTTGGAATAAATTGCTGAATGAGGAATAAGGAAAAAAATCTGTGCTTTCCACCAGTAACAAATTACCAAACCCTAAAGCTTCCTTCCCATTCTGTATTTGTAAAATGGGATTAACAGTTCATTAATTCCAATATGACCTCCCTTAGGACACCGTGATGTTAAGCATGAAAAGATGGAAGCGCTACATGTAAGGCAGCTCAGATTCCATCCAAAGTCTCCAATAGTGGAAATTCATTAAGAATATTCCTGGGGACTGCACTTCTTCCTCTACTATTGCACAGGTGTAACAAAGTGGTACATACCTGTATAATCTCAGCTACCCAGGAAGTAGAGGAAGGAAGATCCTAGTCCAAGGTCAGCCCCAGGGAAAAGGTTCGAGACACTCTCTGAAAAATAAATAAAGCAAAAAGTACTGGAGGCATAGTTCAAGTGGTACAGTGCTTAGTGCAGAGCCTTGAGTTCAAACCTTACTCAGTACTAGCCCAAAAAAAAAAAAAGGCAAGAAAGAAAGTGAAGAAGCAGGTTAATGTTACACTTTATTCTCTTCTTTCAGAGGAACCCAAATTCACCTCTTCCGTCATACTGCGATTTGGAGAATAGGGCAGAAATGGATGTAGTGTTAGAGGGCCCCCAGGGTGGCCAGGTAGCACGCGGTGATCTTTCTTTAATCGAATGAAGTATTGGAATCTTCGGAGGTGGCACAGACACACATTATCCAGTGGTATTTCATCCTGGAAGCAATTCCTCAATAGATCGCCAGCTACCAGGTGTCAAGGGAGCCCCAAGTTTTATTCTTGCCCTGGGCCCCATAATTTGTAACTCCAGTGCTGACATTTCAGTAAAAATACCCAGAAGGAGTTCTCTGGGTGCTAGATGCAACACAGAAAAGCATATTAAAGATATTCAAGAAATGATGACTTTTCCAATAGGTTTTTAATGCCAAACATATGTATTACTGACTGAAATTCAAGTGTTTACCAGATTTTGAGATTTCACATCAGCTACCCCAGCTGGTGTCTGACACATTCTGAAATTTTTCTTCTACTTGATACATCTATTTTTAATCCCCTTCGGATGCCTTTCTTTGGGGCAAATTAGGAGGAAAGGATGCCTGTCGCTCCATGTCCTTCAGTTCATATTTTGCATAAATCAACCAGGAATTAAGAATTAAACAATCACTTCATATCATAGTTGTCAAATATTTCACTGTTGGGGGATGCATTTGCATAACTGAAAACATGTTGGCCTCTCAGCATTTAAGGGATGTGGAGAATATCAAAAAAAGCTTTTTAAATATCCATGAGAGTGACGCTAGGAAGAGACCAGGCGATCAAAGGCAATAGGAAGCCCATGTAACAGATGAGGGAGAAGGGAAAAGGCAGGTGCCCAGATTCAAGTGCAATCTCCATGATTGCTCCAATCAACACTGACCTAGTTTGGGTTCCCCAGAAGCAGAGACAAAAGTTTGGATATAAGTGTTTTATTTGAGAGGCTCTACAGAAAGTACGAGAAGAGAAGGAAAGTAGGACAGGGAAAGAAAATAAGCCAGTTTGGGGTGTATTGGTGCTTAGGCAATGGCTGGGGTAATGGAGCTGCCCACAAGTCAGTCCTATAGGGGAGCTTGGGGGCACAGTAGAACATGCCCTAGAGAGGGAGAATGTGCGGTACTTATCCAGAAGCTCCCTCAGTCCTTTCTTTATAATTATCCCATGAGTGTTTGTTTTTTGCATAGACCCCAGGAGTCACGTGGCTGGTACATGCGTGTCCTCACCGCCCTTCCCATCTGATGACTGAGAGAATGTTCCCTCCTCTTTCTGCAACTTTTTATTGCAAGCTTAATGGTCCAGGTTTCCAAAGTGGACATACTTTTGCCAAGGACAAAGCATGGATTTTATTAGCTAGGGCCATAAGGACTTTTGACTCTATGTCTAGAAGCTAGCAGATGAGGAGTCACCATTTTGGCAAGAAAAATTGATGCTGATCAATTACACAATAGGTTCAGGAAGGAATCCAGGAATGATTCACTTGGGTGCCTCCTCCCTAGTCTTCGCTTGTCCAGCTTTGCTTAGGAACAGACAAATCCAGCAACCCTGAGACAATGAGGAGCATGGATTTCTTAAGGGCCCAGAATCCTCAAGAACAAAGTCTGTGGTCACACCATTATCTAAGGCATCCAGCCCTGCAGAAGGAGCTGCTGAGGCTGAGGGGGATTGGGACTGGATAGTGGAAGTGGAGGAGGGTGAACACCAGGCTGCAGCAATGGGGCAATGGTTTGCTTCACTAATCTCTCTCTTCTCATTTTTCCCTCAAGAAGAGGGGCCCACAGGAGTCATGAGGGTGGGCACGCACCCTGGAGTGAATGTCTGCCGTACAAAGATGACCTGGGCAGGCCAAGGAGATGTCCAGCTTGGATGTCATACAAAAGAATGCTGCACTGAACATAGTGGATTGGCAACACTGCCTCTTTGGATCCAATGCATGCTTTTACCCCACTGCATGTATCCCGCCCTAAAATGTTCTGAATCAGTGACTGAGTAGTGTTGGGGTTCTTAGAACCAGGCCTTTCCTGACCTTAGGGGAATCATCTAGTAGGCACCTTTGACTTGAGGCCTCTCTGTCAGCCTGGACAAAACTTTCTCAGTGTTGTGTCTCCATGTGTGGTCCCTCCTCCTCAATCCTTCCTTCCTTCTCTCTTTCAACAGACTCCCCATGCCTGCTCCTGTTCCCTCCTCTTTGCATCATTTCCCCCAATAAATATCTTGCTGTTGTACTAGTCCATTTCCATGGTTGTCACAGAACACTGGAGTCTGAGTAACTTATAAAGAAAAGAGGTTTAGTTGATTCACAATCTCAGAGGCTGGAAGTCCAAGCAGTATGGTATGGAGCTCCCTGGCCAGGTGTCATGGCATAAAAACATTTGAGAGAAAGAGGTTACATGTGCAGTCAGGAAGCCAAACAGACTACGGAGAGGCCAGGCCTGTTCTTTTGTAACAGTCCTGTCCCAAGAGCTAACCAGGGTCCCACAGGAGCCACATCAAACCCTTCTGAGGACAGCACCCTCCATGACCTAGTTACTTCCCAGTAGACCCCATCTCTTTTTTTTTTAATTTTTACTTTATTCATATGTGAGTACAATGTTTGGGTCATTTCTCCCCCCTTTCCCCGACCCCTCTTTTACCCCCCCTTACCACTCGATACCTGGCAGAAACTATTTTGCCCTTATCTCTAATTTTGTTGTAGAGAGAGTATAAGCAATAATAGGAAGGAACAAGGGTTTTTGCTAGTTGAGATAAGGATAGCTATACAGGGAGTTGTCTCACATTAATTTCCTGTGAGTGTGTGTTACCTTTAATTCTTTTTGAACTAACCTTTTCTCTAGCTCCTAGTCCCCTTCTCCTATTTAGGACCCACCTCTTAAAGATCCTACCACCTCTTTATCCCACCACACTAAGGACCAAGCTCCCAACACATGACCCTTTGGGTGACACACTTAAACCACAGCCAAGCAATGGCACACATCAAATCCCATTCTGAGATTTTCTTCTTGGAAGATCTCAATTGGGATGTCCTTGTATGTGTTCCTTCATTGAGTGCATATGTGTGTGTGTGCTCTCCAAATAGCTAGATTGAGAAATGCCATTACACCAGGGAATTTTTCTCATTAAGCCCCATCTTCAAATAATCGACTGATCTAGAGAATGTTTTGGTTAATATGATCATAAATTAAGAATTGCCAGTTACTGTACTAAAGGCTTTATGTGTATTATATCATTTTCATGGTGTGTACTATTCTTCATATTCTAGAATGAGAAAACTAAAACTTTGGGGAAAAATTATTTGGGTAAAGTCACAGAGCTGGTGTGACTTTTATGCATGTCTAGCACAAACACGTCCTTTGGGCTAGATGTTCTGTTTTGCATAGATTTTTCCCTTTCGGTTTTCATCATAGTCCTGTGAGGATTAGCATCATTGAGGTCGCTCAGTGATAAGTCAGTCTGACTCCTGAGCTCATGTCTTTATCACCGCATGCCTCACAATAGCCAAGTTAGGAAATCATCCCTGGTGCCCATCAATGGATGAGTGGACAAATGAAATGTGTAGATTCACAATGGAGTATTATGCAGTCATAAAGAAGAATGAAATTCTGTTGTTTTCAGCAAAATGGGTGGAACTAGAGATCATCATGTTAAGTGTTATAAGTCAATCTCACAGAGCCAGATATCACATATTTTCTCTTTGAGTCTAGGGGAGGGGGAAAGGATACGAAAGTAAGGGGAAACTATTAGAAATGTGGAAGAAGAAAGGGGGAGGAAAGAGAGGGGATAAGAAGAGTAATGGGGTTTATTGCAGCACTATTCACAATAGCTAATCTATGGAACCAGCCAAGATGCCCCACTACTGACGAATGGATTAACAAAATGTGGTATCTATACACAATGGAATTTTACTCAGCCACAAAGAAGAATGAAATTTTGTCATTTGCAGGTAATTGGATGGAACTGGAGAACATCCTCTTAAGTGAAGTTAACCAGGTCCAGAAAGCCAATGGCCACATGTTTTCTCTCATACGTGGAATATAGACCTAATATAATACAAGTGATATTATGAAAAACAGGTCACACTAAGGGGAGCTCACATACAAGAGGGGAAGGGTAAAAGAGTGAAGTTAAGAAAGTGAATATGGTTGATGTACTCTCTATACAAGAGTGAATATGGAATGTTTAAACCTGTTGAAATCACCACAAGAAGTAGACCAAGGTAGAAAGGAGAAAAATGGAGGAGATGAACTAATTCGGGTTATAACACATATATACATGGAAATGTCACAATGAAGCTTTCTGTACAACTATCTTATACAAACAAAATGTCTTTTTCCAAAAATAGGGTACAAGAAGGTAAAACAGGTCCTGTCTAGGGACTGATATCAGTGGTAAGGGGAAGGATATAAAGAAATGAGGCAGCAAGGTGAGTCTGGTGGAATATTATGCACTCACATATGAAAATGAAAAAATGAGACATGTTGAAACTATTCCAGGAAAGTGGGGAGGGAGGATAAAGGAGAATGATGGAAGGGGTGAGTTCAACTATGATATATTGCAAGAACTTTTGTAAATGTCACAATGTACCCCCAGTACAACATTAATAAAAAAAAATACAGCAATAATAAAAAAGATTTAAAAAACACAGTTCCCATGTAGATGTCCATATGTTGATTTGGTCTTCCCAGTCACTGAAGTTATTTATGCTTCTGGTGAAATTCTCCCAAACTTAGAAAATTAGACATATAATCAATAATGTGAAATGAGGTTTTGTGTACATGGAAATAGATTTGATACAATGAAAATGTGAAAACTAAGGAGTAATGGGAGTGAATATGGTGAAAGCCCATCCTAGAATATGCACATGTGGTAATGTCCTGATGAAACCCTGTATTTTGTACAATTATAAAACGATGCTGTGCATCCATGTATTTCCTCAGATTGAGCCAAAATCCCTCTTCACCAAGTCTGTTCCACAAAACCATATGCCTTTTCTGCTTGGGGCTGAACGTTTCCCATTTCTCTCTTGTCTCATCCCCAGTCCATCCTCTAAAATTCTGTTTTTCTGCATCATTTACAAGTCTTTGCTGGTTGCTTCCTGCAGCCCACAAAGGAAACAGGAGGACCAAAACTTCCTGTGAAAGGAAAGGTCAGATTCAGTCTTCAGACAATGGTGAGAAAATAATGACTTCCAGCCATCGCCTCTGGAGCTGCATACTGAGGCGTTTTGCATTCTGTCTGGGGAGTGTCTTCTCCCAGTGAACGCCCTCTAAGGAAGATGGGGCCAGGTTGATATCATAATTGGAAGCTCAAGATTTGGGGATAGAACATGATCTAGACTGATCCAGTGAAAATAATGCCGAGGGTAAGGTAGAATCTAAACACGTGCAATAAAGTTTACTGCAAAGTGGGAACACTTCCCCACCACCCCCGCCAGAGGTATTGGGAGAATTAAATAAATTAATGTCTGTGAAATGCTTAGTGCATTTCCTGACACAGAGCAAGTGATCAATAAATATTAGTTAGCAGTACTATCTGCTACAAAATGAGCCCAGCACGCTGAGAATGCCTAATTCTTCCTCCGGAAGGAATGTCAGGGAATAATAATAGGATCCCTCAACCAGGACTCCCCATGTGGTTCAGTCTTTCTCCACATCATCTATTTTAACTACCTCGATCAACCTACTGTCCCAGTTTCAAAGATCTGGATGCTAATCCTCACAAAATTAGGAATCCTATCACCAGGTCACGCAACTAAGGGCTTAACCCTGCCATTTCATGTTTCTGTGCCTTGGTTGCCTAGTCTGTAAAATCAGGCAATGAACCACCATCCTTAAAGGGAGCTGTGAGGAATTCCGTGAACATGCAATGTAAAACATGGAGCATAGCATCTGGCACATTAAGGATGCTTAATAAATGTCATGCATACATATATATGTAAAGGTGTTTATATTAATAACACATTTATATGTATTTATATGTGTGCGCATTTATCTCATCTGTGTGTGAGCTTTCAAGGGTGAGGAGGAGTTTTTGGGGTGAGAAAGGGGAGAAATAGGCATCTTGAGTTAAGAATTACAGAGCAGAAGGCCACCCCAATCCAGAGCATAAGAAGTCGCTCAGGTGAAGCAGTTTGAAAGGAAGGAGTCTTGTGGTCAGGTGGAGAGAAAGGGTTGAAGTCCCCAGGTCGGAAGGGAAAAACCACTTTGGAGAATGTGGCTCTGCCAACCACCTGCTCAACGATCAACCGCATCCCAGCAGCCTGGGAGAGTTCGTGGCCGCCTCCACCAATCCCAGTCAAGGAGGAAGCGTTTCATGGCGTCCCGTTGCCAGGCAACCTGGCCTCGCCCCAGCAGTTAGGGTCAAGGCTGAGCCCGCACTGGGGGTCGTTTGACCTTCCTGGACGCTGGTGGAGACTGGGGATTTTATCAGTGAAGTTTTATCTTTTTTTAGTTCACATTTTATTTTGCTTATAGAAGAGAAAGATATCCCCTCCCACCGAGGGAGAAAGTTTAGAAAAGTTTATTTGCAGGCTTACCCGATTCTACCCTAACCTGTTCGTGGGACACCCAGATGACTTGCTTCCCCATTATTCGTGGGTCAGAAACCCTTTTGGAGTCCGTGTATTTGGGACTGAGGAGTCAGGGAGAAATTTCTGGAACCTTTTACACCAGTGACTGCTGAACTGGAAGATTCTGGGGGGAAAAAAAACGTGGAAAACGTGAAGGATTTCCAAGATGACCAAGGTACCAGCCACCAAAAAGACGCAGAGTTCCCCCAACATGGGGGCCATGTGGCCCTTTTATTCCTCAGAACAACCGACACAGGTAAGTCTCCCTCTTTGCTGAAATCAGTCATGTTTTGGAGAACAAGTGAAATAGGAATTTGTCTCCAGACAAGGAAGAGGGGGAGGGAGAAGAGTCGTGATATAATTAAATTGTCGAGACACATCTCTGTTGCTCTCAATGGCTGGTTTCTGGTGAATGAAAACACGAATCAGAACAGTGAGCTGGGTCATGTCATTAGCCAGTAATTCCAAAATGATGGAATAAATCAGCAGTGACATGGTGCAACATCAGGAAAAAATTAAGATGAATTGTAGGTTTGCCATCACAGAACTTATTTTCAGAACTCCTCCAGGGTCAGGAGGCATGCACATTCTTTCTTTGTCGAAAGACTGTAGAGTATCAAGCTTTTGGGGTTGAGAGCTAGGCTTGAGGCTCACCTGCTGTGAGGCGTTAGACAAGTTACTTAGCACCCCTGAGCTTATATTTCCTCCTGTCTACAGAATGAGAATGAACTAGACAGAAATAGCGTGGAGACAAAAAAAAGTCAGATATGGAAATTGTCTAGCATGACGCTAATGCCTGATAACGTGTGTGTGGAACCTGAAGTTGTGTTGTAGATTATAATGATAAAGAAAAGTTGGAGTCAAGGGTTTCTGTGGGCATGCGACCATAACTGGGAAGGTCACAATTATGAGTGTCTTGGTTTGGTTCCCTCACACCCTTCCATTGCTGTGAATTGGCCAAGGTAGGAAAAGAGGCAATGCAAGCCCACTAAGCCCACTCTGGTGCCCCCAAAGAGCACACCCATGGCTCATAGTCAGGCCCCAGGAAGGATGGCTGGGGCAAGGGGAGTTCATGCACTTTACATGTGGTCCACACTGTTCTCAAGCATCCTCATTGCTCAGCCCTCTGAGTGAGCCTACTCTGCAAGATGCAGCCTCCTGCCTCTTTTCATCTCTAAATGCTGCACCCGGTGTGTCCCACCACAGCAGCTCCCTCTGGATCAAACAGAGGGGGAAGGAGACTGAGGAGTGAGCTGGATGTTTCACTAGCCAGGGTAAGTATCAGAGCAGACACCAACAGCCTGGGTTTGTCCTGAGTTTGCCCCTCAGCATCCCTGTGGTCTTGGGAAAGTGACAGAACTTCAAGTCTTCGGTGATGTCGTCTACAAAATGGGGATAGCATGGCACTTCCTCATGGGATTGCTGTATTAAATGACTCAATGTATGCCAAAGCCCGTAGACTAATTCTTTGACATATAGTAAGTACTCCCTGGATTTCAGTTTTGTTGTCATTTCATTCACTTAGTAAAGATTTATTGAATCCATGTTATACATTAAACACTTGCTGTTTTATAAAAAATGAGGCTCTCTTCCAAGAATCTTACCTCTATAGAGTGTATGGGCTGGGGAGTGAAAGAGATAAGAGACATGATAAAAATTCAAGGTGATTAATGATGTGGTGATGTGGGAACAAAGAAAGGGGACAGCTAACAGAGAAGGAGAGAGAGAGAGAATCTTGTATGGGGGAAGAAAGAAGCCATGTACCTAAGTAAATGCAACAGTTCCCACCCAAGGACAGAGAGATGAAGAATACTAAGGAAGAAGGAGAGGTCCAACTGCTCATCCCTCTTGAGAGGAAGGCAGTGGAATTCCAGGGTCAAGGGACAGGAGAAAGTCTCCCAGGGAATTGTTGGACAAACTAAGACCTCAGGCACAAAAATCTCATCAAAATCCTTCTGCACCCCCCCCCCACTTCCTAAGACATAATATGGACCTCAGGATGTTCCTTGCTGTGATTCAAGGATCATGCCTTTCTGAACTTCAGCTTTTTAGAGCCACTGGAAGTCATTGATTAACCCAGGCTAACTAGCAAGTGACAATCCCACAAGAGAATACAGGGAAATCGGATTGACTTCCTGCATCATTGTGACCACAATTATGATGGTTGGTATATTTTGACTGTTTGTCGTGTACCATGTTGTGAACCAATGCTTTGACTTAAGTGTGATATTTTCCGGAACCTTCTACAATTCATCAAGGTGAAAGCTGTTACATCCTCGTGAGGGAGACGGCAACACCAAGACTTAGGGAGGACAGATCTCCCAAGAGCCCAGGCAGCAAGGAAGAGGACTGAGATTTGAACTTGAAACTCTTGCTCTAAACTTCAGCCCCTCCCTGTCTCACCAGGATAATCCACCTATGCTAACAGGTTGTCTTGCTCAGGGACCAGAATGGCAGGGGACATAAAAAGAAGGTGTAAGACTTGATCAAATAGTTTCCAGTTCTGCTTGGAGGAGGGAAGGGAAGAGTGAATAAACTAGAACAGCAAAACGCCAGGTGGCCAAGTAAATGGAGGCACCTGGCATCTTGGGGAGAAGGTGTGATGGGGCTGGGCGGGCTGGTAATGGAATCCACTGCACGCTACTGTTCTGGATGGTGCTTGAGAAAACCCTGGAAGTTTTCTGAAACCAGCCCCTTTTCCTTCTCACAGGGCTAGAAGTTGCAATATCAGAACCAATGTTACATTGGCAACTGCCTTGCACAGGATCTTCGTATGGTTTGGTTTGCTTTTATTGTCAACCAAAAGGATATAAACATACAAACTCACTAGTTGGCAGTCATGTGCTGAGGAAGACTTCCAGCCTGTGTGGGCCCCCTAATTGGTTTAGGGATTCCTTTCTCCCTTTGCTTCCCAAGGAAGCAAAAGAGACATCTGATAAGACTGGCCATGGCATGTTGTGTGCAGGACTCTATGGACTCACAGTTTCTGTCTTGGAAAAGACTAGGAAAAAGAGGCCATAGAGAAATTCCCCTCTGAGTTCTACAATGGAAATGCAGAAATAACATTTGGCTGTGGTTTATACATGCCCTGTCTCTTGGTGCTGAAGTTCCCATATTGCTATCATTAAAAACCCAGGGGGAAAAGTTGATCCCTGATTTGTGCAGAACCTAAAACTTCCAGAAACCGTACTAAGGGGTTTACTCATATCCTAGCTGGGTGTTCTGCAAACTCTGTGAATTCAGACCCCAATCCTGCCACTAGGCTGGGTGACCTTTGGCAAATCAGTTTCTCTCTGTGCCTCAGTTTCCAACTCTGTGAAGCAAGTGAGCCATATTTTATCTAACCTAAGAAGCTTCCATTTTAAGATGCATCTTCATTTTTGTGTGGTTAAGAAAGCTCTACTGATTGATGAGATAATAAGATGTGTCCCTGTTTCTGAGATGTTAAAATGCAGAAGCAAAACATGCGTCTTATAACAGATGAAGTTCGGCTAAAAGTGTCCCACCCTCATAAGGGTGAGTTAGTATGGGTAAAGCCCACAGAACAGAGCCAGGCACAGAGTCAGTGAAAAACTGAAAGTCAGCCACCATGACTGTGTCATATAATCCTGCTGACAACTCTAGGACAGAGGTGTTCTTGTGATGCCTTCTTGCACCTGGGTAGACTGAGGCCAGAAGAGCCCCAGAATCTAATTCTGTGCTGAGAAGTGAGTGGTCAGATGCAGGGGCAGGTGCAGGAAGAAGGGGACAAACCTGGCAGAACTCCAGATATGGAGAAGATTCAGCTGGGCTGCCTGGAACATGAAAAGGAGAATAATTTCTCTTCTGCAAGAGAAATCAGCACAATGGGGTTCCATTGAAAATGTGAAATGATTTTCCTCCCTGTCCACATAGGAGAAACTGTGACCTAAAGCGGTAAATTCTGGACTCTAGTCGGTCCTGAGCAGCTTCAGAGCTGGGTGAGCTCTCTGGCCTCTAATCACGGAAGCCACACCCCCTGCACCGAATCACTGATTAACCTGAAAAATAATCAAATAAAAATATCTAACAACCACTTGAGGTTTACCTCTGCTTGTATATCATGCACAGCTTAGGCCAGGAAACTAGCAATGAGTCCTTTTCTCTCAGGGGTGGGGACATCACTGTATGAGACATTTGCAATTCCAGGACTTTTTAGCTTTTAGGATCTCTCTCCCTCTCCCTCTCCCTCTCCCTCTCCCTCTTCTTCTCCCTTCCTCCCTCCCTCTCTCTCTCCCTCTCCCTCTACTTCTCCCTCTCCCTCTCCCTTTTCCCTTCTCCCTCTCCCTCTCTCTTCTCCTTCTCCCTCTTCTTCTCCCTCCCCTCCCTCTCCCTTCTCCCTTCTCCCTCTCTCTCTCCCTCTCCCTTTTCCTCTCCCTCTCCCTCTCCCTCTCCTTCTTCTTCTCCCTTCCTCCCTCCCTCTCCCTTTAATGCTCTGGACCAGTAATGCTTGCCTTAGGGAATCTTGCTGTAATTGCAAAGCCATGTGACAGTTGGCTCCCCACCATGACAAATCAAGATTCAGGGAAGGAGCATATTCACTACCCCTTGATGCAGGAGAAGCGATAGTCCAGACAGAATGAAGTAAGCTCTCCATCCCTCTGCAGAAGCAGCTGCTCAGGGTGGGAGGGGGTGAGAGAGTAGTGGATAAATGGCTCATAGAGTCTTCTTGGTATGATAGAAGCTTAGAGACCAGTTAGGAACTCTGTCTCTGAAGTCAGACAAAGGTGGCTTCAAATTCCCTTTATGATGCTGTCTAGTGTGAGAATCTGTAAAAGGAGTTGAATAATACCAGGGTCTATGAAATGGATGTGTTGGGAGAATTAAATACAATACTACTTGTGAAATATTGAGCATAATTCCAGGTATCCAACTAACCCCAGTAAAAGGTGATCGTGGTTATCATGATTGCTTGTGATCCTTTCTCTTCTCTGTCTGGATGTGAATGTCACCACCACTACCATGCTGAAGATGTGGTCAGCCCAGTTTTGAGGGCAACAGGAGACTGTTAATGGTAGAGTGGGGCCCATCAAGAGTACGGGAAGAAGCAGGTCTAGGCATATATTTTAGATTTGGTGTAAGAATGTTTACCAGTTTGTTGGGATATCCCCAAACTTTGCTCATTTCATAGGGTGCAATGTCTAAGACTAAGATTCTGCCATGGGTGCAGCAAAGGAACCACAGAGAGTAGGAAAACAGAAAAGATGATTTACTAACAAAGAGTAACTATACCTGGACGTGTGGGGCCGGCAGTTGGATAAGGACAACTTCAAAACTGTCATGGCTTGAGATTTTAATATCCAAAAGGGTGGGGTTAGGTGGTACAGAATTGAGGCCCTCTCTTAGTGGCTCCTTTCCAAATGGTTTGACAGTCCAGCAGTGGCTGCCCAGGTGTGGGATTTTATACATCACACTTTTGAGGTGAGAACAGGTGCCTGCACCTTCCCAGGTTAGTGCCACCAGTGGACAATCACAGAAGTCATTACACCCTCAAGGTGCTTGCTCACTTTGATATGGGAGTGGATTCCATAAGGAGGACATAGGGCCATGATCTTAATTGTTGTTCCAGTGTGGGGGCCATGTGAGATTTTTAGAATCTTACAGCCTAGGGCATTTCCTCATTCCTGTTCATGCCTACCTAGCTACCTGCACTAATGAGAACGTTTGCAAGAATAATGAGGTCCCTTTCAGGAGAGAGTTCATCCTGACAGCAGAAACACCTGACCCAGCTAAAAACCTTAGTTACCTGTGATCCTACCTGCTTGGAAGGCTGAGGCTAGAGGATTATGAACTGCTGGAGCCCAGCCTGGGTGATGCAATGAAACTCTGCCTACAAAAAACATCAATCGACTAATTGGTTGGCCAATTAAAATCAGGGTGCCCCAAGCATGGTTTGAGTTCCTTGGATTTAGCTCTCAACCAAGTCCCATTACTCACATTTAATTCCATGGAAAACCACAGGTTAGTGAGAAAACAAGAGGAAAACATGACGCATCACTTAGGACCATTTCTAGTTGCAAGTAAGAGAAAAACTAAAAGCCAATGACATGAATGTGAATTTGTTTTTTCTCATGTAAGAAGTCTAGAGTGGGTGACTGGTGTCATTAGTTCAACAGTTCACTGATTTCAGGGCTCAAGAGGGTTTCTTCACTCATGGTTACAAAAATGGCTGCCCCAGCTGCAGGCATTACATCCATGTTCCAGCAAAAAGGGAGGGAAAAATGCACGGTGAGAGCTCTACGCATCCTTTTTATGAGGCAAGCAAAGGAACCTTCCCAGCTTATTTCCTCTTATGTCTCATTTTCCAGAACAGTGCTGCCATTCATTGCTAAGTATAAAGAATGACTGGGAAAATGTATATCTAACACAAGTATAGGAAGCAGAGGCATAGGAGAGAGGGTGCTATTGAAGATGAGTATTATTTGGGTTGAATCAACAGTGATTGGTACAAATGATTTCACAAAACTCACACATTGAGGGTCCTGACCCACACCCTGGCAGAACTTGACATCCTCCAAAAAGAGATACACTCTATTCCCAACTCTACACAACTGCTTAAGAAATCTTGAGGGCTTCTGTCCATAGTGGTAGCTTACAAAACCCATTAGAAAGCCATGGGAACCAGGGAGAAGAGTAGAATCCCCAGTTGGGACATTCAGTCATTCAGCTAATACTTACAGAGCTCAAAGTATGCACCCAGCACAGTTGTAAGGCACAGAGACAAATAAAAGATAATCTCACAGGACACCAACCTGGAAAATGAACAGCACACTCACAGGGAATGATATGAAGAGGGACCTGGAATAGTGGAATGTACGCCATCTCTATTTCCTGACTCCCCTTTCATGGGGCTTGTGGAAAATCTGGTTAGACAAGAAGGAGACCTGGTCTTGACTCCTTTTCAACATCCTCACAGCTTCCAAAGACTCAGCCATCAGCTGCTAAATTCAAACACTGTAGAAATCCATATGGGGTTCACTGGAAAGTAGCACTTGTATAAAATCTGACAGAAGCCAATTAAACCTTTCTTGGACTGAATAAGCCAACATATTTTTTCTCGGGGATCTTTCTGACAGCTAAATTCAAAACCGTAATTGTCGGTAATGGGATACCTTCTATCATGAGACGGTGGCATTTTCCCATCTCAATTCCTGTTTTCAAACTCTGCTGAGAAAATTTCTTGTGGGGCTCAATTTCCATCGAATGTATTTCTGCCTAAATTGGAATTTATGCACTCGGTGGTTTTATTTAATAACTCAAAAATCAGCTGTAAAATCTGCTTGTAAGACGGAAGTGGGTTGGAGTTTTCATAAGGTGGGAGGCTTTTAGGGCTGGGATGGGTGTGGTGTGTTGTCAGGGGGATTTGTGGTGGGCAGTAGCTCAGTGGCATCTTAGGCTGGTGCATGGTCAAGGTCATCTTTTGAGGTATGTATTGAACTCCTACCACGTGACAGATGTTTTTGGAGGCACTAAAAAGAATCAAACTTTGGTTCTTCTCCCAAGGAATCCACATATCATGAGAGAATATTCATAAATATATAGGATCAAGATGGAAAAGACAAGTACCACAAAGAATGGCAAACAAACATTCAGGTGCATGTATCCATGAGGATTTGGTTCCAGGACCCCTGCAGATACAAAAATTTGAAGATGCTTAAGTCTCTTATACAGAATGATGTAGTGTGTACGCAGAACCTAGGCACATCCCTGTGTACTTGAAATCATCTCTCTGGAACTCGTAATACCTAAAGCCATGTATATAGCTGTTATGCTGTATTGTTCAGGGAGTGATGGCAAGAAAAAAGTCTGTACATGCTCAGAAGAGATGCACATGCATTTTTTTCAAATATTTTGATCCATGGTTGGTTGAATCCGTAGATGTGGAAGCTGTGGATGCTGTATTTAGGAGCTTGAAGGGGGAAGCAAGTTCTATCAAGAGAAGAGGTATGCACCAGAACCATCTGATCTGAGTCTTCAATGTTGGCTAAAGTAGACTTGGAGTGGTCCGAGACACAGAGCCAAAGTGCAGACTTATTTTCTAATTTGTGTGGTAGAGTGGGGAGGTATTGCTATTCTCCAAGGCACAAGCTCTCTCTCACACCCTGCCTCACAGATTGCTCCCCATGAAGCTCGAGTAGGTCAGTCTTTTCACACTCTCTCTTTATGTAAACAAAGTCACCCAAGTTTCATAAGTTCCCAGCACAGCTTTAAATAAGTGCAAAGATCAAATGTGCTACTTATTTCCAATATTTGAATCTTAGCAGGCAGAGTTTCTCCAACTTGGCACTGTCAACATTTTGGACCAGATAGGCAGTGCCAGGCACCATAGGACGCTGAGCAATATCCCAAGCCTCAGCACTCACTAGATGCCAGTAGCACTCCCCCACATGGGGCAGCCAAAAATGTCTCAGTATTGTGAGATGTTCTCAGGGGCAAAATCATCCCTGGTTGAGAACCACTAGCAGAGTATCTTTCTCCTGATGGACACCTTTCTGGAGGTGAAGACTACCCCATCTGAATTGTTGGTACTCTCATGTCTCCAGTTGTGCATCCTTGACCCCTCCCTCTCCCTCACCCCAGAGACCCAATCAGCAGCCCTAACGGAGGTGTTCTATGAACACGGTCACCACCTGGTCTCCAGCACTATCATCTCAAGTCTGGACTTTTCATCTGCCCCTAACTGCACTTTTAACCTTCCACTGACCTTCTTTCAACCCATTCTCTTTCAATGCAAGGATGATCTTACCCTTCCCCTGGTAAAGATGATCCAGTGGTCCCCCATTGTGCTCAAATTGAGAACAGGTATATTTAATGAGGTTTACAAGGCTCTGCATGAGCCTTCCAAGTTCTCCAGCCTCATCTTTCATCACTTGGTCCCAAGGGGTGCCAAACTGAGTTTTGAACACATCATGTCCTCCACCTTCTTTCTCATACTGCATTCATTTTTTTCAGTGTTAGCATCACTGTCACTTTCTCTAGAAAAGCCTTTCCTTCCAAACCAGGTCACAGGCTTCCTTTGCACCATGAAATCCCCATTCACAATACTGTCTTCCTTTGCAAACTAGAAGGTTTTCAAATGCCAGAGTTATAGCAGCTATGTTTGTTGTTATAATCCCAGCACCCAGCAGGACCTGCCACATGGAGACATGCAGTTAAGACCTAAATGAGCAGGTCAGTCTTTTCTAGGGCTTCCTTGTCTCACAGGTAATCACTAATTAGCAATAAAGCCAAAGCAATGGGTGTGGTGGCTCAGGTTATAGAGCACCTGCCTAGCAAGCCCAAGATCCTGAGTTCAAACCCCAGTACGTCAAAAAAAAAAAAAAAAAAAGAAGAAGAAGCCAAATCAACCTTGCCTGGGACACAAAGAAGAACCTGCAGTCTATATGGAACAGAGGAAAGAAGAGCTCACAGCTACCTCTCAAGATCTCCCCAGAAATAACCAAACCCTCACTGACTTTCCTGGTGAGATGTTCCCAGAGTTTTGAATGGTGGTGGAATTAAGAGGCCTGCCTCCCAGCTCTCTCACTACCTGGCTGTATGACTTCGGACAAACCACTTAACCACTCTGGTCTCTTCATCTTCATCTGCAGAAGCACAGAATCTAACCTGGAAGTTTCTGGGCTCTTTCATTGCCACATGACTCTCAAGAGCAAAATAATGTCTACCAGTTATTGATCATCTAATGTGTTTTGCATATATTATTCAAATTAATGCAATCCTGTGAAGCAGGCATGATCTTAAATCCTTTATCTGCAGAGAAGAGGAAACTGAATCTTAAAAAGTGGTCCAGCCTCCCTGGAGACACTAGATAAACAGGTTATGGACTTGGAACTTGAATTCAAAGCCAGAGAATTACAGATAACCCAGGCTGTTAAGACGATCCTCTCAGGCTGTAGTAACACGGGCAGTAGAAAAGCATCTCTCTAAATGGGACATATCTGTTGGAGCAATTTTTAAAGAATATATTCAAAAAGTCTCTGGCAGAAAAAGGGAAGTGCTGATTTTAGCTGTAGGCAATGCAAGCAAGAATGTGACTGTGACCGTGACCACAGACAAGGACATTTGCATTTTCTTGAGCTCTTGCTAAAATATGCTATCGAGTTTCTGGCAGAGAAATAGAACCAAGAATGGAGAAAAAAGGGAAAAAATCCTGTATGTGGCTTAGGCTCATTTCTCTGAATAATGCTCATTTCAATGAAGACTTATAAGCCATTTCTAATTAGAGTCACATTTCTAAGAAAGGCATATTTTGATCTGGGGTCAATACACTGCCAAGACCTGCTAGATAAAATGGAGAGGAAGATAAGCCCAGCTAATGAGGGCTGAGGTTCTGAGGTGTGTGTGGCTGAGATGGTGATAATTGTAAACCGCTTGATAGGATTGAATAATTTTGATAAATACCGAGTTAAATGGATTCACTGAATCCAAGCTCTGACTCACTGAACTTTTTGTTTTTACCAAAAAAAAAATACCCTGCATTATAATTGCCTGCTTATTTCTCTGATCTCACCACTAGGCTTGAAGCCCTTTGAAGAAAGTGACTGTCTCCTGCTTGTGATTCTAACCCAGAGCCCAGCACAGGGGCTGGTCCTAGAAGGTCATTCACTATTCTTTGTCTCTGTCCTCAGGACCAAGGATAGCTCCAGTAGGGAAACCCATCCATTAGGCAACTATAAATTGTATTTGAACAAAGCACAAGTCCACCCCACCCAGAATCATGACATTGAGGGTTCCCTGAGCATCTACCTGGTGGTGGCCATTGTGGGCAGGATTCCAGCCATGCCCAGCAAATACTGGCTGCTCCATACATATAGATCCCACCCTATACTTGTATGTCTCTGCACTTCAGTTTCCTTATCTCTCATATGGAAATAGTAACTGTTCCCACAATTATCAGATTGTTGGCAGAATCTATGACCTAATGCTTACAAAAAACCCTGGCACATAATGAGAGCTCATTAAGTATAATCTCTTCACAGTTCCACTTAGGGATGGAACCCAAATAGCAGGAATCAAAACGTTCAAATACTGACATTTCCATAGATGATGGCTCTCAGGCTGATTATTTTGTAAGCATTCAGGAAAAGGAACCAAAAGGGTAACGTGACTAAAATGTTTCCTTTCCAAGAGCCCTTGAAGAAAATGGCCAAAAGGCAACTAATATATGACTGTCACCCATGTTGCCATTGCTTCTTAGCTGATACCCTGCTTTCCTAATTTAACTGCTTCTCTGATATTTTTAGATCTTTTAAAAGATACTTCTCAAAACTCAGGAAGGCTGGGAGGTAGCAGCAAACTTGAAAGGACATGAATCTGGCAACCTCATAGTGAGGTAGAAAAATGGCAGGTTGGGGACAGTCTGGAGGACATGCAAGAACAGGAATAGACAGCCTGGACACTTCTGTAACCCTATCTTCACCTGTTCCCAAGCCAGTACTTTTTTCCTTATGTTCCATGACTTGAGATTAAAATTGTCTCTGTACAAGCACAATTCTCGAGTTTCCTTTGCTGACCACACCAACTATTTTTAGAACTGAATGACCCAGCACTTAGGCCATGAGATTTTCCTGGTTTTGAATCCTAATTCTGATTCCAATGCTGTTTGCCTGCTCCGTGACCTGGGGCCAAATGCTCTACCTCTCTGATGCTGAGTTTTTCACCTGACATTGAATCTTGTAAAGATTTGAGGTAGTATCCATAAAAACTGGGTTCTGTATAATAACTGAGATTGATTTTATTATTAACATCTTATCCTTTGGTGTATGTATATCCCAGGCCACCATGTTCTCTTGAGTGCAGTGCCAACACTGGCCTTGTTGTTCAAAGAAGATGGCACAGTATTGAAAAAATGCATCTCTTAACGATTCACCATTCTCTCAAGATAGACCTGGGGATAACAAACGAAAGCATGCAAATGGAAAATTACATAGTCATGAAAACACTAATAGAAATAACTGATGTTATTGAGTGAGCTCTTACTGAGTTCTGTGTGTCATGCTAACCCTTTATTGAGTCATCCAATTCCACACCCTCTACAAGGTTAAGAGAGACATGATTCATCCCATTTTACGTACAAGGAAACCAAATGTTAAATGAATTGACCAAAGTCACACAGCTAGTTAATCGACCACCCAGCATTTGAGCCCAAGTTGAATCAGACTACAAAATCTCTACTTTTAGCCATTATGCTAAATGGCTCAGCAAGGGAAGCCTTTCTGTTTCTGTTGGTGGGGGCGTAATAGACTGAGGGAAAATATGTCCCCATTTTCAGACAAGAACAGAAAGAAGAAACACTACCCATTCTGAGGAGCTTCAGGGATGCAGAAAATATGGACTGCATCCTATAGGCTACTGACTTCGGTTTGGTTCTCATTCACCAAGGTCAAAGCCCAAGGTCTATTTCCCCAACAGTCCCTGAAGCTGACAACTGACCAACAATCTAGCCCAATTCCAAGAATCCCCTAAGCCTCCTTCCTATCTTTTGTAATGCCAGAAATCATAAATGTCACCTATTCATGAAGAAGCCTGGGATCCAATTTTAAAAACAGCTTTATTTGAGCTTCTAGTTACTCTCTTTAGATTTTTTTTTTCCAGTGGAGGAAGCTCTCTTTTGTATAAATGAGTGGATCCGATGTCTTTTCTACTTATCCTTGGGTAGTTAGCCATTCTCACAGTCTCTTTAAGTCATGAAACACAGTCATGATTCAGAAACATGGTGGACACAGGAGAGTCCTTATCAGCACTGTGGTAAAGTGGCTGTATTCTGGGTTTACCAGTGTCCTAAAGCTGGTTTGTTCTCCTGTAGTGACTTTATTTTTTTGGCTCTTTGGACATTCTCTGCTGTAGCCCTCAATGCCATCTCTCTACACAATTTCTACCAGCCAATTTCCCTCAAACTCTGGTTTACCAGAAGTCCACCCCACTCAGACTCATGACATTGGGGTTTCCTATCTCTATTGGGAGCCATTGTGGATGTAGGTGTCACATATTATTGACACATGACTAAAGACAAGGACCAGTTCCTGACCCTACCCTGTCCTTCTCTCTGCCCTGCCCCAGAAGACCCCTTAGCTTGCCTCTATCCTCTGAATTTTCCAGGAAGGTATAGATCCGCCCACTAGTCCCCCCTTCTTCAGGGATCTCACCTTAAGCTCTTAAACAACCCACATGATCCTTTCCTCATTCCTTTTGAAGTGAAAACTAAAGCAACCTCTTCTCTTTGGGGTCATGACTCAAAGCATCACAGAAGTGGGTTTTGAAGAAACCAGTTCAAAATCCCTCCCCTCCTTTTGCACTCTCTGTTTTTATGATCTCAGAGTGGTTAAGGCATGAGAGGACCTTTTGCCCACGGTGACCTTGAAGTCTCCGCGAAGGAGGGGTCTTTCTTACTTGCATTTGGAGCCTGATGCCTACGATATTTTGGACCTTCAGTGTACACTATCCTACCTGTGATAGGTAGGACTATACCTATCCTGTCCTGTTACCCTACCATATACTAAGCATTCACAACATGCCAGGTGACTTGCAGACATCATCTCCAAGCCTTTGGACAACCTTGTGAGGAGTCTGTTGTCATCTCCCATCTTGCAGACAAGAAAACCAAGGCTCCGAGGGAACTGTGGATGAGAAGCCAGCATTCAAAACCAGGCCTATCTAGCCACAAAGTCCCAAATTCCTTCTGCTGGATGCCAAGAGCTGCTCATCTTGACTGGGATGGAGAGCTGCCTTCATTGTCTCAAATTTCTCAAAATGCAGCTTCAGCCCTCAGCCATGCAGCGTGTATCCTCCTTACTGCCAGTGCCTTCTTGAGCTCATGAGAAGTTACAGGAGCCTTCCAGGGGAGGATGTCCCACAGTGTGGTGTCAAATGCAGCCACCTCATGGTTACTCACAAAACAAAGTAGTCCTTTTCTGACACTAGAAAGTGGTCCTCCTGAAAATTGACTTGTGAGGAAGCTGGATTCCACTGTTCCATACCTGATGTGGCAAAAGGTACCCTCTCCTGGCACTTAAAGAACCTTGGTTTAATGAGACCCCAAATTCTAAAGTTGGTACAGGAAAGAGTAGGAAATACTCTGGAATTAATAGGTATAGGTAAGAACTTTTTCAATGGAACCCCAGCAGCACAGCAACTAAGAGATAGCATAGATAAATGGGACTTCATAAAACTAAAAAGCTTCTGCTCATCAAAAGAAATGGTCTCTAAGCTGAAGAGACTACACACAGAGTGAGAGAAAATATTTGCCAGCTACACATCAAAGGACTGATAACCAGAATTATAGGGAACTTAAAAAACTAAATTCTCCCAAAATTAATGAACCAATAAAGAAATGGGCAAGTGAACTAAACAGAACTTTCTCAAAAGAAGAAAATCAAATGGCCAAAAAAACACATGAAAAAATGCTCACCATCTCTAGCAATAAAGGAAATGCAAATTAAAACCACACTAAGATTCCACCTCACCCCTGTTAGAATAGCCATCATCAGCAACATCACTAACTACAGGTGTTGGTGTGGATGCGGGGAAAAAGGAACCCTCTTACACTGCTAGTGGGAATGTAAACTAGTACAACCACTCTGAAAAAAAATTTGGAGGCTACTTAAAAATCTAAACATATATCTTCCATATGATCCAGCAATACCACTCTTGGGGATATACCCAAAAGACTGTGACACAGGTTACTCCAAAGGCACCTGCACACCCATGTTTATTGCAGCACTATTCACAATAGCCAAGTTATGGAAACAGCCAAGATGCCCCACCACTGACGAATGGATTAAGAAAATGTGGTATCTATACACAATGGAATTTTATGCAGCCATGAAGAAGAATGAAATGTTATCATTTGCAGGTAAATGGATGGAATTGGAAAACATCATTCTGAGTGAGGTTAGCCTGGCCCAAAAGACCAAAAAATCATATGTTCTCCTCATATGTGGACATTAGATCAAGGGCAAACACAACAAGGGGATTGGACTTTGAGCACATGATAAAGCGAGAGCACACAAGGGAGGTATAAGGATAGGTAAGACACCTAAAAACTAGATAGCATTTGTTGCCCTCAATACAGAGAAACTAAAGCAGATACTTTAAAGCAACTGAGGCCAATAGGAGAAGGGGACCAGGAACTAGAGAAAAGGTTAGATCAAGAAGAATTAACCTAGAAGGTAACACACACACACACAGGAAATTAATGTGAGTCAACTCCCTGTATAGCTATCCTTATCTCAACTAGCAAAAACCCTTGTTCCTTCCTATTATTGCTTATACTCTCTCTTCAACAAAATTAGAGATAAGGGCAAATTGTTTCTGCCAGGTAGCAAGGGAGTGGGGGGTAAGCGGGGTAAGGGGGGAGAAATGACCCAAACATTGTATGCAAATACGAATTTAAAAAATGGCAAAAAAAAAAACCTTAGTTTAATCTGCAGTGGGGGCCTGAATGCCCCTAAGCTGCCAGAAAATAAAAAAATGTTGCCCTCAGAAAGCAGTTTTTATCTAACCAAGAGATTGGAGGCTGTGCATTGTCAGGTTCTCTCTCTCTTTCTCTCTCTCGCTCTCTTTCTTCTTCTTCTTCTTCTTCTTCTTCTTCTTCTTCTTCTTCTTCTTCTTCTTCTTCTTCTTCTTCTTCTTCTTCTTCTTCCTCTTCTTCTTCTTCTTCTTCTTCTTCTTCTTCTTCTTCTTCTTCTTCTTCTTCTCCTCCTCCTCCTCCTCCTCCTCCTCCTCCTCCTCCTCCTCCTCCTCCTCCTTCTCCCTCTTTCTCTCTGTTCCCCTGCCCATCTTCTCCTCTCCTCCCCTCTCCTTTCCTCCCCCCTTCTTCTCTTCCTTCTTCTCTCCCTTCCCCTCTCCTCCCTTCCCCAGCCCTCCCTCCTCTCCCCTCATTTTCCTTCTCCTCTCCTCTCCTATCATAATACCCACTAGTTTTTCTTATGCTTCCTTTAGCGTCATTGATTATTTTAACACTTTTGTCTGTTTAAAAAGAGAAAGAAAAATCACAGACAGCCTGCCCAGTTGGACAGTGAGGGAACCCAGCCTTTCAGACCAATTGCTAAGTGAGGTGACGGGCCACCTCCTGATTTCATTTAAGTCCTCTCTTCTGCCCCGTGCTGTAACGGGCCTCTGTCTGTAACTGTGTACTCTGGATAAATAGATCATTAGACAAGATTGATAACAGAGTGGTCCAGATGATGTTTTAAGCCAAATGCAGAAGATCACGAGGACGTCTCCAGCTGTAAATGACAGGACCACAATTCATGCAGTTTCAGTTAAGAGTCTGTCGGGGTTTTTCAACATAAATGGCCGTTTTCTGAAGATTCGTCTTTCTGCTTTAACAAAAGGAAAGAAGGGGTTTTTTTTATTTTGTTTTGTTTTGTTTTGTTTTTTTCAGCTACAGCACAGAGCCCAGGGCTTCTGGAAAATGGATGGGGGGGGTTGTGTTGATAAAGAACTTGGTGTCAAGTTACAACTCATTAATGTAGCTCAGGCAAAGTTCTTACAGATAATTTCTTCATTTTACAAAGCCTGGTCCTCAACAAAGCATATTATTGGCTCCAGATGGGAGAGAAAGTGTAGGTGTTTCAAAGACCTAGCAGGTTCAAGGCAGAAAATGTGCAATGTGGAGGAGGTATGAGTTCACCAGGGCTCTTGCTTCTTCCGCCAAGGTCACGAAGCACTCTAACGTTGACCTTATGTTTGAGTAGAGGCAGAATTTAGGCCAACAGAGACAAAGGATTGCTCAGGTTAAGGAAGCAGAACAACCCACACCAACAGATTTCCCTGAGTTCTGAGAAACTCTAAAAATGGGAGCCCATTACTTAGACATGTAGAGTCATAAAGACGCCTGAAGGTATCTAGCCTAAGCTTCCAGACCAATGTGGGAAAACGTAATGGCAGACATTTCTAGCCTTGAATTCTCTCTGGCATTGGACGAGCCTTGGCTCTGCCGTCTCCCAGCTGTATGACCCTGGGCAAATCATCTCTCAGTCCAGGTCTCACTTTTCTTATCTGCAAAATGGGGATAAATTGAGTCCTTACTTTTAGTAGCCTTGTATCTTGGGTAACCGGGGTATCCTTGTCTCTTCAAGAGAGGGTTGGCCAGAGGTAAGCTCAGTACTTAGATCCAGTCTAAGCTTCCATGTTTTTTTTCTTGTCTGTTGACAAAAATGTTGACTTGGGTCCAGGCACTTACTCAGGGCTCCTTAAAACAAGTTAAATTTGGAAGTTCTTCCCTTTAGAAAGCTATCTCTGACTCTCTCCCTCCCCAGCTTTGTGGGGTTCACAGTCAACCATCCTCATCATGCACCTGTCAGTAGGTCTGTGTCACCACCAGGTGACAGGTCCATTGGAGCAGGATGGCGCTAATGGCAATTGAATTCATTCATTCGGTGATCATCTGCAGTCCTCACTCATGGAAGAAACTCAGGAAATATTTGTTGGATAAATTAATCTTACACTGCATCTTTCTCAAAGAGTGGACCTATTATTTCTTTGTGTATCTGTTTGCTTCAAATGATACAAATCCTATTGAAAATGTATTCTCCTGGTATTTTTTTTTTTTTTTTTTTTGTAACTTTCCATCCATTCTTGCCTTTAGGCTTTCTGGATTACTCCAGAATATTCTAGAGGTCCATTCACTTCCGGGACCTGACCTCCCATCCATCATAAAGAAGAGCTGTTTGAATATGTGAGCTCACTGGTGTTCTGAAGGTTTCCTTAGACACGTGCCTTCCTCAGATTCCATGCATTCTTTTTAGATAACTCATTTTGTTTTGTTCATTTCCTCCATATCCACACCCATTCACTCAGATTCATTTCCTTTGAAATTTCCTGTCTAAAGTCCTTTGCCCACCTAATGCCCTATCGCTTTCTAGAGGCTCTGGCTATAAACTCAAGGCAATTTCTTACTAAGTTTTTAGACCATTTCCCTCCAAGGTCTAGGACAGAATTCTCATTCTGCTCCCCAACTCCGAGGTACTGATCCTGTAACCAACACTGTAATCTGTTTCCATCAAGTTTTTCTCCTTTATTGGTTCCTGGTGTCTGTTCTAAGACTAAATTCCCCATACATGCAAATGAGAAATATCTCAGGTACTTCACATTGGGTTTGCAGCAAAGCCTTAAAAACTGGCCTTTTGTCATTGCAATATCTCCTGTCAGAGCCAATTTCGCAGTTTCTTGCATTTTGCCTGTGTATTCTGAAGTCTTTTCCTCCTACTAGATTTTCCAAAATTGCTTTATTCTCCCCCAAATGCTTTAAAAAAAATAACAATTTTACAGAGGTACAGTATACATAGAGAAAAGCATGCAAATATAAATGTATAGTTTTATGAATTTTTTCTTTTCTTTTTCTTTTATTCATATGTGCATACAATGTTTGAGTCATTTCTCCCCACTTCCCCCTGCCCCTGTTTTATGAATTTTTTGCACAGTGAAAAGATCCATGCAATGCCTTCACCCAAACCAAGATACAGGGCATTTACTCAAGCCTCAAAACTCTGTCCAACTCCCTTCCAGAAGTGATTCTCTTCTCCCCAGTGGTAACCACCATCCTCATCCAACTACCCCATCTAATTGCCATTGATCAGTCTTGCCTGATTTTGAACTTGACATAAATGAGTCATGTGGTATACACTCTTTTAGATATGGCTTCCTCTGTACATTATGTTTATGGGACATGTATGGGGGAAAAATTGGCATTTGTTCATTGCTTTATAAAATTCTACTTTGTGGATGTGCCACACTTACTCATTTGTTTATCTGTTGAAGTACCTTTGAGTCATGTTTTGTGCAGGGAAGAAGAAGGGTGGGGAAGCTATTACAGAGATGCTCTGAGTGGTTTTGCACATGCTTTGTAGTTTCCCCTGGGAGAGACTGCCCGCCGTCCACAGTGGTGGCCCCAATCGACACCCCACCAGCAGCACAGGAGAGTGGAACTGCCCATACCCACAGCTTGGTGTGGCCAGTTTTTCCCTTGTTAGCTGTTCTGGTAGCCTCGTAGTGGAGAAACGCTTTCATATGCACTTCCCTGATGTCCAGTGAGACTCAGCATGTTCTCCTAGGTTTTTTTGTCATTTGAACACACTCTTGTGAAATGCCAGCTTCAGTCTCTCGCTCATTTTTCTATTCTCACACACATCGAAGATTCACCTCCAGGTGTGGAGAAACTGGCACTTTCAAGAGGGTAGGTTATAGGGAAGAGCTGTGTGTTTGGGGACCATGGTTTAAATACATGAAATCCTTTATTGAGTCATTCTATTTTTAGGTGTCAACCCACAAAAATATTCCTTGAAGTGCTATGTTCATATATACATTCATATGGGTACATATTCTTTTTTAAGACAAGATCTCTATATTTAGGCCAGATTAGCCTCGAACTTGCTCTCTTCCTGCCTCAGTCTCCTGAGTGCTGAAATTATAGGTGTGAACCACTATCCCTACCCAGCTTATATATTCTTAGCTGTACACCACAATGCCCGCCCAGTTTATATATTCTTAAAGTGTATTTATGTATACTTAAATATATATTCTCAAACTAATGTTCTTCCTATAATCTGAATATATAATCATATACTTTTATGCTTGTCAGAGCTATATTTTGTCAAAAATCTTTTGAGCCGTAATTAACAAAAAAGAACACTACAAACTTGTACAAGCTAAAAAAAAAAAAAAGATGAGTTCCCTAGCACCACACACATACACACATGCGCGCGCACACACACACACACATGCACACACACTCACACACAAAGAGAGAGTGAGAGAGAGAAAGAAAGGAATCAGAGGAACACATTACAGAAATTCTAGAGGGCATGGCTTCAGGCACAGCTAGATCCAGAACCTTAGAAAGAGTCTTCAAGGATCTTCCAGTCTATATTCCCTATCTCTGTTCCTATTTGTGATTATGACCGTAACCAGTGAGCCTTATCTTCTAGTTTGGGAACAGTTGGAAAAAGAAGTTTCTCTTGCCAAAAGAACCATCAGAAGTTCCAAAAGAATCACCCCTGAATTTTTTTATTGTTTTTTTTTTTTATTTTATCATTTTTACATTTACTCACATGTGTATACATTGTTTGGGCCACCTCCCCCCCACCCAGCTACCTCCCCGTCCCCCCAGCTTCCAGGCAGAACCAATTCTGTCTTCTTGTTCTCTGATTTTGTTGAAGAGAAAACATAAGAGATAATAAGAAAGACAGAGTGATTTTGTTAGTGTGAGATAAAGACAGCTATGCAGAGAGATTCCTAGTGTTGCTTCCATGCACATGTGTATTACAATCCAGATTGGTTCATCTCTGCCAGACCTCTTCACTACTTCCTGGTCCCCTTGCCATAGTGGCCTCTGCCAGTTTAAGATGACTATATTCACTCCTCTACAGTGAGCACATCAACCACATTCAAGTTTTGGGTTTCCTTCCCTTTCCTATTCCTCCTATGCATGTTCTCCCTTTAGCGTGTGATCTATGTCCAATAATATTACAGCATTTGTTTTAGGTCTATAATCCGCATATGAGGGAGAACATGTGATTTTTGGCCTTCTCAGCCTAACTTCACGTAAGATGATGCTCTCCAGTTCCATCCATTTACCAGCGGTGGGTTCACCTTCCTGAGCCTGAAGATTTGCTTCAGCATTTCTCTCGGAGCACCTGGGCTGGTGCTGAAAAAGTCCCTCACCTCGTGTGTGTCTGAAAATGTCTCTACTTTGCTGCCAGTTCTGAAGAACATTTTTTATTGTATACAGAACTGTAGATAGGAAGGTTTGGGGGTTTTGGTGTTTGTTTCAGCACTTTAAAGATGTCATTTCATTGTTTTATGGTTTTCATAATTTCTAAGCCTCCTCACTCTCTGCAATTTTACTCATCTAGTCTGCCTTTGCTTCTGGAGCGCTTCAGTGTTCTTGAAAATATAATCTTTGTAATCCACTGTTTTTCTTGTTGTTGCAGTGAAAGCAGTAGGTTTCTAGCCACTGCTAATCCTACTCAAAAACTGAACTCAAGCCTTAGGTGTCAGGGACTTCAGACTAGAACACTTGTTCCCCTTCTTCCTTCTCTTCCCTTCTTTAATTGCTTTTATATTTTTGTTTTATCCTCTCTCTCTCTCTCTCTCTCTCTCTCTCTCTCTCTCTCTCTCTCTCTCCCTCTTCCTTTCCCTCTTTGGCAGTACTGGGGTTTGAATTCAGGATCTCACGCTTGCTAGGCAGATGCTGCACGACATGAATCACAGCTACAGCCCTTTTTGCTGCGGTTATTTTGGACCAGGGTCTCACATTTTACCCATGCCAGCTTGGAAGCCATCTTTCCCGCCACTGCCACCTCACCAGTGAGTTTCATGAACTATTTTCCCAGGCTGGCCTGGAACCACGATTCTAACAACCTCAGCCTCCCTAGTAACAAGGACGACAGGCAAAAGCCACTAGCGCCCAACTTACTCATTTATTTTAACTAACTTTTTGAACTAGATTTCACATAGAATAAATATAAATGCATGTATTTTTAAGTCCACAGCTTAACGACATTTACACCCATGTAACCACCACCCAACCACAGTACATAGCATTTCCACCATCCAGAAAGTTTCCTCAAACCTCCTTGACATCAATTCTCTCCTCTTACCCTGAGACAAACACTGGTTTCACACTTTATCTTTATAGTTTAGCTTTGCCTGTTTTCAAATTTCCCATGAACTGAATCGTATCATACACAATTCCTCGTGGCTGGCCTCGTTCATCGAGCATGTTTTGAGACACATTCATGTTGCTATGCTACGCCTGGGCGTATCAAAGTTCTCTTTTTCTACTGAATTGTTACTGGTCTTCTGAATATACCAGATTTTATCCACTTGCCTGGCAATGGACATTCAGATCAGTTCCAGTTTTCTTCCTTTTTAAAATCTGAAATATTCTCAGTCACACTGGAGAGCAGAGCTCAGTCCTAGCCCTGATGTCAGCCACAGCCCAGGGGCAGAGATTCTCGTTGGACAAGTCATTTCAAGCATGATGAGTATTGCAGAAAGACAGGCGCCAGCTGTCGCAGCAGCAGACAGCAGGAAACCCAGGGATTCAGGAAAAGCTTGCCAAAGAAGCAGCTGAGGTGAGAATCAGGGGTACTCAGGAGTGAACCAGGTGAGGATTAAGGCAGGTCCTGGGGCATAGAAAAAACTCAGTAGACATGAACACAAATACTTTAATGACCATCCACACAGTGAGGTCAAGGTTACACCAGACATTTCTGAAACTATCATTTCATCTACTTCTCAGAACAACTGTGAGAAGTATATTAAGCTTCATTTGGTAGATGAGGAGTATGAGAGTCAGGGAGATAAGATGGTGTGTCCCAGGTGACAGTATTAGTGGTAATATCAGGATTTGAACCCAGGTCTGTCTGCATCCAAGGCATGCTTGCCCTTTGACCCAAGGCCAACCCAGATTAGACTGATGGGGGCAATTAGAGAAGGATTCACATATCCCTGGCATATTTTATATATTGTATATATATATATGTATACACATAAAGATGTATGTACACACATACACACATGCGTATACACATATATGGTATTTATTAAATGAAAATCTAAGAAAAGGAAACACTTTAGCATAGTGTCTGTATCTCATCTGTGTTTAATTCATTGCTTGAAAATTAAAATCAAGAGATTTATCACTGGCGAAAGTTTCAAATGCTGTCCTTTCTGCCCTCACCAGGTGACATGATACAAATGTATCATGGCTTTTTTGTGTGTTTTGTTTTTTTCTGTAGTCAGAGGGAAGAACTAAAAGAGAGTGAAATCAGAGAAATTCCAAGAGGTGTTTAAAGAGCAGAGGGCTCCATCAGTTAACCAAAGTGAAGATATACAGAACGGCCAATTAGCTCTATATTCACAGAAGTAGTGAACAGAGAACACAGCTTGGACAGTGACAGTGTCACCGTAAGCCTTCTGACACGGTGCTGTCTGCGTGTATTTTGGTCCCCACATATGGAATATGGTTAGTGGGGAGATGTGATTAGAATACCATCAGAGGCTCGCTTTGATGGGAGACACACAGCCAGGCGCCTCCTAGTCAGTGGAGATCAGAGACAGTCTCTCTCCAGTAAATTCACAAACTGCAGGATCCCTGGTGCTTGATAAGTGAACTGATAAGCCTTGGGGCCAAGGTGACAATGTTGGAAATACTCAGACTTCCCACCTGGGGTCCTGGCCTCACAGTGACAGTAATAGTGAGATGCACTGAGTGTTAGATGAGGTCACTCACTCCATCTTCAAACAACCATAGAGGGGAGGCAGCCATGCCCCATTCTAGAGATGACGAACTAAGCATGAAGATCTTTAATGATTTCCTCCAGGGTTGGGGACCAGGAGCCTCTTCCGCCTTCCAATGAAGGCCTTGATTTTAACTTTTCTCTATCCCCTACCCACACATCTCAGGGACAGGGGTTGGGGAGTGATGGGATAGATCACAGGGTAACTAACTCCCAGACTGGGGTGTGGGGGTGTCTGAGAAACCTCACTCCCATATAGACAGAGAAAACTGTGTCCCAGGGATCCATGAAGAAATCCAAAAAGGCAGAGACAATCTGACATTCTTGGATCATGTGTGCCCACTCCCCTAATTTAACAGACAGGAAACGGAGGTCAGGGTCAAGGGCAATGGGATAGTGAGTTTCTCTTGGAACAAATGCAACCTGACCTATGGGACCAAGGTGAGCCACGCAAGGACACATCTCTTAAGTTAAAAAAAAAAAAGTAGTAGAAAGTGCTTCTACCCAGTGTGTGTCCAGCGCAACTCCAGACACTTTTACGAAGATTAGCCTCCAAACAGACCTAAAGAGTAGGTGCTTATTTCACTACCTATTACAGATTAGGAAAGGGAGGCACAGACACATTAAGAGACGTGTCTAAGGTCTCCAGGTCTCCAGTCCTACCCTCTGTAATAAGCCACCAAAGTTGCTTCCACATGCACGCACAACTTTCCTTTCCTGCACTAGAATCCCACTTCCTGTATAATGCATGAATTATATCTTAGGAAAACTGTCAAAAAAAAAAAAAAAAAGCAAAGCAACAACAACAAAAAGAAGTGAATGCTTGAGCAAGAATTCCTGGGTTTGCGCCCCAGAGATGTCACTTGATACCTGTGCAGGCTCCACCTGGTGGCCCAGCCTCAGTCTGCCCGCCTAGCAATAGCTGAGGATGCTAGTCTATGATAAGATATTGGGCAATCAATATAGCAAGGTCTTAATTGTTTTGTTCTTAGACTCTGTGGAGGTCCAGGAGAGTTGTCAAAGAAGGTCTAGGGTGCCCAGAGGGCCTCAGGGTACCTCTTTGCCAACCATTGACAAATTCCACCTTCAGACATGTGAGCTTAGGATCCGTAGCTCAGAGAACAACCACCTGAAATCAGGTTTGGCAGCAGCAGCTACCAAAGGTTGTATCTGTGGCCTTGACTTTGAGTTACAGCAGGGCGCATGGAGCCCATTTCCCCTGTCCTTCCTCCTCCCCATTTTAAAGCAGGGAACTCTTCACATAATTAACAGAAGCTCATCAGTGTGCCCAACTTGGGTTTCCATGGAGACTCCCTGTGCGCAATTACCAGGGCCCTGGGTGAGTGGCTCTGTTTCTGTCCAAGTCAAGCACTGCTTACTCCCCATTTCATTTTTAATGCCCCGGATTTAATCGGCACTAATTATTTCTCCCCCCTGCCAGCATTCATCTGATCACTTTTTAGCCCTTTTCCTCCCTTTCTTCTTCCTCCTCCTTTCTTTCTGGGTTAATATCCCAAGGGGAGGAAGAAGAGAAGGTATGGGGAAGGCAGCTTTTCTCCTGGGTGACAACATGAATTGGGCAAGGGTACTATCTCAACCTCAGACCACACAGCCAGGTCCTGGCTGATGGAACTGCAGGTCGCAGAGCTGGGACGCCAGAGAGATAAGCCAAAACCAGCCAGGCAGGTTGGTACAAGAAGTCAAAAACCACGCAAGCATGACCTTATATGGGGACCTTCTCGCCTCTGCTGAGGAGGCCTGAGAAGTCACCATATTTGGAAAGAAAGAAGCATGCATGTTTTACAAGGATTTACAATACACAAAGCACCAAGGCTGGTCTCCAAGCAAGTCCCCTCTTCAGCCCAGAAAGGGGTGAAACTTGCAAGTGAAGGGATGACAAATGAGCCTTCTGGTTTTATTGGATTAAACAAAAAGAAAAAAAGAAGGAAAGAAACACTGGTATTACATTGCATTTCTTAAATCCACCGAGCGGGAGAGATTCAGAGGGTTGCAGGAGTTTAAGCCAGATGAATCCTTTGAGAGCTGATGTAAGCTCCCCCAGAATCAGTCTTGCCAGAAAGAGTGATGTGTGGTATTAAAGAATGTGGATTTACTCACTGGCTGTGCAACCCCAGGCAAGTTCCTTGGCCTCTCTGAGCCTCAGCATTTCCATCTCTAAACTAAAAACAAAAATAGTACTTACCTCATGGGGCTGTTATAAGGAGAGGTGGGTTAATGTGTTGAAACAGTATCTGGTATGTGGTAACCATCACCTGTGTTAATTACTGCTGCTTCTGGTTCCTACCACAGGGCCTGGCACGGAGCAGGTGCCAGGAAATGGTTGTTGAGTGAATGAATGTGACAAAATGGGGGACTCAGGCCCTCCCAATGGCGTCAAGAAGTGCATCAGTTACCTCTGAACGGGAGTGGGTAGAGTCAGCCAAGAGGACAAGGGCACACACAGCTACCTGTCCAACTCTCCTCTGGAAGGCCAGGCCAGACCCAGCCTTGAGCATTCCCCTTCTCCCCCCACCCCGCCCCACCCACCCGAAACCTGTCCCAAGCATCCTGACCCTGCCCGACTGACTTCCGAGCCAGTCCCCAACGCCACGCCTGCCCCGAGAGCATTCCAAACATCACAATCAGTTTCTAAAGTTCAATGCCTCTCCATGCCCTGGAATCCATAATGAATTAAGGAAAGCGTATCAAATATAATCGTGAGCTGTTGTTAAATTCTCCACCACGTTGCCAAATGTCAGGCGGTCGTGGAGCCCGTGGTGCGCTGTGTGTCTGGGGCCCCGCGCGGCTCAAGTTGTCAGGATAATGAATTGCTGTGCTCACTTAGGCCTGGGAATGCATCCAGAAGACTGTGTCGGGTTGAGAAAAGATGTACCTCACAAAGGTGACACCTTGTACCTCATTTACAAGGCAGCGATCCCGAACACACATCACAGTTGGAGGGGCGACAAAGGGCCTCTTTTGACACAGCTCCTTATAGCGGCCCGGGAGGGTCTGAAATCTGTTTGAAGGGGTCCCGGGGTTGGAGTGGTGTTCTCCTCCCTGCCCATCTCAGGAACGTCTGTGGCATCCCATCTCTGGAGGAGGAAAAGCCGATGTTGAATAAAAACAGCTTCAGCCTGTAAGCAGTGGGGATGTCCATGAAAAACACTTCCTCACCAGCAGTTTGTTTAGAACAGGAAAGCAGCTGCTTCATCACTGGGGCCCTGGAACCCTTCAGCCTCACTGCTCCACACTTGGCTCTCCCGGCGGCCTGACTCAGGTTCATCAGACATACATCCTCATCCTTCTTCTTCAGTAGCAGCTGTTGCTGGGGAATCCAGTTCTTTCTGCAAGAGAACAAGATAGTGAAGTTGTGTCTACACTATCAGCAAAATGGATACTAGGTGATGTCCAGCAGGGGTGAGGAAAGGAAAGGGTTAAATCCAGAAAATTCTAAGGGTTTGTCTCCAGAGCCCAAGGCTCACACTTAGCTCCCACCCTGTTGCCAGAGCTTGGATGGAGAATTGGCTCAATGGACACTTGTGGAATGGATGGATGGATGGATAAATGGATGGATGGAGGGATGGGTGGATGAATGGAGGGAGTAAGGGATGAATGGATGGATGAGTGGATGAATGAATGATCTATCCATATGACAGGAAAAGCAGCTGCCTTCAGAGTCAGAGCTGAATCCAAATCCCAGTTCCATCACTTGCAGGCTGTCAAACCTTGGACTCTACTTTCCTAAGCCTGAAGTTTCCCACTGTTGGGATCTCAGGAATTTGTAAACTGCTGTTTGGTGTTTCTGAAACAAACCCCATTTCTCCAAGCAGCTGTGCTTTCCAGCCCCAGGGTTGTTCCTGCCTTCAAGAATAAGCCTCTCTCAATACTGCAGGGTAGAGACTATTTTGGAGCTGCACATGGTGGCATATGTCTATAATCTCAGCACTCAGGAGGCTAAGGCAGGAGGATCTCAAGTTCAGGGCCAGACTGGACTACATAGTGAGACCCTGTCTCAAAACAAACAAACAAAAAAACACAAGAGACTGCCTGGAATCTCCTCCTCCTCTCTGGGAAGACGCCAACTGCCACAGCCTACGTCCCTTATTCAAAGGCAGTCTGCTGAGTCTCTGCGATGACCCCAGCAATGGACCTTCTTGATCTGGTCATCCCAGGCAGGAAGTGGCATCAGGAGAGAGACCAGGATGGTAGCTGAGCATCATTTTTAAGCATCTGGACTTTGAAGTTAGGCTAACCTGGGCTCGAGGCTGGATTCTACCACTTGCTAGCCTTGCCAGTTTGCCTCTCTGTGTTCCCACCTGTAAAATGGGGTTATAAGTCTGTCTTTAACAGACTATGTTAAAGACAGACTATGAGGCTAGAGCTGTGTTATAGGACTGAGGTGACCAGAAGCTACTTTCCTATAGCCATGCCCCCAGGGTCCCATGGAAACATGAATCAAAACAGAGACCATAATGGGACAAACCATGGAGATCTGACTGATGTATGCAGAATCTCCCACGCCATGGACATCAGGAAGTGCCTTGGTCCAGATCTCCTGGAAAGGGCTTCAGCATCCACTAAAGAATCCCCACCCAGAGCGATATCTGGTGCATGGGCACCTCCTCTGGCTTTTTGGAGAAGAGGACAGATTTCATACAGTACCTGGGCCCTTAGACGTTGCTCCATAAGCCCCCGGCGACACACACCGTGACTTCCAGTGGACAGCCTCTTCTGCTCTTCACTGCTCATTATGCATTCATTTCAGCAGTGCATTAGGAAGCCTTTAATGAGCACTTTCAAATGCATAATGTCCTGGATGTTATTGCTTAAGAAGAATCTGAAGTCGATGCTTAAAGCTTTTGTTTAAGGTCAAGGTAAAGGACCATATTAACAGTAAAGGATGTGTGGGTACCACAACAGCTGGTGTGATTGAAGGTGAAAGCCTGAAGTTTGGAAAGCATGGGGAGCATAAATGGCAGGTTTGAGCCACAAAGTGTGTCCTGAGACGGAGCAACGTGGCTGACCTAGACCTGACTCTAGAGCAACTTTCACTCCCTGATGCTGAATGGGGAATTCAGATTACTCCTCCAATTCTTTTTCAGTCACGAAATGTCCCACACATAGCGTTTTGTGCAACAGATCATTGCTAGTCTCACTGCAATGCTTCCGTAGAGGGGGTTGTGACTGATTGGCCCAAAGGAAAGCTGAGTTTGAATCCTGCTGAACCCCACCAGCAGCTGTGTGACTCTGAGCCAGTTCTTTAACCTCTCTGAGCCTCAGTTTTCTCGTCTGCAGATGGATGTTTTTATCACTTTGGTCCTGCAGAGGTACTGTCGTGAGAAGCTGGCTCCCACCCACTCACTCATGCCTATTCACGTGGGACCCTGTGTGCCTGGCACCGTGTGAAGCCAGCAAGGTGTGCTTAACACCACTCTGATATAAATTCATACTCCAGCTCTGCCACCAAAAACCTGTACAAACTCTGGAAGGGTATTCCAACTCTGGGGGGTCTCTGTTAGCTTGTCTGTAAAATAAAGAGGAGGGTCTCCCTTCATTTCCACTAGTTCTCTTTCCCTAAAAAAATAGCTTGCCATGGCCTCTTTTCTACTTATCCAGATGTTTGTACGCTATTCCAGGCCTGACATCACAGAGGCCAAATATGGATGATTGACTGTATTTTTCACACTTCATCTGTCATCCAGACAGGCTTTCAGTACAAGGATAATGAACTCAGAATCC
Organism: Castor canadensis; assembly: GCF_047511655.1. Classification (NCBI taxonomy): domain Eukaryota; kingdom Metazoa; phylum Chordata; class Mammalia; order Rodentia; family Castoridae; genus Castor; species Castor canadensis. The sequence goes on along the minus strand of NC_133403.1, from coordinate 32,993,883 downwards.
CAAACGAACTCACACCAATTCCTTTCTCATTCTCTCTTTGAGGCGGGAAAGGTTCCTTTGGAGAAGATGAAGAGAGCATCATCTATTCTCTGTCCCTGACAGAGCTCCAGCGTTCACCCCAGGGTGAGCAGTGGGAAGGCAGCTTACGCCAGGGAGAGAAGAGCACGTGCCAAAAGCAGTTCCTTGCAGTGGTTAGACACACAGAATTCGGGATTCCAGTAGCTTTGGATTCTAATCCTGGCTCCATCACCTACTGCCTGTGACACTTTCATCCAGTGAATTAAGACCTCAAGGCATCCCCTTCCTCATGGGTGACCGTACCTGCATGATTACGAGGATTAAACGTGAAAATATTAAGTAGAATGTCTTACACCTCAAGCATGAGGAAACCACACTACACGGTGAGATGTGTTATTATTGCACCCATTTTACAGGTGAGGTACAGAAATGTGTCCACGGGCCCCTCCACTCAAAGTGGGGCTGTGTTTGATCACTCAGCATAATGTGTAGAGGGTCAGGTAGTGTAGGAACAGTGTCCTGCCTTGACCCAAATGGCTCTCTGCGCACAACAGACACAGTAATGGACAGAGCTGTGGAGGGCAGAAGCTCAGATGTCACTAAAGTTTCATGTTTTGGGTGCACACAGGATACAACATGGGGGTTGCCACCCAGAGAGCCCAATCAGGTCCACAGCTCCTCCCCAGGACGGCCTCCCCCTGCTCTTAGTGGAGTCTGACATGTGGAAAGCTACCTAATTAACTTGCCTATTTTTCTCTAAAACACCTCCTCTCCTTGCTTTCCTTTGGGGAAAAGAGCAGCAAGCATCGTGGTAATCAGATGGAAAGGTCACATTACACGAAGAAGTGACTGTTGGAAGAGGGCCTGCATCCCCCGCCCACGCCAGTCTAGATCCAGATTCTTGTGTTGGACACATCTTTCCTCGGTTTTATTAATAACAAAGAAAGCAGAGCCACCTGCAAGACCCCTGGCTGCCATGTCAGTGACGCTGAGCCAGGCAGATTGGGACAGCAGCGGCATCCCCACCCCCAAGCTGAAGACTGGGATTTTCCAAGCTGCCTGTCACCTAAGGACTCTTTGGTGAGCACCTGGATCCTTCCTGTCCCACCTCCCCAGGCTACCTGCAGGTGACCATCAACCAGAATGAAGAAACTGGCTCCCTGTGTCAGTTCAGGTCCTTTGGGAAGAAGACACCAAGGCAGAGTTAGAAGGGAAAGAAGATTGTTGGGGTGCATGTTTGTGATCACTGAGGAGGACTGAGCCGGGAGGTCTGACACCTGAGAAAGAAGAGAAGGGAGGAAGGAGGACTGGGGAGGAGGACCTCAGACTACAGTGCAGCTCTGACCAGCCAAGCTCTCTGGGAGCTTCAGAGCCAAGATTGCTCACTGGAGGAGTCCCGTGTGGAACAGAGATGGTCCTAGTTCATGCATAGGGCCTGGTCAGTATCTGGGGCTGTCCAGGGAACCAGTGCTCTCCATTCCAGGGCTGCAGAAATAGAGCTGCTGGCCTCCACATCTATCTGGCTCCAGAGCCTGAGTTCACATGGTGGGACCCTGGTATGACAAAATAGATTCTCTTTGCTCTTAAATAACGTGGTATACAGAAGTAATCCCGGGATGCTGGCTTGCCTCAGCCATTTGCAATCTTCCTGTGGTCTGTTTTTCATTTGTTTTCATATTTATTTGAGGCAGAGTCTGGTCATGATCCTCCTGCTTCAACCTTCAAATGCTGGGATTATAGGTGTGCACCGCCATACCCAGCTACCTCCCTTAGGCTTCTGTCCTTAAGCAGTTTGCCTTGAATATGTCCAGCATGGGGACCACCTGTTAGGCAATGGTGTCTGGAGTGGGGCTGCAGTCTCTCCCCCATTTCCTAACATAAGGGGATGGTTCTATAGCTACAAGGACTTGGGGTAGAGAAAAGCCTTGTTAGACTCTGGGCTAGGTACTGTCCGGGCTCCCACCACACCATCCAGAATGGAGATGATACCCTCAACATTCCAACCCAAGTTTCAACATCTGGAGAAGTAGAATAAGTTGTATTTCAAATTGCCATAAAGCCTTGAGTTAGTAGCCTACAAAAATCTGGGAAACTCAAATGTGTTCATTATCTTTCCATCACTGTGACAAAATACCCGAGATAAATCAACTTAAAGAAGGAAAGACTTATCTTGGTTCATGGTTTCAGAAGTTGCAGTCCTCTGAAATGGTTCTTTTGCTCTGGGCTTGTGGTGACATCATGGGAGAAGTGCATGGTGGAGGTCTCTTTACCAAACGGTGGCCAGAATGCAAATGCAAAGGTAGGGGAGAGGAGAAAGAGAAGAAGGAGGAGGAGGAGGAGGAGAAGAAGGAGAAGGAGAAGGAGAGGAGGAGGAGGGAGAAGAAGAAGGAGAAGAAGGAGAAGGAGAAGGAGGAGAGGAAGAGGAACAGGAACAGGAAGAGGAACAGTAGGAGGAGGAGGAGGAGAAGGAGGAGGAGGAGGAGAGATGTCGTCTGGTCCCAATATCCCCTTGAAGGACACACCCCCCAGTGACCTTCTCCTAGCCCCCACCCTAAAGGTCTTGACACCTCCTAGTATTGCCACATGGCATTTGGAGACATCTAAGATCCAAACCATATCATCAAATAATCAGGTCTATTTTTTTTTAAGGTCTCAGTGTCCATACTCAAATAATAACAAACACTTTGACCTCACAGGCAGTTATAATGTTATAGAGTCAGAAATGTTGTTGATCATCACCCTAACCCAGAAGTAGCTGTTATTAACTGGTTAGCATGATTCCCTCTATATCCGCACTTTCATTCACAACTAATAAATAGGAAAATTTAGAATCAAACCCAGGATAATTTGGTGCCATAGTCCTTCCATTTTATCTCTGCACATTTTCTCCTATGTGAGAAACACAGGCTCTGAAACACTTTGCTAAGGAGCATAAAGAAGTGCTTTCTGCACTGTGCAAGTCCTAAAACAACCCTATACGGGCAGTGTCATTGGTCCCATTTTGTAGACACATAAACTGAGATTCAGAAAGATTCAGTAACTGGTCATAGCACTAGTAAGCATGTAAGATGAATTGAAACCCGGACTGCTGACGCCCTTAACAAATATGGTACCTGTCTCCCAGGATGCGCTAGCATTTGCTCTCTCCAACAAATGGCGAGTGCACTGCTGAAATTGATTTCATTTTCCCTACTCCTTGAGGCACAAGGCTGAGTACTATGACAAGCAGAGAGCCCTGTGTGTAGGCCAAACCTGACAGAGGTTTGTTGGGAGAGCAGACGGTGACCCTGCTGGACATGTGCAGAGTGCCAGACCCCTGGATGCAATCCTCCTGCACACAATGGGCAAGTCATAAACCTATGATGCTGGTGACAATTGATGGTCAGCCCAGAGACAGCGCATTCTGGTGGGTGTGGGACCACCAAGCCAGGTCATTCAATGACCAGCTTTATCCACCCATTCTCTACTTGTTCTAGAAAACCCTGGTCAGCCTGGCTTAGTTGTACCAAACAGGATCCAATTCTAGGAATAAAGGGACGAAGAAAAAAATATGCACACAACAGGCACTCATGCCAAACCTTTGCTAGGAAACTAAAAATAACTGTTGTCGCGAATGGCCACAGATCATGAAACGCATATGCCAGCATAACAGCCCTGTGTAAAATCAACTTGTGCAGGGTGTCCTCCAAGCCACTCACAATTAAGCTTAAGTGATGATATATAGAGTATCATTTTCCAAGTGGACGATATTCAAATGCTTTGTGGCCTGGGCACCCAGGAGACGCTGGGAGGCCTGGGCTGGACTGAAGAACAGCCAGGGTTTACATCTGGAGCCATTGGCAGCCCAGCTGCCATCAACAAGTGTTGACCGAGGATGCACGGGACTCATAGCACCATTCTGGGCTTGGTCGGATCCATGAACAAAAAGAAGGTGCTAGCGTGGCATGGCACAGGTTGGCTAGCATCTTACTTAATCCTCACTACAATTACTGTGAAACAGAATCAAGCTAAGTAGTGAATAACAGCTGCTACTTTTAGGGTAATAATGGGCTCAGGATGATGGTCAATGATACTTTCAATTCTTGATATTGTAAGACTGTTAAGACTGTATCTGTTTACAAGGCTAATGCATTCCTGTTATTATTTGTGCATGGAAATGCTGACAACTAAAAGAAAATAGAAGTGGTTACTTGATGATATAGGTTGGATCTTAAATCTTCCCCCCCAAAAAAAGTCATATGTCGAAGTCTTGGTTGCCAGCCTGTGGCACTGTTGGGAAGTGGCAGGACCTTTAGGAGGTGGGGACGCTGTGAGAATCATATAATGCCTGGCACACAGCAGGACCTCAATGAAACCTCATTTAGATGCAGTGCTTTCCCAAAAGCTTTTTAGAGAGAAATGTGCTGACAGCTTGGATGAAGATCTCATTGCCACAGTAATGCACAGTAACTCAATAGTCACATAGAGATGCCAACAGTAACTGACTTGTGGGCAAGACTGAACCCTGAAAGGTGATGACTGGTCTGAAGTAACCTAGGAAAGTTACTGGAGCAGGAATCCTTGTGCCTTGAGAGAACTGGGTACCTATATTTACTGAAGCACTGGTCACAATAGCCAAGCTATGGAAGCAGGCTAAATGCACAACCACCAATGAAAGGATAAAGAAAGTGTGGTAATATGTTCCACAGTGGAGTATTATTCAGTCATAAAAAGGATGAAGTTATATCGTTGGCAGGAAGATGGATGGAAATGGAGATTGTTGGGAACCAAAAGCCAGTCTGACAAGGCTGCTGGCTTAGCAGCATTCCAACAATGTCGGAATCTGCAGGTACACCATGCCTCTATCACTGTGGGAAGGAACACTAAAGGGTTTCCCTTGACTAAAAAGAAGTTTATACTTAGTCAAGGACACTGGCAGTAAGAATGCAGGGTGGAAAACACAGAAAGGTTGTAACTAGGTCAGAGTGCTTTTGATGTTTGAGTCTCTTCCTCTTTTGTATAAAGCTGGCTGAGAAAAATAAAATTTTGCCAGTTGGTCATCAACCTGCTGGCCCTCTCGATATGTGTCTTGTCTTGCCTTGTTCATTCCTGCCCTGAGCCCTTTTGGGTTAAGGACCTCTGCATCCCGGCAGGAGATATCACGTTGGGAGAGATAAGCCAAGTTCAGAAAGGCAAATACCACATGTTTTCTCTTGAATGTGAAACCTAGAAATAATAAAGAAAAAGAAGAGGAAGGAGAAAGAGATGTAGATGGAGGAAGAGGAGGAGGAGGGGGAGGAAGAGGAAATGGAGGGGAGGGGGAGGGGGAGGAAAAGAAAGGAGAGGAGGAGGAAGGAGAAGAAGTCATGATTGTAAAAGGGGCACTGTTTGGGGAGAATGGATAGGATGGGGAAGGGGAAAAGGAGAGGGTGAAGAAGGGTGCATATGATAATATGTATGAAAATAGCATAATGAAACCCACTAAAAACTGAAAAAAGGGAGGGAAGGAGGAGGGTAAGAAAGGGTAATAGAGGAGTGAATTTGATCAAAGCACGTCGTATTATTTACATTATACGTAAAATCATGATAAAGCCCCTGTGTACAGTTAATATACACTAATAATAATAATTTCAGTAAAGTGAGGCAGGTAGGTGGCTGGACATCCTGCCAGGGTCCATCCATTCAAAGCTCCAGTGGAGAATCTCCAGCAAGTGATGTGCAGAGGCAAGCTAAGTATAGATGTGCAAAACCTTGACAACTGAAACGCAGCACAACTCCAGTGTCTGACAGCGTCTCTACCTCCGCAATGGGCATAACAGAAGGGGATGATGAGCTGGGACCACAAATCTTCTGGCTCATCCCTTACACATGGACACTCTAGGAGATCTTGACCTGCTCATGCCTGTTTTGCTTTGTATTCTCTGGGGTTTTTTGTTTTTGTTTTTGTCTTTGTAACCACCGTACTGGGCTTAGAACTCAGGGTTTCCTGCTTGCTAAGCAGTTGCTCTACTGCTGGGGCCATGCCTCTAGCTCTTCTTGCTCTGATTATTTTGAAGATAGGGTCTCACTTTTGCCGAAGCCAGCCTGGACCACTATTTTCCCCTTCCCACAGTTACTGGAATGGCAGGCATGCACCATCATACCCAGTTTATTTTTTTTTCTGTTGAAAAACTTTTGTTTTCTGTTGTGAACTTTTGTGCCCTGGTTTGCCTGATACCGCTGTCCTCCTGATCTCAGCCGCCTGAGCAGCTTGGATGATAGTGTATTCTTAAGAGGACAACCACAGTGGTATGGGAACAGTCTTGTGAGCTGCCAGCTGTGCTGGTTCCCAACAGCCTGTTACATTCATCTCACCCAGCTCTAAATTCAGTGACACCCTGTTAGTCCAGTGAAATCAACATGGTGGGGATATTTACACCAGGGGAATTGGCAAACACTGCAAATCAGGGCTAAACACTTACCATCACTTACTGGATGGAAACTCATATCAAGAAAGTATAAGAGGAGGCTGGTGGAATGGCTCAAGTGGTAGCATGCATGCCTAGCAAGAGTGAAGCCGTGAGTACAACCCCTAGTACTGCCAAGAAAGAGGGAGAGAGATAAAGGAAGGAAGGAAGGAAGGAAGGGAAGGGAAGGAGGGAGAGAGGGAGGGAGGGAGGGAGGAAGAAAAAAAAGTATGACGGTAATTTGAGACTATAAAATCTCAGAGACAGAAGGAATTTTAGGCCTTCCCTTGCCCAGTCTCCCAGGAGAGGTGGGGTACCTGACACTATCAGGCAGGTGGCGAGATGAATTTTCAGTGTTGTACAAATTTTAATGTGAAATCACATAGTGGAAACATAGTTGTTTTTAAATTCTCTTCTTTCCTTTTTTATTATGCAAAACAGAAAGTTTCAATTTATTGCTAGTTCAGTCTTTAGCACCTCTCTAACACTTGTCACTCTTCTTTTTAACAAATCATCAGTAGGCCTTAAGTTTAGAGCCCCATGCAGGCAATATGCCGAGCTGAAGGGGATGACACTGCTTTGGTTTTTGGTTTTTCTAAAACATATTTGCTTTTACAGTTACATTCTACTTGTACATGCAAGAATGGCTTTCTTCCTACAGTGGTAGTATCAAGGTTTCTTTTTATCATGTTTTGCTAAATGAGTCCATTTAAAGATAAATATTAAGTAATTAATAACATAAGCAGTATGGAGACACAACAAATATCCATAAGGTGGTTTACAAATGACCGAAGTGTGAGGATCACAGATGTACCCCAGGCCAGGCAGACATTGCTTGATTACATCCAGTGACAAGAGAGGTCACCACTCCACCAGGCAATCCATCTGTTACTATACACTGTGAAACTCCTGACTCAAATCAAAAAGGCTTGTTTTACCGTCAAAATATCCCTATTTGCAGATGATATGATCCTATACCTTAAATACCCCAAAACTCCTAGACACCATCAACAGCTACAGCAAGGTGGCAAGATACAAAATAAACTTACAAAAAATTGGGAATGCAGACTAGTACAACCACTCTGGAAAAAAATTTGGAGGCTACTTAAAAAGCTGGACATCGATCTACCATTTGATCCAGCAATACCACTCTTGGGGATATACCCAAAAGACTGTTACTCCAGAGGCACCTGCACATCCATGTTTATTGCGGCACTATTCACAATAGCCAAGTTATGGAAACAGCCAAGATGCCCCAGCACTGACGAATGGATTAAGAAAATGTGGTATCTATACACAATGGAATTTTATGCAGCCATGAAGAAGAACGAAATGTTATCATTCGCTGGTAAATGGATGGAATTGGAGAACATCATTCTGAGTGAGGTTAGCCTGGCTCAAAAAACCAAAAATCGTATGTTCTCCCTCATATGTGGACATTAGATCAAGGGCAAACACAACAAGGGCATTGGACTATGAGCACAGGATAAAAGCAAGAGCACACAAGGGAGGGGTGAGGATAGGTAAGACACCTAAAAAAACTAGCTAGCATTTGTTGCCCTTAACGCAGAGAAACTAAAGCAGATACCTTAAAGCAACTGAGGCCAAGAGGAAAAGGGGAACAGGTACTAGAGAAAAGGTTAGATCAAAAAGAATTAACCTAGAAGGTAACACCCACGCACAGGAAATCAATGTGAGTCAATGCCCTGTATAGCTATCCTTATCTCAACCAGCAAAAACCCTTGTTCCTTCCTATTATTGCTTATACTCTCTCTACAACAAAATTAGAAATAAGGGCAAAATAGTTTCTGCTGGGTATTGAGGGGGGGGAGAGGGAGGGGGCGGAGTGGGTGGTAAGGGAGGGGGTGGGGGCAGGGGGGAGAAATGAACCAAGCCTTGTATGCACATATGAATAATAAAAGAAAAATGAAAAAAAAATCATTAGCTTTTCTATACACCAATAATGAACAAACTGAGAAAGAATATATGAAAACAATTCCATTTACAATAGCCTCAAAAAAAATCAAATAACTTAGGAGTTAACTTAACAAAGGATGTGAATGAACTCTACAAGGAAAACTATAAACTTCTGAAGAAAGAGATTGAGGAAGACTATAGAAAGTGGAGAGATCTCCCATGCTCATGGATTGGTAGAATCAACATAGTAAAAAAGGCTATACTACCAAAAGCAATTTACATGTTTAATGCAATTCCCATCAAAATCCCAATGACATTCATCAAAGAGATTGAAAAATCTACCCTAAAATTCATTGGAAACATAAGAGACCGCTGAACAGCCAAGGCAATACTCAGCAAAAAGAGCAACGCTAGAGGAATCACAATACCTGACTTCAAACTGTATTACAAAGCAATAGCAATAAAAAAAACAGCATGGTACTGGCACAAAAACAGACATGAAGACCAGTGGAACAGAATAGAGGATCCAGATATGAAGCCACACAACTATAACCAACTTGTCTTTGACAAAGGCACAAAAAATATAAGATGGAGAAAAGACAGACTCTTCAACAAAAACTGCTGGGAAACTGGTTAGCAGTCTGCAAAAAACTGAAACTAGATCCATGTATATCACCCTATACCAATATTAACTCAAAATGGATCAAGAATCTTAATATCAGACCCCAAACTCTAACGTTGATACAGGAAAGAGTAGCAAACACTCTGGAGTTAGTAGGTATAGGCAAGAACTTTCTCAGTGGAACCCCAGCATCTCAGCAACTAAGAGATAGCATAGATAAATGGGACTTCATAAAACTAAAAAGCTTCTGCTCAACAAAAGAAATGGTCTCCAAACCGAAGAGACCACCCACAGAATGGTAGAAAATATTTGCCAGCTACACATCAGACAAAGGTCTGATAACCAGAATATATAGAGAACTTAAAAAACTAAGCTCTCCCAAAATTAATGAACCAATAAAGAAATGGGCAAGTGAACTAAACAGAACTTTCTCAAAAGAAGAAATTCAAATGGCCAAAAAACACATGAAAAAATGTTCACCATCCCTGGCCATAAGAGAAATGCAAATCAAAACCACACTAAGATTCCACCTCACCTCTGTTAGAATAGCCATCATCAGCAACACCACCACCAACAGGTGTTGGCGAGGATTCGGGGAAAAAGGAACCCTCTTACACTGCTGGTGGGAATGCAAACTAGTGCAACCACTCGGAAAAAAATTTGGAGGCTACTTAAAAATCTAAACATAGATCTACCATATGATCCAGCAATACCACTCTTGGGGATATACCCAATAGACTGTGACACAGGTTACTACAGAGGCACCTGCACACCCATGTTTATTGCAGCACTATTCACAAAATCCAAGTTATGGAAATAGCCAAGATGCCCCAATACTGACGAGTGGATTAAGAAATGTGGTATCTACATACAATGGAATTTTATGCAGCCATGAAGAAGAATGAAATGTTATCATTCACAGGTAAATGGATGGAATTGGAGAACATCATTCTGAGTGAGGTTAGCCAGGCTCCGAAGACCAAAAATCGTATGTTTTCCTTCATATGCGGACTTTAGATCATGGGCAAATACAGCAAGGGGATTGGACTTTGGTCACACGATAAGGCGAGAGCACACAAGGGAGGTGTGAGGATAGGTAAGACACCTAAAACACATGATAGTATTTGATATCCCCAATGCAAAGGAAATAATGCAGAAACTTTAAAGCAACAGAGGCCAATAGGAGAAGGGGATCAGGAACTAGAGAAAAGGTCAGCTCGAGAAGAATCAACTTAGAATGTAACACATTTGTACAGGAAAGCAATGCAAGGAATCTCCCTATATAGCTATCCTTATCTCAACTAGCAAAAACCCTTGGTCCTTCCTGTTATTGGTTATACTCTCTCTACAACAAAATTAGAGATAAGGACAGAACAGTCTCTGCCTGGAAGCGAGGGGATTGGGGGAGAAGAAGGGGGCAGGAGGCAGGGGGGAGAAATGACCCAAACATTGTATGCACATATGAGTACACAGAAAAATAAATTAATAAATAAAGTAGTATACAGGCTGATGTGAATATTAAAAAAAGGCTTATTTTATTTTCCTCCCCTCCCCCATCACCATGTTTAAATAAAGTAGATTACCTACATTATTCCTCTATTGGGCCCAAACCACTCAGTCCTAAAGGTTTTCATTTTCTGTCCTTGGATTCCCATTAAATGCCATGGGCTTTTGAGTCTTTGTGGTGAACTGAGCCGTAATGTCTAATTCTGCCCTTGGCATGTCAGCAGTTCTCCTATTGAAGCTTCCTCCATACCCAGGAAGAACTGAAGTCTGGCTACCAGTCAAAAGCAGCAAGAGAACTTGTTTCTGCACATCCCATCTCTAGGATTATATCCTCTAGCTCCCTAACTGTGTCTTCTGGAAAATCAGATCCTTGGTGTGATGTCCTGACATTCAGACCATGGTGACTGATGACAACTGCCATCCACTATGGCTCAACTCTGCAGCAGGCTGGGTAGCTGAGGGCTTCTCATTCATCCTGTCACACTTCACCAAGCCCAGGAAGGCACCTGCCGTTGCCATCCCATTCTAGAGACAAGGAGGTTGAGGCTCAGAGAGCATATGTCTTTTACTCAAGGTCAACTAGCCAGCAAGCAGCAGAGTCTAGACTCCTAGTCAGAACTGTGAGCCTGCAAAGTCAGTGCCCTGAGCCCATGATAAGGATTTCCATCTCAAACCTCAGACCTTCAATGGGAAGTTGAAGCAAGTGTCAAGGGAGGTGCCCCTGGCTAACCAGGGTTGCTTTGTGGAAAAGTCTTGTTTGCTGAAGTCAGAAGATTAGGTATTGAGTGCAGACAAAACAGGTTGTGTGTCTGTAGCCAGGACACCTTTGCATGATCTTCTCATTTTTACCATAAATGAGAGTCAGAGAGAGAGATAGGGAGGGAAGGACAGAGAGAGAGAGAGAGAGAGAGAGAGAGAGAGAGAGAGAGGCAGAGAAAGACTGATTTGATATTCATATATCCATCCAGGCAAATCCTCACCTCTCTTCTTCCTCAGCAAACATAGAGCTGATTTTCAGGCACCTAGCCACATTTCTCTTTCTCTTTTCAATCTCCATTAATTAAATTATTAAATCTGTGCATAAGCTTAATAACAAATTGAAGTGTTTTACCATGATGCACTCAAGAGGTAACTTGAGTCACTCCGCCAGCCCTTTTGCATTTCCTTTTTCCAAAAATTTCTCCTTCAATATTTAACCCATCAGCAGACGTTTCCTGATGTCCCACCATGTGCCCAGCTGCACACTGGTCACTAAGGATCCAAAAGGAACAGGTTGGGCCCATTTGTGAGGAGTGAGATAGAGGAGGAGAACAGGGAGCTGGGAGCTCTTAGCCACGGAGGGGTATAGTCCTCCCGGCAGGGCCCTGAGGCATGAGAAACAGAAGCAACTCTGGCTGGCCCATGGTAGATGTTCAATGAAGTAGGAATGAGTGAATGAATGAGCAGAGCGGGTGACAGGGTGCAGTAGGAGACAAGGATGGAAACATATACTCAGGCTGAGTCACAAACTTTGAAGCCTGTTATAAGAAGTGTGGCCTTGACCCTAAGTGCAAGGAGAGGCCACAGACCAGTCTAAACATCACACCATGATGATAGCTATGCTTCTCCACAAATACCAGGCCACTGAGCTATGACTGTCTCGCCACCCACCCATCCTGACACCCTTAATGTGAACCCCCTCCCCACTGAGATGAGGCTGTCAAAAATGCCATAAAAACATAGGAATTGCCCTTCCTTTCTTAGCAGCCTTTCCTCCCACCCTGGCAGAGATTTTCACATGAGGAAATTCCCCTGTGCCTGGCTGCTAGCAATGTTCCTGAAGCTTGGTGCCCAGGCATGACTCCAGGTGGCAGCTTAACTGGACCCCTTTCCTATGTCAACAAGCCAACTCACTGATTAACTTACTATTTGCTTTCATTTTGGTTTCTGCAAAAGCAGAGCCTGAGACAAGGAGCTTGGGTACAGGGAATTGATTTATCTATCCCAGGATGCAGAAATTTGGAAGTGAGGAGAGTGAGATAGAGGAGAAAGAGGAAGCAACGAAGAGTGCATTACTGAGTCTCTCACAACTGTGAGCAAACTGGGTACAAGCAAGCCTCCGAGTGAGGAGCTGGAGTGTTTATCCTCCTCCATTCTGCCTCAGTTTGGGGTTGTGCCTCCTAACTTGTGGGCTGCACCTGAATGAAGACCCAATGGGCTCCCAAGCCCTCCCTAAGGCAGAAATGGGAGATGCAGGTATACATAGGAGGTGGGACATTGTCATCGTGTGCAGAAACTGTCCCCCACCACAGCAGCTGAAGTGGAAGGTGGGCCGAAAGGATGTCGTCTGTACAACTAATTAACATTTATTGGGCATTTACTGTGTGCCAGATACGTTAATCCACATCTTACGCATGCAGACTCGTTCAACATATCCACAAAACAGGGCGAGGTAAATATTACCCCATCCATGCTGTGTGAAGATCTGAAACTTAGAGCAATTAGGTAACTTATCAAAGACCATAATCAGGAAGTGGCTGGATGAATAGAGATTTAAATCCACAACCACTTTTGTCCAGTAGAGCATCTCTTTCTGGAAGTTCTAGAAAGGTGTATATTCCACAAAGTCTCACCCTGCAGGTCACAGATGATTGGACCAGAGAGAAACATCTGATCCAAGCTGCCCCAATCATCTTTCTTCATCTGACAGTTAAGACTTGGGACCCTGACAGACTGATTCAGATAGCCCCAGTCTAGAGAGATGAGGAGCCAATAAACTCCAGGGCTAAGACCGCCATGGGGGCACAGCCATGATGAGTTGCATAAGGAAACAAAAGAAGCCAGGAGAGACAGGAAGAGGAAAGAAGCAGGTGTGCAGAAATTTGCAGATCTTGGCCAAGTTTCCTGTCATTGGATTCGGTGAGATTTCCTGTATCTTATCAAACGTGAGTGGGATGGATCTATTTTCCCTTCTGCCAACAACAGATTCTTGAATAACACACAATCTGAAAAAAAAAATACAGGAGACATTCAAGAGAGCATATTCATGAGTGCTTTACAGACAGATGAAAAGATTTGGGGTACCCATGGTTTCTCTGTAATGTCTCTGTCTGGTCCCTTGAAAGAGACAGAGCAAAGATGCCATGCAGATAGGAAGACCAATGGGAGGGAGGTGTCAAACCCAGGGTTGCAAAATGAAAGGTACTTTTTTCATTAGGGGTTCAGCATCTGCTTCTTAAGAAAAGAAGGGGAGCACATCTCAGACCTCATCTTTCCTCACAGTTTTACTGCTGACAAAAGCAGCAGGGTGATGGGCTTCTGGATCCTGCAAATCAACTTGATTTTTTTTGTCTCTCTGTCAACTGCAATGTAAGACAGCTCGAGGAGAAATTAATACTCCAACTCAGTGTCAGCCCTGCTGACAGCAGATCAAGGCTGAAAGACAAATTGCTCATTACAGTTCAGGGAGCTGGTGCTGGAAGAAGAGAGTCATGTTGTCCCCAGCGAGCTCCAGGCAGCTCCCACCAGTGACTAACTTTGCACAGGACCTGCCCTGGTTTCTAACTGCCTGTGAGGTTGGCTGCAAGGCTGGCTCTTGGAGCAGCCCACTTGAACCTCCTCAAGGCCCCTTTTTGGCCATGTCTGTCACCATGTCACCAGCATGACCAAGCTAAATGCTCTGGAAAGTCTGCTTCTGTATATCACCTGCAACCTGCCTTTTCTGGGTCACCATAGTGACCCTCAGTGACAACAGGGCTGACAGGAAGGCAGCAGATCCTAGAACAATGAGAAATCAAATGTGGACAAAATTCCCTCTGTCTCCCCTTGGCTTGCATTCTCCTCCAACTTGGACTTAAGCAAGTGTCTGACACTGATTCATCAATGGTCAGGGACTGTGTTTTATGGTTTGAGTTCCACACAAGCTCCTGACCATAAAATTGAATGGGGGCTGATAACCAGCCCACTCTGCCCTGGCACAGGGTTGCATCCAAATGCAGAGAGCACATGAAGGTGCTCCCTGGCTTAGTCGGGGTTTGGGAGGGGGTCCATTTTTTTTCTGGCAGTAAGTGTTTGAACTTAGTGCCTTTCACTTGCTAAGCAGGTAGGTACTCTACCACTTGAGCCAATCCACCAGCCCTTTCTTGCTGTAGTTATCCTTTAGGTGGGATCTTGTGCTTTTGCCCAATTCAGCATCTAAATGTGATCCTCCTGATCTCTGCCTTCTAAGTAGCTGTGATTTACAGGCATGAACTACAGCATCTGGCCTGGGGCCCTTAAGTTACAGAGCCTCTGGCTTATGTGTTTACTGCTCCATCTCCCCCAAGTAGAATGTAAGCTCCATGACACCCAAGAAGGTGCCAGAAATGTCCCATTTACCTTCCAAGGCCGCTCACCACTCTTCTCCTCCGTGCCACATGCTCCAGGAGGATGACAAATGAATGACCTCCTTGCTCTCCTGCTTCTGGTTAGATTCAGCAAACAGGAAGCACCACTAGGAAATCAAAGGACAGGAAAGAGAGAAAGGTCGGCACTTTTCTTCCCATCTCCTTCCCTCTGCACTGACTTGGCTGTCTGCGACTTTCTCTGCCAAAGGCCACAGCTTGTTGCATGGCTTTTCCACAGCTACTGTTCCCTTGCATTGCCCCTCCATGCCTAAGGGTGGCAAAGGCTCCCTACTCTTGCCAAGCCAAGCCTGGGGCACTGCACCATCCCTTGCAGGCATCCTTTAACTCTGCACCTTTGTAAGCAGTCCTGGGGTTCCACTCCTCAAATTCCCAATTTGAGCATACTTGGTTCCTGGCTATATATCCCCTGCACCTAGCAGGATGCCCAGCACAGTGTGAACACCAGTGAATGAAAGAATGAGTTCACGGGGGGCAGGTCTTGTTTGTGTCGTGCCTTGCCCAAGACTCATCAGCCTCCTGTTTACCCAGTGCCACAGCTCAGCTGTAGGAAACCAGTCTCAAGACCATCCCCCCACCTCATTCCCCCCACAGTCAGTACACCTCAGACCTCCCCCTTCTCAGCCATTCATTTCAGATGACAATTAGACCCTGTCTGAAAATTTTTCACTTCCATCTCTCACCAGGAGCAAAAAAAAAAACCAGTGACATCCTTAAGGGGGCATCTTTTCTGATTTCTGGAGAAAAATATATATCTTCCCTGCCATTCTTCTTTTCTTCACACCCATTCGCCAGACGCAGGCTCCTAAATTAGTGCTAGTGGGTCCTCGCCAGGCAAGATAATTCTGCTCTAATGGGTGTGCAGAGCTGTTAGTCTGGGGGGGGCATTGTGTATCCGCATCAAAGACGTGTCTTTGGGGGTGGCAGTTTGAGGACTGTGGGACATAATGACCAGGTGGCAGCATTCCAGTCCTGGGGACCGCTACTGTATTTTCCCTCCAGAAATGACACTGTCAGAGGAAAGAATGATTTAATGGTCACACAACAGGAGACTTGAGACTAATGGTACCCAACCCAGAAAAATGTAGGAGACAACTGGAAGGCAATTACGACACAGTCCATGCCCACAAGTCTGTCATTACCAGCCCAAGCGACACGAAGAAGCTTCTCTCCTTTAGAAGGTCAAGTTCCAATGGCAACAAGTCGCTGGGAGAGAAGAGCCTTGCTGGGAGACAGCGGGGGATATTTTTATGGAGAATTCTCCAGAGTCCTAGGCAGAACACCCACCCACCTCCCCTTCACTCTCTTCTGCCCTTTTCCCTTCTTCTTCCTCCTTTCTCCCCTCCCCTCCAATTTATCTCTCTCCATCTCTCTTCTCCTATCTCCTTGGGTTCTCTGTCTCTCTGTATCTGTCTCTCTGTCTCTCTCTCTCCATCTCTCCTTCTATGTCTCTTTCTCCTTCTCTCTCTCTCTCTCTCTCTCTCTCTCTCTCTCTCAATTATAATGAAGCAGTTCTTCCACTTTCCAGACTCAGTCCCCACAAAGCTTTGTTGATGCATACTAGGAAAAGTGACATTTCTTACTTGACAAGTAGCTTTTGATTAGAAACACTGAATCCAGCTCAAGTAATTGTGCTACACACAAGAAAACATTGGCAGGCCCGAGGTGAACCTCCTCTTTGTTCCCTAGAGGTTTGAAACCTTGGTTAAAAGAAACCTCTGTATGCATGGTTTAAACAAAACTTGCATCTATACCTTCCAGTCTTTGCTAATGAGCAGGTAAGATAGCTTCTGGACATTATTTTTATGACAAAAGTCACAAATCCATCCATTTCTGTTACCAAAAGAGCAAGGCCTACGAATAAAAAAATAATCAAATGTCTCTCTTAACATTCCCTGTTCACCTCCCATCTCTAGAGGTAAAAACTTTTATGAGTACGACGTTGGTCCTCCCACACCTTTTCTCTGTAGGTATGAATACAGATATCTGAATCTTCACACATTTTATTTTTAAAACTACTTTGTTTTTCAGAGCTAAGGCTATGCCACATGCATTTCTTTCACACGTTTTTAAAACTTAAGAACATGTCCTGGAAATCCTCCCATGTTGGAATCAGTACAGGAGGATTTACCTTATTAGCCAGACATGGTGGTGCATGCCTAGAATCCCAGCATTTGTGAGACTGAAGCAGGAGGATCATGAGTTCAAGTCCAGCCTGGGCTACATAGTGAGTTCAAGGCCAGCCTGGCCTACATAGCAAGACCTAATATCAAAAATAAACCTTTTAAAAAAGATTCCTTTATTGTCGTTAATGGCTACCTAGAAGTCAATGGTGTTATTGACCTGTGATTTATTTCACTAGGCCCCCACTGATGCACATTTGAGTTCCTCTTTAACTTCTCACTAGTGAGGCAATGACAAAATACTCATGCATTGCCCGTTAGGACACACGAGTCCATATTTCTATACAGGCAAGATCGTTATAGCTGTTAAGATACTTTGGATTGCACATATGAAGATGGCCCAAGGGACCGAGGAGTCTGAAGGTAGAACATTTCCAGAGATGCTTAGCTCAGTGGCTCGCTGCCACCCTCATGGACGCAGGCACTTTCTTCCCATCTTTCTGGTCTACCCTCACCAGTGGGTGGGGGATGCCTCTGCGGTGCCAGCACAGTGGCTGGAGAGATTCTAGCTGGCATGCATAGATACCACCCTGCAGCTTTCGTGAGGTACCATTGACCAGGATTAGGCTGCAAGTTAACACACACACACCTGTCCATGGCAAGGAAACCTTTTGTAATTATTCCTCTGGGTCTAGGAAGAAGAAAGTGGGAGGAAATGAATTTTATTAATCAAAGTGCCCTCCTGAAAATCTATCCTAATTTTCAGCCTACAAAGAGTACCTGAGCCAGTTACCTCACAGCTTCGTGCACCCTTCGTAAGATATTTAATTTTGTTTGTTGTTTGTTTGTCGAGATATGGTCTCACTGTGTTGCCCAGGCTTGCCTTGTGTTCACAATCCTCCTCCCTCTGCCTCCCAAGTGCTAGGATTACAGGCATGTGCCACCTTACCCTGCTCAAGATGCTTAAGTATTTGAGACTATCATGAGCAGAGAAGTATTTTCTCTTCTGATAATTAAACACTTGTATCATTTGCCTTGTTTCCTATTTGCTGTGTTTTTATTGATTTATAAAAGTTCTGTATATGTATCCTAGAAACACGTATAATCAAAAACTCAAAAAAAAAAGATTCTTAAGAATAAAGAATACTTAAATTATCCTTCTTTGTTTTTGCTTAGATTCTCAAGTGCTCTGTAACAATTCAGGAAGCAGAAGAAAATCCATTTCACAGAGGTTATGGTGACCCACTTTCTAAACTGTGTACTGTAGAATACAAGTTCCTTACTAGGTGTTAAAATGCAAGTGGAAATGCCACAAACAATGTCCCTCTTTTAGGGCCTTCACAATGCATGAATATCATAGGGACCAACACTGTTTCAATCAGGACCACTTCTCAGCTGTGTGACCTCAGGCACACCATTTTGCCTCTCTGAGCCTTGTTTCACTGACTGTAAAACAGTCCTCTCTGGGTTGTTTGAGCTACATCAAGGCTCAGCCTCTATCCCCTGGGGCATTCCAAAAGGAGCAAGAAGACAAAATATTGGTGAATAAATATTCTGTTTGCCTTGCATTCAGAGGCAACAATTCTGAAACACAATCTATACAAGAATCAATAACATACAACCCATCAGTCAAATCTGGCTTTTATAAATAAAGTATTATTGGAACACAGTCATATTCATTTGTTTCTGTATTTGTCTATGGCTGCTTTCATACTATAAAGGCAGATGTGTGTGACAGACACTGTATAGCCCACAAAGCCTGAAGTATTTATTATGTGACCCTTTCTAGGTAAGTTTGCTGACCCCGTACTCCATACTACCTGCCTAGTGGCCCCAGCAGGGCTGACCATGCAAACATGCTCGCTCATTAACACTCTTTCTTCTTCTGTGTCACCCTTCCCTATCCCCCCACACGCTTCCCAGGGTCAAGTCCTGAACACACTTCTTGCATTCATAAAACTGTAATACCTGACACAGGCTTGGGACAGAAGTAGGTAGATCAGGTAAGGGGAGGGGACTGCAGACCATGGCAGGCTAAGGACCATGGCTGAGGCATCTCAAGGATTAGCCTCCTCCAACCTCCCATCACTTCCATAAATTGCCACCACCAACACACACACATTTGCATGTGCTCGTACACACACACACACTCACATACACACACACTCACACACACAGAGCAAGCTTGCCATTCATTCAGGATGGTGGTTTTGTTCACATTATTGATACTGGCTGGGAAAAAGTAAGTGGATAGCAAAGACATCTTTCTCTCCTCTCTACTATAGCTCCTATCTGATGCTTGCCCATGAGAAAGAGGTGGGCTTTCTCCATAGAGATACGTGGCTGTTCATCTGAAATTTTGCATGTTACTTATAGAAATAAGTGTGTCATCAAGCATTTGTCTTAGAGAGGAAAAGGGCTCCTCACACCGCACTATTACACACAGGGCTACAATAAAACCACTTTCAAAATTCACAGGACAAAGCAGTAGCATCTTAAATATACCTCACAGTGGCTCCTTGTGCCTTGAACGCCCCCTTCACAAGTATACTTTTGTCAGTACTTGGGTCCCAGTTTCAGTATCACTTCCCTCAAAGAAACCTCCTCTAATCATCCTGTTAAGTTCTCCCTGCCACCACATAGGTCCCTCTGTAGCAGTGTGTTTGCTGTGCTTGCTGTGGTTTTTACCAAAATAACTAATTAAGTGCTTGTCTGATGTCTTCCTCTCCCTCCAGACAGTCAGTTTTATGAGACCAGGAATCATCTCTCTCCTGTCTACAGTTGTGGTCCCAGTGACTGGCACTCAATGGATGCTAAGTGTATTTTATAAAAAGATGAATGAATAAATGAATGAACGAATGAAACTTTCAGGGAATCCACCACCCATTCTTTCAGTATAAGAATTTCCAGATTAGGAATTCCTAGCCAGAGCAATTAGGCAAGAAGAAGGAATACAAATAGGTAAAGAAACTGTCAAAATATCCCTATTTGCAGACGACATGATCCTATACCGTAAAGACCCAAAAAACTCTACTCAGAAGCTTCTAGACATCATCAATAGCTATAGCAAGGTAGCAGGATATAAAATCAACATAGAAAAATCATTAGCGTTTCTATACACTAACAATGAGCAAACTGAAAAAGAATGTATGAAAACAATTCCATTTACAATAGCCTCAAAAAAAATCAAATACCTAAGTGTAAACCTAACAAAAGATGTGAAAGACCTCTACAAGGAAAACTATACACTTCTGAAGAAAGAGATTGAGGAAGACTATAGAAAGTGGAGAGATCTCCCATGCTCATGGATTGGTAGAATCAACATAGTAAAAATGTCGATACTCCCCAAAGTAATCTACATGTTTAATGCAATTCCCATCAAAATTCCAATGACATTCATTAAAGAGATTGAAAAATCTACCGTGAAATTTATATGGAAACACAAGAGGCCACAAATAGCCAAGGCAATACTCAGTCAAAAGAACAATGCAGGAGGTATCACAGTACCTGACTTCAAACTATATTACAAAGCAATAACAATAAAAACAGCATGGTACTGGCACAAAAACAGACATGAAGACCAGTGGAACAGAATAGAGGACCCAGACATAAAGCCACACAACTATAAGCAACTTGTCTTTGACAAAGGAGCTAAAAATATACGATGGAGAAATAGCAGCCTCTTCAACAAAAACTGCTGGGAAAACTGGTTAGCAGTCTGCAAAAAACTGAAACTAGATCCATGTATATCACCCTACACCAAGATTAACTCAAAATGGATCAAGGATCTTAATATCAGACCCCAAACTCTTAAGTTGATACAAGAAAGAGTAGGAAATACTCTGGAGTTAGTAGGTATAGGTAAGAACTTTCTCAATGAAACCCCAGCAGCACAGCAAATAAGAGATAGCATAGATAAATGGGACCTCATAAAACTAAAAAGCTTCTGTTCATCAAAAGAAATGGTCTCTAAACTGAAGAGAACACCCACAGAGTGGGAGAAAATATTTGCCAACTATACATCAGACAAAGGACTGATAACCAGAATATACAAGGAACTTAAAAAACTAAATTCTCCCAAAACTAATGAACCAATAAAGAAATGGGCATGTGAACTAAACAGAACTTTCTCAAAAGAAGAAATTCAAATGGCCAGAAAACACATGAAAAAATGCTCACCATCTCTAGCAATAAAGGAAATGCAAATTAAAACCACACTAAGATTCCACCTCACCCCTGTTAGAATAGCCATCATCAGCAACACCACCACCAACAGGTGTTGGCGAGGATGCGGAGAAAAAGGAACCCTCTTACACTGTTGGTGGGAATGTAGACTAGTACAACCACTCTGGAAAAAAATTTGGAGGCTACTTAAAAAGCTGGACATCGATCTACCATTTGATCCAACAATACCACTCTTGGGGATATACCCAAAAAACTGTTACTCCAGGGCACCTGCACATCCATGTTTATTGCGGCACTATTCACAATAGCCAAGTTATGGAAACAGCCAAGATGCCCCAGCACTGACGAATGGATTAAGAAAATGTGGTATCTACACACAATGGAATTTTATGCAGCCATGAAGAAGAATGAAATGTTATCATTCGCTGGTAAATGGATGGAATTGGAGAACATCATTCTGAGTGAGGTTAGCCTGGCCCAAAAGACCAAAAATTGCATGTTCTCCCTCATATGTGGACATTAGATCAAGGGCAAACACAGCAAGGGGATTGGACTATGAGCACATGATAAAAGCGAGAGCACACAAGGAAGGGGTGAGGATAGGTAAGACACCTAAAAAACTAGCTAGCATTTGTTGCCCTTAACGCAGAGAAACTAAAGCAGATACCTTAAAGCAACTGAGGCCAATAGGAAAAGGGGACCAGGACCTAGAGAAAAGGTTAGATCAAAAAGAATTAACCTAGAAGGTAACACCCACGCACAGGAAATCAATGTGAGTCAATGCCCTGTATAGCTATCCTTATCTCAACCAGCAAAAACCCTTGTTCCTTCCTATTATTGCTTATACTCTCTCTACAACAAAATTAGAAATAAGGGCAAAATAGTTTCTGCTAGGTATTGGGGGGGTAGAGGGAGGGGGCGGAGTGGGTGGTAAGGGAGGGGGTGGGGGCAGGGGGGAGAAATGAACCAAGCCTTGTATGCACATATGAATAATAAAAGAAAAATGAAAAAAAAAAAGAATTTCCAGATTAATCACACGATGACTTCCAGGAGCTCTTGCTTCTCAAAGTCTAACACACACAGACCACCTGGAGATCTTGTCAAAAGGAGGGCTCAGGTTCTGCAACCCCAAGACGGGACTGAGACCACACTTTTGACAGAGGCCCAGTTGATGAAGGCATTTCTGGCTCCAGAGTTACACTTTGAGAAGGAAGGATGTAGATGATCTTAACCAAGAACAGTGGCAGGTGGATTGCAAAAAGTGCTCATTCTTTTTGCCTTCATTGACATTTATTTCCATGAAGGTTCTCAAAGCAGCCATACCACCGGACTTCATCTCCTGGGGTTTAGCACTAGGACAACTAGGCAGACCTCAGTAGAGTACATACTAGAGGTCCTGTGTGATACAATTCCCCAATTGGAAGCAGGTGTTACCCATTCATCTCACCAAGACACTCAGTTCCAAATGACTTTAAAAATATGCAAAGGGAGGACATTAAGCTGCTGAGCCATGTCAAATTCAAGGAAATCAGTAAAAGGACGGTCACCCAAATATCTATGCAGCTGACCTCAGCTGCTCTCAGCCACGGTGGCACCAGTAGCCCTGTTGTGACTGTCGATACCAGATGTGACTTCTTTTTCCAAGTTCAAATACATATATGTGTATTTCACATACATACCCAAAAATGTATGCACATATGTGTATGCATGTATATGTGTGTGATTCTTTGGGGGGAGTGCTGGGGATTGAACCCAGGGCCTTATGCACACTATACAATCACACACCCACAAAGCTGCCCCTCCACCCCTTTGTGTGTGTTTCTTATCTTCTCTGAAATGCCTTGTACATCCGGTGCTTTCAGGATTTATGGAAGATATTCTGAGCTGTGGATCCCAAGAATTTTGACACTAACCATTGAGTTATTGGAATACTACAGAATGGCTCAATGTCTTAGACATGGATGTAATGTTGGAATTTGGGCTCTGGCCTCAGACTAATTTGGATTTGAATACCTCCTAACATACTTGATAGCTGTGTGACTGGCCACATTAATTGAACCATCCTGGGCTTCAGTTTATGCAATAACAGCAATAAAAGTAACAATCCCTGCAAGAAAGGGTTGTTGTAAATGCCACACAGAATAGTGTATGTGAAGGACATGTTGGGGTCCAGCACATAGCAATATCTGTGAGCTATTGTTATTGTCATTGTTGAGACCCCTGGAGAAATCTAAGAATATTTTGATGTGCAGGTTCACGTGAATTTTCTGTGTTAGGATGAGTGAAGGCCGGGATCTTTGTCCTCCCTCTGACCTCTGAGGAAATGCCTGGCCTGGAGCTGCCACCTTCTGGAAGCCTTCTGCAGTGGGGTCCAGCAACCTGCCTGTGGCCTGCTTGGCATGAATGAGTGCTCTGCCCCTCCCCTGCATTCAGTTGCTTCATTCCACTGTGCAATCCTGGGCATAGTTACTGGAAAGAGCAGAGGTCAAACCTAGAAACAGGACCCTGGAAATAACTAAGAATTCTGTGCTGACAAGACCAGCTAATTCGGGTCCTTTCAGTCGTAAGTAACACAAACACAAACCATTTCAGAGACCAAACAATGGCCTTTATCCTAAGAGACAAGTGGAACCCTATAGAGTTAGTGGTAGAAGATGCAACCTCCCAAAGCAGTGGTTCCAGGACAGGGAATATCAGTCTCCTCTTATCCTCTCCATCTCGCTCCACATCCACTCTCTGCTGATTGACAGACATGGAAAACAGTGGCTGCTCCCCGATGCCTTATTTCTCTGAGAGTCACCTTCTGCAGACTGTCCTCACCTTGAACTATATGGTAGCCCTACTTCACCTTAAGTGAGCAGAAGTGGACACTTAACCCAAACTGGGCCAATCTGCTTCTTCCCTGAGAGTTTAGAGTTGAGATTGATTAGTCTTTTTGTTGTTGTTGTTTTCCAATCTGTAAAACGGTGATGACAGGTCATTAATTCTCTAGTCACACAGAGGTCACACAGAGTCACACAGAGGTAAGGCACACGCATAACATGCAGAAGGTCTTCGGTTCGATCCTCAGCACCACACACAAGAAAATGGTGGCATTGATAATAGTATCATTGACTTTGTAGGATCATGGTGGGGAATGAATGAGAGATTCCACATTAAGTTCTTAGCCAACACAAGGGGCATAAGCACTCATGACAGGCACTCATGGCTCATGTCTATAATTCTAGCTACTTGGGAGGCTGAGACCAGGAGGATTGAGGTTCAAAGCTAGCCCGGGTAAGAAGCTCATGACACCCCATCTCAACCGAAAAAGAGCCGGGTGTGATGAGACACGCCTGCCATCTCAGCAACAGCAGGAGGCATAAAATAGGATCACGGACTGGGCCAGCCTGGGTGAAAACAAGCCCCTATCTCCAGAGTAACCAGAACAAAAAGTGTTGGAGGTATGGTAGAGGAGGGTCTGTTTCACAAACACAAAGCCCTGAGTTCATACTCCAGTACCACAAAAAGAAAGAAAGACTGTCCTTATCATTGTGCTCTCTAATGCCACACACTCTGCACCAAGCTTAACAGGTAGTGATGCTGAGTCAATATTAATGGAAACAATGAGTCAATCAGGGAATCAGCCATGCCATTTGATGTTCAGCTACAACACGCTGACCACCTGTTTATGCAGAATTTCTCTCTGGAGGACACTGGTCTTTGCCTCCTGATCCAAACCAAGCCATGTATGTCAACTCTGGATCTCCTTTGTGAGGTGCAAGTGCTAAGAGACAGCTCTTGAGGTTTGCCAGGTGCTCACACACATTTTACAGGTCATTAATTCTCTAGTTAGACAAACTCAATCATGTGTACTCGTTAGAATGAGATTTGGGGCCATTTCAAAGATTAGACTCCCAGTGCAGGAAATAAAGCTTCTGTTTTCCTTGGTTGTGGGGGGCAGGAATATGCCTCACTAAAACATGAAAGATTTCCATGCATTTCTTGTTTTATTCTTCCCTCTGCTTTCACAGCTCCTGAATAGTGTGGATTTTGTCTGCATTTCTATCCACACCATAGGCTCAAAAATGCATGGGGAGCATGTGTGTATTTTTTAACTGCAGCTGCAATAAACCCTGGTAGTGGTATCGGGGTTTGAACTCAGGGTCTTGTGCTTGCTAGGCAGGCACTCTACCACTTGAGCCACGCCCCTAGCCCTACTTCTGAAATGTAGGTTGAATAAACACAGACAAACATGATTAATCAACCTGCACTCAGACAGTAAATCACAAGAATAGTTTTGCAGATGGAATTTTCTCCCAGTAACTGAAAAAAGAGCCTTCAAATTGGCATCCCATGCCCACACCTGGACAGGTTTCAAGAGGAGAGAAATATCACCAGTCCATAACTTCCTGCTTTTGTGTGCGACATTTTCAGCAAAGGGATTCAGTGAGGAAATATAGATTCATTTAATGGGACTCTCTCCAAAGGTGTGGACAGGATGACAGAAGGTTGGATGGCCTTTTCTGGCCCAACAGGGCTACAGCTGAAGTCATCAGATATTAACAAGCACCTTCCGAAAGCAAGCGCTCACACACACACCCTCTTTGGTCTTGTAAAACAGTCTTTCACCACCCTCAGCATCTTGAGCACAAGCATTCTCTAGTCTCAAGATCCTGGAACAATGACAGGCCCTTAATAAGCCCTCAGAAAATATTTGTTGAACTAATAATATTCATACTAACTCAAAATTGACAGAGACACCATTTGCCCATAGCTTGCTACAAACCAGGCACTCTAGATACACAAAGCCTAAATGTCACAACCACACCTCAGGGCAGGTATTAGGACTATCTTCCCCAGGATAGGGATGAAAGCAATGAGGCTCAGAGATGACAAAGGACATACTCAAGGTCATTCTACCAGAAGTAGAAGACTGAGGATTTGAAACCTATGCCTGCTTGGCACTAAAGTTCACATTCTTACCTCTCGTCTCCCCTACCCATCTCTTTTGTCTTCTTATAAGCATTTCCTCTGGTTATTTCTTGCTGCTATAGAGGAATTAGGGGGTAATTTCATGCTACAGGGGATCCACATGGTTGGCGTCCACTCACCATGTGCTCATCCATAAAGGGACCACACTTCATGGTCCCTGTAAAACCCAGAAAGAGCTCTTACTGCTCCCAGACATCCCCCTCAACACAACTGTATGCTCTAATTCCTCCTAGAATTGGAAGAATTCTGCACACACAGAAAAACACTAATTCTCATGAGTGACTGGGGTATGACAGGCACCAACTAATTGGACAACTGGTCTGCTCAACACTGATTAGGAAAATTAGGTAACTTGATCCTTTATATCCTGTCGACCTTGCTTAGAGTCAGCCACCTCCCCAGCTGTCGTATCTCCTGTTAAGTAGTGTCATCTCCCTCCATCTCCATAACATATTACACAAAATTGTTTAGTCTACCAACAAACATTTATTGATCCTTCACAAAGTCAAGGCCAGCTCTGATCTCAGGAGCTCACACACAAATAGGGCCAGACGTATAAAACAAATGACTTTGGTGCAAGAGCTCAGTATTTCAAGAAGAGAGGCTTATCCAACACGCTGTGGGAATGCAGAAGGAGGATTGAAGGAGGTGCTTGGGAAAGCTTCACAATGCGGATGTTACTTAACTTGGGTTTTGAAGGATGAGTAGAAGTCTTCCAAGTGAGAGGAGAGAATGAATATCACCTGCAGGATATTCAGTAAGATCTCAGTACTTTTCAAAACTATTCAGAGTGACTGCAGGACAGAATGTGTGGAGGTAGAGGTGTGGCCAACAGAGGCAAAGCCATGAATGTCTCTGTAGACTAGTCTGAGGAATGGAGATTTTATTTTGAGACCAATGGGGAGCCAGTGAAGGGTTTTAAGTGAGAGAATAATGGTAAGGTTCACTTCATAGAAAGACGATGCATTCATTTGCTATGGCTGCATAACCAATTATCACAAGCTGAATGGTTTAAAACAATAGAAATTTCTCCTCTCACAATTGAAGATGTCAGAAGTCTTAAATCAAGGTGCCATCAGGGTTGGTTCCCTCTGGGGCTCTCCAGAGCTTCTGGTGGCTCTGGCAATCTTTGATGTCCTTGGCTTGCTGACACATCACTGCATTGTTTGCCTCCATGTTCACCATCGTTCTTCTCTTTGTGTCCTCTCTTCTTCTTCTAAGGACACCAGTCATTGCATTTAGGTCCTACCCTAATCCACTGTGACCTTATCTAATTATATTAGCAAAGACCCTATTTCCAAATAAGTTCTCATTCTGAAAATATAAATGGGGGGGGTGGGAATCACTGTTCAACTCACTACAGACTGTAAAGAGGCAAGAATGTTGGTGGGAAACCAGGATAGCAGCCAAGGAAAGAGGCCCCGCAGAAAGGGATTGGGTTGTGGGTGCAGCAGGGGAATAGGGACAGTGCACTGCACCAAGGACTTCCCCCATGGTCCTTGGGAAGAAGCAGTAAGTGATAACATGATAATATGGACCCTAAAGATCCACTTGATCATTCTTCCTCTGTTTACTGAGGATGCTGTTAAGTGTTGTAAACAGTATTTTTTTTTCCCAGAAGGGCGTATCATTTCTGGAGGTATTGCAGTACCAGATCAGTGTGTGGAGTGGACACAAGCTCCTATTCCATTTCCTTGTTCCAAAAATCCATTTACTATATTGTCCTTGGATAGAGGATGTATCAGATGTTATCTTGATAAGAACAGATACTACACTTGATCTTAGCCAAAAGGTGGAGAAGCAATGTAACCAGCATTTGATAGTCAGTCTGCCTCAAGGATCCTTCCAATCTCAACGCACTGGCCCTTCCTGGTAAGGTTTGGTTCAGGCGGGGCTTGTGAGAGCAGAGGAGCTTTTGGAGAGCGCATCGTTGTCTTAATAACCAGCATTTATTAGGCAGATGCGAAATGCCAGGTACTATTTCATTATCTCTCATTCACCGTGTCTCTAAAAGGAAAGGCAATATTGCTAAAGTCTCTATTTTATGGATGAGGAATTGATGCTCATTGAGGTTAGAACTCAGCCAGGGTCACAGAATGGTAAAACTGAACTGGAATTCAAGGCCACGTGATGCTCAAGGAAGTTTCCCAAACAAACGAATCAAAACTCAATTCTTGATTAAGAAAAGGGTATGGGGGATGGGCGTGATGACACACACCTGTAATTCCAGAGACTCGGGAAGGGGAGGTAGGAGGATCATGGTTCAAGGTAGCCTGAACAAAATCAGGAGACCCTATCAAAAAGAAAAAAGTCTGAGGACATGGCTCAAGTGGTAGAGCACTTCCTTGGCGAGCGTGTGGCCCTGAGTTCAATCCCCAGTACCACCAAAAAGAAAAGGAAATATGGGTATGAATATTTGATCAATTCAAGTGACCCCAGTTAATCTTGCTCCCAAAGAAGGAGTCTTCATGACTCTAGCTTGGGATAAAGAGCCAGTTCTGGAAGCCTGGATGACAAATTGGATTCACGTCCTCCCTGTTGCTGGGGTACTAGGAAGAGATGTACCAGGACCCAGACAGGTGCCCTCCTGTCATACAAGGGACCTGGAATCCAAGCTAATTAATCCCCTCCTCCTGCCAATATTTCCCACACGCGCCCGTCTGCTCAGAAGCTCTTTCCTCTCCGGGGATTAAGGGACCTTTTCAGTTCCAGCTCATTCAGAATAAAGTTCCTTCGAACAAGTGGCCAACTTATTTTTTTTTCCCTTTGAGCCTGACATGCAGAGCCAGCTGTTGAATCAGGAAACTCTGCCAAGAGAGCCTGTCGTACCCAGACCTCATCTGGTGTCTGCTCCTGTTTTTTTTTTTTTTTTTTTAATACTTGTAAGGTTTTTTTTTCTCCTTTTAATTACAATTATACTTCAAAGGGAATACAGAACAGGCAGAGGCAAAGATCAAAGCCTCAAGTGGAACCACATTCACTGTAACAGACCCTCAATGGGACTCTGGAGATGTAGGGGGAAGAGCAGGGCAAGGGTGACACCACCAGCCTGACAGCCTCAGTCCCCACTCATCCTACCTGGTGCTCATCTACCTTTGCATATGGCAGTTGCTCTGGGCATCCTGTTTGGCCAGCTGATCCCCTCGGTGTGGTCAGAACAGGAAGATCCCACCCCAAAAGAACTCTGACACCCTCGACCTCTGCACATGCCTGAAATTATCCCACGCGCCATTTAGTATGAAGCCTTGCTCAGTCTGTCCACTCCATTTCCAAGGTGAAAATGTCACCAGACCTCACATCACCCCCACCTTAGTATAAATGAGTCTACAAGTTTATTTTCATAGGTTAAGGCACCATGAGGATATTTGGCACCTGGATGGAGTGATTAATGGGAGAAGGAGACATATTTAGACAACTTTAGAAAACCAAAGACCTGCCATCACTTAGCTGGTAACCCAGGTCTGTGGAATGCCAAATGTCTTTCCAATTTGCCACAGAGTTGTTTTTTCTCCCAATGGGACTCTCCATCAAAATTGTCCCAAGTATTCGGGGCCAGAACTACCTAAGGATTCCATGCATAATCCATCTATTCACATTTTCCTTTCTCTGTTTATTCATCTATTTGTCCATCCATCCATCCATTCATCCATGCATCCTTCTATCCATCATATCTTCTGTTTGTTCATCCATACACTCATCGTTCCCTACATCAAGCATTTATCCATTGCTTGCTGCATATCAAACCCTGTGCTCAAGGCTGGGGATCCATTGGAGGACAATATGGAAACTTTTCCCCAAAGAACTTCAAATCCAGAGGAAGGGACAACTCCACAATCCCTGTATCTCTTCCACACCTCCAATATTTAGGTGTTGAGATCAGCCTACTGATGCTAAGATGCTCAGTTTTGGTAGGTTTCTAAGGAATTAGCAAATGGTAAAAGCCAGTCTTCTTTTATTTGATTCAGACAGATTTACATAGCTTTGGAAGGTTGGATTTCTTTTTCTAATATCAGTAAAGCAATTCAAGATCCTCATAATGGGGATTATATAAATATTCATCCATCACATTTCTCTGTTTATAGAGCATCAAAGTGCACAGCACCTTATAAAACTTCTAATTAATTCTCATAGCGCTCTGGTGTCATGAGCAGAGGGCAGATAATAACCTAGATTACTGGTCAGGCCAACGGACAAGCAGCCACTGTAATTCAGCCACTAGCCAAGGTCATGTGGCAGACCGCCTGCATTCATACTTTCATTAACAGCACAGCTTATTAATTATAACAATTACATTAACAACTGGCATTTGCTGGGAGTCCCCATAAGCTCAGCTCTGTCTTAAGAACACACACATTAGCCCAACACAGCTCCATAAAGTAGGCTCTGTGATTATCTCCATTTTACACACAAGGACACTTAATCTCAAATGATGTCATGTCTGCCCCTTTGACTCAGCTCCATGTGACTCCACATCCTATTGACGTATTGTACTTGTTGGGTGGCATGTAGGGAAGTGAGGATCTGTGTAGTCCTGTCCTGAGACTTTGCTGTGTGTTCCTAGGAACATTCTCCAGCTTCTCTGAGTCTTGGATTGCTTATCTGCTGGTGAAGCAGGCAGAATGCACACTTTGGTGCCTGCTGTGCACCAAAGTTTGAGTTTCAGCCTGCTGTGGTTTGAATGTTTCCCCAAAATTTCATGTATTGGAAAATTAATCCCCAAAGTGATATGTTGATGATACTTGGAGGTACTTAGGATTAGATGAGGTCATGAGGGTGGGGCCCCTATGTTGTAATTAGTGGCTTTATAAGAAAAGGAAGAGAAACCAGAGCTGGTAAATTGGCCATCTCGCACCATGGGATGCCCGGTATTGCCTTGGGACACTGCAGAATCTCCATCAAGAAGAAGGACCTCAGCAGAAGAGAGCAGATAAAGACATCTGATCTTGACCTTCCCAGTCTTCTCTGGAAAACTGTGAGCTAAGTGAATCTCTATTGCAAGCAAATTATCCAGTCTGTGATATTCTGGTAAACAGACTCGTCCCTACCTCTGTTTCTTACTTGTAACTCTGGAAATTAACCCTTCTCTGCCTTTTTTCTCATCTATAAATTGTGAGAGTGAATTAGTACACACTTTGTAAGCACTTAGAAAGATACTTAGTAGGTAAGCGGCAGCCGATTCTGGGACAGCATGTCTGTCATATGATGGATGGATTGTGCTGGGTAATCTGTCAGCTGTGATGATCCCAGATGATTCTAAAATGAATGATCCCCGTGCATTTTTCCTTAGCCCTGGGGGAATAGCATTATTCTCCTGGGATATAGTTTAGGGCCATCTAGACAAAGTATCTGCAATGTGTTAACAAAATCATGGCCAAGTCAAGATTCTTTTAGTTGCAAATGATTGAAAACTTCAATTCCAAGCAGTCTAATCAAAACGGAAAATTGACTGAGGCTAACAAAGAGTATGTATTAACCCCACTGCGGGAATAGTTAGGTCCAAGTGTTCAAACATTATCTTTGGAGGCATTCTCTTCTGTCTTCTGTGTGGCCTTTATTCTCAGAGTGGCTTTACCAAGATGGTGGCCAAGATGTCCGCCAAGAGCCCTAGGTTGGTCTGCTTCTGCGGGAGCAACCCCAGCAAAAAGAGATCTTCTCTCTCCCAAGAGCTGCAGAAAATGTCCTGGGACTCAGACTAAAGTGCTCCCTGCGGCCAGGGAGGTGGAATACTCCTGACTGGACAGACCTGTGTCATGTACTTACCTCTGAAGCCACGTGGATTGAGACTGGGGAGCCTCCCCCAGTATACTAACTGCTCGATCTTATGTCTAGCAAGAGACTACTGCAGTCCAGCTTCCAGGCAGCAGACTCTGTGAGCTTGGGGTCCAGAAGCAAGACATTGGGCTTTCATCCATGTAACTGCAAATGTGAGTGGGATCCCAACCCCACTCACAGTGACCTGGGCGGGCTCTCAGGAGCCTTCAATGCTATCTTCCCTCTCTGCCCTCAGCATAACATCCCTAATCCATCTGCAAGATTTGGCCCTTCCTGTCTCTTCTTCCTTGTTCCTCACCATTTTCCCTACCATCAACCCTATTTGTATGCTTTACTTGGACTTAACTTCTTTCAGTACCAAAGACCTTCAGGTCTTTGCACAATGCCATGCCTTCTGCCTGGCACACCATCCTCCTCCCTCTTCATTTATTTATTTACTTTATGTTTTATGTATATATTGATGGCCTACAATGTGATGGCCTGATGTATGTACCCATTGTGGAATGATTAAATCAAACTCATCAACATATCCATCACCTTCCATGTTTATCGTTCCTACTCCATCAGGACTCTGCTCAGACTTGGAAATCACTTGCTTTAATCCTGATTGCCCTGCCTCCTTGCTGGGTCAACTATACCCACACCCCCAGCCCACTCCCACCACAGCCCACATTACATGATATTGCAATTGTCTGTTTCATTTGTGGCCACCCACCATGAGACTCTGACAGTGTGCTTTAGGGAGAGTGTGTATTTCCTGCCTCTGGACTGGGAACCTAAGAGAGGGGCTTGGGAAATCCTTTTTGAATGAAAGAATATCTAGTATCTTGGACAATGGGGTTGACTCATTGACAAGTCCAAGGTTCAGGAGAGTCCAGAGCAGGGTGCAGAGTGTGAGAGGGAAGCAAGGAAACCCTAGTCAATTACGAAGAGATCCCAACAGTGATGGAGATAGGTAGGTCCCAGTGAGATTAAGCAAATAGGGCACCCTTGAATCTCGGCTCTAGGTAAGACCTTAACCCAGCCCCAAAGTCATGATAATTCTAGAAGGTGCACCCAGCAGGTCCCCACGTCCAAGATAGCTTTAACGAAATCCTTGCAACTCTGCAAAGAATGATTCCTCACCTACCTTTATGGCATGTTATTGGCCTCCTGTTAGTTTGCATAGGAACCTGCTTACGTCTGATTTGTCCCAGGAATGCGTGAAAAGGACAATTGATGCCATGAATGTATCTTGTCCTCACCTCTTTGAAGGGCTCTCCTTGGCTCAGAGTGGACATCTGACAGCTGAAGTCTTGTTATGCTTCCACCCACCCCTTACCCAAAAACACTGTTTGCTAACTATGAGAAGGAAGGCGCTCTGCTTTTCAAAGAAGTCTGAACCCCAATTAGTTTCTGCGAAACTTGATCCTCATTGGTGGGGACAGTGGCTTCTAATCTAGCGCTGTTATTGATTTGGTCAGAAGTAATTAAGGCGATAATTCTTACTCAATTACATGTCCCTGGATTTCCTCAGGTTGCTAAGTCTGCTCCTGGCTGTATTTTCTTTTCCAAATTAATTTTGTCTTGAGTCTGAAATGAGGATGGATATTACTGGGCTTGTTGTGCTTGTTGATTTTCAAGAGAATGAAGTAGGGCTCTGTATTTTAATTCCAACTAGAGCTCCCAAAGTCTTTCTATTTTTAGAAAATTAATCACAACATACACAGGCGTAAAAAAAAATTAGCATGAAAAATTTCCCATTAAAGGAAAGGAGTCCCTTGTCTCTGCCCCCTTCTTTGCTGTCACCCAAGGGCAGCCAATTCTGACACTTTTTGTTATTTCCTCCATGAGCCATGTCTCTAAATTATTTAAATCTTACCTGGATTTCTCAGCTTATGCATTCACAACTTTCTGTTAGGAAAGGTGAAATCTAGCTCCTTAGCCTTCCTATCCCAATTCTTATTCCCTGGAAAAGTTGTACTACCTCTACCTCCTCTATTGGTTAACTCTGTAACTTTCACAAGTCTGTAACACTGGTATTTCCTGCCTCATTCACCACGGAGAGTATCTTTGGCTCCTTACTTTGTAGAAGAGCTCTGCATCTTATCAGCAATCCTTTATCTTTTGCTACTACTTACACATTGTCTGATCAATAGCATTCATATTCTGTTCCCTACCTGTGATTTGGTTTTTGAGGCTTTGTCTCTGAGTTGAGTCAAAAAGTTGAAAATCAACTACTGGATGATAGTATCCATTCATCCACTCACTCAACAAATAACTGCCAAGAAACCACTCTTTGCTTGGCATTGTGCCTGAGACCAAAGATGCAGTATGACAAGGTCACACTCCCTGCACACATTGCAAGGCTAGAAACCAGAGGAGGAGAGAGAGAAAACACAATTTACAAGATGAAAGGCGTAGCCACTTAAGTCAGCGGCTCAGAGCGTTATGTTTAAAATACGAATACAAAACAGAGTAAAGAGGTAAGCTGAACATAACAAAAGAGATTTTAAATTGGAGCCACTTGACTTTATTTCATGAATATAAGCAGAATCTTGAAACCAAACTTCCAACTCTCTCGCCATTCCCATGGAGCTTCCAGCTGAAGTCAGAGTGGGAGAACAATGGGAGAGGGTCATGTTCCTCCTCCCAGGAAAGAAATGGTGACAGGGATCACAGTTATAGTTTGATTTCATGTTTGTAAAGCTCCTTCGTCAACTACAGCTGTTCACAACACTCGCTGTCCAGAATATGTTAACTGGAAGTATCACTAGGAAGACAGCAGGGAACAAACATCTGCTCGTGGTGAGAGGTACAAGATCAGTCCCCATGATGCCAGTAGGGATGTCACAGAGCACCAAAGAGTCCTCTGGAGCCATGGAAGGAGAGGGGAGAATGACAATCCTAGAAGCCACGTGGCCAAATGTACTGGGAAAATTTAAATGATAAGATGCATACATGCCGGTCAAGAAAGTTCCAACAAAAAATAACAAATGCTGCAGAGGATGTAGAGAAAGAAGAAGGAAGCCTTATACACTGCTGGTGGGAATGTAAATTAGTGTGGCCATTATGGAAATAAGTATGGAGGTTCCTCATAGAACTGAAAATACAGCTACTGTGTGACCTAGCTACACCACCGCTGAGAACATAACCGGAAATGCAGTCAGCATACATAAGAGGCACCTGCACACCCAGGTTTATTGCAGCACTATTCACAATAGCCAAACCATAGAATCAGCCTGGATACCCACCAATGAATAAATGGATAAAGAAAACAAGGTATATATACCTAATGAAGTATTATTCAACCCTAATAAAAGAAAAAAATTATGTCATTCGCAGGCAAATGGATGGAATTGAGGACATCATGTTAAGTAAAGACAAATACCAGATGTTGACTCTCATATGTAAAAACTAAAATTTTAAAAAAATGAATAAATGTACTTAGAGAAGACGGGAACTAGGGTACTGGGGAGAGAGGAGAGGACAAGAGAGGGTAGCAAGGAAGGTGAGTATGATCAAAGCATGATGTTTACACATGTAGAAACATCACAATGAAACCCACTAATCTGTACAAACAATGTGTTAAGGACTATAATAAAAATAAACAGTCTGTAGCTCTTACTACCGTCATTGGCTGTCCCCTGTGATAGCTCAGGTATGGAAATGATCTTGTTTACATCTAGGCCATGCCCAGACCAATGCACATCTTAAAAAGAGCCAGCACTTTTTCCTCACCAGGGGTTGAGGCTGCTGTGGTGGCCGAAGTTCTATTAAACCTGTGATTAAACCCTAAAGAGAAATTAAATGAGTTTGTGTAGCCCAAATCACTGGCTATTTCCTGTGGAGAATTTATTCCTCCATGGCTGCATTTTTCATTATATATTGCTGTGCTACAGGTTACTTCAAAACTTAGCTGCTTAAAACAACAAACATTTTTCATCTCCCAGTTGCTGTGGGTCAGGAATCCAGGCATAATTTAGCTGGGGGCCTCTGGCTCAAGGTGTCTCCCGAGGCCACCACTACAATGGCCACCAAGGCTACTATTACCTCAAGGCACAACTGCAGGAAAGGACACTTCCATACTCACTCACACGGCTGTTGGAAGAGATGCTCGCTGGTTACTCATAGAAGTGGGTCTGCTGCCATATGAGTCTCTTTCAATTGGAAGCTCACGACCTAGAAGTTTTGTCTCCCCAGAGCATAAGCAGATACCCAACACAGAAGCCATATTCATTCTGCTGCCTAAACTCAGAAAGGACATTGAATCGCTCATGCCACAGTCTACTCATTAGAAAGGAGTAACTGGGTCCAGTCCACCTTCCAAGGAGGGGATTAGACAAGGGCATGAAGTAGAGGGAGGTCTACTGGGGCCATCTTGGAAACTATCTATTGTAAATGGATGTAGGGGAAAAAGAAAAACCCAAATTATCAATGAACTAGGTGCTGGGGTCTCCAGGAGAAATAAAAGCAAGGCACTTGTCTTCTACAACAGTGATGCTTAATCTTGGCATTCTGGACAATTTAGACCAGATACAATTTTGTGGGAGGAAAAGACAAGGTGTTCAGCAGTGGCACTGCCCTCTGGGCACTAGAGTACCCACCACCAAGTTGTGACACCAAAAGAAATACTTTCGGAGGTTGCTAGGGTGTCTGCTGAAGGTGTAGTATGGAAGAGAAAGCATGGTACCAGTCACTCGGTGGTAAGCCCTTAATGAATGATGTCATTATTGTCACAAAGTATGAGCCAGTTTTCAACATCAACAAATAATTGAGAAATAAGGAAAAAAATGTATGATTTGAAATTTTATAAGCATAGAAGGCTGAGATTTCATCAATATCTATTTTCTTTAAAAAAAATTAAAAAGTAAAAGGCTCTCTATGCCTATAGGTTAAAAAATAAAAGGTTCTTCATGTCTACTGTTTTTCACGCACATGGGAGCCAGGTAACAGCAATTCTCCAGTCCTAAATAATATGATTCTCAACTATCTAATTTTTTCAGACAAGAAAGGAGAGAGAATGGAAGAATTATAGAAAGGGCACAGGCACCACTGACATCTTGGTGGGATGAGACTTGGAAATACTGCTCTTGTTTATTTGGGAGTGCCCTTTTTGTTTGTCCTTGAAAATAATGTATGGCTAAAAACTTATCCATAAAGAAGTCCTGGATTCTTCCAAACCAGGGCTCAGCAGATTTTTTCAGACAGCCTGGCAGTAAACCTTTTGGCCTGTGCAGGCCACAGTCACTATTCCAATTAACCCTACTCTTGGAATACAAAGGACCTCATGTAGATAAATATGCAGTGTTTGTGTTCGAATAAAACTTTATTTGTAAAGGCTTTTGGATATCTTCTTCTTGGTGCTCTGTTCTTTGACAGTTTTTGGTTCCTTATAATATTCCTTGTCCTTCTAATCTTAGTATATTTCTCTCTCTCTCTCTCTCTCTCTCTCTCTCTCTCTCTCTCTCTCTCTCTCTCTCTCTTTCTCTCTCCACCCCTCCACCCGCCGCCACTCACCTCCCTCACTTGATAACTCAACACCTCATCAACACCTCATACCTTAATCTCCAATTCCACCCTCTTCTCTGAGCTCCTACTCATGGTTTGACAATGACCCAGCTCCAAAGACTCCTGACATCATCTTGCTTCAGTCTTCTTATTGCTGATGCTCTCCAAGATATATTTATTATATGGGGGAAATCAGGATACAAACAATACTGGCACTTGTGTATTCATATGAAAATAGAAAAGTTGTGATTGGAAAGAGTTTGTGTGTGTGTGTGTGTGTGTGTGTGGCTGTGTGTGTGTGTATGTGTAACAAGAAATCTTTCTGGTGGGATACACAAAAACTTGGTAATACTAGTCAACTCTAGGGAGGGAGATGGCTCAATGACAAGGTGGAAGTGCCACCTACATACTCCTTGATATATTTTAAAGCCATTTGGAAATACTCTCTATTCAAAGAAAAAAATGAAATGAAACTCAATGCTTTCTCTTCAGTCCCAAAGCTGATATTGCTGAACTGACCTCTCATGGCTTCATGACAGCTTCCAGCATGTTCTCTCCTGCTTGGGGACACCAGAAGAACCTCCATGATCCCTCCTCCACCACTGCCCACCATCACACTCCACATCCAAGCTCCTGTGGTTCCCTCTATCTGAAACACCTGCAGAGGAAGAAAAGTAATTCTTTTTCCTCACCCATTGCAAAGGTCATGGTTCACACCCCTACAACAAAACACAGATTAACAGAAAAACATTATAAATTTATTTAACCAAAGTTTTAAGTGACATGGGAGTCTTCAGAAATGAAGACCTAAGGGAAACCATGTATTTTATGCTAAGTCTGATGGAAGTAGTGGATAGTTATGGAGAAAATATGATTGATCAATGGAAATAAGAGGAGGGGAGGGGAATTTCAGAAAGACCTGGTTGTTCAGATACTTTCCTGTGTCTCTCTAAGACATTATTCTCCCCAGGTATGGGAGATGACACCTGACACATAAAGACCTTCAAGGCGGTCAGAGAATGCCCTTTCTAGATTTTACGGCTTGCTTTGGGGGAGAAGTTTTATTTTCTATGACCCATGTCAGGAGAGAGAAATTCTAGTTTCTATGGCCTGCTTAGGGGAAAAGGAGAGAGGCTGAAATGAGAGTGGGAGTAGGTCAGAGATTCTTCACTTCTTGTGTTCAACTTGGTATGACTTTTGTCGCTAGCCGTCCAGTCCCTGAGCTGTGTCTGGTGCCTGCATTTCACCACCACACTGTGAGTATGCTGCGTGTCAGAAGCTTCTCTCTCCAGCCTACACCTTGAACCTCCTGAGAAGGATGCCGTCTTGTTCAGCATTAAATCTACAACCAGTTTCTACTCTGAGTAGGCATTTTTAAAGATTTGACTGTAATACTGGCACTCACGAGGCAAAGGCAAAAGGATCACAAGTTCAAAACACTGTCTCAAAAAAAAAAAAAAGTTGTTCTCACCACCACTGAGCCTCCTAATGTGGTCCCCGTAAATTAGCATTGAATGACATCCTGGAGAGCATCATAGAAGTCACATCCCAGTGGCCCTGAAGTCACACTGAAGCTCATCCCAAGAGCAAGTTCCCAAACCAGCCCCAACTAGCTCTTCTGCATCTTGGCTCCTGGCTCTTTCACCAGCAGCTTAAACTCAGCTCTCACATGAAAAGTGAGGTTAAAAGTTTTTAACCCATGGACCTGCAGGGAGTCTGCTTGATTGTCACAAAAATGTCAACTTACTCTTCCAAGGAAGAGGAGGTACCCTCCTGGGTACTTGACCCCTCAGCCCACGCTTTTCTCACCAGGATGCTGACAATGGGGAAGGAAGCTTTCTTGGATCACTACTAGAATATTGCATTTCCAAGAATGGAGGTAAACCGTGGTGTGATAAGCAATCAAGGAAACTCTACAGGCAACTAGACTGCTTGAACTTCTGACTCGACCTCTCACTAGCTAGGTGACCTCAGGAAAGTTCCTTAACTTCCCTGGGCCTTGGGTCTCTCAATTATCAAACATCAATAATATAACCACACCACTCAACTTTGGGGACTGATTAGGAATGGCAATTGTGTGTCATTGATACTGACACTCCAATCTCCATCCATGGCAGATATCACTAATCCATCACAGAAACCTCTTCTGATGAGATTGGACTGCAGGGTGCTCCTGGTGAGATTGGACTGTGACTGAGTAGTCACAGTGGTGACTACTCAGGGGTGGAATGAAGCTGGCACTCAAGTCGGAACCTGTGCCCTTCCTCTCGAGCATAGTACATTTTGAGACACATGGAACTCAAGCACTGTTATGATCATTAAACAGAAGTATCCTTGGCAAGTTTCACAACACAAAATAGATTGGTTGTAATATCCCAAGGCTCCTCCCCAGCTTTGAAAGAGAGCCTCCAGAGCACCATATAGATTCTCATTGGGTCCTGATGTCTGACAGCTGGACCACGGGTCCCTCCTAGCTAGTCTTTCCAAAGAGCTTATGAGATTAATGTATTTGATTATTTTTTTTAACTAGGTGGATAGCACATTGGCCACTGGCATGCCAGCTTAGTCCCAGGGCTGATGAGGGCTCCTGGACGCTGGCAGCCAATTTCCATTTCAATCAAGTGAGAGCAGAGGAAGGCAGAGAAAGAGCCAAAGAAACCAGGACTTGATTGAAAGCGGTGGCGTCTAGCGCCACCTACTGTTCCAGCACTGCATCGCTACCATTGCTCACCATCAAAATGATAGCTTTAATCTGCCTTAATGAATTTATTTGGGAACATTTTTGTGATCTCACTCAAGTTATACTTTCAACTTATACTTTATGTTTCAGTGTGTAAACATACAAATACTCATGGTAGAAACACAGGAAGAGTAGGGTTTTCTTGGCATGTTTGGTTCACAAAGTCCTGTGTACCAAGAGTGACTCTTAACTTTCCTCATATCTCTTGGATAAGGACCAGGCAGGTGCCAGGTTGGAGCCATGATGTATAAAGGAAATGCCTTTCATGGAGTCTCACCGGCAGCTGGCCATGGATTGGGATTCTGGCTCTATTCACATCCCTCCCCTCTCCCCCTACATCTGTCACCTGTCTACCTCTCCACCCCCTGGTCCTCCTTGGGACCTGGCTCACACCACATCAAGCCCTTCAAAGCACAATTCCCACCACTAAAGTGCTGGTGCACAATGTGGATGTTAAAGGGTTCATAAAAAAAGATGAAGACAGCTACATTGCACCCCAAATGGGGAGAAACAATAAAATCAACCCTTAAAAGCTCTGGGTTTGTTTTTTTGTTTTTTTGGTTTTTTTTTTGGATGCCATTCCCCCTGCTTCACCCTCCTCACCCTCCACAACACATCACTGGAGCCTTCCATCTTCTCTCTGGGCTTCTCCAGGATTTCTCCTCAGTGCTCCTCTTCTTGCTCAGCAAGCCAACTACCCTCCTTAGAAAACAGATGAGGATTTAAGAAAGAAACAATGGAATGACATACTTCCCTCCAGCCTGAGGGATAAAAAGGCTTTGAATTTTCAAGGAGGATTAACAGGTGAGGACTCAAATTGTAAATACAGGGAGACCGAGGTTCCAATCTTGGCTCTGACAGTGGGTCAGCTATGTGACTTTACAACTTCCTATATAGTTCCATTTCCCCTTCTGTAAAATCATTTTATTAGTAGCTGTCTCATCAGCTTCTTGGGAGAAATAAATGAGATTGGTTGTATAAAATAATGCTGACATGTGGCAATGCCTTGATAATGTCAGTTTGGATGACTTGGACACTTCCCCTTCCCACTGACCACCTCACCCCAAAGAGAGATTCCATGCACTCAGACTAAAGTGTGAATGGTTTCTCTCTCCAGAGTTCTGCATTGTAAAACCTGTCTGCCAGGTTTAGAAAGGCCAAACAATGCAAACCAGAAAAGAGCTAAAAGATGAGTTGCAGCTAACTAGTTGAAAGGAAAAGAACTGCTGTTCTCTAGAGAACAGCAGGTGCAAAGATCCTGTGGTTGGAAGAAGCATGGAGCATACAGGACACTGCAAGGAGGCTGGTGTGGCTGGTGGACCATAAAGATTAGGATAGGTGAGCAGTAAGAGATTGTTCTGAAGGCAAGAGTAGTATCACACGTAGTTATGTAGTTGTTGGGAAGAATTTTTAACTTTAACATCAACAAGGGACATTTTTAAGATCTAAAAAACGAGGAAGTAGTGGGATTGGGTATGCATTTTACAAGTTTCATCTGTCTGGACAATAGCCAAGAGGAACAAGAGTGGAGGGGGGAGCCATGCTGTCCGGGTGAGGGTGGTGGGGCTTGCAGTAATATGGGGATGACACTTATGGGGGTGGAGAAAGGGCAGAACTGAGAGCATCCTTAAGGAGTAAAGTCAACAGAACTCGATGAACTAGCTCAGAGGTCAGCAAAGTTTTTCCTTTTTTAAAATTTTATTTTTGTTTGACCCTCAGTTGTTCAGCAAGCTTACTCTGTAACAGGCCAGGTAGTAAATGTTAGCCCTTGTGGTTCATATAGACTCTGAGGCCACCACTCAAGTCTGCTGTGACAACGGGAAAATATCCACAGACAGCAGTAAACACAGGGGGTGACTGCGACCCATACAACTTTAATTTACAGAAGCCGGCAGCAGGTCGAAGTTTGAGGACCCCTGGATTAGACAAGGGTGAGGCAGGGTGACAAGGAGAGAAGGGTGCTGAGCTCCACCGCTTAGTGCCGCATGACCTTGAATAAGTAACTCAGCCACTTACAAGTGGCTGGAATCCTGGGTTTCCCTTTTTGGCAAAATAGGAATACGGAGACCTCCTAGGATTGGTGTGAGTAAAAATGACGCAATGTACATAAAATGTCTGCCCTGGGAC
The DNA here is from genome assembly GCF_047511655.1 of Castor canadensis. NCBI lineage: Eukaryota > Metazoa > Chordata > Mammalia > Rodentia > Castoridae > Castor > Castor canadensis. Next base: position 32,951,602 of record NC_133403.1, on the reverse strand, counting down.
AAATAGGGAAGGGTTATCCAGAAACACATACCAGGGGAAAATAATTACATATACCCTAGTGCATCACTTCCAGGGCACACAGCACCTTTGCCCTATCACTGGTGGTGCTAAGCTGAGGCCTGAACAAGTTGGTCACCAGGCCTAATGATAATAGAGGTACCTTGTTCTCTTTACAAGGAATAATTGGCCTGTGGGGTTAAACCATGAGACTACATTGCATTCGTCTCTTCATTCATTCAGATCACACCAGGAGTCAGATATCAGGATCTTTATTTCTAGGGAATAATCATTTCTCATTTCCCATCCCTCGTGGCTCCCCCAGAGAGCTCTTGTTATGTAGTTGTCCCTAGGCTTTCAGCAGAGGTCTTGCCCATCTCCCCAGACCCCACCTCTCTTTCCTCTGAGTGCATAATAAGATGTGGGAGAAGGGAAGTTGAATCCAGACACTCTGGAGGAGGCCCTCTGCCTTCAACAAAGAGATCCTTTAAAGAACTCAGTAGAACACATCCAATTTCAGTTTGAAGAGTTTGTGTGTGGAGGAGGTCATTAGTTCAGGGTATCCCTGTGTCAGCAGGCACCTACTATATCCTTATGATCATAAAATAAAACCTCATTTCTCCCCCAAAGGGAAGTGGCCATTACCACCACAAAAATCACTGAAATTTAGATACTGGTATGTGAACTAAGGCCTTGTGTATATGCTCTTCTATGACCCTACGCACCCCTGCCTATTTCATTCTTCACAACTTCTCCGTGTCATAGATGGGGAAACTGAGGCTCAGGGAGTGAATGTAACTCGCCCAAGGCCTTTCAGCTCCTAAGCAATAAGGCCAGGACTAAAACCTGAGCTCTCCCAACCACAAAGCTCTTTCCCCACTTCTCAGCCTTCAGGCTAAACAAAATTGCTTCCAAATTACTATTTAAGCAGCCCCAGGGCGTAAATAATAAATGGACCTCAGGCTCCTCTGTGCATCCACACACTCATCCACCTTCCCACATTTATCAGCTTTCAACCTGGTTCCTCATGCAGGATCACGTAGCAGCATTTCTCCAGGTCTTGCTCTAAAAGACTTGTTTAACCCGCCAGAGAAAGGCAGAAGGTGGGCAGGGCAGAGACCTGACTTTGTTTTCCAGGAAACAAAGGATGGAGGAGTCACCCAAGCTCTGCAGAGCAAGGGACTCAGGGCTCTGAAGGGGGATGGCTCATCTTATGGAAGCAAGGACATAAAATCTAAGTCAATTGTCCCCAACAAGGCTGGGAGTAGTGACAGAGTATAAAAGAACACCCACAGAGATGGTAGTGGGGTTATGCTTGGTATTTACTCTCTCCTAACTTTTTAAAATCTTTTCCTGATTTTCTACAATTTTCATTAGTGAGTTTCATAACCAGAATAAAATCTTAAATGTAGAGTTGTTTTGGAAATGTGTTACCTGGTAGACAGACACAGTAGTTAGTGTCAGCAGGGTCTATAAGGACCTAAAAGAGTGGGATCCTGGACACTTAAGCTTTGGTGGAAGAGGAGGTTGGCCCAGAAAGATCTGGAACATACAATGGTGTCTGGCGGAAGAAACTGAGAGCTGTAAAAGGGTACCCTAGAAACATGGTTGCTATAATTTGAACCTGGAATGTTTCCCATGTGTTAAAGTGTGGGCCCTAGCTTGCTGCTGTTGGGAGTTTGTGGAACCTTTAAGAGGTGGGGCCTAAAAAATGGGAGGTCTTTAGGACATTGGGGGCATGCTCTTGAACGTGGGATTCTGTTTTCTTCCTCACTCCTTCACTTTCCTGCTATGAGACAACAGGGACAACCAAGGATGGATTGAAACCTCCAAACTTTTCTATTTATAACTTGACTCTGTCAGGTATTTGTTACAGCGTGGAAAGACGACTAACACAATGGTTTTTCATAATGATTTTGGGAGAGAGAATTAACCCAATTCTGGCTGTGTATCTCAGCTGTGGAAAACCCTGAAAGACTCAGGCTTAGCAAGATGGTGACTTTATCTTGATTAAATTAAAGGAAGAGTCAGCTTTAGAGTCCAAAAGGGAGCTGGGGCCATGCCCTCGTAAGTCTTCCTGTAACCCTATAACCAAGATTAAGCTACAACTCCATAACCATTTGCTTTGGGCTCTCACTTCCATTTCTCAAACTCCACAGGTAATGATCCTTGCAAAGTGTGCTTCCCAGGGGCTCAGGCCAAGGGCTTCCAAGTAGGTTCAGTTCAGTAGGAGATACCAGCAGGAAATCAGAGGGTGGGAGGAAGAGAGAAGCCATGGTCTTTCTCCCCATCCTTCCTTCAGCTTCTGGCTGCACCTCCAACCAAGACTCTGACTCCTTGTGATTCTGACCTATGCCAGGAGGCCCAATTCCAGGGTTTCTGAAGGCCACTCCTGCCCCTAATGCCCCTAGCCCTGCAGGTGACCAAGGCTTCCTTCTTTTGCTAATTTCTATCTTTCTTTGATGTTCCTGCTCAGTTTTTCAGATCTTCCAACACCTCTGTGAATGTCCCCAATATTAAATTTCCTGTATCAAACCAGCTGGCATGAGCCCCAATTTCCTGTCCAGACTCTGCCTGATCCAGTGGATTAAAATAAACCATTAACTGACATCATTCCAGACCCCAGATAATTCAATTTAAATCAACATTAAACATTTATAAATTTCCTGCACTGAAATAATTATTCAAAACTGCTGTACAAACATGAAAAACCTATCATTTTGTTAGAACTGATATATGCAAATTGAAGAAAAATAAGGAAAAAGAATCACCCAGATAAAAAGTTATTGTTAAACTACTTACAATTCGAGCACTCTGAGATAAAATTTCTGTTAATTATTTCTTACATTTACTTCCAACTTATACCATGACATCTATGCTTTGTCATATATCAAAATTCTAAAACACCATTTGTATGAAACAATAGAAATTTCTGTAGCTCTTATCAATATAAATCTTAAAGCCTTCCATGATCTAATTTCTTCATATTTTATAACTTACATTTTCATTTGAAATTATATTCCATTATCACCTTTCCACATCAATAGGTAAATATGTACAGTAACATTAAGTAGAAACAATAAAACTCAAATCCTTCATATGCGATTGTCTAGATATGTCTGGAATGGCTATTGCTGGCCATTTAGGTCACACTGCTTGACAGAGGTCCTTGTGGATATCTGTCCTTTCTACATTATTGCCTTGACCGGAAGTGGGTCATTACTGGGGTACATGTATAGTCATACACTGCTTAACAACATAAAATACATGTACACAAATCTAAATGTTGTAACCTACTCTGCACCTAGGCTGTATGGTCTGTGTGTATAGATATACAGATAAATGATAGCCTGTTGCTCTTAGGGCCATGATAAACAAAACCGCATCAGATTAAATGAGCACAAGAGAAAATGATGCAAACAAGAGACCAGGTGAATATGAGGCGCGTAAGGCTGCTGCCAGCACAACACAGAATACTATTCTATAGTGAGCATTTTTATGAACAGAAAGAGTACACGACCAAATGATAACAACAAGTCTAGTGTGGTAAATACTTGATGCTTGTCATCAAGCATTAAGTGCTGTGCGTAATTGAATATGCCCTACTCGTGCACAAGTCCTTGGAGCAGTGCAGTAGGTGTGTTGCATGCACTCATCACTGCACAGGAGCAATGCATGGCGCGATGGCATCACTACGCTCTAGCAATGTTTTAGCACCATCCTATGTGTGGTTGGTCCTTCATTGACCTAAATGTTCCTATGTTGAGCTTGACCGTATTTTTGAGGCTTATCATAAATTGTGAATGTTTGTAAAAAGAGTGATTCTGGAACCCAGGCATGGTGGTTCTCACCTGTCACTTGAGAGACTGAGGAAGGAGGATCACAAGTTTGAGGTCAGCCTGGGCTATATAGTAAGACCCTGGTACCATCAGTATCTTGTAACGTGCAAGTGCTCAGTGGGGAAGAGACAAAAAGTCTAAGCAGGGAACTGGTATCAAGAGGAAGAGGAAAGGGTGCTTGGTATACAGAAAAACAAGGGTCCTTTATGTAAAACTGAGATCCTCACATTCCTCCTTGGAGTTCAGCCTCTCTGCCCATTTCACCCATCCCTCAAGATTAAAGCTGATGAGTTTACCGTTAGCTTTCAGCAAAAGGATTAAACACTGGTGTATTGAAATGAGCAAGATGTGTTCTTGTAATTCATTGCTTTTAAAAACTAAGAAGCCGAAATCTACAAATGATTTCAATGTTTCCTATCCAGTGAGCTTATTCAAGACTCTCCTGGGTACTTTTTATATTCAAATACAGATGCTTCTTAACTTACAATGGGCAACATCCCAATGAACTCAATGTAAGTTGACACATCACAAATGAAAAGTACATTTAATACATCTAGGCTGCCCATCACTGTAGCTCAGCCTAGCCTATGTTACTTATCCACAGTTGGGCAAAATCTTCTAACACAAATCATTTTTTATGAAAAGAAATGGTGAGTAATTCATGTAATATATCAGACATTGTACTGAAAGTGAAAACCAGAATGGTAGTATGGGTGCATTTTGGTACCATTATAAAGTCAAATAAATCTTGAGCTATCATAAGCTCGGGACCATCTGTACTTTCTTGAGTGGGCAAGGAGTAGCTACAGTTACGAATACTCTGAGGAATTGCCATAGGTTCTTCACTCTTTAATTCAAGGTGTCTTGCATGGAGAAATGGACTGGCTAATGCAGGAGGGAAGTGGGGGAGATCAGCAGACCAGAATCAGTCTCTCTCTGTTCTCCACTTCGTCCTTCAACCCTCTAACTCCCATCACCTGCCTGGAAGGTCACTTGAGTCCAGTACAACCACACTCCTCACTTTCCTCCTGCTACAGCAACAGGCGCCAGGGCCCAGTTTTCACTATGGCACATGCTTTGCCTCTACCCATATATCCCATGGGCCTTCCATTAGTGTACACTGACCCTCTCACTGCACTACAAATCAGCCTTTGCCAAACTTCATTTTGCCATTTTTATAAGTCTTTTCTCCTTGTTCATTATGAACCTTGTTCATATTTAATGCAAAGTTGCAGGAAATGCACATCAGCTAAGAAAAAGAAGTAAAATCTGCAGAATTCCATCCCCAGAGGAATCACTCCATCGGGGGACTATATCCATCCATGCCTTTGATAGGTGTATTTCTGCATACATCGTTTTTCAAAAAACAAAAAAGGGATCATGCTATAAACTATGAATATTACTTTGTAGCATGTCTTCTCACCCAAAGAACTCAAGCATCTCTATATATCAATAAATGTACTTACATCATTGTGTCACTGCTATATTTAATTGGTACATAGAATTCGGTTGTTAAGATGCGCCATAATTATTTACCCTGTCTTCTCTTGTAAGATGTATAGCTGGTTTCCAAGAGTTTATCATTGCAAGCAGCATTCTGGTGGACAATTCGGTTGACAAACCTCAGTACACATTCTGAGATATGTCCTTGTAGGGTGCTTGGCAGAGAGTGTTATAGTCAAGGGTCTGCTCACTTCTGATGCATTGGGCATGCATTGATGAATGGTCCTTCCAAAATGTTACCAGAAGTGTTCTCCGACAGCTTTATCTGAGAGTGTCCATTTTCCCATGATTTCTTGATATTTCTTTTTATTTAAAACTAAATCCAAACGTTCAGTAATTAATTTCAGAACAGGATATTCTAGATAATACTCCCATTAGTATTTCTCCAAACTGGCAACTGAGAAAAGTGGCTTTTATGTTAAAATATAGTTAAACTGTCATCTTTATGTTGGCCTGATCTCAACCTCTGATTAATAAAGTTATGTACTTGTGATGTACACCCTATGTCTAGTTAAGGCAAATAGAGGAAAGGGACAGAAAAAACTCATAAATAATTATCTGGATAATTCACTCCTGAAACCCTGCTGTAGGGGCAGAAAGAACATTGGTATCTTAACACTGATCTGAATCAGCTCTTTAAATCACTGCCAGTGACAGCAATCATCATTACTATTTTGATATTTAATTCTTTGCTTTTCTTTGTGATGCTAATAGATCACTTCCATTGATTACCAAATGTACTTTGTCCTCACAACAGGGTAGAAAGTATTTCCCCATTCTACCAAAGAAACTGAGGCTCAGAGAGGATGAGTAATTTGCCCAAGTTTACACAACTGGTCTTTGGGCAGAATCAAGATCAAAGCTCAGGTCCATCTGTCTCCAAAACCCTTGTTAGGCCCACTGAACCACATGGCCTTTGTTGGTATAGAGATGGACACTGTGCAGCTTGGGACCCTCAATCCAGGATGGGTGTTGTTATGGTTTGAATCTTGAATGTCCCTCCAAGGCCCATGTATTAAAGGCTTGGTCCCAGGATGGCGCTATTAGGAGGTGGCGGAACCTTTAGGAGATGGAGCTTAGTGGGACATTCTTAGGTCACTAGGGTGCGTGCCTTTGAAGTGGATTGTGGGAGCCTGTTCTTTCGTCTTTCCTCTTTCTCTCTTTTGCTTCCTGGCCATGAGGTGAACGGTTTTGTCTGCCACATGTTCTCCCACCATGACTTGGTACTTCACAGGCCCAAAGCAACAGGGCCAACCCATCATGGGCTGAAACCTCAAAACTATGAGCTAAAATTAACCTTTGCTCTTTACAAGTTGATTATCTCAGGTGTTTGTTGTAGGGGTGGAAAGCTAACACAGATATCTCAGGTGAACACAAGGGCTTTGTCACTTGGCTCCATTTGGAACAACTGACACTTCTTTTTTTCTTACTTCCTGTCTTCGTATTAGGTTCCAGAGAAGACACTGAAGAGCATCAAGTATATTGACAAGGAAGTAATTAACCTCAAAAAAGACCTTACACGAAGTCGGTGAGTGAGCCCCATAAGGAATGACCCATAGACCACATGACAGGGGTGAGTGGAGCTAGCGGAGGGGTGGTGGTAATAAAACCCTAAGCATTCTGCAGAGGATTTATACAAGGGTAGCTCTTTATGGAGCAGAGGACAGGAACCCTTTCTTGGTTGGACTTTCCAGGGAGTCTCTATACTGGACCTACTTCACAGCCTTGCTCAGCCAGTCTCCTACCTAGAACTTCCTTCACTTCCCTTCTTAGATCTGAATCCAACTCAAGGGTGTTCCACACTCTCCAGAAATATCTCCTTTTTACTCAAGGCCCACATGATCATAGCAGAGAGTCAGATAGACTCGGTTTTGAATACTGTCTCTGCCAGCTAGAGACACAGGAGGGGCTATTTCACCTCCCTGGATCTCTGGATCTCTGTTTCCCTTAACTGTAAAATGAGAATGAAATGAGATTGTTAGAACTGAGAAAAAAAGATGCATATAAATGCCCTCCCGCTATGGCCTTGACTGTCCTTCCTCGCCTCACTCCCCATTCCTTGCCCCCCTGATGGTGTGAGCAAATTAAGGTCCAGGATCATATTTTATTCACCTCTGTGCTGTGAGATGGTTATCTTTTTCTCCTCACCCCTTAACTCCTTCCTAGGAGCTGGCATGTTCCAAAGTAGAATGGGGCTTTTGGCAAAGCAACTGCAAGAGTGAAAGCTGGGGAGTTTTTAAGCACAAAAGACACTTGAGGTATGCTGGAAGAGGTAGTATAGGCAATGGGGAAGATCCATGTGGCTTAGACATCTCCCACTCCAAACCAGCCACAGAGAGGGGCCAGAGAGATACTTCCTCCTTTCACTATCGTGGTCTCCAAGCCCCCAGTCTCTGTTGAGCTGCACAACGCCACAGAACTGGTACCTGAGCCCAAGAGGAGGCAAGGGAGGCAGGAGGAAGAAAAGGGTTAAAGGGATTGAGGGAGTGCTGGAGAGGGGCTCTAAAAAGGCAGTATTCCTCTGATGTGAGAGGGAGCCTCTGTCCACTCTGATGTGAGAGAGAGAGAGCCTCTGTCCACGCTGATGTGAGAGAGAGCCTCTGTCCACTCTGATGTGAGAGAGAGAGAGAGAGCCTCTGTCCACTCTGATGTGAGAGAGAGCCTCTGTCCACTGTGAGGGTTTCTGGACAGATACTGTCCATATGCAGATGCCATGGATGTAATTTTAAGTTTTTAATTAGCCACACTAAAAAGATAAGAAAAAACAGGTGAGAGTAGTTCTACTAACATAGTTTATTTAGCACAATATATTGTCAATGAACATGTAATCAATGTAAAAAAAGTACTTAATGTATGCTTTATACTCTATTTTCTGTACATGATGAAAAAGGGCAAAATGGTGAAAAACTATGAATAATGAAAAGTCCAAGGTGAATTTTATACTTAGAGTATGTTTGGACCAACCATATGGCAGTGTGCAGTAGTTGTTCTGGACTGAATTGTATCCCCTTTCCCTGACCAAAAAAAAAAAAAAAACCATATATTCAAGCCTTAACTCCCAATGTAGCTTTATTTGGAGACAAGGCCATTAAAGAGGTAATTGAGGTTAAATGATGTCAGAAGGGCAGGACCCTAATCCAATTTGATTGGTGTCCTTATAAGAAGAGGTGGCGACATCAGGGATGCGTATATAGAGAGCAGATCATGTGAGGACTTAGCAAGAAGGGGGCCATCTGCAAGCCAGGAAGAGATACCAACTCTGTTGACACCCTGATCTTGAACTTCCAGCCTCGAGAACTATAAGAAAATCAATTTCTACATTGAAACAAGCTAGTCTGTGGCATTCTGTTATGGTGGCCCCAACAGTCTAATAATATAACAGTCACCATTGAAATCATTTTGGAGACAATGGCCCCAGCTCAACAGGGCCAGTGGGACCCAATGTGGTAGTAGCACGCAGAGTTAAGCTCAAAGACGGCATTTGAACATGGGTTCAAATGTTAGTTGTGGATGTATTGATCTCTGCCATGTCTGAAACCAAGTTGGAAGAGCTTTTGAAGCCAATGCCTTGGGAACCATGGCACTCCAGGGACTAGAGAGGGGTAAGGTTGAGAGGTCAACAGTTATCTGGGCAGCAGCTGTAGCTGGAAGCAAAGAAGGAGGACTGCGTGGCTGAGGAAGAGCCTCCCAGGGTCTGTACTCTGTTCCACAGTGGTATCAGAAGATGTTCCAAGCTTCACAGGGATGTTGGATCTGAAGTGAGGTCCAAAATACAGGATCAGCTGCTCCTCCTGGCCCCATCCATCAGAACAGACACTGACTGTACACAGTCAGTATAACCACGTCCATTCTTAACAGCTAAATATTATTATCTTGAAGTAAATGATGCCAACCCACGGCCCCTGCTCAAAGCCATGCCAGAATCTCCAGAGGCTGAGAGGTGAAGGCATCCACATCTGCATACCATCAGCTGATAACTTCATACATGACAAGGTGCTACGTCTACGTAAACCCAACATGCTAGACAAAGGTAACTCTGGTTGGCAACCCCCAAAGGAGAATGACAAGAGACAGCCAGTTGGCTTGTGCCCAGAGGCCGTCGTTGATGTTTCAGGAAATTCGTGAGTCACTTCTTGAACACAGCTATGACTAAGAATTAAATAATATATTGTAGTTACATAAATTATATTAAAATGCAGACAATAAATACTGGAAACACCCTTTCCTGATGCCTTTGGCATGTTGCTCTTATCTGGAATCTCGAGATTATTGATGGTCAGTGTCTGTGTGGTGGAAATTGCAGCAAATGCTTTCTGGGGACACTGATGTCACACTGAAGCTCAAAATCACCCGTGGGGGGAATATTTATGCCATGAAAATCAGCAAACACTGCAAATCAGGGCTTTCTCCCTCCCCACCCCCACCTTTGCCAGGGCTGGTTGTTAAACACTCTCCAGCATACCACTAGAGACAAACCCAGAAAAGGGCAAAAGTTTAAGTTCCCACTAAGCCCAGGAGACTGGGGAGGCTTGGTCCAAAGGTGACGCAGACAATGGCTTTTCTGGCACCCTTCAGATGGCAAGCAGAGTCCACCACTCCTGCCAGGCACATTTACCATGGTTCTGGAAGCTAGAATTAACATCCTCATTGGATGGACGGGCTTAGCCTACCCAGCTGCTAGACATGAAGGAGAAATGTGGGAAAGGCCAAAAAGAAAAGCCACAAGCAAGAAACCAAGAATCAATTGAACGTTCTACTTGGCCACAAGCCTGGATCCCAAAGATAATTAAAGAATCAGAAAGTCCAGCCAGGCCCGGTGGCTCACACCTGTCATCCTAGCTACTCTGGAGGCAGAGATCCGGAGGACTGTGGTTCCAGGCCAGCCCAGGCAAAAAGTTCATGAGAGTCCCCAGTTCAACCAATAGCTGACCATGGTGATATGTCTGTCATACCAGCTACAGGGGAAACACGAAAGTAGAAGGATTGCAGTTTGTGCTGCCCCGGGCATAAAGCGTGACCCTATCTCGAAAACCGCCAGAGCAAAAAGATCTGGGGTGTGGCTCAAGTGGTAGAGCACCTGCCTAACAACCCCAGTACTGCCACACACACACACACAAAAAAATCAGTGCACACACTTCAGACGAAAAGGTCCTGTTTGCCAGAGAAAGTTGATGTACAAGAGGTGCAACACTTTCTCCCCAGCTAGTGGGCCCATCTCCCAGCGTTAAATGAGGCAAATTATTAGCAAGGAAGATGCTGCCTTTTCCACTGACTTTTTTGTTTTTTGTTTTTTTAAATCCATTTCACCTCCTATTAGAGTCTCACCCACCTTGAGCCAAACACCCTGACTGTCTCCTGGATTTTTATTTAATATTCCAGCCCTCTCATAATTCAATTACACCATCCCTGGTTTCATGGCCAATTTAACATGATGCTAAAAAGAATAAAACTCTTAACTGCTTTCTCCTTGCCGGTTCCACCAGATGTTTGGTGGAGCTAAGCAGCATGCAATGCACCTTTAAAGTCGCTGAATTTCTGCGAGAGGAAGTTGTCCACTGGGGCCTTTGTATCAGCCTAGTTCTTGGTCCACTCTTGTTCCCAGTTCTTGTTCCTCCAAAACCATCAGCACTTATTATTGCAAATGTGGCATGGAATATAAACCTCTCTGCAACCTAAATAGCTGAAATGTTGAACCTGAAGCCATGATCTACCCAAGGCAAAGTTTAGTTGGGCACAGGCAATTGCAAGTGAAGTGATGAATTACACACACACACAGCAGGCCCCAGCAGGGTACAAATTCTGCACGTGTTTAGGAGATCTGAGACTCTTCTTTCCAGCTGCATTTGGTAGCGAGCGGAAGAAAGGCAATTAGACATAACTGAGGTGGAATTTTTAGCAAAAGAAGAAGCTATTTTTGTGTGTGCTGAGTTAGGCATTCTTCTCTGCTGTGGTTTGGGCCATATGTTAAGGGCTTGTTCCCCAGGATGGCACTATTGGAAGATGGTGGAACTCTTAGGAGGTGGGGCTGGGTGGGAGGTACTTAGGTCATCGGAGGGGATGTGCCCTCAAAGGGGATCTTGGGGACTCTAGTCTCTTTGTTTTCCTGGCTCCTTTGCTTCCTGGTTCACGTGTGAGTGGTTTTGTTCTGCCATGTACTCCCACCATGGTATGCTGCCTCACCACAGGCCCAAAGAATGGGGCCAGTCAACCAGTGGCTGGAACTTCCAAAACTGTGAGCCAAAATATATCTTTACTCTTTATAAGTTAATGCCTTTGGGTATTTCATTATAGTGACAGAAAAATGACTAATACATGCTTAGTGTCTCCTTGGGCCTCTGTGCTCATTCATTTTTTTCAACAAATGTTTATTGAATGTAGTCTCACCAAGTGTATACAATGCATTGCTGTGTATGAAAGGCAGCAGTGAACAAAATACACAAAACTCTTGTCCTCAGTGAATATGAGTTTGATAATTTATTTCAACTATAATAGGGTAAAGACAAAAGCAAGTGAGCATGGAGCAAAATTGAGAGGGATATAAACAAAATGATACTTACCTTTGGTGACAGAGAGGAAGCTGCTACTTTAGTTATAATGGCCAGGGAGGAGTGGTTTATAAAGAGGACTCTGAACCTGATACCTGAATGGTGAGAGAACCATCCACATAAAGATATAGGGGAAGAGAGGTTGGGTATTTAAAAAAAAAAAAAAAAAAACAGTTGAATGGGTCTCAAAGTCAAAACAAGCTGGAAATGTTGGAGGAACAAAACCAAAACCTGTATGGTTGGTGCAGGGTGAGGAAAGATGTGAGAGGCAAGAGATAAAGCTGAGTCTTGGGCAAGGCCTGCTTCTCACCAACCATTGCAGGCTGTGATGAAACATTTGGGCTTCAGTCTGAGTGCAGTGAGAAACCACTGGCAGTTCTGAGCCAGAAAAGGAGATGATCTGACTTTTAAAATGACATTCCATCCACTGCATAGCGATTATCTGGAAGGCTGTAGGGGGAGATGACACTGACTTAATCAGGGAAATTGCAGTGAACCTGGGAGAATAGGATGGACTAAAGATTTCTTTGAAGGTAAAACCACTGGGCCAGAAAACAGACTGGATGTGGGAGCCAAGGGAAAAGGCATAATCCACATGCTAAGTGCCATGGTGACCTGTTTCCATCTCTGTCTCCCTCACTAGGATGTAAGAGCTCTCACAGTGTGGTCTGTGTCATGTCCACTGTCATGATCCTGAGCAAGTGTGTATTTATGGAATAGATGGATTTTCTTGTTCACCTCTAGAAAAATAAAGAGGAATGCCTGGGTATTAACTTAGTAGTGGAAGGGAGATGGGATAGATAATGATAGATGATAGATAGATAAATAGACAGATAGATAGATAGATAGATAATCAATGAGAAGATGAGACAGCAGGTCCATTGCTTTAAGACTTTCAGGTGAGTCTGCTGACCACTCCAACTTATTGGTGACTGGCCTGTGGCTAGAAGGAGATGCTATCAGTGTTACCCTTCAACAGTCAGCCCCTCCTGTGAGTTCCAAGGTTTTAGCTCAGTGCTTGGAATCTGGTAGTCACTTAATACACATATCCTGAAATTTGTATTGCATAACATCTCACAACCTTCCTAGAAACAGGCAGAAAGCATTGTGTTGATTCACGTCTCCAAGGAGAAATCTGAGACACAGAGAACTTCAAAGCTTTACTATAAGTCATTACATCTGCCAGCTTCTACTGCATAACAAGCCACCCCAGGAACTCGGAGACTTAAAATAATAAGTAATTATGTGTTAGACAGTTTCCCATCACTGAGACAAAACTACCTGAAAGAATAATTAAAAAGGAGGAAAGACTTATTTGGGCTCACAGTTTCAGGAGTTTTAGTCCATGGTTCCTTAGCCCCATTGCTTTGAGCCTGGGGTGAGGCAGAGCATCATGGTAGCAGAAAAGTGCAGTAGAGGAAGCTGGTCACCTCATGGCAGCCAGGAAGCAGAGAGAAGAAAGCCTGCGCTATCACTTTCTCCTTCCCCTTCCCCATCTTATTCAAGCCAGGCCCCCAGCCTATGGGATAGTGTCACCTCCATTCAAGGCAGCTCTTAACCCCTTAGATAATCCTCTTTGAAAACACCCTCAAAGACATACTCAGAAGTGTGCCTTACTCATCTTCTAGGTACTTTTCAATTCAATGAGTTGACAATCAAAATTAACCACTACAATCTATCAGTGATTCTAGGTCTCTGGTTCAACTGGGTACCTCTGGTTTCCACCAGGCTCCCTTGTGCATCTGTAGTGTTAGCTCACAGTTGAACAAGTGGCTTTATTGATCTTGATTAGCTTCTCTCACATGTTTGGAGATCAGCTGGCCATTGGTAGGTCTAGGATGGTTTTGACTAGAGCAACACAGTCTCTCATTCTCAAACAGGTTGCACAGGGATATGGCTTGCTCTTATGGTGGTAAAGTCCTCAGAAAGAACAGAAGGGTGGGACTGGGGGGGTGGGGGGGTTGAGGCTGGACTCTTGAGCTTTTTGTTTGGAACTGGCAGAATATCACTTCTGCCATATTCTTGGGACCAAAGCAAGCCACAAATCCAGCCCAGATTACAGGTAGTAGAACCGAATCATTTTTCAAAGTCACAATGCAAAAGGGTGGAGATTCGGTGCCATTTTTTCAATCTAACACATCACGTAACTAATTGCGAACTGGCTTTTGAGACATGAGCAAGTATCAAAAGGTCATCTGTATAAATCATGGTAACAGATATGTGACACATGCACCCCCACTCTTCTCTCCTTTGCCCATGGCAGATATCACTAATGGATTGCAGCATTCACTCTCAGCCTAGCACTCTAGGCAGCTACCACTATAGATCAGAAACGTGACATAGAATTTTATTTATTCATCAGCTCCAAATTAGAAGACTTAAAAGAAAACTTTGGTACCTATAATGGCATTGTATTAACTTAAATTAGAGTTTGGCATGTAAGAGACCAACAGAAGGAACAGATCTCACCCAAATCCCTTTATGGAGAAGGCTGGATTTTAATCAGTAAATTTAAACAGCTAGAAAAATTATCATCGACCTTAGACATTTACTGACTGCTTATGATAGCATCTGCATCTCCTCATTCAATGCCTAGGACTCTCACATCTATAGCCTGTAGCCCAGAAAATCATTTATAAGTCCAACTTTGATTGCTTCTTCTGACAGCTAGACTTGAGACCTTGTCTCAAAGCCCCAGAATTGTTTAAGATCACAGATTTATCTACTGGTAAATGCCTCGAATGCAGGCATGGTTAAAGCTTCTGAATTGTACCTTGAAAGAAGACTCATGTCACATCTCCCCCACACCCTGCAGCCAGCAAGTGTCCATTAATGAGTCCCTGTATGTTGCGTAAAGACAAACACTTGGCCTATGTCCTTAGCCCAGAATTGATAAACACAGCCACACTCCCAATCAGTAGAATGCTGCTATGGGCTAGAGGAATCTGGCTCACGTTAATTGCATTTTTATCATCTTGGATGCAACCCAGAGGCTCTACCCGTTTCTTCTGCGTTTCTGATGTCTTTGTGTGTCTCTGACACCTCTAGTTAACCACTGTTCTAGGGAAAGTTTTCTTCTCTGCTTTGCTTATGCCATCTCCACCAAGGGTAAATATCTGTTTTATTCCTTTGCTTGTTGCTAGGACTGTCTCAGAGCAGTCCACAATAAAAAGAAGCCAAACTTGACTAGAGGATCCATGTCTCCAAATCTAAGCATTGAAACATCTTGAACCCTTCAAACTTTTGTTGCATAAAGGTTTGTATAAAACTTAGATTTCTGAAATTCTTTCCCAGTTGACAAGTAGTAATGTGCTCTGTTTTATATCCAGGCTTCAAAGGCTCACATACTATAGTTGGAAATCTACTAGCTTTGGAGTCAGCTGTGGGTTCAAATCTCAGCTCTACCAGTTACTTAACTGTGTGGCCATCAACAAATCAATCCAATTCTCTAGGATCCAGTTTGCTTACCAAGAGAAGAGGACAGAGGGATAACAGGCTCTATTCCACACTGTTGTTGGGATTTATGAGAGCAGATATTTGTGAGGAATGTAGGAATAGATCAATAAAAGTTAACCTTAATTGTTTTTATCCTGGCTGTCCTAAGATTATCTGAAAATAGTCATGGATGTCAACAAAGAGCATGAGCTTTGGGGACAAAGACCAAGTGCTGCCTCTTACCAGTTGAGTGAACTTTGGCTCATCATTCACCTCTCTGAACCTTTCAGTATCTCTTCTTGGGATCAATGTTTTCCTTCATGTTTTTGTTGTTTTTGTTGTTGTTTATAGGAGGACAAAATGGATCAGAAAGCATAAAACCCCCTGTTCTACTTTGGTTCTTCCTCTTAGCTCCCACCATGCTCTGGAAGCAGGGACGAAGCCAAGTAGCCTAAGCCCACAGTCCCACCCATCTCTGATTTGCTGCAGGACTTCAGTGCAACATCTTCCACTCTCGGGTTTCAATGGTCCCAGACCAGGCAAACACATGCTCCTGACCATTGAAGGTGGTCACTCTATAGAGGACAAATATATCATCCTCCTTCCTAGGGAAACATGAGTTAATTCAGGCCCCTGCACTGCCTATAAAATTTTTTAGGAAAAATGAATTTATCCTACTGATTAAGCTTGTCTGTGTGTGTGTGTGTGTGTGTGTGTGTGTGTGTGTGTGTGTGTGAGAGAGAGAGAGAGAGAGAGAGAGAGAGAGAGAGAGAGAGAGAGAAAGATTGTCCAAAACTGGGCAAAAAGGAGATAAGGTCAGATTATAGTTAATTCATACCTCTCCTTTATCAATGTACCAATGGGAGATTCCAGATCAGCTATGGTCAGCAAGAAAATGTTAGGATATAAAATACTGACAGTAAGCAATAATTATTATCTTCTATCGTCTCCAATATCACTGCAGTAATGTTCATCTTTGTCCCCTCAGTATGACCAGAGGAAGCTCATGACTTGAAGAGATGCTTTGGATCTTAGCTCAAGGAAAACAGGTCATCTTGCCCGAAGTTTCCCAGTGTATATAGAGTAAGGCACCCATCCTACAAAATGCACTGTGAAGAAACGGGTTCTGTAGTTGCATACGTTTGAGAAATGAGGTGAAATGCATCACCATCTCAGGGATTCCAAGTTCACAGTAATATTTTAAAGCTCTGTAAAGTCCCATGGTAAAGGAATTTACTTAAATGCATGAAGTCCAGAATTTCTCTAATTATTAAACCAGGGACTTCCATATCCATCTGTATGGCAGACTAGGAACCTCGAATGACCCTCCCAGGTAAGGAAAACACTAAATAAAAATCTGGGCATATGTCCATTGATGTTTTATATATGGTTCAGGATAGGTTTTCAGAGAAACGTGGTCTAAGATGGAGATTTGCACACAGGTAGCTGGGAATGGGGTGTAGCACAAAAGGAGAAGTTGGACTGTGATACATCCATAAAAAGGCTTTGTCTAATCGCAAGAGGAGCTCTGAAACTAAGAATGTCCCAGATTAGCCCAAGGAGGTCCACCACTGTTCCCATATAGTTCCTAGAGAGGGACTCAGCCATGAGCCCTCCGTGGGCAACGGTCTCTGTAGATAGAGGATTGGATACTTCAGTCTAGGAGGGGGATTCAGACAATGCAACACCATATCTAGTTCCAACCACTGCTTTTGCTTCTGGCATTTGCCTGCTTTGTAAAATAAGATGCCCGCCTTGAGACCAGATCTTCCAGGATTCACATTGATTCCTTTCCTAGAGATACTTGCCGACAATGACTAGTGGCTCAATGTACTGTCCTCTCCACTTCAGCTTGGTCTCTGCAAAACACAAGCCTGAGCTATTGCACCTGCCAGAGCATTTACTCCCCCCAGGCATCCCATCTCATTTTACCACTGGGGAAAGATTTACCACTGCTACAGCATGTCTGGGACTATCCCCGCTCCTCCTACTACTCAAAGGAGGACCTTGATGTTGCTCATTGTTCACTATCTGGTTCTTCAATAGGGAAAAGTAAATCTTGATTTATAGGGGAGGCTAATTTCTCTGGTGTAAATATTCTCACTGTGGCCAATTCCAAACTACCAATGTGATAGCACAGTGATACGTCCCAGTGATGCTCAGTGATGGAGCTGGAAAGAGATGTGTACAATTGGCTCTCACGAGCAAGTGCCAATGGGCTCAGCACAGTACTGGGTCAGACTCTGGTTGCTAGTTGGATGGTAGCTAGTCTAGCCCCCAAATCCCCTTTTAGAATCTGTTTCTGAGGATTGATCTTGCACCAACTATTGTAGGTCAGCCTCCCCAAGGAGCAAACTCCACAATGGAGACATGCATCTAGGTTATTCATTGGGAAGTGCTCTTGGGAGCAACACCTGTAAGCAAGTATGGGAAGCAGGATTGGGCAGAAGGAGAAGTGATCATGATGATGCTTCCAGTGTATTCCATGGGCTGCTCTGAGCTTGGATGGCCCTTCACACATTTGAGGCCCAATTTGAGGCAAGAGGATCAGATCTTTGTACCCTTGCAGGAACTGGTTATGGGATGAAAGCTTTCCCCAAGAAGAGGCTTACCATTTATTGGGGCAGCTCTCTGTATTTGACGGGATTGCTGGGCTAGAATAACTCAGCTATGAGTCCTCAACAGTCAACAGCAACTAGGAAAACAGAGGTTCCCTCTGGAAAGAGGAATCTGGGTGGCACACCCCAGCATCTACTGGAGTATGTCAAGAAATAAAAGTTTGAGAAACAAAGAGCAAAAGATTGTTTAAAAAAAAGTTATTTGACAATGGCAATTTTGATCTTCATTCGTAACAATGACATTATTTTCAATGGAAGCCACTTTGGTAACTGATGCTCCAGTGTAAGGCTTTCATGTCCCAAATGACAAAACCAAGATGAGGCCAAGATGGGAGAGAGGAATCACCTTATCTGAGATTACAGATCATGTCAGTAGCACAGCTGGGTATTGTGTGCACTCCAAGGCCTTTGTTCCACATTCCACTGCTCCCTTAATGCATGGAGTTTTGCAGTTTTGTTTAGCTATTTGAAGAATGTCCATCTCCTATAGGCTAAAGGTTCTGGAAGACCAGGATCCGTATGTTTTGCTGACTAACGTATTGCCTATGTCTTACTTCATGTGTGAAACATCCTTGTGCTTAGTAAATATTTGTTAATGCTTCAGAATTCATTTAGCATTTTCTAGAAATCAGGCTGAGGAGAGAGGCAGGACAGGATAGGACCTTAGGCAACCCTGAACAGACCAGGTGGCTGGGCTGAGTCACAAAGGAGCCAGGCTCAGTATAGCAAGCAAAGGCCTGGCCTATCTTTGATAGCCCTGTGGGAGCTTTAAGCCACATTGCTCAAGTTCAAAATCCAGCTTCACCACTTATAAACTACTTAATTTCCCTGCTCCCCAACGTGGGATGGCAAACATACTTTCTCCCTTTCCCAGGGCCATTGTGAGGGTTAACTGAGTGACTACCTGCAAACCACTTAGAATAGTGTCGGACAATTGGCAGCTGTATGTGTGACATCACTCACCTTCCCTGGGTGGTTGTAATTATTCCACGATGTGATCATGGATTCATGAATTCTCCCTGCTGACAGTTGTGGAGCTACAGGCAGAGCTCAGCATTAGATCTGTTGGATTTTGGACCTTGAAGGTTCATGTTTTAGAGTCAGCTGGAGCAAAGATGATGGAAGGAAAAAATATCAGGCTGTTCCTAAGTGGAGGCTGTTTGGATCTTAAATATCCCCAAAGGCCAAAATGCTTGATCCCCAGCCCATGGTAACATTGGAAGTTGGTGGAACCTTTAGAAGGTGGGGTCTACATGCAGGAAGTTAGGTCATCGTGGGCATGCTCACAAAGTCTTGTGGGGACTTTGGCCCCTTCACATTCTCTCTTTGCCGCCTCCACCATATGGCAGGGATGACATGATGTGCTGCCTCACCACAGGACCAAAGCAACAGGCAACCCAATAAATTTTCATAAAATGAACATAGCAATTTCACTCCCACCGACAACAAGAAGAGAAATATCACCAGAGCCTCCCTGAAAACGTCCTCGTGCCTTCTTCCAGTCACTGATGCCCCAAAGAAAAATCACAGCCCTGACTTCTGACGCTTAAGTTTGTTTCTCCTGTTTAGAGTTTTATAGAAATGGAACCGTGCAGTTGGCACTCCTGTTGCATCTGGCTTCTTTCGCTCTGTATTATGATTCTGACACTTACCCATGCTATCCTGCTTCTTTGGGGTTCCCTCTGCCTCTGTTTCTATGTAGTAGTCATCGTGTGAACATAGCAAACTTACCTGCTTGGTACTGATGGGCATGACTAGAGCTGCTGTGGATATTCTTAGACTTGTTTGCTGAACATATGTATGCACTTCTACCAGGACTTCACCTAGAGGCGGGATTGTTACCTCACCAATCGCACACGATCGACATCGATAGACACTGCCCATTTCCCAAGCCCAATATTGTAAAGAACTTTCTGAAATATACAAATAATACATTCTGGAAAAACTAAACTATTGCACCCATTCAATAATTTTCTACCCCTACATGTAGACATGTATATTTTTTTTACAAAAAATTCTTGCATCTTTTACTTAGTAACTTTTTATTTAGCAAAAGATTATGGACATCCTCCATAATTTCAATGAATGCATATTCATTACTTCATTTTTAAACATTTTAGCATAAAACATTGAAATCCCTATAAAAGCACATAATAATACAATGAACGTTCCTCCGTGTACCCATTACTCAGATCAGCGACTACCAATAAATTGGCTTTATTTACGTGCTATTTTGAAACATTATATATTTTATCTGTGAATAATTTAAGAACTAAAAAGAAGATAAGGATTCTTTTTTAAGACTATAACCACAGTAACATTATCATAACTAAAAAACCAATTCTTTAATATCAAACATCTATGCAAACATAATAACCGTATTAGTGGTTATGGTGAAACTTCCAAACCATGAGTCAAAATAAACCTTACAAAAATAAACCACCAAAATAATCTTATAATGCTTATATTTCATTGTAAGAATGCAACATCATTTATCTCACCAATTTCTCATAGGTAGGCTTGTGGGTTATTCTTCAATTCATTCTCCTATTATGTAAACAATCCTTAGGAATCTTCAGAGTTCCTTCATTTTACACTTTCGGTTCTTAGGATAAATTCCCTTCCAATCCTTAACTGAAGTCTTCCAGATATGCACAGGGTTTCAATTGCTGAAAAGTAGCTAATTCATAAATTCTTGAAATAAATTGAGCTTTTCTCATAATAAATTGAAGAAGTATGGTCAAAGAGGTTGGCAATACCCGAAACTTGACTTTTTGCCTTTTTCACTTTAGCACAGTGATTGTCAACAAATAAACATTTTTATAAAAGGCAAAATGAAAACAGAAGCTGTCCATGAAGGAAAATCCAGCTGAGCCACAGAAAAAGCCAGACTACCTCCAGGTGTCCCCTTCTATCCCCTTTCCATCTTCAGCTAAAGCCTTTGTTTTACCCTGTGGTGTCCTGTCCTGGGCTCAGCATTTCCTTTAACGCCAGTGTGTTAGTCAACTTCCTCTAACTCTAACAAAACACCTGAGATAATCAACTGGAAAAGAAGAAAGGCTTATTTCAGCTCATGGTTTGAGAGGTTTCAGTCTGTGGTCGATCAACACTGTTGCTTTTAGGCCTGTGCAAGCACACCACGGCAGAAGCAGGTGGCAGAGGAAGCTGTTCACTTTATGGCAGCAGAGAAAGAGGAAGAAGAGACCTACATCATCCCACAATCCCCTTCAAGGACACGCCCCGCCAGTGACCTAAGATTTCCCACTAAGCCCCACCCCTTAAAGGTTACACTGTCTCCCAGTAGTACCAACCTGGGGACCAAGCCTTTAACACATGGTTCAGATCCAAACTACAGCAGCCAGCATCTCTATAAGTGGTTGACCACTGTGGTGGCTTTCACTCTGATGAGACTGTTGCCTGTGCCTATGACCCATTCACCTTTTTCAACCCAAGTAGCTTTAGACTATTTCTTCTGTAACATTAACTGACAATTTGTAGTCAATTATAATTTCACTTAAAAACAAAATAAAATAATTATATTAAAAGTCACAATGTCTACAAGCTTGCCAGGCTGTCCTTGAACACCTGTACAGTGATCAGGCACAACACCTGGGATGCTAGAGGGAAAATCATCTTTCAGCCCAAAGCAAGACAGGTGATGCTGCCGTCACTCATCCAACCCAGGACCCACATGCATGCAAAGTAATAACAACAATAAAATAGCAGGCAGCTTAAACCCTGTTACTCCAAAATTAACATTTGTAAATGTTGTATTCATTTCCTCCTGGCTCCATCCCAAAAGTGCTCAGGAACATGAAACAGCTCTAAAACCAACTTCCCAACCACGTGCCCCTCACTAGATCCAAAGTATTGACAGAGAATAGAACACAGCCTGGCTTTGGAACCAGCCTGTATCTTGGCTCCACCACCTACTAGCTGTTTGAGTATGGGCAAGCTACTTAACCTCTCTGAACCCTACTGTCCTCATCTATAAAACAGGGATAATAATAAAACTTCACCTACAGGATTCTTGTGAATCCAATGAGTTGAGATGTGTGCATGGCATCTATGTTAAACACATACAGAGAGAGAGAGAGAGAGAGCAACCAATACCTCTGACAACTGTTGTTCATGCCTCACCCTGGATGCTTGGCCATGCCACAGGGATTCTATCCTCTCCAGCTGAGATTTTCTTATCATTTGTTCAGTGGCCCAGATTTGTCTCACTCCTGTCTGATTGGAAAATCAGATGCCAGAGATCATACAGCCAAGAGACTTAAGGTGCAGTGGTTTGTTCTTCGCCTTGAAAGACAAAGAGCTAGATACTTCTCAGACATTGCTTTTAAGGTAACGTGAGTTGGTACATGGAAGGCTTTTAGGATGGAGCCGTCACAGCAAGCATTGGCCTTTGTCATTATTTAACGTTCTCATGGCTGTTAATTTTATTGGGCATAGAAAAGGATACATAAGAGGTAAGCCAGCCTATTTCCTCCCTCCACACCCAAAGTCCTATCACTGGGGAAAACAACCAGCATTTCTTTTGTAACATGAATGGAGCCACAAATACCAAATCGCATCTCTTTTATTTTTCCAGATAGCTCTGTGAGCCAATACAAAATATAGTGTCTCCCTCTAGGAACTTCCCCTTCCTCTTGAATTGTCTAATGAACAGAGAGGGCTTATTGGTGAGTTACCTTCCACACCCAGCAGGGGAGAGCATTGGCACTTAGCCTGTGCTCCTCTGCCATTACTTCTCACAGCCACAAAGTGTCGCTATAAAGAATAGGCCTCCAAGATCTTAAAGAGTCACCTGGCCCTTCTTGACTGACACCTTGCAGATCCACATTATCATAGCTCCATAACTCAGACAATCCAGATACCCACATAAGGGGGGTGAACTTTAAGGGGTTCAAGATGCCTCATACCTGCTCAATTTGAGGAAACTGTCCTAACATCTAACCAAAGAGATTTTCTGGTGTTTTTCTTGCTGAAAAATTTGCATACAGAGCATTTTTTTTTCTATCAAGGTGCCAAGATATATTACATAAAGCATTTCAACAGATGGAGGAAAGGGCGGTGGAAGGAGGTGTTTCCTCCAAAGTCAAAATACCCTCAAGCTCACCATGGCTGCACCAGCCTCTCACTGGGTTAAGAAGACCCCTTAGAAATTGGCTTGAACTTCTCTTCCCCCAAATCAAGAACAAAATCAGCAAGAATGCCAGGGGAAGCATTTTTCTGCCCTGAGCTAAAAACATGCAAGACAGCCAAGTCAAATAGCCTGAGAAGCGTTGAGAGCAATGCATCAGCAAATTCCCTTAGGTCACGTCTGAGGCAGACAAAGTTTGGGGGTCAGGAAATTCTGACTTAATGGGCCCAGGAGTCCCATTTAAAGCAAAAGTACATGGCCCAGCACACCAGCACATCTGATTGTGTGTTTAGCTTTAGGACTCACTTAGGATCAGATGAGCTCCTGAAAAAGTTACCAGGCAAAATGTGGGTGCAAAGTTAAAGAAACCAGTCAGCGCATTGCTTTTGCAAGATCATCTTTAAACCAGAAAAGCTTACATAGGAGTCCTTTAAATAAAGCCAAATACAAAGTATGAGTTAAACAGGATTTGAGTCTCTATGCCTGCCCTAGGGCAGCTCAAAATGTACATTGGCTGGAAAGCAGCCCCTAGATCCCATGGACTTTTCCTAAGGATCTGCCGTTACCCAACAAATGGACTGGGGATGGGCTGGTGGAGAGCAGCTTATGTTCAGAGCAGTGCTAATCCTTTCTTCATTCACAATATATGCTCCAGAGAAAATGTCACCACAATTTATAGAGTACAGTGTCAAAGGAGCCCTGAGCATTGCACAGTTAAGCAACGCTTTGTTGGTAGTTATTTAAAGATAAACATAAGAACATAAAGAGTTGGGGGGAAGGATATGGGAGGAAAGAAAGAAAAAGAGAAATCACAGAACAAATTATGAGTAAGAGTGTCTAAGGTGGTTCTCTAGATATAGCTTTAAAAGGTGTGTGAGTACCTATGCGTGTCAAGGTTAATTTACCTCTTACCTGTATGGTCCCTGTAAGTTCTTTGAGTTTTTCTTTGGAAGTTTTAGGTATAGGAAGCAACCAAGCACAAGGGACACAAAGAATAGGGGGAGATTGCCCAAACAGAAAAGACAGCCTGCACAGGATCACAGTCAGGAAAGGCTCTGAAAGGTTGAATGACTTTCACTACATTCCCACTTGGTGCCAGGCACTGGGATAGGAATTGATGGAAGGACGATTCAAATGTGAGAGGAAGATGAGAGATGTTATCTTATCCTGGGGATCAGACCGGTTAGGGAACAGCTTCCCACTGATACTGCTCAGCAGACCTTGGATAAATGGGAGAGAGCTGACCAGGGTCCCTGTGAATGTACCACTGCAAAGATAAGGCGTGCAGGTAACCAACCAGCACTCACCTCTATCACACCTCAAGTCCCTCCATATCCCCTCACACTGACACTAGGGGAAAAGCCACTGCTGCTTCCTAAGAAGTTCTGCCATCTATCAAACAGAACAAGTGCCCAGCAATCACAGGCAGGTGGTCTTGTGCCTAATTCCATTGTCTGTTGGTCTGTCCTGAAATTATAAGCCAGGAGTGTTTTGGAAATTATCACTGTGCCTTGGAAAAAGCCTCTCTCCTTGCTAATGCATTTTGAATGTCCACACTGGCAGGTCCACGAAGAGCAATCCCTCCCACTCCATTTAGTCATTAAACACAATAGGGAACAATGGCTATTGAAGGGTGGGGTTTGGACTACATATTTAATACTGCACTAGTTTGTCTCAGAACTGAAAACTGACTGCTGGTCTGCCTCCAGACTCCTTGCCTTCTTGTGGCAGGTTGCTGACACACCTGCCTGGATGCTGACAGGTGACAGAAAATGCAGTAGAGAAGAAGGTGGCTTCTGAATCTAAAGCAGTCGAACTTGTAGAAGCAGAGATACGATGGTGGTTGCCAGGGGCTGGGAGCAGGGGTGGAATAGGGAGGTGCTGGTCAGGGGGAGCACAAAGTTTTTTAGCTATAAAAGATCAGATCTTATGAATAGCATGTGGACTACAGGGAACAACACTGCATTGTACATTTGGACTTTGCTTAGTGGGTAGATCCTGTTTTCACTACCAAAGATGCGGTGGGGGGAGTATGTGAGATGATGGACTTGTGAATTATCTTGATTCTGGTGGTTATTTCACAATGTAGACATATAGCAGATCCTCAAGCTGTATGTCTTGAATATATATGATTAAAAAAAAATCAAGGACAGAGGACAGCTCTGAGATTCAGACAGATCAGAATCCAAATCCTGGTATTGCCACCTTCCCTTCGTGTGATGTTAGGCAAGTGGCTTCAATTCTGTGAGCCTCAGTCTCTTATCTTTGGAAGGATAGTACCTGTCTGGTAGGGCCAAGGTAGGGATTAAATGACGTAACCTGAGATATCAGAGGCCTGCTGGACACACAGATCATGCTGCATAAGCAATGGTCTCATTAGGGTGGTTTTCCTACCCTGAACCCTCCCCGGGCCTTCTGCCCTCAAGAATACTTAGCTGATTCTACACTCCCCTTCCCAAGTCATCATTTGCTTCTAAATGTGAATGGGCAAATAGTTGAGAATTGGGGTGCTGAGGTTCGGGGAGCAGGAAGAGGGTGTGTTAGGCTCCTTAACGAGGCAGGCTTAGCAATGCTCCCTTTCCACTGGGGCTCAGAACTTCTAATAGCAGTTGCTTAGAAACCATAGCAGTGATGGGCTTCAGCTGCCTTCGAGAAATCGCCCTAATTGGGATGCATATAGAACTGTTTGTTGACACCTGGTAGATTTTTATTCTTCCTGAAGAAAAGAATTCAGTCCTCTTGTACAAATGCTGACTCTCGTTAATTTAAAAGTATCCCTGAGCCAAGACACCTGTTAGCTATATAGAAGCCTGTTGGGTGGAAAGGGGGAGCTGATGGTGTAGCCATAGTCAGTATCCTCCAGTAAAATCTCCATTTCATGGTGCATTTCAGGGTGTTTCCACAGTCTGGGGTGACTTTACAGGGGAAAGATGAGGTGTGAGAGTGAGTGTGAGTGTGTGTGTGTGTGTGTGTGTGCAGTGAGGTCACAAAGGCTTGCAAAGTCGATATGACCCTACCATCAATCAAAGCACAACCCATGTGTGCTGTGTAGCGTGATATTAATTGCTGAATCCGGTCTTCTTTTGGGGGCTTACGTGCCGCTTGTAGCCATGCAATATAAAGTAAAGCAGAGAATGCATCGCAAGCTGAAGTAGTAACTTTCCTGAGAGCCACAGAGAGAGGCCATTTCCCACTTGGAAAAAAGACATAGATTTCAAAGGAAGCCATTTATCTCCATCGTGTTTGCATCATTTGGATTCCACACAAGCAGTTCTATAACTCACTCCATCCAAAAAGAGTGCAAAGATTCCACCTGATTACAAGGTAGTGCCGTTATTATATGCCACAAAAAAAGTGTGTATTTAATTAAAATTTTAAATTCAAGAATTTCAAATGAGTTCATTAGTCAGGCAATGATATTTTTTTGGAGTACTCCCTAATATAATAGTCACTGTGCCAGGTTCAGGGACACACAAAAGATTTAGAAATTGCCCCAGCTTTTATGGATCTCTGTCTAGTGGTACAGTGGGAGGAGGGAGCATGTGGCCAGATAGGTCAGTCAGGAGCCATGGGTGCACAGTCCAGTGTTGCCTATTCCAGCCTAGCTAAAGCAGAGGTAACTACAGCGAGCAGGGGGTAGGACTCAAACCTGAGCAAAATCTAGAGGGTGAAGAGAAGTTAGAAGAACATTCTACGCAATACAACCAAAGGCAGTGAGATGCATGATGGCAGGACTGGGAGCAGGACACTTGATTCTGCAAGTGGCAAGGAAGGGCTCAGGAAGCTGGACAAGTACAGCATTCACAGAGCCCAGTGGGCTGTACCTCTGAGTCTGGAGGTGATATACTTATAGAGAAGGATGGAAGAGGGAAAAGAGGTTCAAAGACAGAGAGATCCATTAAGAGGGAGTGGCTGGCAAAGAAGAAGGAAATTTTATCACTTGCAGGTAATTGGATGGAACCTAGAGAACATTATCGTAAGTGAAGCTAGCCAGGTTCAGAAGGCCAAAAGCCAAATGTTGTCTCTCAATTGTGGAATATAGACCTAATACAAATACAGCAATATTATGAAAAACAGATCACACTAAGGGGAGGTCACATATGAGAGGAGGAAGGTAAAAGAAGGAAGTTAAGAAGGTGAATATGGTTGATGTACTCTCTATAGAAGAATGAATAAAGAAAATTACAACCTGTTGAAACCACAATAAGAAGGGGACTCAGTTAGAAAGAAGAAAAATAGAGGAGATGAACCAATTCAGGTTATAATACATATATACATGGAAATGTCACAAGGAAACTCCCTGTGTAGTTATCTTAAACATACAAAAATGTCATTTTTTTTCCAAACTCATAGAAAGGAGGGCAGAACAGGTCCTGCCAGTTTTTTTTTTTTGGGGGGGGGTGTTGGTACCAGTGGGAAGGAGGAGGAGGTAGGAAAAGGGTATAGGAGGGTGAATATAGTGCAAATACTGTACACATGTATATATGTGGAAAAAATGATACCTGTTGAGACTATTCCAGGAATGGGAGTAGGAAGGATAAAGGAGAATGGTGGTGGGGGGGTGGTGAATTCAAGTATGATATATTTGATGTGTTGTAAGAACTTTTGTAAATGCCACAAAGTACCCCCACCCAGCACAATAATAAAAAGGGGGAGTAGCTGTCCAGAAGAGAGGAGATGTCAGCTGGATTTTATGGCACCGTAAACTGGATGAGAGACTTTGAGAACTCAGCCCCATAGGGGAAAGACCCCTGAGACAAAGCAAGGTCCAGCTGGCTTGGAAGGAGTCAATGAAGGACTTAAAGCTAAGTGATTTATTTTTCACAAGATACACATCTTCACAAGTAGGAAAGAAACAGGAGCAAGGTGGAAAGCCGAAATCAGGAAAGCAGAATAAAGAGGGGAAAATATTTTGGTCATTCCATTGTCAAGAGTTTTGAATTCCAGACCCCCAGCTAAATGCGTCATGGCAGGGAGTCTAGAAGAAGCACATTGGACTGAGAATCCAGAGACACCCCTCCTCTGCCATGATTGTCCCAAGTTTGCCTCTAGCTTACCAGTGACCCCTCTTCCCTCTGCACCTCAGTTTCCTAGTCTACAAAACAAGAGCTCTGGAACAGTCTCCAAAATGCTCATTCTAGCTTCTGGCCTGGGTGGAAAAGACAACTCCCAATGCCAAGTAACAGACACCAAGAATGGAGGGCTCTGGACCCCAAATGCCAAATGCAAAGTCTTTGACTATACGGGCCAAATCTCAATTTTTACATTTTTCTTCACTTTGCACACCTTGTGTATACTTCGCATTCAATAAAGACATCAGGAAGGAATTAAATGCATTGCATTCGAAATTAGGCAGAATCCCATGGAAATGGGATTGGCAACCAGGGAAGAGATAGATTCACTCTCCGAAGGTAAATTTGTGAACCATGAGAAGCATCACTGGAAGGTGTCAGTGTCTAATTTTATTCTCTAATTCCAACAGGAGATGGAATAATCAACCTCATTCTCTTTCTTTTCTTCACTTAATCAACTAGCCACTGTTTTTAAATTGATGATCAAAAATAATATTAGGTCCCCATTATATATCAAAGAAATTGGGAAAGACATGGAAGTGATCAGTTTACTATAGTGTCTGCCTCCGAGGAATTTGATTTCTAAAGGTTTGTTTAGATAGAACTCAGATGCTGCTTTGCATGGAGATTCAAATTTTTTGCCCCTCAGTTTCACTCATCACCTACTCATCAATGTGATTATCCTGCACTGATGAGAGGGCTGGCTTTTCTCACCAGGGTCCTGGGAATTATCAGTAATATCATTAGGTGAGACGGACCAACCCATCCTCTTTCTAAAGCAGTTTGAATGTTCAGCTGAGAATTGTGTCTTGTGTCCACGTGGCATTTTTAAGAACCTTTCCAAAGTAAGCTATTTTCTGGTTTTTCATCTTTCACTACAAGTTAGATAAGATAATATAGTCTCAAAGAACTGCTGATGGGAGACAGTCTCAGGCCTGAGGACCAGTCCACATACCACCCTTATGCTGGGTGACCAGGCATTAAGTTACTGAACCTTTTTGTGTTTCAGTGACCTCATGATGATGTAGTGCCAGTAATACTACCAATGGCTTCCTTGGAGGATTGTCTTAAGTTCAAGAGATTAGTAGCTGTATAGCCTTCTTCACTGTGATCAGTAATGTTTCACTTGTGATGATGAGGTAATGGTGGTTATGACTGTGGTGGTGATGGTAGTGACGGTGTGATGATGGTGGTGGTGATGGCAGTGGTGATGGTGGTGGTGACCATGGTGGTGGTGGTGGTAGTGATGGTGGTAGGGTGGTGGTGGTGATGATGATTGTGATGGTAATGGTGGCAGTCGTGGTGGTGGTGGTGACCATAGTGGTGGTGATGGTAGTGATGGTGTGATGATGGTGGTGGTGATGGCAGTAGTGGTGGTGGTGGTGGTGGTGGTGACCATAGTGGTGGTGATGGTAGTGATGGTGTGATGATGGTGGTGGTGATGATGATTGTGATGGTAATGGTGGCAGTCGTGGTGGTGGTGGTGACAATGATGGTGATGATGGTGGTGGTAGAGATAGTGGTGGCAATGGTTATTTAGTCCTAGTTAATAGAACTGTGGTTAATTATTCCTCCTATATTGCACAGCAAGTTTTAGGTACAGTTACATTACAACCTGCCTATTTAATTGACACTAATGGTCATCCCACTTCAACCTAAATCCATAGGTTTGATTGTAATTCACCACTATCAGTGTAGTAGTCCTCTGAAACACCTGCCAGGCATTTTAGGTTCTTCTTTCCATTTTTCCCTCCTTTCTCTTTACTCCTTCATTTTCTTTGGTGAAGATCTGACATAGAGATTTAAAAAAAAAAAGAAGAAGAAGAAGAAGAACCCAGAAAAGAAAACCACCTAAAGTAATTAGAAGGTTTCTGCATGTACCTTCTTATTCAGCAGAGCAGAGGTTAATTCTCTGGTCCTTTAGCTTAATAAATTTCATTACTTACATGATAACCAAGCATTTATCCTACTGCCACTATGCACGGCAGGATCACACAACTTTATGAATTACCTCATAATGCAATTTATTAAATCCCAAAATAATTGTGGCTTAATTAGACTGCTCTTGCTGTCACCCTCAGAAGAAAACCTCCTAAGCTTGCCACTCAAACCAAGTGCCAATTCCCAGAGGCCTCTGGAGCTTATAGCCAAACCACCCTCTGGGCTGTGCACAAAAAAAGAGAGCACAGTGGTCATTCATGGTGATGATGATGGTGGTAATGGTAGTGGTGATGATGATGGTGGTGGTAATGGCGGTGGTGATGATGGTGGTATAGCGGCGGTGGTGGTGATGATTGTGGTGGTGATGGCAACAATTGTTGCCATAGATTGAATACCTTCAGTGCACAGGGCACTATGCTAATTGTCTCTTATATATGATGCCCAACAACACTGTAAGATGCATGTTCTTTTACCCCAATTTATTCAGGTAAGAAAAATGCATCTTAAAGGGGTGAAATGACTCACCCAAGGTCACAGACATTGAATGACAAGGAAATGATGACCTGTTGAACAGTTTCCAAAACCAGCATAATTTCCTCATGCAATACTGTAGCATTAGGCTACCTGGGTTTAGATTCCAACTCCACCAGATGCTAACCCAACTGGTTAGTCCATCTACTTGACCTCTTGGAGCCTCAGTTTCCTCATCTGCAAAGTGGGGATAATTGTATTTAATTCACAGGTTATCAGGACAGTTAGATGAGGCCTAGCTCAGTGTGTATCTGGAGCAATCCAGAGGTACCTTCTCACTGCCCTAACAGTGCCCATTTCTCTCCAACTCCAGCCCTCAGTCCTCACAGGCTCAGATCCTCCTGTTATCTTCAGCCTCCCCTGAAACCCCCAGTGAAGACCCTCCCAGACCTAATTCTGGCAGTGTTTCTACATTTCTAAGGTTTCTTGCCTCTTTCCAATGATCCAAACTAACTTCTAACTTCTTTCCCTGGTTCATGGCCAGAGATTTAGCAAAGGATAATGGTATTTTAAATGTGGGAAGCCTGACAGTTTGGTGAAGAAGAAAGAGAGGAAGAGAGAGAAGAAAGAAAACGAAAGGGAGAAGGAGGAGGAGGAGGAGACGCAGGGAGGGGGGAGGAGGAAGGAGGAGGAAGAAAACTGTATTCTGATGCATAGTAACAGCCCTGAAGTTACCATGACTCCACCAAGATAAAGAATTAGATTCCTCACATAAAAGAAGTTTACCTTCTGCAAGACGATAATCCAGTACCTACAGGTGACTTCAGGGTCACCCAGTACCCAAGCTGCAGATTCCATTTATGCTTTCTTCCACTGTCCTTAGCACTTGCTTCCATCTGTAAGGGTTTCTCAAATTTCCAAAATGTTTGCTGGGATTGCAGCCATTACAGTCAACTTTCAGGAAGCAGGAAAGAAGGAGGAGAGTGGGGGATAAAGGGCATATGTCAGAATTCTGGGTCAAGTTCCTTCAAAGAATTTTCCCAGAAGCCTCTCCCAAAGACTTCTGTATATAGGTCATTAGCCTGTTCTATTTACAAGGGCATCTGGGAAGTATAGCTTAATATTAATGATTTTTTTTTATCTAGGCACATTGATGTTCAAGATAATTTGATCTGTCACCAGGGAATATTTGGTTGGTAACTTTCCTTTTCTATCATTGGGAACAAGGGAGAGAGGGATAAAAAACCACCAAGCTGGTTGTCTTCTCTTTGCAGGCACTGCCTGCAGGGAATCCACAGCCCACTAGAAAAGGCAAACAGTAAAAGGGAATCACCAGAGTGTGATGAGCACAACAGTGGGAAAGTACTTAAGTACAGGGAGTTGGGGTGGGAGCAGGGTGCATGCCTGCCATCCCAACTATGCTGGAAGCATAAATAGCAGGATCATGGTCCAGGCTTGCCTGGGTATAAAATGAGACCCTATATCAAAAATAACCAATGCAAAAGGGCTGAGGTTGTGGCTCAAGTGGTAGGGCACCTGCCTAGCAAGCAGGAAGCCCTGAGTTCAAACCCCAGCACCACAAAAAAAGAATAGAAAAAGAAAGAGCCCCGGGATGCCAAGTGGATAATGGACTAGGAAAGAGAAAGTTTAAGGAAGAAGCTACTTAAAGTAAGTTAGGAGATAGCAAATGGTGATTTCTGGCTGGGGTGGTGGCAGCAGGAAGTAAGTCCAGTGATATTTAAGAAGTACAGTTGATATTCCTTTGTGATCAATTCATTCAATATGAGGGGATTAAAGAGAAGGCAAGTAAATGCTCCATTTTGCAGGTGAAACAAATTGAGTTTGGCCACTCTAGAGTGACTTCTGAACAGTACACTTAACAGTGACCAGAGCGATGCTTTAGGTCTTGCCTTCCTCCAGCCCAATGGCAGTCTGCAAGGTGCCTGGGCACTGTCTGCCCAGGCTTAAGAAATGTCAAGTGATTTTGCAAAGAAGCCAGAGAGAACTAAACTAAAGCCACTGCAGGACCCCACCTCCACTTAGAGTCAAAGTTTCTGTGTCAATATCAGACTCAATAGCATCTTTCTGATTTAGGGTCACAGAAAACCCATGAACCAACCAGTCCTGCTCTTTGGGCTGAGTCATTCAGGAAGGAGAGAAATGCCATATTGAACTTTTGATCTGAGAGGTAAAGTCCTGATTCAGAAAATCTCCCATCGTTGGCCATTACCATTCGCAAGTGACCCAAGCCTGGTAAGCAGTGTTCACATACGATTTAGTAAGAATGTAGTTACGATAAGCAACAAGAGTACGTTTGCAATCAATTTGCTGTATACACAATATGCTACCAGAGCAATCTTTTGGGTATGTAGTTGACCTTTTATCTCTGGCAATCTTGTCCTATAAAAAAGAGTGAAATCCTCCATTGCAAATCATTAGCACTCAGGAAATAGCTTTAATTTGCATGCTGACAAAGATATTAACTCAGGAAGGCGGGGAGAGATAATACAAGGCATTCCTTTGTCTGAAAGGCAGTTCAAAAATCGGTGTTGTGACTACAGTTGACTGAAGTTCAATTACTGTAATAAATGTATTCCAAATTTCATCTCAATTGCATTTGCATTTTAATGAATGATTCTCACCTTCTTGTCAATTTGGCAGCCAGGCTAGATTTATTAAGTTATTGTATAAACAGGGCACTGTAATGTGGGTATTTAAATGCAAAATATTTGCTCGAGTACGTTTGAACTCGGGGCTGCATTATTAATTTGTCTGGATGGCTTCCCTGAAAAATTCAAGAATTTAAGGAAGGCATTCACATCCCCACACTGCTTCATGTTTTCCCTCTCCCTCATCCAAAATCAATATAAAGCAAGACCTGAGCCAGCCAGATGAAGTGGTCTCTCCGAGCCTTCAGCCTCCATGAACTGGGAATAAACTGATTTATCTGCTATTATTTGAAAACAGTAAAATTTGTTAAGTGAAAATTTCCCATGTAGGCAATTTCCGGCTGCAAGAACAGGACATCCCTGAAATCAGATCTCCAGGAGTGTTTGTTCATCTTAATGTCGTTTTGCCTTTCCCATCGAAGCACTCTTGGTTTTATAGTGCCATATTTCTTGTAGGCAGAGACAGAAATGTGAGTGAAAACCAGCTGGAAGTAGAGCTATGATAGCATTAAATGTGATTTCTTTATTTTTATTTTTTAAGTACATCTGGACTGTTAGTTTTTAACAAAGTGATTTGAGGTAGTTAATCCCATGCCCCCCCCATAAAAGAAAGGTTGAACTTGAGTGAGCTCCCTCCCCTCACCTGCTGCCTCGCAACTCTCAAATACTCTGTAGTTTCTTGTAAAGGCTGTCCCTTTTAGGGCATGGTCAGTCCTGGTTTCCTCTAGGTGACTCGGATGGAGGCTGACTTAGGTAATGGAAGACATTGCAAACAGAATGTCACATACAGGTGTTTGTTTATTTGGGCAGAGTCTTATTCTGTAGCCCAGGCTGGCCTCGAACTAGAGATCCTCCTGTCTCTACCTCCCAGGTGCTGGGATTACAGATGTGCTCCATCACCCCACAGCTCAGTGCAGGTACTCTTAAAGAACTTCCAAGATGAATTGGTGGCTAGCATGTGTCCAAACTTCCTTTCATACTTGTAGCAAGGGGACCTGGCATCTAATAAACCAGTTGAAAGATTGCTTTTTGGAAAGAGTTCTTTTAATAGTGGGGGAAATGGTGGGTAGTCTGGTGCATCTCAGACTTCAGTATGTCCGTGAATGGCCTGGGGACCCTGTGAAATCGTGGTTCAGAAGGTTAGAGTAGGGCCTAGGATTCTGCAATCCTAACAAGCCCCCAGGGTAGCCAACACTCTGGACCACACTTTGAGGAGCAAGGAACCAGGTAGCTCACTTAAGGAAGGGCTGGCTAATTGAAAGTTGATAGTCCTGTTACAAGTCTGAACCAGCCATTGGTATATCTAACATCCAGAAAGAACTCTAATTACTCTATATTCCAAGTTCTATTGTAGCCCACCTTTTCTCAGGTATGAGGCAGTTTGTTTCTCTCTCTCTCTCTCTTTCTCTCTCTCTCTCTCTCTTTTGTGCCAATACTGGGGCTTGAACTCAGGGCCTTGCACTTGCTGGGCAGGTGTTTGAATCACATTCCCAGTTCTTTTTGCTTTAGTTATTTTTCAGATAGGGTCTCACTTTTGGTTGGGGGGTTGCTGATACTGGGTTTTGAGCTCAGGGCCTCACACTTGTTAGGCAGGTGCTCTACCACTTAGGGCACTTCACCATCCCTGTCTTGTGTCGGGTATTTTCAACATAGGGTCTCATAAACTATTTGCTCCAGCTAGCTTCAAACTGCAATCTTCTTAATCTCCTCCTGAATAGCTAAGATTATAGGCATGAGTCACCAGTGACCTGCAGGGTCTCGCTCTTTTGCCCATGTTGGTCTGGACCACTGACTCTGCCATTTACACTTCAGAAGTAGCGAGGATGACAGGAGTGTGCCACCATACCTGGCTCTGCATGCCATATTTTACCATGTCTCACAAGCACTTTTTTTTCACATTTTAACACCTCTAGTGTGGAATACAAAGCATGATCATGTCTCAGTGTAACTGATGTGTGGTTTTCCTTCTTTGTTCCTTAAACCATGTGCCCTTTACAATGGATGTTGTATTAATCACCTGTTCTCACCATAAAGCTGTAACAAGTTGCCCTAAAATTCAGTGATTTGATGCATATTTTTTAATACATAAGTTGGCTAGGGGCTGGCTGGTCTAGTCTGGGGTTTCTGGGTTCCATGCCTTTCCCACTCATCCAGGTCCAGGGAGGTAATGGGTTTTCTTCCTCCTGTGGACACTGTCACAAGAGCTCATCATGTCCAAGTCATATCTGCTAATAGTATCTCATCATCCAAGGAAGTCCCATGGCCAGTCCAAAAGTCAGGACACTGGGAAATACATTCCACCCAAAATGTCAGAGACGGAGGAGGAGGGAGCATTTGCTGAACAGGGACCTAACCAGCCAATGGTGTGTCTTGGATCGGGTAAAACATGGCTCCCTAAAGGGCAAGCCATCAGATTCTGCAAGCCAAGGGCTAACCCTCTGCACACAAAGCATCCCAGAAATTCCCAAGCTTCCTGCTGAACGAATTTGAGCTTGGAGCCTGCAGATGGGGAGGGAGAGATTCTGGAATCAACCCTGCTGGTTTCCAATCCCTTCTTTGCCTCTTTCCAGCTGTTGCCACTGTCCTCTTTCACTAAACCTCCCTTTGTTTTCTCATCTGCAAATCACACCAACCTCTCTGAGAGGACCATCAAATGAACTGACAATATAAAAGTAGCCCTAGTTCTTGGGTCCTGTGTACTAAGCACCGTCTCACTGAATTGTCCCCACAGCTTTCTGAGGCAGGAACTAATACCGTCCCCATGAAGAGGTTGTGGCTCACGGTGGATTAAAACCCGCCTCAAACATGGATGAGCCTGGGACACACTGTGGGAGGTAAACCAAGTCACACAGAAGAACAAATAGTGCCCTCAAATATGCAGAGGCTAAAAAAAATGTTTTCTTATAGAAACAGTGGTTATGTGAGTCTGGGAAAGAGAGAAGGGTGATGGAAAGAGGATGGATGATGGGCACAGGGCTAGGAGGAGTAACTTCAACTGTTCTGTAGCACAGTAACAACACTGTAGTTCACAACAGTTAATTGAATATTTCAAAACAGCTTGCAGAAGCTGAGCATGGTAGCACAAGTCTGTAATCACAACTCTGCAAGATGTGTAGGTAGGTGAGTTGGGGTCCAAGGCCAGCTCTGAGCAAAACCACGAGACCCTATCTGAAAAATAACTAAATCAGAAAAGGGATGGGAGCGTGGTTCAAGTGGAAGAGCACCTGGGGCAAAATCCTGAGTTCAAATCCCATACCCCCCCCCAAAAAAAAAAACTACCATGGTGCATGCCTGTGTTTCCAGCTCCTTGGGAGGTACAAGTAGGAGGATCATGACCCAAGGCTGCCTGGGCAAAGTGCAAGACTGGATCTGCACAACAAACCAAAAGCAAAAGAGTCCCTACTTTGCAAGCTCAAGGCCCTGAACTCACTCCCCAATACCATATAAGCACGCGCAAACATGCACGCACGTAAGTTGCCAATTACCCGGATCTGCTCGTTATACATTGCGTTGCACGTACTGAAATGTCGCCCTACGCCCTCTTAATACGTTCGATGTGTATCAATTAAAATTTTTAAAATGAAAACAATCCATCCAAGACAGTGAGAAATCAAAGCTCCCATTGGGAGCTGTCCCCTCCACTGCACATACGCCCCTGGGTCCAGAGGCGTGGGGGCTAGAACACAGGCTTCCACAATTCTGCACCTTCCTCAGTTTCCCCTGAGCCCCACTGAGACTCCCCACTGCCACAGCCAGCATTCTTCTCCCGTGGACTCACATGGTCTCCCACACAGAGAACACATGTCCCTTGAAAATGAAATGCACCCGCCTCAACTAAGAAGTTGCATCGGGTGGAGGAAACTTTCCATTTTATAATCTGCCTCTTCCTCCACTTGCATGATGCAATTAATTACTTTACTCCCCGTTGTTCTCTTTCGATGTCAGCCGGGGGAATTCCACATGGTGCCAGGCAGTGAGCAGGAGGCCCTGGGTGAGAGACTTTAAAGGCAGGAGCTACTCTTCCCTGCAAATAGCTCCCTTCTCTCAAATAGCTGGTAATCAGTAATAATGATGAAGAAAGTGTAGGAAACACACAGGGAATTAAATGGAGATGTGCTAAAATATTAAGCATTTTTAAATGGGCCTCCACGGTACCCGGGGAGCACTTCCGAGCTCGCTGGATGAACTTCCCACAGCCTGAAGTACACAGGGTAGACTGGCATGTCTGATTTGGCACTGAGGCTCCCCTCACCCACCCAGCTCTGTTCATCTGCCTCTGGGCCCTTGCAGATCCATCAGCTGACCACCTTGGCCCAAGAAATATTGCTTAGTAGATTCAGCAAATTGTCCAACACCCCCATCCCTGTCTGTGGAGTTGATTGAGAAGTCACTCAGCACTCTCTGCAGACATGGATTTCCACACTGCACTCCTGTGCAGGTCCTGGAGAGGAATCCCTTCCTAGTTTTAGGTTTCAGGACCGAGAAAAGCTCAGCATCTCCTAAAGTGTGTGTGTGTGTGTGTGGCTATGGATCAAGCTCATGGCCTCAAGCATGCTAGGCAAGTGCTGTACCTGTGGGCTCCATCCCCTGCCATCTCCTGAGCAGCTTGGTAAAAATCTCATGGCTATTAGGAATCAAATTAGTATCGTATTTCTCTCTTTGGCTACTAGGCAGCTCAGGGGCAAATTCGTGCACCAGAGCACGCACCATGGTTTTGATGCTCCTCTTACCTGATTTTGCTTTCTCATTTTTTCCTGCCTCCAGCTTTTCTCACTTCTGAAATTTTCTGCCTCTGGTCCTTTTTGGAGTAAGGGCATAAATAAGCCCAAAAATCTTTACTGATCCTTTTAACTACTACAGAAAATATATAGGAATGGTACAGAGATGGAGTCTGAGTTCTTTGAGGAGACATTCACTGCTGTAGTGACAGTGCCTTGAATGGAATGTGACACTCAGGGAGTGCCCAACACAGAACCGGACACATTGCAAACGCCCAGCCCAGGCCCTGGTAAACAACAGGTGTTCAAACAGTGCTCAAGTCCCTTTTCGCTGTGTCGTGAGCCATCACCCCGGTGCTGACTAAGAAATTATTTTAGTAAGGTGTCATCAACCCTTGCAATCAAAATAAAAAGGGAATCAGCCTGTCCCATGGTGTAGGTCTTAACCAACCTGTATTAGTCTGCTCAGCTGCTGTAACAAGTAGCACAAGGTGAGTAGCTTAAACAACAGAAAGTTATGATCTTGTGGTTTTGGAGGTCAAAAGGTGTCCCAGGGTTGTTTCCTTCTTAAGGCTGTGAGAGCATCTCTCCCAGCTTCTCACGTCGGATGGGTTGCTGGCCGTCTTTTCCCTACAGAAGCATCTGCCTCCCCATCTCTGCCGTCATCTTCTCCCTGCTTGCATGTCTGTAACAAAATTTCCCCTTTTCAGAAGGACACCAGTCATACTCGTCTAGGGGTCTCCCCAACTTTATCATGACCTCATCTTGACTAATCTACAGCCACCCTGTTTCCAGTTAAAGTCACTTTGTGAGATCCTGGGGAGTTAGGACTTCCATAGATGCACGGGGTGGAGGGCATAATTCAATCTACACACACATTGCAGACTCTAGTGGGCTGTGGTTCCTGCAGAAGGGACAGAGGTTCTTGGGACACATGGGAATCACGGCCGAAGTTGCCCACCCTGCTGGCTGGGCCTATCCTGTGTCCCCAGGCCCCCTCCATTGTCATGGGTAGCCGTTCCCTGTGATGCATCCTCTCGGCGCCTGTCCTGCTGTCTGTCCTCCCCAGACCGTGATCTTCCTGGTGATCTGGCAGCCTCTCTGACGGGCATCCACTCGTGAGAGTCTGGACGATGGTCAGGAGGGTTTTGCAGTCCCGACACCTGCCAGTCAGTCACAAACCACAAACGTTGGCCACCCAACGGTCCTTGGAGACTTTGAACTGACTTCCAAGGCACAGTGGTGGAACTTTCTGGTGGAGGAACACTGTGACAAGGACATGAGCTAAGCAGGGATGACGGATCCTGGCCTGTAATCGGATGGGAGGAGGGGACCTGTGGCATGTGGCACAGACATTCAGAAAATTTTGCATGAGCTGAGAAGCAGAGTTTAAACTCAAAAAAAAAGATCAGCAGTGACCTGTCAGTGACACATTCCTAAGGAGCTCAGAAGATTCATTTTATTGAACCTACACTAAGCCACCATCAAATCGCTAACTTGCCATTAAAAACAAGACAAAAGCCACACTGTGGAATCAGCCTAGGGTTCCCATCAATGGATGGATGGAGAAAGAAAATGTGGCCAATAAACAAAACGGAGTATTATTCAGCCATAAAGAAGAATGAAATTATGTCCTTTGCAGGAAGATGGATGGAGCTGAAGATCATCAATGTAAGTGAAATAAGCTGAATTTAGACCTGAAACCCAAAACAAAACAAAAATAAGGACAAAGAGGGACCCATGAGGGGAGGAGGGCACGAGGAGAGGGTGACGGGGACTAAGTATGATCAATATGCAGGTATGAAAACAGAATAATGAAACACATTAAAAATTGTAAAAAAAAAAAAAAAATCTGGGCACCAGTGGCTCACACCTGTAATCCTAGCTACTTAGGAGGCTGAGATCACAGTCTGAAGCCAGCTCCATGCACATAGTTCATGAGACCCTATCTCGAAAATACCAAACATTAAAAAAAAAAAAGAGGGCTGGCGGAGTGGCTCAAGTGTAGAGTGCCTGCCTAACAAGCGTGAGGGTCTGAGTTCAAACCCCAGTACCACCCAAAAGAAAAGGATATTCCGGGGTCGGGTGGAGCTCAGTGATAGGGCATTTACAGAGCGGGAGGCCCTGAGTTCCATCCCCACACAGAAAGAACAAAGAAACAGAAGAAGAATGCTGTACTGTCTCTGGGTTTATCTTCCCAGCTGCTGATCCCAGCCTGAAAGTTTTGATACTGGCACTCTCTTGATTTTGCAAGAATATGTCAAAGAAAAACACTCTTAAGACTCCCACTCCCCCTACCCATACCTGGCCCCATGGTTTGTTGACTGAAACATTAAAAAGGTGAGTTGTGCATTCAATCTACCCGGAGTAACAGGCACGTGTGAACATGGCGAAGGTAATGCAGCCGCCACCCAGTGGCAAAGGCCAGGGGTTGTTAGACACAGCCTCATCTGGAGGGCTAAGATGAGGGAAATACGTGCACTGCAGAATTGATGACGTGAGCTGAATGCAGGAGATAGGATGGGAGGAACCTGCACGGAATGAACGCTTTGTCTTCTGGCACTGTCACTAGCTTAGAAAGCTGTCGGGAAAAACTCAGTGAGACACTTGCAGATTCCTATAGCATTTTAGGAAGGGACGTTCCTAGCAGCCCCCAAATCTTGGCCAGCTTAAGGACCTGCACTCCTGTACCCCAGCATGTTAAAGATACTTGCAGTTCCCTAGACAGTCTATGTCATACTCACCTCTTTGCATTTACACCTGGTATTCTATCTACTGGCACACTATTTTCCACTTTGTCCTGGCGAACTCCTACTTACCCAATTCTCACCTCCTCCAGGAAGCCTCCCGTGACTTCTCTGGGTTCCTCCAGACCTTTGGCATATTGTGAGTCTGCTTCTCCATTATACTGTGAATTCTCTTGGGAGAGGGGCCTGCCTTATCTTGTTGCTTTGTGCATCCCTGGTCCCCTGCAGTAGTGCCCAGAATAGGTTTTCAGTCAAGGCCACCTAGAGAACTGAATGCATGAAAAGTTATCCACTTTCCTGTATTATATGATTTGGAAAATGCTGGAAAAGCCCCCTTCAAGCTTCCCAGCATTTTCCCAATGGACATTTAGCCCCCTCACTGCAATGAAAATGTCCCTCATAGCACTTTAACTCTTCCCAGCAAATAAGCAAGGCTCAGTTAATCTTATCAGTGTCTGGCCATGACAGCTAGCTGACAGTATTCCCATGTAAAACTGAACACAGGGCAGAGACCAGGAGAGGGGACAGGCTACTCTGAAAAAGGGAGAGAAGACATCAGTTTCTCAGGGAAAAGGTTTCCAAACACCTCTTAGTCTGAATTAGGTGCCTCCGCCCTCAGAACCCAGAGTCCTCCCTCCACATCTGTTATCACCCACTCTTCATCTCTCTCTCCCCACTATGCCGTGAATCCTTCATCATTTATCTGCAATAGTCACCACATTGCTTGCTTACCAGGAACTCAGAGAACAAACAAGATTGAGTTTCAGAGCCAACATCTAGGGAACATGGCAATTTACTACAGAGCATGACAATATCCAAGACAGCCAGCCAGTGGATAAACAGAGAGACAGGTACACACCGCGCATCACTTCTTCTCCAGCCCAAGGTGAAGATCAATCAGCAAATCACAAGAGGTGCGGACCGTCAGGGCACAGGGTATCTGCACACCACGCCCGTGTCAAGAGTGATCAGGAAAGGTGGCTGAGTTGTCAAAGAAAGAA
The DNA here is from genome assembly GCF_047511655.1 of Castor canadensis. Taxonomy (NCBI): domain Eukaryota; kingdom Metazoa; phylum Chordata; class Mammalia; order Rodentia; family Castoridae; genus Castor; species Castor canadensis. The sequence continues at coordinate 32,909,900 of NC_133403.1, read as the reverse complement.
TGACAATAAAGTCCCAGCATAGGTTACCTGACCCACGAGAACCTACACGATCACTTAGACGTCTGTCGACAGCCAGGCTCACAAATGTGGGCACTTGGCCAAATGGAAGACAGGTCAGTCTTGGCCAGGAGCCCAGGCCCGATGGCACCTGCTCTGTCATTGGTCATCATGGAAGAGCCCCAGGCACCTTCTGAACCTTCCCGTGTGTGGGGTCTCGAATCCTGCATGCGGAGGCCCATTATTCTCATCTCCCAACACCAAGCAGAGTGCCCGGCACAGCGGGCGCCCCGTGGATATCTGGTGGACAGTAGAAGGATAAAGGAAGGGAGCTTTTGAGACACTGAATGACCTGTCCACGGCTTTCAGTATGAGCTAATCCAAGCCCAGGTCTTCTCTCTGACTGTGGAAATCTAGCAGTGGAGAGGCTTCTGTCCTGTGGGCATGAGGGTGGACTTGGAGATGGTTGGTCCCAAGACAGAAGGACGTTGTCTTAATATAAGTTATGTAAGTCAACTCATGTTTGGTTCTTTCTCTCTCTCTCTCTCTGTCTCTCTGTCCTGTTTCTCTCTCTCCTGTCTGTCTCTCCATCTGTCTGTCTGTCCATATCTGTCTCTGTCCGTCTTTCCCTGCCTCCGTCTCCAGCTTGCTGATGCAGTCTGTGAAGATAGGTCGTGGATATTTTAGCATGCTGAAAGAGGAGAGTACAATGAAAAAACGACAGCAACAACTTGAAAAACTGAAGGAGGAAGAAAAAAACAAATTCCAGCCAGCCAAAAAGGTCTCAGAAATCCATTTTGGGGAAACTTTGTTGAGGTGAGTGAACACAGTAGCTGTGGTGCTGGTGGTTGTGGTGAATGATTGCCGGGAATCCCTTCCTGTATCAGGGCAGGACCCCTTTCCTGTCCTGACGTCTCACGCCTTCCCTAGTCTGGTCCATGCCATCCTTGCCTTCTGGTGTTCTGTGTAATACCTTCTACCACATATGCCCTTCCTCCTGTCTGATACTAAGCGTACACAGAAATTTCATTGGTTCCCAAGTGCACCTCTTTTTCTGTTCCTCCCAGGCCTTTTCCCAAGCTGTTCCCTCAGCCTTAAATGCCCTTCCCTACATCCTCCTCTGACCAAAGTTCTACTCGTCACTCAACACCCAGCTTCAGTGCTGCCTTCCCCTGGTATTTCCTGGACTTCAGCCCAACCCATCTGCACCCCAGGACCTCACCACATGGCTCCAAGGGCTATACTACAGTACCCCACACCCATGCTAAGTCAATGCCTATGCAAAGCAGGTGAACAAAAAGTGTTTGCCAGCTGACTGAATAAGGTCACTCCCTATTTTGTAAAAGGCTGTGCCCTGTTGGGAGAAGACAGGCAGACTGGTCCACCATGAAATGCTTGTACAGATAACAATAACAGCTGTAATGATAAAAGCAACAATGACAATGAGGGCTTGCTATGTGTTTCCTGCAATTCAGTCACTTAAACTTCAAAACTTCCCTGTAAAACTCTCATAAAATAGCCCTGTTTGGGGATGAGGCTGTGGCTCAAGTGGTAGAGTGCTTGCTTGGCAAGCACGAGGACCAGAGTTCAAACCCCACACCCACTGCAAACACACACACATATACACACAAAACTATTTTAGAGATGTAGAAACAAGTCTTGGAAATGTTAACTGATTTTTCTCAAGGTCATTAGTTAGAATGTGTCCCTGAGATTAGACTTTGAGCACATGATAAAAGCGACCTCGAAGTGCAAGATCAAGGGCAAACACAACAAGGGGATTGGACTATGAGCACATGATAAAAGCGAGAGCACACAAGGGAGGGGTGAGGATAGGTAAGACACCTAAAAAACTAGCTAGCATTTGTTGCCCTTAATGCAGAGAAACTAAAGCAGATACCTTAAAAGCAACTGAGGCCAATAGGAAAAGGGGACCAGGAACTAGAGAAAAGGTGAGATCAAAAAGAATTAACCTAGAAGGTAACACCCATGCACAGGAAATCAATGTGAGTCAATGCCCTGTATAGCTATCCTTATCTCAACCAGCAAAAACCCTTGGTCCTTCCTATTACTGCTTATACTCTCTCTACAACAAAATTAGAGATAAGGGCAAAATAGCTTCTGCTGGGTATTGAGGGGGTTGGGGGGGAGGGAGAGGGTGGAGTGGGTGGTAAGGGAGGGGGTGGGGGCAGGGGGGAGAAATGACCCAAGCCTTGTATGCACATATGAATAATAAAAGAAAAAGGAAAAAGAAAGAATGTGTCCCTGAATTCCAAATCCAGGACTGCACCAGTCGTCACAGACAAAGTCCTGGGACACTTAGCTTGTAATAAGGATGGAAGTGCAAGGAGGAATTGCATAGTAAAGTGATCTGCATCTGGAACCATTATCCTGCTAGCACATCTACCTCAAAGTGCCCTGGAGAGCCAGGTGCAGGAGCACACACCTGTAATCCCAGCACTTAGGAAGCTGAGGCAGGAGGATCATGAGTTTGATGCCAGCCTGGGCGGTATAGCAAGAGCCTACCTCAAATAGCAAAATACGGAAAATTATCTGGAGAGGTTTTTAATACTTAAATGTCCATGCTACTTTCCAGGTCAGTTCTACTTGGCTCTGTGTTACATGTTTATAGAACTTTTTAAAGTTCCCTTAAGTGATTGCAACGAGCAGCCATGGTTCAGCCTCTGAACTGTCAGATTGTTTGCTAAAGAGAAGTGGAAGGCAAAGCAGACATCCCATCCTCTGTACCATTGGCAAAATTCTGCCCTTCAGAATGTTAATTTAAAGACATATTTATATGCGCTTTTTATAAAGAAGGATCCTGACGTGGAATTGTGTCTATTTTTTTTACACTTAACACCATGTGTGTGAATTTCATCCAAGACAGGAAGCAGCTGGTAGTGCCAGGGGCTGGGAGGGACAAGATGGGGGAGTGGGTGCCTAATGGGTGTGGGAGGTCTCTTTGGGGTGATAAGGATGTTTTGGAACTAGTTGGAGGTGATGGTGAATGTACAAAATGCCATAGACTAGAGTCTTTGAGGCAGCTAATTTTCTGTGATGTGACTTTTGCCTTCATAATTTTTTAAGATAGAACAAAGGTTCTGGTCTGTGAGCCCTGGAGTAGGAGCTGGAGGACAGGCCTGGACACTGACTGGTCAAGGGCCTCCTTAAAGCTCAGGATCCCAAGTGATGAATGAGACCTCAACCTGTGAGGCCATGTGAGGCCGGAGCTACTTCCACCCGCCTCCCCCTGAATTGTGGCTTTTGGGATCCCAGCTTATTGTGGGCATGGCCTATTTTTGGTGCAGACCCTGGGCTGTGATTTCTGCCCTCCTGCCCTGTGATGCTACAAGAGGGAAAGTTAGCCTTTCCTGGAGTTGCAAATGCCCTGGAGACCAAAGCAGTGCCTGTGCTGGCTTAGAGATCTGTTTCTTGTCTCCACTTGGGGTCCCAAAATTTCAACTTTGCTGTCAACTGTTTACCACTTTTAAGATTTTTGTTGTTGTTATTCTTTTGTCCAGGACTTTTAGGTTTTTTTTTTTTTATCCAAAGTGTTGGTCTAAATTTGCGCATGCATTTATGGACTCATTTATTCATTCTGTGATAAGGGCAGATATTTGATTGACAATCCACTCTTCCGAGTGGACACCCCAAGAAGGAACCTCAGTTCGTTGAGCAGGGGGCATTGGAATGAATGTGATACAAACTGATTTACCTAAGAGGTAGGACGGAGATGCCCAGAAGATGGCTGAGAGTGTGGGCCCAAGGACAGAAGAGGCAAAGGCAACTTCCCTCACGGACAGGAAACAGATGTCGGGTGTGGATTTTCACCAGGTTTTGCCTCACGGTGTGAGATGTGAAGCCATGTCTCTGCTTCCCCTTGGATCTTTAGTAAAATAGTAGTGATTTCCTTGTAGCATCGAGTCTTAGACCTTTATGTTGCCCAGGTTCACCGTCAACATGGGGGTGGGGAAGGAAGACTGCCTCCCTCGGCACAGACCCATTCTCACCGCACAGTCGACCCCTCTGTGTGAAAGGACTACGATGCCCAGGCACTTTGGTGGCATGGAGCCAGGAAAAGGAAGAAGAGAGAGCCCTGACCTCTGAAGTGCCCTAAAATCCTCCAATTCCCTGGAGTTCAGAGGGTGAGCAGAAGTCCAGAAAAAAGAAATCCCCAGAGGTGCAATATGGAGGAGGACCTTTAGTGCCAACTGGGAGCTGTTGGTGGCACCAAGAGGCTTATCGTTGCCAATACATCAACACCACCCCACCAGAAAGTCCCGCAGCCGGCATGCCTGACTAGGATGGCCAAGGTCAGAAAGGGGGCGTGGAACTGTGTTGTCTTTTCAAAAATATGTTTCACGTTTTTCATTGGCACTATTTATGGGGTTTATTGCAACTTCTCTGTACCCATGAATGTGTAATGGTCAGATCAGGGTGACTGGCATATCTGTCACCTCCAACACTGATCAGTCCTCTTTGTGTTCAAAACATTCAAAACCCTCCCCACCAGCTATGTTGAAATATGCAATTAATTTCTGTCAAGCAGAGTTAACCTACTGTGCTGTAAAACACTAGAAATTACTCCTCCTATCTTACTGCGTCCTTGTACCCATGTTTCATCAGCCAGAACTCAGAACCATTATGTTCAGAGAGCGAGAACCATCACAGAGTCCTAAATTAGACCTGGAAGGGGGGACGTGATGCAGAGAAAGGGACATTCAATGAACAGGAGGGTCTCACTTTCCCATGAGGGTCTCAAGAGCCCACCCCAATTCTGCCTTCCAGCCTGAGCCCAGTGACCCTCATAAAGTCTGATGCCCCCAGCAGTCTTCCCCCCAGAATAAAGAGAAGGAATAAACTCAGGTTTTGGGGAGTGACGATTTTCCTCCAGGAGCTGTATTAATATTAACGGTCCAATCAACTCACACCAGGGATGCAGGTGTCTGTTTAAATAGTCCTAGTGTAACCTGCTACTTGTTTGGATGTTTTTTATTTTTGTTTTTGTTTTGGTGGGACTGGGGTCTGAACTCAGGGCCTCACACTTGCTATGCAGGCAGGTGCTCTGCCACCTGAGACACTCCACCAGCCTGTTGGATGGGGTTTTTAATCCATTGTTCTAAAACACAATTCTCCCATCTCTGATCCATGTTTCAGTGTGTGAGACATGGTTTATTTAAAGTTTAATAAGTTTAAAATATGCATGAGATGACTTCTCTCATAGACGTTGGTCTGGTTATGTCTTTCCCGGTAGATTCTATGGACTGTACGAGGCTAGTTATTAAAATAAAACTGGCAGCCATTACTACAATGTAGTCATCAAATGCAAGGAGTTAGAAGATTGTCCACACCAAGACATAGTCATGGGGAATTCCAAGATGGCGGCTAGAGGGAGGAAGCAGAAAGCGAGCCTCCTATAGTGAAATCTTGGAGAGACGCTGGAGACACACTTTGCAGGCATAATCACCGAGAAAAGGCATAACTTTGACCCCTCCACACCTCCAGCCGGCGCAGAGAATCTCCACTTCACGTTAAACGGAGAACCGAGGAGGCCCCCGGGCCCGCCAGGGGCCGGCGCCCATACGGCTTGGGAAGACGCGGACCAGGTGAGCTTCGCGGTACCGCGGTTCCCCCACAGACAAGCCTGGGCCAGAGCAGCATAGCCCCCTGGACAGACTGACCTCCACCCGGGAAAAAAGAGAAACTGAGTACTAAGCAATAAGAACAGTTAAGACACGCTGGAAAGAGGGTGGGGCGCCCTGAGCGCTGAAGATTGGGGGAAGGGAATCCTTCCCGGGACTGTAAATAAACGAGCCAGGCGGGCCGGAGAGGCTCTGGCGGGAGCGGGGCGCGCGCCCAGCAACCAGGAGCGGGGACGCTTGTGAGAGGAGGGAAGACCCACTTCCCACGTGAACTGTAAATAAACACGCAGGCCTGACAACGCGGGGCAGTGGTACCTTTCCCGGTGCTTGGAAAGGGGAAAGCCTGTGGCAGAGGCCGCAGCACAGGAGAACTCTGAGCAAACAAAGCCTGTGGGACCAGGTGAGTGCTAAGCTCACCCCAGAGATCTGCATAAATAACGCCGCCAGCTACAGGCTGAGAGCAGCAGGCAGGCAAGCCACAGTTGCAGATACCACTCTCAGAACTGCCTCCAGACGCTTTTTTTTCTTTTTCTCCCTACCTTTGATGAGAGAACAACCGAATTACACCTGCAAGCCGAAAAACTTACTGAAACTGTATTGCATTTCAACTGGGGACACTTGGTGGGACTTTTTTTTTTTTTTTTTATCTTCTGTGTGTGTGTGAGTGTAGTTTTGTTCTACTTTATGCATCCCCTTTGATGAGACAACTACAGAACAACATCTGAGGCACCAACTCCAGGACTGGAGATTGAGACGGACATCCAAATTATTAAGACTGAAATTGCATTGCATATAAACTTGGAAGTTTTTTGGTTTTTTGTTTTTTTGTTTTTTTTTAATTTTCTATTTTCCATTTTATTTTAATTCATTTTTATAAATAGATATTACTTTCATATACTTATTTTTAATTTTTTTATCTTTGATTTTCAATCCTCTCTCTGTCACTCTATTGTCTGTTCAGTTTACTGTCGATTAGTACACTAACACTCCCTGTTTATACCTTTGAAACTCTCTTGTCTGATACCTTGTTCTGCTTTCTCCCTCTTGTCTGTATATTTGTTTTCCCCTTTTCTTTAACTTCTTGCTTTCCATCTCAGCTCACTCTTCCATTCTCAATATTACCATTGTTATTATTACAAGCTAGAAAATACTTAATTACACACAGTACAGGGACAGTAACAACACCAAGGACAATGACAGGAAGACAGAAAAACAAAGAAACCAGTTTCCCCACAGCAAAAAATTAGTACAGGAACCAGAGGGGAATGAAGAGAACAGAAACTCAGATCCAGACTCCAACAAAATGAAGATAAACTATGCCAAAGGACCCAATGAAGCCTACAAGAATAATTTAAAAGAAGACATACTACAAGTACTCAATGAGAATTTTATAGAGATGATACTGGATAGGGTCAACCAAAATGTACAGGAGACACTCAAGAAATTCCAAGACAATAAAAATAGAGAATTTGAAAAAGCAAAAGAAGAAATAAAGGAAACCATAGAAGCACTGTATAAACACCAAAGTGAAAGAGAGAACACAATGAATAAATGGATAAATGAACTCAGGACAAAAATAGACAACAATAAAGAAGAAAACAGCCAGGATATGGAAAACCTCAGAAAAAAGAACGAAACAGAACTGCAAAACAAAACGGAAGGCCAATCCAGCAGAATAGAACAAACAGAAGACAGAATCTCAGAACTTGAAGATGAAATGGTAATTAAAGGAAAAACTGAAGAACTATTAATTAAACAACTCAAGACCTGTGAAAAGAAAATGCAAGAACTCACCGACTCCATCAAAAGACCAAACTTGAGAATCATGGGCATCGAAGAAGGAGAAGAGGTGCAAGCAAAGGGAATGCGTAATATATTCAACAAAATAATAATGGAAAATTTCCCAAATCTAGAGAAAGATATTCCCATACAAATGCAAGAGGCCTCCAGGACACCAAACAGACCAGATCAAAATAGAACTACTCCATGACATATCATCATTAAAACAACAAGTTCAGAAACTAAGGAAAGAATATTGAAGGCTGCAAGAGAGAAAAAACAAGTAACATACAAAGGTAAACCCATCAAAATCACAGCAGACTTCTCAACAGAAACATTAAAAGCAAGAAGAGCGTGGGGTGAGATCTTCTGGGCACTGAATGAAAATAACTTCAACCCCAGGATACTCTACCCAGCAAAGCTATCATTCAAAATAGATGGAGCAATAAAAGTCTTCCATGATAAGCAGAAACTAAAACAATATGTGACCACAAAGCCACCATTACAAAAGATTCTGCAAGGGATCCTGCACACAGAAAGTGACACCCAACTTAACCATGAAAAGGCAGGCAGCACCAAACCACAGGATAAGAAAAAGCAAGAAAGTAGAGAGTAACATCAACTTAGGTACACACAATCAAACCTTCAAACAACTAAGATAACTAAATGGCAGGAATCACCACATACCTATCAGTACTAACGCTTAATGTTAATGGACTTAATTCACCCATCAAAAGACACCGTTTGACAAAATGGATTAAAAAAGAAGATCCAACAATTTGTTGCTTACAGGAGACTCATCTCACCGACAGAAATAAGCATATGCTTAGGATGAAAGGCTGGAAGAAGATTTACCAAGCCAATGGCCCCCGAAAACAAGCAGGAGTAGCAATACTTATCTCTGACAAAGTAGACTTCAAACCTACATTGATCAAACGAGATAAAGAAGGACATTCCATACTAATAAAAGGGGAAATAGACCAAAAGGAAATAATAATCATCAATCTGTACGCACCCAATGTCAACGCACCCAATTTCATCAAACATACCCTGAAAGACCTAAAAGCATATATAAACGCCAACACAGTGGTTGTGGGAGACTTTAACACTCCATTATCATCAATAGATAGGTCATCCAAACAAAAACTCAATAAAGAAATCCAAGATCTAAAATATGCAATAGATCAAGTGGACCTAGTAGATGTCTACAGAACATTTCATCCAACCTCTACACAATATACATTCTTCTCAGCAGCCCATGGAACCTTCTCCAAAATAGATCATATTCTAGGGCACGAAGCAAGTCTCAGCAAATATAAGAAAATAGAAATAATACCATGCATACTATCTGACCACAATGCAATAAAAGTAGAACTCAACAACAAAAGTAAAGACAAAAAACATGCAAACAGCTGGAAACTAAATAACTCATTACTTAATGAAGAATGGATCATCGATGCAATAAAAGAGGAAATTAAAATGTTCCTGGAAGTCAATGAAAATGAAAACACAACCTACCGGAACCTATGGGACACAGCTAAGGCAGTCTTGAGAGGAAAGTTTATAGCCATGAGTGCATATATTAAAAAGATTGAAAGATCCCAAATCAATGACCTAATGATACATCTCAAACTCCTAGAAAAACAAGAACAAGCAAATCCCAAAACAAATAGAAGGAGAGAAATAATAAAAATAAGAGCTGAAATCAACGAAATAGAAACCAAAAAAACCATACAAAGAATTAATGAAACAAAAAGTTGGTTCTTTGAAAAAATAAACAAGATCGATAGACCCCTGGCAAACCTGACTAAAATGAGGAGAGAAAAAACCCAAATTAGTAGAATCAGGAATGCAAAAGGGGAGATAACAACAAACACCATGGAAGTCCAGGAAATCATCAGAGACTACTTTGAGAACCTATATTCAAATAAATTTGAAAATCTAAAAGAAATGGACAGATTTCTAGATACATATGATCATCCAAAACTGAACCAAGAGGAAATTAATCACCTGAATAGACCTATAACACAAAATGAAATTGAAGCAGCAATCAAGAGTCTCCCAAAAAAGAAAAGTCCAGGACCTGATGGATTCTCTGCTGAATTCTATCAGACCTTTAAAGAAGAACTGATACCAACCCTCCTTAAACTGTTCCACGAAATAGAAAGGGAAGGAAAACTGCCAAACACATTTTATGAAGCCAGTATTACACTTATCCCAAAACCAGGCAAAGACACCTCCAAAAAGGAGAACTATAGGCCAATCTCCTTAATGAACATTGATGCAAAAATCCTCAACAAAATAATGGCAAATCGAATTCAGCAACACATCAAAAAGATTATTCACCACGACCAGGTAGGCTTCATCCCAGGGATGCAGGGGTGGTTCAACATACGAAAATCAATAAACGTAATAAACCACATTAACAGAAGCAAAGACAAAAACCACTTGATCATCTCAATAGATGCAGAAAAAGCCTTTGATAAGATCCAACATCATTTCATGATAAAAGTTCTAAGAAAACTAGGAATAGAAGGAAAGTTCCTCAACATTATAAAAGCTATATATGACAAACCTACAGCCAGCATTATACTTAACGGAGAAAAATTAAAACCGTTCCCTCTAAAATCAGGAACCAGACAAGGATGCCCACTATCTCCACTCCTATTCAACATAGTACTGGAATTCCTAGCCAGAGCAATTAGGCAAGAAGAAGGAATAAAAGGAATACAAATAGGTAAAGAAACTGTCAAAATATCCCTATTTGAAGACGACATGATCCTATACCTTAAAGACCCAAAAAACTCTACTCAGAAGCTTCTAGACATCATCAATAGCTATAGCAAAGTAGCAGGATATAAAATCAACATAGAAAAATCATTAGCATTTCTATACACTAACAATGAGCAAACGGAAAAAGAATGTATGAAAACAATTCCATTTACAATAGCCTCAAAAAAAATCAAATACCTAGGTGTAAACCTAACAAAAGATGTGAAAGACCTCTACAAGGAAAACTATACACTTCTGAAGAAAGAGATTGAGGAAGACTATAGAAAGTGGAGAGATCAACCATGCTCATGGATTGGTAGAATCAACATAGTAAAAATGTCGATACTCCCAAAAGTAATCTACATGTTTAATGCAATTCCCATCAAAATTCCAATGACATTCATCAAAGAGATTGAAAAATCTACTGTTAAATTTATATGGAAAAACAAGAGGCCACGAATAGCCAAGGCAGTACTCAGTCAAAAGAACAATGCAGGAGGTATCACAATACCTGACTTCAAACTATATTACAAAGCAATAACAATAAAAACAGCATGGTACTGGCACAAAAACAGACATGAAGACCAGTGGAACAGAATAGAGGATCCAGATATGAAGCCACACAACTATGAGCAACTTATCTTTGACAAAGGAGCTAAAAATATACGATGGAGAAATAGCAGCCTCTTCAACAAAAACTGCTGGGAAAACTGGTTAGCAGTCTGCAAAAAACTGAAACTAGATCCATGTATATCACCCTATACCAAGATTAACTCAAAATGGATCAAGGATCTTAATATCAGACCCCAAACTCTTAAGTTGATACAAGAAAGAGTAGGAAATACTCTGGAGTTAGTAGGTATAGGTAAGAACTTTCTCAATGAAACCCCAGCAGCACAGCAACTAAGAGATAGCATAGATAAATGGGACCTCATAAAACTAAAAAGCTTCTGTTCATCAAAAGAAATGGTCTCTAAACTGAAGAGAACACCCACAGAGTGGGAGAAAATATTTGCCAATTATACATCAGACAAAGGACTGATAACCAGAATATACAGGGAACTTAAAAAACTAAATTCTCCCAAAACTAATGAACCAATAAAGAAATGGGCATGTGAACTAAACAGAACTTTCTCAAAAGAAGAAATTCAAATGGCCAGAAAACACATGAAAAAATGCTCACCATCTCTAGCAATAAAGGAAATGCAAATTAAAACCATACTAAGATTCCACCCTACTCCTGTTAGAACAGCCATCATCAGCAACACCACCAACAACAGGTGTTGGCGAGGATGCGGGGAAAAAGGAACCCTCTTACACTGTTGGTGGGAATGTAGACTAGTACAACCACTCTGGAAAAAAATTTGGAGGCTACTTAAAAAGCTGGACATCGATCTACCATTTGATCCAGCAATACCACTCTTGGGGATATACCCAAAAGACTGTTACTCCAGAGGCACCTGCACATCCATGTTTATTGCGGCACTATTCACAATAGCCAAGTTATGGCAACAGCCAAGATGCCCCACCACTGATGAATGGATTAAGAAAATGTGGTATCTATACACAATGGAATTTTATGCAGCCATGAAGAAGAACGAAATGTTATCATTCGCTGGTAAATGGATGGAATTGGAGAACATCATTCTGAGTGAGGTTAGCCTGGCTCAAAAAACCAAAAATCGTATGTTCTCCCTCATATGTGGACATTAGATCAAGGGTAAACACAACAAGGGGATTGGACTTTGAGCACATGATAAAAGCGAGAGCACACAAGTGAGGGGTGAGGATAGTTAAGACACCTAAAAAACTAGCTAGCATTTGTTGCCCTTAATGCAGAGAAACTAAAGCAGATACCTTAAAGCAACTGAGGCCAATAGGAAAAGGGGACCAGGTACTAGAGAAAAGGTTAGATCAAAAAGAATTAACCTAGAAGGTAACACACGCGCAGGAAATCAATATGAGTCAATGCCCTGTATAGCTATCCTTATCTCAACCAGCAAAACCCCTTGTTCCTTCCTATTATTGCTTATACTCTCTCTTCAACAAAATTAGAAATAAGGGCAAAATAGTTTCTGCTGGGTATTGAGGGGGGGGGAGAGGGAGGGGGCGGAGTGGGTGGTAAGGGAGGGGGTGGGGGCAGGGGGAGAAATGACCCAAGCCTTGTATGCACATATGAATAATAAAAGAAAAAGGGGAAAAATAAATAAATAAATACAGTCAGAGTGTCAGTGCTTCTATTATTCCCCAAAATAGATTTTATGCTCTGAGAAGGCAGGATTAAAAAAAAAGCATGTTCCAGAAGATTCCTGAGTGCAAGCGTCTTTCCCACTACTCTCAGTGGCCTCCTTCCCCTGCTGCAAAAAAGGCGAAAAATACCATGGGTAGAATTTGTTTTATTATTGTGGATAAGCAAAGATGTAAAACCAGAGGTTAAGGGGTATAAAAGCTAGGTTAATTCCTACGTGTTCTAAACCACAGGAGCCAATTGAATCAATAAGACACACAGCAATGTATTTGTTTGTGGGTTTTGTTTTTTTGTGGTTTTGTTTTTGTTTCAGCTCTGGGGTTGAATAAGGAGTCAATGGGAAGGGAAATCAGAACACGTAGATTCCAGTCCTGTCTTGGTGTTAACTCTGTGATTCCGGATCTGTGCTCAGATTCCCAAGAGGAAGTAAACACTTCACTTCCAGGCCAGCACCATCTCCTCTGGCTCCTTCCATCCCACTCCCTACGTTAAGGCCTAGCTTCCCATTTAACTCCTTCAATGGCTGCCATTCCTCAGGTTCCTCAGTGGACAAAGTCTGGGCCAGGGTTACAGAGCCCCGGATGGCCTACCCCTTGGCTTGCCTCTCCAGCCCCGGCTCACAGCCTCTTTTGCTCCCTCTACCCCAGCCATGCTCTCTTTTCCTCCCCATGACATGCCCTCTACCACTGGTAGAAACCCTTTCGCTACTGGCAGTAGTTAATTCCCACTCAACCTTCGGATTTCAGCTCAGTGTTTACTTTTGTTCCCATTACTATTGCCCCGAAAAGCCACTGTTTATTAACTCAAGACAATACTCACTTCCTTCACTCACAAGTCTGCAATTGGAGGGGAAGGTTGTCTCTGATCCATGCTGGATGGCTCACTCACATGGGTAGCAAGCTGGCTCTTCGTTTGCAAGCCTGTCTCCTCTCCCTGTGGTCTCTTCATAAGCTGCCAGCTTCCTCACAGCATGGCGGCTCCATGCCAAGGGTGAGTCTCTCCCAAGACACAAGAAGGAAAGGCCACCCATTCCTGGAGCCTGGCTTAGCATCACTTCTGACACATTTTGTTAAATCAGCCTGTCACAGAGCCAAGATCCAAGGGAAAGAGGACCTAGACCCACCTCTCATCTGAACAGTATCAAAGAATTCGAGGAACACATTTCATAATTGCTGTAACTTCCTCAAAAGTATAGCCTGGCTCTCTTTACAAGTCAAGTTCAATATTTCAGCTGTCACAGCACTGAGCACTCTCCCTATTCACTCTTATCCTGGGTGTGGATTTGGTTACACATCTCTCCCCTTTACACTCTAAGCTCCAGGAGTGGGAGGAGGGGCTGGACTGGTTCCCTTTATTACCACACCTGCTGTCCCCAGCACAGTAAGAGGAGACGAATCAGGGACCCATGGATCCCACAAGGAAAGTACATGGATGGAGGACTTATAAATGAATAGGTTTTGGGGAGCAGGCAAGTAGCATGCAGCATTAGTGAGGGAGGTGAGGAAGGAAATCAGAGGTGCCTGAGTCTGGGGCACACGCCTCCCACAAAGTGAGCAATGAGTCCCAGTCCTTGGCTCCAGCTGATTCTCCTCAATGGGAACACAGGCCTAGGGCAACCAGAAGTTTCATGGTTTTAGGAGCCAAAGCTTTTCAATTTTTACATGAAATCTTCCAATTTTAAAATACAGACAATTGATTCAGACACACATACACACACACACACACACACACACACGTACACACACTAGGCAAATTTAATTACAATATATCTGTTGGCTGAATTTTGTCATGGGTAAAAACTATCCACCCTCAATAATGCAGGCATGCCAAAAACAACTGATTTTTTATAACTAAGGTAACTTGATCCATAATGGTAGAGGAAAATCACTAAAATATGATATTAAATTGCTCTTCATAGAATGGAGTTAAAAATTGTGATGGTTAATCTTGATTGTCAATTTGATTGACCTGAGAAGCACCTAGGAGATTAGTAAAGCAAACCTCTAGGTCTTTCCAGAGAGGATTAACTAAGTGGGGAAGATCCACCCTAAATATGGGCAGTGCTGTACCATAGACTGGGGCTCCAGATGGAATAAAAAGGGGGAAAGGTGGGGCATGGTGGTACACACCTGTAATCCCAGCTAATCAGGAGGTGGAGATTGGGAGATGGTTCAAGACCAGCCTGAGAAAAATGTCAGTAAGAGCCCAGCTCAACCAATAAACCGGGGATGTTGGTGTGCATCTATCATCCCAGCTATGGGAGAAGAGTAAGTAGTAAGATCAAGGTCCAGGCCAGGCCTGGGCAAAGATGCAAGATCCTACCTAAAAAATAACTAAAGCAAAAAGAGCTCAAGGCTCTTAGTTCAAATCCCAGTACTGACAATAAAAGGGGTAAGGGGAAAGTTTGCGAGTATAGGCATTTTCTCTCTCTCTCTCTCTCTCTCTCTCTCTCTCTCTCTCTCTCTCTCCCTCTTCCTGTTCCCTGACCACAATAATGTAAGCTCTGCTCCACTGCACCCTCTCTGCCATGATGGACTGCTACCTCTGAAACTATAAGCCAAAATCAATCTTCTCTTTAGTTGTCTTGCTCAGGTATTTTGTCACAGCAACTTGTCTGACTAACAGAAAAAACTCAGTTCCTTAAGAAAACATTTCCATCCCTTAGCATGGTGGCCCTGTATGTCACACAAGTTACCTGACTATCTCATTTATTCTCTTAGCTCCCCTGGTAAAACATGGCCAACAAGGGCAGGGGTTGTTACTGGGCTCCGCTCACCAACTGTTACTGGAACTCCCATCCTTCGAGCTAGAATTATTGCCTGGCACACAGCAGGTGCCCTGCCCAACAAACCCTGGCAAGAGAAGATGGCGTTCACAGCTACTGCTCGCTGCTCACTTTGTTCCTGTCTGTCTGCTCTTCCCTCAGCATCTACGATGAGGAGAAGGCGAAGAAGCTGGGGCCTGGTGGCATCCTTCGCCCGTTCACGCCCATCCACAATTGCATCATCTCTCCCTCACTACCAGAGGCTCACGTGTAAGCGTCCCCACCATCAGTTCATTCGACTTCCAGCTCATCAATGACTCAGCGAGCTAATGTGCTGGGAGCCAGCCATCGAGCTTCTCCTTTGTCCTCTTAAAAGGGCCAAGGAGTTAGCAAAGCCGATTGGCGTATTAAAATCCCAGAAAGTAGATGCAATGGTTTAGTTGCCAGTGCAAGTCAGCTGGGATGGAGTCTTCCCATCCCACCCCAAGCCAGACGCGCTAATGTGACATAGTTTGCAAAGCTTCATAAAATCTGTCTACACTGAGCATGTGAGAGAACGCCTTAGCCAAAGCTCAGGGAATGTGATTTTTCCCCTGCAAGCCTCATGGGGCCGTTTCCCAGAGAAGTCTCTGTGGTCTGATGGCCTAAGGCACGAACTACTCATTGCAGAGGCTGACCGACCCTCCAAAGAACAGTCCTGCTTTCTCACACCTTGACATCTTGTTCCCTGTGTGTCTCTTCCAAAGGATGACATGTCTGCTTCCTTTTTTCTCTAGTTAGCACTTTTCAACCTGAAGCTTTCAGCATAATGAAGTAAGTTTGACTTTAGGGCAGGGATTCTAGACCTTAGCACCATCAGTTGGTACTTAGGGACCATAATTCTTTGTCTTGAAGGGCCGTCCTAGGTATTGCAGGATGTTAAGCAGCACCTGGGCCTCCACTCACTGAGGGCTAGTAGTAGGTTTATTTTCCCAAGCTGTGACAACCAAAAATGTCTCCAGACAAAGCCAGATGTCCCCTGTGTGTGAAATCAAATGCTCCCCTCAACCCCACATTGAGAAGCACTACAGTGAATTCATTTAAGACAACGGCACACTACATTTTAGACTTCCCTGTAGGTTCGCTTGTCCAGTATTTATTAGTCACCCGTGATGATTGCAGTAACAATGGTCACTACTGAGCCCTCTCTAGGCATTAAGTCCTCACAGCAGCCCTGTTGTGTGGGTGTATGGTCATCCCTTCCCTGAAGAGGAAGCGGAAGCACAGAGAGACAGGCTCACTTGTCATGGCCCCAGAACTATGAGAGGGATTTTGTAGGCCCATAGGCAGACAAAGATCATTAATAAAGAGCACATACTTCAGGCTGAGGATGTAGCTCAGTTGCAGAGTGCTTGCCTCGCATGTACGTGCAAGGCCCAGGGTCCCATCCCCAGCACTAAAAAAACAAAAATAAAAACAAACAGGCACATAGTTCGTGGGTGAAGATGCAGCTATCGCCAATCCCATCATCTTCGCCATCGTCATCAGTAGCACATACTGGACGCATCCTCATCCCTCCCCCAAATTCCAGGCTTTGGTGAGCCCCACCCCACTTCCCCCCCACCTTCTTTTAATTAATACCGTGGTTGGTTTCCCAGGAACATTCCAACTGGCAGCCTCAGCTTGAGGTTCTTGAAACACTTCCTTGCAAAAATTGGCCTTGTAATTTCTCATTGTCCCCTGGAAACGCTGGCCCTTTTCCCGGTCTCTCTCACAGAGGAGCCCTCAGAAACCAGCAAGCTTCACTGACATCTGAATCCTCTGAGGATGGAGGCGGGGGGTTGCCTAGGAAAATGCGTATTCCTGGGTCCCCCGCCATCATTTGGTCTGAGCACATTGAGGCTTAAGTCAGCTATCAAATGACTAGAGATCATTTTTTTGACTTTCATCCTTCAATACCAGATGGGGAAAATGAAGCCCAGAGAGGAGCAGAACCCGCCAAAGGCCTTGATTTCCTGACTCCCAAGTCATATTTTTACACCAAGATGTGTTGGGTAGACTATTACATCATCATCACCATTGTTACTGCTATGCTGTGAGAGTGATATTAGATATTTACTATTACAATTAATAATAAATATCTTAGGTTTTGCAGACCAGATGGTCAGGAGTGAGCTTTTTCTCGTTCCTGTTACTACTGAACCTAACTGGACCTAACTGGCAGTGACAGAAGATGCAGAAAGGACACAGGATAGACTGACAGAGAGAAGGTTGGGGCCAGGTGTGTTGGGCGCTCTGGTGGAGACGCACAACAACCTCATTGCTTCTTTTCTCTATTATTCTCTTCATTGACTCTGCTTCTTTATCTTTATTCTTTAAGGCCTTACTCCTTTACAGTTCTTTAAAACCTTGCTTCCAAAGTCTTTCTTCTTTCTATTCTTTAAAACCTCACTTCTAAAGTCTTCTTTTAAAACCTTGCTTCACTATGATTGAAAACCTCTTTCCTTAGACTCACACTGTCCCATGTCCTCTCTTTAGCTTTCTTCCCCTCACAAGCTGCCAACCAATTCTATCAACCTCTCTTTATCAATTCCCCTTTAGCAATCTCCTCCAGCAATTCTTTCCCCTTCAGCAATCTTCACTTCAGCCATTCATTTTCCCCCTTCAGCAGTCTCCCTCCAGCAATTTCTCTTCAGTCAAAAAACCCCCCATCAAAAAACCTTCCTTACTCAAAAGCCTCCAACATCCAAAAAGCCTTGCATCCTCCTTCAGGGAATCTTTTATACCCAGTGGTAAACAAGGAAGTGGAGCAGCAGTTCTCAGGGAGGGGCGTGACATTGTAACAAAAGGAACCTGCATTCCTGCTTCTCTGAATGTAGACAACTCAGGAAAAGCAGCTGAGCTGCATTCTGCCTTCTCACTCTGTTCTGCGGCTGGGGCTGTGCCAAATCTCAGCCTACAGATTCTCTGCCATAAACATCTTAGGAAAAGCAGCTGCTCTGATCTTATGTCCTCATAGGCTTCTCCTACTCTGCTCTACACAATGGTCTCTCTCAAAACTACAAAACTTTGCCTTTATCCTATGCAAACTACAATGACAGATTACATTGGCTGTGTTCCAATAAAGCTTTACTTGTAAAAACAGGTGGCCAGCCCACTAGCTGCAGTTTGCCAACCTTTGCCCTAGAACAAAGGTGGCGCTTCTTTTCCTTGGCTGTTAAAAGGCTCTGACTACACTGGAGGACTGGATCAGTAGTCTGTTGCTCAACCTAGAGGGCTTCAAACAACAGCACTTTATTGTTGCTTCCAAATCTACAGGTTGCCTGGTGTTTCCTCTGGTCCAGGCCCTTTTGGCTGCTCCTGGCTGGGTCACAGTCCTTTGGTTGGTTGGTTGGTCAGTCAGTCGGTCAGTCAGTTGCTTAGTTGGTTGGTTGGTTGGTCAGTCAGTCGGTCAGTCAGTTGCTTAGTTGGTTGGTTGGTTGGTCAGTCAGTCGGTCAGTCAGTTGCTTAGTTGGTTGGTTGGTTGGCTGGGTGGGCAGTTGGTTGGTTTGTGCCTAGAGTAAGGGGCATCTCTCAACATCTAGTAGGTTAGTATGGACTTGTCCTCAGAGAGAATTCCAAGAACAAAGGCCTAATCAAACGAGACCTCCGGAAGCATAGAGTCAGAACAGATGTAGTGGTCCTTCTGCCCCATTCTACTGGCCAAGAAAGTCATGAGGTCAACCTAGATGGTGGGAGTGGAGAAAAAGGCTCCAGTTCTTGGTGGGACAACATGGGATAGTCACATTGCAAAGTATGCAAAACAAAGAGGGATGGAGAGCCGGGGCCTTTTTATAACCAGCCTACTGAAAGGCATCAGGCCAACGACTTCTTAAACTACAACTTATCACCTCAGCCATGCAGACCAGAGCCTGGTCAGTCCCTCTGGTGCCACCACAACTGATCCTCAAACTGGCTGAAAATTCTGATTGACCGTGTGGTGACGGATTCCATCATATCACAGGAGAAAATTCTGATTGACCGTGTGGTGACGGATTCCATCATATCACAGGAGACTTGACCTTTATCTTTAAAAATGGGAGGGGGCCTGTAGGAAAAAGACACAGCCTCCTGTTCCCTCTCTAAGATGACAAGGCTGTCCCCCGTGAACGCGATGCCCACAGCCCACGTCCAGATTCGCCCCTGGCCACCATCACAAGACTGCTTTGTCCACACCCTCAGGCAATGCTGTTTTCTCCCCAGGGATGTTTACAGCAGCTTCAACAGAGCCGGTACTCAGGAGCACTGACTGCAGGGGCTCGCCGGAGTTCTGAGCTCAGGCTCTGTGCATCCCTGTTCAGTGTTTTTGCCTCGTAGGCCTCAGTTTCCTTATCTGCAAAGTGGGGGTGATACCTCCCTCACAGAGATTGACAAGGGCGAAATTAATTTGCAGATGTTTGGCACTTGCAAGTCTCTGGCAGAACAAGTCCATGAGAAGTCTTTGCTGTTGTTATTACTGTTTTCCTGTCATCGCTACTCTGCATTGCCACAGTGGCTCTCCACGTGAGAATTGTGCTCCCCAAGTTCCCACCATCTTCTGTTCAATAATCAAAAATACACTGAACCCACCAGGCTTAGCACAGGAAACCCTGTGTTGGACAAGCTTGCAGGTCCATGAGCCAGAGAGACATGTAACTAGTTGGTGGGAGCAAGGGGACACATTGTAGGATAGGGATCCATTAGAATGTCCTTAGACAGGGCCTGAGCCAGACCTAAAGCAATCACGGAGGGCTTCCCAGTGGAGGTGATATCTGAAAGAAGAAGAAAAAGGGAAATACGTGTCAGAAAATGGAGACCGGTGCTAAGCACGTCACCTCTTCCTTACCCTAAGCTTTTGAACAGGAAGTACTGTGATTACCACCACTTTACAGATGGAAAAATGGAAGGGAGACTCAGGGAAGTTAAGTGGTTTGGCCAAAGTCACACATACCTAGTAAATGGCAAAGCCAGGATGGTGAGCATGAGCCGCCGGGCAGAACTGTGCCAACAGCAGGAGGCAAGGCTCTCGGATGGACAGGTGTCAGGTGTGCTGGTTGGCTGGCACAACAAAATGCCAGGCTGGGTGACTTGAGCAAAGGAAGTTCTTTTTCTATAGTTCTGGAGGCTGAAAGAGCCCAAAGTCAAGGGGCTGCCAGGGACCTCGCCTCTTGGCGTACAGACAGCTGCCTTCTCCCTGTGTCCTCCATGGTCTTTTCTCTGTGTCCGGCCCTGAAGTCTCTGTGTGTCCAAATTCCCTCTTCCAGTAAGGACACCAGTGAGCGTGGTGGAAGCACCGCTTTAAAGACCCTATCTCCAAATACAAACTCTCAGGCATTAGGCATAGGACCACAGCATGAGTTTGGGGGGTCCACAATTAAGTCCGTGACTCTGGGTGCTTTGGGGAGCTTGAAAGCTTTGAGTGAAGGAAATGGAGAGTCAGCTCTGCACCAGTTCTGGTTACCTGCAGAAATGGATCTTAGGCTCACAGACCCATGTCCTCACAACCACCTCGGGACCAAGCAGACCCCATCTCTACAGCAAACTCTCTTTGCTGATTCCCTGCCCTGACCCTACTCATCTTAGGCTTGGGGGACCCTGTGCTGTAAAGAAGAAGCGGGACCTCTCTCCCCACCTCTCACACTCTGAGAGTCACGGTGAGGGCAGATCATGGTGCTGTGGTCCAGTGCCACTCACAGGCCCTGTAACACCACCGGCTAAATGCTGGGTATGGCCATGTGCCCTGGCTACCAAAATGCTGTCACCTGTAGGTCCAAGGTGACACTAAGGAGGAACAGACAGAAAGAGAAGAGTCATGGACTCCCGGGATTTTTAGATTTGAAGGGAGTAGCTGCTTGGTAAATGGTTTACAGTAGGAAATTATTTTTCTCTCCAGAGAAGGAAAGAGGAGTGGGAAGAGAAGGAGGGAGGAGAGAGAGAGAGAGACAGAGAGAGAGGACATGAGACAGAGAGAGAGAGAGAGAGAGAAGGGGAGAGGGGCGGAGGGAGGGAGGGAGAAAAAGTAGGGAGAGAGAGAGCATGAGACAGAGAGAGGGAGAAGGAGAAGAAAAGAGAGAGGGGGGGTAGAAGGAGAGAGAGAGTGCTCTGTCGACCCTAGTTTTCCTCAGACCTGGCAGGCACAATCTCCCAGCACATAGTATGGAGGAGTAACAGTGAGGGCATGGGGACAGCTGCCCTTCACAGTGAGTGAAATGGGATACCCTAGGCCAGCTCCACCCTGGATCCCAGGGTGTGGGCCCTGCCCTCTGAAGAGGGGCCTTCCTGGAAACAGGGAGAGATGCTCCCCTCTTGCTCCTGGGAGCCTCAGGCTCGAGACCTCTAGGGATGTTGGTGGAGGCAGGATGTTATTTCAGGAAAGAGCAATCACACAGCTTGGTAATGGACTCCTCTCCTCTATTAGTGTAGGAGGAGAAACAAGAGGGGTGGGGAGGATTCCAGGAAAACCAGAGGCAGCAAGTTAATCTTCTGCTGTCCCCACTAGCTCTCAGAGTGACCACTGTATTGATTTCATCAGCACCCCATCAGAGCCAGCCACAAAGCATAGTCTCTGGGGTTACTCAGACCCCGGTTCAAATCCTCACTAATCTTAGCTCTGTGTGACCTCAGGTAACTCACTTCACCTCTCTGAACCCTCCTTATAGGGTTGTTGTGAGCCTTAAGTGGACGTTTTGGCACCAACTCTGTCACCAATAAGCTATGTGACCTTGAGCAAAGTGATTGTGTCAGAAAAGACAGATGACAAGTCCTCAGTCTCACCAAGGAAGAATTCAAGGGCAGACATGCAGGGGACTCTTTAACAGAACAGATTTATTTAAGTAAAAGTTATATTCTATTAAAGCAGAAATTATTATAAAGCCGTAGTACACCCCAAAGGAAACCAAGGGCAGGCAGCTTGACCAAGCAGTCAAGAGCCCGAGTGCCCTAATTTAGATATTTTTATGGTTAGGCTTTAATGAGCATGCTAGGGATATACACATATTTGTGAAATTTTCCAAAAAACAGGGGCATTTCCAAGAACCAAGGAATAGGGAGCGGTTTACTTAATAAGGTAAACCTTAGAGCCAAGATGGAGATTTGAGGAGAGGTATGTGCATGAATCCACAGCCATCATGAGATGTAAATGAGGCCTCTGGCTAACCTTTAGGACTGGGAAAGTCCCTGTTGGGGTGTTGCTGGTTACCACTGGCCACTGTACCAAGAAGTAGCCTCAACCACAGTCAACCATTACTCCAGAACAATGGGGTAGGAGGTGGTTTGGCAAAATGTACCTTGATATGGTGCTGCACCTGCTCCCTGGCTCCTTTGTGTTATTATCATCCCTTTCTACCTGCTTAACCCACATCAATTGCACCTCTCTGAGTTTCAGTTTCCCCTTCTCTGAAATGTAAATGATAATTCATACACCAGCAGGTTGCTAGAAGAATTAAATAACATAGAAAAGTACTCCAGTCAATGACTGGCCCATTGTAGATGTCCAAAAAAAATCAGAAAATGTAGATTAGATGTATTGTTAACCAGTGCTTTCTTTACATTTTCAAATAATATACTCAATTTTTTCCTTTAATATCCAGCTACATTTTCAGACAAAGGATTTAAGCATTCGAAGCAGTGGGTTCCATTGTTAATCTCAAAAAAAAAGTACAGTTAATACAGTAGTTTCCCTGTGTTGACAGACTTTACTTCACACTCAGTTTATTTATTGTATTTTTGTGAGATAAACAGTTTAACAGCCATACAGTATTCCCTTCAATTCTCTCACATACTTAAACCAAGACTTCTAACTAGGGACCCCTCCATTATGTCTCCTCATTACCCAAACACACACCCAGGAACTTATATAAAATCGCCTTCCCAGAGACCTGACCAGCATAACCTCCCTGAGCTCTCAAGTCTTCAACTATACAATGGGGCTAATGAACACTCAGGGAGGAAGTATGCAAAATCCTTACATGGCGCCAGCTCTCTATCTGGGAGCCAGCATAGCTACTATATCTATGGCTGGTACTGTGAAGAATGGTGATGTTCTAACATGACCCTGTTGCATCCCTCCCTGTGTCTTTGCAGCGAGCCCCTCTTCCGCCAGCTCTGTGCCCTCCACTGGCTTCTGGAGGCCCTGACCATCGACCACACCCACCACACCATGAAGCCAGTGATCACCTGCTGGAACCCCAAGTATGTCTCAGAAGCCTGTCGTGTTGTCATAGGCGTCAGGAAAGGATTGCTACCCATATACCAAAATACCCTTTTACTATTTGGGGTGTATGGGTTGCTTTGGAATGAGCAGGGGTCACCTCATAGACTCAAAAGAGGAGATTTTGATTGTGTGCATCACCCTCTGACATCTCTGCCTGGGTCCACGTTCAATGATGTCCAATTGGTAGCTTTCAGTCAATCAGCCATAGTGGGGTATTTACACCATGGAAATCAGGAAGCTACACCAGTATGCTGCTGAATCCCCAGCTAGATTTATCTCCAACCCTCTTCTTGTATTGATCTCCTCCATACTGTTTTTTGTTTGTTCCTCTTCCATTTCCTCTTCTTCACCTTCTTGTTGTTTTTCCTTTCTCCTTGCTCTTGTTGTTTTTTTTTTCTTTACCTGAAAGGTTTTGTTTTGTTTTGCTCTGTTGTTTTTTAATATAACTTGGGAGCTATTTCTGCACTTGGACCAAAAGGAATACTTAGTATTCAGGTCCCTGGGGTAACTGGATTTGCCCAGGTCTCCTTCCAGGATATGTTGTCTAAGCCAAGAAAAGTGTTAGAGTATCACTACCAGAGGAAAGGACCATGTGGAAGCTCTGAGGCCACTGTTGCAGGAACCAGATTGTGCACATGAAGCCAAACAAGGAAGACATTGGTTTTTCAGAAAGTCAAGTTGTTTGCAAGAATGGACAAAGAAGGTAAAGAAGCCTGACTTGAGGAATTGGATCTGCATGGTGAAAATCACAGGCTGAGTTAAATGAAACAGTTCCCCATACCAGTACTTACCCCAGTACACTCACACTGGGCCCCTCACAAAGCCCTGGATCCAGGTGAGGTCAGTCTTCTTCCTCTTCCAAAATCCTTAATTAACTCCTTCCTCCTGATGGCATTTGCCAGCCAGCCCCCAAATCCCTTCCCACCCCCACCCCCAATTCATCTCTTCTACCAGGGCCCAGATAAACTAAGCTCAACTGTAATCACAAACATAAGTCAGCATCTATGGACAGAGTAGTAACTCTAATTTAGTCAGCCTTTTCAGTTGGAATGAATTTGCAACTGCAAGTTCCTTTAGATACAGTGGTTTATCAACTATTTTTTAAACAGAAGCAATCTATGTTTTATAGAAATTCCAATAATTTAGAGCATGTTTTTCTAAAGGGAAATTCTGCATGAAGCAAGAGATTTGGAGGTCTGGAACACAGGAGGCCCCTTCAACTTGCTCCCATACCCACCATGGCACCCCAGTTACTTCCAAAATCTCTTTTGTGGTTCCCAGAATTTGTTTGAAACAACAGCCTTAAATCATTTCCCATGCATTATTTATTTTTTCTTTAACACAAAGCTGACCAAGTTATAAGTGGATATCATTTACTCTTATGGAAAAATTTCAAAAACACTTATAATTTTATAAGATACAAAAAGGTTTTATCCCCTTCTCAAAATCCCTTCTTTAGAGAAAACCCCTTCTAATGGTCTAAGATTCCAAATCTTCTAATACCTTCTGTTTATAAATATATATAAATATACACCTTTTGGGGGGAGTGACACTGAGGGTTGAACTCAGGTTCCCATGCTTGCTAAGCAGGTACCCCACCACTTAGGTAGCTTCTCACTTTATGCCGGGGCCAGTCTGGACCATGATCCTCCTATTTGGGCTTTCCCTGTAGCTGGGATGACAGATCCATGCCACCACTCCCAGCCATTGGTTGAGATGGGGGTCTCACAAACATTTTGCCTGGCCTCGAACTGTGATCCTCTTGCTCACAGCCTCTCAAGTACCTAGGATTACAGTCTTGAGCCACTGCACCCTGGCACAAATACAACTATACTTTGAACAGAAATGGGATCACATTCTGCATATCGTTCTCTGCATGAGTTTTCCCTTTTACAGTGACTCATGGGCATCTTTCTGAGATGGTTCGTGCAATGCTTCTATACTCTTTTAATATTGAAAAGAATACACAGCAGGTATTCTATTGTACAGATGGAACGTAATTCAGATAATCATTTCTCTATTGACAGACTGAGGCTGTTCTCCAATTTTTGACATTTCAAGTAGTACTTCACAGAACATCCTTATACGTATCTTTTATACCCTGCTTGCAAATATTTCTTTTTGGCTAGATTCTGAGAAATGGGACTTGCTAGGTCAGAGCAACAATCTAATTTGTTTTCACAGTCGATTGCTTGGATTCTAAGAAAAAGGCCCTTGAGCCAATAGACTTCTGATAGCATTTCATCTCCCAGCACAAGACACCGCTGCAACATTTTGCCTCTGACATGTGGACGCCTCCTCCCACACTGAAGAAAGAACATCACGTATGATTTGGATCAAGGAAAGAGAAAGACCATCTTGTTTATTTTTCCTTTTGTTGCCTTTTAAAAATGTGCTCAGTGAAAAGGCATGGTGGTCACATTGAGAGTCACCAGAGTTCTACTGTGACTTATCAGGAAAAAAATCCATTGAAGATCTGAGGGTGTTCAACTCATCAAGAGCAAAACCAGAACCAGAACCAGACCTGGTCAGGCCTCGAGGGAAAAAATGCAATCCAGGAAGTTTCTAATTGGAAATGAGAGAATTTGCTGGGGTTTGTTTTCTCTGGTGGAATGCTTCCTTCCAAAGAGGATTTTTAGCTTGGTGTCAGTGATATACTGGTGAGCGTTTAACAGCCAGCTCTGCAAGGGCTGGAGAGCCATGATTTGTGGCAGTGGCACTTTCTGTGGTATAAATACCCCACTGTGACTCACCATCCCGACATCACTGAACTTGAAGTTGGAAAGAGATGAATATCAGTTCTTGAGAGAGTGAGTGGCTTCAGCACACTATCATTTGGGATTCATAAAATTTACTATTATTATTATTAGGCTAGATTCCCTAGAAAGGACCAGGAAACTTCTCTGTAATCCGAAAGAAAATGAAAGGACGACTTCTCTTTAATGCCTAATCACTGTCTATATTTCATCCTCCTACCATGGTGTGAATTTCCCCAAATCTTCAAATGAGTCTTCTTAAAACCCAGATGGATTTGGGTGACTGACAGCAAAAGTTTTGGCATCAGGTGGACCTGGATGAGTTTAAGCATGCACTTAGTAGCTGTGTGATCTTGGGCAAGTCACTCAACATCTCTGAGTCTCTGTTTCATCATTTATTAAATAAGTCCCCACCTCAGAAGAGTTATTATAAGGACTAAGAAAGATAAAGTGTGGAGTAGCTGCGTGTGGTGGTACAAATCTGCAATCTTAGGTGCACAATTGGGAGGCTGAGGCAGGAGGATTTCGAGTTTGAGGCCAGATGGGGCTACATAGCAAGTTCAAGGACAGTCTAGGCCATGTAGGGAGATCCTGGAAGGAAGGGTCGAAGGAAACATGGAAGGAATGGGGTGGGAAGGGAGGGAGGGGAAAAGCCATTCTGAGACTTAGACACTGGGCCCTTTCCAAAGGAAATCTCCATCCTGAGTGACTACAGCTCCCAGAAACTTGGTTTCTGTCACAAAGAGTGACAGCCATAGATCCAGTCCCTCCCCTGATAGATTTCATAGCAAGGAAGTAAAGATGCTCACTACCTTGGCATGGGGTTTCTTCTGGCAACAAGATTTCACCACCTGGCAGCTAGTACGCTACAGCAGAAAGATAGTCTGTGCATTTGGATGGATTGGTGGATTGGTGGGTAAATGGACAGATGACAGGTTTTAGGATGTGACTGTGAACTGCACATGAGTCTCTGCTTTACTTAGGGGAAAAAAAAAAAAACTTTTCCCAACTTCATTGGGTGACAATTAAAGCACATAATCATTTCCCATCCTCCTTGTTACTTCTGCTAGCAGTAGCAAGAGAGTTTAGGCAGAAGTAAGAGAGTTTATTTCAATTGACAGGATCACCAGGGCTTGCAACAAGAGAAACTGAGAACTGAGGAATGTGCTAATTGCTCTTCTCTCAGAGCAATTGCTCTGAGAGAAGAGCAATTTTCTGCCTAGGCAAAGCAAGACCTGAGGGGCTTTTAGATTTTTATGGTTTTTGTTTTTTTATGAAGGTCCTGGAGTCTATATCCAAATCCTTGGGGCCAACTATATTTCAGAATTCTGAAATTTTTTTGCACTTTAAAAGGAAATGTAGTGTATTAAACCTCACACTACCAAGGGAAGCTGGGCGTTCACCTGTTAGCAAACACAATATTTCTGAAGAAAACAAATGAGTGAATATTTAGCCTAAGTGCCTAAAAAAATAAAGGCCACCAATAGCCTTCCAGGTCATATTTTGTGTTTTGTTTTGTTTCCAAACTCCTTCCAATTTTCAAATTGGATAAGGGGTTGTGGACCTGTATTGTATTGCTCTCATTAAAGACTGACTTTCTAAGGACTAACTAGAAACAAATGGCCTTTTACAGGGAAGCAGATGCCACCAGGTGTGGCAAAGGTGACAAGTTTCAATGCTGCCTCCTCCCTAGTTGCAATGGGATAAAACATGGCAAACCCTGGCAAAAGAGGGAGGGAGAGGAGTCAGCAACTCACTCTCCAGACAGGACAGAGCACACACAGAATTGAATTCCTGTGGTCCTACACCGTCCCCCAGAGCCACTGAAGCAGCTCAGGCATCTAAGCCTAATTGCCTCCAGGTGTCCCAGAAAGATGCCATTGGATCCACTCTTAATTAAAAAGGTCAGATGAACAGAGTACTGATTTCTTAAAAATAATGACAAGCCCAGTGTGGTGGCTCAAGCCTGTAATCCTAGCTACTTGAAAGGCACAGGGCAGGAAGGATCTGGGTTTGAGGCCAATCCCAGGCAAAAAGTTATGGAGACCTCATCTCAACCAAAGGCTGTATGCAGTGGCAAAAGCCTGTCATTTCAGCTACACAGGGAAGCACAAATAGGAGCATGGTAGTCCAGGCCAGCCTGGGTATAAAGCAAGACCCTATCTCAAATATAACCAAAGCTCAAAGGGCTGGTGGAGTGGTTCAAATGGTAGAGAACCTGCTTAGCCAGCCTGAGTTCAACCCCCAGTACTGTCAGAAAGATTTTAAAAATAAAATATTTCTTGTTTTACACGTTACAAACCATTTCCATGTACTTTAGTTCAAGGTTTTTCAAACTGCAGTGTGCAGAGGAAGCCATCTGGGGAAGCACCTTGTTAAAAAGCAGATTCTGATTCAGTTGATCTAGGGGGTCCTGAGAATCTGCATTCTACAAACTCCCAGTCATCCTAACTTGTATTGAAAGAGTCCAGGCATTCAAGGGATGGTCTCCCCAGGCACAAAGAACACCCCCATCCCCTCCCTTAGAAAAACACAATGGCTATAAGGCCACGTTGATGGCTCAGAAATGACACAAACACCTCCATTCACCTACTATTTTATAACAACAATAGCTAACATTTTAGTGCCCAGCTGTGTCAGGCTCTGCTCTTGGTGTGTTACCACATTTGCAAGTTACCAGTGAGGAACTGAGGCACAGAAATTTTGAGTAATTTTCTGCAAGTTGCACAACTTGCAAAACATAAGTGAGAATTTGAGGCCAGTTAGCCTAGCTACAAAGTCTAGGTCCTTAACCACGTAACTATGGTTTCCAAAATTTGTAGCAAAAACCCAAAGCTTTCCATTAATCCAGAGAAAAATCTGGTGCTCTCTCTCCAACAACAACAAAAAAAGACTAATTACCAAGTGGAACATTACAAAGGGGGCCTCAGGATAGGAAAGGGATGCACTGATTAAGATGACACGATATGTAATACATCATTTTCTTTTATAAAATAGTTTGAAATGCCACTTTGTCCATGCTGCTGTTGGCTAAATTTTTGCTGTTTTACTTTATACATAAGAAGTGCCTCTCCACTTCTGAAGCTGTGCTGTGGTGCTCACCAGTAGATGAATGCACAGAAATATGTTAGCCAATCTTCCAAAGTTAAGCCTTTCCTCTGTCTTAATTATTTCATGAAAAAATGCAGCATCTTTCTGAACAACGCACACAATAAGCAATTTTTTTTTATTCAAGTTGTTTATATTTCAAGTGGTTTACCCTTGTCATGTGGTCCCATTCCCAGCCAAGGTAGTCTCATTTTTTCCCTCAAATTCTGCTTTATCCTGGCACAGCAGGGAATCATGCAGTGAAGAAAACAGACCACATCCCTGTTCTCAGGGACTTCCATCCTGCAGAAGGGCTTAGGAGAGCCACCCATAATAAACATGTAGTAATCAGAATAATTTGCAAGAAGCAAAGTGTTGTGAAGACATTGGTGGGTGATGACATGGTGGCAGGGTAGGGGGCTTTGCTCTGAATGAGATGACAAGGAAAGATTCACCCAGAAGGGGACATTTGAGTGAAGTCTCTTCGTAATGATTTAACGACATCCTCCACTAGGCATCTTGGGAGTGGAGGAAGGTGGCAGGCTGGTCAGATTATTTTATCACTCAGGAAGCAGGATGCAGTCACCTGGCCTGGAAGACCCCGAGAGTTTGGAACTCTGCCCCCTTCCCTGGCTCAACACTAGCCATTTTCCCCTCAGCAGTGGTCACGCAAACACATCCTAACCAGCCTACGAGCTTTCTACCCTGAGAAGCCGATGTTTTACCCCAAATTTGAGTGGGGAAAATAAGAGTGAATTTCTGGAGAAAATTGCTGATTGCCACTGTGGATAGGCATTTTTAAGTGACAGCCAGGGACAAAATGTCCTCAGTGGAGACAGTTAAGAGAGATGAGATTGTGCTCAATGCTCTCTTCTCTTGATTTCTGGCAAAAGGGAGCTCCCAAAAAGCTTCAGCAGGGGGAAATTATAGCTTGAAAATTACAGCTTCTTCTCCCCTCTAGAGCTGCTCTCCTGCCTCGTTCCCTACCCCCAGCTCCTCCTCTAAGTCACATAAGATCTCTGTCAAAAAAAAGCTTGCCATTGTTGTGAGCAGCTGAACAGTAATGTGTTTTCTGTCCAAGCCTTATTTCTTTTCATCTTCACAAAAAATCCTCTGGCATATTGTTACCTAGACCCCATTTTACAGATGGGGAACACTGAGGCTCAGAGAGATTCAATAATTTGCACAAAGACACACAAGTCAGAACAATTCTCTGGTTCTGAGGTTCAGGCAGACTTTTCCCAGGTCTCACAGCAGGTGAACCGATTGAACAATGTCCACAATGAGCAACCCCCAAATCTCAGGCGTTAAACAACACTGAAGCCCATTTCTTGGCTCTGCTCACGATCGCTACTCAAGAGCCAAGGGAATGGAGGCTTCTATCTCCACACAAACTTCTGCCACCAACACAGGATCTGATCACTCAGGACAAGTTTTGAAAAGCATCCGCCCAAAGCGCCACCTGTCATCTGGGCTCACGTATTTTTGAACAAAGCAAGTCGCAGAGCTACACCTGACTTCAGAAAGCAGGGAAGAAGTGGGACTGTTCTGTGAACAGCAGTAATGAGTAATGATCTCCCCCACCAGGCCATGGGGAAGGAACACAACTTGCTTCGCCTTGCCACAAGGTGTGCAGTCAACGAAGACGCTAGGGTGGTTTTATTCTGTCCTCCCCTATATTGATCTTGCTTTCTGGTTTATTTGCTACTGAAAATGAAACATCAGAGAGACTGATTCTCTCTGACTAGGCCTTTTCTTTATCAATGGCTTTGCAGAGCAAGGGCTCAGGGCTTTTGAAATTCTGCAGGGATTTTTTGGCGGTTTTAGCTCATTTAGTTGCAATAGATTTCAGGTCATCTTGGAAGTCAGCATTAGTGGAAAACTTCCATCTTTCCGATTGGGCCTGAATATTTAAGATTTTTGAAAAGTTGGCTGGGCCCAGATTTAATTTTAAAAAGGAAAGGGGGAGTTGCTTTTGAACTTCAGGAAGAAGGCTGCTTCTCAGCAGGGGCCGCCTTAGCGAGGGAAAAAGCTAAAAGCCCTGTGGTCTTCAAAGAAACACTGGCTCCAATGTGGAAACGCTAAAGCTTCCAGTTGGCTAGCCTTAAATCAGACTTCAAAAGCGCCGCTAGTTTAAATATTGTTCATGGGACTGAAATACTGTTCCTTCTTCCTCTGGCTGGATTTTAAATATTCCCTAATTTGATTACTCAGGGGAGAGGCAGACAGAACCAACTTAAATGAGCTTCCCTGTTAATTATTCAGAGGGCTTTTTATTGTGTAATCAAACAGAAAGTCTTACAAAAAGCTCACAGGCACATTCTTATCCTGCCCTCCCCAAACCCACTTCCACCTTGGGGTCTGTAAGCAATTTTTGTGCTGTGTTGTGAGCTGGTGGATGCCTGGAGGATCCTGAATCCCTCTCCTCATTCAAGCTGGTGAAAGATGGGTGATTCTGCAACTCAGATTCCCCTGCATGAGAAGCCAGCCCTAAATTCAGTTTATCTCCGTTACATTTTTCCCATATATCTGACCACTTTTGCTCCCCCATAAGCACTCAGAAGCCAGACAAGCCTGGGCCCCGTAAGTGTCACCTGTCAAAATTGTGCTGTTTGTGTCATTTCCTCAAATCCCTGCTCTATGCTAGTTAAGAGCTAGCAAGATGATTAAAAGGATCCCAGCCATCTAAAATTCCTTCTGAAGAGAAAAGGGGGACTAAGAAAAGGGATGGATGAATGGATGGATGCATGCATGCATGTGAGAATAGATAGAAAGGTGACCGGGTAGATGGATATATGAATGGATAGATGGATAGATGGATGGATGGATGGACCGATAGATGGATAGATGGCTGATGGACGAATAGATGGATGAATGGATAAATGAGTGTATGGATGAGTGGGTGGGTGGATGAATGGATGGGTGAATGGATAGGGAGATGGGTAGATGGATGGATAGATGGGAAGATGGAGGGACAGATGGATAGAGACATGGATGCTTGGTTGCATGGACATAAGGATGACTGGGTAGATGGGTGTGTGGATGGGTGGATGGTGAGTAGATAGATCCATGCATGCATGGACAGATGAGTGTATGGAGGAGTGGGTGAGCAGGTGGGTGGACAGATGGATGAATGGGCAGGTAGATGAACGCATAGGTGGATGGGTAGATGGAGGGATGGAGGGATGGAGGGATGGAGGGAGGATGGGATGAGTGGATGGTGGATGGAGAATAGACTTGCTTATCAGTAGAGACCCAACGCCCCAGGGCCATGAGGCCAAAATCTAACGGCTCTGAAAAGTCATTTTTTCATAACTCATGAGCCAAACTGATTCAATGGAAGAACTTAACTTGAAGCTACTTAGGGTTTTTACTTCTCTCACCTAATATAAATATTTATGTCTTCCATTTCAAAACCATGAACGTGTTTCATTATGAAATGTCACCCCAGGCCCCATTGCAGGGATTGTGGTAACTTATGAGAAACATATTTCCTTTCTAAAATGCCAAAATTGTAAATTTGGCAACACATCTGGTTCCACGGGTTTCAGATAAGGTATTATGGACAGAGTCTGCTGGGCTTCGGTTCCCTATCCAGAAAGTTCTCAGTCAATGAAGGGAGGGATTCAGATTTTATAAGGCCTGAAACTTACTTAATTAGAGAAGAAGACACTTTAAGAAAAACAGTACAAAATTACAATATAAAATAAGGCACAGGGTCCTGGAGGAAACCAGGGCCTTGAAGCTTTAGCTTCCTTCATTTCATTGAAAATGTGCTTCTAGCTGAATCACTCAACCACTCCCACACTCCGGACTTTGTTTCCTCATCTGCAAATGGTATGACATTGACATCACAAGTTCCACCCCACCCTAACCAGAAATGCTCTGCATATCGTTCTGAGGTGTCCCCGATGGGCGAGGCTCTTGGACAATGGAAAACTCAGAGAGTCAGAAATAAACACGCTTTTCAGTTCACACCCAGGAGTAACTGGATACTTGCCCTGAGTCCATCAGAGGAACCCAGTCCAACACGCAAACAGATGCAGAGGGCCTGCAAAAAACTCTACCTCCATCAGCACCCACCCAGGAAGCAATGGGCTCTTCTCGCCTGGGGTTATTACTCAAAAGATCCAGCTATGGTTTAAAAAAAAAAAAAACCAGGGACCAGTCACCTTTCTTCATTCTCTATTTATTGCATTTCTTTAAAAAAAAAAAACTTGTATTAAAGCGAGGCAAAGTTTTCTGCAAAGGGAAAGCTCATTAAGCTGTTTGTCACTCAGGGACCCAGGTGGCAGCAGGAGCACAATAAAGAAGATCAACAAGGACAAGTCCATGGGACAGAGGTGGGAGCGCTTTGTCATCGCACCAAAGGTAACCAGCCCGTGCGGCCCTGCCATTTGGCTACCAGGCCCCAGCTTGCCTTGAGGACTGTTTTTTGTTTTGTTTTGTTTTGGCCAGTCTTGTCTCTAAGAAATTTGTCTTGTTTTGTTTTTTCTTTATTCTCTTTTATATTTTTCTTTTCCTAGTTGGCTTTCAGAAGGGAAGCCAGCCCACGTCCAACCAACCACTGGGTGGTTTTTGTAAATTTTAATTAAAATGGTTACCTGGGGATTATAGGAAAAATGACATTTGACAGGACAGGACTCGATGGGAGGAGGGGAAGCTGAGTAGCTGCTTAATAAGATGTCACCAGAAGGAAACAGACTCACCTCGCTCTGTCTTTTAAATCAATAGCAGCTCTCTCTCTCTCTCTCTCTCTCTCCCCCCTCCTTCTCTCTCTCTCCCTCTCTCTCTCCTCTGTCAGAAAATAAAAAAGTGAGTGTTTTGACACACAGGATTTTTAACAAGCTAGAACGTGGGTTTGCTTTTAAGAAGATATTATGATGTCTGTTTTTCTCAAGACAAACTTATTCTAATCCTACACCTGCCGGTTCACCTACTCAGCAAACAAGTGCTCTAATAATGATGGCAAGAGGTGATATTTCAGTAGGTAACGATACTGGAGCAAGCACATGACTATAAAACTGAAGTGTTTGCTGCACCTGTCCCATAACCACAAAATGGGCATAGTGCTCTTCCCTGCCCACCTTACAACACAGTGAAGAGCCCAGGGAAGGCCCGGCATGGTGACACACACCTGTAATCCCACCTAGTTGGGAGGCAGAGACAAGAGCATCCTGAGTTCAAGGCAAGCCTGTGAGAGCGTATCTCCAAAATAAAATACAAACAAAAGGGCTGAGAGTTTGTCTCAGAGGGCAGAGCACTTGCCCAGCAAGTGTGTAAGGTTGTGAGCTCCATCTCCAGTGCCACAAAAAAAAAAAAAAAGAAAGGAATATATGAAGACGTTGAGCCTCACGTAGCTATACAATTTTCTCAGTACTTACAGTGGACCAAGTTCTGTATAAGGTTGTTCATTAGGTACATTACCCAATTTCTGCCTTCTTAATAACCCCAAGGAGAACTATTCTTGTCTTTTGGTGGGAGAGGAGGAAGATGGAGCTCAGAGAGGTTAAGTGACTTGCGTGGAATCACACAGCTGGATTGCAGCACAGCCTGAAGTTAATCTTGGCTCTGTGTATTAAACACTGAGCTCTTCAAACACAGGATTATCCATCCCTCATGAGGAGTCTCGCCATTTTCTCCTTCCATCAGTACACTCCTAGACCTGAGAAGTAAGAGACCTTGTTTTATCAAAGAAAGTTGCTATGGAGACACTGCTCCCCTCTTCAGAGATGCACAGACAAAGCAGCAGAGCCACAAACCTTAAAAAATGTCCTTCAGGAGTATTCACCACGGAAAGTGGAGGAGGGAGATGGAATGTGAATTGCTGGAGCTGGACTCTTACAAAATTAAATTTCCCCAAGGTTAAAACTTGTCTGCAGCATGGTCCACCCTGAGGGCAGGAGAGCACTAAGTCAGGATATGGGGGAACCTAGTTCAGCCACTGTGACTCAGTTCACTACATGACCACGGGCAGGTCACTTCCCCTCTTCTTACATTTGTAAGAAGAGAATTTAGAAACTCTCTCTCTCTCTCTCTCTCTCTCTCTCTCTCTCTCTCTCTCTCTCTCTCTCCCCCCCCCTTTCCCTTCCCTTTATGCAACCAAGAAATCCCACTTTTCTCCTTTCCCTTATGCAACCAAGAAATCCCTCCCCTTTTCTAGTGCAGGGAAGTTCCATCTATATTCAGGGTCCCACCAGATATCCAGCGAACACCCCATTTCCATTCACTCCCCCAGGCCCTGAGGTTTTTCTAAATGTGTAGACCTATCTAGGGCCAGGCAGTGTTCCTAAGACACAGGAAAGTTGTGTTAATGGATGAATCAGAGAGTAGTGAGGTCTGTGTCAAAATGAAGCCCTTTTCTCAGCTCTGGCTCATCTTGCCCATGAGAAGAGGAGCCCTGGGCTTGTTGTTTTCAGGAAAAACGACTTAAGTTTTTGTGTAAAAATCTCTCAGTTTGTAAAATCCTGGGTAGCTAAGTATGTATTCCCATGGGCCACAGTTTGAAGTTCCTGCTTCTTAGAAAGTATAAGAAACCATTCAGGGAAAGCCTGTCCTCTGTTACCAAAAATCAGTCCCTACTGAGATGGAGCACAGCCACTGGTTAACATCACTCCTGAGTGAACTATGAAAAACAGAAGAGCATTTGGGAACTTAAGTCAACTCAGGAAAAATCAGCTCAATAAAGGGCAAGGAGAATGCTGACACTACTGTCACACCCCCCACCCCACACACACACATATTTTATTTTTATGCCACTCTCAATTAATCAGAAGTGTCAGCTCTCCACTTTGGATTTCCTCACTGGGGTGTTAATTCAATTTTAATTAATGACAATGTTAGGAACATGAGGTGAAATCCAAGCTCAAGGAAGATGAACACAGAACTATGGATATGGAAGATTCTGAGACCCTCCCAGTCCATCCCTTTTGTTTTATCAGTGAAGAAAGTGAAGCAGGGTCATCTGACTCGCTCCGGGTCCCTTGCTCTGAATTCAGTGCTCATTGTAAGACCCCAGGCTGCCCCAGTGACACGAGCTGCCCAGCCTTCAAAGAGGTACAGTGGCTCGCATCTATAATACCAGCTACTGTGGAAGCAGAGATTGGGAGGCTCAGAGTTTGAGGCCAGTCCAGGCAAAAAGCTACAGAGATCCTGTCTCAATCAATAACCAGGTGTGGCAGTGTGTACCTGTCATCTCAGCTATTCAGGAAGCATAGATAGTAAGTATCACAGTCCAGGCTAGCCTGGGCAAAAATGTGAGACCCTGTCAGAATTAACTAAAGCAAAACAGGGATGGGACATGGCTCAAGTGGTAGAGCACTTGCCAAGCAAGTGCAAGGCCCTGAGTTCAAATCCCACCACCACCACCAGAACACAAAGATGACACTGATCTAAAGAGTCTGGTTTCAGTGACAGGAATACACACCAAAGCAAATGGAACAGGAAGAGGGGACCTCTGTATGTGTTCCCCAGGGTGCCAGGAGGGGAGGAGCTTTCTGTCACCTACCAAGCTCTTGTCCTGGTTGCAAAGTCAGGATGAAAGGAGCCTCATACCACACTCCTAATTTATCAAAGGCGAGACCATGCCAGCTCTTGGTGTTTACTTCTTCTTTCATCACAGTCATTTTGTAACCCATGTGCCCCCTTGGCTATCTGGCTAAACTCAGTTCAAACTCCAGTTCCCCAGTCTGTCACATTCTGACGCATTCTATCATTTGAGTAGAATTTGCTGAAGACCTGGGGGAGAAGGGAGCCGAGCACAGGAAGAGAAAACATCTTAAGGCCCAAAGCTTTCCTCCCTCTCTCTTCCTCTTCCCCCATCTTCCTCCTTCCCTTGTGAACTAAGAAATCCCTCCCCTCTTCCAGTGCAGGGAAACTCCGCCTGTATTCAGGGCCCAGGAGGTAGTCAATCAAAGTCTTACGTGTATACATAGTGGACTTTCTAAAATAAACCTGCTGAATTCAATTCTTTCCACTCCATTCCCTGTGTGAGGCCTTCGATGCCCCCCTCTGTTCTATGACTTCTTTCCTAGGCTATCAAACACTAGGAATTTCATCAGACAGCCCCTCTCAAGTGCTTTTATTTTAAATGTTCTCAAATAAAATTGCTTCGGCTAATTGAGTGTAAATTTTAGCCCAGACAGTTTTGAGCCCTTTTTTTCTGAAGCAGTCAAGGGCCTTGTTCTTCCCCCACTGAGAACCTGTGCTTTAAATGCCATAAAAAATCATTAGTGTGTGAGCCAGGACACTTTGGGTAACACTTGAAATATTTTAAGCAAGACAGAGTCTTGCTGTGAAAGCTTTGGCTTTCACCTCACCTGTGTTTGCATCGTGGCTCTCCCACCTGCTAGCTGTGTGATCTTGGGTAAATTAAGAAACTTTCTGAAATTTGGATCATGAGTGTTAAAAGGACATGACTTCAGACATCACATCCCAAAGTGACACCAATCATACATGCATGCATACAAAGCCACACACGTATGACTGTAACCAGTTTCTGTCTGAGTACTTTCCTCCCCCAAATTTGCATTCCCCTCACAGGGCTTTCCCTGTCTACCCCTTAGTCCATCCTAAGACTTTCCCTGGCTCATCCTCCCCCAAGAATGGCTCTCCACTGCCCAGATCTACTTCCCTCGGCTCCACCTGCTAACTCACAGTTCAAGAATGTTCTTCATGTCATGTCCTTCAAAGAACCCCAGTGAACGCACATCTTCATCCTGCCGGTCCAAGCCTTAGCTTGATGAGGAAGAAGTTGGTACATGCAATTCAGGGTCTAAACCAAGGTGTAGCTAAAGACATTAGCCCATCCTGTCCTACAGTTTCAAAGTCAACTCCAGTAGTTATCACAAGAGAAAAAGTCAAAAACCATTCTGGGCCTTGGTGACATCAGGTTTCTTTGGGTGACTTTATGGGCAATCGTGCTCTTGTAAAATCACATTTGCTTCAGAGAATTCACATCTTTTAATAATCTCCATCCATGTCAAAAGGTTACTTCAGATACAGGAAAGAGTTAGAAGGAATTCATAGACAAAGCCAGGCTTTTCCTTTTTTTCTTTCCTACTTTTCTTCCTTTCTTTCTACCTTCCTCTCCCTCCTTCCTTCCTCCCTTCTCCCCTTTCTTCTTTTCTCTCTCCCTCCCTCCCTTCCTCTCTTAGTTTCTTTCTCCTTCTTTCCTTTTCCCTTTTCCTTCCTTCCTTCCTTCTTCCTTCCTCTCTTCCTTTGTTTCTTTCTCCTTCTTTCCTTCCTTCCTTCTCCCTTCCTCTCTTCTGTCCTTCCTCTCTCCCTTCCTTCTCCCTTTCTTTGTTTCTCCCTCTCCCTCCTTCCTTTCTCCCTTTCCACCATTCTTCTTCCTTCCTTTCTCACAACACTGTCTTTTCCCTTTCCTTCAGACCAAGAAATTAAAAGTCCCTATGTTGAGAGCCTGCAAACCAAGCCGCCGAGGCTCCACCCTCAGTCTGTCTAGGACCAGTGGGGGGTCCTCCCCGCAAAGCAGCATGGTGTCTGTGAACCCTGGCTCTGATGAGCCCCCCAGTGTGGTCACCCCGGCGACCGGAAGCAAAGACATCGAGGACAATGAGTCTTCTTCAACCAAGCCAGACGACGAGGTTCTCCATGTGTGTAAGTGCCACCCCAGACCCCACCACTCCTCCTTTCTGCCTGGGCATCCTTCAGAGCCCCCTCCTGCTCCAGTCCTACTCTGCTGAGCCCCAAGGTCTCCCAGCCCTGTTCAGTGTCCCTAAGTCCCTTTCATTTCCCCAGCAGAGATCTAAAATTCACTCTGAGCCATCCCCCTAGGAGCCATTTGCCCTTTTTTGAATCTTTTTTGTTAAAATGGCAGTACTGAGCTTTGGACACAGGACTTCCCACTTGCAAGGCAGGCGCTCTGCTACTTGAGCCACTCCTCTAGCCCTTTTTACTCTAATTATTTATTTACTCTGCTTTTTGCCCAGGTTGCAATGAACTATGTTCCTTCTGTTTTACCCTTCCCACCGTCACTGGTATGACAGGCATGCACCACCATGCACAGCTTTTTTCCATTGAAATGGGGCCTCACAAACTGTTTTTGCTTGCTGGCCTGAAACCACAACCCTCCCAACCAGCTATTGGTTGAGATGGGTTCTCGTGAACTTTTGGCCGGGGCAGGTCTTGAACTACAATCCTCTTGATCTCAGAAAACATATTTTTCAGTCAAGCATGTCCTTTATTCTGTATTCAGTTGGAAATTGGCTAAAGATTTTACCACTTTGGGGCATATCCTTTACCAAATTGAAGCATTCCTTTGCATTATAAATTGGTCAAATTATCACAGATCAAATTATTTCATAATTTCCAATGAAATTGAGTTTTTTTCTTTCCTTAATTATATAAATTTTGTTACTAATATTGAATATTTACTATTGATCAAAACCTTAATTGTTCATGATATGTGGGTCTTTTTATAGGAAATCAATTACTTTTATTAAAAAGATTCTTCCAAAATAAAAAGATTGTAAGAACATAAAATATTTTTTAAAAAAATTTTATTGAGCCCAAGTCATGTAGAATACTATCATTTCAAAATGTAATTGGTATAAAATTTGTTAATGAGATATTTTTTATTATTTTTTCGCACTAAGTCTTTAAATTTGGTATCTACCAAGTGTTCGGCTAAAGAGAGGCTGTTGGTTGGAGTGGTGGTCAAGAAAACTTCTCTCAGCACTGACCTTTGAACTGAGACCTACAACAGTGAAAGTGGGGAGGGGGGAAGGCGCTGGCACATGGCAGCTTCCCGCCCCCACCCACCCACTGATTTTTCTCTATGCAAAGCTAGAAGGAAGTTTCTCTAAGTTAAAAATCTGATCTTTTCCTCCCTAATTTAGCATCTGTCAGTGATCCCCCATCACCTCTAAGATTCCAACTGATTTTATCCAGGCTGCCACATCACACCTTAAACAGGGAAGTCCAACCTCAGCAGTGTGCTTTCCTTTTCTTCAACAAAGCCCATGCTTATATGACTTCCTGCATTCAAATCCCCTGTGTTCCCTGGCTCTTCAGTCTTGTAGATGCCTCTCCAACCTTCAAAACTCAGTTCAAATGCTCCCTCCTCTGTGAAGTCTTTCCTGACTCCCCAAGGTTCTCTCTTTTCAAGTGTCTTGGTGTTTTCTATCAGCTCTTATTGAGGACTTGATTTTAATTTGCATCTCACTATATCAGGTAGGAATTTCTTTTGGCTAATATAAAGACTTGAGAAATAGTGACTTAAAAAAGTTAAAGGTTTATTTTTCTTAAAGATTAAAGAGTACCAGTCCAGGAATGGTAAAATGACTCCATAGAGCATAGAGACCCCGCTGTCTTCTGTCTTGTTACTCTGCCATCCTCAACATCACTTCATGGTCTAAAATGGCTCCTAGAACTCTAGCCATCACACTCAAATTCTAGGATTGAAGTAGAAGGAAATAGGCAAAGTATAAAAGTGTCCACACCCAGCTATGTTTGACAACCACCCCAGAAGTTCCATACGATACTGCTAGTAAAATCTTACTGCCCAGTACTTGGGCCACATGCAACTGAAAAAGATACTAGGAAAATGAGCTTGCAAGCCTTTCCCCTCAGACACCCAGAAAGAATCATAGTTCTATTACCGAGGAAGAAGAGGGGAAAGAGTGTAAGACCTCTGCAGACCTGGATGTCTTATTCACCTTCAGCCTGCCACACAATAGGTACACAAGAATTACTAAGAAATGCATTAGCACCAGAGATCTACTTCTAAGGGAGAAAGTCCTTCTTTTTTCTTAGCCTCCCTACTCTTTTCTTCCATTTATACCTTAACCTCCATCCTATTTGTTACAGCCTTGACAAAAGTAGATTAATTTCCAAGCCTCTCCTTGCTTTCTAAAACCACCTCAAATTGATTCTGAATTCATGAATCCATTCTGAGCGGTGCACCATTTGACCAAGGTCTAATTTCCAGGACTAGCTGCATAATGAAGTCTTTGTGGATGTAAATCACTGAAGACAGCAGGTTGTGGCCTCTCCATGGACTGATCCCCTCCATGAATCAATGACAGGAAAATTCCCAAGAAACCAAAACCCAGCCAGTCCTTTTGTCAGTCTTGGAACTATTAGAGGAGAAAGTCACTTGTATAGTACCTTAGAATGTGGGTTCTTTGCTGTCTAATGGGTTCCCTCAAACCACCCATGTAACAAAAAAGACCTCCCCTGTTTTTCCCTTAAAAAAGAAGAAATTTCTTTAGTCATTCAAGGATTAGATTCTTAGGCCGCTAATGGAAGATGGAGGAAAAGTATCTGACCTTTGAGAACAGGATGACATTCTCTCTGTCAGTCCCAGGAGCAGAGGTTCCTCTGTGTGGACATCCATCACAGGTCTGTCTGTCTTCCTCAGGGAAACTCCACTTCATAACATCTGCACCCTTTCCAGACAAGTCCTCTCTCCCAGGTAACCTTGAGGAGTCCCTGGATTTGTTTCATTTTACATATATCCAACCTCGGCTACCAGATGGGTGGAGCTTCTTACTGGTGGGCACCATTTCTACTCAGAGGCATGTAGCAAGTGGGGAAAAAAATCTGTGATGCGTTGAGTACAGAGGTTTACAAATGATGCACTAGAAGGGCTGCCAAGGTGCCAAACACCAGGGTCCTTTGCTGTATCCGTGCACCCTTGGGCTGGTTTACTTATGGATGAGGTAGAGGGATTGCAAACCATTGGTGTTGCCACATGGTTTCCAACAGAAGAGAAGAAGGTGTTGGAAGCAAATACAGCTCTCTGACTAGTAGGTTTCTGGACACAAAGCCCTCAAGAAATCTGGGATATGTGGCAGTAGGGGATGTAGGCATGACAAGGTGAAAGAGAAGGTTAGATTCAGCTAGAATGGAATCATGCTCACAAACTGGAAATAAAGTAGAGAATGGCTAAATGTTGACATTTTTCACAGCCTAAGTGACTCCCAAAGGTGTTAAGGAGAAGAGCTCTTTCCCCACTAGGGCCCAGTGATTGCAGTCACAAACAAGGCAGGACATACATGGCCTAGGGAAGCTCTGTGTGTGTTGGGTCTCCCTTCTGAGTATGGCTTTTAAGAACTGAGCTTAAGCTGGGTGCTGGTCACTCACGCTTGTCATCCTAGCCACTCAAGAGGCAGAAATCAGGAGGATCGAGGTTCAAAGCCAGCCCAGGCAAATAGTTCACAAGACACTATCTCGAAATAACCCTTCCCAAAAAAAGGGCTGGTGGAGTGGCTCAAGGTGTAAGCCCTGAGTTCAAAACTTCAGTACTGCAAAAAAAAAAAAGACCTGAGCTTAGCTGATTGTAGCTACCTATTAAAGGGTAAGAAGCATCTGAAATAGCATTGTATCCTCCATTCATGCCAAAATGTCGATGAGAGTCCCCCAAATACCTCCTTTTTCTCCTTAGTTCACTCATTCATTCAGCAACTGTTGACTGAAATTCCATGGGCCAAGCACACCATCAATAGATGGTGTTATCAATAAATTTGGTGTTATCAAATAGGTGCTATCAATAGAAAGACCAATAAGATGTGACCCTTGACCTCAAGGAACTCACAGCCTACAGGCGAAGTCCTGCAGGTAAACAGGCAATTGCCCTCCCATGATATTGGTGCTGTGAGGAAAGTCAGAAGAACAGGTAGGCACTTTACCAGGTGTGGTGGATGGGAAAGGAAAGATGACATGCTTCCCGAGTCCCAGAGAAAGGAGGAAAATTCGATTGGTTTGTCAAAAGTGCGTGAAACTAGCATCAGTCCCCCTACCATGTGACAGACAGCAAAGCCTTCTATTGGTGTAGAATTCATGACTAAGACTTTCCCTTTGGTCTCTCAAATTCCATCCATCGTCACTCGTAGTGTTCTTCTTGATTCCTGAAATTATTTGGAAATCATCTCAGAAGTGCCCCTTTCTTTATTTCTGGGATGTCTACAATCTTACAGTGGCTTTCTGTGTGTGCATTTCCTCCTCTTCTCATTCCAAACCCCTTCTCTCTCCTCATTCATAAATCTGGAGAGACAGTCTCCAAGAAACAACCTCACACAGTGATGCTTCAGCACTGCGGACAGCTACAAACTTGAGGAAAAGGGTGGCTTTGGATCAAGCAGGTTCAAGGTGGGAGTGGAATGAGTGTGGGCTAAGAATTTGCAAATATGCACCCATGAAAACAGAGCCTTTCCCTTTCACTTCCCCATCATTCTTGAAACACATCTTATTCTATGTTTTTTCAACTTTTGAGAGTGTCACTGTGTTCATTTTTAGGGTTGTTGCAACAAAGTACCACAGCCTAGGTGGCTTAAGACAATTTAAATGTATTGCCTTAAAATTATGGATGCTGTCAACAGAGCCAGGATTCATCTGAAATCTGTAGGGGAGATACATCCTTGCCACTTCTAGCTTCTGGTGGTTTCTGGTGGTTTCTGGAAATCCTCTGCTTTTCTTGGCTTGTCACTACATCCCTTCAATCTTTGCCTCTGTCATCATGTG
Organism: Castor canadensis; assembly: GCF_047511655.1. NCBI lineage: Eukaryota > Metazoa > Chordata > Mammalia > Rodentia > Castoridae > Castor > Castor canadensis. The sequence continues at coordinate 32,866,162 of NC_133403.1, read as the reverse complement.
CCATTCTCTCCTTGTGTGTGTTCTCTCTCTCCTCTTACTTTATGATGTATTATAATCCTACTGGATTAAGGACCACACTGCACTCCAGTATGAGCTCACCTTAACTCATCACATCTGCAGTGACTCTATTTCCATGTCTTGAGTTACTGGGGATTAGGAATTCATTGTACCTTTTGGGGGACATGATTCAACCTACAGGGTCAGGTCTAAAGAAATATTTCCATCATGTAAAAAACCAGCATTAAGTATGAAAATAAAAGTCATGTCAAAGCCAGGTCCTGGTGGCCCAGCATATAATCCTAGCTACTCAGGAGGCAGAGATCAGGAGGATTGTGGTTTGAAGTCAGCCCTGGGCAAATAGCTCACGAGACCCTATCTCAAAAAAACCCAACTCAAAAAAGGGCTGGTGGAGTGGCTCAAGTGGTAGAGCTCCTGCCTAGCAAGCATGAGGCCCTAAGTTCAACCCAGTGCCAACAAAAAAAGAAAAGTCACGTTAGTCACTTTTCAGCACTGTGACAAAAAAAAATCTGAGAAAACACTTACAGAATTTATTTTGGCTAATGGTTTCAGTGATCTCAGTTCATGGTCACTTGGGTCTCTTGTTTCTGAACTGTGATAAGGCAGAGTATCATGACCGCGGGAGCACGTGGAAGAGACAGATGCTCGCCTCATGTTGCCTGGGAAGCTGAGAGTGAGCAGAGAGGAAAGGTCCAGGGACAAGACACAACCTTCAAAGGCATGCTCCCAGTGACTCCAACCAGGCCACACCTCCTAATGACCCATTCAGCTATGGTTAACCATTGATGAGAATTAATGCCCTTGTGATCCAATCACATCTCAATACTCCACCAACTGGAGACCAAGCTTTCCACATAAGAGCCTTTTGCAGGGGACACTTCATGTCCAAACCACAAGGGAAATCAGCTGGCACAATGAGGAGAGATGGGAGCCGTGGAGACCTGGAGACCACACACCTGTCTAAAACCCGCAGTCAGCATTCAGCAGGAACAAGGGCAGTGTGGCCCCATCTCAGAGTCTTGCTTTGGAAGCCGAAGGTCTGGATTTTTTTTTTTTTTTTTTTTTTGGCAGAACTGGAGAATGCAGGATCTCACATTTGCTAAGCAGGCACTCTGCCACTTGAGCTACACCCGCAGTCCTTTGGGGTTCTTTGAGTTTGCTTTCAGACAGGCTTTCCCACTTTTGGCCAAGCTGTCCTCAGAACTTGATCCTTCTTCCTTCACATCCCAAGTAGCTAAGATTACAGGCATGCACCACCATACCCAGTTCAAGGCCTGAATTTTTATGTGAAACCTTCTAGTTCTAAAGGGTTAGCACCTACTTCCCTCAAATCAAATCAAATATATTTGTGAGTTGGATTTAGCCTATAAATCACCAGTTTGGAAAATCAGGCCTGTGAAGATCAGGATGGATGTCCAAATATGATCATTTCTTCTTAGAATTTGTAACAATTCTCTCTGGTTACAATAGTTTAAAGTGAGGAAAGAAATTAAAAAAACTATGAGACTTCCATGGTCTCATAATTCATGTGTAATAATGTTAGCAAAAGAAACATGGAGAACCATAGATGGATTTTAAGCAGGGGAGGGGCACAGGCAGATATATAACCTGCCAACACTATGAACCACCTCTTCTGGAGTCCAGTGGGATCTCTGTCCAGCTCCCTGACATTCAGAAGCAGAGGCAATCCCAGGCTGAGGGCTGGAGGCTGCCTTGCAACTGTCCTGTGTCAAGGTCAAGGGTGACCTCTCATGTTCCCATCAGATCTTCAGAAGCTCCTGGAGATGGTCAGGGAAGATGCCCGAAGATCAATCATGATGGAAAACGGAATGCAAAAGCTACTTCCCAGGTAGGCAAATAAAGGATGCCAGCTTAGTGGTAAAAACATTTAACAATGGAGTTACCAGTTGTTGAGCACTGTCTCTGTCATAAGCAGTGAGCTATGTAGTTTGTTCATGTGTATCATTTTCCTGGGTCCTTACCAACAAGGTAGGTGGTCTTATCCATATTTTACAAAAAGGGAATGGGGCTCAGAGGGAGTAAGTGACTTCTTCAAGATCACACAGCTAGTGAACCATGAGGTTCTGACCCAAGTCCAGATCTTTCTAATTTCAAACTTCATCTTCCTCACCACTCTGCCACACTGCCTGTCAGGAATTCTGATTTTTGTATTCATTTTTCTCGTGAATATTTATGTATATGTATAGACCTTGCATTTATTATTCTTGTGAAATGTTTTAGGAAAGGAGAGCTTGGAAAGGGAGGAGGAAAAGGGAGGATAATTGGAGTGGGGCGTGGTGGCTTACACCAATAATCCCAGCTACTCAGCAAGAAATGGTAGGAGGAGCACAGTCTGAAGCCAGCATAAGCAAAATCATGACAGTCTATCTGAAAAACAAACTTAAAAAAAAAAAAGAGCTGTAGGCATGGCTCAAGTGAAAAAGGGCTTGCCTTAGCAAGTGTGAGGCCCTGAGTTCAAACCCCACTACTGCCAAATAAATGAATAAATAGGTGTGTTGATCTAGTCTGGGATGGAAATGGGAATTGGTTTCTTCTGCCCTTGTAAGAAACTTTAAGGTGAGATTTGGATGAAGCAAAAAGACCTAGCTTGTCAAAGACGGTGGGGCACAGGCAAAGAAGATGGGGAAAGAGAAAACAGGCAGCTATGTACAAATGTGCTCAGAAAGTACTATGACTCCTCCAAGGAACTGAAATGCAGCCAAAAATAGAGTGAAGAAAGGCATACACTGGCCTGGGCATCTCACCTTGGGGTCCCTCACCTCAAGGATTCTGATCCTAACAACAGCAATCCTTTGAAGTTTCCAGCCAGCAACCAGTACAGCTGGCTCCTGAAGAGACAGTGTCAGACTTGAATCTGAGGGGTCATCTGTCTTGTGCCCAGGACTTCTGACCTCTAACAGTCTCAGAGAGAACTCAAGCTAGAGCAAGAGTTCCCTTCTCAAGTGTGGGTCCCTCTGAGCAAGCAAATTACTTCTGGAAAATAAATGAGGCAGGAGAAGAGGTTCGTCATTGCCTTCAGCCTACTGGGATGCCGGCCGTGACTTATTGGTTATTGTTATTACATTAATTACAGTTCACCGAGCTCTTCCACATGCATCACACCCCGCCTCTGCCTGTGGGTGATGAATTTGTCTGCTACAGCCTCAACTCACATCAGGCTCTGGAAGGTGGCACGTGGAGGCATTTGGGGATAATGTTGACCCACGAGGTACCTGATTTGTTAGCATTTGGGACAGACATTCATGATGGCAATCAGCTTGATGAGACCCCCTTCTTTTATAAGAGCTTACTGTGTGAGTCAGGCTGATGTGGGTCCAAAATCTGGTGCCCATGGACAAGTCACTTAACCTGTCTCTGAGCCTCTGTTTTCTCATCTATAAAATGACATTGTGTCACATAAGGCATTGGAACAAAAGGCTTTGAAACCAAATAGACTAGAGATGGTCTCCAACCCACCAATGTGATGGCTGTGTGAGGTGGAGCAGCTTGCTTCACCTCTCTGAGTCTGATTCCAATTCTGTAAAATGAAGCTTGCTAGCAACCTATGCAAAATGGCGGTAGTGAGACTCAAATACTGTTCTTATAAAGTATTGCAGATGCGATAGAAATAGCACCTACTTCAGTGAGTCATTTAAAGGATTTAGTACTTCACGTACTAGCTTACCATACCTGGAGTACAGTAAACACTCAATAAATGACAGTGGTGTGGAAGTGATCACTACTTTTATCTCTTTATGTTCTCCATGGAAACTTCCCAGCACCTTGTGGAGGCAGGTACAGTAACCGGCACCCCATCTCACAGATGGAGAAGAGCAGCAATGAGTGATTTTCATGAGGTCTTTAAAGACAAAGTTGCCCTCGAGTCTGGTTCTCCTGAACCCATTATGTGGCCTCTGCATTCAGTTTAATGATAAGATAACCCTGGTTACAGAGCAGTAACTTGTTGACTTTCCCTTCCCCATTAATTCCTCCAGAGAAAACATTCTCCTCCCTAATCTCTAGCTAAGGCAATAGATACTGAAGCTGTGATGGGAGCCGGGGGCGGGGGGGACGACTTTGGGAGACAGACTCACTTAGTTACACACCAAAGCTGCGCCCCCCTGCAAGGGTGGCCTGGAATTCAGGGGTGTAGGAACCCCAAAAAGCCAGCCTTGTCCAGCCTCATCCTTGAGTCTGAATTACCTCCCAATCATGTAAGAAGACAGCTTTTTCTTAAAATCTTCTAGCTGTGTTTCCCAAATGTCCCTGGAGATCAGATCAGCTTGGGGTGCTTGTGAAAAACACAGTTGTCTAGACCTTGCCCCAGACCCACCAGGGCAGAACCTCTGAGGCAACTGTATTTTTTAATGAGCGCTGCAAGTGAGTACCACTTCACCAAATGCTGGCAAATTCTGTGGGTGTGTGCATGTAATTCTAAATGTGTGTGTGTGTGTGTGTGTGTGTGTGTGTGTGTGCAGAATTCTAGGAGTGTGTACGCATGTGTGGATTATAGCAGTCGTGAGCATTTGTGCATGTAATTCTGGGGAATGCTATGTGAGGGGGAATTCTAGAGGTGTGTGTGTGCAATTCTAGATACGGGGTGTGTGTGTATGTGTGTAATTCTAAAGGTGTGTGTAATTCTAGATGTAGGAGTGTGTGTACAGAATTCTAGGTATATGTATATGTGAAATTCCATATGTGAGGAACTATGGGTGTGTGTGTGCATGTGTTTGGAACTCTAGGCGTGTGTGTGTGATTCTGGGGTGTCTACACAATTCTACAGTGTGTATGTATGTGATTCTAGGGGTATACATGTGTGTTTATTCTAGGTGGGCGTTGTGATTTTGTGAGTGGGAGAGACAGGTTCTAGATGTGTGTGTAATTCTGGGTGTGTGTGTGTGATTCTAGGTGTGTGTGTGTGTGTGTGTGTGTGTATTGAATTCTAGGGATATGTGTGTGTGTGTGTGTGTATTGAATTCTGGGGGGGGTGTGTGTATTGAATTCTAGGGGTGTGTGTGTGTGATTCTAAGTGTGTGTGTGTGTGTGTGTATTGAATTCTATGTGTGTGTGTGTGTGTGTGTGTGTGTATTGAATTCTAGGGGTGTGTGTGTGTGTATTGAATTCTAGGGGTGTGTGTGTGTGTGTGTATTGAATTCTAGGGGTGTGTGTGTGTGTGTGTGTATTGAATTCTGGGGGGGGGTGTGTGTATTGAATTCTAGGGGTGTGTGTGTGTGATTCTAAGTGTGTGTGTGTGTGTATTGAATTCTATGTGTGTGTGTGTGTGTGTGTATTGAATTCTAGGGGGGTGTGTGTGTGTGTATTGAATTCTAGGGGTGTGTGTGTGTGTGTGTGTATTGAATTCTAGGGGTGTGTGTGTGTGTGTGTGTGTGTGTATTGAATTCTAGGGGTGTGTGTGTGTGTGTGTATTGAATTCTAGGGGGGGGTGTGTGTGTGTTTCTAGTTTTAAATGCCTCTCTCCAGTCCCAGTGAGTCCACACCTCTGGGCATGTGGCCCAAGTGCTCTTAGCAGCTCCAGGTGATTCCTGTGTCCCGGCTCTGAAGAGCTGGCACTAGAAAGAGGACCTTGTCCTCTCACGGGCACTGACTGCCAAGGAACATCTGTGTCGGGCTCCTGTTAACAGACTCCTCTTGCTTTGCAGCATCGTGTCCTTGTCTGTGCCCAAGCAAAACAAGAGTGAGTCTGCCTCCAAGGAGGGACAGACCACCCACAAATCAAGGTAAAAAAGTCAAAAGCCTGCAGCAGGTGGGCCATGGGAAGAGTGGGAGGCACCTTCTCCTTTTATGACCCCCTGGAAACAAGCCCCTAACTCAGGCTGGGGTGAGAAACCAGACAGTTCTCACCAGCAATCATACACTGTGCCATGAAGTTGAAATTTTCCAGTTGGGAGCATGTGGCATGGGACTGTCCTTTTTTTAATATAAATTTCATTCTGTATATTTGCGGTTTTCAGCATGATGCTATTGATACATGTAGACAAACCTGGAGGACCTGGAGCTAAATGAGTCACCCTTGCCTGCTTTACTGAGGTGATTTGTAATAGGAGATATGCAGGTCTCCCCATCTTCCCCCAACACACTTCATTTTTTCATTTAGAGAACATTCTTAGGTCCCATCTATGTGCCAGGAACTGTGCTATGCTGTCAGGCATCAGAAACAAACAAAACAAATACAGTCCACCCTCGTGGATCTCATCGTCTGGACCATTTTTGTGCCTCTCCTGGAGGCTTACGCAGTCTGGAGAACCCTATGAATTCCCTTCCGACAAGTGTTCTAAATGCATACTATAAATTACAAAGGATTACCAAGATATCTATAATAATATAGATTACTATATCACAACCCAATTTGGAACATCATAGTCTCTGATCTTCTGTAGCAATGCATTATATAATAAGACTTAACAGCAGGTCTAATAGCTACTGCAATTTCGGATAAGCGTTGAGTTTAAATGATTCTTCAATGTATCTCCCACAATTGTAATGTGATATGCAAATACCTGTGATTTGTATTTCAGTGAAAAGCTAATTCGAATAACGATGAAGCCTTTTTCCCCACCTGCATTCATGGACCCCTTGAATTCTGCCCATATTTAAGGGTTTAATAAGGGTGTCAAGCATCTCTCAGGTAATCCTGTAATTGGCCATAAAATCATGGCTGTGAAAAGTATTCTGAAGAAAAAGGAGGGAAAGTTGGGAAAATTTTTAGCACTAGGGTCCTCACCAAGAGTGAGGTTGGTATTTAAGACCCCAAAACAAAGAATTGGCTCCTCTGTGAGGTGGAGAAAGTGGAAATGGTCTTCAAGCTGAGGGAGGAGCATGTGCAAATGGCCTGAGACAGGAGGAAGCTTAGAGTCACTGAGCAAAGGCCAGTTTGGCTGACGTTCAATGAGGGCCAAGGGAAGAGGGGAGTGAGGAGGGCAAAGGGGTCTTTTATGGCTTGTTTCTGTTTGTTTGCTTATCACAAGCTAATAATATCATTTTCCCCACTTCCCACCTCCTCTCTGAGTCACTGCCAAAGCTCTAGAAAAGGAGAGAGGTATCTTCAGGAGGAAATTACAGCCAACATGGTCCCCCCAAGGATTCTTCTGCAGGCATTTGGGGCAGTTGATCGGAATTCTTAAATAACGCCTTCTGGATGTTATTACAGGCAGAATAATGGTTTGCCCATCACCTACCAGGCCTAAGACCTCTAGGTACAGTGCCACACAAGCTCTGGGAAAAGCGGCAAAGCCCTTTCCTACAGGGAGGGGTCTGAGAGATGACTGGGCCTGTCTGCCTAAAGAAGTCCCAAATGCCACAGGGCCTGAAAAGAAGTGTTAGCTATGCATCCTAGGAGCGATCAGATAGACTTGCCTCCTGAGACCACACAGATAAAGTAGTCAAGTCACTTGTCCAAGAATTTGGAAGAAATAAGGGAAGACAGGAGGTAGAGAAGGTACTAGACAATGACGTTCCAGGCCCAGGTTACTAAAGGAGGACCTGGGAGAAAGATAGGAGAGAGGTAACCTGAGTAGGGGCTCTCTGCTCCCCTTGAGGAACCCCGCCCAGGCAGTCACAGTACAGAGCAGCCACTCAAGAGATCCAGTCTGTCCACGCCTAGAAAGGGTCAGCTGGTGTGACAAGTTGGGTGATCACAGGTGAGGAAACTGATGACCCAGAGGGCAGGTGCTTACCCACAGACCAGGAGAGGTCCGCTGGGTTGGGTGATGGATCTGGCTCTACCTGCCTCCAAAGCAGAGTAAAATGGGTGTGTTCAGCTCAAGGGTTCAGCTTAGAAAAAAAGCATCCTTGAATGAAGAGGCCATCTGGGGTCAGACACACCAAAGATAGCACAGTTAGGACTCAGCCATCACTTTACCTAATATCCACTTGGCCCCATATTAAATGTTGGGTGAAGAGAAGAGAATGGAAGGGTTAAAATCAGACCCGTTCTCTAGATGGAGAGGCCAATTACACAAATGAAAGTGAGATCCAGAAAATCCGTAATCCCAACAGTATGCACAGGCAGGAGGTCAACACTGAACTGAGAGTCCAGGCATGTGGGATCACTGTGGACCATTAGTGTAGGATCTGAGTAGATGGAAGAGGAACCAGAGGGGTCCTCCAGGCAGGGAGTGTGGCAGGAGCAAAAACCAAGAGGTGGGACAAACACGCTGAGTTCTGGTGCTTTGATTAAAACGACCTCCCTTTCCTGAATCCTGGAATCTAGCAAGGGTCTCAAGAGTCCCACAGGTACCCTGTTTATGACAAGCAGACTGGAGACTTGAAACCATCTCTTGATGTTTCAGTGAGCAATCCAGCACCACAAGTATGGAAAGTCACACCCAGGTGACCCAGAAGAAGTCGAAAACGTAAGAAATCCCTCTGTGGTGCCAGACATTGTGAGGATCATTCTGAATCCATTATCTTGCTTATTCCTCAAAACCAGTCCTGTGGTGCAGGAGCATAATCCCATTTTACAGAGAAGTAAGCTAAGACTTGGTCAAGGGAGATATCTCGCCTGAAGCCACACAGCTAAGAAGGGCTGGAACTAGAGTCTGAGAGTGAATCTCCCATTTCCCAATTCTGTTTCACTGTCCTTAACAAACACTGGGCTTGAGTGACCACCTGTCTCACTGTGGGCTTCTTTAATAAGTCCAGAAACACCCACCTGATGTTCTTGGGATGGCCTGTCCTTCTGATTTCTGGGAAATGCTGAGGGAGGCTCCAGATGAAGGCACGGGGAATTCCTACTGCAGAGTATCTTGGAATCCATGAAGGCAAGAGTGGGGTCCATGAGACTACTGGGGTGTCCCCTGGGCTCCATCCCCCAATCCCTTCTCATCTGTGTCTATAGCCGTGTTAACCGTGACATCATCCAGTACAAGAGTGGAGTCTGTGACAGCTTGCGAGCCAAATTTTACAGCATAGCCCAGGAGGCTGGCTTCTGCCTGCAAGACAAGATGGAAATTCTCATGAAGTAAGGGCATGCATACACCCAACTTACCCAAAGGACATTTTATCCAGCGCCTACTGTGTGCCCACTAGGTGGCAGGTGCTGGGGTTGTAGCAGTAACCAGAAAGACTTCTTCCCTGCCCTCAGGGAGCCAAGCATCTCCTGGGAAATGTGGGTAGAAACTGCATCTGTAAATATAAAAGTACAAATGATAATTGTTCCATAAGAAGAGAGCAAGTGGGGAGAGAAGGGGGAGATGGAAGGAGGGAGGAGGGAGGGAAAGAGAGAAGGAGGAGGAGGAGAATAGGAAGAAGGAGGAGGAGAAGAGGAAGAAAAAAGAGGGGGAGGAGGAGAAAGAGGAGACAATGATGGCTGGGGGCATGGCTCAGATGGTAGAGAAGTTGTTTAGGAAGTGCAAGGCCCTGAGACCATTCTAGGTGGCATTCTAGGTGGCAGGAAAAGTGCATACACAGCCCCAAGGGAAGAAGGGACATGGGAACTTAAATAGGAGTGAAAAGTGGTAGCAAGGGCTGCCTTACACACAGCCACAAACGCTACTGTGATTGTGTCTCTTCTCTTCTGGCAACCCATCTACTGCCCTTCTTCTTAGTCCATTCCTTGACTACAGTGACCATCCATCCAAGGGGGGAGGCCAGGTGACCTTCTGCACTCTCATTCTTACACCTCTGTCCAGGGGTGTGGAGAAGACGAACCCTGACCTTCCCCTCTGGGAGCTCCCAGTGTAGTATAAGAGACAGACATGGAAACAGGGTACTGTCACATAGGACGATGAGGGCCAGCAGGGGGTGATCAAAATGGTCTTCCTGGAGAAAACAACTTTGCTTTAATGAGAATAGGTGATATTTCCAGGGCACCATATTAGTGTGCTCCAGAGAACCACGTACCAGTCACAGTATGAGAATTTTGTATTGATGCATCATTTATTCCTCAACCATTTTATAGTTGACAAAAGTCAGCTGCACAGAAGTGTCTCTGGTCAAATGTCTCCTAAGTGACTAAATAGTAAAGGTAGAAATCAAAACCAGAGAGTCAGGATGGAAAATTAAGAGGGGAGGGAGCTCAAAGGCAAAGCAACAGCAAAGTCCCAGAGGCCAGAGAGGACAGACACAGTAAGCCAAGGAATTTCTAGTAGCCAGGTGTGGCTGGGCCTCAGGATGTTTGCAAGATGATCAGACAAAGACAGAAGCCAGATCATAAAAGGCTTTGCTAACCCAGCAGTGGAGGTTGAACTTTACCTAGAAACTTTGATCATAAGTCAAAGCATAAAAGTCTAGTCATGATGATGAAGCTGAGCAATGTTGTAGGGACTGAATATTCTGGAACTTTAAATGACAAGTTGCTCAAAGTTATTTCTTAGTAGTAAAATGCAAAATCATTGAGCATCATAGGCAGGGGATTACCATGGTTACATTTATAATATAAATCATCCTTGAAGAGAGAATACATGCGCACAAAATCATAAGGGACTGGGGAAGAGGAATCTGCATGATTAAAGCTACTGGGTGCCTAGCAGTAAGCTTGGTACTTTACACACATCATTCAGTCTTCACCCCTGAAAGGTAGGAGCCGTGATTGTCTTCCATTTTATAAATGAGAAATCTGTGTAAATGCAGAGGTTAATTTAGTAAGAAAATTATTTCTGGACCCTGGAGAGAGCGGTATCTTCTTGTGGTAAAAGCCAAGTCATAAATTAAAAAGTTGCTGAGAGGGTTAAGCAGGACCCTCATGGAGGAAACGGTGTTTGAGTTCAGACCTCAAAGGGAAGCCAAGATGGCTCTGATTCCTCTTCATCTTTCTCACACAACCCTATAGGCGCCAAGAAGAGCGAGGTCTCCAGAAGTTCCACTCTTTCGTCCTTGCCTCAAATTTCCAAAAGGACATAGCGAAGATGAGACACCAAGTCTCAGTAATGAAAGGGGACGCAGAAGAAATTGCAGACCACTGGTAAGAACCTGAGAACCAGAAAAGATGGACCCTGAGAAGGGAAGTGGTATTATCACCGCATTGCAGTTAAATCCGTTATCCTATGAGGCAAAGAGAAACAGCATCCCCAAATTGCTATAGTCACCAACAGCATTGTGCCAAACAGTCCAAATCCGGAGCCCAGTGGGGGAAGAACCTGTCGGTCTCTGAACCAGGCATCAGCTATCCTGTCTCCATACTTACCTTCTGCTTAGTTCAGACCCACAAATAAGGAGAACCAACTTGGTAGCCCCCGTAGCAGAGCGAGACATGCAGTAAGCCAACCTAAATATCTCTACAAATTCTGAGGTCTGTGAGGTGATCCCTGCCCCCCCCCCAAATAACTTAATTCTTTGAGGATATAAAACCAAGTAGGCACATCCTAGGAACATGGTGCCTCAGCCCAGGGTGATGACACACAGTAACAAAAAGCAACATGGTAAGTTTTGGTGTTCTGTTGCACAGTGAGCTGACTGTAGTTAACAGTATTGTATATTTCAAAATGAGGGGAAGAGAGAATGCCGAATGTCCTCACTACAAAGAAATGATAAGTGCTTCCGTGGGTATCTAAATATCCTGATTGGATCATTAGGCATCATACATAAGTGTTAAAATGTCACACTGTATACCCCACCAGCAGTACAATTACTATGTGTCAATTAAAAGCAATACAAGACTATTTTTTAAAAAGAAAATACAAACTATGAAAAAAATATGAATTGAGTGCCCAGTAAATGTCAGATAGCCCTAAGAAAATTCTCCTATCTCAAAAAAAAGAAGAAAATTTCACAAATTATTTCTTTTATTCCCCCTTCCCAAAATCCTGAATGGTGCATATTAACCCTCATTTCACAAAGAAGCAGGCTCAGAGAAGTCAATTCAGTTGTCCAAGGTCACACTGCTAGGAAGTGGTGAATTTAGGAGGGAAGCCCCTGTCTGGCCCAGGATCTATGCACTCACTTGGAATTCAGAACTGGAGTCTAATGATGGAGTCTGTGATGTCACAAACCCCATTCCACAGGAGGACTAAATAAGATCAAATAATAAGATGGGAAGATTGAAAGATTCACCAGGTATCTACCCCATGACATTAATAATGTGGAAGAGGAGCTTCCTCTTCCCTGGGGCCTTAGCAGAGTGGCAGGACCATCCATGCTGTCTCCCTCTTTCTCAAAAGCAGTATCTGATGCTGAAGTTCCACGAGGCTCTCAAGGGGACCTCTCTCCTCCCCTCCAAAAAGGAGAGAGGGAGTTATAAGCTGACTCCTGTAGTGGCATTACCATGGGAAATTAATGCTGATCCTCCACAGTGGGACTCAGCCCTCTCTCCAATGGTGGAACTTCTGGAATCATTGTGAGGAAAGTGACTGCCCCTCATTGTACCATTATGGCTAAGTCAAATGAACCACAGCTTAACAGCCATGCTGAGCTGTAACTCTTCATTCATCCAGTCTTTCAAATAGTAATTATTGAGCACCCACTGCAAGTTAGGCACATTATTTAGGCATGGGATCCTGAATAACTCAGGCTAAGTGTCTGTTCTCATGGAGATTTCACTCTACACAAGGAGATATGGATAAATACGTATATATGCATACACACACATATATACACACAAACACATATATACATATATCAGCATAAAGCAATATAGTAACCCAAAATGTTTGATGGATGAATTTTAAATTTTTCCACAATGGGCACATATATAACAGAGGGACGGTGGTACGTTTTAAAGACATGCCATGTCCTACCTTAACTAAGCCCTGACCGCATCTGAACCATCCGTTTAGGTTAGACCTAAGTAAGGTAGGTTAGAACCTACCTGTTCCTACCTTCTCAATGGTTCATTCCCAGCCTACCCTTGCACTCTGTCATGACCCTGAAACACAAGCTGTGGATTGAGGTTGCTCATTACCAGGGAGTTGAAAATACTCACATACACAACCATCATCATCGTGTCTGTAAGGTAGGCGCTGCCTGCATCCTGGAAGACATCCTATGGAGGTGTCCACCCAGGCCTGATTAATTCTAAGAGGAGCTTCCGACCCTAATGTCCCCCTTTTCCTACTAATTTGTCACATTGCTTGCTTGACAGAAAAACTATAAATGCATCCTTTGAAAGCACACCCTTAATTTGTTTTCCAATGAAATACAATTCATGCTCCAGGTTTCCCAACCTCTAAAAACCAAGACTCGCCTGAGCTGTAGGCCATGAACAATTTAGGATGGGGGAAAGGCCCCCAGATAGAGCCTTATGCTGCCTAAAGACATCCCATGAGTGGTAGAAAGAGAAAGTTGAGGAGGACCCAAAGGGCCCAGCTCCCCCTCCCAGTATCTCCCTAACTGGTCTTCTCCTCTTGGAATCAAAGGTACTTTGATCTGCTGTCCAAGCTCCCTGAGGATTTGAAGAACTTCCGCCCTGCCAAAAAGATCCTGACAAAACTGCAGAAGTTTGGGGAGAACCTGGACCTGAGAATCCGGCCCCATGTCCTCCTGAAGGTGCTGCAAGATCTGAGGATTTGGGAGCTGTGCTCCCCCGACATTGCCGTGGCTATCGAGGTAAATGCTGTCCCCCTCTCCCAGACATACAACAACTTAGGTGCCCTCATCCAGTCGTTTCTCAACTCCCAGCCAGTGAGCAAGAGATGCAAAGGCCCCTTCCTCCATGGAGCTCGTGTTCTAATAGGACAGGGACGGTCCCATGACCTTGGTGGTTCAACTCCAACTCCAAGGGACACTGGCGTCTACAAACATGGCGCCCCCTCGAATCTCAGAGGCTTTGAGGAGACATAAATAAATGGACAAACATAATAACAGCACTCCAAATCTTGCAACCGCAAGTGAGTTCCACAGACCCACAGTAAAGACTCACCTGGGTGCTTAGGAGAAATGCAGAATCTCAGTAAGGTGCTGGTGAGGACCTTACTACTTGGGAGGCTGAGCTCAGGAGGATCATGGTTTGAGGCCAGTTCAGGTAAATACTTCACGAGACCCCATCTCCAGAATAACTGGAGCAAAACATGTTGGAGGCTTGTCTTAAGTGGTAGAGCACCTGCCCCCGTAAGCATGAAGCCCTGAGTTCAAACCCCAGTCCCACCAAAAGAGAGAGAGAGAGAGAGAGAGAGAGAGAGAGAAATGCAAAATCTCAGGCTCCAAACCCCATCTACCAACTCAGAATTGACATTGCAATGATATCCCAGGTTTATTATCTGCACAACAAAGCTAGAGGCCCTCTGGTTCAAAGTAAGGGGGACCTACGTTAACTAAGGTAACTGGGGAAGGTGACTTTTAAGCTGAGACCTGAGAGGTGAGAACTCAGAATCACATAGAGAAGGGGAAAGAGCAGGTCAGGATGAAGGGATAGTGTGTGCAAAGGCTCCAAAGCAGGACATGACTTGACTTGTTGGAGGAACTCATTGAACATCAATGGGTGCAGCAGGAAGTGAATGGGAAGTGCCTAAGTCAGCCTGTGCAGACCTGGGAAGGTCAGGGTAAAGATTTCAGCCTCTATCTCATGGATGCTGAGGAGCCACTGATGGCTTTCAGTAGTGTTCACCATCACCACCAGAAGTTCCTAGAGCTCTGTTCCCTTAGGCAGCAGTGGGAAGGACTTTGTAACAAGGGGCTAATAGGTGTTTATGGGGCATCCTTAATTTTATCAGATACATTAATAGGGCCTTTGATGCCCCCCTCAATGGAGGGTTCCTCAGGCTAGGCAGGCTTTGGGGATCGTGGCAGTTTCTTGTCAGGTTGGTCCTTCCATAGGATGACCTGTGCCATAGGTGGCGTGTGCCCAGGAGCAAGGTCATAAGCTGGGGAGGGGTGACCCTGTGGACTAATCAGAAGTACAGAATCCACTCCCCACACCCTGTGAGGCACCTGTAGGGAAAACTTAGCAGGCTAGGCCAGAAATAACTTGAGGCAGCTGTGTCTACCAGTTATGGGATCTAGCTCCCACCCACCAGTTATAGGGGTTCATGGAAGAGGCAATGCTGAGTGGGTAAGAAGAAAGAGGTGATTTCAGAGCTCCAAATACTAGAATTTAGCATGCTCTTCTGCCAGAACTTTTGATAACCAGCCCATGGGGGAGGAGGGATCCTGAATCAAGTCTATTTGAAACACTACATTGTGTGTGTCTTAAACCTTTTCCTAGAAAGCAAGCCCAGAGCTGTCATCAATTCTCAAAGGAGTCAATGAACCAAAAAAAGTTTAAGGACAAATGACTTTTTAAAAAGATTATCAAGAAGTAGGAAAGAGAAAACAATGCACCTGGCTGGGGTTTTCTCCCTTCCTCCAATTTCCTTGGGTCAGCAGCAACAAGAAGGGTTTAAAATTAGCCTACTGAACCAGGACGCTAGAGAGAGTGTCCCTTTTCTCAAAGAGACCAGCTCAGCCTGATGATCCAGGCTTTGTGAATGCTTCCTAGCTGGGGACATACTGAGGTTGTGAGTCTCAGTTACACACCTCCTGGGATCTTGAGGGAAGGTAAGGGAGGGTAGTGTCTGTCTTTCAGACCAAATTCAGAGGTTGACACTATATGTAACCCACAGTTTGTTAGAGAACATGTCATCCATATGCCTCAAGAGGATTACATCAACTGGCTGCAAAGCCGGATCAATATTCCTATCAGGCCCCACAGCACCCTGATGTAATCTGGGCCTGGGTTGACCAGCTATCGCTTGGAGAAGAGCAAGCAAGCCAACACTATGTTCCTGAGTCCTGCCTATGTTCGTGCTTCCTGCCTACTCCTACAGATGCCTGATATGATGGAGTAAGATCATCTGAAGGCTGACTTTTGGAAACATCCTAGAGACAGATATTCCCACATGACCCTCCACTCAATTTCTCTGCCCACTCCAATCTCCCAGTCTCTGTTTATTGGTTCAGCCTGACTCTACCTACTTTTCCAGATTCATTCACCCTATTCTTTTTCCAAAAATTCTGGATAATAAAATTGATCTGGATATTTGATGTCTCTAGCTGGGAAAGTGTTGGAACTGTGGAATTTGGGTGTGGTACTCAGATCCTAATAATAACAACGGAAGTCATTATTGAGCTTTTGTTATGCACCAAACCCAGTGCTGGGTGGTTTGCCCATGTAGCAGCATTTAAATTTCATAATAACTTGGTTAAGTGGGCATTGATGATGTTCTCATTTCACACCATTGGGGCCAGAATATATTTCTCAATTAGATAGATAGTTAGATGATAGATAGATAGATAGATAGATAGATAGATGATAGATAGATAGATGATAGATGATAGATCAATCTACATACATGATATTATATATTGTTTTGTATAGATGGATAAATGGATGGTTGGATGCTTGGATGGATGGGCAAATGGATAGTTGGGTGAATGAATGGACAAAAGGAAGGGAGGAAGGAAGGGAAGGAGAGAGGGAGGCAGAGAGGGAGGGAGGGAGCAAGGAGGGAGGGAGGGCTCATCCCCACAAGTAATGGTGTTCAAGAAAATCTTAGCCATTACCTTTTGACCTCTTGTGTCATCTTGGTCTTGTGCTCGTCTACATTCTTAAGCTAAAAGGAAGCTGTAGGCCTTTTAACTCTCACATGATTGCAAAACTGACCTAACAATTGAACAACTGGACTTGGTTTGCAGTAATGGCAAGAGTATCAGAACATTGATGTGGGCTGGGCTCCAGCATCTCTCCATGGTGATCCAGAAGTGGGAGCAGAGTTGAATTGGTATTATTATTATTATTGTAACTAACATCTCACTCATCCATTCACCTATGAATCATGTACTCATTCAATGAATATTTATCAAGATCCCAATATGCGCCAACCAAATTCTAGGTGCTGAGGAGGCAGCAGTGAAAAAGGCTGACAAGATGCCTGCTCTCATAGAGTCGCATAGAGACAGACAAATCAACAAAATGTGAATGGGGGAAATAGAGGAATTATGTGATGTCACACGTCTGTCTATGTAGAGGCCCTATTCAAACATGATGCCTTCACAAGCTGTAAAGATGAGATGCAGTTCATGAGGAGAGGGCAAATTTTAGACACCCTAAAAATCTCTTCATTAAATAGGAATTTGAGTGAGATGGAGCAGAAGAAAAAGGGGGAAGAAAGGGATGACAAGGATGAAGAGAAAGAAGGAGGATGGGGAGGAAGAAAAGGGGAAGAGGAAGAAGGAGGAGGAGAGGAGGAGAAAGGGAGCAGGAGGAGTGAGAAGCAGGAGGAAGAAACTAAGTAGCGCAGTAGTAAGAGACCTGGGAAGAAACCAGCCCAGGAGGAGTTCCATGGGAGGCCTGACTAAAGGATCTCTAAGATCTACAAGGCAAACCAAGTCCCACTTCATCGCTTTGACTTCAGTAATTTCTGCTTCACACCATGTCTCCTGTGGGAACAAGGCTTTCAGGAAATAAAAGAGTTGTCTTCTGCATCTGGGTCTGCTTGGGCCCAAAGAAAAGGCTTGAGAGACTCAGAACCCAAATACAATAAGCGGTTTAGCAGAAGCCAGACGTCAAAGCTTGACTGAGTGATTGCTATCACACGAGCTCTCTAGATTTTCAAAAATCATGAATGAACATTTGGCTTCCCACTAAATATAGTGCAGAGAATCAGCCAAATGGACGTATATCTTAAATGCCAGGCTACCGCAGCTGATATTAAATTACACTACAGAGTAAGGGCAGTGGTGCCCAATTAAAGTAAGTACAGGAAGATCCCAGGAGGCTAAAAGGAGCACTAAATCATACTTGAGATGTCACAAAAGGCTTTCGGGAGGAGGCGCTGATGCCTTTAAGGTGAGTAGGAGTTACTCAGAGAAAGAAGGGTAGGCAGGGAAGGAAGGATTTTGCACATGGGAGAACCAGCATGTACAAAGGCCTAGAGACAAAAAGAAATTTGATTTGTCAATCAAGAAGCTAAAAACACAAATTCAACAGGATTATATTCCAGGCTGGAAGTACAGAGGATAGCAAGAGAGAGGCTGGGGAGGGAGGCAGAAGTCAGACTTTTAGAAGCTATGAAGTTTGGACTTCATCCTCCTAGCAATAGGGAGCTATAGAGGGATTATGAACAAGGAAATAATGAGATTTACCTTCAGAAGAAAAAAAAAAAGGCAGGGAGAAAGCAAGGAGGTAAGATGAGGCTATAGCTATAATTGTGGGGACAACCATGGCAGGGCAGATGAGGAGAGAGAGAAAAAAAACACTGAAAGGACATTTAATCAGTAGAAATCACAGAAGGTGGTGAGGTAGATCACAGCAGGAAAAGGAGAACAGGCGAATCAGGAATCGTGGGCAGAGGGTGATGCCCTTAAGGTAGGAGAGGAAGAAGAGGAGCTTTGGAGAAGGGAGAAGGGAGGTTTTAACCACAAAGTCAGAGATGCCAGAGGGGCTGGCGAGTGGAGGGAGGTAGAACACGGGAGAGAGGGTGGCACTGGAAACAGGAAAGTGACATCAACATCCCAATGGGTCAAGATGGTGAAAGAAGAAGTGAACAGAGAGGCAAGAGGAAAGGAGAGAGGGAACCCAAGACAGAGGCACAAACGCATGGAACCACGGCACACGCGGCCTTTACTGAGGGCTGACCCGTGTGTGCCCCACGCTGTGCAAGGTGCTTTGTGTGCTCATCTCATTCTGCAAAGTAGATGCAATGGAAATGCCAAAGGATGTTTTGCAATTTTTAACTTAAATGTATTTTTAACTGATACATGAAGACAGAAAATTTTACTGTGTGATGCTTTTATACATGTATACATTGCTAGTGTTCAAACCAGGGTAAACGTACCTATCTCTTATCTGTCTCGTCTTTCTTTCTTTTGTATTTTTTAGACAAGGTCTCATTATGTCTCAAACTCAGATCCTTCTGCCTCAGCGTCCCAAGTGCTGGGATTACAGGCATGAACCACCATGCCTGGCTCACTTATCAAACATTTAGAAATCTTTTCTTCAAGTTGTTTTTTTTTTAAATATACAGTACATGCTGGGTTTTATAGTCACCCTAGTGTGCAGTGTCACACAGCACTTCATATTGCTATCTAAGTAACTATGACTTAGTTCTTGCCACTGAACCCTGCCTCCCCATCCACCGATCCTCCCTGGTTCCCCACACCTCATTATTAGCATACAAGGAGGGCATGAAAATTGCCTTGCCTTGGGTATTGTGCCCAAGGAAAAGCTCTACGTTTGCACTGTATCCACCGTCCTCAAAGTGACTCCATTATTTTATTTGATGCCCACAGCATCCCTCTTGAAACTTAAAGTAGTTTTCTGGCAGTTCCCTAGCAGGTACATGACAGAGCCAAGTCTACTCCCTGTTTGTGAAAGACCGAAAACCCTGAAATCACAACACTTATTCATTCACTCTCCTATCTAGCACTTTCTGAGCCTATTTTTCAGAGCTATTGCGCCACCTAGAGGTGTATATTAGTATTACTCTTCCTCCATTCCTTAACCCAAAATGTGACCTTCCTGGCAGAAAGGCAGCCACTGTTAACACTAACAAGACCTTCTCTGCCTGGATAAGGAGTGGTTTATGCAAACAAGGGAAGGTATTTTATTGCTAAGATATTTTGGGGAGTAGGGGCAGCCACACATCATCTAAAAGAGAGACAGGGAAGAATATTTTTCCAGTGAGCCTCTTCATCAAAATCCTAATCAAGCACCTACCACGTGCCTGGTCCCCAGAAATCGCCATCCCCATGCTCTGAACAAGTCACCTGAGTGTTTCTCATGAGAGTTTTTGTGGAGTTTTGTTGCTGTTGTTGCTTGGGTGGTGGCTGGAGTTTGAATTCCCCACCTTGCACTTGCCAGGCAAAGGTTCTGCACCTCGAGCCATGCCTCCATCCCTTTTTCAGGCAGGGCTTTTTGCCTGGTCCAGCCTGGACCGCAGTCCTCATACCTAAGGCCTTCCACATAGCTGAGACCACAGGTACCTACTGCCACACCTGAGATGGGGTCTTGCTAACTTTTTGCCCAACCTGGCCTCAAACCATGATCCTCTGGATCTCAGCCTCCTGAATAGCTAGGATTACAGGTGTGAGCCACCATGTGCCCTAGAGAAACTCTTTCAGTAAGAAACCAGATAGTGAACATATTCTTTTATACATGTAGTTCTTTTAAAAGTGTCAAAAAAAAAAAACCTTCATAGATTGGAGGTCCTAGAAAAGGAAATCACAGGCCAGATTTTGGCCCTGCTTGGGGATACGTTTAAAGATGGAGAAGAATTTTCTAGTCTTCTCCAGAAAGAGAGGGCTAATAAAAACTAGCATGGTAAATATTTAGACAAAGGGATTTTTGCATTATTCGTAATATTTCTGTCTTTTGGGTAGAAAAAGGATGTATGCATAGGATAAAAATTCAAGCAGTGCAAAGGAATATTAAATAGTAAGAGTTCTTCCTCTCTCCAGCTCTCTGACCCCAGTCCCATTTAGAGAGACAGTCACACTATGCCTAGTAACTTGGGTGCATGTGCAAAGCAAAAGCATTTTAACTAATTAACTGACTAGAATGAGCATCTAGTGTGTGCTAACCATATGCCAGTCATTGCTCTAAGTGCTTTGTATTTAAATCTTAGTTTATCCTCACAACAGCTCTATGAAGAAGGTATTGGTCTGATCCACTTTTTTTTTTTTTTGGTGGGACTGAGGTTTGAACCCAGGGCTTCACACTTACAAGGCAGGTGTTCTACCACTTGAGCCACACCTCCAGTCCATTTTGCTTTGGTTATTTTGGAGATAGAGTCTCACAAAGTATTTGCCTGGGCTGGCCACCAACTGCAATGCTCCTGATTTGAGCCTCCCAAGTAGGTAGGTGTGAGCCACTGCACCCAGCTACTGATCCCAATTTATAGTGGAGGAAACTGAGATTTTTTTTTCTATCAGACATAGTGAACCTAGTATGCAAACTCTTGCACTGATTTGTTATGTTGGTGATAGTTTTACTTCCTATCTCCAGACTTTATATGAGAGGAAGGTGGCTAAAGTATCATACTAGTGTATTGGAACCACCATCCCTTCTTCACAATTATTTTAATGGATCCCAGATCAGAGAGGTCCTAGACCAAAAGTTGCAACCCACACTCAGGAATGCCATCAGGATAAAAGCCAAAGGTAATGTTAAGACAACGCCAACCTCACTTCCTCTATACCCAGTCTGCTCATTTCAGTTCTTAAGCCTCATAAGCACGGCTGAGATTTAGTGTCCTTTCCTTTTTGGGGACTTAGAGATTGCCAGGAGAAGCTATATGCAAATAATGTGTAGTAAGGGTTTAATGAAAATGTAATTTTTCTGAGTGTCTTGTGCCTGGTGCCATATCAATAATGCATTTAGTGGTCAAATCCTGGTAATCACCCTGTGAGGCTTATTCCACTTACTAGTGACAAAAATTTGGAGCCAAACAAGGTGACGTGGCTTGACCAAGTGACACACCTTCAAGTGATGTATCCAAAATTCAAAATCCTGTTTGTCTCAATCTGCAAAACTGCTTTCCCTCCATTACCCTACCCATCTACTTATGTACATGCTTTTGTCTAGGAGTTCAAGGTGGTCATATTTTTGTGGGAGTAATAATAAAGAAACAATAAATTTTTATTAGTAATAATACATTTTAAAAGCTACTTACATGTCTTGAAGTATGTTAGCATGTGTTAGCTCTGTGTGAGCTTCAAAGCAGTCCTCTAAGAAGTACAAAACAGATCTTACAGGTTGCGTGGTTTCATTTATTTGTCTTATTTTTTCTCTGTCCTTACATTTTAATTTTACATCTCTTAAACAACATACAGTTGGGTCCTGTCATTTTATCAATTCTTATATATTAATATTTTAATTGGAGTATTTGAAGATATGACACAAGTAACTTGTGACTTGGACCAGGCCAGGCCCTGCAACTCTCAAGCTTTCTCTAGCACACTAGCTTAGGAGATGGAACACAGGAATTATATAAGAGCACCCTGTGGTGACAGTCCTTATAGTTCTACTCTCAAGATAGATTTCCCCTCTTGATTTTCTTACCTGTCTCTCCAATAGATGTAGTCTTCATAAGGGCAAAGATGGCAACCACTTTTTTCATGAGTTTTCCCAGAATCTATCATATGGCTCCTGGCACCAACTGAAGAGATGGATGGATGGATGGATGGATGGATAGATGGGTGGAGGGTTGAGTAGATGGATGAATGTATGGGTGGGTAAGTGGATGGATGAATGGATAGATGGATGGATGATGGATGGATGAATGGATGACTATATAGTTGAATAGATGGATGGATGGTTGGATGGATGGATGGATAAATGGGTGGAGGGTTGAGTAGATGGATGAATGTATGGGTGTGTAAGTGGATGGATGAATGGATAGATGGATGGATGATGGATGGATGAATGGATGGCTATATGGTTGACTAGATGGATGAATGGTTGGATGGATGGATGGATGGATGGATGGATAAATGGGTGCAGGGTTGAGTAGATGGATGAATGTATGGGTGCGTAAGTGGATGGATGAATGGATGGCTATATGGTTGAATAGATGGATGAATGGTTGGATGGATGGATGGATGGAAATGGGTGGAGGGTTGAGTAGATGGATGAATGTATGGGTGTGTAAGTGGATGGATGAATGGATAGATGGATGGATGATGGATGGATGAATGGATGGCTATATGGTTGACTAGATGGATGAATGGTTGGATGGATGGATGGATGGATGGATAAATGGGTGCAGGGTTGAGTAGATGGATGAATGTATGGGTGCGTAAGTGGATGGATGAATGGATGGCTATATGGTTGAATAGATGGATGAATGGTTGGATGGATAGATGGATGGATGGATGATTAGGAGGGAAACCAAGAAGAACCATAATCAGAGTTATGCTCATCATGGTTCTCCAAATTCCTATTGCCTTCTGAGAAATGCAAATGTTCATGAGTATGGCATATAAGTGAGATTGTCCTTCCTGGAAATGATGGGGCTGGTGGTATAAAAAATAAGCTCACAGCCTAGTGTTCTTAGGCAAAGCCAGCACAAATAGTTTCTCCGTTGGCCCTCCAGGTTGTTGAAGGTAGCACTGAGCCATTCCTATACCATAGACTTTTAAACGCAGAAGACCTGCCTTTCAGAGATTTGTAATATGAAATGATACAGCCTCTCATTGTCCAAGGCAACTGAGTCTGGATTTTCTGAAGCTGAAAGCACTCAGAGAAACCCAGAACAATAACCTTCTCACTCTCTTCCCCTAACCAACATCTGTTGCTTCAGTAGTCATTTGAATGAAATCCAGATTGGTCATATTAAAGGATGCACAAAAAGGCAGCAGTGTGTCTTGCAAATGACAAAATTAACTCTTCCAAAACCCTTCCAGGAATGTGAAACTCAGGTCATCAAGGAGTTGGGGATAGGGCAGAGGACATGATGTAGTACAAGGCCTTTCATGAGACAGACACTTCATTCTCAAAGTTCCAAGAGTCTAGGTACAGAGGTGGAAGAGAAAAACTGGGGGAAGGGGGACAGTAGGAGAGAGGAGGTGGTGGGAAAAGGGTGTAGGAGGGGTGAATAGGTGCAAATACTGTGCACATATGTATGTAAATGCAAAAACCATACCTGTTGAAACCATTCCAGGAATGGGGCCTAAAGGAGATCTCTGAAGGGGGTGAATTCAGGTATGATATATTTGATACATTGTAAGAACTTTTGTAAATGCCACAGTGTACCCATGTCCAGCACAATTCATAAATATATATATATATACTGGCAGTTGGGAGTGATTTTCAGCACTGATTTTTAAAAAGTGTTCAGTGAAACAGATACATGAAGGAAGTAACAAATTGTTCAAATTGAATAGAGAAAAAATCCTGGAGGAGCAAAGGGAGAGGCGGTTGAAATTTGGTGGGCAGCAGGTAGGCAATTCATGGATGTTCATAGAATGATCCAGATGAGATCTTGACATCTACCTGAGCTTGAGTATTTATTGAGTACCTACTACACGCCAAGCCTGTGAGAGATGCTAAAGGTATAAAGAGAGCCTCTGTCTTCCAGAAGTCTGCAGAAGGATTAGCCAGAGGTGTTATCACGCGGCTAAGCCAGGAGGTTTGGATGTCAGATTGCTGCATGACCTCAGGAAGTGTCTTCACTTCCGTGTATCTCGTCTGTCAAATTGGGATACTGCTAAAGAGCCCATGAGAAAACCTGTATAAAGCATCCAGATCACAGTAAGAACTCGGTATACATTAGCAATGATGACAACGGAGGTGGCAACAGAGAAAGTGGTGCAGATGGAGCACACAGAAAGCCACCTCTCCGATCTGGCAAGTCAAGGATAGTGCATCAGTCAACCTTGACATACACGCAATAGGATCTGATTCTGACTAATTTGACCCTGAGTCTTTACATCACTGTCTGAGAACGTGACGATCTGATTGCAAAGCCTAGGTCACATAACCACATCCCAGCTGCAAGAAAGGCTGAGAAAGCAAGTGTCTGGCCTTTTCAACTTTTACAATAAGAGGAATATTATTATCATAGCATGAAAAATTCCCAAGGAAAGGAATATGGATTCCAGTCACCAAAAAGAAAAAAGCATCCTCTAGAAAGGATTTCTGCCGGAAGGAACAGGTGGGTTGAAAGCAATCCACATGTAACATTTTACCAATGAAGAAACTGAGGCACAGCTTTGGGAAGAAAGTGTCTGAGAATAAGAAGCAATAGGACTCAGGAAGAGACCCCCATAGGAGGCTTCTGATGGAGTATGGGAAGAAAAGGCTGGAAGCCTCAGCCAGAACTGCTGGCAGCTGAAGAGAAAGTGAATAGTGGACCACGGTTAATTTTCAGACCTGGGAAGAAATTGGGATCCAGAATGTAGGAGTGTTGTGTAATAAAGAATTTGTCTGGCCTTTACTCCCAGTTCCTGGGAGGAGTCTCTAAACCCTTAGAGTTCCCAAGAGACAGAAGTATCTTTGCTATTCATTGTAGATCTCTGGGGCTACCCCAGAGATCATGCTGATGAGGTGACCCATGGGAGACCCCCTAGACAGCTTTATGTTGGGGGCTGGTCATGCCAGAAAGATAAACCTGTTATCAGATGGCTGGGGCTTTGAACCCATTGGTTCTTCTGCCCTCCGAAGGAAGAAGGAAGGCTATAGATCAAGTTCAATCACATGGTCAATTATTCAATCAAGCATTCCTACATAATGAAGCCTTAATTTAAAAAAAATTCAAAAAATATAAAAAATAAAACAACCTCTGAACACTCAAAGCTCAGCTGAACTTCCTGTTTGATAATCATACATCAAGGTGCTGGGAAGGTGACACACCTTGAGGACATGATAGCTTCATGTTAGGGACCCTCCCAGACCTCACCCTTTAAAACTCTTAATTCAGGTAATCTTGAGTTATGCGAATTGTTTCAGTGATTTTTTTTGGACATGAGAAGTTAGTGGGAATTCCTGAATTATGCCCAGTTGGTGCGAAGTATAGGTGACTTAGGGACTTCTCAAACTGTGGGTAGTGTCTTGAGGGCATTCTTGTGGGGGACTGTGCCCTTGACCTGTGAAAATTGACCTAACTCTGGGTAGTTAGCATCACAGTTGCATTGCAAAGAGAAAGCTCTAATCCAGCCAAAGGAACATATCCTTCCAATCCTGCCTGTGGTTGAATCTCTGGCAAGACAAGTCCTAATTCCAAGGTGGAAAACATGTGGTTTGTGCCTGTCCACTCCTTCTTCTTTAGATAACAACCCCCATGACCTTTCTGTCATTCATTGTGATTGGGCCGTGTTTCAGTCTAGTGACAGGCACGGTCATGTGATCAACACCTCGTCAGTCCAATCATTGCATTCCCTGGGCATAGCAAAAGGATCAGGAAGGGACATGGAATAACTCAATGAATTTCGATTCCTGAACTTCTGTTGGAACTGGGAGAAAGAATAGGGGCTTCTTTCAGACATCTCTCTTTCTCTCTCTCTCTCTCTCGCTCGCTCTGACTTATTCAATAAGATAAAATAAATCCAAGACTTCTGGGAGTCACCACACACAGATATAGCCAACAAAGAAAGGAAAACAAAGTTGAGAAATGCACCAAGAGAGATCAAGTCTTGGTTGCATTATTTAATCACCTGGATCTAGCTGCATCTTCAAACGATTCATTTTGAGGAGCTTAACTCAGACTCCTTCGCTTGCAACAAAAGATGCCTAATTAATGCAGTAGAAGAGTGCAAAGGGATCTGTGCATGAGCATAAACAAATGCTAGACACTGTGAGGAAGACCCCTTCCTCTAACAGGACTGGTGAGACAGCAGAGGAAGAGTCTATCATCAGAGAAATCATGCAGGTAAAGCTAAGAGAAAATCCTGAGTTAAATCCACAACATCAATCAAGAGAAAAGGGAGAGGATAGGAACACAGATGTTTTATCACTCAGTTTTACAGCAGGTGTGAAAGTGCCAATTTGGATTTAAAAGAGCATGAAGCTAGTGCAAAATGGGGATTGCTACCAAAGCCAACCCTCATGTATCTGCCACTGTGAAAAGAGGTGCTGGTAAGTGAATTTCCTTGCTCAATGGTCTCCAAAGTGGAGGGAGTGCGTGAGATGGTCTATTAGGGAGTGGGAGAAAGTTTTAGAACTGTATTTATTGCTATCTTAGGAAAAGTGTATTTTAAGCTGTCCTAGTAGGGGATAGCAAAGGCATTCTCTTCTCATTCTCATTCTTACTTCCAATAAGGAAGTCTTATTCCCTTAATCTACAATGTCTCTCCTTTAAAAATCTCTGCCATGCTTTTTCCAGAGCATGGAGTGTTTCTGTGAACTTGGCGTTGCTTTCTCTGTATCCTAGCAATGCAGTCAGATACAGGAGGACGTATAACCTGTCCTTCACTCAATGGCCCCAGACAACTGCTTTTCTAATTTTCTCTTGCTTGGCTCTCCAGCTTATCTCTCAGCAAAATTGATGTTGTCAAGAGAGACGATATGCCAAATTTGCTCAAGACAAAGTTACATAGAATTTTTTTGCATACTCAACTAAAATCGGGCCATCAAAGTGCAGATTCCCTGCTCTTAAAAACTGTTATGCAAGCTGTTTTTCAGGACACAGGTGCAGAACTCTAGGATCTGACCTAAAATGACCTTGAGAGCCTGGAGGAAACAAAAATCTCCCAAGAGTAGAACCTTGAAGAATGAGAAAGGGGCCTCAGAGATCTAGAGCAGAAGTGAGGAGTACAGTCAACACTGCAGGATGGACATGAATAATAGTGGGATCTGAAACTCCCCATTTATAGCCAGTTATAGCCCCTTACCCTGGATTGCTTAAATTCCTAGCTACTGGCAGTAAGGGGGTTAGATTGCACCATGCCTCCTGAGTAAGCCTCCTGTCTCATAGCCCACTTACTATCAAGCTCTTATTTTTTTGCAAAAAAACCTGGTGCTACAGTACTGGTTTCTTTGCATGTCATGTAGTAAATCGTTGCTTGGTGTCATAACTCCCACTATGGTTTTATTTTATCTAAGAAGGGAGTGTATTTTGTTTTGTTTGATTGTTTTTTTCAGTGCTGGAGATGGAACCCATCATGGTAAGCAGTGCTGTACTGCTGAATTACATCCCCAGCCACACAACTCCCAGTTTAATGGTTACATTTCTACTGGCTGAGACTTCTAGGAAGTCTAATGGCCGCCCACCTGAGTTAAAGAACAAGACGCAGGGCTCTGGAGGCTCTGTGCTTATTCTAATTATCTCTCTCCCAGCTCAGATAATGAAAAGAGTTGAGGCTTTAGAGATCAAATAAGCAAATAATTCACCCCTGACCATTTTTACTCGAGTGACACAGAGACATCACCATCCAACCATACTAGAACAGGCAGCTGGTCTCACTTGTAAGCAGTCCTGGTTGGGGACACAAGGGAGAAATTTACCAAAATGATAAATTTGATGCTCTTTTCTCTTTACATAAGAACTTGTCAGAGGATTTCATGGCACACCCAGCAACTTGAGGTCCTTTGAAATGTGGTCCATTTGCAAATATTTAAACTATTTTATCAGTTGCATAAGGCAAACGCACGTTCCTCCTCAACTCTTCTTCAAGTCAATTTTTTGTTTCCACAAAACTTACAAATGAAGGAGAACTGAGTACGGCTACCCAAGAAGTGGACAAGATGGCAGTAGATTCAGTCCTCTCTTCTGGAGTCTCAGTGTAATAAGTAAAATCTATAAAATGAGACAGATAGATGATGAGAGCTCCAAACCTACATTTATACCAAGACCAAGCAAATAATAACAAAGGAGATCGGGTATAATATAATGTGTTTCCTATTTAACAGGCATTGAGTGAGAAAGGCAGTAGGAGCAAAGGGATGGATAAACCATGGTTCTTGCTCTGGTGAATCACTTATAAGGGAAGTTACACACAGATGGTGAATTAGTCAGCTTTCCACTATCATAACAAAATACCAGAGAAAAATCAGCTTATACAGATGAAAGGGTTGCTTTGGCTCATAGTTTTGGAATTTCAGCCCATGATCAATTGGTCCTGATTTGGGAGGCCTATGGTGAGGCAGCACAGCAAGGTAAGGAGTGGGCAAAGCTACTCACTTTATAGCATGGAAGCGAAAAGAGAAGAAATGGAGGGGCTGGGGTCCCACTGTTTCTTTCAAGGGCCCACCCACAATGATCTGAAGGCCCCACATCTTAAACTCTCACCACCTCCCAGGAGCACCATAAGCAGGGAACCAAGCCTTTAAATACATAGTACTTTGGAGGACATTCCAGATCCCAACTACAGCAGACACTCACCTACAAACATATGTTTAAAGTACCATATGAACCCATAGGAGGGCTGGACTAACTCCTCAAAAATGAACCCTGGAAGTTTTTAAAAGAAGATAATCCAGTTGGGTCTTAGAAAAGTTTTCTAAGTGGAGAAGGAAAGAAGGGTAGAGAAAGCTGACTGGGCAAAGGCCTAGTAACCATGATGCATTTGAAGGGAAAGAAAGAAGTTTGTTAGGACCACACATGAAGAGATTGTGGGAAGACAGTCTAGGAGAGTGATAGGAACCCAATCACAAAAGACTTTGTGGACTTCATGTTGTAAAATGTTAAGAGAACTGGCGATGTGTACATTTCAGAATGTTCGCTCTGTCCATGGAATGGAGAATAGTACCAAGATGGTAGTCACATTAGAGACCTGTGGCTACCGAACGCTTGAAATATGACAGTTCTAAATTGTGGTGTGCTCCAAGTTCAAAGTGCACATGGGACTTTGAACACTGAGTGTGAGTGGGGAATGTGGGATATTTCCTTGTTACTGCATAATGTACACATTAATAGAACAAAGAAACCTCTTGCAATTGCTTTAGGTGGGGTGGAGTGGGGATTGCAGGGGAGATATGACGGGGGTGATCTAACCAAAGTGCAATATAAGCCTAATCAGAAATATCACTATAAACTCCCCCATATAATGAACATATCCTAATAAAAATTTTATAATTAAAAAAATAAAAATATGTGGGATACATTAAGTACAATAGTGCCTAAAATTAACTTCTCCTGCTTCCTTTGGCTTTGTAAACGTGGCCAGTAAAGAATTTTGAATTACAACTGAGCCACAGCTCAGATCACAATTCTATTGGACAGAGCTGAGTTAGAAGGCCTAGGACTGAAGTAAGAGGACCAATTAGGAGACTGAAATGCCCAGGAGATGATGAGGGCATCATCATCAGGCAGTGGGCTGAAGACAGAGGAAGAGGAGGATGGAGGTGGGCTTTTGTTGTAGAGTGTAGTGATTGACAGCATAGCTCTGGACCAGTCAGTCGGTCTGGTTAAATTCCTAGCTCTGACAGTTACCAGATGTGTGACCTTGGGCAAGTGACTGAATCTGTCTTTTGTGCCTGAGTTTCCTCATCTGTATAGTGCAGGTAGTACACACCAGTTGCATAGACTTGCTGTGAGGATTAAATTAGCTCAGTCACTGACTCCCACACTTGACTGCACATCTGAATCACCTAGGGAGTTTTGGATTTGGTTTTGCTTTATTTTGTTTTTGTTTGTTTTGTTTTGCTTGGGGGGGATTGTCATTTTGGTTTTGGTTGGACTTTGCTTGCTAGGCAGGCACTCTACCCGTTGAGCACACCTCCAGTCCTTTTTCTGTTGGTTACTTTTAAGATAGTCTTGCTTGCTCTATGCCCAGGCCAGCCTAGACTGTGATCCTCCCATTTGTGCTTCTCTGTGGCCACCACATCAAGCCACTGGTTGAGATGGGGGTCTCACAAACATTTTGCCTAAGCTGGCCTCAAACTGCAATCCTCCTGATCTCTTCCTCCTGATTAGCTGGGATTACAAGTGTGAGCCACTGAACTCAGCTCACCTGGGGAGTTTTTAAAGCTCCAGTGCCCAGAGATCCTGAGTTCATTGGTGCAGAGTGTAGCCTGAGCACCAAGAGGTTTTTTAACCACGCATGTAATTCTAGCTTGCAGTCAAGTTTGTGAACCACTGAATTAGCATATGAGGAGTGCTTAAAACAGCATCTGGATAGCGTAAGCCACGATGTAAATGTTTGCTGTTATTATACCTTCAATGTCTTGAATAATTCATAATACATTTAAAATGCACAACTGAGACCTACTGTGTGCCACAAAATGCCATTGCAGGGACAGGACAACTTCCAAATGAATTCACAGAGCTCACAGTAAATACTTCACCATGTCTTCCCTTGTGAGTACAGGTGAGCCCACTGGAGATCAAGTTCAGATCTAGCAGTTCATTCAGCAGTTCCAACTTTGTGAAGCCTCAGTTGGTGAAATAATACAGCCCATTTCCCAAAACACTTAACTCCAACAACAAGGTTTTAGTGTTTGGCAGCATACAAACAGAATGCAATTAAGCCTTGGAGCCGTGCACCGGGAGTCTACCAGCTGGAGCCAAATGGGAATGTAGAGAGGTGAGACTCCGTTTGGTGGATGGAACAAGCCCATCTGTGTCTGAGGCCCAGTAAGAAGAGGCATTCAGTAAGAACTGACTAAGAAGGTGGGGGGCCTTCAGAACTCAGACTGTCATCAACAAAGGACACATGTCTTTGCTGATAGAGACAACAAGCAGAAAGGTTTTAAAGTCATGATAAATAGTCTTTTCTTTTTTGTTATTTTATTAGTATATAATGGTTGTACAGAGGAATACATTGTGATATTTATGTATGTGCTTACAATACATACTACTTAGAGGGGACAAATCTAACTCCCTCTTTCCCCTCGCCCCCTTCTTAGACCAATGTCATTTCAGGTTTCATATATGGATACAAAACACATCCACTATAGTCATCCCCATTTACCCTTTCCTCATGCCCACCCCCTCCCAGAGGTACCCTGCCCCGAGAAAAGACCTGTTTTACCCTCCTGCTCTTCATTTTTTTTATTAAGTGCATATTGATAGTCCAAGGGGGTTTTGCCTTGGTACTTCACCCCTGTATATATGATGCTTAGTCAAATTAAAGCCTCCATTACTTACTCATTCTCTGTCACCATGCTGTCTAGTATTTATCAGACTATATTCGTATAGAGGTGTGTTGTTTCAGTATTTTTCATTCTCTAGCATTTTCTCTACCACCTCCCATAGCCCCCTCAGACAGACATGCTAATAAAGTTTTGTTCTTTCTCTCACTATATATGTATTTATATATATATGTGATCATATATGTTTCTATATATACATTTAACTTATAAGTCTAGCCTCTACAAATGAGGGAAGACACGTGACCTTTGATTTTCTGAGCTTGTCTTACTTCAGTTAACATGAAGTTCTCCAGTTCCATCCATTTACCTGCAAACAACATAACTTCATTCTTCTTTATGATTAACTAAAACTCCATTGTGTATATACATATACCACATTTTCTTAATTCATTCATCAGTCATGGGCACCTGGGCTGTTTCCAAAGCTTGGTTATTGTGAATAGCACTGCAATAAACATGGGTGTGCAAGTGGCTCTACCATATCTTGGAGTACATTCCTTTGGATATATGTCTAGGAGTGGTATCACTGGATCATTCGGTTGTCCTATTTTTAGTTTTCCGTAGTGGTTGCACAAATTTACATTCCCATCAACAGTGTAGAAGTGGTCCTTTTCCCCCTACATCTTCGCCAGCATTTGTTGTTCTTTGTGTTATTGATGATAGCCATTCTGACTGATGAGGTGGAAGCCAGGAGCTGTTGATGCTGATTCAAGTAGTGATCATTACTGAGATATTACCTCACCCCACTTAGAATGGCAATTATCAAAAGACAAAAACATACAGGAATGAATGTGGAGAAAAAGGAACTCTTACACACTGTTAGTGGAAATGTAAATTACTGTAGCCTTTATGGAAAACAGTATGGAGGTTCCTCAAAAAATTAAAGAGAGTGCTATCATTTAATCCAGCAATCCCACTACCGGGTACATACCAAAGGAAGTGAAATCTGTATGTCGAGGACACAGCTGTACTCCCATCTTTATTGCAGCACTATTTAAAATATAACCAAGATATGAAATCAACCTGTGTCCATCAACAGATGAACAGATTAAGAAAAATGGTAAATAGATACAGTAGAATACTATTTGTCCATAAAAAGGATGAAATCCTGGTATTTGTGGTAACACAGATGAAATAAGTCATGCAGAAAAAGACACATACTACATGGTTTCTCTTATTTGTGAAATCTAAGAAAGCTGATCTCATGCAAGTACACAACAAGTCATAGTTCCCAGACACTGGGGTGGGATGGGGGGAGAAGAGAGAAGGGATGGGGGAGATTGCTCAGTAGATACAAAACTTCAGTTAGGAGGAATAAGTGCTGGCATTCCACCACACAGTAGGGCGACTACTGTGTGTGTTATGTTGTGTATTTCAAAATAACTAGAAGAAAGAATTTTAAACATTCTCACCACAAAAAAATGATAAATGTTCGTGGTCACAGATGTGCTAAGTGGAGCATTTTGATCTTACACAGTGTACAGTGTATATCCATGTATATATGTATTGAAATATCCCACTGTACTCCATTCATATATAAAATTACTATGCATTAATTAAAAAGAAAACATTTTTCAAAATAGTAATTATTGTTAGCATTTATTGGACACTTATTAAGTGCCAGGAAACATCGTAAGTAGTTTAAATGCACCATCTTTTTTAATAGTCACAACTCTGTGAGAAAGGGGCCAATATCAACACTTTAAATAAGGAAACTCAGGTTTAGAGAGGTTCCGCAATTTGGTTACAAGTGTCAGGGTCCCAACTCAAGCTAATTTAGGCTAAAACAGAATTTGTCGTTTCAAGGGATACAACAAAGTGTAGAGCTAGCAAGCCACTGATGGACCAAGATCATATGTATCTTTGATGCAACTGATAACAGGGTCTCCTTCTCTGTCCCCCTCCCCGGCCCTGTGGCATCAGCCACTCCCTATCTTGCTACCCTTTAAGTTCTGGTAATTGTTACAACATTATTTAATCCTCGAAAACTTTATGCTAAATGATAGAAACTAGACACAACAGGCTAAATGTCACATAGTTTCATCAAAATGGAATATATCCATTAGGAAAATTCATGAAGACAAAGTTGACTAGAGGTTACCATGTTCCTGGGAATGGGAAGTCATTGCTTAATAGTTATAGAGTTTCTGTTTGGGGTGATGGAAGAGGATTGGGAACAGAATATGGTGATGATTTTACAACAGCGTGAATGTAATTAATAACATTGAATCATACTTAAATGTGGTTAAAATTACAATTTTTATATTATATAAATTTTACTCCAATAAAAAAAATAGGTTGGTTAGTCCACCTGGGTCTTTGACTTAGCTACATAGTTTGCTCTTCCTAGTGCACAAAACCCCTCCCTGTCCATTGAAATTCCATTCCATTTTCATCTCAAATGGTACCTCCTTCTTTGATGACTTCCCTAACTCATTGTCCCCCTCTGTGTACTCAAACAATTATGGTTCTTACTTTGAACTTTCAGACTACGCTATATTTCCTTTTGGGTTGTTTATTTACCTTAGTCACCTAATAGGTTATAAGTTCTTTGGGCAGAGTGATCTTTTCCTGTTCATTTTTGCATTGTTCATCAACAAAATATATACTGAACCAATACTATGTGCCAGCCTGAAACATAATGTCAATACGCCATAAAAATGTAATTCATGTTAAACTGGCCATACGTCATGAGTGTCTGAACCTTGAGTCCTCAGGAATTTCAGAGTGGTGTCACTTTCAGGGGGGGGTCATTTCCCCTCTACTTAGCATCCCTGACCTCTCCACTTTTGAGTTTTTACTTTTCTCTGGGAACAGATGTCATTATTCTTTTGGGAAATGCTTCTCTTTTCCCTTTTCTGACTCTATGCCATGAGGTATGAGTGAGCTGCCATTTTTGTAAATGATCTTTCTCTCTTGGTGACTGTTGATTGGCTCAATGTGGATACTTGACCCAGTTGGGCCAATCAGATCTTTTCCCTGGGATATTTGAAAACCAGAACAGAAAGGCAACCTTGGGAAATTCAAATTTTGGAGTAGCCACCTTTTATCTATTGTGAATAATGTTGCAATGAACACTGGTGAACAAGTACCTATTTGATATCCTGATTTCAGTTCTTTGGGGTATGTCCCTAGGAGCAGAATTGCTGAGTCATATAGGAATTCATGTTTAGCTTTTTGAGGAATGGCCATACTAGTTTCCTTATCAGCTGTATCATTCGACGCTTCCACCAGCAATGTCCAAGGGTCCAATTTCTCTGCATCCTCACCAATGTACGTTATATTCTGTTATTGCTATCACTTCTATTGTTTTTAATAGCCATCCTAATAAGTGTGCAGTGACAGCACATTGTGGTTGTGATTTTCACTTTCCTAATCACTAAGGATGTTGAGTTTCTTTTTCACATACTCATTCAAGCCATCCTGTTTATTGGAGCACAACCCAATAATAATAAAGTTAATTGTTTAGGTTTTATTGTGCAGGCAATAGAGAGCCAGAAATAATTTGGAAGCACATAAGTACATGACCAAAAATATAAAATCATGGCAGAAGAGTGTAAGATGAAGCCAGAGAACTGGTAAAGAGGCTATTTCAATGGTCCAAGTGAAGGAGTATGCAAATTTGAGCCAGGAAGATGGTAGTGACAAAAGACACACTCCAAAAACATCAGCCCTTCAACACTCTGGAAACAGCCTACATGCAACCATAGGGGACTGCTTATATAAGGATGGCACCAACTATGTGATGGATTGCTCGCATCCATAAAAATAATGATGCAGATGAATAAATAATGAAGCAGAAAGGTGTTCACAATACATTAAGTGAAAAAAATAGGTAACCAATAAAGAAATGGGCAAGTGAACTAAACAGAACTTTCTCAAAAGAAGAAATTCAAATGGCCAAAAAACATGAAAAAAATGCTCACCATCTCTAACAATAAAGGAAATGCAAATTAAAACCACACTAAGATTCCACCTCACCCCTGTTAGAATAGCCATCATTAGCAACACCACCAACAACAGGTGTTGGTGAGGATCTTGGGAAAAAGGAACCCTCATATACTGTTGGTGGGAATGTAAACTAGTACAACCACTCTGGGAAAAAAATTTGGAGGCTTCCTAAAAATCTAAACATTGATCTACCATATGATCCAGCAATACTACTCGGGAATATACCCAAAAGACTGTGACACAGGTTACTCCAGGGGCACCTGCACACCCATGTTTATTGTAGCACTATTCACAATAGCCAAGTTATAGAAACAGCCAAGATGCCCCACTGCTGATGAACGGATTAAGAAAATGTGGTGTTTATACACAGTGGAATTTCATGCAACCATGAAGAAGAATGAAAAGCTGTCATTCGCAGGTAAATGGATGGAATTGGAGAACATCATTCTGAGTGAGGTTAGCCTGGCCCAAAAGACCAAAACTCATATGTTCTCCCTCATATTCGGACATTAGATCAAGGGCAAACACAACAAGGGGATTGGACTTTGATCACATGATAAAGCGAGAGCACACAAGGGAGGTATGAGGATAGATAAGACACCTAAAAAACTAGATAGCATTTGTTGCCCTTAACGCAGAGAAATTAAGCAGATACTTTAAAGCAACTGAGGCCAATAGGAGAAGGGGACCAGGAACTAGAGAAAAGGTTAGTTCGAGAAGAATCAACTTAGAAGGCAACACACACGTACAGGAAATCAATGCGAGTCAACTCCCTGTATAGCTATCCTTATCTCAACTAGCAAAAACCCTTGGTCCTTCCTATTATTGCTTATACTCTCTCTTCAACAAAACTAGAGATAAGGACAGAATAGTTTCTGCCTGGTAGTGAGGGATTGTGGGGGTAAGGGAGGAGGCGGGGGGAAGGGGGGAGAAATGACCCAAACATTGTATGCACATATAAATACAATTAGAAAAAAGAAAAAAAAGATCAACTATTAAAAAAAGGTTATGATACAGAATGTACATCATGATTCCACTTTTTGATAGATGATACATAATTAGATGAAAACGGAAAGGAAAAGACAGATACAGAGGGTAAAAAGACCTTGAAAAGCACATACCTGAAAAGATGAATAATGATTGTCTCCTGCTAGCCTAACCTCCCACCAAGTTACTCATATGTTCTATTTTATTTTCTTTGTTACCCTTATCACTATCTGAAAACATCTGATTCAGAAATTCCAGGAAAGAGGGGTTCTGTCCTGTTCTATTCCCCAGACCTACCACCCAGCAATGGGAGATATTCCATACATATTTTCTGATGGAATCCCTCAGTGGTAGGGTACAAATTTTTGTGTCCTTACATATATTTTTAATCACAAAATGTATTTATTACTTTTCCATAAGAAAAAATAGCACAGAAGAGAGACATAAGCAGGCATTATTCTCACCACCACCATCACCACCACCTCCACAAAATGCTAATGGTTCTTCGGCTGTGTTTTTGCCCCTAAAGTCTCAGGCCAACACCAGACACCACTAGCACAACATCAAAGGGCTTTTCTCATCCTGTGAACCCACCCAACACCTCTCTTGCCTTCCTCCAGTTTCCTGGGTATCCACTTCCTCCACCTGTGCCCACTCTGCACAGGAAGATATTATTAACACCATCACACCCCCATAGACTCAGGATCCCAGAATAATCTGCTGTGGGTGAGGGCTACACTCGGAAGACTTTTCCAGGAAGAGGAAGTCATCCATCAATATCCACGATTGCTCCTATCCTCACTCCTCACCTCCCTTGTCCCCAATCCCGGGGACTATGGAGATCATCTTTAAACACTGGAAGTTCCGGTGTGGGTATCAAATAAGTGAGAATGAAGCCAAGTAGCCTACTTAGAGATCCATTTGCAGTTTTGGACCTTAGCATCTGGACCTCGTAAGTTCAGCATTTATAAACCAAAGGCTAACCACCCTTGGTCCTGAATCCCTATGAGGTAAATCACAGACAGAAAATGCCAACATTTTAAATAATTCAATGTCCCACAGTAAATTTAATATATAACTTATGATATGTAGTGAATTTATTTTACTCTGTGATGTGCTGTGTAGAGAAAATGCATATATTTATTTACTGCATATACGCTATACAAAATTAAACAGATTATTATATTTTATCATGTATACATGTATATAGATATAGAGACAGCAATAATATATTCAATCATTCATGCATTCTTTTCTGCTCTGAAAGTAGACCCTAAGCTCAAAGTGGAGAGTCAATGCAAATTTTAAAGCCACGTACATTTTTTTCGGCTGCTCCATGGATAAAGATTGAGTTCACTGCAGGGAGCTTGAGGGGAAGAGGGGGGAAGACTTGTATTTGGTTCAGGGAGAATTACTCTTAGGGACCTTTGAATTTGAAAAGGGAAAGCAAAGCTCTCTTCCAGAAAGGTCTTCATTGAGAGCAAAAATGCATTCTCTAAAGAATACTTCAGTGTGACAGAGAAGAAAGTATTCTCTTCTCTCTTGAACAAAGTGGTGGCTAGGGGTCTTGACCCTGACTGGGGGAGAAATAGTCAAAGAAACCACCAACACAGGAAGCGGACTGACCCCACAACACAGTGGAAGGAAAAGGACGCTCCCCAGTTGGGTTGCCCACAAACACGACATAGGAGTTCTGAGATAGGATATGTGAGGTCTAGGATTCCGGCTCCAGGTTTTTCTTTTCACAGTGCACTTTCCCTGCATTCACCTCCAGGACTACAGTGACAGGGATGGGGCTAATACAGTAAGAGATGCCCATCTGTGAACTCAAGAGCAGGAGCCCACAGAAATGCCTGAAGAACAGACGTGGAGAATGTGGAAGTATTCCTCAGGGAGCCTTAGAAATACCTAGGGAGGGCAGCCTGGTACAGACTGCAATTCCATTAGATTAAGCTCAAGCGATAATAGTGCAATCATTAATGGGAGACAATCCCTGGAGAATCCCAGACATCTGGGTTCCAAGGAATTCAACAGAATTTACTAAGTATCAGTCCTGCATCCAGAACCAGAAAAGCAATGGTGAGCAAGACAGACATAATCTTTAACTTCACACAAAGAACAAATACTCAACAAGGATGTATTTGTGGGTTCCAATGGATATGACCAGCTAGTAAGAGTGTCTCCAAAATTTTTGTAGAGGGCCAGATAAATATTTGAGGCTTATAGATTATGTGGTCATTGCTGCACCTAATCAAATCTGCCATTGCACTACAAAGGCAACCACAGACAATGCAGGAGCAATGTATTGTGTATTCCAATAAAGTTTATGTATGGACACTTGAATTTTCTACAATTTTCACATGGCAAAGAATATTATTCTTTTTTCCAACTACTTAAAAATGCAAAACTATTCTTGGTTCACAGGCTATACAAAAAGAGGTGACAGGCTAGATTTGAACCATGGGGTGTAGTTTGGCTACTCTGGGTTGAAAGTCAAAACTAAAATATAAGTAACAATAATTAAAAATAATCTATAGTTTTGAGCACTTGTTAAGTGCAGTGTTACACTAAGTATACTTTGCCATAATAATATCACACATAATATAATTTGGCTTTACAGTGGACTTTCTTGAGTGGAGAAGAAGGAAGGAATATTGTAGCTAATTTTCTAAGAATTGATTATAACTAAGGATAGAGTCACTCTTGTGAACATCATCCATTATGTCTGTCTCTTATGATGTTTAGGTAATCTCACCAGAATTGACTAGAAACTTGATCTAGGGCATCTAGCCTCCAGGACCTTAAAGAAATAAATTTCTGTTATTAAAGACAGAAAAAGAAAATAAAGTATTGAACTAAATGCTCTAGCTATCTCATCTCAAACTCACCAGACGTCAAGCGAGGACAGATCATCAAGCATCATGTTACCATTTGATAAAAGGAAGTCATAGAGGTTGTGGACATCATGACACCTCTTCTGACCCCATTTCTACTATCACTTCCCTGTTTATCATCAAATTTGGGGTCACAAATTGGCAAAAGAGATCAAAGAAAACCAAACGAGCATCCTGCTCAACAAGGCAATATTTGGCCAAGAGTGACTCAGTGTTGGGGGGAGAGGTAAATGTAACAGGCATCTGGGCAGGCAGCACTGCCCTGTTTATTGATGGAAAGCCATTTACCAGAGTAAGAGCTCTTTGGGGACCTTGAAGATTTTGGCAAGCCCAGGTGCCAAAGGCTGCTGTATGCTAAGAAAGGACTTGTGGGGCTCTGAAAACTGAATGGCTAAAATGTTAACTCCCCAGAAGCCTGTTAAGGGAACAGCCTAAGATGTTTTCCATCCAAGGTAGATGTGAGCTACTGTGTCTTTCTTTGTGTTATAGATTGGATCTGGAATGTCTCCCAAAGTCTCATGCGTTGTTCCTTGCCTAGGTATTCCCCAAAGGTTTAGTTCCCCCAGGTGATGGTACTCTTGGGAGCTGGGGGACATGTTAGGAAGTAGAGCTTGGTTGGAGGAAGTAGGTCACTGGGGCATGTCCTCAAATGGCCCTGGCCATTTCCATCTCTCTCTTTCTCTTTGCCTCCTATCTGCCATGAGCTAAGCCACTTTACCACCTGTTTCCCACCAGGATGCTCTCCTTCACCACAGGCCCAGAAGCAAAGGAGCAAAGTGACCATGACTTGAAACCACAGAAAAAGTGAGTCAAAATAAACCTTTCCTCCTTTCAGTTGATTTTCTCAGGTACTTTGTCACAGTGATGCAAAGCTGACTCACACACTCTGGGGACAGTCAAACCCTCCTCCCCAGCCCTGGAACTTCTGTTTTAGAGCACTGTGCACAACTCTTATTAGTATTTGTCTGCGTTTTATACCCCCAAGTCTCCAAGCTCTGTAAGTGTGTTTGCTGTGTTCCAGGAACATGATATAACCCTGTTCACCACAGTGAGATGTCATCAAGGTTACAGTTGTTGAGATTAAAGAGAATGGGAAACATTTGAAGATGTAATTGTTGCAGTTTTCCAAAATTTATTTTTTTAAAAAGTTAACTATATGTTGAAAAACCAAGAAATCCCAACCAGAATAAATGAAAATCATATGTGTGTGTGTGTGTGTATAATAAAATTATACATAATAAAACAAAGATCTTAAAGGCAGCCAGAAAGAAAAGACAGGTCACTGATAAATAAATGACCAGCAAACAGCAGTACTCATCTTACTGGTAACATTGAAAGCCAGCTGCAAGTGAAATAGTATTTATAAAATACAAAGCAAAAATAAATTATAGTAGTATTGTGTACTTAGAAAAACCATTTTGAAGATATAGGATACATAAAGACATTTTCAAAAGAGCAAAACCAGAATCATTTATTACCAACAGACTCCGCTAATATAACTTCTAAACGATATATTTTAAAAAGAAGGAAAATGGTTCCATAAAGAAAATCTGAAATATAACACAAATACTATCACAGACATTGGTAAACAGGTAAATGTAAACAAATGCTATGTATCTAAGAACATAATAATAATAATGCTTCTTTGGGGAAAATAAAAACAGACTTAAAATACTGGAAAATAAAAAAATTTATTTTCAAGCCAGTCATGGCGCTGCACACATGTGATCCTAGGATGTGGGGAGCAGAGGCGGGAGGGTGACAAGCTCAAGAACACTGTGAGTTACACAGCGAGACCTTGCCTGAAAAAAATTATATTTTCAAGAGCTCTATTGTACAACATGGTGACTATAGTTAATGAAAATGTATTACAGTCTTAAAAATGCTAAGGGTATAATTTAAGTGATCTCTCCACGGGGAATATAAATTAATGAGCCACTATGGAAATCAGTATGGAGGTTCCTCAAAAACTAAAAGTAGAACAGCTGTGTGATCCTGCCATACCACTCCTCAGCACATATCCGAGGAAATGTGAGTCTTCGTACAGTAGGGACCTCTGCTCACCCGTGTGTATGCAGCACTATACAACAGCCAAACTATGGAGTCGGTATAGGTGTCCAGCAATTGATGAGTGGATAAAGGAAATGTGGTCCATGTATACCATGGAGTATTATTCAACGATAAAGCAGAATAAAATTTTTTAAATGAAGAAGAAAATTATGTCATTTTCAGAAGATGGATTGAACGAGGGGTGATCACATTAAGCAAGATAATCCAAGCTCAGAAAGAAAAATATAGCATGTTTTTTGCTCATGTGCAGAACCTAGACCAAGAAAAGTAGTGATAATAATATGACATGATTGTAAAAGGGGGATTGCTTGTGGGGATCAGTGGGTGAGGAAAGGGAGGAAAGGGTGATGGGATAAATATGATCAGAATTATATTTTATATATATATATATATACATACATAC
Source organism: Castor canadensis (assembly GCF_047511655.1). NCBI lineage: Eukaryota > Metazoa > Chordata > Mammalia > Rodentia > Castoridae > Castor > Castor canadensis. The sequence goes on along the minus strand of NC_133403.1, from coordinate 32,824,443 downwards.
ATACATATACACATACATGTACACATACATATATATATATATATACACATTTGTTTGTGTGTGAAATCAGTATAAGGAACCCCTCTGAAAATGGTTAAAAGAGAAAGGATGGGGAAGGAGAAAGGGAGGTTACAAAAGAATAATACAGACAGGGTGGATTTAATCAAAGTACATTGTATGCACATTGTAAATATCACAATAGAACCCATTTGCACAGTTAATCTATGTTAATAAAAAATTTTCAAGTGATCTCACCACAAAAAATAATATGTATGTTCATTAGATCAATTTAGCCATCCCAGAAGGTATACATACTTCAGAACAACATGTTATACATGGTAAATATACACAGTGTTGCCAATTGAAATAAAGTAAAAGAAATTATAAATAAGCCTGAGAGGAGTGATCAAAGTTAAATCATTCTGAAAGTCTAACACTACTCAGGTGAAAGATATTAATTAACTCAAGATTTTATAGAGTTGAGTTTAAATTATAAAATTATAAGAATAAGTAATCAAAATACTATGTTTTGTTTTCAGATTCTAAAAATTTTAGAAAAATGGTCTAAAAGAGGGAGAAAAGGAGCACAGAAACACAAAATAGAAAGATCAAGGTAGAAATTAGAAATTAATCCAAATATATCAATAATCAAAATACCTAAGTGGACTGATCTCACTAGTTAAAAGATAAAGATTCTTTTTAATTAGCTATATAGTATTTAAAAACATAAGAGGGACTGGGAATTGTGGTGCACTCCTGTAATCCCAGCACGTAGGAAGCTGAGGCAGGAAGAGCTCGAGTTTGAAGCCAGCCTGGGCTACATAGTGAGTTCCAGCCAGCTTGGGATACATAACAAAACCATGTCTCCAAAAAAAAGTAATTAAATAAAATTTAAAAGAGAACATAGAAAGGTTGAAACAAAAAAGTAACCAAAATATAGCCAATGCTCTATTAATATCTGACAAAATTGACTTTAAGGCAAAAAAGCATTATTTGAATTTTCTAGAAATAAAAAGGAATAATATGTAATGATAAAATATCCAATTCACCATAAATCTTTAACAATTCCAAATTTATAGACAGTTAATGAAATAGGGTTAAAGTACATAAAGCAAGAATTGAGAGAAGGAAGAAATAAACAAATTTGAATAGAAATGGAGAGCAGGTGCACGCATGGTGATGCCCACTATAATCCAGCCCTCAGGAGGCTGAGGCACTAGGATCTTGTAGGCTACCTGGGCTACATAGAGAGCTGAAAGCCAGCCTGGGCTACACAGGCTCAAAAAAATAAATAAAAGAATGAAAGAAAAACTGGCAGTTTTCATAATCAAAGTAGAAGATTTCAACTCCTACCTCAGAGTAACTCAAACTTCAAACAACACAGTTTAAAAGTTTGATTTAATAGATACACTCTATGGAGCAATATTCAACAATGAGATTCTTCTCAATTGCACATGAAACATTTATAAAAATTGACCACATTCCAGGCAGTAGAGGATATTCCAACAATTTTCAAAGAATCAATATCATATAGACTTTGATCTCTGATCACAATGCCCATTAAGTCAAAAACAAAAAGTTGTGATGTTTAAGAACTTGCTTCTATATAATTTATGAGCCAAAGGAAAATTTTAAATGCTTGCAATTAAAAATAATAAAAATGCTATGAATTAAAGTTTATGGGATGCAATTAATGAAGCACTTCAAACACAATGTATATCCCTAAATTCTTATATGTTAGTATAAATTATAAAAGAATGACTAAAATTTAATGAAGTAGATATCCAGCTTAAGAGGTCCTAAATATAACAAAGCAGGCTTAAAGAAAGAAGGAATGCAATAATAAAAAGGACCTAAAGTAATGGAGGGGGAAAAAACAAAATTATAAGAGAAACAATCCAAGAAAAATCAAATGCTGGTTCTTTAAGAAAAAAATATATATATTATTACACATGCAATCTTCTAGTGAGATTGATCTACTAACAAAAGAATAAAACACAAATAGAGAATTTGTCTAAGAATCTAGAAAGGAAGGATTTTTTTAAATAATGTGAAAAACTTTATGCCAATAAGTTGAATATTTTAGCTACATGGAAAAGGATGCATCTTACCAAAACTGACTCAGAAAGAAGCAGAAAGTATAAAAATTAGTAAAATGATTAAAGAAAAATAGTAATTTAAAATACTTCCTCAGAGTAAAAAAGAAAAAGAACATAGATAGAATTATAACTTTCACAAACTTTCAAGAAACAGATAATTCCAATTTTAAACAAATTCTTCCAATGAATGAATGAGAGGAAATGCACCCCAAATATTTTTAAACATAATTTGATCCTGGTACCAAAACCATATGAAAAGAACAACAAAAGGATCATTACATGTAATCTTTCAACTAAGCATAGATACAAAAATCCCAAATAGTGGGAGGAAAAACTCATCTATATTCATATGAAATATATAAAATCCAGCATCACTAAGTTAGTTTTAAACTGGGAATGCAAGGTTAGCTTAACCTTAAAAATCCTTTACTATAAATCTCCACTTTATCAGATTAAAGGGTAACAACTATTGATCATGTCAACAGATGCAGAAAATGCATTTTATAGAATCCAACACCTTAGGTTAGCTAACACTTCAAGAGTTTGGCAAAAATCAGTAAGAAAATTCTGTGCAGATTGGATATTTGGAATTTATAACAAGGAAGAATTGTGTATTTTAAAATATTTGTAAACTTAATATTATAAATCCTGTATGTCAGAAATTAATATAAATGTATATGTAATTTATATATAAATTATGTTATAGATAGTGATTTAACTTAAGATTTTTCATGGGACCTCACCATGTTGCCCAGGCTAGCCTCACGTTCTCAATCTTCCCATCTCAGCCTCCCACATAGCTGGGATTGTGGGCGTGAACCATCAAACCTGGCCAATTTTTCAGCTGTACAATAGGTGTATTAGAGTATGAACTGCATTTTCAAGTTGGGTATTTTCAACCTCTTATTGGTTTATCAGGACATAACCCCATCATAAGCCAAGAAACATCTGTATACAGTAATACTCAGAGCAGCCACTTAAAAAAAACTATGCAGAAGAGATACATTTTGTACATACACTAGAAATAAATCAAGATGGGATCTTAAAAAGTACTTAAGTAGCCTACTGGAAAACAATTAAAAAAACAGTAAACAAATAGAAATCAAATAATAAAATGACAAATTTAAGCTCTAGAATAGCAATAATTACCTTAAATGGTCCAAATACATTAATTAAAAAGTAGAGGTTGGCACAATAGCAAAGTAGATAAAAAAGTAAGATTCAACTATATGCTGCTTACAAGAAACTCATTACATCCTCAAAATGACACAGATTGGTTGAAAATAAAGGATGAAAAAGTATGCCGTACAAACGTTAATTTTTAAAAAGCAAAAAAGTCTGTGTTAATATCAAATAAAGACTTCAGAAAAAAACAAAATTGCTAGAGACATTATACAATAATGGAAGAACCAATTCACCAGGTAGACACAGAAATTAAATATGTATGCTCCAAAGAGCAAAACTTCAAAATACAGCAGCAAGCATATAGAAGGTGTGAATAACACAGTCAACCTTCAGGATATAATTTACATATGTAGAACACCCCACCTAAGAACAAAAGGAAACACTTTTTTTTTCTAGTGCCCATGGAATACTAAACAAGACAGATCATATCTTGGTGCATAAAACAAACCTTAACAGAATTTTTTAATTAAAACCATAAAAACGCTAAAGGATAGGTAAATTAGGGACAAAGGGAAAAACTATTAAAGACTGAAGGAGAATAAGAGACCTGTTTACAAAATGCAGTGCATATTCCAAGATCAGGTTATGATCACCTGTTGGGACAGGATGGTAAAATTGGAACAGGATGTGAAGATTAGAAGGCAGTGTTGTATCAAAGTTGGTTTCCTTACATGAAGAGCTATATGATGGTTATGTAGGTCAGAGTTCTTTTTTAGGGAAATATACCTGGAAAATTTAGATGCAACATATTCAGCTTAAGGTCATCTGGTTCAAAAACACCAGTGATAATGAGATTATACACAGAGACATATACTGTATTTAGAAAGAGAAAGGAATGATGAATGAATGCAGCTAAGCGATACAAATACAGAATCTGAAAAAGGAAGATTTGAATGCTGTCTTTACTTCTAAGTTTTCTCTAAGCTTGAAATTATCTTGAAATAAATTACTTAAGAACAAGGTGAAATGTACACATAAACAGACAAGCAAAAGCTGAAAGAATCCATTGCAGGAGATACACACACACCAAAAGAACCATAAAGGAGATTCTTTGGGCAGAAGACGACTATGAAGTTACAGAAATTATGACAGTATAGAACTTCTGCAAGAAGAGACAAAGTATCGACAAATGGAACAGACCCACTTGTATTTGGATGCTTGATTGAAGAGGTTAATGATAAGTGTTGGGTTAGATTAGATTTCCACATAGGATAAACATGAGTCTTTACTCCTCTCACCCTGTAAACTGCAAGTCTTATTTTTACTAAGGGCTCAATGAGACTTTTCTCCGTAGTTGGGACACAGATGCATCCTCTCACTTCACTGAGGATACTCCTGTAACACTTCACTGAGAAACTGCATCTTTGCAGTTTCACTCAGGGTTTCTGAGTGAAAACCAGAAACTATGAGGTATTCTAAAATGACTCCAAGACAGGTGATAAACATCAACAGCAGAGTGCTAGAGCTAACAGGTTCAAATGTAGGAAACTTGTCATAATGCCTGCAACTGGCAACCTGTCAGCAAATGTATGTGACATACCACCAAGAGCTGCCACACAGGAATGGAGGACCCCTCGCTGGAGGTTGGTGGAAAGGGTAAACAGATGAAGGTGAGGGCAGCCAAATGATATTCCAACTAAACACAGAGAAACACTCTCCTATGATCTCCTCTTTGGTATGAGTTAGTTTTTGTCTACCTCTGTGTCCTCAAAGACTGACATAGTGTAAGTGTATTCATTTGCCAGTTCTGCCATGGCAAGTACCACAGTCTGAGGGGCTTAAGCAACAGAAATTAATTTTCTCGTGGTGCTGGAAGGTACAAGTCTGAGATCTAGGAGTTGGCAGGGTTGGCTTCTACTGAGTTCCTTCCCTTGGCTGTCTTCACATCCTCTGTCCTAATGCCCTATTCTTATAAGGACACCAGTCATACTCGACCCACCCCACTGACCCTGTTTTAACCTAACTGCCTCTTTACAGACCTAGTCACATTCTGGGGAATGGGTTAGGATGTCAATCTATGAATTTTGAGGTTACATAAATCAGCCTGTAACAGTAGGTATTTGATGACTCTGTTACAACATGTACAGAAAGATTTCAATCCCAGATGCCTAAGTTGAGAGTATGTGGCATTTATGATTGTCTTGAACTCCTCCCTGTCAGCCAGTGATCAAAGTGTAGAGTGCAGCCGTCCCAGTGGGACACCAGGGCGCCAAGCTAAGTGCTAATACAATCTACTTGTTGTTGCTACCACTCTGACATCTTTCATTTTCCACCACTAGTCACTGAGATCAATTCTCCAAGAGGACCCAGTGTCAGTCAACTTTGTCAGTCACTATGACAAAACACTTGGGAAAACAAATGAAAAGAGGAAGGATTTATGTTGGGTCACGGTTTTAGGGTTTCTGTCCATGGTCACTTGTTTCTAGGCCTGTGGTAAGGCAGAATATCATGGTAAGCATACCTCAAGGCAGCCAAAAATGAGAGAGGAGAGGAGGGGAGAGGAAGGGGGGGGAGGGAAGAGAGAGGAAGAGGAGGGGGGAGGGGGAGGGGAGGAGAGGAGGCAGGGGAAAGAAGCAAGCTTTCAATACATGGGTCTTTGGGAGACATTCCATATCCAAGCCATAACAGGCTCCCAGAATCAAATCCAGTCATATTTTGAAATTAACCCTTACTAATCCCCAAATGCTAAACAAAGCTTTTAAGCACACGAAAACACCATCCTAAGGAAGGTTTTTACTGTCAGTATATGTGGTAGGACAAGAGACTGGCTGGTTCAAAATCTATGATCATTTATTCTTAGCTTTTCAGGTCAACACAACCAGTATAACCAAAGTCGAAACTTTAAATTCCCTCGTCTTCACATGTATCCTTGACGAAATCTTAGCAACTTGGAGAATGGTGGTAAGGTGGATATCAGAATACAAACCTGGCCTTAATTTCTACATACATCATATTTCATCACCTAAAAAAATGAATGCTTTGAAGTGAATCTCCTCAATGATTCCTTCAAGTCCTAAGGTTGCCTATCTTTAGACATGGTGGCTTCTGAATTTTAAAAATATATGGCTTTCACACCCATACATCACTTTATTCACTCATTGATTTAGTCAGTATTTAGTGAGCATTTACTATGTGTAAGGTGCTGTTCTAAGACCTGGGATATAACGATAAGGAAGAGTTTCTATTGCCATTAAGCTTGCACATTAATGAGGTAAACAGATGCTAAGCAGATGGTGATGCTGATGATAACTGGAAACGATTTCAAACAGTGTGACGTGCACACAAAGGGGAGAAAGATGAGGTGGCAGTGACTCAGGGGCTGCGTTAAAGAGGAGGCTTATTTGAGGAGGCAGCCTGTGAGCCGGGGCCTGAATGTCAAGAAGGAGCCAACCATGTGAAGGTCAGAGGTGCCTGTTCTAGATGGAGGAAACAGCACACGCAAAGGCTCTCAGTATCAAAAGTTCAGTAAGTGTCCAAAATAAATTCTCCTAAGTGGAAATTAGGAAAGGATATCCATTCTTGTAAACAAATAGCCTCTCCATTATTTCTCTCGTGAGTTTAGAATTTCGATCACAACTACTCTCAAGCTTTCATCCTCTAGCTTGAAGCATCCTGATGGCTTTAGCTGAACTCATGCCACTTCAAGTCCTCTTGATAAACATAACTTTATTTTTTTATCCCCTACTAAACCCTAAGCACTTATTAGGCATCCTGCTAAGCACTTTACATGCATTATCTTCTTTAATCCTCACAACAACACCACTATGATTGGCACTCTGTCCCTCTTTTATAGGCAAGAAAACCGAGGGTTTTCTTGAGAATGGGGGAATGGTAACTTGATACATCTAGGTGTGTGCACTGCCATCTTTGGCTTCACTCTACTAGCGCCATTATCCCTGAAATATTGTACACGACTCTTGTCCTTCCCAGGGAGTCCTTGGGCTGTTCTACGGTAACTAACTGTTCTGTTCATTTACTATTTCCCAAAACATTTTGGACCAGACCCAGGTGGGCTCCATGTGTGTCTCCAGGGAGGATTATAATAAAAGAGATGCAAGGATTTGAACCCGAGGTAATAAATACATCTGCCTCTTGGCTTCTTTTGGGAAATTACCCCAAGTGGTTCTGGTGAGCAGCCAGGAAGATGACTGGTTCATGCAGCCCATACACAGTCTCTGCAGGACACCTTTCAGAGACCAAGAGTTCTTACCATTCCCTTTTAATCTTAATAGTTGGAAACATCTTTCTTTGTTGCATGAACTCTCTTTTTTCCCAAACTTTGGCTTCCTGAAGAAAAAGAAGTCACCCAATGCCACAGGGATGGAAATTCTTATAACTCCACACCCTTCCTGGGACTGTGATGCCTTGCCTTCCTTTTTGCAAGGAAAACAAATAAGCAAAGCACCCCAGTGTTCAAATCATAAAACAGAAGAAAAGTATGTGTTATTTCTCATTATGCCTACCTTACAGGGAGATCAAAGGGCTAGAGAAACAGAGAAAATGTGGACAGAAGATAGGGGAGGAGGAAGCTGATGGGAACAGAAAGAAAAACAAAGAGAATGAGTCAAACATGGGTTCCACTGACTGTGGCTTTGACTTTGAAAAATTCCACTTTTGATGTTACTCAAACGAATGAAAGAGCCAGGCACCAATGGCTCACACCTATAATCCTAGCTACTTAGGAGGCTAAGATCAGGAGGTTTGCGGTTTGAGGCCAGCCAGGCAAATAATTCATAAGACCCTCCATCTCCAAAATAACTAGAGCAAAATGGACTTAAGTCATGGCTCAAGCAGTAGGGCACCTACTTTGCAAGTGCAAACCTGAGTTCAAATCCCAGTCCCACCAAAGAAAAAATTTCTTCCCGTATCAATATATCAAGAGCACATTGTGCCTTCATTAGTCAAAAAAATCCAAGATAGTTTGAATCCTTAATGCACAAAAATTCCCTAGGAGCCCAAGAAGAGCTTTCTCACTAGATGGTGATAGAAAACCTACTCCCTCATGTATAATTGAAGATGTTTGGGATGTCACTATTCCCTTCCTGCTTATGCACAGATCAGCCTCCAAACCAGGCTAATGTACATCTCTCTCGGGAAGCTCTCTGCAGCAATTAAAAGTGGTTATTTCTGGGTCTGAACCCATTCCATTCTTAGTGTGGATCACACACATTCTGGAACTATTCTCTTTACATGTGCTCATACTACAAATTTCTCTCAAATTGCACTTGCTCAATGTGTAGGTGAGACGCACTAATTTTTTCAGGATAGCACAAATTATGAAATGATTGTTTTGATAAGCATTTCCTGGTCATTTGCCTGCTCGTAGGAGTGAAAACTATATTAAGTGTGGTCCTTATCCTAAGGAACAATTTGGTTCTGAGAGCTGAATTCTAGAATCCCATCTTCCACATACAAGACCTAATTTAATTCATAGCAAATATTGCACTAGAAGGTTATGTTGCATCACAACTGTGATATACAGAGTTTCCAAAAATAGGAGAGAAAATGTTTATCTTAGTAGGCTGGGTGTTTGGAGCAGTGTTATTCACTGTCTGGTCCTCACAAGCAGCCTCTGAGATCTTATAGAAACACAAAGCACAGAGATGCCCAACAGATATGGTTCCCACTCCCACCCCCAGGGTTCTTCTGGCAATGTCTAGGGACATGTTTGGCTGTCACAACAGGGAGGCTACTTAGGGATGTTGTCTAACATCTTACAAAGTGTAAACAACATCCCACAAGAGGGAACTCTGCTGCCCAAAATTCTTCACAGGGCCGAGACTGAGAAACGCTGATTGAGAGGAAAATGGATTAGAACTAGTGGGGAGAGAGTAAGGAAAGTACAAAGGAAGTTGTTTCAAGCTGGTACATAAGAGAGGTAAAGAAGGAGAAAAGAAAACCTTGGCAGGGGAGTAGTGAACCTGGAGTGTGATTATGGGGGCTGTGTGCCCTTAGGGGAGCCACTTGCACTCTCTTGGTTCTACTTTACACATCCATAAAATGAAGATAAAAATAAGATTGAACCAAAAAATGGAATTACTATCTCTGAGGTGCTTTTCAGGGTAGATGCATTGTTCTAAGGCAGTGTTCTCCAAACTTGAGTAAACCATAGGTCACCTCCACTATGTTTGCCTTTTCTGAGTGCTGTCTCCACTATTTTTACTTTAATTAACATATTTTATATTTTAGATCTATTTTAAAGGAAATTTAATGTCATTACCATTAGTTTAAAGTCACTCCTACTTGACCAAACTGATTAAAAGAAAACAGTATTATTAAAGTCTAGCTAGAAACTGTTATATGTTCTTCCCAACACTTTGAGCCTGAGGTCAGTCCACTCTTGGTTAAATGATTGATTAGTGAGGGTTACAGCAGTTAAAGGTGGGAAACTTTTAAGTTTCTCATTTGGGTCCTTAGCTCAATTCTATCCTTGAAGGGTTGTAGGATGCTGGGAAAGTGACTTAACCTTTCTAAGTCCAAATTCTTTACTGGGACCTGGGGTAATAGTAGGACCTAGGCAGCCTCTGAGATCCACACCCTCAGGCATTCTTGCCCTTTTGCCCTTGTATAACCTCCTCCCTTTGAGAGGGATCTGGACCTAATGACTTGCTCATAGTCAATAGAACACAGCATAATAATGAGTGTCACTTTCAAGATTAAATCACAAAAAGTCTCTCTCTCTCTCTCTCTCTCTCTCTCTATCTATCTATCTATCTCTCTTTCTACCATTTTTCTGGAAAACCAAGCTGCTATTTCTGAGCACACATATGAAGAAGCCCACATGGCAAGAAACTATGTCTACAGCCAATGGCCAGTCAGACACATGAACTGAATAGGAAATTTTAAAGGAAGAGGTACAAATGACTAACAAATACATGAAGAAGTGCTCAACTTCCCTGGCCATAAAAGAAATTCAAATCAAAACTACACTAATATTTCATTTCACCCCAGTTAGAATGGCCATCTTCAAGAAAAGCAACAACAAATGCTGGTGAGGATGTGGTGATACAGGAACCCTGATACACTATAGGTGGGAATATAAATTAGTGCAACCACTATGGAAAGCAGTATGAAGATTCCTTTAAAAACTAAAAATAGAACTGCCATATGATCCAATGATACCACTGCTGGACATCTACCCAGAAGAATGTAAGTCAGGATACAAAAGAGACACTTTCACACTGATGTTTATATTTCATAATATCCAAGCTGTAGAGACAGCCCAGATTCCCTACAACTAATGAATAGATGAAGAAAATGTGGTGTATATACACAATGGAGTTTTATTCACCCATAAGGATGAATAAAATTATGTCACTTGCTGGTAAATGGATGGAATTGGCAGACAGGTAAGTGAAGTAAGCCAGGTTCAGAAAGACAAGAGTCGCATGTTTTATCACATATGTGGAAGATAGATCCAAAGATAAACATACACACAAAACCAAGCATGGTCATGCACACATTTATATGAAAAACATATTTGTACTAGTTGAACAACTCTATAGAACTTGGGGGAGGAGGGAAAGGGAAAGACAATGACAGAGAGTCAACGATATCAAAACCATTGCATGTGTGCAGGCAGATGAAAATAACAATGCATACTGAAAACTGTTGATGAATAGGAGGCAGGAGGGAAAGGGTGAGAGGATTAAGCTGACCAAAGTACAGTATATACACAGTGGGGATACATCGAGAAATCCCTTTGAACACAGACTTCAGAATCAAAAATGACAGACAGGACTGTGAACATAAAACAATGGCTAGATTAAAAAGCCCTGACCTTGAAAAACTGAAAACATTTCCCCTAAAATCAGGAACAAGACAAGGATGCCCACTATCTCCACTCCTATTCAACATAGTACTGGAATTCCTAGCCAGAGCAATTAGGCAAGAAGAAGGAATGAAAGAAATACGAATAGGTAAAGATCCTATACCTTAAAGACCCAAAAAACTCTACTCAAAAGCTCCTAGACACCATCAACAGCTATAGCAAGGTAGCAGGATATAAAATCAACATAGAAAAATCATTAGCATTTCTATACACTAATAATGAACAAACTGAGAAAGAATATATGAAAACAATTCCATTTACAATAGCCTCAAAAAAAATCAAATACCTAGGTGTAAACTTAACAAAGGATGTGAATGACCTCTACAAGGAAAACTATAAACTTCTGAAGAAAGAGATTGAGGAAGACTATAGAAAGTGGAGAGATCTCCCATGCTCATGGATTGGTAGAATCAACATAGTAAAAATACCTATACTCCCAAAAGCAATCTACAAGTTCAGTGCAATTCCCATCAAAATCCCAATGACATTCATCAAAGAGATTGAAAAATCTACTGTAAAATTTATTTGGAAACACAAGAGACCACAAATAGCCAAGGCTATACTCAGTAAAAAGAACAATGCTGGAGGTATCATAATATCCGACTTCAAACTATATTACAAAGCAATAGCAATAAAAACAGCATGATACTGGCACAAAAACAGACATGAAGACCAGTGGAACAGAACGGAGGACCCGGATATGAAACCACACAACTATAACCAACTTGTCTTTGACAAAGGCGCAGATTCCAAGATGGCAGCTAGAGGGAGGAAGCAGAAAGCGAGCCTCCTATAGTGAAATCTTGGAGAGATGCTGGAGACACACTTTGCAGGCATAATCACTGAGAAGAGGCATAACTTTGACCCCTCCACACCTCCAGCCGGTGCAGAGAATCTCCACTTCACATTAAATGGAGAAACCAGGAGGGCCCCCGGGCCGCCAGTCACCCACGCCCATACGGCTTGGGAAGACGTGGACCAGGTGAGCTTTGCGGTACCAGGGTACTCCCACAGACAAGCCTGGGCCAGAGCAGCATAGCCCCCTGGACAGACTGACCTCCACCTGGGGAAAAAAGAGAAACTGAGTAATAAGCAATAAGAACAATAAAGACAGCGGGAAAGAGGGTGGGGCACCCTGAGTGCCAAAGATTGGGGGAAGGGAATCCTTCCCGGGACTGTAAATAAACAAGCTGGGCGGGCTGGAGAGGCTCTGGTGGGAGCGGGGGCATGCCCCCAGCAACCAGGAGCAGGAAAGCTTGTGAGAGTGGTGGAGGGAGGAAAACTCCACAGGAGAGGAGGGAAGACCCACTTCCCACGTGAACTGTAAACACGGTGGCTGGCAGGAGCAGCAGCACCGCCCAGTAATCAGGAGCAGGAAAGCCTGTAAAAGTGGCGGTGGGAGGAAAACTGCGCAGGAGAGGGAGGAAGACCCACCTCCCACATGAACTGTAAATAAACACGCAGGCCTGACAACGCGGGTGCAGTGTCACCTTTCCCAGTGTGCTTGGAAAGGGGAAAGCTTGTAGCAGAGGCTCCCGCACAGGAGAAATCTGAGCAAACAAAGCCTGCAGGGCCAGGTGAGTGCTAAGCTCACCCCAGAGATCTGCATAAATAATGCCACCAACAACAGCAGGCTGACAGCAGTGGGCAGGCAAGCCACAGCTGCAGATACCATTCTCAGAACTGTCTCCAGACTCTTTTTTTCTTCTTTTTTCTTATTCTCCCTACCCTTGATGAGAGAACAACTGAATTACACCTGCATGCTGAAAAACTTACTGAAACTATATTGCATTTGAACTTGGGACACTTAGTGGGGTGTGTGTGTGTGTGTGTGTGTGTGTGTGTAGTTTTATTCTACTTTATGCATCCCCTTTGATGAGACAACTACAGAACAACATCTGAGGCACCATCTCCAGGATTGGAGACTGAGATGGACACCCAAATTATTAAGACTGAAACTTCATTGCATTTGAACTTGGAGGTTTTTTGGTTTTTGGTTTTTTGGGGTTTTTTTTAATTTTCTATTTTTTCATCTTATTTTAATTCATTTTTATATATAGATATTTCTTTCATTTACTTATTTTTTATTTTTATTCTTATCTTTTTTTTATTTTTGATTTTCAAGCCTCTGTCTCTCTAATGTCTGTTCAGCTTACTGTCAATTAGTACACTAAAGCTCCCTGTTTATACCTTTGAAACTTTCTTGTCTGACACCTTGTTCCATTTTCTCCTTCTTGTCTGTGTATTTGTTTTCCCCCTTTCTTTAACTTCTTGCTTTCCATCTCAGCTCACCCTTCCATTCTAAATATTACCATTGTTATTATTACAAGCTAGAAAATACTTAATTGCACACAGTACAGGGACAATAACAACACCAAAGACAACGACGGGAAGACAGAAAAAACAGGGAAACCAGTTTCCCCACAGCAAAAAATTAGTACAGGAACCAGAGGGGAATGAAGAAAACAGACACTCAGATCCAGACTCCAACAAAATGAAGATAAACTATGCCAAAGGACCCAATGAAGCCCACAAGAATAATTTAAAAGAAGACATACTACAGGTACTCAATGAGAATTTTATAGAGATGATACTGGATAGGGTCAACCAAAATGTACAGGAGACACTCAAGAAATTCCAAGACAACAAAAATAGAGAATTTGAAAAAGCAAAAGAAGAAATAAAGGAAACCATAGAAGCACTGTATAAACACCAAAGTGAAACAGAGAACACAATGAATAAATGGATAAATGAACTCAGGACAAAGGCGCTAAAAATATACAATAGAGAAAAGACAGCCTCTTCAACAAAAACTGCTGGGAAAACTGGTTATCAGTCTGCAAAAAACTGAAACTAGATCCATGTTTATCACCCTATACCAATATTAACTCAAAATGGATCACGGACCTTAATATCAGACCACAAACTCTAAAGCTGATACAGGAAAGAGTAGGAAATACTTTGGAACTAATAGGTATAGGCAAGGACTTTCTCAATAGAACCCCAGCAGCTCAGCAACTAAGAGATAGCATAGATAAATGGGACTTCATAAAACTAAAAAGCTTCTGCTCAACAAAAGAAATGGTCTCTAAACTGAAGAGACCACCCACAGAGTGGGAGAAAATATTTGCCAGCTACACATCAGACAAAGGACTGATAACCAGAATATACAGGGAACTCAAAAAACTAAACTCTCCCAAAATTAATGAACCAATAAAGAAATGGGCAAGTGAACTAAACAGAACTTTCTCAAAAGAAGAAATTCAAATGGCCAAAAAACACATGAGAAAATGCTCACCATCTCTAGCCATAAAGAAAATGAAAATTAAAACCACACTAAGATTCCATCTCACCCCTGTTAGAATAGCCATCATCAGCAACACCACTAACAACAAGTGTTGGTGAGGATGTGGTGAAAAAGGAACCCTCTTACACTGCTGGTGGGAATGCAAACTAGTATACCACTCTGGAAAAAATTTGGAGGCTTCTTAAAAATCTAAACACAGCTCTACCATAAGATCCAGCAATACCACTCTTGGGGATATACCCAAAAGAATGTGACACAGGTTACTCCAGAGGCACCTGCACACCCACATTTATTGCAGCACTATTCACAAGAACCAAGTTATGGAAACAGCCAAGATGCCCCACTACTGGTGAATGGATTAAGAAAATATGGTATTTATACACAATGGAATTTTATGCAGCCATGAAGAAGAACAAAATGTTATCATTCGCAAGTAATTGGATAGAATGGAGCTCATTCTGAGAGAGGTTAGCCAGGCTCCGAAGACTAAAAATCGTATGTTCTCCCTCATATGGGGACTTTAAATCAAGGGCAAACACAACAAGGGGATTGGACTTTGATCACATGATAAAGCGAGAGCACACTAGGGAGGTATGAGGATAGATAAGACACCTAAAAAAACTAGATAGCATTTGTTGCCCTCAACGCAGAGAAACTAATGCAGAAACTTTAAAGTGACAGAGGCCAATAGGAGAAGGGGACCAGGAACTAGAGAAAAGGTTAGTTCAAGAAGAATCAACTTAGAATGTAACATATATGTATAGGAAATTAATGTGAGTAAACTCCCTGTATAGCTATCCTTATCTCAGCTAGCAAAAACCCTTGGTCCTTCCTATTATTGCTTATACTCTCTCTTCAACAAAATTAGAGATAAGGGCAAAATTAGAGATAAGGGGATGGGGGGGTAAGGGAGGGGGTGGAGAGAAGGGGGGAGAAATGACCCAAATATTGTATGCACATATGAATAAGAGAAATCTTTTTTAAAAGCCCTGAACTTGAGGAGTGTTTTGAAGTGACTTTTTTAATGAATTTTGAAATAATTTGTTTCCTTTGTTTTAGGGAAGAATTCATTTACCCTTAAAGTGTAAGTTCCATGACAACATGGATAGGGAAATGGCTTAGCTCATTTTTATCTGCATCCTCAGTACCTAGAACAGCTCACAGCGTGCATTTGCATAGGATTCGTGACCAAATCAAGGAATAGATGACTCCTTTATGTCACTGCATGATCAGCAGTCAATTAGTGCCCACAAGACACAGGCCCTGAGTTAAGCCATTTTTTTTCTCCCAAGAGCTTGGAGTGTGATCCATAGACACAGGCTGCTCATTGAGAACGAGGTAAGAAGCAACCAACTCTTATGGTGAAGCTCTCAGATCTTCCTGGCTCCTGCCTGTCTTGAGACCTAGTTATCTAACTCTTCTTGGAGCTCACGAAATATATTTTCCTTCCAATAAATTTCCCAAGGTCAGCTTTAATCACTCTCCATACATGGCAATGGATTAGCACAAAAGAACATTAACCAGCTCACATCTAAATACAGTTTAAAATACTTCAGTAATTTCCTGATGTTCTTAAAATACAGACTCAACCAGTGCTGGAAAGGCTCTAGATGGTCCCGTCATGCTTATCTCTTCTACCTGATCTCCTACCCTCGATGGCCTTCTTTCTATAAATTCTTTTCCACAAGACCTTTGCATTTGCATTCCCATTGCCTGGAATGTTCTTTCTTCAGCCCCTCAAAGGTCTGGCTTCTCTTTAGTCATCAGGTCTCTACTCAAATGACACCTCTTCAAGGAGACTCTAACTAGGTCATGGGTCCTGCAAGCCTCAACTGGGACATTCACAACAGGAACATAAGAGAGAGGGTGGTTTACAAAGGGCTACTTAGTAGCCAGGAACAGTGGAGAGGCTGTTGTCATCCTCAAAGCTAAAAGGAAAATGTCAGGGCCATTCTAGAATTCCAAGGGAGAGTTCATGGAAGGAGTTGCCTTAAAGGTTCTGTGAACTTCAGCCCAGTGATTCACCTAGATCTAGGCAACTCAGCAAGAAGAGAATCAGGAAAGGAAATACCATGATGTCACTCTCTTCCTTTCCTCCATTCTCCTGCGAGACCTACCTGTTGCACAAACCCATCTGAAACCAGAAGGCAAAGAGGCTTGTTGATGCAGACTAGGAGTTGACAAAGGTAGATATCTAATAAATATTTCCAGCTTTTTGAATCATACAGTCTCTACCACAACTACTCAGCTCTGCCATTGTAGCATGAGAAAAGCTATAGACAATACACCAACAAATGAGTGTGGCTGCGTTTCAACAAAACTTTATTTACCCAAGAGGCAGAGGGGCTATAGTTTTCTGGCCCTTGTAGAACACTCATGGTGATCTGCTCAGGTAAGGGATAGGGTAGATATGAGTGATGCCAGCTTTCAACTGACTATATCTAGCATCCCTTCCCCAGCCACCTCATCTAAAGGACTTGCTATAGTCTGGATCTCAAGTGTCCCCCTAAGGGTCCAAGTGGAAAGGGCTTGGCCCTCAGTGTGATGCTACAGGAAGGTAGTACCCTAGTGGGAGGTTGTGAGGTCTTTATGGGCATGCCTTCAAAGGGATAGTGGAACCCTGGCCCCTTCTTACTTTTACCTCCTAGAGACCATGAGATGCCTCACCACACACTTCCAATAATCATGAACTGAAACCTCCAAAGCTGTGGTCGGTCCAAAATACACCTTTTCTCTTTAAAATGCAATTATCTCAGGTGTTTGTTATTATGACAAAAATCTGCCCACACAGAACTGCACTTCCTCCATCATGATCACATTATTCTATTTCCTTCATCATAAATCAAAATCTTATTTGTCTATAAGCATAGGAATTCTAGAATGGCACCCAAAATAGTGCCTGACAAATGGTAGCCAGATAAAAGCTTTGAATGAACATTAAGAGTTAATATGACACAGTTGACAAAAGTCCATGATATCTGATCTCCTCGACTTAGTTGTACCAAAGATGTACTCCAAACAGAAATTCACCTCTCCCTCACTAGAGCACACTTAGGTACAATTCTCGTCTGTTTTGTTTCTGATTTCCAGGCACCGTCTCCAAACCAAGACTGTACGTCCCTCACCAAGTGCCTCCCCCATCCATTACTGCAGTTTACAATTTCCTATGTCAGCCTTTTAGGCCCTAAGTGGTTTTGAGTTTGGGTGCTATGGAAATATTTCTGCTTCATGAGACCTCTCGTCTCTCCCCATCCTCCCAGCATGGTCAAGGAGAGAAAACCTGCTTTTTATGACTCCATCTCATCAAATGACACCAATGCATTTTCCTGGATAAGATGGTGAGGAAAGAAAGAAAAAGAATAGGGCTTGTGAGACTCTGAAATTTCCTGCATCCTTATTTGCAACACAAAAGATGACAAATCCTCAACATTATCCAACATAAGGAAATGTTAAATTATCTTAAAAGTACTGAGATCAGAGAATCACAATGTAAGAAATACTTAGTATAGAACATTAAGTTTTTTTTAAAAAATCAAGACACAAATTGCACACACACTATTATTGCAAGTGTGGGACAATTATACCAGGATACAAGGACTATAGGGAGTGTGGTGGGGTGTGGCTGATTTCTTCCTAATCATACTTCAGAGATATTCATCTAATTCTCTTGCCTGGACCTGCTAGCTGAACAAGTGTCTTAGACCTAGTTCAAATCCTGGCATCTCTACTTAGCTATAAGACCTTACACAAGTCTATCAGATCCTAGATTTTTTCATTTGTAAAGAAAAAAGAAAGAAAGAAACTTTGCCACGTACTCACAAATATTCTAGAGCAACTGAGTACAATGAAGCATTGAGGAAATGCATAGAGCGCACACAGTAAACCTTTGTTAAATGCTTGGTCATTTGGGAGGATTAGACTAGAGCACAACAATTGAAGTGTCCATTTCCACGATTGCACTGTGCCAATTATGATGAGTGGTTCATCTTGAGCAGTGGAATATGGTCCCAGACACAACATTTTATTTCAGCCAATCAGCAAGAAGAATGACAAGATGGGAACTTACTTACTTTTTAATTTCTTATTAGCATATGTTAATTGTAGAAAGTAATAGATTTCATTATGATATTTCCATACATGCATATAATTATCTGGTACAATGGAGATCAAATAGAGAAAGGATTGCATTTTAAGCCTGAGAGAGTTTGTTTTTATGTTCCTCTGTCCTGAACTGACTTCATTGAAATGCATAGTTTAAGGAATTAATGGTACAGGAATTTGTTTCCCCTTCATATTCCCTTTTCCCCATTTTTTTGTTTGTTTTTCTTTGCTTTTTTCCTTGTGAGAAGACCAAAGTTGCTGGAAACTGGAAAGGTAAATGGTTTTCTAATAATATTAGCCAAAAAGACGCTGATCTCTTGCAGCAAACCCCTGAGGCCACAGCAGTTCTTTATAACTACTAAGGGCTGGCACTTGAGACTAATGTGAAATCTGGCAGCAACAGCATTCAACCTCTTATACCATTTCCTAAAGATCTGGACTCTTTCTCTTGCATTTCACAGATCAGCAGATTCATATTCTCTCTCCCTCCCTCTCTCTCTCTCTCTCTCTCTCTCTCTCTCTCTCTCTCTCTCTCTCTCTCTCTCTCTCTCCTCTTTCTCTTTCTCATTCTCCTCTCTCTTTCTCTCTCTTTCTCTCTCCTCTCTCTCTCTCTCTCTCTTTCTCTCTCCCCCCCCCCTCCCCAGCATGATCTCTCCCCATCCTAAACATAAATCTAAAAGCACAAATTTGCATCACACACTCATGGTTTCAATATCATCTTCACTGAATATTATACATTTAGAGACCCATTGGGCATTAGGAAGTTGTTCTTTTTTTTTCTGGTGATACTGGGGTTTGAACTCAGGGTCTCACACTTGCTAGGCAGGAGCTCTACCACTTGAGCCACTCATCCAGACCCTAGAAAGTTGTTCTTTAAATCCATTTCATTTCACCTCATTTCTGTAGTCCATCGAGTCTGCGATCATTTCATTGGCCCAAATTCTAATGTTACTTTTGGCTCATCTCTTATAATACAACTTCTCAACCGACAAGCCTGAAAGTTTATTTTCTCTGCCCTTTCAAAGTCTGACATTTAGCCTTGAGATCATGAGCCACAGAGAATTGATCACAAATGCAGACACTTAGGGTACCAAAGATGCTCATCACAGCATATGTCAAAATTTCAACCAAAAAAAAAAAAACACTAAAAATAACCTAAATCCTATTGATCAGGTCATGATGGCATAAATAACAATCCATGCAATCAGTGGGATCTCATGCAGACTATGAAAGTGTCAGCAAGCACTGTTGTCACATAAGAGAAACAAATCTGCATACAGTCTTATTTGAATGAAGAAGACTATACACCCATAGAAAAAGGACCAGAAAAAATGAACCTTGTGCATACCATGTTTGCCATTGGGCAGTACCTCTTTTGTTGATTCTTTTCTTCATTTCTCCACTTTTCCAAAACACACATATATTAGTTTCACATTTGAGAATAAAACTTCCTGCAAAGATCTAAAAGGCCAGTTACTACACTGAGATCCAGGAAGCTACAGTAAGTCTTCCCCTCCTCCTAGACGACTTATTAGGAAGTTGCTTCCTCCTCAGTCTGGTTTTAAAGAGGTGAGGTATTGACACACTATTAAGCAATCAGCCAGTAGGGTTCATCCAAGAGCAATAAACGGACCTCTCAAGAGAAAATTAGTGAAGCTTGGGAAATTAGACCTGGAAACCCCAACCCTGTGATCTAATGTATCCCCTCAAGACTCAGAACTATATACATTACACTTTCTGGTGTGGGCAGTTTCTTTCCAATTTGATTTTAAATGTTTCAAGTGATTGCAATTGCCCTGCTACATTTTAGACCAGCCAACAAGCTATTAATCCATCTTCCCTGAGTTTGCAGAATAACACCAGCAAACTTTAGCAATGTTCCTCTAACTTTCTTACGTGGATCTGCTAGCTAAACGAGGTGTCTTAGACCTAGTTCAAGTCCTTGCACCACTACTTAGATGTAAAACCCTACACAAGTCCCCTTACCTTCCTTACTCTGGGTTTCCTCATTTGTTAAAAAGGATACCTCTCCACCTTGTTCACAAAAGTTGTTGTAGGAATTAAAAGAGATAGTACATATAGGGAATGCATTAAGTGCACACAGTAGGTACTCATTAAATGTTTAAAGATTCTAGAGAGTTAAATAGTTGCTTGTCTGGCAGACGAAATAATCAATACTGAGGCCACAACCCCTTCTTTTGTATTTCCATGTAGGACACTTTTAGAGTGGATGGTACATACAGTTAATGACTTTGAAAAGTGAAATTCCATTTGGTACCCAAAACTTGGGTTCAGTTACATCAACTACAATGACCAGTCTTAGATTACAAATATGACTCACAGAGCACTCACTGAGCCTTCTCACTGCTGATAAGAGCCAGAATTGGAACACTAGCCATGGAGATAGGACAAAGAAGACAGAGTGAAGAGTCACATTTGAGATGGAATCAATAATACTTGATTAATAGTTCTTAGAGAGGTTAAAAGAAAGATAAAGATCCTACCCCTAAGCACCTGCTAAATGCAGTTTATTTATTCAATGAATTGTCTATCAGTAACCTACTGAAGATCAGGCACCATTCTGGGTGCAAGGGATACCACAGTGAACCAAACAGAAAAATAAAAATCTCACCAGGCACCAAGGGGCTCACATGTGTAATCCTAACTACTTGAGAGGCTAAGATAGGGAGGATCATGATTCTAGGCTAGTCCAGACAAATAGCTCACAAGACCCTCCCCTCCATCTCCAAAATAACCAAATAACCTCCATCACAAAATGAACTGGAGGTGTGGCTCAAGTGGTAGAGCGCTGGCTTTGCAAGCCTGAGTTCAAACTCCAGTCCCACCAAAAATCTCTGTTCTGTGGAGCTTCTTTTCCAGTAGGACAGACTGACAATAAATAAACAAATTAATAAACAAGAAAATGCCTGACTGTGATAACTGTGACATTGGCAATAAACAGGGTCATTAGGTGGAGAATAAAAGGATAAGGTCTACTTTAGACAGGATGTCTAGGGAGGGAATCTCTGAGAAGGTAATACATGAGGAGAGCAGGTCTTGTACAGTGAGATGGAGAAAATAGGTGAAGAGGAGAGACAGTATTCCAAGAGGAAGGAATGGCAGGAGTGGAGACTTTGGTATGGGAAAAAGGTAAAGTGTGTTTGAGAAAGGTGGGGGAAGCAGCTTGTATAACTGAAGTATGTGGAAAGAGGAAAGGATTGGCAGAGAGAGTGATTAGAAAAATAAGGGTTGGGCCAGTTAACCAAGGATGGGCCTTGGGAAGAAGATTCTTAGGGAAGAAAATTGAGTTTACCTTCAACAGGTAGAGTTTGAAGCACTTGAGAGGATCCCTAAACTAAAAATTCAAGATGGCATCTTAAGAACTAGCGACAGTATTGGATTGTAGAAATTGTCCAGTTGCATCGGAATTGCTAGGGAGTGTTCTAGAAACACAGACTTCTCAAGTATTAAAAATATAAGACTGAACATGTGGCTCAAATGGTAGAACACCTGCCTAGCAAGAGGGAAACCCTGAGTTCAAATCCCAGTACCAACTAGAGAGAGAGTGAGAGGGATTGATTTCTGGAGTGCCTCACTGGGAAATTCTAATTCAAGTAGGTCTTGGCCAAGATCTGGAAATCATTTTTTCAACACTCCCTGGTAATTCTTTCTGCTCCATTCATTTAATAAATGTTTCTTGCATTTCTGTTCTGTGCCAGGACAATTCTAAGTACAGAGATACAGCTCTAACAAGGTCAGAGAGCTTACAGTCTACAGAAAGAACACAGTGAATGAATAAATATTTAAATTACAATTGTGGCACATACATGCACAAAAAACAAGCTAATAAAATATAAAACATTATGGTACCACACTAGATAAACTGAAAGATCTTTGAGGAAGTGACTATGAACTGACAGATGAGTAATAAGAAGGAATGTCACGCAGCAGTCTTGGGGAACAGCATTCCAGGCAGAAGGAACAGCCAATGCAAAAGCTGAATGTAATTTTTTGGTTTATTCCAACTTGATTAACCACCCAAAATGGGGGAGAAGGCATGGTGGAGGAGGTACTATTTCATCTTTGAGTGTTCACCCAGAAAGCTATACCTGGCACTGTGCCTTGTGCTGACATAAATGTGAGTAAGACAGTCATCTCTCTCAAAGAGTCATCTGTCAAATGAAAGAGACAGATGACCCAATAAGTGAGAACATCCCAGACAATCAATCCATGTTGTGAAAAAACCAAGCAGTGTGATGATATAAACTATTGTTTTTGAGACTATGCAAAAATTACTAAAATTACTTTCATTTTTGTTGTCTGAGCTGATAGCTCAGAATCTTATCTGATTTCAGGTAAGATATTTGTAGCAATGAAAATCGTGTTTGAGATACTGTATAACTGACTATTGGGGGTAGTCCTAATAAAAGCTAACAATCATTGAGAGCAGAGACTCATCTGGCTAATGTACAAACTCACAGTATTCACAACATCTCTGTGAGTCAGGAACTATGATTATTCCCCTATTTCAGATGAAGAAACTGAGGCTCAACAAGGTGAGGGGACTTTCCTGAAGTCATTAGACTGCCGTGTGGCAATTCCCCAGCTTTGTCTGGGTTCAGAGTCTCACTGCTGGTCCCTCATGAATGGCTCAGATACTAATACAGTCGTTCCAAAAATGGATCATTCTCTATTCTTCGTGGCCAAATTACCCATTTGGGAGCGGTCAACACCAGATCTACCTGCATGTTTCTCTAGTGGTCCCGTAGGTGGAAAATCGGAGAGATGACTTCCTTGTTTCCACATTTGGGAAAAACTGGAAGGCCCCCTGACTCTAGTCTCTTGAGACCCTGTGGAGTGTGGGAAGCACTGGAAGTCTGTTCCCAACTGCATAGGGTGGAGTCTTTCCCCTCCAATATACTGAAATTTGGTGGCTTTAAAAATAAATGAGCTGGTCATCTTCAACCTGCTGGCTGGTCAGTTTGCAACTTAGAAGGTTTCCAGTCCCTCTTCCTTCAAGCCTCCTTTTCTTGCAGTTTCTCATTGTGAATTCAAATGTCTGTCCTATGGTCTCTGGGTGTGTCAGGAGTGCAGGGTCCTCTGCCTTTGATCTGTTTCTGGTGGCGACTGGCTCTCTCTTTGCTCCCTGCCTCCCCTCCTTTGCTCTCCCCTCCCTCCCTCCTTCCCTCCCGTGGGGAGGCTCTTGGCCTGGGTCCTGAGCCCGGCCGGGTGCAGGCAGAGGACACAGGAGGTGTGAGGTCACATCTCCCTTGAGCCCCGCACCACTAGCTTTTCAGAACCTCGCCATGAGCCGGCAACCAAAGCCCCAGAACGCGCGAACCGTGCGCTCCTTCTCCCTCCCAGTGCAGCCGACTTTGCCCATGTCTCAGTACGCTCCAAGCTCGGACTTCAAGGGACCTTTGGAGAGCAGCAGTCCCGAGGCCAACACTGAAGATGACAAGACCGAGGAGGACATGCCTATGCCTAAGAACTACCTGTGGCTCACCATCGTCTCGTGTTTTTGTCCCGCGTACCCCATCAACATCGTAGCTTTGGTCTTCTCCATCATGGTGAGTGGGTTGGGGACCAGAAACTGGAAGGATCCCGCAGTGCTGCGCCCTTCCCGGGAACCCAACGCGCATTCTGTGGCTCGCTTTCTCGCTGTCCCCACGCGCTAGGTTTTGTCATCCACACTTCGTCCTAGCCTTTCTCAGGCTCTAGGAACAATCCACCATTATCAACACCTCCTCTCCACTCCTTGTGGTGCTCAGAGCATCAACCGAGCCTCCCCCAGGCTAACGATCGGTTCCTTCTCCAACCAAGGCCAGCTCTTCACTGAACTTTGCTGCCTCTCCTGGCCTCCCCCACGTCCTGGGCGTTCACCGCGGTCTTCTGCACCCGCTTTTCTTGCGCTCCAACGCGTGCCGCCCTAGCAGTGCGCCCCATTGTCGGAGCGCGCAGGCTCTGGTCCCCCTGATCGCCGGCTCTCCAATCAGGACTGTCTGTCTTGGCATATGCTCCTTTCTCTTTGCTATACCCAGTGCACCGCCTCTGCCACTTTTGGAGGGTTCCAAGCAATTCCTGAAGACCCGTCCTTACCCTTGGTCCTGCACCCTGGTAAGGCACGCTCATTCCCTGGCAAAAGTTCCTTCTTGCTTCTTCCTGCCTCCTAGCACCCTTCCCTTACCTCTCTCTGGCACCCCCTTTCCAGCGCGCCCCAGGGTGAGTGACATCCGCCACCTCTCCAGGACTTTCTTGGGCGCCCCCTGCGTTCCTCTCATCAGCCAAATGTGTGCTGGCCTTTTACTTTCTCTGCTGCACGGACGCCCTATCCCGGCTAATTCCAGGCTCTTCTCTGCTGCTCTGTCCTGCGCCGGGGGCTCTCCGGGAATGGACTGGGGGGTGCCGCTGGTTGCTTTCTGTGCCGGACCTCGGGAGCTCCGCGCCACCCTGAAGCAGAGGCCACCCGTCAGGAGCTCAGCTCCGCGGCCCTCTTCAACCCTCCTAGGAACGAGATCCTGGCCTTATTGACTGGAGCAGCTGGTCCCGGGGTGGCGGCGGGGTGAGGTTCGGCCCTGCACTGTCCTGGGACAACCCTTGCAATTGCGCTCCCTCCCCCACCGACCCACCTGCCTGCCACTGGGCGAGCAAACTTCCCGCCAGAGTCAGACAGCACTGATTGAGCAGGGTGAAGGTGGCAGGCAACCCAAGCGCATCCCCTCCCATCAAATCTACTCACACTTGCTCATGGGTAGAACCCAACTTGCCTCGTGGACATCCACAGAGACTCCATTTGCACCCGCAAATTGTCCTTCCCTAAACCTGGCTGGCTGCGCTAACCTTCACGCGCATGGCCACTGAAGTTCCAACTATTTGGGTTCACATCTTATTTTCAGCACTTGCTGTGGGGTGTCCAGAAATCACTGCTTGTTATATACCTGTATTTCTTGGGGTCGTTGTGAGCGTTCATGAGATGATTATAAAGTGCTTAGAATGGTACCCAGAATGATAATACTATCATTACTTTTATTTAATATCATTTTAAGACCTTTATTCAGATGTCACTTAGTGAGGCCTGATCACTGTTTAAAATCAAAGTCCCCCACAAGCTTTCTCTGTCACCCTTCCCTGTTGCTTTTTGTTCCGTAACTCTCCAATCAATATATTGTTCCCTTGTTAGAATGCAAGCTATATGAGGACAAGGGTATTTGTTGTGTCCGTGGCTGCTGCTTCTTCAGCTCCCAAAAGAGAATGTACCTTACTCAATATTCCAACATGCGTGTATGCATGAAGGAATGGTGTAAATGGTGCTCCCTCATGTCTCCTTTGCTCCTGTTTTCCCACACTGGCCCACGGAAGCCATCAAATCAGCCAACATCCTTCCTTCCTTCCTTCCTTCCTTCCTTCCTTCCTTCCTTCCTTCCTTCCTTCCTTCCTTCCTTCCTCTTCCTTAACATCCGCTCTTGGGTTCTGTGTAGAGAGTGGAAAAGATGTGGCAACCAAATTCCACAGGCAACCACAGGCTGACTGGCTAGCGCTGATGCCCACACTCCATCCTCCTTGTTCATGAAGGAGCCAATCCACCCTTTTCCTGGTGCCACTTAGAAAACTGCCTGCAAAGGCTTTTCCCCTCACTGGTCCAAGATGAACTGACATTCCAGCTGGTAGTGACAAGTTGGTCACTACTAATGCCACTTGGTGTGCCCTACAGGAATTCACTCATCCACCAAGTCTTTTTCTATAGTTTTATAGCAAGAGAGCAACTGCTGATAGAACACACAGTGCAGACAGAAAGTTAACTGGAAAATTTCGTACTTTTTTTAAGCTTTGCTTTTATTATCTATGAAGTGGGAATGTGAGTGTCAGTTTTGTTTTGTTTTTTGGTGATACTGGGGTTTGCACTCAGAGCCTCACACTTTCCAAGCAGGCACTCTACTACTTGAGCCACTCCACCAGCCCTTTTTTGTGTTGGGTATTTTCAAGGTAGGGTCTCTTGAACTATTTACCTGGGCAAATAAACCCTGATCCTCTGATCACTTCCTCCCAAGTAGCTAGGATTAAATTCATAAGCCTTGGGGATCACTGGTTTCCGGGTCCCCCTGCATTCTCCAATATGCAGTCTTTCTCTTCTCTTTTTTCCAACTAAATTCTCTGTAAATAAAATCTTTCCTACCTCTAAAAAAAAAAATTCATAAGCCTTCAGCACCCGCCTTTGTTTTGTTTTTTGAGACAGGATCTTATTTGTGGCTCTGCCTGGCCTTGAATTCATATGGCCTTGATCTCACTATCATCCTGCCCCACCCTCGCTGGTACTGGGGTTACAGACATTCACCATCAGGCCCAGCTTGTGAATATTGTTTTATGTTAAGCAAAACTGTTATAAGGATGAACAAAATACAGCATGTCAAGTCCCCAGCATTGTGTAACACATGTGCAATAACTATCAGACAGATGGGTAAATTTGGAATCTGAAGACATCACATGTCACCTATGAAAACAAGTGAAAGCTAAATTCTAAGCAGTGCTTCCTACGCCCTCCCTGTTGTACTCTCTTTAAAGTACTAGAAGTATTTTCCCATCGAAATAGTGCAAATCTGGGCTTGATGAGTTTTGTGAATCTTTGTCACAAAACTCATCAAGCCCAGATTTGCATAAAATCTAAAGGACAAAGAGGAAGAGTGTATGCAAGGTGCGGGTTACTGCCATCCGTTATTGCTGCTGGCAGCGCAACACCACAGAGTATGTTCCTTTTTAAAAAGAGGTTTTATTTGATCTAAGGTTAAGGGGCCGTACCTAGTGATGACCTTCTTGCTGGCAGAGTCCTGGGATGACAAAAGTCATCACAAGCAAGAGACGAGGAGCACATGAGAGACCTAGACAAGCTGACTTTATGTAGACCCACTCTCGGGGCTGGAGTTGTGGCTCAAGCAGTACCGTGCCTAGTAAGTGCAAAGCCCTGAATTCAAACCCCAGTACTGTCAGTTATCTCAAGATAACTCATCAATTTATTAATCCATTAATCCATTCATGAGGGGAAAGCCATGATCACCTGATAAAGGCCCCACCAGGTCTAAACTTTTAACATCTTATAACGGAGATTCAATTTCAACCTGAGTTTTGGATGGGACACACCATATTCAAACCATAGCAGTGGCCTCCAATACTGCAAGGTATCTTCTTTCCATAAGGTATCTTGTAATGGTCTGCCCTAGCTATTTTCAAATTTCACTCACCTGTAGCTCATGACACATTCAAGTACAGCAATGATGTGTATGGGGGTCTCTACTGGGACTACACCATTCCCCAGGGAGACACTGGAATTGTGCGGGACCATCTCCTCATTACTGGTTCAATGATTTGGACCACTATTGGCATTTGATGGGCAGAACCAAATACTAATGTCCTGCGCTGCTAATGATTGTCCCCAATGAAGAACTGATACACCCCAAATACTGATCACACCCCAACTAAGACATGCTGTAAGATAATGAAAATCAGTGTAATCATGAATGTACTGAAAATATTGACAAAACTCAAAATATTTATTCACCAGAATGGTAAAAAAGAGACAGCAATCTTAAAACAATCGATACCTTTGTTTATTAAACCAAGCCTCCCATAAAATTACAAAGTCAAGAGTAAATATGTACTTTAAAAAATACACATTTGAGAAGAGTATCCTTCAAGCTGTTAGCATTTGTGTTCTTTCCTGTACCCCAGGTGGAGCAAGGAGTCTTGGGATTAGTAATGTAGCACCCCACAGATACGTTCTAGTACAACAGGTGTCACTGTATTGGAATGTTGGAGGGTCTAGCCCTCCAACCCTATTTGCAACCCTATTTGTTGAAAGTGATTTCAACCTTTACTCACCTTGAGGGATGCATATCTAAAGAATTCCCATCCCCAGGCTGGGCTACTGCCCTCCCACAGTGCACTTTCATGTGATTTTGAATATGCACACACAGCCCTGAACAAAATCACATATCTTAGTAACAGGAGTCAGACTGACTTTTGGGTTTTTCATTCACCAGCCTCCCTTCTATCTCCAATTATTTCTGTTTATTCCATCCTAAGGGAACCTGTAATTACAGGAAACCTGTCATTTCCTAATGAGACCCTCCACCCTTTAGAAAGAATATTTGTTCATTAAACAAATATCTACTGAGTCCCTGATATGTGCCCAACTCTGTTCCAGGTAATAGTATGCTGTCTTATCTCTATCAAGTGGTAAATAAAACAAACAAGATTTCTGCCTTCCTGGAGTGGAAGAAGTGAGAAGTGAGATCCCAGGCAAGTTGCAGAAGTGTTGATAAATTTAGGATGACTTCATTATATATTGGTTTTTATAGCTAGAATTTGCAACCTGATTCAGAAGACTAATTGAGTCTATATCAAGCCTCAATTCTTAATGATATCCTGATGCAGTCATAGAATCACTTGGTCAATCTAATCATTGATTTAAAAATAGCTGATGACTTTTGACGCTGGCTTATAAACCTCCTTTTATCAGAATCTCTTCTGTCTGATACCTACAGAACCTCTCTAGAGACCATGCGTTGAGGTTCAAATCTCTCTCTCTCTCTCTTTCCTTTTCTTTCTGCTATTTACTGTGCTTTTTATTTTGGTTTTTCTACCTTGTAAGATAGGAGTTGGGATGGTACTTATTCAACTATAATTGAGGAGATTAAATGATAAAAGTAAAAAGTTTTCAGCTCACTACATAGAACACAGCTGGAACTCCATAAATACTGATGGTGGTGGTGGTGGTGATGGTGATCATGGTAATGGTGACAGTGATGATGATGGTAGTGATTATGTGTGTATTCTAGGAATATAGCCCTAGATATCTTTTCCAGTAGCAGTTTTTTTTATTTTTATCATGACTAGCAAATTTTATAATAAAAGCAATGTCACTGATAAAATATTAGTTGTTGCCCCCTAAAGGTAAACATTAGTGTTAAACCAAAATACAAATAAGCAAGGAGGACTTTGGGTTAAGCACAGAAGATTGAACGTACCTGCTTTTCTCCACTCTCTTCTGAAACCCCTTAATATGATAAGTGAATTTTACAAAGGTATAAACACCCAAGAGCAAATTAAGGGGACAGGAGAAGACACTAGAAAAGTGACAAGCTCTTAGAGGAAAATGGCTGAGCAGTGACTAGCTTTACAGAGTAGATAACACTGAAATCTAAATTCTACATAAAGAGTAGCCAACAAGAGGAAAGTCAATTTGCCCCACAAAACTCTAGGAAGGCTTAGAAATTGGAGGTTCCAATTGAAGATACTGCCTTTGATAGTAGGAATAAAGGGTAGGACTGAAGAGAGGAAGAATCTTTGAAAACCTGTTTAAGAAGTCATTGGACAACCAGAGATCATCTGCCACCCCTAAGAAGCCAGGCAACTACTTCCTCCCTAACTCTGACAGAGGATAGAAGATTTGCTCTCTGGTGAGATTAAACAGAATCACTCTCTACACTAGTCACAGTTAGAGTACAGTGCAGGTGTCATCCTGAAAGCAGGATTAATGCAAAACCAGCATGTAGAACAAGGACACTTTGCTCCCACTTGACTGTCTCCCTTATGGTGACATCCAGACAGGAAACTGGAGAGTTTAACCTCTAAGGATTAACCAGTTCAAAAACAAATACCTTTAGGAGTCCCCCAGGGGACATGCCTTAAGTGGTAAAGCAGCTTGCCTGTCTCGTCTGAGGCCCCAGGTTCAATCCCCAGTATTGCAAACAGAAAAAAAGGAGTCCTCCAGAAAAATGATGAAATCCACATCCAAATGTTCTACAGGATGCCCAACTGTTGGCAAGCTCCAATCTCATACAAAACTTTTGAGTAACTTTTCAGTGTCTCGCTTTCAAATATGAAGAGGCAGTCAAAGATTATCAGACACTTGAGAAATTCTTCTGAAATGAGAAGATCTCTACCTGTGGTTTACAGAGGAAATAAAATATAAGGAAATAACTCTAGAAGTAGAAGAAAATTTTAAGTAGAGATGATAACAACTTCAGAGAGAAGATAAATAGTGTTGTGTCCACAAGACAAGAACAGGTTGAAAAAAAAATTGTACAATCAGAGAAGCAAAAATGAGTTCTTGGGCACTAAAAATATGAAAACATGTGTTTTCTAAAATAGCAGAAGTGGAAATTAAGGTTGGAAGTAATGCAAAATTGTTTTAAATGAGAAATATGGGAGCAACCCAAGTGTTCATTAATGGATGAGTGAATAACCAAAATATGACATACTCATACAACAGGACATTATTCAGCCTTTAAAAGGAATGAAATTCTAACACATGCTACAACCTGAATACACCTTGAAGTCATTGTGCTAAGTAAAAGAAACTAGTCACAAAATAACAGATACTATTTAATTCTACTTACACGACATCCCTAGAGTAGTCAAATTCACAGAGACAGAAAGTAGAATGGTGGTTTCCAGGGGCTGGGGAGAGAAGAAATGGAGAATTGCTCAGTGAGCACAGTTTTGATTCTGGAAAGTTCTGGAGATGGATACTGGTAGTGGTTGCACAGCAAAGTGAATGCATTTAATGTTGTTGAACTACATGTTTAAAATGATTCAAATGGTAATTTTTATATTTATGTATATTTTACCACAATGGAAAACAGGGGAAGAAAATATTCCCTCCAAAAGATAGAAATGTCAAGAAAATATATTAAAATGTGAGAATAATTCTCAGAAATCTAACATTTGAAGAAAGTTCCAGAATGGCTCAAGAAGTAAGAGTGCCTGCCTAGCAAGCATGATTCCCTGACTTTGAACCCCAGCATCACCAAAAAAAAAAAAAGTTCCAGAAAAAAGAAAATGGAAGAGATAAAATTATCAAATAAGTAATATAGGGATAATTCCCAGAACTGAACACATGAATTTCCAGTTTAAAGGAGTCCCCGTACTCCCCAAAATAGATGGAACAAGATGTACATGAAAGCACATCATGGTAAATTTTCAGATATTTAAGGATAAGATTTTTCCCCAATCCTACAAACCTCCAAAGAGAAGAAATATTTCACATACAAATCTATAATGACTTTTGAGTTCGTATCAGTAATATTAAAAGCTGAACAATAGTGAAAACAATGACCTCAAAATCCTGAAGGGAATTTACTTCCAACTTTGATCTAAATAATCATTCAGGGGAGACAGAAGAAGAAAGACATTTTCAAATATTTACTATCTCAAAAAAATTGCCTCCTACATACCTTTTCTCAGGAAGTCATAAGAGGGTATTTCCCCCAAAAAATGAAGTAAAAAAAAAAAAAAAGGAAGACATGGGATCCAGAAAAAGTGTCCAACACAGAAAAGAAATAAAGAAAAATACTCCTCAATACAAGACAATCACTCGCCTAAACCCACAGAAGATAAGTTGATAATGGATGGTTGGTCCAAAGCCATTGTCACAATCCATTATCGGGTCATAGGCTGGCAGAGTAAGCCACAGACCTTTCCTGAACCTGACCACACCTGCTGTGGAAGGCAAGATTTGTGGTCACAGAGAAAGTAAATACCCCCAGAATGAAAGACAGACCAAACAGAGTATTCTTTCTGTCTGACCCAGACCCCACCAGAGACTGTCCATCCATCAAAACCAGGTGGACTTCAATTAAGTTTAGAAGGGAGGGTGTCCTTTCTTTGGTGGCCAGGGCAGAATGGAAATAACAGGTCTTGGTTCAGGCAGTTGATTTACAGGGCTTGACAGTAGTATATAATCCATTGGATCTCTCCAGGTGACTTCTCTCAACCCTCTCAGGTTCTTCCCACATGATTTTCACCTAAAAAAGGGGATATTTAAGATTATGGATCCCTGTGACTTTGTCTGGATTTTTTCCTTCCTTCCTTCCCTCCCTCCCTCCCTTTCTCCTTTCTTCTCTTCCTTCTTTCATAGAAAACTTCAAAAGTATATAAAACTTCATAGTTTTATTTATTCATTCTTATAATTTCTGTGCTCAAAGCTCTGAAGAACATTCAGATAGTTCCAGATGATAAAGACCTCATGTGAAGTGTGTCATCATTTCAAAGCTTTCTTCTAAATGCTCATAGATTTTATGGATCTACATGTTGCCCAAACAGCTCCAGTGTTGTTGGCTACTTTCGTAAGTTTCACCACTGTGTGGGAGAAGGTGCACAGGATTCTTGATATTGGGGAATCTAGAAGTGAAGTTGCTGTGGGAATCCTTTCAGTCTTAGATCTCTGATAGTGCAGGCACCATCTATTCAAGATGCTAATCTGAGGGGTGAGAATGCGGCTCAAGTGACAGAGTGCCTGGCTAGCAAACGCAAGACCCTGAGTTGAAGCCCTGGTATAGCCACAAAAAAAAATAATAATAATTAATCTGTGTGCTCCTATCACTCTTAAAATCCCATTTGAATTTGTAGGTAAAATTCTATAATGGCTAGATCTCTGTTAATGCACTAGGAGGGGGAGAGTGGGAGAGTGGGGGGAAGGGGAGGGAGAGAGAGAGAAAGAGAAAGAAAGAAAGAAAGAAAGAGAGAGAGAGGGAGAGAGAAATAAAGAAAGAAGGAAAGAAAGAAAGAAAGAAGGAAGGAAGAAAAGAAAGAAAGAAAGGAAAAAAGAAAGAAAGAAAGGGGGAGGATTGGCCACTAATGGATGGTTGCTGAAGCTGGGTTACAGGAACATGGGGATTCATTATATTGCCCTGTGAAGTTTTATATACTTTTGAAGTTTTCTATGAAAGAAGGAAGAGAAGAAGGGAGAAAGGGAGGGAGAGAGGGAGGGAAGGAAGGAAGGAAGGAAAAAATCCAGACAAAGCTTTCCTTCCAACATCATTAAACACTTCCTAGATGAATGACAAAAAAGTAACAACAGCAATTAAATGAGTTGGCCAAACAGGCCATGGTTGAAGTGGAATTTGTCATTGATTAATAAGCAAATTATTTGTGACTTATCATGTATGAAATTTAATGATGACTTTGGAGGACACCTTCAAATAATCACCAAGGAGAGACCAGGTAGGATTTGTACCCTCAAACAATGCTTCTCAATCTTTCATCACCTGAGGATCTTAGTAAAATACAGATCCCACTCCTCTTTTGAGGGCCCATTGAAAAATCACCTCCTTTATGAAGCCCTTCTTGATTGTTCTCTGTGTCCCTCTCTTTCACACCTTAGTTTTACCCCACTCTACTCTGAACAAATTTCTCTCAGACTGTTTGCCCTGGTTTGGTGGGGGCGGGGAATCCCTTGAGGTTGCAGTGTTAGCCCCAGGTCCTAGCACAAGGCCAGGCAGGGTGAGCATGTAACAGATGTTTAATGAATGAATGATGACATAAGCCTAAATCTGTTTCTACCTTTGTTGCTAAGGATTTCCTTCCCTTCTCTACTTAAGTTCTGCAATTCTATCAATAATTTTTTGGGAAACATCTAAGGGACACAGACCCTACCTTAGTGTAATTTAGAGGTTGACCAAGACTTAGTAACCAGGGTTCGATTTTCCTGGCTGGTCTGGAGCTTGTACAGGTCCTCACATTTCCACTGGACTAAAGGGTCCAGTGGAGTTTGGTCTTTATTCTCAGTTCACTTGTTCAAGGCATGAAACTCTTCAGTGCAAAATCCCTTAGTCAGAGAAGGGTTGTCTTCAGAGCCTGTGTCTGAACTCACCCCCAAACCTCCAGTTCTGCAAGTTCCAGAAGGAAGCTAGACTTTCCAAAACTGTGTTTCTTAGACTCCTGATTCTAACTGATGTCCACAACTTTTACCAAGGAGATAGGGACAGAGAGAAGAAGAAGATGAAGCCAGCATGGACTATTCCGTCTGCTTCAGAGCTTCCCAGAGCCTCTGACCAACCACTGTGTCTTGTGGCTCTTTAATGGGACAGTTTAGTGTTGGACATCTGCCATGCATATTGCTGGGAAGTCTTTGATCATAAGGCTCAGACACCATAGAATAAATATATTTTGAGAAATGGTTCTTACTGACACATTCTTCCCACTTGAAGGAGTTGAGCCATCATTGATGTGGGAATATTGCTGGGAGCTCCATCTGCAACACTTATGCTCTGCAGACTCTCCTCTTCCCTCTCTCTTCCAAAATAGGTCTTTTCCCTAACCAAACTTTCATTGGTTTTCTTCCTACCTCATTCTTTGTCTCCATATCTCTCTCCCTCTCCTCCCTTTTTCTCCTTCCCTTTTTTCCTTCCTCTCCTTCCTCTTCTCCTTCCTCTCCTCCTCCTCCCCCAACTTCTCCTTTTCCTCCTCGTTCTTCCCTTTCTCCTTCTTCTTCTTCTTCTTCTTCTTCTTCTTCTTCTTCTTCTTCTTCTTCTTCTTCTTCTTCATCCCTCTCTCTCTCTCTCACTCTCTCTCTCTCTCCCTTTTTCCTTCCCTCCCTCCCTCCCGCCTTCTCTAAGTAAAATCCACAAACTTGTCTTTGTACCCTTTATGTCCTATCTACAAACTGAAGAAGAGACCTCCTATATTTAACTCCCTCTCCAGATACCTTTCTTTGTCCTTTGTTCTAGATCTTTCTTATACTAGTGTGGTATTGCTATTGCTATTATAACACTTATACATGTGTCCTTCAAACACTTTCACAATTTTTACTTGCTTCTCACAAAATCCTTGAAAGGTGCTCAAGAAAGCTGCTCTTCCCCCATTTGCTCATGAGAAAACAGGCTCCCAAAGGTGACAGTGGTAGACAAAATCAAGCATGACAGTCCCTGCCCCCGTGTAGTTTGCAGTCTAGTCGCTTGAAACCCTATTATCAGATGGCTCCTTGTGCTTTGATGGGAGCAAGCTTGGAGGCTCTGAATGCTTTCTCCTTTAATAGATTTGCCCTGTCAATATAGGAGCATCAGATAATCCTCTCAATCAAACCTGGCAGAATTCCTCCCTAGCTTTTAGCTTTAATGATGGACAGGCAAAGGACAATTTTCACTTGTCCTTGAAGGAGACTGACGAGCATGAATGAGTTAATGTGATGACTGGAATCCTGGGCTCAGAATTCCCAGCAGTACCTTTAGGCTACAGAAACTTAGGAGCAAGCAAAATCTAAGCAAGAAATCCTAAAGTCATCTGAAAGCTCAGGCGTGATTACTAAAAATATGCACTAAGTGCCCACGCATGTCAAGCTATTTTGATGGAAGCCTGCTCTCCAGTTTAGAATCTAAAACAATACTGATCTATATAAAGCAAGTTCCTACACCTGGATGAAAGGACCTCAGACTACATTTAGACATTGATGTCAGTCTCTGTGGAGAGAATGGAAGGAGAAGGAGAGGGAGAAAGAGACAGATGGAGAATCAGAGTGACAGAGACAAACAGAGACAGAAGACAGAGACAGACAAATAATGAGAGAGAGGAAATCTCACTGTTCTGTGGTCAAATATGTACTAGAAATAAAGGGGTAATGATGAGGATGGCTGTGAGCAATGGCTCACACCTGTAATCCTAGCTACTCAGAAGGCAGAGATTGGGAGAATCATGGTTCAAGGCAAACCTGGGCAAAAGTTCTGGAGATCCCCCTCTTAACCAGAAAACTGAGTGTGTGCCTATCATCCCAGCAATGCGGGAGGTGTAAATAGGAGGATTACAGTCAAAATGGCATGGGCATAAACACAAGACCCCATTGAAAAATAACTAAAGCAAAGGGGCTGGGGAAGTGGTGTAGGTGGTAAAGCACCTGCCTAGCAAGTACAGACCCTGAGTTCAAACCCCAGTATCACACCAAAAAAAAAGGTGAGGATGTCTTTGAAAGAGAGAAGAGGTGGTTTGGATAAAGGGGAACAGGTTCTAAAATTAGGATTTCAGAGGTGTAACTCAACAGATCAAAATATTGGCACATTCACAATAGCCAGTAAAATTTCCAAAATACCAGGAACAAATGTAAGACACATGTAAGATCCACCAAGATCTTCACCAAGAAACTAAAATGGAAAAAACATCAACTGAATGGAAAGATATAATATTATCAACAAAGTGTTCACCCCAGCCTTAGCTATAAAGTAAGTGACTAACCAGAAATGCACAGTGCTTAACTAACATTTGTTTTTATAAATGTGAAAGATTGAGATGGATATAAATATTGCCTCCAACAAAGAAGAAAATTATTAGGCATCTATGTGTGACATGGAATATTCCACACATGGAATCATGCTTGGGGAAGATTTTGATGATATAGGGAAATGCTTAGTGTAAATGATCACATGGAAAACCAGGACAGAATGTGAAATTGAACATGCAGTGAAACCCCACACCTTTTATCATTTGAAAGTATCCACAACCCATATGGATGCACTGTCATGCATGAACATGCATGGAGGAAGAAAAGGCAGGAGATATTCCAAAACGTCTATAGACCATACACTAATCAGCAAGCAAGCAAGAGCCTTTCAGAGAGTGATAAGCACTGTGAAGAGAATAAATATGGATCAAGGATGAGGTGGTAGACAATGGTTGAAGGATAAGATCTGGGCAGGGTCAGGGAGTGCAAAGGCCCTAGGGTAGATATAAGTTTCCAAGCACATAAGTATGTCTTCTATGTCATCCACTTGAAATGAGTTCAACTTCCCCAGGAAGGAGTCCTAGAATAGGGTGGCCATGTAAGCAAGAGCTGGGTCTTCTGTCACCTGTGGGTTGTCCCCTGAGAGCTCTTTGTTTTTTTTATTATTGTTGTACTGGGGGTATACTGTGACAAGTTCTTACAATATGCCATAATTTAATTCATCCCCCTCCCATCATTCTGCTTTATTCCTCTCTCCCCATTCCTGGAATAGTTTCAACAGGTCTCATGTTTCCATTTAAGAACTCTTAACAGACCTTCCTTTTCCCTGGTCTCAATCTAATCTGCTCCCACATTTAGTATCAATTCACAATTTGCTCCTTCTTCAACTCTGTCCAAACTGGAATAATTGCTCTAAGCTAATTTGATGATCATTGTAAAAGCAGGGACTATTTTCGTCTGATCCCAGCTTCACCACTATCTAATCCTAGTAAATTTTCATCATTCCAAAAAGAAATGTCATACCAGGGCTGGGAGAAATCTCATTCCCAGCTACTCAGAAAGCAGAGATAGGAGGATCACCATCTCAAGCTGGCCCAGGCGAAAGCACAAGACCCTATCTGAAAAACAAACTAAAAGCAAAAGGACTGGAGGCACTGCTTTCAAGTGGTAGAGAGCTTGTCTTTGCTAGGCACAAAGGCCTCAGTTCAAATCCCACTACTGCCAAAATAAGTGGAAGGAAGGAAGGAAGGAAGGAAGTCCACACCCATTAACAGTCACTCCTCATCCTCTCTCTCTCCTGGCAACCACAAGTTTACTTTCTGTCTCTATGAATTTACCTATTTTTGGATAGGTCATATAAACAGAATCACATACTACATGATCTTCCATGTCTCAAAGTTTTCACTTCACAGGACATTTTCAAGGTCCACCCATGGTGTACCATGTATTAGTACTTCCTCCTCCTCTTCCTCCTCCCCTTCCTCCTCCTCCTCCTCCTCCTTCCTGTTCTTCTTCTTCCCCTTCCTCTTTCCCTTTCCTTCCTCCTTCTCCTCCCCTTTCTTTTCCTCCTCCTCATCCTCCCCCTTCTCTTCCTCCTCCTCCTCCTCCTTTTTGAGACATGGCCTTACTATGTAACAAGCTGGCCTTGAACTCACAGCCTCCCAAGTGCTGGGATTGCAGGTGTGAGATACCACACCCAGATAATACTTTTTTCTTTAAGGCTAACTAATATTCCACAGTATGGCTGTCCACAGTTTGTTTTCCCATTCACTCGTTGATGAACATTTGGGTTGATTCCATTTGGGGACTCTTATAAACAATGCTGTGATGAACATTCATGTAAAGTTTTTTGTGTGAGCAAACGTTTTCAATTTTCTTAGTTGTACACCTGTGAGTGGAATCGTTGGATCATGTGACAACCCTTTTTTTAACTTTAAGGAGCTACCAGACTGTTTCCAAAGTGGCTTCACCAGGTTACTTTGCCACCAGTACTGCATGAGGGTTTCAATTTCTCTAAATCCTCAATGACACTGTTAATGTGTGTTTTTTTATTTATCTATCCTGATAAGTGGGTGTGCAGTGGTATCTTTCTATGGTTTGATTTGCATTTCCCTAGTGACTGACATTATTGAATAATTTTTCATGTGCTTTTTGGCTATATCATCTTTGAAGAAATGTCTATTGTTGAGCAACAAGAGTTCTTTATATATGCTGGATATACATCCTTTACCAGATATTTGATAGTATTTTCCCCATTCTTGTGAGTTAGCTGGTCGTTGCTTCTTCTGTGGCTTCGTGGTCCTTGTGGGAGAACTCTGATTAGATATTACACAAATTTTGGTGAAATACCTCCTTCCATTTTTGCTTCTAGCCTCTCTCTCTTTTGGCCCCTGACAGAAATGCTGGGCTGGGGTAGAGTCAAAGGCAGATACCATGTTGGTTCAGGCTCTGAACTCAAGTCCTGGGTTTGAATCCCTTCTTTTCCCTTAAGCTTACTTCTCTGAGCACAGATCTCCCCACTGTTACACCGGGCACATTAATGCCAACCTGTCTGCATTGCTTTCAAAATTAAATGAGGGCTCTCTTACACTCATTTCACTTAAGCCTCACAACTGACCTTTGTCGTAGGAAGTATTGTCCCCATTTTACACAGAAGGGAAACTGGGTTTCAGAGTGAGCCCTACAAAGCTGTATTTTCCTTGGGGCTTGGCTAAGACTATATTAAAGAACCACATGTCTAGTTTCTAACATTGTCTGTAATAAGACAGGACACGGCCCTACTCACATGCACATATACAAATGCTTATAGCAGGTGGTAAGGCCAGGGAAAGTTTCCATGTAAAAGAAAACTTTTACGTGATTTGTAATGAAGGCCAAGCAAGTCCACAGGGCCCTGTCTTATCGCCTTTACAGCACTTCTCACTGCTTGAAAGTTTCTTGTTATTTATTTTCTATTGGAGACAGGGTCTCACTAGGTTGCCCAGGTTCAAGGGATCCTCCCACCTCAGTTTCCCAAGTAGCAGGGACTACAGACATATGACACCATGCCCAGCTTCCATTTTTAATGGTGTGTTTGAGTGATAAGTATACAGCTTCTGCAATTCTTTGAGGGCAGTTTGCTTGTCTATCTGGTTCGTACCTGGCTGGTAACTCCAGCACTTAGAACACAGCTTAGCCTGTCATAGTGGCTTAGGAAGTTCTTAATAAATGAATGAGTGAATAGAGAAAGTTACTTGCAATAATCTTTGCCTGGAAAATGTCCCACTGAACCTACCTTCTCCCTTCTTATGGCTGAACATGGACAACAGCTTCTATTTATTGAATGTCAGTGATGTGACCTGCACTATACTTGGAGCTTTTAATGACTTCACTTGCTGAATCTGCCTGGAAATCCTTTGATTATCTCCCTCCCCTTTAAGGAAAGCATAGAGAAGTTATTTAATTTGCCAAAGATCCCACAGTAGGCCACAGAACTGGGGCAGAGCTTGGCAGACTGGCTCAGAGCTGTCCACTCAGTCTCTACCACACAGAGCTTTCCAGAATCTTCATCTCTAAGACCAGACTCAGGCTGAAGTCCCCAAACTTCAGTCCCTGGAGAATTCACCACTTTATCCAACCAATGGAGGATACAAACAGTTCTTGCCCTTGATATACCCAAAACCCAAATGAATTCCTCTCTACAGGACTCACACCAAATCTAAAAGCTAAAAAAAAAAATTAGCCTAATCTTCCAGAACAGTAAATATGCTGACTTTAAAGCAAAATGGAAGACAAAAAAAAAAAACAGATAACTAACAGATAATCACTTTAGGGTCTCAGAAACAGAGCTTCATCTGTTTGGTCAGAGAAATATTCTTTTCCACACAGCATCCATCGACTATCCAAATGGCTAGATATTTAGGAAAAGGCATTTGTAAGAAGGTTGTTCCCAAACACAGCAGGACAACAAGCTGGAAAATGTGAGGGAATGCTATGTGTCAAGCCCTCCATCAGGCACTAGAAATAGAACGATGAGTACAGTAAGGCATGTCTGAGCCTTCTGAAACTCACAGGCAAGGGGCAGAGACAAGCACTCGAGCCAAAAGGCAATCAAGTGAAACAACTGTGACTTGCATGAAGAGTCATATAGAACACCAGCCAGGGGCTGAGTCAGAGTCTACAGACTACAGTTAGGGAACCCACCTAAGATGCAGTGGCCTGAGAAGCTGCCCTAAGGAAGTAGACCTGTAAACCGGAAGAATGAGCAGGCATTGGCCACATGGGCCAGAGAGCAAAGAGAGCTCAGAATAGAGGAAACCCCCTGGTTTGAAGACGGGGGAGAGGAAAGAGGGAGGTGGTGAAGAAGAAGGACGTCTCCACAGAACACTGCACAGGCACATGGGGGTTAACACTGCAGGTTGGAAAGGCCATCATTAAGAATGTGAGTCTGAGATGGGCATGGTGGTGTACTTCTGTAATCCCAGCTATGCAAGAAGCAGAGGTAGGAAGATCATAGTCTGAAGCCAACCCTGGGGCTAAAGCATGAGACTCTATCTGAAAAACAACTAAAGCAAAGATGGCTGAGGGTGTGGCTCAAGTAACAGAGCACCTGCCTAGCAAGCATGAAGCTCTGAACTCAAAACCCAGTACCACAAAAAAATGCGAGTCTCTCAGGACACACACAGCTGAGGCCACATGAGGTTCACACCCCATCCACCCACCCAGTGATCTGTGCTCTCCTCTCACAGGGCTTTATTGGCTATCAAGAGCTTTCTCAAAAAGCTACTTCACACTAAGGTGTCATTGGTCGCTCAGTTGCCTGCCCTAGGTAACAGAAATATTCCTGTTGTGCCATACCAAAGAAGAGGATTTGATGGCAGAAGTCCTGATTTTTATTGAGGTCTTCTTTTCTTAACACTGGGAACCATCGTAAGAGGGAAAAACTGGGCAGGGGTAATGTGAAAGGTGAAAAGTCTACTTAGTGGTTCATCTTTTTCCATCTTCATCAATCAGCGTGTGTCATCCTAACATCTCCAAGAGCCGATGCTGCTGATAGTATTTACCAGCCATGGTTCTTGGCACTTTACAGGTATCAACTCACCTATCCAGAATGACCAAGAGACTAAAAGAAAAAAAAAAAAACCTGATAATATCTTCCATCATTGTTATTTTGTCTTTGGGGGCTAATTTTGTTTGCAAGTAAGTATACAAATTTCCTAGTAGACAAGAACAAAGAAACTGGATGAATTGTTGACAGCTTAGAGATAGGTTTTCTTTAACAGTGGCCAAAGTCATACCAAGTTAGACTCAAGTCAACTGCCTGGTGCTGGTGTATCCAACAGCGCAGCAAATGTAGCCCTTAGGTTAATTCAGACATTGAAGTAGTGGCTGTGGGGGTTTTGTCAATTCATGACCTTGCCCTTGACTCTGCAGCCCCCATAGTCAGTGGCCTCGAAAGCAGCAACCTTACCGCTTCCCTCACTCTGGGGTTCAGTTTTCCGAGTTCTAAAATGGGGGATAAAATTGCTATTACCTGCAAGAAGCAATCAGAGACGGGTACTAGTGGCTCATGTCTGTAATCCAAGCTATTCGGAAGGCAGAAATCAGGAGGATTGTGGTTTGAAGCCAATTTAGGCAAATAGCTCCCAAGACCCTATCTCAAAAATACCCAACACAAAAAAAGGGCTGGTGGAATAACTCAAGTGTGAAACCCTGAGTTCAAACCCCAATACCACCAAAAAAGAAGGAGAAGTTGTTGTTAGTACAGGGCCTGGCACATGGACTGGGTACTCAGTAAATATTACCTATTATATTAATGTGAGCATTACTATTAACATAGCTCCTGAGTTCTTTCCGTTCTCTCTCCCTCTCTCTCCCTATCCATCCCTCTCCGTCCCTCCTTCTCCCTCCCTCTCCCTCCCTCTTCTTCCCTTTCCCTGTCTCTCTCTCTCTCTCTCTCTCTCTCTCTCTCTCTCTCTCTCTCTCTCTCTCTCCCTCTTTGTCCCTGTCCCCCTCTCTCCCTCTCTTCCTATCTCTCTCCCTCCCTCCCTCCTTCCCTCTCTCTTCTCTTCTGCACACCGGGGTTTCTAGGACCTTCAACAAAAATAATCCTTTCCCACCTCCGGACTCCCACACTTGCTCTTCCCTGCCATGAATCCGCTTTGCAGCTCTTTGCAGGCCAGGCTCCTTCTAGGTCTTCTGGTCTCATTCTACCTGTTCCTGCCTCATTGCTTCCTTCTTCCACTCTATTTTCCTTGCTTTAATAGTATTCTGTAATCATCCGTTTACTTACAAATTTACTTATTTATTTTCCATCTCTACCAGAATTTAAGCTCTAAAAGGGCATGGGGTGGTGTTTAGCACATAGGTGATGCTCAATAAATAGTTTTGGAATGAATGAATGAGTAAGTGAGTGAATGAATGAATGCCTGCCCAACTAAGACCATGGTTTTTCGTCTGAACTCCCTTCAAAATGACCTGAGAAGCTTTCACAGCAACACTGGGCAAACCACCTGCAAAGATCCTGATTCAACTGGTCTAGAATGGGGCTTAGGCTGAGGAATATTTTAATTCTCCCCTCCCCTGCCAAGAAAGTCTAAGGTGCATCCACCAACACAGGGAAATATAAAAATCACAAATGGCAGAATTTGCCCTCCAGTCTACACTGGCAGCAACTTCATAAAGGATGCTGTCCCATTCGGGGTGTCATGCTGGATGTACCAAGAGTTCTTCTTCAAAGAGCAGAGAGAAAGCACTTTCCAAATTTGCCCAGCTTAGGACAGTGGAGTAGCTTTGCCATTTGGTGTAAAGTCTCACAAGTTCCCAGAACATGCGATCCTCCCACGGTGTTCAGATCCAGTTATCAGAATTTACAGGGCTACTGTGGTGTCTCTTGCTTTGAGATGTGGAAGCAGCAGCTGTCTGGACCCTCCCACAGGGAGCCAGGAGTCGCTGTTGCAGGGCTTCAGAAGCTTCAGGACCCTCTTGCAGCTTTCTGATGTGGCCTTCCTGACACTCGGCGTAAAAGCATTCACCTTGCATCTGGCATCTGACCATCTTTCCTTTCCTGGGTATTTGAGTATCAGGTGCCCGCCAGGGAAGGTTGTATAAATAAGCTCAGAGTGACCATGGTGTCATTAGATTACCACAGCAGAACACTGGTCCACTTTCTCTTCAAGTGTGACCTTTACTGGCTCAAGCCACTTTACCAAGACCTGGGAGTTCTTACTAGGTTCGTGATCACTGGAACCCAGGGTCAGAAAAAAGGCACTACTGGGACATCCTGGGTGCCACTTAAAATGTGTCAAGAGACCTACATTTTCTCTATTCTGGTAAGAGTTGATTTGCATTCCAAGAAAAATTAAAACTGAGAGAAACTAAAGGCCTTTAATTTGTTTTGTTTTTGGCAGTACTGGAGTTTGAACTCACACTCGTGCAATTGCTAGACAGGCGCTCTCCACTTATAAGCCCTTTCTTCATTGGTTATTTTTGAGATTAGGGTCTTGCTTTGTTCCTGGGATAGCCTGGACCATGATCCTCCTATTTGTGCTTTCCCAGGTAGCTGGGATGATAGGCATGTACCACTGTGTCCAGCCATTGGTGGAGATGGGGTCTTATGAATTTTTTTGCCTGGGCTGGCCTGAAATGGCCTGGAACTGCAATCCTTCAGATCTTTGCCTCCCAAGCAGCTAGGATTACAGGCTGAGCCACCATGCTTGGCTTAAAGGCCTTTCTTTTTAATATACTTTTAGGATGAACAGAGATAGCAACTGGCTGCTTAGCACCTTCAAATATGAGGGGTTAGTTTATGAAATTGTGACATTAGACAGAAACTCCAGGCAAAGTCCCAGCACTACAATTATCACTTAAAGGACCATTGGTGTAGAAGAGTGTGACTTACAAGAGTAATGAGGGTAGGAGGATTTCTTTGTGGCATTGGGCCAGTTCTGTATTTCAACTGTGGTCAAAGTTACTTGAATTTACATGGACCAAAATTTCACAGAACTACACACATACACACGGAAAAGACTACATATAAAACTGGTGAGATCTGTCTTCATAAATCTGCCATACTTTCCGGCCTCCTACCAACTCTTTCTAATGGCTGGAGTATCATCTCTCTCAGCTCTATATATCTAATCAAACCTAGTACTCAAGATA
The DNA here is from genome assembly GCF_047511655.1 of Castor canadensis. NCBI lineage: Eukaryota > Metazoa > Chordata > Mammalia > Rodentia > Castoridae > Castor > Castor canadensis. The sequence continues at coordinate 32,779,798 of NC_133403.1, read as the reverse complement.
ATGTCATTGTAATATGAGACCTTTCCTGATTCGTTTGAGTAAAGAATGTCCCCTTTCTCTTAATTTCTATGGGACTTAGTTTGTACTAGAATCATTTAAAACTTAGAAGATACAACTTGGCATTTTAAGTTTTGGTGTACCCATTAATGTATCATGTATGTTACTTCCTTCATGGAATGACCCGTGATCTGTCCCTAACGTAGGTATGTTATCATGTAGGAGGAAAAAAAAAGAAAAAAGAAAAACAGGAGGGGGAAAATTCTTAAATCTTCCATTTAATAGGTTAAAAATGTTCTGTTTTTAAAATGATATTGCCTTGGAATAGAGCTCAGATGAATCCCAGTGAACCCTGGGATGTTTATCTTACAACTTGTCATTACTAACAGAAAACCTGGTTTAACATGATAGAAACTTTCACTATAATTCAAATGATGTTTTGACTTTTTAGTTTAAAAAGTTAGGGTTTTTTATTATTTTTTTTATTATGCATATGTGCATACAAGGCTTGGTTCATTTTTCCCCCCTGCCCCCACCCCCTCCCTTACCACCCACTCCGCCCCCTCCCTCTCCCCCCTACCCCCTCAATACCCAGCAGAAACTATTTTGCCCTTATTTCTAATTTTGTTGTAGAGAGAGTATAAGCCATAATAGGAAGGAACAAGGGTTTTTGCTGCTTGAGATAAGGACAGCTATAGTGTGAGATTCCTCTCATTGCTTTCCTGTACATAAGTGTTACTTTCTAAATTAATTTTTCTCGAACTGACCTTTTCTCTAGTTCCTGATCCCCTTCTCCTATTGGCCTCTGTCACCTTAAAGTTTCTGCATAGTTTCTCTGCATTGAGGGCAACAAATGCTATCTTGTTTTTTGGGTGTCTTACCTATCCTCACCCCTTCCTTGTGTGTTCTCTCTTTATCATGTGATCAAAGTCCAATCCCCTTGTGTTTGCCCTTGATCTAATGTCCACATATGAGGGAGAACATAAGGTTTTTGGTCTTTTGGCCCAGGCTAACCTCACTCAGAATGATGTTCTCCAATTCCATCCATTTACCAGCAAATGATAACATTTCGTTCTTCTTCATGGCTGCATAAAATTCCATTGTGTATAGATACCACATTTTCTTGATCTATTCGTCAGTGTGAGGCATCTTGGCTGTTTCCATAACTTGGCTATTGTGAATAGTGCTGCAATAAACATGGGTGTGCAGGTGCCTCTGGAGTAACCTGTATCACAGTAAAAAAGTTAGGTTTTAAAGAGGTTAACTTAACAAGTATTTTGGGCAATGTGAAGGGCTCCTTTTGGAATTTTCCAACATTTGAAAATATCAACTCTTTTTGAATTTACATGAATTTATGCTTGGTTGTGATCATGAAAATAAAAACAGCTATGAAAAGAAAAAAAAAAAAAAACGGGTGGAATCTGAGTAAGAACTGTTCCTGGTTAACAGTTTTGTGCCAGGGTCAATTTCCTGGTTTTGATTAAGTCCTATTGGTTATTTAAAATATCGTCACTAGGGGATGCTAGATAGAGAACATAGGAACTCTGTGAGTTGTAAACTATCAAAATAAAAATAGTAATAATAAAACTTTTAAAGAAACAGGGTCAGGAGAAACTGGGAGAAAATTTCGCCTAATGTATAACACATTAAGGAATATTATCCACTATGCAGTTCAGTCCAGTTATAATTAACCACTTGTGAGTAATGAGCACTTGAAAAATGGCTAATCCCACAAGTTTTAATGATAATATTTTGGACATGTTGAATTAAATAAAATACATATTATTAAAGTTAATTTACCTACTTACTTTTGCTTTTTAAAGTGACCACTAGAAAATTTAGAATTGCCTATGTGGCAACCTATTATATTTCTACTGCATAGCACTGATCTATAAAACATTAAAAGTTTCTACAAATCAATAAGAAAAGACAAACCAATAGAAAACTAGACAAATGGATGGGTGTGGTGACACATGCCTATAATCCCAACTACTCAGTAGGAAAAGGTAGGAATATTGTATCTAAGATCAGCCCAGTCCAGAAAAAAATGTGAGACCCTCTCTCAAAAAAACACTAAAATCAGAAGGACTAGAACATGGTTCAAGTGGTAGAATACTTGTCTAGCAAGTGAAAGGCTCTGAGTTCAAACTCTAGCATCACAAAAAAAGAAAACTAGTCAAAAGGATATGAGTATAAAACTCATCAAGAAGAGATGCATATGGTCATTTACTCAAATATGCATTTTTTCATTCACCAAACATTCATTGACCTGTGTTCCACGCATTGTGTAAGTTACCAGGGAAAGACGGCTGGTTTTAGATAAGCTGGTCTGAAAAGGTCTCCGAGGAGGAGACACTGGAGCCAAGATGTAGGTGGAAAGATGGCGTCACCCTCACCTAATGCTTAAGGCAGATTATTTTCAACCATTGGAATGGGAAAAATAGATTTACAATATATAAATACTGTCACAAATGTGGGGAAAGGGCACCTAAATACTGTTAGTGTGTGTGTGGATTTGTGTGACTTGTTTTTGGTGGTACTGGGGTTTGAACACAGGGCCTCACACTTGTTAGGCAAGTGCTCTACCACCTGAGATACACCCCCAGCCCTTTTAGCTTTAGTTTGTTTGTAGATAGGGTCTCACACTTCTGCCCGGGGTCCACCACAATCCTCCTACCTACACCTCCTGAGTAGCTGGGTCTACAGGCTTGTGCCACCACACCCAGAAGGCTTGTTGGTCTCAGTAATTTTTTTGCCCATTCTGGCCTTGAACTCATGATTCTCCCAAACAGCTGGGATTACAGGCTTGAGTCATCTCACTCGGCCTGTGCATGACTTTTTTTTAACAGGGTAATTTGACTCTGCCTCTCCAAATGTAAGACCACACACCATTTGACTCAATAATCCCATTCTCAAGAATCCCGCCCCAGGAGAAGCTCAAACATATATACAAATATTTGAAATACATATTCAATATATATTTATTACACATTTTATGTAACCACATCAAACTAAGCAATTGAAATGTTTATAGGCAATGCTTGATCATTTAAACCATGAAACCATCAGAAAGAATGAGAGAACTACACCAGCAATATTCCTGTAAGCTTGAAGCTATTTGAAAAGAAATTACAAAGAAAACAATAAGTAAGATTTCTCCCTAAGAATACATTAGGAAACCTGTCAATATAATTTGGTATTATAGGTCAGGAATGGAGAAGGAAAACAAGAATGAGACAAATATGGATGCATTGGCTTGGAAGGCTGCCTCCCTATATTAAGTGGAAGACAACAAGTTTCAGAACAAGTGTAGTATTCTATTATTCATATTTTTGGAAACAATAACCAAAAAACTGTGTCTGTCTTTCTGTGTATGTATAAACACACATATACATACACACTACTAAACTAGCTATGTGACTTAGGGTGAATTTCTTTCACTCCTTTGTACCTCAGTTTACCTATCTGTTAAATGGAAACAATAAAACACTGGGCTCATAGTGTCGTGTGAGGGTCAGTGAGATATTCTTTGAAATGCATTTAACATAGTGCCTGGCACATAATAGGTCCTCAAGAAATGTTATCCATTATCATTGGGATTTTGTAACAAAAAATCTAAGAGAATCAACTTAAAAAGAAGAAATGCTTATTTAGCCCATAGTTTTGGAACTTTCAGTCCATTGTTCGTTGTATTTCTTTGGACCTGTGGTGAGGCAGAACATTGTGGCAGGAGTGTGTGGTGGAGGAAGCTGCTCCCCTCATGGTGGCCAGGAAGACAGAGAGAAATACAGAGACAAGGAGAGAGAAGGGTCTCAAAATCCCCTTCAAGGGCACACCCCCCAATAACCTAAAACCTCCCACTAGGCCCCACCTCTTAAAGGTTCCACCACCTCCCAGTAGCACCACAGGCTGGGGACCAAGCCTTTAACATATGGGTCTTTGGGGGACATTCCAGACTCAAATTATAGCAGAGGCCAAAACACCAGAAAAGAAAAGATTTTAAAAGAAATGCAAAGAAGTCCAACTTCAAAAGGGCCAGCTACCCAAGTGAAAAGCCCAACACAAGTACGTAGAGGAAACAAAGGTGGTGTTGCCAAGGTTACACATCTTACAAGAGTCTGTTCATGGTAAAAACTCTTTCTCAAGAGTTTACAGTATCCCAAAGGAAGTAGCCTATGCTCAGATATCAGCTTTGCCCGAGGCGGGGATGAAATTGTCTTTGCACAGATTTATAGGAACTCTTCAAGGTTTTAATATGTGAGGGATAGGATTAGACAGACTGCATCTGTTACTCTCAGTTTATCTTGGAGTGCAAATTGCTGTGTCTTTCTCCTAATTATGATACACATGCTTAGTTATAATGGAAGCAGAGGAAGCTGTGCTCTTTTCTTAGGATTGGTGGGGAGAAAAGAAATCTAGAAGCAAATGTGAATCTAAAACTGGGAAATAAAACTAGAGAAAAAGCTTTACTACTTTTTGTATGTGCCTCTGGAGCATTTAAATGTTTGCAAATTGCACTCGTAATTTTTTGAAAGAATAAATAAGATCATATAAAATTTGAATATCTGACACCATCCTGATTCTTTCTAGTTCTTCCACACCAGATGGGATAGTTTACATTCGAAGCACTTCAGAAAATATTTATAAAACATGCATTTTTCTCTAAAACCCACTTCAGCTGTGGCATCTCCCAAGAGACCCTTATTATGACTCTCCAAGTGGAAGAAGGAAAGGATTACAGCCGAGCCCTGGGGGTACATCTCAGGGGTAGAGAACTTGCCCAGCATGCAGAAGCCCTGGGATCCATTCCCAGCACTGGGCATGGAGGGAAGGCATCCCCCCTCCTGCTCTCATCGCTAGTTCTCCACCCTTCAGCTGAAGCCCCAGCCAGGGATGCCCTCCAGAATGACGACTGAGAATTCTAGTCTCCCACTCTGATTCCCACCTGTATCCTCATACTCACCCAGCACACTTATCTGTGGGCAGCCCCCTCTCCAAGACAGGGATAGAATGGATTCAGAAGAGGACTGTACACAGGGAGAGGAGAGCCCATACTTGTGATTGAAAGAGGCTTTTCATCTGTTTTTCTATGCCAACAGAAGCCCCAGTCAAGCTACATCTTAAGATCCTCCTGAATCGCTGGGTCTGCAGGCAGGGACCATCACATCCAGATGGTGGTTTGCAGAGAGGAGGATGACAAATGTGGGGCAGGATTCTTCCATGGTTTGCACCCAAATGCTCCTCACCCAGATGGCCAACAAGGCTGCCCTGACCTGTACTAAACTCCCCAAATAATCCAGGGCGCCCCCCCCACAATCTCACCTGACCCCATGGGCAATGCACAGGTGAATAAATGTGCCCTTCCATGTGGCAAAGACTGGCCGTTCTTATCACTTTTTTATCACTCCACTGAGAACATGAAATTGTTTCCTTAGCTAAGCAGCCAGGAGTTGACATTGTTTGCCAAAGAAGGGGTCTCATTATTTTTCCTTTTGTTACAGGAGCTCAAACTATTACTATGACTAATCTCTGAACCCTCTGTTTTCCCAGGAAGCACAAAATAATGATTACTTCGGGAGGGTTTGAATCTTCATAGTTCTGAACTGGGTTGTAAGATCTGGTGGGATTTCTAATATTCTATGCAGTGATCTTGGTTGTGAAGCATCTAAGCTCACTTCTCAAACTTGGGTCCTCAGAGATTCTGATCCAACAAATGGTAGTGATGACCCCATTGCCCTCCCAGTGATCTAATAGTCATCATGGAACCATTGTGGCAATTCACAATAAAAGCTCAAATTTACTGAGCATGTATGATATGCTGAGTCAATGCTAACCACGTTGTGTGCATTAACTCATTGGCTCCTCCAATTTGGAAGAGGTGTTGCTGTCATTATCCCCAATTTACAGGTGAAGACACTGGACTTTAGGAAGGTTGGTAATTTGCTGTAGTTCTCACAGCTAAGATGTAGAATTTGAACTCGGATATCTGAGTTTAGGCTCTATTTCATCCTTCCTTGGAATAAATTTAAAGTGGTGGGTTTCTTAACCTGCAGGACATTAAAGATGGCTGTCTAGACTAAATGTTTTCAATCCTGTAGAGCACTAATTACAATACGGAAGTAACCCAAGCGTCCTAGGCAGACAAATGGAAACACAAAGTATCATCTATCCACACAATGGAATATTATTTAGCATTTAAATGGAAAGAAATTCAGATACACAGATTAACTTTGAAGACATTATGCTAAGTAAAAGAAGCCACTCACAAAAGAAAATAAAAACAAAAAAGAAGTCACTCACAAAAGGAGAAACACTACGTGACTCTACTTATATGAAGTGCCCAGAATAGCTGAATTCATAGAGTCAGAAAGTAGAATGGTAGTTGCCAGGGGCCAAGGGGAGAACAGAGTTAGCATTTAGAAGGTACAGACTTTGCAAAAGATGGAGAGGCTCTGGAGATGGATAGTGGCAATGGTTGTACAACAGTGTCAATAGACTTGATGCCACCAAACTGTACACTCAAAGTGCATAATTTATCACAGTAAAAAAAACGTACAAAATATGGCTGGTCCCCACACCAATTAAATTAGAATCTCTCTAGAATGGGGTCCAGATACCACCCCAATATTTTTAAACTACCCAAATATTTCTAATGGGCCCCCAGGGTCAAGAACTCCACAACCTAGGACTCAGAATTCTGGAACTCACCTTGAGGGAAGTTCTTGACATTGTCACAGATCCTCATTTCACAAGACCTCTGAAGTCACAGCCTCTTTATTGCTGAGTTTCTGGACCTGTCACTGACCAAGGCAGTCCAGCTTCAAGAATTAAGGAAAGGTTCCAAAAGCAAAAAGCTCTGTGGTGTATTGGGTATTTCTCTGGCTTGGAATAGTCTCCATACATCTAATCTACTTCATACTCCAGGGACAATTATTACTGAAGGGCTGATTTCAAAATCAAGAATAGAGGTTCCCATCATTCTGAGTGAGGTTAGCCTGGCTCAAAAAACCAAAAATCGTATGTTCTCCCTCATATGTGGATATTAGATCAAGGGCAAACACAACAAGGGGATTGGACTATGAGCATGTGATAAAGCAAGAGCACACAAGGGAGGGGTGAGGATAGGTAAGACACCTAAAAAATTAGCTAGCATTTGTTGCCCTTAATGCAGAGAAACTAAAGCAGATACCTTAAAAGCAACTGAGGCCAATAGGAAAAGGGGAACAGGTACTAGAGAAAAGGTTAGATCAAAAAGAATTAACCTAGAAGGTAACACCCACGCACAGGAAATTAATGTGAGTCAATGCCCTGTATAGCTATCCTTATCTCAACCAGCAAAAACCCTTGTTCCTTCCTATTATTGCTTATACTCTCTCTACAACAAAATTAGAAATAAGGGCAAAATAGTTTCTGCTGGGTATTGGGGGGGGAGAGGGAGGGGGCGGAGTGGGTGGTAAGGGAGGGGGTGGGGGGCAGGGGGGAGAAATGAACCAAGCCTTGTATGCACATATGAATAATAAAAGAAAAGTGAAAAAATAAAAAAAATAAAAGAATAGAGGTTCCCAGCCAGGTTCCCAGCAGTGGCTCAGCTGACAATCGTAGTTACTCAGGAGACTGAGATTGGGAGGATCACAGCTCCAGGCCAGCCCTGGCAAAATGTTTATGAGACCCCCCATCTCAACAGAAAAAGATGGGCATAGTGATACACACCTGTCATTCCTGCTACTGCAGGAAGCACAAATAAGAGAATCCTAATTCAGGCCTGCCAGGCAAAAGGAGAGACCTTATCTCAAAAACAGCCAGAGCAAAAAGGTGTGCGGGCATGGCTTAAGTGTTAGAGCAACTGCCTAGCGAGTGTGAAGCCTTGAGTTCAAAACCCCAGTACTGCCCTTTCCCCATCTCCCCAAAAAATAGAGGTTCCCAATGAAAAGTACAATTCACACCACTGATCAGTCCCTCTGTACATGATTTCTAAATACATGTGCCAGTCTTCCTTGGACTGCTTCTTCAGGGAGATTCTTATCAGTGGGATGACGTAAGGGAGGCGAAAAGCTTCCGGCCTTCACCCAGCAGCAAGGAGTCTCTTAGCATCTTGCACTGTGCCAGCTCATGGGGCTCCAAGATGCCCTGAATGAACTCATGTCTTGTAGGAAAAAGATGTGTGCATTCAGTCTATACATATTTCTTGAGTTCCTGCAATGGACCAGACATTGCTCAAAGTAATAGCAACAGAGAAAATATTTAAATATTTAACAAATTTGACCTAGACACAGATTTGGAAATGATGCTCTTCTAAGCCCAGTAATAACCCTTAACCTGCTGGACTATGGGGGTGGGAAATAGGGAGGAGGAACAAGGTGGATGGGAGATGGAGGAAGGAGGCCAAGCCTCTAAGTAGCTGCTAGTTACCAACCCATGTCACATCTTAACAGCTAGAAAAGCCATGTCTATAAGTACCAGTTGAATGACAGATGGCTTGTGCATAGAGATGAACAATGCAGCCAACGTCCCTGACCTCATGGACTGAACTCCTTGTGCAGGAGTTGGGTGAGCTTTTTCTGTGTAGGACCAAGAAGCAATTATTTTAGGTCCTACAAACTCTATAATCTCTGTCCCAGCTACTTAACTTTGTAATTGTTAACACAAAAACAGACACAGACAATAGGAAACAAATGAGAGTGACAATGTTCCCAACAGACTTTACAAAAACAGGTGGCAGTCTGAATTGGGCCCATGGGTCGTAGTTTGGAAAGCTTGCGTAGTTTGGTCTAGTGGACCAGGCAGACACAGGCAGACATACCTGTGCATCCTCTCATTCTATGAATATGTATCAAGCATCACTTACGTGACCAGTATTGCTTTGGACAATAGTACACTGTGCTACGTAAGATAGACAAGTGTTCCTAGTCATTGCATTCTGGTGGGAGAAACAATCCATTTAATATTCTATGGAAAACAATAAGATGAAAGTAATCAGGAAATACAGAGAAGGCAGTTAAACTTGGCCTTGGACTTGAGGAAAGACTTGCTGGAGGAGGTGATAACCACATGGTTTGCTTAGCTCCCTGGCCTTGAAGTGACCAGCCACCAAAGACCTCTACTAGACATTTTTTTCAGACACCTCTCCTTATGGATTGTCTGTTGTCATCAGTTCTTCCCTTGTGTCCCCCAGTCTCTGAACAGCTACAATGATGGAGACTACGAAGGAGCCAAGCGACTGGGGCGGAATGCCAAGTGGGTGGCCATCGCTTCCATCATCATTGGCCTTCTTATCATCGGCATTTCTTGTGCAGTGCACTTCACAAGGAAGTAAGTGGGTTTTTGTATCCCTCCCTGTATTAAATGCCTTCTCTTGAATGCTCACTGGATCTGTTAGACTGAGTTAGGATATCCTCCAGTAACAACTCAAAACAGAAGTGTTTGCATGTCTTCTTCATTATTACATGAACCATGCAGGTGGGTGGAAGTTCTCTCCCCCACGCAGTCAGAGTCCCAGGCTGAATACCATCTTGTAGCCCTGCTGTCTAGAACAGGGGTGTATGGATTCAGCTTGACATGAGTATAGCCATATTGATTCGTAACTACCATGACTGCCCCAGAATAACCCTAGTCAGTTTTTTCCTGCATGGTTTCCCAGCAAATTACAAATAGACAAACTATTAGAACAGCAGTACAATCAGACCCTGGTTCCAGGGAAGTGCATGACTCTGATATTATCTTAAGATGAACCAGGTACACTCCAGGTAGGATTTTATTCTAACCCATAAATATGTCCCTCTTTCTGACCCAAATTTTGGGAATCCACTGGTCTTGCTGCCATCCAAGACCATATTTCTGTCAATAAGTCCATCAATGAATTCTATGCAATCCTTGATCTGTCTACCTTTACTGTGTTCCAATAAAACTTTATCTACAAAAAAACCAGGTATCTTGGCTATAATTTGCCAGCCTCTGATCTAGAACAGGAAGTGTCTTCAGGCTAAGTCAAGGATGGAGGACGATCAGATAGTCCTATGTGAAGTCCTCACTGCATGCTAGGAGTCACAAATGTCACTGAGGCTTAAAATTAAATGACTAAAACCAGTCACATAGTCCCACCTGTAAGAAGATGGGAAACATAGGAGAAAAAAATGAGATATTTAGGATTGTTCTCTGGTCTGTCTTGCCATGTATATGTGAAATGGTTTCCTACACAATTTTACATTAAATTAGCCTAATAGTTCTCAGTTTAAGGGCAGAAAAGCCACCACGTGCTTTTGGTATGAACTTTCATCTCATAAAGAAATGAATGTTGCTGATGTTTTTCTGAATTTGGACATATTTCTTTTGGTTTCTCTAATTAGCTAAGATGAGCTCCATTTGCTAGAATCAATGACACTTTCCATCAGAGGTTTGATAGAGGACAAGGTGATGGGAGGGACATTCCAGACCCAGAAATGACAAGCCCAAATTCATCTCCATCTGGGCAGGGCTGATAAGAATGCTGAGAAATCCTTTATCTTTTCTGCCAGATCAGCACAGTTTTTCCTATACCCTTGTCCAAAGCATCACCCCCATTGAGCTGAGAAGGCCAACCTCTTTTTAGCTTGATTAACCAAAGACGCTCACCTGGGTGGGTGAGGGATGAAGCAGACAGCCTGCATCCTGCCAGATCAGCCAACTCAACGTTGGCCACCAAGAAGGTAGCAAGAGTCACAACTTCCTATGGGACAAGCCAGACCCAGGAGCAATCAGTGGCAGGTGGATGAAGGATATGATGTCCTATTAGGAAGTGTCCCAAAGGAAAAATAAGTGGCTGTGTCCCAAGAAGAGGGAAAATACACTAAAACATCAAAGGAAACAGGTTCCTTGTGTTGGTGGCGTTGATGTCAGTATCATCAAATTGATTGAAATTTGATGATGTTGGCCTGCGAAGTGCGAGGCGGTTGGAGAACAGATGTGAACACACCTGACTTCATTCTTTAAAGAATGCATAACATGGGCTGGAGGTATGGCTCAGGTAGTAGATCACCTGCCTCGCAAGTGCATGACTCTGAGTTCAAACTCCTGTACCAACAAAATATAAAAAATAATGCATGATGTGTTTGTGTGTGTGTGCATAGGAGCTGTGGAGTATGGGATTAATGGGTCAGGATGGACCCAGGTTGTCCCCTTCCTTTAGTCAATTGTTTAACCAGCTCGAACTTGTTTCCTCAGCTATGGAATGGGGATTATAATCGTCCCCATTTCCGAAAGCTAGTGCCACTGTTGCATAGATAACCCACAGAGCGTGTGTAGCTTGGTGGTCTTAGTTGGCACACTAAAAATGCATTCAGTAATCCTGTTACTACTACCATTATCAACCTTACCGGGAGAGGACCTCAGATTTTAATATGCCATTAAAGAGAGTTCAAGGCTTTGTACTCGTGAGCCAAAGTCAAAAGCCAGTGTTCCAAGGAAAAGAGGCCAAGTCTTGACTTAACTCCTGGAGACTCATGAAAATACATATTGCCCAGACCAGTGTTAGAGCTAAGTGTGTTATAATAATACCTGCTGACACATTGACGTAGACATTGTCATATGCTAGGCTCCATCCAAAGTTCTTATGGGAATTAATCTTCATTGAATCTTCCCAGAAACCCACAGAGGTGGGTATTACTATCTCCATTTTACAGAAAAGGAAACTGATGTTCAGATAGGTGAAGTTACTTGTCTAAAGTTTCATAGCTACTTGGTAGAAAAGATAGGTTTTCAGTGTAACTGTTCACGCTGTGCTTTCAACCACAATTCCACACTACCTCTGTGTCAACTTATCTCTTCTAGTATTCCCAGTAGCAAAGCAGTAATAGGGCCTGCCAATGGCTGACCCCACTTACGTGGGGGATACTGTGGTAAGGTTTCGACACATCAGGAGTCAGGGTCAAGGATCACAAAGTCAAAGGGCTGCCAAAGTCAGGGAGTCAGGGAGGGGACTTAGGTGAAGGAGGCACCTGGCCATGGGACAATGGAGTGGAGAGGGCTGGGATGAACTGATTTGCTCTGGTTGTAACCACTTAGCCTGTGGGTCCCATTTTGAAAAAGGTATTGGAAATGGGATTTTTATTTAAAGTCTTCTGGGGTTTAAATGATGACAACCAAGTCATATTGTTAAAACATGGTGAGGGCCAGCTATAAAACAAACAACAAAACAAAAGCAATAACCACACTGGGAACCTGGATGCTTCCTACTTTGCAATCTGTAGTGGACAATGTGGCATTAAAAGATCACTTTGCCTATGAGACACCATCTAAGGCGTTTTACAAAGGACTCAGAAGTCATGTAAGGAGACTCTCTCCAGCCTACAAATTCTTCTAACTGGGGAGGAGGTGTCGATGTGTATATGCTTGTGACTGAAGCTTTCTTAATAAGAATAAATGGTATGTTTCTTAGTAAGAATAAGATGTATTCTTATTGAGAATAAAATAATAAGAGGGGGGTCACGTCTCCATTCCTTATTCTTGAAGGGTAGTGTCTCACAATGGTTAGAGCCTGGAAGTTTTGGCATGAGTTTTGTAAGGGCTCAAATCCTAGTTCTGACACACAGACCATCTGGGCACGTTAAGTAAATTCTCAATAACATCATTTCCCTATCTATGAAATAAAAATAGAATTAACTTCCCCATCTATAAGGTCAGTTTCCTTTTAGATACCTTTTCCTCCATGTTATCAAAGAAAACAATAAAAGTTTCCAGAGTTCGAATCACATGGAGAAACTCAAATTTAAAGACTTGTAGCTGGATGCAGTGATATAAGCAGGAAGATCGTAAGTTCAAAGCCAACCTGGGCTGCTTAGTAAGTTTGAGGCCAACCTGTGCTACATAGTGAGTTCAAAGACAGCCTGGGCTATCCAGCAAGATCCTATCTCAAAATAAATAAATATTGTAGGTGGGGGATAAAGACAAAGAAAGACAGACAGGTAAAGAAGGAGAGAGGGAGGAAGGAAGTAGCCCCCTAGAGAATGAAATCGGTTCTGTTTTCCATTAAAATGAGTAACATGGTCAATTTCTTAGCAATCCTCTGAAACGAAATGTTCCAGCTCCAGGTTACTACAGGAATTGAATGACTACTAAGACATAAGTTCCCAAATTTTGGACAAAAAAACAGGAATATGTGTGTGTTCTGGGGAGGTTTAAAAGCAGTTCCCACCCAATCCCAACAAGTTAAATCAGCTCCCACCATGGAAATTCAGATCCTGTTACTTTGCAGATCCCTCTTTGCCCAGCCCTGGCAAACTCACTCCCTCAAATCCCAAAAGGAAGAACATACTGTATAGTATGTTAGCTGTTAGCAGAGTAGTCAGTTTTCATTTACATCAGCAAACTCATCATCCCAATTTATTACATCTAAGTCAATGCCAAGGTGAGGAATAGGGTTATGCCTAGCAGGTGTACCCACGGGAGCTCTGTTGTAACAACCTGGGAGGCAGCAAGAACTTCCATCAAGAGCTGGGAAAATCTGACTGCAGAGCCTGGAGATGTGACAAAAAACCAGGAATATGTGTGTGTTCTGAGTTTCGTAAATAATACTATTTGAAGTAAACCATTGCCATTGAAAAATGCTGTTTTTAAAAAAAATAGTCTGGACTGGGATGTATGTCATTGGTACAGCACCGGCTTAGCTTGTGCAAGGCCTTGGGCTCAATACCCACAACCAGAGACCAAATATTTACTTCTTGTATCACACTCACACCTCAGACACCTGGTAGAAGCTTTGTTTATCACAGCCGAAAGTTTCACACCTCCCAGGTTTGTCTCCTCTTTCCTCATGGTTAGGTTTATAGTCACTTGTCTGATGTTCCTTGGAGTTCAGTGAAAAGTGGCATTCCCAAATGACCCTGGTAGTATAGAGAAGCTTCGTCTATGTGGAGGTAAGAGCCTCGTGTCAGTGCCCACAGTAAGCACTGAATATGGTCAAAATTAATCCTGGAGCATCCATAGCTGGGTGCCCTTTTAAACATACACATGCATCTGATCAGCCGCACACAACAAGTAGACACTTCTGATGATGGAAAAGGAGCACTAGCCTAAGTAGTTGGCCATGTTTAGTGTCACTGGAACCATACTCCAGCCTCACAGAGAAAGAATAAGAGTGGTGCTCACACAACTGTTCATGACCACTGAATGGAATGGCAGCCAGATTCTCCAGGTCCATAATCTTTTTTATGGAACATAAATAGTTGATTTGCTATAAGTTAAATGCATATGCGATGTGATCCACTGAACTCATATCTCTGCATGGTCTTAAGATACCTAAACACACATATGTACACCCAACCATGTATTAAAAGCTTGCATATTTAGCCATAGGAGCCTTTGTGTTCTTAGGTTTCTAGGAAGGCAGAACTTGACCTCTAGGTAGAGTTAAGGGTCCTAGGCCTGTGTCCCATTAGGAGGCATGGAGTGAAACAGATATTAACCCATTCTACTCAGGAGAGAACGTTTGTCTTACTTATACACAAATCGGTATGAATCTTTTCCTGGCCTCGAAACATCTTGCTATTATATCAGACATGGAAGGAAGCATGAAGAATATGAAGAGGGGAACAAAGCAAGAACTTGACCACTTTACAAAAATGTAAAAGTAAATCCATGTCCTTTCCTGTACTGGTGACTGGAGCATGGCTTCCTGGGAATTGTTTTTTCATAGATGTGTCTTCAGAGAACTTTTGTGATGCCCTAATGAAAAATGGGGTATTACCTATTTCTAGAAGGTCAGAGGTTCTTTCTTTGTTGTCTCAGATAAGTTGAGGGAGAGAAAAGCCAGCAACAATGGAAGGACTTTTACTGTGAAAATGATTTAAGGTTGATAGGATGTTGATGAGGAAATCAGAAGGAATGTAGAAAAGCCGTTCAACATCACTGGTGACCACGGAAGCCCAATTGAAAGCTTCAACGAAATACTATATGATTTTGCTTGCCAGATTAAGACAATTAAGAAGATGGATAATATCAAGGTCAGCAAGGTGTGATAAAACTGGATTCTATACTATTTGTGAAAGAGTAAATTAGGGCATTTCTTACAGAAGTCAATTCAGATGACTTCCACATTTCTGGATTCAACCAACATCAGAACAAAAATACTTGGGAAAAAATGTATCTGTATTGAACATGTACTGACTTTTTTCCTTGTCATTATTCCCTGAACAATGCAATGTAATAACTTTTTACATTGTATTAGGTATGATAAGTAATCTAGAAGTGATGTAAAGCATGTGGGAGGAAGTAAATAGGTTATATGGAAATACTACACCATTTTACATAAGAGACTTGAGTTTCCATGGATTTGGGTATACCTGGGGGGACCTGGAACCAATCCTCTTTGAATACCAAGGAACGACCATATTAAACTTTAAAATCCCTGTCCCCATCAGCCCAACAATTCCATTTCTCAGTGTCTGCCCTAAATACAGGTGCACAAAAATGCATGTAAAAATCAGTAATTCTTCACTCTAGCTACACATTAGAACCAACATGGGAGCTACAAAAAATTCTACCAATGACTGGGACCCACCCTGAACTGATTAAATTAGAATCTCCAGTTACAGGGCCAGAAATTGGTAGGTTTTAGGACTCTCCAGGTAATTCTAATGTTGTGAGCCACAAATGTGCAAGGATGCTCGTGACAGGCTGTGTTTGAATGAAGGAAATCTATATTCATAGGAAAGGATCTAAACTAAGTTTAAGCATGGAAACTCCCCTCTTACTATGACCTCACAGGGCTTGATCACCTCCAGCACCCTCCCCTCATTCTCCATTTTGGCCAAACTGGATTTTTCTGTTTGAGCAACACAAGCATGTGCCTGCCTCAGGGCCTTTGTACTGATTTCACTTTTATTCCTAGCACTTACCACCCCCTGACAAATGATATATTTATTGTCTGTATCACACGCGTGCTGCAGAGAAGGTTCCAAGAACATTTTCATTTCTGTCACTGCTGATGATAATTGGGCACAGCACTTAAAGGTGCTTACTTTGGAGTGAGACAGCTCGAGTTTTAATGCAGATTCTACCTCTAAGGAGCTGTGTGCCCTTGGACAGATATTTTAACCATCCATGCCCCCTTCTTCTCACACATACAATGGGGGTAATAGCAGTCCTACCTCTCAGAGCTAGGAGGATTAAGTGACACAAAGCAGAGTGCAGACACAATGTACTCACTACATAACTGTTGGGCATTAGTGTCACCAGGTGTAAAGATTTAGTGAATAGTTGAATGAATAAGTAAAATAAAGGCAATGGCAGTACCTTCCATATCTGTGAGGTTTTCGACTGCACATTTGCCCAAGTGCAGAATGAATTTTTTTCAAAGTGCATCTGTATTGAACATGGAGAGATGCTTTTCTTGTCGTTATTCCCAAAACAATACAATGTAACAACTGCTTACATAGCATTTACATTGTATTAGGTACAAGGAATCATCTAGAGATGACACCAAGTATATATTAGGATATGCAATTTTATGAAAGGGACTTGGATTTGGTATCCTTGAGGGTCCTGGAGCCAATTCTCTATAGATCCCAAAGGACGACTGTATATAGCATGATCCCATTAAGTACACACACATACACACACGATGCATATATAATTTCCAAATGCACATTTATGTATTTAAATGAAGAGGGAAATGCCTGAATGACACACACAAGCTGGTTACAATGCCACTAGCCATTAGGGAATGAGACTCATAACTGCACCAGGCATTTTGCTGCATCTGTAAAATTCAGTGTTTTGCCACATGTAAAGTGAAATGTATTTTCCAAGTAAGAAACATTTCTCAAAAGGAAGCCAGTGTTTAGAATCAAAAGTGTGCAGGCCTGCTAGTCTAACTCAGCCTTTGTAAAGCCAGGGTAATCCATCAAATAAGGGAAGCCCAGAAAGCCTGCCCCTGAGGCCAGGTCCCCTGTCCTTCCTCACTCTCTCTGTCTGTGACATACAGCTCCTGAAGTGACTACAGCTGGCTGCAAGCATGGAGGAGGATGGTCCTCATCTCACACACCCCAAAGAAGTTTCTGAGGAATGGATCCTTGACTATAGACTGTGAGATCTTTTCCTCCAGGACTCTCCAGAGGCAGGTCCCTGGCAAATGAACAACAAAAAAGTACAAAATTTAAGAAATCAAAGCAGCACAGCCCCATCAGCCAAAGTCACCAACTTTGCTTAGTGAGTCTCTTTGCATCCGTTGCTCTGCTCCAGAGATGATATCTGGAAATCTCATTACTCTTGTTGGGGTGGGGGTGGGGTACCAGGATTTCGGGAAGCAGGAGGTTTCTTGGGAGAGCAGGGATGCTGGTGTTTACAATGACAAGTACAAATATTTGTGGCATGTGTAAAGTTGTCCCATACAGTGGAATTTGTGGATTGCTTTTTTTCTTTTTCATTTTTTCATGTTCTAGGTTCACTTCAATCTTCAGTAAACCCCCGTCTCCAGCAGCACCCCTAGAGTTCACCCATCCGCTCATCAAAGACGGGAAGACTGTCTGGCCTTTGTCTTGATTCTGTTAATAGCTTCCCACTCCCTTCCTCATATCTACATTGCTCGGCTTGGCCACAGCCGCACCATCCACTCAGATTCTGAGAATGTACTTAGTGGCAATTTAGGCACCTGTGCACCCTCCCCATCCCAAGTTTGGTAATAAACTGGCTATTTATGGAGTGTGATTTTTTTTTCAATCTTTTTTTAGCAAGTCTCAGGCAAGATCTTTAATTTTCCTGTATATCACTTGAATATGTCTCCCCTTTGAATTTCTTTTCTATCAAATGCAAACTTAGGTGTGAAGCCATCATTCTGCTTCAGAACACACTAACACAGTGTTTGCAGAGTGCAAAGTGTGTGCCACTGGTGGTACACAGGGTAATTTCTAAGTAGTGTATAGACACACATTAAGTAATACTGAGTCACAAAGAATTTTCCCTTATCCTGTTCTTTTTCAATGGTGATTACAGCAAGGAGAAAATCTCTGCTTTTAAGAGTGTCAGTGGGCTCTTAACACCTGTGTAACAACCACCATGGCTCTTTGCCCATTTTAAAAAGCAGCTCGGTCACCTGTCTCGATAGAATTCAGTGATGTTGTTTTGTTTTTGTGGTATTTATTTTGTTACCTCCCACTTGTGGCTTTCCACAAATGGATGTTCTATGTCATTTCTGTTCAAATAAATTTACTTAAGTAAAGACACTCAAAGACAAATATCAAGTCATTTCTATAAAGGATAACATATATCTGTACATAGAGTAGAGACCACCTCACAAGCGAATGTTAGAAACGGAGTGATAAGGAACTTCCATAAACGAAAGAAAAGACAGCTTTTCTAATTGAATGAAAGGAAGTGCAGAATCAAATACTGGTATATTTGCCTTTTCTTTTTTTGTTTTTTTGGTTTTTTTATTTTTTGCCATTAACTAGCTATGCAAGTTGATTTTAGGCAAGTTTTTCAGCCTGTCTGTGCCTCAAGTTTCTTCTTGTGGAAAATGGAGATAAGAATGCCTGCCTACTTACTTCACACTGTTATGAAAATTAATTGCTGTAATCAATGTACCCCTGGGGGACAATTCTAAGTAATCTACAAACACAAACTGCTTCTCAGATGATTGTGAATCTCAAGCATTTGTAAAAATCCTGGACCCTAGCCAAAAATAAAAATAAATAAATAAAAGTTGATAAACACTAGACTTCACCTGTCATTTCACCCAGATGTCTGCCTTGAGCCAGCACTTGTCCCAGGAGGACACTGAATCAGGGACATGAATTCTCAGAACACAGGGATGCTGGTGCCATTCCAGTATATCAGATCTTAATTTCTGTTTTGGACATCTTGTTTTTGTTTCTGTATATTTGAGTTCCTGGTCTTTTGCCCAAATCAAATGAAAAGTGTTGCTGAGAGGCAAAATAAAAAATAGTTTTAAGTAATCCTGTTTACCATGATGTGTGACTCATGTTTCTTGGGGTTCCCATTCTTCTAGACACTTCCATAACCAAACTGTGCTCATCTATCCTAGACTCTTTCCATAGAGAAGACCACAAAGAGGACAGGGATAGGGATAGAGAGCCATTCACACTGAGCTAACTTATCATCTGAAATGTCCTCATAGAAGGTATTGAAAATGTTGGTTCCATTAAAATCAAAATAAAATAAGAAAAGTTCTGTCACTGAATGGAATTTCCATGGCGAAGAGTGGAACACCGGCTTAAGAGCTGCTTTGGCTGAGGAGCACTGACTCTTTACTTGAGCCCATGAATTAACTAAAGTCAGGAAATAGATTATTGTGACACCTCTTTTCCACAGAAATGGAAGGAATAACTTGACAGTGAGGAAAATGTAACGGGGACTACAAACAGAAAAACCTTTTGGTGTAGCCAGTTTACACACTGGCCAGTTTATTCTACCTGTTAATCAAACTGACATTTTCCCCCTTCTTGTCTACATACTGGAGAGACCAAGGTAACTCCCTTTACTCTCAGTTAAACCAGGCAGTCCTCCACCCCTTGCCTCTCTTTGTCCACCAGAGAAGTAAATCAAGACACACAGCTTTGGAGTTGTGGCACCAGACACCTAGAGAACCAAGGCCAGCACTCATGCTGGGACATGCATTTTGTTATGTGCTTGAACTGAACTCCTGAACTCCCCTTTTAAAAAGTAGAAACTTCCTCTCAGAAGTGGGACTATAGGACTTTGAGAGGTTGACTCTCCCTTTCCCCCTCTTTGATAAATAATAAATTTTATTTCCTTTTCCTCAAAAACCCCACTCTCATTATTTGTGAATTGGCATTGAGGCCAGGGGACCAGCTTTCCAGTGACAAGAGAGGTGTAGGGCCCTAGGCTCTGATATCAACAGAGTGGGATGAGTCGCTTTCCCAGGGCATTCTGCCAAGCTAAGCTTGCTGCCTCTCTATTCCCAAAAGCATAATTAGGAAAAGATTTAAACCATCAGCCAAAAGACTCTTTTCATTAGCTAGTGACAATAGCTGGTTGGAACAAAAGTAGAGTTTACTGTTCATATAACTGAAAACTCCAGGGACAGCTTCAGGTATAGCTGGATCTTAGCTCCCAGTGTTATTAGGAACTTGTTCCTCTTCATGTTTCAATCCCAACTTAATTGAATTTGCTTTAGTTTCATAGTGAAAAGATGGCTGCCAACAGTTTTGGACTTCTTCCTACCACTTTAGCAACACCTGCAAAAATAAAGTGTTTCTTTCTTAATAGGTCCAAGGTGCTGGGGGAGGTTCAATTCAAAATAATGAATAATTGATCAGAAATAGGAAGCAACCCATCAGAATGAATACCAGCCATTATCCAACAGGTGTGGCCACTGTAGCAATACAAATTGATGTTGTGGCCAAGCCTTTGGCCAAGCCTTGAAGTCAGTATTCAAACACTGGATATCAGTGCAAGGTTAATTCCATGCAATCTTTATAGATTGAGGGTATGGGAAGGGTGGTTCCCCAAAGGAAAAACCAGAGTGCTCTTACCAGAAAAAGAGACAGACGCTGGGCAGAAAAAAAACAACCACTGTCCACATTAAGCATTCTTGCTTCTAACTACTCCTTCCATGCAGGACTAAAGTAATCTAAAAGCTTTTCAGTTTCTTCATATGTTGTCACCTTGTCCATTTCCTCATCTGGTAAGTATTCATATAGCAACTGGTCAACCCAACAGAAACTGGGTTGAGCCTTGACAATTCCAATATGATTAAGACAGACCCCCCCCCCAAGAAAGTTACTCACTGTCTGGGGGGTGAGGGGAGGTGGAGAAGAGGCACACATATCTAAACAATTACAAGGAAACATGACAGGACCCAGCCAGAGGCATGAACCAAATATTTTGCAACTAGTTACTTTGCAAGATGCTGTGTGTGAGGAAGGAAAGCTTCAGGAAGCAAACATCCCTGACCCTCTGCTCTTTGCTTTTGCTCAGGCTGGTGTGGCTACTGCTCTTGAAGTTGCCCTGTCTTCACCCACACGTTATGGGCAGAAGCAGATGCAGACATAAAAATTGCTGGCCTCAGCTTCTGGATCAGCAAATTATCTTTGGCCTAGATCAAGACAGCTGCATTCAGCAGAACTGTAGCATGCATGTATCTTGATACGTAACCCTAGATCCCGGCTTGTAAATATAACAGACAGTTTCGGGCCACTGATTACAAAAAAAAAAAAAGGTAAAGAAAGAAAAGAAAAAAAAATCTAAAATAGTGTCCACATTCTTGGGTTACTACAAACCCTTAAAAAATACTCATGGATGTTAAACATTGGAACATGGGGAATTATCTTAGAAAAATGGATTCCTGGAGCCAGATAGTTTTAATTCTAGTTTTGATAAGCACAAAAAGGGATAAATGTTACTCAAGCAACACCTATCATTTCTGGAAAATCACAGAAAGAAGGAATTCCCTTCCCAATAGACTGATGAGTTTATAGAGATTCTTTTATCAGAGGCAAGAACAACATTGCCTTTGTGCATTGTTTGCCTGCGGCATCTGAGTTTCTTTCATCTTGGGAACCAGTCCAAACCTCAGATGAGCACCCAGTCAAATCTGCAGTGGTCCAGCCACCGTGTTCGTCCCTCCTCCTGCCCAAGTTTAGACTTTCCCACACACTGGCTTCTGAGGTGCCCTGCCATTTCACTTTTCCCAAGCTGTCTGCTTCTGACACTGTGGCCAAGAGTTTATTCCTGCAGCATGACAAGGAATCCCATGAATGGGAAGTAGTTGTGCTGTGGTATTGAAAGGGACTCATAAAAGTCCAAATCCTGCTTACAAAGAGGGAACAAATGACCTACTGACTAGCAAGAAAGAGGACCTCACACAAATCCTCACACCTAGGAGGGAAGGTAAATCAATACTTCTTGAGTCATTACCAACTCTCATCTAAACAATTACAAGAGACTCTTTACAGAGATCTCTGGGTCTTAGTTTCTGATGGATGGTGTCACAAATATTCCAAACATAACCCAAATTTATTATCTTACAGTTCTGGAAGTCAGAAGTCTGAAATTTCTCTCTCTCTCTCAGCCAAAATCAAGATGGTAGCACAGTTAGATTCCTTTTTAGGGGCTCTCAGGGAGATTGTTCTTTCTTGCTTTTTCTAGAGGCTTCCCACACCCTTAGTTCATAGCCCACTTCCATCTTCAGAGTCAGCAATGGCTACTCAACTATTTCTCACACTGCATCTCTCTT
The DNA here is from genome assembly GCF_047511655.1 of Castor canadensis. NCBI lineage: Eukaryota > Metazoa > Chordata > Mammalia > Rodentia > Castoridae > Castor > Castor canadensis. Next base: position 32,757,615 of record NC_133403.1, on the reverse strand, counting down.
GTTCTGGCTCCTTTGCCCTGCCCCTTGTCCCAATTGGATAATCCAGAATGATCTCCATATTTTAAGGACAGACAATTAGCAACCTTGATTCCATCTGCTCCCTGAATTCTCTCTTGCCATGTGATCTAACATATTCACAGCTTACAGGCATTGGTATGGGGATGTCCTCGAGAGACTATTTTTCTGCCTATCATACTCTGTTTTCACATTTGTACCCCTATAACGCACATCCAACAAGGGTGACCTCAAAACCTGAGTTGACATCAATCATTCTTCTGCTGAAACCCCCACCCACCCACTTAATGGTCTCCAGTGCAATAAAAGCTCAAAATTTAACCATGGCCTTCAAGACACTACACTGTCAACCCCATAGCTACCCTTCAGGTCTCATCTCCTACTGCTCCTGCATCCCCCTCTGCCATAGCCACACCCTAGCTTTCTTATGGCATCCCCAAACATGCTGAAATCACTCCTGCCTTGAGAACCTTTCCATACACTGTTTCCTCTACCCATAACACCATCCCCCACATTTTCAGATTTTCATATAACTAGCTATATTATTATTATTTTTACAATAATTTTACAATTATTATTTATTCCAAGCCCCTATGAAAGTAGGGTCCATGTTCACCTTGTTCTGGTACCTGGAGCCTCACGCCGTACTTGGCTCATAGGTTTCCCATGATTGTTTATTGAATGGAGAGATTAATTAATTAATTGATAATTAATGTGTAAAGGAGGGCTAAATGGAAGAAGAGAAATAAAGCAAGGATTTTTCCATCTTCTTGGTTTCATTTTTACATTTCTGCCTCACAGAGTTAAACCCAGATTTTAAAGCAAAATGAAACTAACCATGGTATTAACTGAAAATTCTGCCCCCAAACATTGTCCCTTGTTCATTTATCACTCATTATGTTGATTAAGCAAAAGGAAGAGGTGAAAATACACCTATACAAAAGTTATTTCAAGATGTGGACCCAAATGAACCCAGCATTTCGGGTGGCTGTTTTCCAAAGCTTCCTTTGAGTCTAGGATGTCCTCTAGTGGTGGCAATGGAGAAAGGTGTTTTAGAGTGTTCTCCTGTAATGACTGGTATGTTTCTTTCGCCTTATATACCCTGAGGTTTGGGGGCTTTTTTTTTTTTAAACAATACCTAGAAACAAACTGAAGGGACACAGACAAAGCAAAGAAGCTGTAGAGAGCTTTGATATAGGTCAGTGGTGGAGTGCATGCTTAGCAAACACATTTGCTAGACATTCCCTAGAACCACTACCACCACCACCACCAACAAAAAACAACGGTAAAACAGAAATTGAGCTAGAGCCTGTGTGTATGTGAGTATGTGGCATATGTGTGTACACACACACGCTAGGGATCCAACCCGGGACCTTGGTTGGGAATGACAGGCACGCTCTCTACCCCCAGCCTCTAATCCTGTTAAAAAGCTCACATTATGTCTGGCACTGATCTAAGCTCGTCATGCCACATTATAATGCTGAACGTCACAAGAACCAAGTGAGGAAGGTATTATTTGCTTGCCTGAAGCCACTAGTATAAAGCAGTCCACTGCTTCTCCACCAGATTGTTGGCTGATGGCTGGGGTAATTTTCACTTCATTCTAAGATTTTATTGTGGCCTGGTATTTCACAAGAGTGATGTATTATAATCATTCGTGAATCTATTCTGTACATGTATCATCAGACTTGTGTGTGTGTGTGTGTGTGTGTGTGTGTGTGATGGTACTGGGACTTGAACTCAGGTCCTCATGCTTGCTAGGCAGGCACTCTACCATTTGAGCCACTCTGCCAGTCCCCACTTCCCCCCTCCCCCACTCCCAGTGCATATATCATTGTAGCTAAGCTAAGCAAGAACCCCGTGACTATAGAAGACAAAGTCTGGCTCAGGAAGGCTTATTTCCTTTGTCTCTACATTTTGTAACTTAGCTCTGTTGCCCCAAAGACATTGTTTGACCATTAAAAAAATAATCCCAGGAGATGGGTGAGTTAGTTCAAGCCTATAATCCTGGCTACTTGGGAGTTGGAGATTAGGAAGATCATGGTTCAAACCCAGCTTGGGCGAAAGTTCATGACACCCAACCTTCACCAATGGCTGGGCAGCGGCACACACCTGTCTCCCCAGCTATGAGGGGAAGCACAAAATGGAGGGTCATAGTATCCAGACCTGTCCTAGCATAAAGCAAGACCCTATCTAAAAAAACAACCAACAGAACCAGAGCTGGCAGAGTGGCTCAGGAGGTAAAATGCCTGCGTAGGAAGCATGAGACCCTGAGTTCAAACCCCAGTACTGCCAAAAAAAAAAAAAAAGGCTAGGTAATTATAATAACAAACATTATAGCTTGCTATCTGAAAGGCATTGCTAAACATTATTTCTGTTTTATTAACAACCTTTGACGTAAGTATAGACAACCCTCAGTATCCACGGGAATTGGTTCCAGGACTCCCCCAACGCTGTGGGTACCACAATCTACAAATGCTTAAGCTCCCCATACAAAATGACTTAGAATTTCCATATAACCTACCCACATCTTCCCAGATACTTCAAGTCATCTCTAGTTTTCTTATAACTAATGCAATTTAGATATTATGTAAAAAGCTTCTACATTGTATTTTTAGGGAATAGTGACAAGGGAAAAAAAAGAAGTGTGTACATGTTCGGTACAGACACAATTTTTTCCCAAATATTTTTGATCCAAATTTGGTTGAATCCTACAGATGCAGAACCCACAGACACAAAGTACAAACTGCACTACTAATAACTCCTCTCTCTCCCTGAAGAAACTAAGGCACAAGGGAGTTAGATAATTTGTCAAAGGTCACACAAGTGAGATTTGAACTGGCCAGGCAATTCAAAATTCCATGCTCTCAATCACTACGCTCAACTAACTACCATAAACCATAAAGTCACTCTCTGATTTAGTTCATACCTAAATCAAAGGTAATAAATAAGGGCTGGAGGCATGGCTCAAGTGGTAGAGTGCCTGCCTAGCAAGCACAAGGTCCTGAGTTCAAACCCCAGAACCATCAAAAAAAAGTAATAAACCTGCTTTTACATACAGGATGAAATGACCTCATCACACATTACCCATTTTCCATAATTAGTGCAAGATTGACATAAATTTGTGTGGGCTGAAATTTTGGGATAGGTTTGCATTAATTACATGCTCTGTTTAGAATCTTATCAACTATTTAAGAAACTCTGAGGTCTCACCTCTAACATATAAAATATATTTTCTGTGCACAGTAGTTAATAGTCACAGGAAAGAAAAAACCACTCCATTCCTACCGCTCACAAACATGAGCTCATCTGAGTGTAAGTCAGAGGCTTTTGGTTGCAAGCAATGGAATTTTATACTGTAGAGCAGTTAGGTCCTCAGAGTGGAAAACTTCAGGCAAAGACAAGCTTAACGGTCAGGTTGATCCAGTGCATTATAATCAGTAGTCTATGGTGCTTTTTCTTTTGGATTCTCTCAATTCTTCCTCCTTTTTGTGTATCCTTTGTCCTCAAGTCAATCCTTCACGAGAGCATCTTCTCAGGCTACAAACTTCCTTATCAGCATCCTGGGAGAAGTAAGGCCTCTCTACCACCAAACCTGCAGACAAAAGCCCCACTCTGCATTCTCACTGCAACATTTAGTCATATACCTTGACTGAACCTAGTGACTTAGGCTTGGGATACAGGCCCATCCCTTAAATAATTACTGTACTGTAAGACCAGTGGATTTGTACATTTAGGAGTAGCCTCTGAAATTGCTCAGTAAGTAGTAGCTCCTGTTAATTCTTATTCTAAAACAATTAAGTTTTCATGCAGAGATAAAGAAAGTACAAGTAGGGTGACCAATAATGAAAAGTTGGTTGACCTCACTCATAAATCAACAAATTCACAGGAAAACAATGATTATCATTTTCCCTAAATTACAAATTTAACAATATTTAGTATTGATGAAGGCATGAGACTGGGATATCCTAAACATAACTGCTGCAAAAAATTTGGAGAGACACTTGGAAATGTCCAAGATACTCTTGGATATATTGATTCTACTGTTAGGAGCTATTCCCACTATTTTATACATAAAACTATACTAGGCTATGTGCATCAGCCATGGATATATAATGGCAGTGTTATTTGTGGAAGCCCAAAATGAGAAATAAGAACATTCCATGACTAGACTTCTGGTTTCCAGTAATGGTGGAGTAACTTATTTTGAGCTAACTCTTTTGTCTATTCTAGCCATAAACTCTGGACAAAATACTTTTAGGCTAGGCATACCTACTCTAATCCCAGCTGATCAGGAAATGGAGATTGAAGTCTAAGGGTAGCCCAGACAAAAAGTAAGTGAAACCCTACTTATCTCAACAAACAAACTGTGCATAGTGGTTCACATCAATAACTCCAGCTATATGGAAGGTGTAAGTAGGAGGAATATGATCCAAGGCTGTCCCCAGGCAAAAAGTGTGGGAGTATACCTGAAAAATAACTAAAGCCAAAAAGGACTGGAAATGTGGCTCAAGTGGTAGACCATTTGTCTAGCAAAAAAATAAATAAAGAAAACTGAAGACCTTCCTGTAATTCCAGCTACTCAGGAGGCAGAGATAAGAGGGTTAACAGTTCCAGGGCAGCACAGGGAAAAGTTAGCAAGACCTATCTCCAAAATAAGCCAGCCGTGGGGGTGTATACCTGTGGTCTCAGTTACTTGAGAAGTCTGGTAAGAGGATCAGGTTTCAAGGCCAACCTGGGCAAAGTTAACACAAGACCCTATCTGAAAGACAAACCAAAAACAAAAGGATCTGGGGCATGGCTCAAGTGGTAGAACATTTTGCCTTGTAAGCAAAAGACCGTGAGCTCAAGCCTCAGTACCACAATTAAATAAATAAATAAGTCATGAGAGCATGAAAAACTGCAGGGTAAGGGCAAATATGTTAGCTCAAACTACTCGAGAGGCTGAGCACTGGAGAATTGTGGTTCAAGGTCAGCCTGGTCAAATAGTTCTCGAGACCCCATCTCCAAAATAACCAGAGTGAAATGGACTGGAGGCGTGGCTCACATGGTAGAGCACCTGCTTTGAAACCATGAAGTCCTGAGAACAAACTCTAGTCCCACCAGAAAAAAAAAAAGAATTTTGTCAGAAGCCCAGAAGTCACAAAATGAGGCTATTTGCCAAAATCAGATCTTTTCCGCAAGAGTTTATATTTCTGAAATTTACAAGTCTGTGTTTCCATAACCAGCTGAATTCTAAGATTCAGCCCAGTGCCCCAATTCTATGATATTGTAAGAATTACTTTATCACTTATTACATGGATCAGATCATTCCTATACACAAACTCTCCCGAAAATTCCCATGGACTTGCAGTCAAATCCAGTATTGTGACCAAGGCACAACAGGGTCAAACTTCTCCCCCTCCCCCCAATACATGTCAGCCATCCTACAAATAGCCTTTGTGTGTCTAGCACATAGGTTCATGTCCACCTGGGGGCCTTTGCAATTCTACTTTCCTTCTGTCCAAAATGTTCCTCCCAAACTCATCTCAAGTTTGTCTGCTTCTTATCATTGAGTCTCACAGCCCACTTGTCACCTCCTCAAAGAGGCCCTCAGTGACCACTTCATCTGAAGAAGTATCCCTGTCACTCTCTCACACAGTTTCACTTTGTTTTCTTCATGGTAGTCAGCGCTATGTGAGATTATCCAGCATGTTGGTTTGCTTGTGTATATCTGTCTCCCACATCAGCTTTGCAAAGGGACGAATGTTATCTGTCTTGTTACTCCTTTATCTCCCAGCACCCAAAACAACGCACACCATGTATAGGTTCTCCATCAGTATTCTTCAGTGGACCACCTACTATAGGATGACTTCATTTCATTCTGTGTCAATGACTATTACGTGGCATTTATAGCTCAGTAGAAAGAAAACACAGGAAGGTCTAGCACGAAAAGATAAACAAATCCCTTGTGAGGGTTTGGAAATGGTTTGGAAAAGGTTCATGTGTTGGAAATTTGGCTCCCAATGTAGAGATGTTAAGGTGGTGGAACCTTTAAGAAGTGGGGCCTGAGCTCGGGGTGTAACTCAGTGGTAAAGCACTTGCCTAGCATGTGCAAGGCCCTAGGTTCAATCCCCAGTCCAGAAGAAGAAGAAGAAGAAGAAGAAGAAGAAGAAGAGGAAGAGGAAGAGGAAGAAGAAGAAAAGAAGAAGAAGAAGAAGAAAAGAAGAAGAAGAAGAAGAAGAAGAAGAAGAAGAAGAAGAAGAAGAAGAAGAAGAAGAAGGAGAAAAAGAAGAGAAGAAGAGAAGAGAGAAGAAGAAGAGGAGGAGGAGGAGGACAAGGAGAAGGAGGAGGAGCCTACTGGATGGCAATGAAGTCATGGGGGCTCCGCCCTCATGAACAGATTAATGCTGAGTCTCAGGAGCGGGTCACATCTCCTAGGAGTAGATTAGTTCCAGCAACAGCAGGTTGCTATTATAAGAGCATCCCCCCATCCCTTCCTTCCTTTCATGCCCCAATTTCAGACTGAGACCAATGTCCACACCCAGTGTGTCTCTGACACAGTTAAGCCCCTAATGTGGACTCCATGGCAAACCCCCTCCTCCAGCCCCCAGGTTGGAGTGAGCTGACACTCACATCTGTGCAGAAACAGAAAAAGAAAAAGTATTTCTGATGCTAGAGAGAATCATGAGCCATTATTGCATAAAGATAAGTAACATAGTGGTGTGGTGGTACATGCCTATAATTCCAGCTACTAGGGGGGCAGAGGTAAGAGGATTAAGATCAGAGGCCAGTTCTTGCAAAGTTAGCAAGACCCTATCACAGAAAAATAAAAACAAAAGAACTGGGAGTGTAGCTCACATGGTAGAGCACTTACCTAGCAAGCATGAGGACTTAGGTTCAATCCCTAGTACCACAAAAAGAAAAAGAAAAAGATAACAAAAAACAAAAAGTGGCCCAAGAGAGAGTGAATGAATATTGTAAATGAAGAGTCTACCCGACCTGTGATTTTTCAACATGGAGCCACTAGCTGATTTTAATGGGATATTACAAGAGTCTCTTCCATCTGCATTTACTCAGACCTTTTTTCCCCAATTTCATGTCTTTGAGATCTCCTTGAGAGTATGTCAAAGTCAGTTAGGAGGATGCATGATAGCATTATAAGTTAAATTCTCCCAAATATTTCTTCCAAAGATGGTGAAAATTCATCCACCTGCCTTCACCTAATGCATTAACAAATAAAAGTTCTTTTAAAAAAATTCTGAGCTCCATGAAGACTAAAATGTCCCTTTATGAAATTTCAGTGTGGCTTCCCAGAATTTGTGTGTATTGTGTTTATGGCAGGGACTCTAAAATACTTGCTACCTCTGATTCTTATGTTCAGTTGTTTCTGTTGGAAAGGGGCCAGGGCCATTGCTAGTCCATGTTGTGTATTTGAACAAATTAGAAAGAGGTGGGTGCTCTTGGGGATATACCCAAAAGACTGTGACACAGGTTACTCCAGAGGCACCTGCACATCCATGTTTATTGCGGCACTATTCACAATAGCCAAGTTATGGAAACAGCCAAGATGCCCCAGCACTGACGAATGGATTAAGAAAATGTGGTATCTATACACAATGGAATTTTATGCAGCCATGAAGAACGAAATGTTATCATTCGCTGGTAAATGGATGGAATTGGAGAACATCATTCTGAGTGAGGTTAGCCTGGCCCAAAAGACCAAAAATCGTATGTTCTCCCTCATATGTGGACATTAGATCAAGGGCAAACACAACAAGGGGATTGGACTTTGATCACATGATAAAGCGAGAGCACACAAGGAAGGGGTGAGGATAGGTAAGACACCTAAAAAACTAGCTAGCATTTGTTGCCCTTAACGCAGAGAAACTAAAGCAGATACCTTAAAAGCAACTGAGGCCAATAGGAGAAGGGGACCAGGAACTAGAGAAAAGGTTAGATCAAAAAGAATTAACCTAGAAGGTAACACCCACGCACAGGAAATCAATGTGAGTCAATGCCCTGTATAGCTATCCTTATCTCAACCAGCAAAAACCCTTGTTCCGTCCTATTATTGCTTATACTCTCTCTACAACAAAATTAGAAATAAGGGAAAAATAGTTTCTACTGGGTATTGAGGGGGTGGGGGGGAAAGGGAGGGGGTGGGGTGGGGGAAGAGGGAGGGGGCGGAGTGGGTGGTAAGGGAGGAGTTGGGGGCAGGGGGGTGAAATGACCCAAGCCTTGTATGCACATATGAATAATAAAAGAAAAATTACATTTTACTTAAAAAAAAAAAAAAGAAAGAGGTGGGTGCCAGGCAACACAGTCTGGAGAATGGAGCTCAGGTGAAATCTCAGCATCTACTTGCCTCCTCTGGCAGGCTTCCCTGTGCAGGGCACACCTGTACAACTCCAATAATTGGGCTGTCTCCATTGATTGAAAACCACTGACAGCATCTTCAGGATATCACCCATGGCGTTTGGCATCAATGGTTCAGGCTTTCACTGTTATCTAAGCAGAAGAGAAGTCTTGAAACTTTCCTTACACATCAAAGCATCTACAAAGCTCAGATAAGGAGTCTACAACTCATGTGTTCTTCCCCATCTCTCAAGTTGTTAGGAAGAGAACCTGAAGTTCATGGCTGTCCTGCTGCCTCTTGTGAGCAAGTCGGGCTCACTGTTAGAAAAACAGCTCAGAGAATCTATTCCGGGTCAGCCATGCTATCTTGGCTTATTCAGTTCAGCAACACAGTCAACATTTCTGATTATATTTAATAAATTCAGCCTGCCCATCATTAGTTCCAGGAAACCTTTCTTGGCTCCTATCCTTTCTCCTGGCCTGGATTAAGACCCTCCAGGATCCTGTAGAATCCTTGCCTATCTATCTTACTGCCTTCCTGTGGGTTGTTCCGACCTCTCTACTCTATGGATTCCTTTGGGACTAGAACCAGGTAGGCTGACCTGAAATTTCTTAACTTTTGTTATTCTGTCACTTGCTTTTGGAAATTGCCGTCATACACACCTCTTCACAGTTATCCACGTAATTTTATTTTCTTCTCTTCCTCTTTTGAGACAGGGTCTCACTATGGAGCCCAGGCTAGTCTCAAACTCTCATTCCTTCTGTCTCAGCCTTCTGAGTGCTGGAATTGCAGGTGTGTATCTCTATGTCCAGCTATTTCTTCTTAAATGTTGCTCAGAATTCTATAAAAGCCATTTAGCCACTCTTCTACTGACAAACTTTTAGGGCTTTACAGTTTTTAATTTCCTTGTTTCATCATATCTAAGGTTCCTTTAATTGTAAGAAGCATCCAATTTCAGAGAGATTAAAATGTTTTTAAAATGTGCATCTTAGAATTAATATATCAGAGCTAATATGAACGAACATGCTTGTATATAATTTTTCATGTGTGCATTTCTGTAGACATTTACTACAATAAAAATTGTGCATAAAGATGAAGATTCATTTTTAATTTTGATAGATACTGTTGAATTCCCTCCAGGAGACCATATGTTAGTCATCTGTGTTCCCCATTTACTTAGTGAAATATCTGGTACGTTGTAGGTTCTAAATAAACGTTCAGAGGATGAAATGCACGGCAGAGCATAGCAAACGCAGTGTATTTTCTGATACACACAAAAGTGAAACAAAACAAAACATGACAATGACTGACCGAGAAGATTAAACTATTTTAGGATCATAAGGGTATGCACTTCTTACAGAAGCACTGACCACGGTAAATGGCAAACAGTGCATTTTATGCAAAATCATATGTCCAATGTGATTACATAATCTTCCAAAATGACTTAGCAAAAGGCTATTCACTCAGTTTAATAAAAACACACTAATAACTCTAGTGATTTGAAACCTCCAAGCTACAGTAGCTAAGAAGTCTCCAGAGATCTTATGGTCTGCCATTTTCTCACACACCTATAAGACTACACATGCATTCCCCACCCTCATCAGCAGAAATTATAATTCTGCAGGTTTGGAGTGGGGAGTACATTTTAAACAGGCACCCCAGATGATTCTGAGGCACTCTAAAGCGTGAGGGTCAGTGTATTAGAGGGATTTAAGGGACTCTTAATTAGATTTGCACTTTAGGATTCCTTTGGCTGTAGAGTGCACGATCAGAAGATTCAACATCTAACGGCATCACCCTTTGTCCAGCGCGGGAAGAGCTGCCTGGACGACCTGCGCACACGTGCGCCTCCTGCTGGCGATCAGGAGCCATGTCCTGGGCGCGGTCCTGAACAGCCGACTGCGACTGCGCGCTCTGAGGCCGGCCGAGGCTGCCGGCAACCGCGCCTTCCAGGCCGGAAACGGAAGTGAGGTCAAGTGGGCTTGATGCACTCCGCCCGCCGCAGCCATCCCTCCCGCCCTGGGCAGGAGCCACTCAGGGAGTCTCCGGAAGCGGAAGTTACTAAGGGGTGGGGAGTTGTTGGGAAAGTGTCAGGTTACCTTCCCGCTTCTAGGGTTCGAGTCGCGACTACCAGAGCAGGTAAAGCGCGACCACTTGGGGACGTTGCCAACCCTGCCGACCTGCTCCAGCCAGCTGCCGGCCTGAGCCCTCACTTGAGGAGCGTGGTACCCCGGCGCTCCGGCCCTTCCCCGGGGTCCTAGGTCCCCCGGTCCTTTCCCTGGAGTGAGGCTCCGTCCCGTGTCCCCGCAGACCCCCGCCATGGGCAACACGAGCAGTGAGCGCGCCGCGCTGGAGCGGCAGGGTGGCCATAAGACGCCCCGGAGGGACAGCTCAGGGGGCGCCAAGGACGGGGACAGGCCCAAGATCCTGATGGACAGCCCGGAAGACGCCGACCTCTTCCACTCCGAGGAAATCAAGGTACGGGGGCTGGGGGAAGCCGGGCCCCTTGTCCAGTGTCTCCTCCATTCCCGCCACATCCCCTCCAAAACCCACCCGGAGAGCCGGGAGGGAGGTGGCACAGCGCGCGGGGGTCCAGCTGGCCTTTTGAGAGTCCTCTGAGCCGTCCAGGAACCTCATTACCAATAGGAGAAAGTCGCCCTGCGGGAGGAGGAGCTCATTTCGTTTAACATCATTAAGGAGAAAAGCAAGCCCTGGGACCGAGCTTCAAATTCGTAATTAATTAAAAGAGTCGCGCCAGCAGTAATTGAGCACCAGAGTCTGCTTTTCTCTTCGGTGTAATTAATTTCACAACTTCCCTCGCCTTGGCGCTTTGGTAAAAGTTGGTTTCGGAATTCTTGTCCACTTTGGAGATAAACCAGAGCACACGTGTAAGCAGAAAGTAAAATTGAGTAGTTGACCACAGTTGCTTGGTTCTGACACTTTTGGCTCACCGCGTGCTTTTTTAGAGCACCCAGGAAAAGGTAATTCCGCTCGTGAAGGAGAGTGGCGTTCAAGTTGAAGGAGACAGCCAAAGCCACTCAACTTCTCGTGTTATTTAAACGTGACATATTTTCAGCAGACCAAAGCAAACATCCTTGCAGGTCTATCTTGGACTTCCTGCTACAGTCTGCTTTAATTCATCAAAAATTAAGGTGACTCTTGACTCCTGCTTTGACCACATTGTCTTAACCATCTTGATGCGGTTTGTGTTTCCAGCTGCAGGGCCAAGTCCAAGGACACTTAGTGATTCTAGCAAGTGAAGAACTAATTCTTTAAAGGAATAAAGTAGGTTTAGGAAGAATGAAGGTGGCCTCTGCCCAACACAGTGTCTGTTACCATTCACTTGCATGCAAATTGTCATAGTCCTTGCCTGGGAACTCATTCCACCTTTACTCATGTTTTTTGTTTGTTTTTTCTCAGATATTAGGCTGAGTGATCACATTATTTGTCTCATACTGTTACTTGGATTTTGGTTCTAAATCTAACCATAAAGAGCCTACTTTTGAAGGTTTGAACAAAGGGCTTTATGCTTGCTAGGCAGGTACTTGAGCCTCGCCTCCAGCCCAAGAGTCTCCTTTTTTTACTTGGCCCTGCATCCTGTGATATGAACTTGTTTTCTGAACTCATTGCATTCCTGAAAAGGTGTGTGTAGGGAACTTTGGAATCACGTTTCTCCAGTGACTTGACATGCCTCCCCCGGAATTAATTTTGGCCCCAAGGTTATTTTATAAACTATCATAAGAAGGAAACTACTTTCTTCCAGAAGTATATGTTGTTGCTATTCCAAAACTCTTACAAGAAATGTTTAGCATGCAGATGACCTGTGGAGATTGATTTCATCAGAAGTTACTGAAATGATGTAGCTAGCGCACACATTGGATTAGATGCCCCAGAGACTAAAAAAAAGTCATGAATTCTTTTAACCATTCCAGTTCACCATTTTTGCTGCAGTTACTTAACCTCATCTACCTAAAGCAATTCCAGTCTGTTATTCGATAAGCTGTACATGTTGTTAGGATCCAAAGAATGCAGGCATGTTTAGATAAGCTCAGATGAGTACTGAAATGAAGGTGCTAGAAGCCTGCTGGACTCCCTTAAGGATATCTCCCAGTCAAGAATTCCTGCTCTTTTAAAGTCTTTGGCTTCTTACTAGGAAAAAATGTAAAAGAGCCATAACCAAATAAATTTCACCCAGACAGGGTTAGATAGGCTCTTTCTCTCTTAAGCTGGGATACCTCAGTTCTTTGCTTACCACACTGGATATCATTGTTAACCATAATGAGGGAATCAGTCTTTGTTTTGTCTTTCTCCTCAGTTCTAGACAGCACTTAGTTGATAGTTTTTTCCTTCCTCACAGTCTGAATTTGCCAATTTTCTAGTTAACAACTCTAGAATTGTCCCTAATAAATTCCCACATACTTCAAATCTTGCTTAATTAATGGAGAAAAATGACATTTATTAAGCTTGTCTTGAATTCATAGCAATCTTCTTCAAAGCAGGTTTTATAGTTTCCTCTAGAATTTTTTTATATAGACCTCTTTCGAAGCAATAATAACAATAATAACTAATAATTATTATGCACTCACTATGTGTCAAACACTATGCAGAGCATTTTACATGGACTATCTCAGCCCTTACAACAACCTCAAGAAATAGTTATTTTTAGTATCTCCATTTTGCAGGTTGGGAAACAGGTACTTCTAGTAAGAGACAAGCCTCAGTGGCAGTGGCTGCCTCTTTAAAATGAAGTGTCAATATTTGGTTAGCAGACCATTGTAGATAGCTTACTAATGGCTTCTTATTGCTGAGTAAACTGCTCTGCTTCTAGGCTCCAGAGAAGGACGAGTTCCTGGCCTGGCAGCATGATCTTGAAGTGAATGATAAAGCTCCCGCCCAGGCTCGGCCAACTGTATTTCGATGGACAGGTGGCGGAAAGGAAGTTTACTTATCTGGGTCCTTCAACAACTGGAATAAACTTCCCCTCACAAGAAGGTAATTGCTTGAGGAGTGCTCAAATGTTTGTCTTAACCCATGAATATCCTTGCTTCTGAAAATTGTTTTTGTAAAATAAATGCCAAATTAGAAAATTTTGCTTAATAAGTTATAGGATGCAAATCTCGAACCCAAGAAGTCTCTGAGTTTAATGCACATCTCTTTTTATCTTTTTTTTTTTTTTTTTTTTTTTTAAAGAAGAAAACAAATTCCTCAGTGGAGAGTATTTCTGTGTCATGGACATGTCTCAATTCAGATCTCCTGAGAAAGAGAATATTCCTAGTGTACTAGAGAGAGGATTGAGCTAGGAATCCTAGAGATACCGATTGGAGCCCACGTGGGCAGCACATTCACTTCACTCCTGAGCCTCAGTTTTCATCTATAGAAAGGGGAATATTGAACCAGATGGTCTCTAAGGTTTGTTCTAACTTTGACTCTGTGTATTACTTTTACCTGGAAGGTACATGCTATTGTAGGCACCATAGCAAGGACACAGTAAGGCATTTTATCAGAAATCCTGACACAGACATCTATCTCAAATTGTCCAGGAGAAAAATATCTTCTAGTGAGTACTCTTTATGAAAGAACAATGGTAACAGAGAAGAAGGGAGTCACTCAACACAGTAGTCAAAAGTTATTTAAAGTCAGGGGAACAAAATAGTCAAATGAGAGAGGTTCCTGGAATCGGAATCTTTTTTTTTTTTTTTTTAAGTAGTTATACAAGTTTTTTTAAAGATGGTTTGTTCATCCTGATACACTGATCCCTTCCCCCTCCCAAGACAAACTGGCAAAGGATAAAACTAGGCAGCTAGGGTTCGTCTTGTATTGTCCTCCTCCTTGACATCCAGGGCTTCCAGGTGGTATTTTGCATGCAAACTCGAAGTGCCTATTTAACCTTCAGTGTTAGGAATGTAGACTCCTAGTATCTGAGCAAAGTGAGTTTTTTTTTTTTTTTTTTTTTTTTGAAAACCTCTTGCCCTGCTGCTTCCTCATATAGCTTTTCTAGGTTGAGATCACTATCCTGAATTGTCCAAATTGGTTGAACATGTTTGCTCTTCTGCAGCTGTACTGTTTTACATGGAAACATTTTGTTTTGTTCCCTGGCTAGTTTGAACTAAGAGGATAGCCTACCCAACTGAAATGCTCTTTTTCCTTTCTCCTTGCAGCCACAATAACTTTGTAGCCATCCTGGATCTGCCTGAAGGAGAACATCAGTACAAGTTCTTCGTGGACGGTCAGTGGACACATGACCCTTCCGAGGTACTCTTCAACCCACCCTTGGTCTTTTGGGTGCCACAAGTCCATACAAATCACTGTCCCTTGTGGCTTGTTGCCAGGTCCCTTTGCCTTGCTGGTAAAAGTCCCGGGTGTGGCTGAGCAAGGTGGCACCAGTTGTTAGACCATTAGTGTATTCCACCAAGATGAGTGGCCAAGAGATGAGACCTTCTAGCTAGGAATTCCAAATCCTCTAAAGAATAAACTCCACAGACCTTCCATTTGATGATTTCTGCCTGTCTGTCTCTTCCCAGCCAATAGTAACCAGCCAGCTTGGCACAGTTAACAACATCATTCAAGTGAAGAAAACTGACTTTGAAGTATTTGATGCTTTAATGGTGGATTCCCAAAAGTGCTCCGATGTGTCTGGTATGAACACATTTTTATACCACGTGTGCAGGCGGGGGCTGTGCAGCCTAGAAATGCTCTCATTCTCTTGCCTTCCACTCTTGAGCCAAAGTCACGTGGCTGCTGTGGCTCCCTAAGGGCTCCGACACTGTCAGGCCCAGCTGGACTTTGACCCGGGGGAGCTGTACATCACTGTCCTTGTCTTCTCGGGTATTCAGTAGGTCCACTTTGGTCGTGGAAACAGACATGGAAATAGAACCAGAGCTGCTTGTGCCAAGGGCGGGGCCAAAGAGGCCCTGGAGGGACACCTTGGGTCAGTAATGAACCAGCACCGAGGAAGCTGCCAGCTCACTTCCTGCTTGCATTACCTGGAGAACTGTAGACTGACAGGTGATAAACAAAAACCTCAGTGCTTTGGCCGTCGCTTTTGTGGTCCCTTAGTGCCTTGTCAGACTCCCTGATAAGGGGAAAAAGCAGTTTGACACAGGAAACAGGCTATACAGCACAGTTCTCCTTTCTAGAAACCTGTTCAATATAGTCCTAGTAAAATTTCCCATCTCCTGAGCGTCTTCCTTACCATGGAGGTTTTAATAAATTGCTTTCTGTCCAAACCCCACAGGAAGAAACTACCTGGAACATAATATGTGCAGTTCAGGGGAAAGGGTGTGTTACAATCTGAAGTGTCAACAGCACCTGCATGTCCCCTTCCTGCTAGCAGGAGTTTAAGCAATTCCTGGGCCCTGTGGGATGCACTAAAAAGAGTCTCCAGGAGTATGTCTGGCAGTCTAAGAAAATGGATTCAGTTGGGTTTACAGAACAGTTTTCCATCATCACCCAGCTGGGCCTGGAGGTTCTGCCACCAGGATCTCTTATTGTTACCAGTCTGAAATCACAGTGGTAAATTGACCATGGTGGGCTTGCTATGGCTGACAAGTCAGGCTGTTGAGCAGGTCTTAGAAATCCAAAAATAGCGTTCTTTTATCAGGATGGCTAACTCATCTTTTAGAGATACTGTTATTCCTTTCTCAGATAGGTAAGGAGTGGAGCATGGAGGAAGTTAACACATATCCTCCCCCTTGCTGATAAATGTAATTTTATGTTGCATACCAAAACTTTTAGTCAGTTTTCCACAGTACAGATCACTTAGGGAAAGTGCTGATACCACTGCTGATAAACCAACTCAAGCTCCCTGGACTTCTTATATTTAGACTTTCTTAAACACCATTTATTTACCCCTTGTATCTCAGTTTTCCACACTTAATGCTTTTCTTGACTTCTTGCTGTGATGTGGCTGGATCATGTGAAAGGAGCCTGTCCCTGGAAAATGAGGTGAGGGAACTGTCAGAGCCAGGGCATGCCAGCTTTATTCTGGACTGGTTCTGGGATCAGGTGATCAGAACCTGACCCCAGTGTTCTTTGGTTAATGGCTTAGTACCTTCCAACTGGCCACCCATCACCAGATGAGCTGCTTCTGACATGAAGCACTGCACTACCAGAAGCTTCATGACATATCTGTGTAATCAAGACACTTGACTTTGGGAGACACCTGAGGGTGAAGGAGGCAGAGAGCCTTTTTAAATGTGCTTATCTAACTGTTCTGTTCTGCTTGGTAGTGCACATAACTTAGCCACCTCGTCCTCACTTGAACCCTTCAGCTTCTTTGTGATATTCGCCAGCCTGGCCTGACAAGAGACAGAAGCCTCACTCTGCTGACAAGTGAGGTTAGGTGATTGAGAACGGCTTCTGTTAATCTGACCCAGATTCCCTGGCTTTGCACAACTTCTGTCTTCCACCAGGGCATTTGACTTCACTACCATTTTTATTCTTAGCATCCAAATTCTAAAAGGGCTCTCTCAATTCCTCCACTCTGCACCTTTGGGGCCTGTATGTCTTTCAAGAGAATATAAATCTGTATTAAGGGAACAAGAGATGAGGAAAGCTAGATGATAACACCATCATTAAATAAGACTGCTCCTAGAATTTGTGGTTTTCAGAATGTCCTGTCACTGTTTCCCAACAGAACTCTCCAGTTCCCCACCTGGACCCTACCATCAGGAACCCTATGTCTCCAAACCAGAAGAGCGTTTTAAAGCACCACCCATTCTCCCTCCACATCTGCTCCAGGTCATCCTGAACAAGGACACGGGGATCTCTGTGAGTACAGGCTTCTACCCAGATGGTCATTTCATCTGCTCCCCTTTCTGTCCACCTACAAAGCAGCTGGAGAACATGTGCAGTGTTTGCCCATTGCAGTGAGCTGTACAGTCTGTGTCTACAGGACTGGCTGCTCACAAGAGGTTCCAGAGTATGGGTGCTGCCTCCCCTTTTCACAAAACTTTCCTGAACTTTTCTTCATTGGCTCTCCCTCCTGCCTCACCCCTATTCCATTTAAATTTCATGACTACCCTTAACAATACTCAGCTACCCCTTCTTAATAAGCCATGTATTGGAATTCCTCCTTTGGCCCTTACATTTTAGAATCTTATTTTAGTCTAAATTGTTTTGCAGAAACATTAGTGATCCTGGATCAAAATTTGAGGTGTCTGGCCAACACACATTTTCTCTAGGAAATTGCAATTGCATACAAAAAAGAAGTGTGTGTCCTGGGTCCTGAAGTTATTTCCTTGTGGTTATTTTCCATTCTGTTTAGCCTGAATTGTCCTGGAATTATGATTTGGTCCAAGCTACCACCTAAGAGCACATGCTTATGAAGTACTGTCCTAGTCCATTATCTGCCACTATAATAGAATGCTTGAGACTGTCTTTTTTTTTTTTCTGATGGGTTTTTTCAAGATAGGGTCTCACAAACTATTTGCCCAGGCTGGCTTTGAACCATGATCCTCCTGATCTCTGCCTCCTGAGTAACTAGGATTACAGGTGTGAGACACCGGCACCCAACTGAGACTGGGTCATTTTTTGATGAACAGAAATGTCTTGGGTTTGCGAGTTTGGAGGCTGGGAAGTCCAAAAGCATGGCTCAGGCAAGGGCCTTCATGCTGTGATCATCCCGTGGCACAAGGGTTAAAGGCAAGAAAGGGCTGAACGTGCTTTTGTAACAATCCAGTCCTGAGGTGACTGTTCCACTTTCCTGGTCCTGACATTAACCCATGCACCACCCTTATGACCTAATCACCTCTTATTACGCCCCACCTGTCAGCACTGTTGCACTGGGGATTAAGATATCACCCAGAAGTGGAGGGCATATGCTGAGATGAGCTAAATATCCTTGGGCAGGTGGCCCCTACAGCAGTAACTGCTGGGCCACCAGGGCAGGGTCTTGGTGTTTGTTATCCCATCCCAGTGAGACTCACCTTTCTCAGTGTACCAGCTTCCCCTTCTGTGCCAAGAGTGCCCAAGCACACTATGGTTGCTAGGTTGACCATTCTCGTGTTAGTTGGGAAGAAGAGCAGCATCCCTCAGAACCCACAGGGCCAACCAGGTTTCCAGCACTAAGTTGGCAATGCCTCAAAACAGGCCACAGGTTTGCCCTTGATCTAATGTCCACATATGAGGGAGAACATACGATTTTTGGTCTTTTGGGCCAGGCTAACCTCACTCAGAATGATGTTCTCCAATTCCATCCATTTACCAGCGAATGATAACATTTCGTTCTTCTTCATGGCTGCATTGTTGCCCTTAATGCAGAGAAACTAAAGCAGATACCTTAAAGCAACTGAGGCCAATAGGAAAAGGGGAACAGGTACTAGAGAAAAGGTGAGATAAAAAAGAATTAACCTAGAAGGTAACACCCACGCACAGGAAATCAATGTGAGTCAATGCCCTGTATAGCTATCCTTATCTCAACCCGCAAAACCCCTTGTTCCTTCCTATTATTGCTTATACTCTCTCTACAACAAAATTAGAGATAAGGGCAAAATAGTTTCTGCTGGGTATTGAGGGGGTGGAGTGGGTGGTAAGGGAGGGGGTGGGGGCAGGGGGGAGAAATGAACCAAGCCTTGTATGCACATATGAATAATAAAAGAAAAATGAAAAAAAAAAAAAAAAAAAGGCCACAGGTGAAGAACTTCAAGGACATTCGGCATTCGTCTTAAAAGCACTTGGCGGGGGGGGGGGGCTGCTCCTTAACTCCTTTTACAAAAGTTTGTAGGTTTGAAGACACTCAATGCCTCTGGAAGCAGGCCAGCCAATGGCCTAGGAATATGGACTTGGGAGAGCCAGCACCAGGACCTTTGTCCAAGGCAGCTCTCACATAGACTTTGGTTACAAATAGAATTCTGAGTGACGAATTAATTGTGCCCTGAACTAGTGCAAGTGCTTCTCACGTGCTCTTATTTAAGCCTCAGAATAGCCCTTTGATGTAGGAACTGTTATTACCTCCACTTTATGGAAGAGGAGTAATTAAATAACATGCCAGTAACACTTAAAACTGCTTCTTAGAGGGGCGTGGGAATAGAACCATTGTCACTAACTGTAGTCACCTCTGTGAAGTGACTCCTCCTGCACTTACTCCTCCTGTCTAACTGAAATGCTATATTTCCCTCACCACCGTCGCCAGCCTGTGGTAACCACTTTCCTACTGTCTCCTTCTGTGTGTCCCAACTTTTTAAATTCTGTATACAAGTAAGAGCATGCGGTCTTGTCTTTTCTGCATCTGGCTTATTTCACGTAGCATAATGTCCTGAGTTCATCCATGTTGTAGAAAATGATGCATTTCCTTTTTAAACCTGAGTAGTAGTCCATTGTGAATATATACTACATTTTTAATCCATTTATCCATCAACAGACCCTTAGGTTGATTATTCCATGTCTTGGCTGTTTGAATAGCACTATAATGAGCACAGGAGGGCAGATGTCTCTGACATACAAATTTCACTTCCTTTGGACAATACCTAGAGGATGGGTTGCTGAGTCATATGGTAGCTTTTGAGAATCTCCTTACTGTTTTCCACAGGCCATAGCAATTTATATACCTACCAATAGCGCACAGAGTAAATTTTGTTTTAACCACAAAAAATGATCATTGTCTAAAGTAAGGCATATGTAACTGGTTTAAGGTAGCCGTTCCACAGTGTATACATATTCAAAATACTGTGGTGTACACAACCAATTAGCACAGTTTTTACCTGTCGTTCTTTAAAAGTTAGCTGACTTTTCAAAACCTCCCAGAGTCACACTATAATTGGCTGAGCCAGCATTCAGAGGAGGCAGATGAGTACCTTGCTCTCACCAGCTGCCCTGCACATCCTTCCCAGCAGAGGCTTACTGAGTTCTGGTGACAAATGGGTGAGCAGCCACCTCTGGGATCCTAAGGCTAGAGTAAAGTCAAGTGCACGGCTCAAAATATTAACCAATGGTGGCAGAGCTGAAACGAGGAACTGCCTTTCTTGGAAATCCATCTCCTCCTTCCTCTCAAGCAGCATGCACAACCCTTGTGGGATTGCAGGCCATTATGGCCCTAAGAAGATCTTCCCATACCGCTTCAGGGCTTCCCAAACCCTAGACCAGAGGATCTCAGAATGACTGCATCGTTGTTGTGAAGGCACTTGGTCTCTTCATTTGGGAAGACATGGTCACACCTTAGCAGTACTGAGCACAGGGCAGAACCAGAGTTCTGGGTTTCACACCATCACTTTGGACCATGAGCGGCCACAAGCAGCCGTGAGATCTTGAAGTGCTTCAGGGCTAGAGCTTCCCCTAGTGTTGAGTGACCATGATGAGTATAACACCCCTTCCCCTAAAGTAGGGACCACACCACAGAATGGTCCTCTACACTTTCTTTTCTCATTTGAATTATTTATAAAAGTTGAGAGTGTATAATGAAAAAGAAGCCAGATTTCTGGCTTCTCTTTAAAAAAAAAAAAGGACAGGTATGACAACACTGTCAGTCCTATATAAGCTCTTAGAGAGCTACACTTACCCATTTCATTCTTGAACTTCATTGTCTACAACTTAGATTCCTGAGTTTGAAATCTGCTCAGGAGTGCTTTGTATAGATCATATCTTCTTGCATTCTTTGAAAGTGCTTTCATCCGACAGCTCCTCTCTTCCTTCATTATCCTCTAAGACAACAGAACTGTAGCCACATTTAGAGGTCAGGGTAAAAACCTGGCCAGAAATACACAAACTAGTGCATCCAGCTGACATGAGGAAACTCCCTTGACCCTCTCACCTCACCTATTACCTTGGTCAAATCCTTCTCCAGGAGCACCTGCCTCCTTTCCTATGCTGTGAAATAAGAGCAAGAGTCATCTGATTGTCAGATCCTAAGTGTTCGTGTCTTTGTTCCCTCACAGTGTGATCCAGCACTGCTCCCTGAGCCTAATCACGTCATGCTGAACCACCTTTATGCACTTTCCATCAAGGTAAAGACCTGACTGTCCTTAACTATTTTTCAGTGTGTGCTCTGAGGACCCCTAGCACCGGGATTGCCTAAGGGGCAGCTTCCAGGGCCTGAGGCAGATCTGGCTCAGGTTCTGAAGGTGGGCCCAGGAATTTATTTTTCTTAAGCCCTGTCATGATTCTCATGCACCTCTAAGTCTGAGCCCCTGACAGTCCTGCCCTCAATCCTTCCCACCCTCTTTCTTAGGATGGAGTGATGGTGCTCAGCGCAACCCACCGGTACAAGAAAAAATACGTCACCACCTTGTTGTATAAGCCCATATGAAGAGCTGGGAGCTGATGGTGGGCCCCAGGGACAGCTGGCATCACCAGGCTCCCCATGTGCATGCTTTCTACTAGAGGAATGGACTGAATTTCTCATTTCACACTTTCTAAGACATTTCATCCCTGCCCTAGTTCTACTTGAAGGATTGTCTAGGCACAGTGGCCCTGGAAGAGCCTGGGTCTGTACCTGTCCAAGAAAGATGTAAGGGAAAACTGAAGCTCTGCAGCTCTTGAACCCACAGTGCATGAGGACAGGTGTACTTGTAACATGCAAACTCTCAGATGGCTGGTATTCTTCTTAAGCCAAAACTGAATGCTAGCCACCCTGCTAATAAAACTCTGGGAAGCAGGGACTGAGGCCACACCGAATTTCTCATTGTCTGGGCATCTCTAAGGCTACTGGCCTGGCCCTACTGAAGCCTGGCTGTGGAGCTTAAGAATAATATTCAGTCTTGCTTGTCCTTCCAAATCAAAGCAATAGATTGCCTCCCCTTCTCTGCTTCAGGGAGGTGTAATTTCTACCGAAATTAAAAGCTATCTGATTTCCAGATGAAGTTTTGCAATTGTTTCTTACACTGTGTGCACTTAGTACTTTTTTAGACCAGAGGTGGCTAGCTATCCAGTCTTAAGGCAATAAGTCACGACTAGAATATAGATCGTGTGACTGTGCTCAGCAATAATCTGTTCTCGGAACAGACTGCAAAACTCACTGCCGATTTCTCCATTCACCTGGACGAGCCTGAGGACTGGCTACCAGTAGCTGGAACCTTGTTTAGTTCCCTATTCCAGTCATAAAGAGGTGACGGTGTCAACCATGACAACTTGCAGAAGCACCCCACTCTCCATCCAGTTCTGGCCTGTGCCACTTTGCTGGGGACCTGTGCCCCCGCCAGCAAAGAAGGCCCTGGTGGTCATTGCTGCTTGTCCTGAAAGGAACTTAGAACCTGACAGCAGCCTGCTGGTTTCCCATGGGAAGACATCCTTGGACCAGAGCAGACGGACCTCTTTCCACTCAGTTCAGTTTCCGGGGGGATGCTGCCAATGTATCCATTGCTACAGGCTCCTGTCATGCGGTCAGAACTTACTATACCCTTTGTTCTTGCTGGGAAAGGCAGGAACAAGCTCGCTGGGGTCCAGTATTTATTTCATAAACCTGAGTTCAGGTACCCATTTTTTTGTTACTGTTTTCCAAACACTGAATTGCTGTCACCTTGATGTACAAGTTTCAATAAAGCTTTGTAAAAATAACAACATGCATTTGGAGGAAACTCTGATTCTATCCAGTTTGGAAAAGAGCGTAGAACTCTTCAGGCTTATTCAGTGCTACCCTTGTGGACTGCTGTACCTGCCCCAGAGGCCTAAGCTATGGCCTTCACATGCCCACTTGCCACACACAGTTTGGAAGCCTTCTTCGGGCCTCTTGAGACTGAGCCCCAAAGAGACACTACAACTTGGGCAGGTGGGCACCCATCACCAGGTCAAAGATTTTGCCTTCTATTGCTCATAAATGGGTTCTGCAGGGGAACCTGCGATCGTGACACTGGATATTTTCAGGATTGGGGCTGTTATCAACTATAAAGGGCTCTGCCCTTTATTTTGTTTTATTTTGGTAGTACTAGGAATTGAACTCAAGGCGTCATACTGGCAAGAGCTCTCCCTGCCACTTGGGCAAAGACCCTTACCCGTTTGTTTTCCAGATGGGGTCTTTCTAGCTATGCCCGGGCTGGCTTCAAACTCCAATCTTCCTGTTTCCACCTCTCAAATAGCTGGGGCCACAGATGTGCTCCACTTTGTCCCACCCTATGGGCCTTTTCTTGAACAACAAGAAACAAGCTTAGCAGCAAAGTGAAGCTCTGGTCTTCTGATGTGCAGTGATGGAAAGTAGACTGGAAAGCCCTCCAGCCTGGGTAATTACTCCACCATACCCTGAAAACCCCCAATTCTAGGGGCCTGAGAAAACATAATAAAAATCTTGGATAAGTTTTAAAATAGCTTTGAAAACACATAGCTAAGCTCAGAAGTAGAAAAGATGTATTTTCAAACACGAGAAAGGAAACCCTGTTGGTGAACTGTGAACACTGCTCCTCTTACCCATGGTGGAGGGTGAGGAAGGGAGCTGGTAGGGCAGGACCACCTCTGGGCTCCTGGGCTGTTTATGGCATGACACCCACACCTGGACAGAGGCTCCCTACCTGAGTAAGCCCAGCACAGCATCACTGCAAGAATCTCACTGCTAGCCAGAGTCAGCTCAGAGAGAGCCATCAGCCTCAGATTGCAGGTAGAAGCAGCAAGAAGAAAATCCAGCATATAAATCACTGTATCCACAAAGGGCAGAAACACCCAGGCTGAAAGCGCAATGTAAAAACTAACATGGGGATTTTAGAGTGGCTCAAGCAGTAGAGCACTTGCCTAGCAAGCAGGAGGCTCTGAGTTCACACCCCAGTACCATCAAAAAAAAAAAAAACTAGTTTGGAACCAGTCACCCCAGAAGCATCCTGCCCCTGAGAGCATGAGGAGCTCCATCTCCTTCAGGCGATGACTGCTGAAATGGCACACCAAACCATAAGGACATAGGTGTCTGGAATGGTACTCATTTTCCAGCATTCTTTCTTTGTGTATATTTGAAAGATCTTGTCTCTAAAAAGCAGCACAAAAGGAAATCCATTATGGTTCAGAAGAAGGCTGCCCACAAGCAAGCTGATACACGAGAAGCTGGAGGTAACAGAGATGACTTCATTGAAGAGGAAAAGGGGAGCCTTTCCAGCACACAGAGGCAAAGCCACACATCTGATGGTGTCCTGTGACCCAGGCCATGTTGGCCCCATTAGCATTCCCTTTATAGATGAGGACATGGTTAAAGCTTAACTCAATAAATTGCTTTTCAGTAAAGATAGATTCCCCCCCTGGAAATTTATATTCAAATGAATTTATAGAGTCACAGGAAAAACCTGAAAATTATTAAAATGGAACAGTACTGTAGGGTAAATACAGTTGTCCATTAGTATCCTTCAGGGATTGGTTCCAGGGCCCCCTTGAATACCAAAATCTCCATCCAGATGCTGAGGTTCCTAATGTAAAGTGGCACAGTATTTACATACACGTTGAACACATCATATATTTTAAATCATCTCTAGGTTACTTAATGATACTGAATACAATGTAAATGGTATATAAATAGTTAAACTGTTACTTAGGGAATAATAACAAGAAAAAAGTGTAATACAGGCAGAATGTTTTTTCCTTTTTTCAATTTGTGATTGGTTAAATCTGGAGATGCAGAACCCACAGAGCACATGGATGGGACAGCTGACTAGACCATACATAAAATACTGAAGTCAAAGATGAAAAGACCCAGGCAAGGCTATTTCCTTCCATCTGGCTCCACTAATGGGTGTAAAGGAGATGACAGTGCTCCAAGACCAGATCGCTAGCCTGAAGTCACATTCAGTAAGCCACTCTCCCTATCCACCCCACCCCCCAGTGGACACTGAATGGAGATCAAGTTCAGTTGCTGACCAGCTGTGTGACCTTGGGTAAACCACATGGCCTCTCGGTGATTTCCTCCCTTGAGAGATAAGGGGTTGGATTAAACACCTAGGAGTAAAGTTAACAAAGGAAGTCTGTGAATGACCTCTACAAGGAGAACTACAAACCCCTGAAGAAAGAGATCTCCCATGCTCATGGATTGGTAGAATCAACATAGTAAAAATGGCTATACTACCAGAAGCAACTTACATGTTTAATGCAATTCCCATCAAAATCCCATGACATTCATCACAGAGATTGAAAAATCTATCCTAAAATTCATTTGGAAACACAAGAGACCATGAATAGCCAAGGGAATACTCAGCAAAAAGAGCAACGCTGGAGGTATCACAATACCTGACTTCAAACTATATTACAAAGCAATAGTAATAAAAACAGCATGGTACTGGCACAAAAACAGACATGAAGACCAGTGGGAACAGAATAGAGGACCCGGATATGAATCCACACAACTATACCCACCTTATTTTTGACAAAGATGCCAAAAATATACGATGGAGAAAAGACAGCCTCTTCAACAAATGTTGCTGGGAAAAGTGGTTACCCGTCTGCAAGAAACTGAACCTAGATCCATGTATATCACCCTGTAATAGTATCAACTCAAAATGGATGAAGGATCTTAATATCAGACCCGAAACTCTGAAGTTAGTACAGGAAGGAGCAGGAAACACTCTGGAACTAATAGGCATAGGCAAGGACTTCCTCAATAGAACCCCAGCAGCCCAGCAACTAAGAGAAAGGATGGACAAATGGGACTTCATAAAATTAAAAAGCTTCTGCACAACAAAAGAAATGGTCTCTCAACTGAAGAGACCACCCACAGAGTGGGAGAAAATATTTGCTACCTATACATCAGACAAAGGACTGATAACAGAATATAAGGGAGCTTAAGAAACTAAACTCTCCCCAAATCAATGAACCAATAAAGAAATGGCCAACTGAACTAAACAGAACTTTCTCAAAAGAAGAAATTCAAATGGCAAAAAAACACATGAAAAAATGCTCACCATCTCTAGCCATAAAGGAAATGCAAATCAAAACCACACTAAGATTCCACCTCACCTCTGTTAGAATACCATCTATGTTTTGGCGAGGATGTGGGGGAAAAGGAACCCTCGTACACTGCTGGTGGGAATGCAAGCTGGTGCAACCACTCTGGAAAAAAATTTGGAGGCTTCTTAAAAATCTAAACATAGATCTGCCATATGATCCAGCAATCCCACTCCTGGGGATGAACCCAAAGGAATGGAACACAGGTTACTCCAGAGGCACTTGCACACCCATGTTTATTGCGGCACTATTCACAATAGCCAAGTTATGGAAACAATCAAGATGCCCCACTACTGATGAATGGATTAAGAAAATGTGGTATCTCCACTCTTGGGGATATACCCAAAAGACTGTTACTCCAGAGGCACCTGTACACCCATGTTTATTGCAGCACTATTCACAATAGCCAAGTTATGGAAACAGCCAAGATGCCCCAGCACTGACGAATGGATTAAGAAAATGTGGTATCTATACACAATGGAATTTTATGCAGCCATGAAGAAGAACAAAATGTTATCATTCACTGGTAAATGGATGGAATTGGAGAACATCATTCTGAGTGAGGTTAGCCTGGCTCAAAAAACCAAAAATCGTATGTTCTCCCTCATATGCAGACATTAGATCAAGGGCAAACACAACAAGGGGATTGGACTATGAGCACATGATAAAAGCGAGAGCACACAAGGGAGGGATGAGGATAGGTAAGACACCTAAAAAACTAGCTAGCATTTGTTGCCCTTAACGCAGAGAAACTAAAGCAGATACCTTAAAGCAACTGAGGCCAATAGGAAAAGGGGAACAAGTACTAGAGAAAAGGTGAGATCAAAAAGAATTAACCTAGAAGGTAACACCCACGCACAGGAAATCAATGTGAGTCAATGCCCTGTATAGCTATCCTTATCTCAACCAGCAAAAACTCTTGTTCCTTCCTATTATTGCTTATACTCTCTCTACAACAAAATTAGAAATAAGGGCAAAATAGTTTCTGCTGGGTATTGGGGGGGGAGAGGGAGAGGGCGGAGTGGGTGGTAAGGGAGGGGGGAGGGGGTGGGGGCAGTGGGGAGAAATGAACCAATCCTTGTATGCACATATGAATAATAAAAGAAAAATGAAAAAAAAAGAAAATGTGGTATTTATACACAATGGAATTTTACTCAGCCATGAAGAAGAATGAAATCTTATCATTCGCAAATAAATGGATAGAACTAGAGAACATCATTCTGAGCGAGGTTAGCCAGCCTCAGAAGACCAAAAATCGTATGTTCTCCCTCATATGTGGTCTTTAGATCTAGGGCAAATACAGCAGTGTTGTTGGACTTGGGTCACATGACAAGTGACCCAAGTCACTTACCTCTCTTGGGGAGAGCATATACAGGAGATATAGGAATAGGTAGAAAACCCAAAACATGAAAGTGTTTGATGTCCCCACTCCAGAGGAACTAATACAGAAACCTTAAAGCAACAGAGGTCAACATGCGAAGGGGATCAGGAACGAGTGTAAAGATCAGTTAGAGATGAACCAACCTGGGTTGTAACACGTTTGTACATGGAGGCAGTGCTAGGAATCTCTCTGTATAGCTATCCTTATCTCAACTAGCAAAAATGCTTTGTCTCTCTTATTATGCTTATGTCTTCTCTTCAACAAAATTAGAGATAAGAGCAGAACAGGTTCTGCCTGGAAGCGAAGGAGGGGGGAAGGGAGGGAGGTGCGGAAAAATGACCCAAGTAATGTACATACATGTGAATAAATGAATAAAAAAAAAAGGATTCTATGAAATCCAAAAAAGAAAAGAAGGTAAGGGGTCGCATAGCACTCCATGATGCCTAGGGCTCCTTTCATTTCACACTGGGAGCCACAGACCTTTATAGACAGCATGCTTAGCCAATGGCCACAGACAGGAAGTGAGGGTACTAGATGAGAAAACAGTGCCAACATCTCAACTAGTTCAATCAAGAAATCCCCAAGACTCCAAAGGCCAAGATTGTAAGCCCGGAACTTCAAAGTGATACCATTCGTGGCTAAGGTCAAAGGCTGGACTATTTTAGATAAAAACAAAGTTTCATTTTTAACTCAGTTCCTTCTGAATGAACACAATTTCACTTTCAAGCAAGCACCCAGATCTCCTGATAACCTGGTCTCTGAGGGCACTGTGGTTTGAATGTCCTATCCAAAATTCAGATGTTGCCAACAAGGTACATTACGAAGTGGGGCCTCCAAGAGGTGATTAGATCGTGAGGGTTCCTCCCCTCATGAATGGATGGAAGCCCTTATAAATAGCTTCATGAAGCATTCAGCTGGCTTGCCTTTGTGCCATCCACCATGTGAGGACATGGCATTCTTCCCCTCTGGAGGGTTTAGCAACTCATTGCCATGCTGGAAGCAGAGACCAGCCTTCACCAAACAACCATACTTTGATCTTGGGCTTCCTAGCCCCAGAACAGTAAGAAATTATTTATAAATTAGTCTGCTCAGTACAGACTAACATATCTACCAATGTCTACAAATGGTTTGAATAAGATGATAAGGTAGACACTCATCAAATCATTCTGCTTCTGAGGAATTCCTTCTGACACCTCTCTTAATGAGCAAATTAGTGGAGAAACAGAAACTTAAGCCTGCTTTTCTGGAATGACAACTGTAATTATCTTCCAGAGAAAACAAGGACATTAAGGACACGTATACACTTCGTAAACCTATTGCCACAACTAATTGTAAAAACACCCACTAGGTCCACCTGAGAGTCACCACTGATGTGAGTCCAAAACTTGGAGGAATTCTAAATGCTGGAGCCACAGATGGGGACCAATCCATGAGGCCCAATGCCTGCTGTCTCTGATAAACACGGAGCTCTGCCTTCAGGCTTGGCTTCTATTACTACACTGCTTTTTTTTTTTTTTTTTTTTTTCCTCTTCATACAACTAAGCAGTCTTTGCCCAGATGAGGAAGCTAGTCCTTTTTGCTGTCCACCACAGAGTAAGTTCACCCATCCCATCTGGAAACTCAAAAGCCAGTGAGAAGCTCCAGGCATGCATCCCTTGGATCAATTTCATTTTTCCTTTTTTGTGACTCTGAGAGAGCCAGAGTCAGGTACAGTAGCAAAGTCATTTTCAAAGTCCTTTCCTCAGTCTAATAACCCCTTCAGGGCAAACAGTCCCATTAATCATTGATGGAGTCAAGGGAAACTAAAGTGATCACAACTGAACAGCATTTCCACTACTCCGGCTCTCCCAGCTTAAGGAAAGCAAACCTTCAACATTTGTTAGGCAAATGATATTTTTTCAAATAAACACTGTGCCTAGAGTCACAATTGCCATGCTTCAGACAGCATAAGCAGTATTTAAACTGCCCAGAAAGAAATGTCAGTTAACCAACTAGAACAGACCAAGGTTTCTTTCTCACCATTGGCATCACTGACATTTTGGGACAGATCATTCTTTGTGATTGGAGGCAGGGCTGTCCATGAATTATAGGGTGTGGAGAACCTCTGGCCTCTGCCCTCTATCAATAATATCCCCTTCTGTGACAACCCAGAATATTTCCACACATTGCCAAAGGGCCCCTGGGAGACGGAAGCAAACTTCCCTACTGAGAACCACTGGAACAAGCCACCTTAACTGTTGGATTATGGGAGAGAAAACTGTAGGGCCAGCCTTAACCTTTACCTAAGTACTAAAAACCACATTCAAGGAGCCGAATTCTGAAACAGATTAGCTGTTCAGTCCTATTAAACAAATCATCTCTTTTTGGCCCAAGTGTCTAAAAGTTGCTGGTTATGAAGTTTACTTTGGATTCAAGTCTTTAGTTTTGTGGCAATTAAGTTGGAAGTCCAAAAAACCTGACACCTTAATTTCAGGTTAACCTTGCTAGCGTAGCCATAGCCAAAGGGAGGGTCAGAGCTCCAGGGTTCTTGTCTCATGAAGCCAAAGAATAAATTTCCCAGACAACAAGCAAGTAAAGCGGGAGAGTGTGAGGTAGAAAAGTATTAAGTGGAAGAGGGGAGCCCCCAGAGTGTGGGGGAGGAGTCCCAAGAGAGGGAGAAGAAAGGCAAAACTCCCGAGGCACAGAACTGTGCCTTTCTGATAGGTGGCCCCTGATTTTTTTCTCCTAGGGTCTTGATGAGCTTTTTCTTTCCTTCCCCCCTCCCCCCGCCATGGCCACTTGTCCTGGGCTGGCTTTGAGGTTAGCTATTTAAAGTTTGACCCGCTCTTTACTTAAGAGTAGATCTACACCTTAAACATCAGCTAGGTATGGCAGTGAGAGTTTACACAGGTAAATCTTTCATTTAACAAGACGATGACCCAAACCTAGGAGCTGGATAGAGTATAGGTTAGGAATTTCAAACAGATGCTGTCTATCAATTAGAGCAGGACGGGTAGTTTATACAGAACATCTCTCCCATTTAACAAGACTAGGAACCAAACCTAGGAAATCACCCTGGGGGTCAAAGAAACCCAATGTTAAAACTTCTTTAATAAACCATTCCAACCTTCAAATCTAACCCATGCCTCTCTCCCTTGAAGCAACCCGCCCCCAACCTGCTGAAAGTATATTCCTTTCCCCATTAACTCTGCCTTATTTTTATTATAATCTTTGAGCCTTGCTTGAATTCCTGCCAGATACAAGAACCAAAGTGTTTTATCAGCGCTGTTTTTCGATGACATACTTGCTGACTTTAATTGCTCCTTTATGGCCTCCTGCCCTAACTGCCTGAGACCAAGCCAGCTCCTAACACTGGGGGGGACTGACTTTATTTTACGGTGTGACTAATTTGCTGGTGGTTCTTTGAGGTGGTTCTGTAGGGTCCAAAGAACCTTTCTTAGCACATTCCTTTTCGAACCAACCCATATTTCCTTAGCTTTTGAAGTAGCCCTGGCTGCCAAGAATCCTTATGACAATAACTGATATGCTTGGTTTTTCGTGGATATCTTTCTAGTGTTACGAAGAAAGTTTGCAACATTTCACTTCTTCATCTGTGAATTATCCAAATTCTTATGATTATTATCTTATGGCATGTTTCTCTGCCCAACAATAAAATTAAAAAGAACAGCCACAGAGGAACTTCTAGGACCTTGCAAGTTAAATTTTGACCATGGTTGGATTACTTTATTAAAAAATAAAAAAGTCAAAGACCAAAAGCAACAGGAAGCATGAAAAAAAAAATAACTATTTGCCAAAACCAGTGTTTATCTGGATCAAGCCAGTCTATATAACAAATTCCAAAGTGGTAAGAAAATTGACTTTGAAGACTATTAAAACTCCATCCATTTAAAAGAGTGTTTCCATCTTTAGTTACCTTGATCTGAACACCTCCTTCCAAAGGAATTATTAAATTCTTGGTGGCCTCAGCTTTTGGATGACAGAATCTTCGGTTGGCCTTGTTAGCATTACAGGTGCCTCACCCTTGAGTAATACTCTAAATGGCCTAAGGAGCCTTCTGTCCCCAATCCTATAAAATGACCTTGCTAACCAATTCATGACTCATTGATACATCAACCAAGACAATGATGTTGGAAGAGAATGTCACCAAACTCTTTTTTTTTTTTTTTGGTTTGGTAGTCCTAGGGTTTGAACTCAGGGCCTTGTGCTTGCTAGGCAAGTGCTCTGCTACTTGACCCATGTTCCCAGCCCTTTTTGCCTTATTGTTCAAATAGGGTCTCAGGCCGGCCTGGACTGTGATTCTCCTACTTACAGTTGAACCACAGGCATGTGCTATCACACTTGGCTTATTGGTTGAGATGAGTGAGGTCTAGCATTTTGTCCAGGCTGGTCTTGAACTGAGACCCTCCTTACCTCACCTCCTGAGTAGGTGAGGAATCACAGGCTTCAGCCACCACTCCCGGCCTGTGATTGAGCTCTTGATTCCAGGAAAACAGCATGCTCTAACTACCATGTGGCGCCCACAGAGGAGGTGAAGGTCCCATGCCATGACAGTACCCTACTCTGACATTGGCAATGTTTTGTTGTGGTCTCTGGTAAGAAAAGAGATCATTGCACCCAAGCAAACATTTTTAGATCATTGCTTTATTTCACTATTGTTCAACAACAAAGTTCATCCGTCCCAAGGTGGATCTTGAATTGTTCCTTGTGTTCTCTTTCTCATTCTGAATAAAAAAGGTAATGAAGAAAAAGCCTGTACTTTTGGAGACCTAGACTCTTACTTATGCTAATAAGCTTTTGACTGCAGTTCCGTGTTATGGTATTTCCTGCTGGCTACACGGAGCCCCCACCCTCCAGTGAAGATGGCTGTCCACAACCACCACCATCAAAACCAAAAAGTAAGTGTTGAAAAATGCACCTTTTACAATAAAAAAGTAGAAACCAATTCAATTTCCTTTTTTTTTTACGAATATAAAGTTTCTTGTAAATATGTACAGTCTTTTGAGCTAGTTCTATGTAGCAGGAAGCATTTCACAGATGAGACACACAATATACATTTTGAGGCTCTCAATGCCCATTTCTCATGGAGATCCTAAATGAAATGCCAAGACTGAAAGACCAGTTATCAGTGACCTTTCCAAATACTTGTGGACCAAGAGACAAAAACTTCAGCAAACATTCACTTGGATCTTCCCTGGGGGAGAGGGAGGGTGTATGACCCCAAAGACTCCAAGCAACACATAAAACACAGCAGCAGGACTCTTGCCAAAGGTGCTAAGACAAGGAGGTTCGTGGGCATTTCGACAAGAAAGCACTTAGGTTAAGAGACGAGCAGGAAGGAGCCGGTATTTGGGCCAGGTTGCAATCTGGAAAGTGACCTGAACTGTGGACACATGGGTTGCAAACACAGTCATGGTCACCTGCTGTGGTGGGAACAGGTCTACCTTTCAGCCTACCTAGGATGTGCCTTGGTCGTTGAGGCGTGCCTAAGAGTCGTGGAGAATCCAAAGCAGGAGAGGCCTTGTGGGAGATTGAAGGCAGAAATAAGGCCGCTAGTTAGCTTGCCAACTGCAAAGCCTCTAGGTTGGTTCTATACCAGTTGCCAGGAATCCCACACTCTAAAGAGGGTGGAGAGAACTGGGGTGAGCCGCACTGCACCTAAGGGGGACCTGCCAACCCCATGGGGCTGGAAGTTGAGCTGCGGCGTCTCTCTCCAACATCCTGGTCTTAGGTCTAGCCCTAGGGAAAGGCTAGTTTGGGAAGTCACAGTTTAATGGGGTAGAACCGTGCTGGGTTGTGTGTGAACACAGAGGCATCCGCGAGGAAGTCGGCAGGGAAGCGTGAAGGTTGAAGGGGAAATGGGATGAGAGGTGTGGTTTGCTGAAATCCTTCTCTGGTCGTAAGGCTTGAGCGTTTTGTTTTTGTTTATTCAGTGCTACAGACTGCAGCCTGCTGTGGCCAGTTAGTTGGCAAGTCTTGTCAGAGGGTCTCAATTTGCAGGAGCTATGGGATGGCATCAATACATTGTAGAACGGGGGTGGGGGGGGCAGCACATGCAGTGAACCGCCATGCAGAGCTCCTGGACGGGTCTCTTCCCCATCCCAGAGTGGAGAGCAACACTCCATGGAGAGTAGGAGGTGGGTGGCCCTAGTCCCCTGCTCAACCCCAAGACCCATTAATACTGGGCTCAGAGCAACTCTATTGCATGCTTTCCTGGCCAAAGCCAAATGGAGAGCGGGGACAGCAGGCTGGGGGGTGTGCGGAGGGTAGGGGCAGGGAAGGAAAGCTCAGTGAGTCCCTTGGCCCCAGGTCACTGCCTCCGAGCTGAGGCCTGATGACCTCCTTACATTCTCAGCTGGTGGGAGGGGAAGTCGTCAAGGCCATAAAAGGCAATGAGAACAGTAAACATCTGGCTATGATGTCACCCTGGATAAAGCAGGGCCATCAATGAGAATGGATTGGGACAAGAATGAAGCTATGTGAAGGCGGGAGGTTAGCCAACTGACAGGGACTCCAGTACGCTATGATTCAGGGGCAAAGACCTGATGGTGTGATCTAGCTAAAAATGACTACAACAGGAAGTACACTGCTATTCAAATCTATTAAGAATTCTGTTGTCTTTAAGAAAAAAAAAAAAAAAAGGAAAGAAATGAAGGAAAAAAACAACCATAACCAACCCTAAGATCCTAAAGTGGCTAATAGGATTCTAACCACGCAGTTAGTGTCTGGGTTGGTTTCCTGTGATGAACTGGTACAGGCCAGAGCCAGGTACAAAAGTCTGTGAATGCTGTGAGAGCAACAAAGTGCAAAGAGGATGACTGCAGGAAGGTACCCAGAGGAGGCACTGGGCGCTGGCAGCGCCAAAGAGCCTCAGCCACCTGCACGCCCTGGAGATAGGGTGTCCGTGCCAGCGTGGGTCTGGGTCCAGCTGTGCCGGCGGCTGGCCGAGTGGATGGGTGCTGGGGTCCCCCGCAGCGGACATCCATAGTGTGTTTGGTGTTTTCCTGCAGACTGAGATGAGGAGTCAGGTTTTCTGGCTGAGATTTATACTGAAGACTGGTCCCAGACCTAGGAAGCAAAATACCAGTGAGGAAAGGGGCGTTAGCCATCCAAAACTCAGAACTGGCTGGGCTCCCTTTGCATAATCCAAACAGGAGTTTATAGCACCTGGTCTTTCCCTCATTATTTCACAGTGATACTGTGCTGGGCAGCACCAACTCACAAAGCCAACCCTCAAAGCACAGAGTCAGGCTGGGGGCAAAGTAACTGACAAATCCCCAACTGAATCTTGCTGTAGCACACACACATAAGTTTTATTGAAAAACGTCTGGATAGTTTTTCTTCCTTTCTTTACTGTCAAAGGTGCCAACAGTGGACTGCAGGTGGCAATAGAAGGAGAATGCCATTCAGAAAATCAGCCTTGGGGACATAAAGGTGGCTCAGCTTTCCAGGGTAGGCTCCAGGCACCAGCCAGCCCACCAAGCAGGCAAGAGCACTGGGGCCTGGCTGCTCATGGGTGGGGCTGCCCACTTCAACACATCCATCCAGGTCAACTGTGAGCCTAAAAAATCACCTAAGTCATGAAAGCACATGATTGAATTTTTTTTTTTCAGTACTGAGGGTTGAACTCAGGGCCTACACCTTGAGCCACTCCACCAACCCTTTTTTGTGATGGATTTTTTTTTAAATAGGGCTTGTGAACTATTTTCCCGGGCTGGCTTCGAACCATGATCCTCCTGATCTCCGCCTTCTGAGTAGCTAGGGTTACAGGTGCCCAGCTACAGTTGAAAGTTAAAGTTCTAGAAGTCAACCTCTGTTATGAGTTTCTGGGTAGCCTTTCAGAAAAAAATCCTATGGACACATATGTATGTGTATTTGTCCATTTGTACTTGTGTTTGAAAAAAAGGCTTTAATGCACAGAATATCCCAGAAGCTGCTAGCACTCACTTCTGGAACAGGTAACAATATACCCTTTGGTGGCTCTGGTATTTTGAGGTATGTGCACACACATACAGAGCCTTCCTTTTAATCACAAACATGTTACAGTTTTGCTTAGAAAACCCTAAGTCATATGTCCCACATGTAATTTAGGGCCTAAATTACAGTGGCCCTGGGGCTTCCCAAGCCACTCCTCTGGCCTCTCTGACAGATGCAGGCCTCAGGACGTCACCTCACCTTATTAACCTGGGACAGAGGGGTCCTCACGGCCCCCACAGGCAGCCGAGCCCTGCTGCTGTCTTCAAACAGCCTCCCAGGGGACCGCTCCCTCCGCGCGCTGAGCATGCGGCCTGGGGACTTCTCACGCTCCAGGGGACGGCCAGGAGACTTGTCCCTGCGCAGCTCTGTCCTTCCCTCACGGTCGCGGTAGCGGTGGGGTGTGCTTGGCTCTCGGGGGTGGCTTGGGCCTTCAGGTGGTGCCGGGCTGGAGGCCACGCGCTTGGTGATGTGCTCATTGTACGTCGGTGGACCTCGCTTGTTGGGGCTGCTGGCAATAAGAGGGAGGCAGCTAGCAGAGAAGTCACCACCCCAAGAAGGCATTACTTTCTCCTCCAAGCAGGTTCCTTTGTCCTGCCCTCACCACTGTTTGGAGGACTATTTCTAGAGTTCAGACTTTCCCTCATTTTTATTTTGGTAGCAAGGACAGGGAAGAGAGCAAAGAAGACAAAAGGGAACCAAGCTTCCTAGTCTTGGTTCCAGGTTTTAATTTATTGCATACCCACTAAATGACAGCTTAGGCCCTGGGCTTAGCCCTCTCTGTGTGCTACCTCAAAATTGCATTATCATCACAAAAGCGCTATGAACCACCAGCAAGCAGAGCCCTCACTGTACAGGCAAGGGCATGGAGAAGAGAGGTTAGGTGACTCTTCTGTGGTGGAGGTGAAAATGAGCAGACGAGCCACATACAGGAGCTGAGAAAGCCTGTAGTAGCCCAGCAGCCACTGAAGGGAGAAGATCAGGTTGAAGCTCCGAGCAAGTCCCACCCAGCAAATTATGAGTATCCCACCTGCGAGACCACGTCCTACAAAAGACTGGTTCTCGGGGCTTGTCTGCTAGAGCAAACTCAGAGCTGGCTTGGTAAGAAAAGCCCTGAGCACAGGCAAAAACAAACATTCTGTTTACAACAGAATGCCTTCCCTCATGCCCGAGCACTCCTTGCTTCCCTTCCTGTCCGCCGTACCAGCCTCTTTTCTTCTGAGCATTCCTTTCTGCACACCAAGTCCAGGCTGAGGGCCCTCTGAACTCCCACAGTGCTGTAAATGGCTCCAGCAGGGCTGTGGTTCCCGGGGCTTTGAGCATCATTAGGAAGGCTGCATCACCATCACTACATGGTCCCCTCTGCAAGCCCAACACCTGGCACAGCAAAATACCCGCTAAAGCAATAAAGCATCCCTATGCTCTGTTCCTGATGGAGCCACCAAAGAAAGGGACAGTTCCCTTCTATGATTCCTCTGATGTTTATAAGGCCTGTGCCACGCCAGAGCCACAGACCTCAAAGCAATGAAAGATTTGCACTTGAGGACAAAGGGAAGGTAGAACCTTCAGCCAGTTTAGTGAGGTGTTCTTCTGCTTTGTAGATTGGCACTTGGCCCCAGTAGGAAGGAGGGGAGAGGTCCGGTACCTGCGGGAGGTGGAGGGCACCCGGTGGTGGTCCGTGCCAGACTCCTTCACGAGGTTCCCTTTGCAGCAAATGACCCTTAATTTGTCCTGGTAGGAGGAGGCCAGGTAAAT
Source organism: Castor canadensis (assembly GCF_047511655.1). Lineage (NCBI taxonomy): Eukaryota > Metazoa > Chordata > Mammalia > Rodentia > Castoridae > Castor > Castor canadensis. The sequence continues at coordinate 32,720,320 of NC_133403.1, read as the reverse complement.
CGCTCCCGAGGAAATTGCGGGGCCCAGGTAGCGTGGGTTCGGGATTTCCAAATACGCTCGGGCAGGGGTCCTGTGGAGTTCCAGACAAGAGCCAACATTCACTGCAGGTTACCTCCTTTGCTGGGTGGGTGAGGAAGAAACACACAGCCACCCTGACACTTGTCCCTATAGCTGAAGGGCAATGCTTACCCCAGTGAGGAGCGTGCCTGGATCTCAATGACTTCGAGTGAGTTGAAGTGGGTCACAAACAGATACGGCTCTCTGTAGGCTGTGGGGCCACCATGGAGAAAAGAGCATGAGGCCACGGAGAGATGAAAAAGGGAAAATAGAAACCTGGCTGCCGCCCATGTACAGGAATTTATCTACAGACACTTCCATGTACCAGCGTAATTGCATGTGCCCAGATATACTCACTGCCATGTTGCTTGTTATGGCAGATGAAGGGAAACTCAAGAGCATACTACAGAGGACCCGCTAAATAAATGATGGTGTACCTAGGGAATTCCACACAGCTAGAAAAATGCATGGTGTAGCTTTCCATATACTAACATGGAAAAATACCGCACGTACACTGCTCAGTCCACAAGGTTCAGCATAAAGTGTAAAACGTGTCCTCTTTGGGAGGGGGGCAAGTACTGGGGTTTGAACTCAGGGCCTTGTGCTTGCTAAGCAGGTACTGTACCATTTGAGTCATGCCCTCAGATCTTTTTGGCTTTAGTTATTTTTTGGATGGGGTCTTGGGCTTGTTTTTTTGGCCTGGGGCCAGCCTCAGATAGTGGCAACTCTCCTAACCCTCCTACCTATACCTCTCACATAGCTGGGGTCACAGGCATGTGCCACCACCCTAGTTTATTTGTTGAGATGGAGTCCCACTGACTTTATGCCCAGGCTGGCCTCAAACCATGCTTCTTCCAATTTCCACCGCCCAAGTGTCTGGATTACAGGTGTGAGCCAGTGTACCCAGCCTGTATGCTACCTTGTTGATTTTTTTTAAAAGGTGGGGATAAGTATGTATTATGTATGTGTGTGTGTGTGTGTACGTATGTGTATATCTGTGTGTATGTGTGTATGTATGCATATGTATGTATGTGTGTATGTAGGTATGTATGCATGTATGTGTGTATGTATGCATGTGTGTATCTATGTGTGTGTATGTATGTAGGTAGGTAGGTAGGTATGTAGGCATGTGTGTATGTATGTAGGTATGTGTGTAGGTATATGCAGATATGTGTATTTATGCATGTACGTGTGTGTGTGTACGTAGGGGTGTGTGTGTGTGTGTGTGTGTGTGTGTATATGCATGCATTTGCTGGGCATGGTGATGAAAACCTGCAATCCCAGCTACTCAGGAGATTGAGGCAGGAGCAACCCATGTTGGAGGCCAGTATGGGCTACATACAAACAAAATAATACATATTTTAATGTACCTGCATCTGCATAAAACAATACAAGTATAAGAAACTCATAAAAGGTTTTTTTTCTCGTTTTTTTTTTTCTGGTAGTGGGGCTTGAACTCAGGGCCTTCACCTTGAGCCACTCCACCAGCCCTAGTTTTGTGAAGGATTTTTTGAGATAGGGTCTCTCAGCCCAGGCTGGCTTTGAACCACGATCCTCCCAATCTCTACCTTCTGAGTAGCTAGGATTACAAACTTGAGCCACCAGTGCCTGGCTTCATAAAAGATTTTTCGGGGGGAAGTAAAGATAGAGAACATAGGAGAGGGTTCAGACTTTTCCTTAGACCTATTTATACTGTATGCAATCTTAAAAAACTAAATTTAAAAAACATTGTGCATTAGCTAGTTAGACATCACGGGTCTTCTTCACACTCTGTGTCTGTATCAGTGTCACTGCACTGAGAGAGGCTGTGACAGGCACCATTTTCTTCTCTAGAGTAAAAAGGTCACTATAATCCTGGTAGACAAGCCATGACTTTGGTATCTGACTCTCACCAGGGCCTCCAGGGCACAAACTCTCTGACAGGCTGCTTCCCTTGAACCTGGCTGACCCTGGGGCCTGCTGGGCCCAGCACAACAGCATGTGGTGGAAGTGAGAGGCTTAATAGCCTCCACCCTTGCACTCCTGGGTGGGTGTAGGCCTCAAGCCAGCAGCCTCCGCTGGGTCCCACCTATGATCACACCAGCTGCCTGCCTTGTTTGTGACTTTCTCACTGTCCCAGTGCCTTAGCTGACGCCACATGGAACAGTTCAGTCAAGCCACAGACTCATGAGCAATGATTAGTTGTTTTAGAGTAGCTTATTATGTAACAATAGATAAACTAAATAGCCTAGAAGGGTATTTTCCACCCAGTGGCATTTCAGAACACTCACATGCGTGACTGTATACATGTTTGCTTGTACAGATGTGTCTTCTCTCTGACCCAGAAGTTCCACATTTAGGGATACTATTTGACAAGTGTACAAAGACAGTCAAGGATGTTCACTGCAGTGACCACTTACAAAAAAGAATAGGCATGGCTTAATTGTTCTGCCAAACTAGAATTAAGTGGTCAAATTAACATGTGTTCAGCTGTGCCTTGTGCCATGGGATACTCTGCAGCCTTTGAAAGTGACTTCTATCAGTTCATGGGACGTTCCGCTTTGTATCATGAGAGTTTAACAAATGTCTTACAAGGTCGGCTGGATTGTGGTCTGTGGATCTAACTTACGCAATTCTTCATTCAGCCTCAGAACATTTCTTTAGGTAACTATTACACATGGCGCTTGGTGCCTGATGGAATCCATGAACAATTCCTTCCCAGGACACCAGTGGCTGGTGAACGAGGAGCACCCCAACCATGCCTCACGTACCGAAGGCCAAAGGTAAGCGACTCCACTTGAGATCATCTGTGCGGCTACGTCTTCCATAAGAATCCACGAATACCCCAAATTCTGCAAGTTGTCAAGAGCACAGGGGCATTAGTACCGGAGATTGTGGGGAGGAGTGACACACATTGTGGCAGAATATCAAGGAACAGACCCAGGGGATGACTGGCCAGATTTAACTGTTCAAACCTGGGGAGCTCTATGGAGTCATTTCTCAGTTTTATGAAAAGTGTCCTGGCTGGGGAAGAGCTTGGTGATTGACAGACATTCTCTGTATCCCCAGGGGGACCCACTCTGCCCCAGAGCCCTGCTGACCATCACTAAAGCCCAAAGGACCTGGGTTGGGATTCCTGGCACCCACAGACAGCCGTGACTCACCGTGGAAGCACAACAGGTACTCCTCTCGCTGCCCTGCGCCGTTCACCTGCACGATGGACACAGGGAAGCTGTTGGATGAGGAGGCAAACACAGCAGGTGCCAAGGAGTGGTCATTCTTGTCCAGGAATTCTGTAAAGGCAGGCGAGAAGTTGCTTCAGAATGACTTCCAAGTCTCAGGAAGGCCTGAGCTGCATGTGGGATGGGGAAGAGGACACTAGCCCGGCCTGGCCCTACCCTCAAGTGTATACTGCTTCATGTCAATTTCGTAGAATTTGTTGGTTCCAATGAGGATACTGTAGTTGGTGAAGTGGATACAGCTGCAGGGCTCGGAGGTCTCTATCTCCTGAGACAAGGGGCAGAGGAGAAGGACATGAGAGATGACACAGGACATGCTGTTCCCACTGCTTTCCTGGTTCTGCCCTAAGCATCTTACCAGACTGGCAGACAACTGCCACCGGACCTGCTCCTGTCACACAAAGCCCCTTATGTCATGATGACCAGAGATCCTTTTGCTACGTTATCACTGTTGTTCTGTGCAAGCCCAGGTTTTCTTTAAATCAAAGCCAAAATGGAGCCAAAATACCAGGACAGAAACACCACCTCAACAAAAGGCAGAATTTAGTAATACATTCTCATCAGAGCAAAAAGACTGGGATATACACCCACTGTTAACAGTGGGAGTCAGAATGCATAGCTTTAGTGTCCTTTTTGCTAGCTCCTAAGTTCCTAATTTGAACCCACATTACCAAGACAATCATCATTATTGCATTCCTAACTACTTGTACTTGTTTGCAGGCCAATTTTAATGTCACCAAAGAAAGACAGGCAGGCTTATTCCAAAGGGTGATCTGGAGTCATAAAGAAACAAAGATTCTTGGCCTTTTCCTGACGCTATCAGTTCCTTCTCTAACGAGCACCATCAGCATCACCATGTACTTATTGGTCACCAACTAAATACGCAGAAGCACTGAGGCAGCACGGTACAGTGAGGAGACAGGGAAAACCAAGCTTAGTTTTGGTCTCAATTTTGTAACTTAGGCTCTCTTCCAGCTTCAACTGTCCTTCCTAGAAATTGAGGAAGAATTGTGAAAAATGTAAAATAGTTCAGTCCCTGGTACCCATGGGCGCTCAATAAACACCCAAACTAAACTAACAACATCCTACCCAGGGTGAAATCATTTCTCTGACAGGTAATGACCACTGTATGTTATTCCCCCTCCTTTCACTTTTGAGACTAATCATGAAAACCCCAGAAATAAGCCAGGCTTAGGATGGCAGAATATTCTTGGTCTAGAGACTGCAGACACTGTCTCTGAAAGCAAGATAACTTTAAGGGTCTCATCATACCTTGTCCACACTGTGGTTACCTCACAAGGCACCAACCCCCTTCCCAGCTTGACCCCAAGTCAGCTTGGAGCCAACAGTGGCTTGCCCCTTGTGAGGAGAAATTTCTAGGCCCCGAGAAAGATTCTAGCAAGTGCTTCCCTTCGCCCTCTCACTGACTGCTAACATCTCAAAGAGTTCCTTCCTCCTTCTCCTTTCAAAAGGAGCATCTCCACTGGCCTCAACAAAGGCTTATTTTTCTGGGCTGGATGGGGAGGCAGGTCCCAAACAGGAGAAGCGAGAGAGAAACGAGCTACAAGCAGCTCTGGGCTCCTCCAGGAAGGAAGGGTCTCACTCTCTAAAGAGGTCACACCAGGCTGAAGGATGGCAGAGTGGAGGAGGCCAGAGACCCACTGTCCCCAGGAGAGCAGGGTGGCTGGGCCACAACGCACCTTCCGAATGCAGTACTTGCTGAGGTTTTCGTTGTAACGGAGGATGACAACTTTGTTGGGCATGGCTGCACAGATGCACAGCCCATTCTCAATCTGAAAAGCCACCAGGAAAAGAAAGGAAAACGAGTGAATACTGGCTCGCAACAGAACTAGGAAAGGAGCACCCATTTAGAGCAGGGTCTCAACTTCAGCACTAATCACATCTTGGACCATATCATTCTTTGAGGTGGTGATACGGAATGTCTGGTACATTGTAGGAGACGGGTGGCAGGATGGCCAATGGCACCCTCCAATTGTGGCTGAGAACCCCTGCTTCAGCTGTGACCCAGAGAAGGCCTTGGGATCCACCTGACACCGTGCATGTTTTGCATGTATGCGCCTTTGGCTAGAGACCGAGTGCCTGGATATCCTTATCTTGAGGAGAGGACAGAGTGAGATGAGGAGCGGGGAGGAGAGAGAGTAGAAATTGCTGTAAGGATTTAGAAAGCATTTCGGTCCAAAGGAAAGAGTTCTTAGCTAAGACCTATACACATGAAGTTCTACATCAGTAGTTGAGCCCGTTTTTCCATCTCATGTAACCACCAAGGGTGAAAAGAGTTCAAATCAGGTGAGCGTTTGGGGGTGTGGGGAGTACAGGAGGAAAATGGAAATCCTGTTCTATTTCTTGGGTTGGGTATGGGATTGTGGATTCTTACTACAATAACCGACTTTATGATTGACATGTATGCTGCATACTTATGTTTAGTATTTCAAACAATACAGTAAAAACAACTTCTAATTTTAAAAAATTAACTTTCGGAAACTAAAATGCACCATTTCTAAGTAATTCATCATTCACACGAGTGATTTTAAAATACGTGGGATGTTAACAGTAACATTAGTGACATTTCTACCCATGTTGCTTTAAAGATGCAACCAAAATACAAGTCAGAGGAAAATGCATAGACTTAAAATACTTATATTATATTTGAAAAATAATCTAAAATTTAATGAGCTAAATAAGAAATCAGGAAAAAGTAACATAGGAAAGGCAGGAAAAATTAAGGAAATAAGACAAAGGCAAAAACTAATGCTACAGTAGAAACAATAAAGCTCAAAGTTGCTCCTTTTTAAAGATTAATAAAATTAAAATAAAATATATGGCATTAGTAATATTTGGGATGAAAAAGACTCCTTCCCTGACTATTCCTGCAGCCCAAGAACAGACACCCCTGAGCTCAGGTAGATAGGATGTGCCCCATAAATGCTGCTGAGTGACCACGTGAGAGCCTGTGACCTGGCTTTGAGGACTGAGAGGCAGTGGTTTGTTTTTTTTTTTTTTTTTTTTTTTTGGCAAACTGAGTTTGAAGTTTGAACTCAGGACCTTGAGCTTGCTAGGCAGGCATTTATCACTTAAGCCATGCCCCCAGCCCTTTCTGCTTTAGGTGTTTTCTGAATAGTATCTCAAGTTTTCTCTGGGCTGGCCTGGACTGCCGTCTTCCTGTTTTACACCTCCCGTTTAGCTGGGCTGACAGGTCAGCTATTCAGCTTATTTATTAACACAGGGTCTTACTAACATTTTGCCTGGACTAGCCTTAAACTCCAGTCCACATGATCTTCCTCCCTCTGAGTAGCTGGAATTACAGGCATAGGCCAGGACAACTGGCAAGGCAATGGTTTTCAGCAGGCCCAGAGGGGCTCTATGAATGATTGGTTCATGTTTCATTAGAGCTATGTATGATATGTGTGTATATATATCCACAAGTACTCTTACTTTTTAATGAAAAAGATTTAAAGGAAGAGGCAAACTAATGTACTTATGTCCCAAATTTCAATATGCTAGAAAGTACAAGAGAATTGACTTGAGTTCTGCCTAACTGATTTCATGTTACACAGTCAGCCCTCTGCATCCATGGGTTCCAAACCTGCAGATTCAACCAACATTGATGGAAATTACTAGGGGAAAAAAGTTGTACCTTTTTTTTTTTCTTATTATTCCCCAATCAATATGGTAAAATAACTGATTGCCTACTGTTTACATTGTATTAGGTAACATAAGTCTTCTAGATGATTTAAAGCATATAGGAAAATGGTAATACCAGATACTTGGGAAGCAGAGATAGAACTGCAGTTGCATGGGCAAAACTGTGAGCTCATATCTGAAAAACAAACTACAAGCAAAAGGACTGGGGGCATGGCTCAAGTGGTAGAGCACTTGGCTAGCAAGTATAAGGCCCCAAGTTCGATCCCTAGTATTGGGGGGAAAAAATGCACATAGGTTCTATGAAAATACCATAGCATTCAATACAACATAAGTGACTTGAGCATCCTTGGATTTTGGTATTGAGGGCAGGTCCTAGAACCCATCCCCAACAGACGCTGAGGGATGAATGTATAAATGTTACAAATTAGAATTTGTAAATTTCTAGTAATAAAATGTCCTTTCCCCTAGTTCAAACATGGGATTTCATGTTAAATTATTTTTTAAAGGCTCATCATAAACACACACACACACACACACACACACACACACACACACACGTTTTTAAACCATGGATCATCCTTTTAGCTTCACTAATTTTATTCTCCAGTTTCTCTCAGTAATTTTCTTCAGATTCAAAGCCTGTGCAAATTTCATGGCTACCTAAATTATTTCACAGGCCATTTAAAGAAGCAATAGAAATTTAATCTTGTGTGAGTATGCCCAATTTTCAAGGTCAAATCATTGAGCTCTATGGGGAGAGAGACAGTGCCCACTCCAAAAACATTCTGCCACCAGCTGCCTGAGTTTACCTTGCCAGCAGCAAACAAGTGGCAGCCCTTGACAGCTTCGAAAACGTTGGGCGAGATGTCAGGCTGAGCAGGAAGATGTGACTGTGCCAGGGACTGCTTCACTTTCTTCACATCCACCAGACATAGGGCTCGCTCTTCACCTGAGGGGAGAAGAACAGCCTCTGTCACCAGGAAGCCAGCAAGTAAAGACATGGAAGGCAATGTGGGGCACAAATGGAAGCCTTGAGGCCATAGGGACAGGCTGAATTTCCTGCACATCCACACAAGGATTGAGTGCCCTTTATCCAAAACACTTGGGATCAGAAGTACTTTGCTGTCAGAGTTGGCAATATTTGCATCCACATAATAAGGCATCTTGGACCCAAGTCTATACACAAAATTCACTTATATTTCATACACACCTTATACCCAGAGCCTGAAGGTAACTTTATACAATTTTTAGTGCACCTGTGTTTTGACTAAGACCTTATATCCTAAGATCAGATACGGCCTTTTCTACCTGTGGCATCACAAAGTGTTGACGCTGGCACTCACAAAGTTTTAGAATTTAGAGCATTTTGGATTTTCTGATAAGGGATGCTCAACCTGTAAACACATTTTAGACCCATGTTTTAGATGGCCCTAAGATGAAAACATTTGGCCTTTTTGTCGAGATTCTAGAGGGGAAAGTCCTGCAGCCATAAAATTGGAGGATGTGAGTTAACTTCATACTCCCCAGCAAATTCAAGACACAATGTACTAGACAGCATTGAGGGGACATTCTGTAAAACAACAGGTTTAGACTATTCAAATATGTCAATATCATGGAAGACATGATTAAATGCAATGTGTTTATTCTTGGGCTGGATCATGAATTGGGGAAGGGGGAACAGTATAGAAAAACACCATTGAGGCCACAGGTAAAATCTGACTATGGACAATATATCAGATAATTGTATTCAGCAAGGGTTAAATTTCCTTAATGTAAAATTGTATCATGTGGCCAAGCACAGTAGCTCATATCTGTAATCCCATCTATATGGAAAATGGAGATCAGGAAGATTATGGTTTGAGGTCAGCCTGGGCATAAAGTTAACAAGACCCTATCTCAACCAAACCCAGGCATGGTGGGTGCATACCTGTAGTACCAGCTACAGTGCAAGGCTGTAAGTAAGAAGATTGTGATCTGAAGCTGGTCTGGAGCAAAAAGTCTAGGCCCTACCTGAAAAAATAGCTAAAGCAAAAAAGGGTTAAGGGAGAGGCTCAAGTGATAAAACACCTGCCTAGCAAGCATGAGGCCCTGAGTTCAAATTCCAGTACCTTCCCTCCTCCCAAAAATACTGTACCATGTGAAACTATTCTATATGATACATGTCATGATATGTAAGTCAAATTCTATACAGTGTACACCAAGAGTGGACCCTCCAAGTCCGAACTATGGACTTGGGTGATAATAATGCATCGGTATAGGTTCATCAGAAGTAACAAGTATAAGTCTGACACAGAATGCTGTTGACGGGGAGGCTGTGTGTGTGTGTGTGTGTGCGCAGAGGGACATACATGGGGAATCCTCGCCTTCCTCTCAATTTTGCTGTGAATTTAAAATTGTTCTAAATAATATAATCAGAAGGAAGGGAAGAAGGGAGGGAGATGGAGGGAAAAGAGCTAAGAGATTCAAAAAGGCAGTTCCTAACCATATTTATTATTTCAATCTCTGACTCTAGCCATGCCTGAAACAAGACCTAACTATGGACATGTGGAATAGTGAACCAACAAATTATTGCTTTTCCTTAGAAAAAAAAAGCACTGCCAATAAAGAGAAAAATGGTGTGCCATGGTGGTGTGAAAGAATTTCCTTACTCTTAGGGTTATATCTGAAAAGCTGGGGCTCATACCTACAATTAACTCAAATAGTTCAGGAAAAAAACAGATATGTGTAAAAATGTAACACAATATTAGCAAGTGGTAGATATAAGAGGACTCGTAGCAGGCACGCTCTTGGAAGGTCATGGTCCACAGTGGTACTCATGCAATTAGAACAGAGGGTCTGACTTTAATGAGTCTATGAGGCTTGGCACCTTGCTATGCTTTAGCTAGCTTGAGAATCCCTCTAGGGTCCGTGTGATTGAAGGCTTGGTATCTACAGTGGCACTGTTGGAAGGTCCTGTGGAGTCGTTGAAAGGTGGGATCTAGTGGGAGGTCCTTAGAAGGTAGTTCTCTCGAGATCCCTTGAGTTCTCAGAAAAGGATTGTCATAAAAGAGGCAAACTCAGCCCCATGCAGCTTCCTGGATGGAGATACAATCTGTTTGCTCTTGCCACGCTATCTTTCTACCGCCTACCATGAGGTAATGCAGCAAGGGGCAGTTCTCACCAAGCCAGCACTGCCATTTGAACTTTGAGCCTCTAGACCCGTGAGCTAAACAAACTTATTTCGTCATTAGTAGCCTGCCTTAGGCATTTCACTACAGAGATGAAAGCTGACTAATACAGCATTCTCCACTTGGCATATGGAGAGAAGCTCTTTGGGGTGTCAGATTTTGTTATATTGGATACAAAAAGGGAACCAAATGTGGACAGAGATGGTCCATTAGCTTGACATCAGTAGCGACACAGAGGAAACAGCCACTGCTGCTCTGACCTGGTACCCGAAGAGCCTACCTTTGGGCATCACCAGCATGAAATTCAGCTTTCGAATTATTCCCCTTAAAGGTAAACAAAAGGCTGTGTTGTTGCCCTCAGACCTGCTATCATGAGTAGTTTCTCCAGGTCCTTGATGATGTAAATTTGGAAGACTGCTCCAACTCCTGGGACATGGGTTAAGGAGTTTTTCAAGACATTCAGTGCATAGAGCCCTTCCTCAGTGCCCACCAACACCACCTGCAAGGGCAGAAGTCCAAAGGCAGAACAGAAACACAGTTGTGTCACCATGATAATCCCAGAGAGTAAGAATAACAAAACCTACTCAGTCATTTCTTTCTTGACAGTGTGTAGCTAGAGCCAGACCCCAGCTGGACAGTACACAGAAAATATTACCTGGTCACTGAAGGGCAGTGTGCAGTTCATGTCTAGCCGGTCATCACCTTCCAGTTTCAGCAGGGAGTTTCCAAGCAATTTCTTTCCATATGTGAAAGAATAAAAGAAAAGAAAAAAAAGACAACATAGTGAGATTGAACTGTTCATAACCAAACCATCCAGAGACAAAGAGAAGTTTAAAGTTAAGCTCAGAAACACATATTTGCTCACTCTTTCTCTTTGCAGTTCGGGGGATTGAATCCAGAACCTCACCTGTCCTAAGCCAGCATTTTACACATACACTCAGCAAGCGCTCTACCACAAGTTACATCCCCAGCCTCTCACCCCGTATTTTGCTCTGCTCTCCAAAGGCAAGATATGGGTGTTACTAGTATCTCTGGGGCAACTGTTAAGTAGCTTCAGAGTTTCAACTTGGCTTGGATGCAGAAGTGAGTGAGTGTCACAGGCACAGAAAGCTATTCGTGACAGGAAGTGAGCTGAAGCTACAGAGGCTTCACCTACACAGTTAATAAGCCACATGGCAGGCTTCTTCCCTGCTTACGCTGCAGCAAGTACAAAGCACAGCTTCAGCAGCAAGTCAACAAGCCTCTGCTCTGTTTACCTGAACCCAGGCAGGCAGAAGCTCGTAGGAGACACGATCACAGGCCTATCCATATATTAATCCACATACTAATGTGGATTTCAGTAAAAAGCTCACATGGGTAACAATGAAACAGTTCATCAAAACAAGCCTACAAAGCTCTTCTCAAGAAGGTCATGGTGAAGAATTTTCCAATTGCTAACTCTTAAGAGAGATTTTCAAGCACTAAGTGTCTGAAAAGAGTTGCTTGGTCTTTGGTGGAACAAACACCAATGAGCAATGAGTGCTGTTTGTATCCTAGAATGTTCTAGGAGGAGTGATGCCAATCAAGACACACCTACGTTTCTAACATCTTTTGGATAAGTAGGATTGCAAACCTGCCTGCAGAAGAGCAAATACTGCAGAGACAGCCAGGGAGGTTATGAAAAGCCTTCCTAAAGCAGACGTGGCTGTCATCAGGCTATTGTGCTGCTTCATGGCCAAAGTGCTTGTAGCACAAAGCTTCAAACCAAGGGAATTCATCTGAGCAAACAGCAGAAGGCTATTGTAATGCCACAGTCAGGCTCCATCACGCCTCCCTGCATTGGTGATGCTGCTGCTTCCTCCATTCTACATGGCTGCCTAGGGAGGGCTTGAGATGCCTCACTGTGGCCTTGGAGTTTGTGCCTTCAATGCCACAAAACTCCTGACAGTCAGAAGTCATCAGCCCTCAGAGAGGAAGCCCAGGGGACACCGAGACAGCCAAAAGGATCCCCATGTTTAGGATCAGTTACCCAAGCTCAGCCCGCCCTACAAAGCAAAAGTCAGCACCCACGTTCATACTCACGGCATCAGCCTCTGCCTTTTCCCTAGAAACTCTCCCACCTGCGACCACTGATTCTAAGGCGGTGACCCAGCGCTGCTTGTCAGGAAAACTGGGAGCTAGCAGGTAGAGGGTTCTCCCAGGCCAGCAGGTGGTATGCGGGTGAGACTCCATCTTCAGTATGTATGGGACATCTAGGAGATTTCAGAGAGCACAGGATTGGGAGTGGATTTCACCCATTTTCCACTGGCAAGAATGGCCCTGAGATCTCAATCAGAGATCCCACCAGATCCTGCAAATTCTGGTTACAACTAAGCTGGGGAAATGGAAGAAGGTAGACTTCTTGGCACGGCCAATCTTCCACGCCCCCTTTCCCCTCCTGATTTGCCAAACCTGGCCCACCTCCTCCTCACCTGCTTTGGCTGTATTTGCGAGTTCAGAAGCACCAACGGCACCATGAATAGATACGTCCCCATCAGGAAGGCACAGCTCAAATTCTTCCACCGGCCTCTGTCCAGCTTGGTGCAAAGAGGAAGGGCAGAAAGAAAAACAAAAGAACAGGAACGAGAACAAGGAGAGAGACAAGAGAGGAGAGGAGAGAAAGAGGGACAGACAGACAGGATACGCATGTAAAGAGAGGTGCACAAGGACAAAGCAGGGGAAAGAGGTGTGCAGAAGAGGCAGAGAGGGAAGATAAAAAAAAATAAAGTGTGTCAGATGAGTGGCACAGTCAAATTTCTGATGACGATGCGGATTTATGGGTTAGTTGACTGAGGCAGAAGTTCTTTGAAGGTGTATTAGCAGGTAGAATCTTCAGGGCAGCACCCTGCGGGTTCTTCAGGGGGGAGACCTATAGATGTGAGTATCGCACCAATAACCTTTAGAGAAGTCATTCAGCTTTTAACTTTCAAAAATGGGAAAGTGCAGAAGACTCGCGAGGTGATCCAAAAAAAAAAAAAAGCCTTCACACCAACACTGGGAGTCCTGGGTTAGCCACGTGCAATGAAATTCCCCTGAATTATTAATTTACCTTCTCTGGCTTCACTGTCATAAATAAGGACTTTTGATCCCTCCAAGACAATGTACTTCCTGTCCCAGCCTTGCTGTCCTCGTTTGTTATTTCTGGGAAAAGAGAGATGCAATAGAAAAATGTATGAATCTGGTTAGAGGAAGGGATGAGAGAAGGGGATGTCCTCAAAAAGACACTTCCCAGAACTATCAGAAATGGAGGTGGCTTGTGACCTTCCATGCCAGCACCTGCCTGAGCCCAGGTCACCCTGCAATGGTTACCTGGGCACCTTCATCCACCCTTCTAGGTGCAAGCTGGTACTGGGCTCCTTGCTCTGAAGACCCGGGGAGTTCATTTTGTCACGGCAGAAGGCCTCAGTGAAGTGTGTGGCGTATTCAGCAGGCAGGCCGCAGGTAGCTGGCAAGCAGGTGGAACACTTGGGATGACACATCACCTGACATTCTAGGGTAAGAGCAGTGAACAACCTGAAAACATGCTCAGCTGAGCTCAACATAACCCTTCCTGTGCCAGCCCAAACCGGGGTTCACCACCCCTAGTAAGGCACTGCAAGTGGGGCTGGGTATCCAGGTATTCCCTAAACTTTCCCAGGTGCTAGGCCCTACAGAGAGAGGAAACGAGCCACATGCTCTCGACCCAGTTTTCCTGGCTTCCATCCAGGAAACAGTTGTACAAAGGAACATGTTTGCATGTTTCAGCTGGAGCCAGGTGGGGAGAGACCAGTGTGACAAAAAGGAGTTGGAAATTTGCAAAAGATCGAGGTGTTTTGCACATCAAGTTGGAGTCATAAGCTGAAGACACGTTTGAAATCATTGCTTTAAAGGGAAAAATAGTGTCCTCCCACTGATGTAAAAAGCTTAGCAGTGAATGTATTAAGGTGAGGAATTAGAAAAACGACATCACCATCTGACAGATTTTTCAGGTGCCCTCCTATCTCCCCCAGCAGATGCATGGCTGTCACTCTTACCGAGGCACTTGGAGGCCTGGCGTCCAAAGTGCACAGTGTCCAGGCACACCGCGCACTTCGTGGCACGCATGTTCAGTCCCACATTGAACCGGTGAGGAATATTGTGGTGCATGCGCTCCTTAAGACGCCGACTAAACTCTGGAGGAAAAAAATTTAAAAGTCCTTAGATAAAAGTAAAGACAACCCACAGAATGGAAAAACAAGCATTTATAAACCACAGCTCTGATTAGGGATGCATATCTAAACTATATAAAGACCTCTTAAAACTCAGTAACTGGAACAGGTATTTCTCCCAAAGAAGTTAAATAAGGGGCCAGTAGCACCTAAAAAGATACACCACACCATTACATGTTTCATTTGTGAAATGCAAATTAAAACCACGGTGAGCGACCAGTTCACAAGTACCAGGATGCCTGGAATCCAAAAAATGGAAAACAAATGTTGGTGAGGAGGTGGAGACACTGGAAACACTCATAGACTGCTGACGAAAACATTAAATGGGGCAGCCATTTTGGAACCCAGTCTGTCAGTTCTTTAAAAAGCTAATCATAGAATTACTGGGTGATATAGCAATTCCACTCCTAAGTACACGCCCAAGAGGACGGAAAACATCTGCACCCACAAAAAGCCTACATGAATGTTCACAGCAGCACAATTTGTGATGGGCAAAAGCAGGAACGATTCAAATGCTCACCAACAGAATAACAGACAAACAAGATATAATATCCATAACGGAATATTATAAAAAGAAAAAGAAATGACTCATGATACATCGTGGATGAACCTCAGAAACACAGTGCTCTGTGAGAGAAACCAATCACAAAAGGCCACATAAACTATTGCTTCCATTCATTTGAAAGACCCAGAAGGGCAAATCCAGGGGTAGGAAGTAGATTGCTGGTTGCCAGGAGCTGGGCAAAGGGGAGAATAAAGAGTGCATGCAAATGAGTTGAGAGGTTATTTGGGTTGTTTTTTGGGGGTGGGGGTAATGCAAAAATGTTAAAAATTAGTGTGATGATGGTTACACAATCCTGTGACCTTACTGAAAAACTGACTTGCATGCTTTAAATGGGTGAATTGCAGGGCATGTGAATAATATCTCAATAACGGTTAAAAAACCTTTACTGATTGTGAAACTATTTTTAGCGCTAACATATGCATCTAGATCTATATGAATCAACTTAAAACCTCCATCTTCTGGCTATTAGGAATTAGGTTTTGCTCAAGAACATATCCCCAGTTGAAGACTGACTATATGAAGTTGCTGGTGTTTGTGAGCATAAGAAAATAAGCTTTTAGATCAATTGCTTGCAAATATTTTAGTCATGGAAACTTTCTTTTCCAGATGAAATCAGGTAACTAGAGCTTTTCAGAATCAAAATTAAAAGTAACTATTATGAATTACAGAATCATTACTAAATATACAATCTGGCTAGAGAATTCTTTTATTTCATGAATAACCTTTTATTTAAAATTCAACTTTTTAAGCTGGGCACCAGTGGCTCACACCTGTAATCCTAGCTACTCAGGAGACAGAGACCAGGAAGAGTATGGTTTGAAGCCAGCCCTGGGGAAACAGTTCAAGAGACCCTATCTCAAAAAATACCCAATGAAAAAATTTTAAAAGGCTGGCAGAGTGACTCAAGTGGTAGAGAACCTGCCTAGCAAGTGTGAGGCCCTGAGTTCAAACCCAGTACCACCAAAGAACAAACAAACTAACAACAACAACAACAACAAAAAAAACCCTCAACTTTTTGAAAATAACGAAACCATTAAAATTGTTTTACAAGAGAATGGGGAGATAAGAAAGAGTAATAGAGGGGTGAGTTTGATCAAAGTATGCATGTATGGAAATATCACAATTAGCCATTTTGTATAATATACACTAATAAAAATGTATTTAAAAAAACCAAAGGTTTTTAGTTTCAAATTCTTTTAGATTCTAGTCTATTAAAACTTATAAAGGGGTTGAGTTTTTTGCTTATTTGTTTTGGGTTTTGTTTTGTTTTGTTTTCCCTATTATAGGATCCCTTCTCTTTGTTACCTAACTGATTAGAGGCAATTTTAAAGAGGAAAGCTGAGGATGCAGATTTCTGCCTCTCACTCTGGCAGGTTTTCCCTTCCTTTATTGGAAAGTTGTAAGGAATAAATACCAGGACTGCACTGCAAAACTGGCAAAGTGCAATAACCACAAAGGAAGGACTTGGAGAGAACACTGCCTCATCAATGGGTGCCACATCTAGGAATAGTTCTTTCCTGCCTGAAGCCCTATGATCAAGGTGTTATATGTATACAATGAAGCCCTTTGATCAAAGTGTTATGTGAACACAGGAACAAGATGACCTGTGCCTGGAGAAAAACAACAAACACAACACAATGCCATTGAGATCCACAACCAAAGTAGGTTTGACAATACCATGATATGAAACCACAGTGCTCCTCTCTTCTCCCCAAAGCTTTCCCCACCACTTTCCTTCTCTAGGTGACAGAGTGCTTTTGAGACCACAAAGAAAACTCCTTATCCTATTGGTAGTCATACAAATCAGTGTGAACTATCAACACCTGAAGTGAACATAACCTCTAGCCCAATGACTCATTTCCCAAGAATTTACTACACAGTCACAACATTCACAGAGGTGTAAAATGTTCTTTACAAGGTGTACATGGCAGCATGGGTTTGGAAACATCCTAAATACCCATCAACAGAGGTCTGGTTTAACAGGTGAATGATAACTCCACACCATGGAATACTGTGTAGTCCTCTGCAAGAAGAAGTAGATCCGTAAGTACTAATATGAAACATTCTAATACTTTAAAAGTTATCTTGCAATATGCAGCACAATGTGCCATGATAGTATAAAAAGGGCTAAGAAGAATATTCCCATATTCTTTAAATAGACTCATAAGACATATGAATCAGTATAGGCCTGTGGTTACATGCATGAACTATCACTGAAAGAATACCGTGGTTAAAAGCAACAAATCTGAGGGATGAAGGGGAGGGGAACTTACTTCTCACTCTTTATTTCTTAGTATTATCTGTAATTTCTACCAAAGGCTTGCATTTCTTACAAATTTTTTTCTTAAAAAAATTCTGCACAACTTTATCCCTTAAGAACAGTTAGGGTTTGAATGAGTCCCCCCACTCAGTTCTTATGTTGGAAATGTAATATCCAACTCATACTGACAGTATCTGACTAGGGTTAGGTGAGTTCATGAGGATAGGGTCCCGATGATGGTGTTAGATGCAGCAAGAAAGCCCTCACCAGGTACTGGCACCATGCTCTTGGACTCCCCAGTCTCCAGAACTGTAAGCCAAATAAACATCTTTATAAATTACCCAAGGTCGGATGTTTCATTACAGCAACAGAAAACAGAGCAACACAAGAACATACCCTCCGGCGTTGAAGTCTCCTTTCTGCGGCTGGATGGCGGGGCGAGCAGGCTCATGGCACTGGGCTGATGCTCGGGAGACCGCACAATGGCGGACATGGCGATCTGCTGCCTAGCCGTAGCTGGTGTAGACGGGTGCGGGTGGTCTGTGGCTTTGCGGTGGGCAGCTGCAGAGATAGCAGTACAAATGCCTTCTGGTTAACTGAGCCACCAAAAGGACCAGACCAAGCAGACTGTCCCTGGGCTGCATTTCAAGGACCTGACACCAAAAGGACATGCATCATGCCAACTTGGCCACATCAAGAAGGCCATAAATTTTTCAGGTGTGGAACGTCTGGACTGCAAATTCGTGGACTATAAATGAAGATGCTGAGCTAGGCTTGGACTCTGTCATGGAGATCCTTCCTCCGCCTTGTCATAGCTTGGAGTGCTTCACAGAAAGAGCCCCTACCTTCCTCACGGGCGGACCGGAGCTCGATGCGGGTCTTCTGAAGGGCTTCCTCTAGCTCTGCACAGCGAGCTTTCTCCTTCTCCAGGGCCAACTTCAGCTCATTGTACTGCAGAGGAACCTGTGTGGGCAAAGCAGGGTCCTCTTTCCGTCGACTAAATAAACCCTAGCAATGGAAACAGAGATATCTCCTAACTCCTGGAAACTGGCACTGGACACTAGCTAAAGGAAAGCTGACTCGGGAGGAGCAAACCACCAAGGCCAGGCGCATACTCACTGTAAGTGTGTTTAGTAAAAATGGCAAGTGAAGGGGGAAAAGGGGAGGCTGAGCCTCAGCCCATTCCAGTCGGCTGAAAAAAAAGTGGGGTGCGGAAGTTTCCACCAAGAGGGTTAAAGATGCTCGAACTGCCACCACCTCTTCCTTTACATTCTCAGGACAGGAGAGTCACTTCCCAAGAGTCTTTCCCCCTCAAAAAATGGAACCAGGAGTATGGAGTATGGAGCCAGGAGGGATGGTTCAGAGGTTACTCTTGACTTGGAACTTGTCTCATGGTGCTTGGTTACAAGACACAGAGAGGGGTGTTTTAAAAACCAAAGCAAAAATTTTAAATGATGTTAAAACAAGGAATTTGCTATAAAAATACAAATGAAAACATTTACTGTATATGGAAGAAAAAAAGAAAAGAGAATAATGCGTCTAACAAAAAAAAAATTAACTGAAAGAAAAATGGAAACACCCTAACTACATCAAATGACATAACCACACAACAGTCCGCTGCTAAAATAAAAAAAAGATTAAACATCATGAACATAGCAAATGTATACAGTCATGTGATACACATAAAATCTTTCCAGAGAGCCAGAGGTAAGCAGGGACAACCTGTCCATGCCTCCTCACAGTGACCACTGGGTCCAGCCATGGACGTCAGTCCTCCACTCATCTCTCCTAGGTATTCCACCTCATCAACCATCTCCTACAAAACCACTGCCACACCACTGTGGTAGACTAAGGCCTTTGGAAGGAAACTGAGAGCACCTCAGAGACTCTCTGGAACTGAGAACACTTGGCCGACCTAGGACTAGGGCTTCAGTTGTTTGGGGAAGCAGTGGGTTGGCCGTGAAAAGCATTCTCCCCATGCACTCCTACATTTCACCCTGTCCACAGCTGCCTTCGCATCTGTTTTCATTTGTCTGTCTATTACAACTTAGAACAGACAGTGCAGTATTCATGGAGGGAACAGCCACTTAAACAAGCTCTTCAGCAGGTCATTTCAACTCCCTGAGTCTTCGTTAGCCAATTAAAAGCACTGGACTTGCCAGGCATGGTGGTTCACACTTATAATCCCAGCACTCAGGAGGCTGAGGCAGGAGGATCAGGAATGAATGTGAGGCCAGCTTGGGCTACACAGCAAGACCCTGCCTTGAAAAACTTTAAAAATAAATAAATAGAAGCACTAGAGCAGATGATTCTAGTGTCCTGAGAACTGCTCTAAAGCCCCACACACATGACCTGCCAATCTCTCTGTAGCTCAGTTCAAGCCTGTTTGGGTCTTGAACATGTGATATGCATATAAACCTTTCTCTGTGCAGATGACCCCCACCCAGCCACTGCTACTCCATGGAGGGGTTAGGGGGTTGGGGGGAGAGGAACTCACCCCCTTAACAGAGAAAAGCACTATAATCTTAACAGCCATGAACATAGTTCAATGACACCCTCTGATGAAGGCTATTCTAATTATATCCAAACCCACTTTTCAACCCACTAAGTCATGAAGGATGGAGTGAAACTGACAATTCCCACTTGTCAAACACTTTGACCCACCTTTTTCTTTTTAGCAGGTTGGTCCATTTTGGCTTGCAGAAAATCAATCAGTTTGGTTTGTTGAGAAATAGTGCCTTCCATTTTCACCTTTTCATGAGAATAGAGAACCTAAAATTCATGAAAACAAAGATAACCTCAGAACCACATAGAAATAGTCTTTTAAATTTGGTACTTTAAGAAAATAAAAAGTAAAGTTGTTAGGATACTAGGCATAGGAAAATTCTACACAAACAGCACTGAGTCAATACTTACATTGTCCTGATTTTATCATAAGATAAAAAAAAAAAAAGATATTTGGGAAGATATGTGAAATAGCAAATGGTTAACAGTAGGACCAGGTAGTAGTCACTACAGAAGTCTTCCAACTTCTCTGAATGCTTGAAATTTTTCATAATTAAATGTTGGGTGTAATTCAACGTTTGTGTTCATATACAGTATACAGCATAAAGATACTGATCGCTACACCAGAGGCTTTTCACCGTCATGCTGTAACTCTGCAGACAATTTTTTGGGGAATAGGTGCTGGGGAATGAGCCCCGGGCCTCACACATGCTAAGTATACACGCTACCACTGAGCTAATACCCTGGCTCTACATACAATTTCTAAGCAGATCCCCCTGCCGGTCCTCACCTGAATGTTTTCCAGCTGATACTCCAGATCACTTCTTTCTGTCTTCAGCAGATCAGCCCGATCTAGAGCTTCTTGCAGCCCTTGAGTCAGTCGGAAAATGTGGTTCTTCTGCAGGTCCATCTGCTGCTGTAACTTGGCTTGCTAGTGAGGAGAGCACCAGAGAAAGGCTCAATACCCCTCTGCTATTCCTATTCCCAACTAATTTCTGGCATGACACCAGAACTTCAGATTTTGAAATTATCTCCTTGCAGAATTATAATGTGTCTTCTATTCTAAGAATGATGCAGGCAAAGATAAAAAAATTTTTTCAAGGAAATCCTAAATGACCACAAGTCTCAGAATCTACATCCTAATGGGAAGTCTAGGCTGCAGGGTCAGCATTACAACTAAGGCTGCTCTGGTACTTAAAAGCACAATCCAGTGGTGGTGACAGCAAAAGCAGTGTGACTCAGTGCCCTGACAACTGATCTCCATTTGTCCTTATCTTACAGTTCTAGGATCTCAATGTTTGCTCAGAGAAGTCACTGTGCAAGCAGTGTGGAATAAACAGGAATCACAACACCCCTAACCTCAAGATTGCCCACAGGATCACGAAGAACCATGATAGCAGGAGGTTATTTCTGCAGTGCAGGAAGAAAAGAAAAGGAAGATTTCAGATACAGTACACAGTTGATAAAATCCAGGGGGGAAAAAAAGCTCAATTTCTTACACTAGAAATAGTATTGTGCTGAAAATCTCTCTGCAATTTGTACACTGGAAGTCAACTAGAAAATAGGGCAGGCTATAAAGATACTAGCTTATGGCTTTCATTGCCAAAATGTGTGTTTCTTCTCTTAAAATGTGTTCTATCCCGACAAGATGCTGCTTGATTTCATCCAAGCCCTGGGTTATCACTAACCATATTGGCTGGGACCCAAATAACTTCTTCCTTGGTGGCCTAGACTCTCTGCAGACACGGGGAGGAAGTGCCAGGAAAGAGCAATAAACATCACCATGGGAGTTTTCAAATGGTCCATAGCAGACCCCAAAGTCCCCCACCTCAGCAGGCTGAGAGCCACTTCAACCTCAGCATTCGCTGACCTTTCTCCGCTGACTTTACTTCTCTGCCTGGGTTTCACTTGCCATTTCTACTCCTCACCTACCCTTCCTCTTAAGAGGTAGCTGATTTGCTAATAAAAGTCTGGGATCTTAGAAACCAGATCATGGCTTAGATCCTGACCTTAACATTTAGCATCTCTGACCCTGAGCAGCTCACCTGGTCTCTTCATCCGGGTATAAATACCTTACCTCCTTGAATAATACAATGAACACAGTGCCCAGCATACAGTAGGTGCTTACTGAATGCCAGTACGCTCCATCTCCCTTGTCCTTCTTTCTTCCCTCCATCCAATTCAATGCTCCCCTCACTTTTCTGTCTGCCTTTTCCCACCAATCCTGACATAAAGCAAGAGAGGCTGACAATGACCACTGGGCCTGGCAACTTGGATTTCTAAATCAAACCACAGAACCCCTAAGAAATAGAAAGAGGAGAAAGAAAACAGCTGAGATGCCCTCTGAAAAGGAGGTGTCAGTCCTCCTCAGTACATGTGATTTCTTCCATAAATTACCCTCTTTAGTTTCTTCCCACTGTTTTAGGACAACAGTAATTAGTAGGCAGGAACCAGAGAAACAAGAGATGGGGACAAGGATCTATTTGGTGACAGCTGGGCCCTAAACATTTTTCTAGAATAAACACGTCAACTGTCCATTGGCTTTCCGAGCAATAGGCTGGTTATTTAATATAGCAAAAACCAAATAAGAATGACATTTATACTCTACGAAATTATTTTCTCTTTGTGAGTGGGCAGTAAGGGGTGTGTACTTGGGACCTCACTTTTATCATGCCCAGCTATAGACTATGATCCTCCTATGTCTCCTAGTAGCTGGGGTTACAGATGTGCACTAACATGCCCACTTGTTAGTCAATATGGGGGTCTCACTAACTTTTGACCTGGGCCGGTCTCAAACCACAATCCTCCTGATCTCTGCCCTACTGAGTAGCTGGGACTGTAGAAGTGTACTGCATGCCAGGCCCTTTTTTTTTTTTTTTTTTTAAGCCAGGAAAGGGGAGCTGAGCAGGGTATATATGACCTTCAGGATGGTGAGGTCCTCCATGAGAATGAGATGGCAATAAAATGTTTTTCAGAGCCAGTTATCTGCTGCTCAGAGATATGCAAATGAAAGTGTGTCCAAAGGTCACTGTTAGACAGAAAGATGGACCTTAGCAATGTGCTTCCACATGCCAGACAATTTTGTGAGGGTGACAAGAAACTGAGACGGATGAATGAAGGAGCTGGGTGACAGATCTGGAGTGTGAGACAACCTCAATGGGCAGGAATGGCAGATCAAAACCATTGAGAAAAAGTTGAGCAGGATGAATTTCTTTTAAAAATTCGACAGAAAAAACACAGACCATAAAGATGTTAAAACAAAACACAACTGTGATTTCACAGGTCAGTGGGTGTCAGTCATGTGATTAAACCACTCAAAAAGCCCAGGTGTTTGGCAGAGGCTTGCAGAGACAGAAATGTACATAGATAGAAATGTTCCACAGAATAAAAAACCCGAAGACCACATTCAGACCACATGCACTTCTAGCAACTCTTTGGAAAGACGGATGTATCAGAAAACAACATCCAAAGCTTGGTGGGATCTGAAATGTTTCACTTAGAGCAAAGAAGGCAATTTGGAGTGGGAGAGAGACTGGATACCCCACTGACTGTCACGGAAACAGTATCGGTAGTAGTTACTGTAGAGGATGGCTGCAGGGACGATTCACGGAAAGACCGCAGGCAGGCACCTGGCACAAAGTAAGTGCTAACTAAACATGAGGGCTTTTGTTTGTTTTGTTTCTGTGGTGCTGAGAATTAAACCCAGGGCCTTGTGTATGCCAGGCAAGTGCTCTGACTGAGCTACATTCCCTTCCCGTAGTTATTTTGATTGTCAATGAAATCATTCGACTATTAATCAATATTAATCTCTGACTCTGGTTGGATATACTAGAATACTCATGGCCGGAAGGTTGTAGGGTTCACTTCAAGGTAACAAAGGACTTTCTAAGAATTGGAGTTGCTAAAAACAAAAGGGGTGGGGGAGGGTTGTGATATCCAAAGTCACTAAGTATTTTGGCCAAAGTTCAACAAGGAAGGGAATTTTCTACCTTGAATAGGTGTATGAGAAGGATTAGTAAATGGACTTTCACCTCTGGCATTACTTGCAATGGACTGGTAGTGGTTAAAAAGCTTCTAGGACAGGGGTAGTGGCTTATACCTGTAATCCCAGCTCGTGGAAGGCAGAAATCATGAGGATCATGGTGTGTGGCCACCTAGGCAAAAAAGTCAGCAAGACCCCACGTCCATCAATAAGACAGGCACGGTGGTATGTGCCTATGATTCCAGCTATGCATGAGGTTGTAGTTAGGATGGGATCTGAGATCAGCCCTGGGCAAAAACACAAGACCCTACCTGAAAATAATTACATAAAAAAGCAAAAAGCAGCTGGGGCATGGCTGAAGTGGTAGAGCACCTGCCTAGCAAGCAGGAGGCCCTGAGTTCAAACCTCAACACCATCTCCACCAACCCCCTCCCCTGAAAAAAGCATCTAAGACCATGGCAGGCCCAAGAAGAAAGATTTGGTAGGAAGATGCACTAGTGAAGTTTGTCAGGGACAGGCACAGCGGGAATAAGGATGGGAATTTGACTAGATGACATACAAGTTCCCGCTAATGCTGTCTCGTTTTAAACGTCTCTGGACCCATGTCTACAGCCATACCACCCTGAACGTATCCTGTCTCATCTAAAAGTATCTATGAAGAGGACACTCAGACTGGGGGCTTGGGCCAATACTTATCAAGCATACACCTCAACCAAGGATCCCAACCACATTTTGGGTTCCTAACAGTTTCAACAGTCTATGAATTCTGACTCAAACTCAATGCCAGCCAGATGTCTGCGCTCAAACGTCTTTCAGGATGAGCAGAATGGGAACCTGGAAACATTCTCACGTAGGTGAGAGGTGAGAATGAGGGGCTGAGTCAGGCTCCTGGCCTTCTGTTCCTAGCGTTGTCACTGACTCACCATGTAACCTTGAACCAAAGTACAGACGTGTCAGGGCCGGCTCACCCTCCTTAGAGGGAAAGTAGAACGGGCAAGAGTATCAGTTACTCCTGTTCTGTTTCTAGTATGTCCCCTAGTGGGGGAGTGTTGCCAATTCATACCAGATAGAAGACCATAATTCTCTATTTGACCATCTGGTAGATTTAAAAGTCCTATGACAGGTTTAATATCCCTAGTCCAAAAATCTGAAGTGTTCCAATAATCCAACACTTGAGTGCCACCTTGACACCAGATCTCATGTGATGGGTCACAGTCAAAATTATTTTCAACCTACGTGTATAAGGAGTATATCAAGTATTAATGAAATTCATGTCTAGTGCTGGGTCCCAGCCCCAAGGTAACTCATTATATATACGCAAATTTCAAAATCAGGAAAGAAAAAAAATTCCCAAATCCAAAATACTTATGGTTCCAGGTATTTTTGATAAAGGATATTCAACCTGTATTGCATGTTCTTGAGGCCATTTAGTGAATTTCATTCATATGTGTTTGTATATGTAAAATTAACTTTTTTTTTTGCTATGGAAAAATACACATAACATAAAGCTGACCATTTCAACCTTTGTTTCTCCCTCTTCTTTTTTTTTTTTTTTTTGTTTGTGCTGCTGAGGATCAAACCCAGGACTGGTACATGCTAGGCCATTTTAAGCATTTTTAAGTGCATAGTTCAGCATTATGAAGGGCATTCAAATTACTGTGCAACCATCACCACCATTTACCCCAGAATTTTCCCAAACTCCCAATGTTTTTTTAAATTTTCTGTAAGACACTCTATACTCACCCGCAGATTTCTACTAGGCTTTTCAGGCTTAGTAGCATAGCAATATTATTTCAATATTATTTCTATCAACAAAGCACGTCAGGAGCTATGAGTATCATATAATAGGGAATTCTGGTTAACTGAACTGCCAGGCTCACTATGGCTTAACAGTCTGTGGCATTCAACTTTCTGTTAGATATCTTTATAAAGTGCACTTGTCCTTGTAGGTGAGTTCTAACGAACAAAGCAGAATCATTAATGCATCACAGTATTGGGCTTTGGTGATGGGTGGGAATTTACAGAGTTGTGTGAAAAGACACATGAAATAACACGAGGGGTGGATTTAGGAGATCACTTTGAGCTTGCCACCTTATGTCTCAAAAGCAGAATATAATTTTTTTAATTGAATTAAGTGCATGTTCAAAAGCCATCATGAAATTTGGTGCTAGGCATAATCTGATCAAATCCCGACCCAATGTAGGAAGCTAATTGGCCTGGATGTTCTATTAGCATGAAACTTAATATACTTTGAATACTAATTCTAAAGAACAATTTAACTCAATATTCACCCAGTCATGTGCTTAACAGACCTCTATGTAGCCCATTCTGACCATCAGCCTGGCACTCTGTTAAGCATGGGTAGGAGGATACAAATGACAAGAGACCCTCTGGCTTTCTACACATATTATTTTAATGTGTTAAATACCTTGCAGAAAGTGTTATAGGACCAACTTATTCTGCCTCAAAAATTCTAGTTTCAAAATCTGAATATCTAATTTGGATCTGACCACCTGAACATAACAAATTTTTCACTTTCAAAATCCCACCTGGCCATCCCTCCCTGGTGGTTTTACACTCACCTCTTCCAGAAGCCTTTGTTTGAGCTCTCGCTCTGTCTCCAGCTTCTGCTGCAAGCTGCGGGCATTCATTTCAAGCATGGCATGCTTCTTCTCCAGGTCATTGAGCTGGGCATTGGGAAAAATTGGCCATGGTGCCACATTTGGGAATGTTAAATGCTAACAACTTTATTAAATGTCCACAAACCTTCACTAGAAAGGATGATCAAGTTCTAAAGGTCAAGACATAAATGTTGTTTTTGAAAAAACAAAAGTCCACATGACAGGTAAGTGTCCCATATGAGGAAAGGAATCATTTCTAAGGGATGGGACGTAAGTATGGCTGTGACAAGTTCTAAGAGGCTGACTGCTCACAAATGTGTTGGCCTGACATGTTTGGCTGAATTTAATTAAATAATCACATGCTGAGTGCTTACTATGTGCATGGCATTACAGTTTCCACACTGAGAAGATGGTCAAGCTCTCCAAGGACCTTGAATCAGGTCAGGAAGGCAGAGGGGGGCCCATAACAAACTAACATGCACACAGACAATGACCGTGTTGTCAGAAGAAAGTCTGATAAGAGAGGTATGGAAAAGAGAAGTCCATCCCAAATTTGATCAAGCAAACATGGTATTGGGATGTCTGGAGCTTCAAACAACAGGTAGGACTTTCCTAAAGAATACTTCAAGAACAGCCAACCAGAAAAAAATATTCAAGTTAAACATAAATATCTCCAAATGACAAATGTATTTTTCCCATGCTTAAAAAAGCATGGTACGCCAGTCTCTAGGACTCAGAAGTGACAAGCTATAGCCTTGAGTCTAATAATTCTGTTTCTATGAATTTCCAGTAAGAAAATAATCACGGATGTCTGTAAAGATTTATGTTCATCACACTGTTATTTATATGGCAAAAAATTGGAAGAAGCCCAAATTTCCACTAGAAGAGGAAATGCTTAAATTAGGTGCCAGCATACAATTTTATTTTCTCAGAATTACATGTTCAAAGAACATTTAATAGCTCAGGAAAAGCCTCCAGTTATGTGATTTTTTTTTTAAAGATGTAAAACCATATATATAGTAAGAACACAAATTTATTAAAAAAATGTGTGTGTGTGTGTCTTTGTACATAAACAAATACAAATAAATTCACCAATATAACACAGTGGTGAGTTACCAGTTTTTCTTTTACACGTCTGTGGTTTCTATGTTTTCCACAATGACCTTAAGTAATTACTTTTATAGACATGAAATAACAAACGAAGATTGCTACTTCACGTCTGTACATGTGAGTGTATGTACACATAGTTTCTCTGATCTTCATTGTTGTCATTGCAACACTGGAGCACCTATTCTACATCTCTTTCAAGACTTAGAGGAAATCTGCAAAACACTGTGCATCACTTTGTAGATACACTGCAAAATGACCCATGGGCAGAATACATGTATCTCTAATCTGAAATATTGAAGACTGGCATGATTAGACCCTGATATGATTTGAATGCATCCTCCAAGAGTTCTTGTGTTGGACACCTGAGCCAGATGAGGTCATGAGGATGAGGACTCCTGTGAGTCTTCAAGAGAAGAGGAACTCAGGCTAGAAATCGCGCTGTCTCACCATGGGATGTCCTCCACCATGCTATGATGAAGCAAGGAAGCCCTCATCAGATGCTGATCCCAAGCTTTTGACTTTGTCAGCCTCCAGAACTATGAGCCAAAAAAAGACTATTCTTTATGAAATTTCTAGGCTCAGGAATTTTGTTACAGTGACAGAAAATGAACTCATATAGACTTATTGTGTTCCTGAACTTGGAATATGAGAGGTGATGCCTCCAACTGCAGCAATCAAATCAGCACAGTAATCGTCACTGTGCCCTTCCTGAGAACGCTCAAGATTAGGTCCACAAAGTCTTCTAGAAATAAGATGCCAGAAAAGAAGAGAGTTGTGCACCCAGATCAAAATTTGGATTTCTGGGACCCAGACAGGTAGAGAATAATTATCACTAGTCAACCATGGTAACCCAGTACCCACCACACCTACCTACCGGTGCTATGGCCACCCGAGGATGTCCCACAGTGAATCATAACTGACATTTTTTGAGTGAGTGAATGAATGCTTACAAAAAATGTTTACCATGGAGTGCGTTCAAATTTGTGTGAAGCATGCCTTTAAAAGAAGGAAACAAAAATGGTTTCCTAAAAGGCAGAAGGATGGGTGCTGACCTTGTCAGAGAGGCTTTCAGCTTTCAGCTTCTGTTCTTTGAGAGCCTGCTGCAGAGCAAGAATCTCAGCTTTGTGCTCCTTCACTGCCAGTTCCACCACCTGGCGAGACTCCGTGATCCGCTGATCAGCTCTTGCCCTGCCAGGAAAACACAGGCCTGCTCTTAGGAGTCCTGCTTCCACCAATCTGAAAAAAGGAGGCTGATCCATCTCTACTCTGATGAGCAACTAAACTAAACAGGTGAGACAGATTCCCAACCCTGAGTCCTACCTTCAAATTATGTCTCCTTTTCTAACAGCTTACAGAGCAAAAAAAAAGGACCCACTTCAGACTTTGGGTAAGATTTCCCTTAAGCAATAAAATTCCTGTGGGCATTTGACTTTGAAAGGCAAAGTGGGAAATGGGCTGAGTAAGGATGTGTCTAGCTAGATTGTCACACACTGCCCATGGGGATGGACGTGGACTGAGGCTCCCCTGAGGAACCATAGGGCCCAGTGGACTATGGAAGACCCCATTTGAGCAAGCATTCTCTCTTTTTAAAGCATTTGAAAAAAGGGATAAGTGTTTCGGGTGCTCATCAGGAAAAGAAACATGAATCTGGTGAATGTATACATAAATAACACTACATTTATAAAATGTATAATTTATGTATACATAAATGACACTACATTTATATAATGTAATAAAACCAGAAGTAACTGGGAAAAATCATTTCCTTTCCCCCATTTTGGGACTACGTCTTCCTACTCCTAAGCTTTGGCCCGAATACATCTCCTCCGTGGGCAAATTCCCCTTCTCTACTCTGCAAACTCAATCTTACTCAATCTTCAAGGATAAAATCAAATACCATGTTCTTCATGAAAGTGTCCCTAATTTCTCCTCTAGAAGAAATATCTCTTCCTTTTCGATCACAAATACAAATGTATTTTTCTCCTAGCTCATACCACTCTCCAGGTGATAAATATCTGAATGCACAGTTTCACCACTACTAGACTCTTAGCCTCTTGAGGACAAAGATTAAGAATTATATTTCATTCAACTAAGTATCCCACACAATACCAAAAAAGAAGGGGGGGTGGGGAGAAGGAAAAGAAAGCCAAGATCTTTTACAATTGTCCTGAAGGCAGACATGAAATGAAAGTAGGTTAATGCTAACCTTCTTAAGCATAGTCCATAATTATACCTTCCATGTGTGGCTGTGTATTTCTTGATTCTGAAACCAGATCCAGCCCCCAAATTATCTTTGAATACCCAAGAAATGGCTCAGACAGGAGCTAGACTTGAATGTGGGAAGGAAGGGGTTTGTGGAAGAATGCCTGGAACTTCTAGTGAGGAAGTAGGGAAGCCCAAAGGGTTTTGAGAGAAGCAGAAATAGGGGCTTGAAACAGTAGCTCCTCACATCAACACATACCCTGATATGCCCAAAAAGGAACTATTTCTAGCAGTTTTTCTTAAAATTTAAGGGTTCTCATCTTTTGCCTCCAATCTTTTCTAGTTCATCTGAACTTAGCATGAATTATCTACTCAACACACTTCCCGGAGTCTTCTATGGCCAAGAAAATGTGGGAGATACCAAAGTGAGTGTGATACAGTCTAGGTGATAATTATTTCTATGCATGGTTTATCCTGCTTAAGGAATCAGAGAACTATAGGAAAGTGGCATTAGCAAGGTTATGAAGAATGGATGCAATTCAGCCGTGCAGGCACGGGCTAACACTGGCCCGTGTGGTGCCTTTGTGCAAAGTAAAAAAAGGTCCTTATTCTTCAAGATAATTTCTTTCCGTCTGTAAGCTGTTACAACATACCAATTTTGTTAGAACAAAACACTTTCTGGCCATGAGCTATAAAACTGTCACAGTAACTCTTCAAATCGATGGCATCTTCACAGTGAATGGCAACCTCTGCACTATGATAGCCCCAGCAGGAAGGGAACGCTATGCTAAGCCAACTGTGGAAAAATATGCAGAAAAGCAGAGGGAAGATACTGTGCAGACTTATTACTACCATTTCTTACCAAGAAAGAGAAAAAAAAAAGAAAGGAAACACTATTCGAGTAGTGCAGTGGTTTTCATCTGGAGGAGTTTTGCTCCCACCACAGGGACACTAAGCAATGTCTGGGGTCACTCTTGGTTGTCACAACATGGGAAGAGGATTGCTACAAGTGGGTAGAGATTAGGGTTGATGCTCAAAATCCTACAATGCAGAGCCCAGTCTCCCATAACAAAGAATTATCCAGCCCAAAATGTCAGCAGTGCCTGGTTGAGGAGCCTTAGTGTAGAAGGAAGAGTATAGCAGATACACACGACCAGGATTAAAATGGTGATGGTCTTGCTATGTGGTCACTCAGTCATGACAACAAGAAACGTAATGAAAGTTTCCACAAAGACAGCACTGAGATATTTTCCTGAAGTCCCAGGTGTCTGCATAGGGCAAATGGACATCAGACACTACCACAAAATCTGGGTGATGCCATTCAAATTTTAACCAGGAACACCATCCATCCTCGTTCGCCAGAGTGTCCTGGTCTTAGGCCTGAAAGTATTGCTTTCTGGGTAAATTTTTGCTCCCAGGCAAGCTGGAACAATTGGTTGCCCTGTTCACAACTCTCAGGTAGATGTGCCCCCGGCTTTCTACAAACAGGAAGTCCCACCTGCTCTGTTTCTCAGTGTCCAGCATCCTCTGTAACTCTCGAACACGACACTCAAACTGGGACTTCTCGTCACCAAGGACACTCCTCCAAGCCTCCCATTGGCGCTCTTTTTCCAACAGCTCATCATTCAGAGCCTCTAAATCCATGACCTGTTCTTCGAGCATCGTGCACGTAGTCTTCAGAGCCTCCATCGTCTGCAAATCAGTACCACTGAGTTGTGCCTTGTATCAAATGAGGATTTTCTAGAGGTTATTTTTGCGGGGGGGTCAGATTCAAAAAAGCACAAGTTCCTAACTACAGCCTGAAATACAGTTTATCTTTTCCTTCTATAGCCCAAGAGGGCCAGATGACAGTGAATGAACAGCCATTTGTGCTCCATCTTAGAGGCAGAACCCAAAGCCAACCTGGGCTGGGAAAGTGACCGAGTTTTAAATTAAGTGGTTCACACTAACTACCCAGAGTATTTGCTTTTATTTTTAATTTTCAAAATCAAAGTTAAGAAGAACTATACACTCTAAAAAACCACGTGTAAAACCCCAAAGTCTTAGTAACAAGACCTGATTGGAAAGGAACCTGTTTACTGAACAAGGCTCAGTCTTGGAACCCTCAGGAGAAGGCACCAGGCCCTACATCTAAATCCTTCTAAGAGTCCTCCAGGGACTTCAGGACCTTGTCTCCCTCCTTACTTGTTTCTGGCTGGTGAGTTGCATCTCCCTCTCCGTGATCTCACGGCGGAGATGGTCTACTTCACTCCGCAGCTGTACTATCTCATCATTGGCACCAGAAGCCTCATCGAGTTGTTTGGACAAGTAGAAGTTTTGATTGTTGAGTTCAGCGTTGTCCTCAGTCAGCTGGTTTAGCTGTTCCTCCAGGTCTGTGATTACCTAAAAGGGGAAAGAAATCCAGTTACATAACTACCAAATTCATTGTAACCGAGGAACGCTTCTAGAAGGATGGATCTTGAGCCTACATGACGGTGGCAATCAATGTGCAGCTATTAAGCCTTGAGGCCAAATCTAAACTCCCACACCCACACAGTTTTAATGCACAGGCAGTGGGAGAAAAAGGAATGTCTCGGTTTCTCTCTAGCTCAGGGTACATCTAGAAAATGTGGCAAAACAAATCAAGGGACTGCTGCATGGATGGGGCAAGTTCAAATGAGATCGAGTTAATATCAGGGAGATAATGTAAGGGGGGTAAGTCAAGGAATGAGGAATAATAGTCTATATCACAATCATCTAATTAAGCTACACACAAACTTGACACCATCTATAGAGCATTATCACTGGAAATGATCATAGTCTTAGAAAGTAAAATAACATACTTATCAAGGAAGACTGACAGTGAAGGATACTAAGGTTATTTGAATAAAATCACAGGCAGTGAATTTAATTTCTTATAACAAAGAGAAAAAAATCTTAAGGAAAGCCAGAAATAATTCTGAAAATACAAACTGTGTATGGCACCACTTTAATGGATTTTACTGTACCAGCTAGTTCTCAGCATATGTGAAATTGTCATTTTATTGAAAGATTTAATCTGATTTTGCTAAATTATTTCCTTGCTCAGTGGCAGAATGACTTTAATTTCAGTGCATTTAGCTTTCCTATTCTCTTTGCTGAGGTTTAGTATCAGTGCCTGCAGAGAGCTTTTATATAAAATGCTTTAGAAATTTAAGGGTAATTTCCTAATAATAGTGGAAATGAGGTACACAGGCCATAAATTAAATTTTATGCAACAAAAAAGAAGTAAATTAAAAGGAAATGCCTTTAAGCCTGTGGTTATTAATTGTTTCCAATTTTCAGAACTAGAACAGACTTAGTTTATCAAATGTTACCACTGTTTCCATGACTTACTCCCTATTTCAACTCCCTTTGATTATCAATTTAAAAATAAAAATCTTCCCAGGCACATAGATTAAAAAAACATCAATTAAGTAAATTTGTTCAATGTGGCTCAGAAAATGCAGCTTTTCATCTTGTCAACTGAGCTGATGACCTTTTAATGTAGGAAGTGGTCTAGAAATTCCTAATGTACTAGTTTGACGTACACTATGAGCAACACGAGGGAATGAAGGCTACCTGGTCAGGTTCTGGGTAAAGCACCTTCTTTATCAACAGGAAGAAACAAGAATAGAAACTCTGCACCTTTGTCATTCCTAGCAAGTTATGCCTCATACTGTCCCTGTGTCACCTTTTATGTGACATGATTAAATCTCCTAAAATCAGAAACAAACAAACAATGCCTGCACCTTCAACTG
The DNA here is from genome assembly GCF_047511655.1 of Castor canadensis. Taxonomy (NCBI): domain Eukaryota; kingdom Metazoa; phylum Chordata; class Mammalia; order Rodentia; family Castoridae; genus Castor; species Castor canadensis. The sequence continues at coordinate 32,687,007 of NC_133403.1, read as the reverse complement.
ATGTTCCTATATGGAGCAAATCCATTCCTTAAGATACTTTTCCTGCTAAAATGTAAATGTTTCCACTTACTACTGTGCTTCCTTCTACCTCTTCACCAAGGAAGGACAGTAAGAATGAGACAAGCCAACTTGGAAGATGTCCTGTGAAATGGATTCTAGAACCCCAAATAAGCCACCTTGAACTTGGGTAGATTGGCCTCTCCATCTGTGACATGGAAGTGAACAGTACATTTACTCTTCTGTTTTTATTTTTGGATGTTCTTGTATATTGTCCAATCCTATGCCATGCGAAATATAAGGAATAAAAATCAATGAGCAACACAGTGCTTCATTTTTTGATGCTTCATTTCTAAGACCTCTTGGGGAACATACAAACTAGAGGAAATCTGTACACATAAGAATATATCATTTATTTGCCAAAGTTATATATAAGCCTTTGGGTACCCACTTCCTTTGTTGGACTCATGGGAAAAGAACACCATTTATTATGAGCCCATTTCTGTTACCTCTTCTCTTTCTTTCAAAATTAGATAAACATGAAAAAAGTCAATGCGGTGGTGAGGTTATTACTCTCACTCCAAGAGAGATGGGCCCACTGGGGTAGGCAGAGCCCCTCCATTTCCTGCTTATCTGGTTTTCAAGGGTTTCGTGTCTCTGACCCCTATTTCTAGTTTGTGACTGATGGCTCTATATTTGGTCACTGTCTCCACTTTGCCCACTTGACAAAATCTTGTCATTACATGTCTGTGTGAAGCACCATGCAGGGATTTAAAACATTTTCAGTCCTTTGCATTTTTATAGTTCTGTCTTTCCAAGTTGAAATATTACCTTGTACCCCTGTTTCAAGTGGCCGGAGTTGTGGTCAAGTGTTATACACATCTATCAATGCACACATATATTATTGAATTTACAGATATTAAACTGATGAGACATAGGCAATAAGTTAGTGGTCTCCATGGCTAAAAAAAAAAAAAGAAGAAGATAATAAGCAATCTTTACCACTGTCTTTTGAAATAGGGATCATTTTATTCACATTTTATAGATGGGTAAGTTGGGGCAGCCAGAAGGCTAAGGGATTTTCCCCAGGGGCACAGTGCTAATAGACAACAACACTAGAATTCAAACCCAGCACCGAAACTCAAGAATCAGTGCTCTTACCCCCATAGTGTGCTGCCCTATGAAATAGGGAAAGAAGTGTTGATTCACTTTTTCAGATCTTTGAAACCTGAAATGATGGAGAGAGACATACAGGCCACCTACGTCAGGATAGCCCTTCTTGCTTTTGAACCAGGAAATATGTGACAATTCTTAGGTCTGCTTTTTGGACACAAGTATATCCACTCTAGTCTAAGAGCAAATGATCTGATCACTGACAGACTATTATGAGTCTATGAGTAAAAAAGATAAACAGAAAGGCTGATTCCATCTTAGCAGCAAAAAAAAAAAAAAAAAAAAAGAAGATAAGGCAGATAGTTTCGTAATGCAGGGGTGAGCAAAGCTTTCTAATGGACTGTTTTTGCAGATAAGACATCTTGATACAGTTCGAAGACAGAACTAGAATATAAAAAATTACCTAATTTCTGCATCCAAATGAAAAAAAAAATACCCAAGATCTGTGTTTACAGTTATCTATTGCTTTTCAAGGCTATAGTGTGAACCTTTAGGTTCTAGAAGTAGCTGCTGACCCCTCACATCTAAATGGGAGATATGGAGAGGGAAGTTGCCAGGAAAATGTCCAATGGCAAGTTAGGGGAGGAAAATTGCCAAACAATGAACATCAGGCTGAAAAGACACAGGACTGAAATCCTATTTTAATGCCTGCTTCTTTCCTGAAGGCAGTGATTTGCATATTATTTATTTTTAATCTTATAGCTGACAGATTGATTCATAATTAAAGCTGTGTCATATGTTTGCCCACCAACTCCCCTCTAAAACAGACTTAGGTAGAGTTTTAGGAGCCAGATTGAATCAAACCCTTTTTTAAATCCCTTCAAAATATAGAACTGGTTGAAAATCTTATTGAGATTGAAAATCTTACTGCTCCTAAGCTTTGAGAAAGCTGCTAATGGGGCGCTCCACTCCTATCGGGTAAGTTATTATGGGCGTTCTCACCAGTAACAAAGATGACATTTCAGAGCAGAGAAATGTCTTTGGACAGCGCCACAAAGAAAGGAGCATCCATCACACTTTTCTAAGCGTCTTTAAAGCAGCCTTGAACTTGCAAACTTATCATTGAGACCTACTGTTGAGGCCAAATGTCCTAAAGCAGTGGCTTCTAAGCTTTTTAAAACCACAAAGCCATTTTCCAAACAAAAGATTATGTTATAAGCCCAATGTGAGAAAATAATAAGAGTCACCAATGCTGCTTAGTCCTTTCCATGGGCCATGCCCTGTGCAAACACTCTGCATGCATCCTGTAATTCAGTTATTGCAGGAAATTGATGAGGGAGGTATTTCTTAATCTAACTGCTTCTGAAACTTGGAATGTATATGGGAACTAAGAAACTAGCTCTCTTAGCCTCACCCAGCTCCCAAACAGCAGTTATTGAATAGACTATGCATTGGATAATCAATGGTATATTGCAACTGAGATAGTCCAAGTTTTGGGATAATATCATATAGGTTACTAGAAGGCCTTATCTGCCTGACTTCAAAGCCCATGGTTTGGACCATGAAGCCACCCAGCTGCTCATGTGGGTGGGGCCACTTTCTTGGGTTCCCCTGCCCACTTGGAAAGGCCTCCAGAGGCTTCTGCACAGAAAACCAGAAGTAAATAAAGCAGAGGTTAAAAGTCACTGTTCCAGAAAAAGCAAATTTAGACAGTTTAAATGTTATATAAGTTAAGCAAGAAACCAAATTCATTCTACATACTGGCATTGAAACTAAACATCCAATTTTTTTAAATGGAGGTATTAAAAGAGGGTAAATAAGGAAACTTTTAAAGGTGATGGTATGTCCATTGTTTTGAGTGTTTTGGTTTCTCAGTGCATAAACATTTCATCACTCTTCAGGTTTTTTGCACACCATTTATATATTAATAAAACTACAAAAATGGATTTTTAAATTTTCTCATGCCAAAAGACTGAAAAAGTAGAAAACATAACTTTAGATAAATGGAACATGGCTACTGATTAACACATTTAAAAAATGTCCAAACTTAAGGAAAAATTAGTAATAGAAAAGAACCACAAGTTGGGTGTGGTGGCATATACCTATAATCCTAGCACAATCAGGAGGATTGTAAATTCAAGACCAGCCTGGGCTACATAGCAAGACACCATCAAGCAAGCGAGGGAGGGAGGGAAAAAAGGAAGGGAGAGAGGAAGGGAAGAAAGGGAGGGAGAGGGGGAGGAAGGAAGGAAGAAGGATCTATATTTTACTCAGTGATCATTCATAAGCATGCATGCAACACAAGCAAATAACTTTGGGGTAAAAAAAAAAAAAAAAGGTGGGTGCCAGTGGCTCACACCTGTAATCTTAGCTACTCAGGAGGCAGAGATTAAGAGGATTATGGTTCAAAGCCAGCCTGGGCAAATAGTTCTCGAGACTCTATCTTGAAAAACCCATCATAAAAAAGGGCTGGTGGAGTGGATCAAATTGTAGGCCCTGAGGTCAAGCCCCAGTACTGCAAAAAGAAAAAAAAAAAGAAAGAAACTTGAAAAACTAAGCAGAAGAGTACAGGAACAGAATGCACGGACTCCTCAAAGAAGGGAGGTGAAATAGAAGAAATGAACAGACATTCTGAGAAAAGTCCCTCCAGATGGCATCTAGAAAATACCAAAAATCTGCTGCCAGACAGAGGTGCCTCTCACATCTCACGTAGCAATTCCACTCTTGGGTACATGTTCATCAGAAATAAGTGTTTGCAGCCACCAAAGGAATCGTACAAGAATGTTCCCTAACAGCATTATTTATCATGGACACAATTGAAATGTCCATCAACAGGAGAACAGATTAGAAAAACAGTTTTATCTGTACACTGAAAGTGCTAGGCAGTAAAGAAAAAGGACAAAATTACTGACAGAGGCAACAATAAGAAACAACTTCACATACAATTTAAGTTTAAAAAAAAAGAAGTTAAGTCCAAAAGAGCACATCCTCTCTGACACTATTTATATGAAATTCAAAATTAGACAAAACTCACCTATATGCTAGAGGTCAGAGTAACAGTAATATTTTTGGGCAAAGGATGCCAGTGAGAAGGGGACATAAGGGCATCTTCTAGGGGCTAAAAACATCTGCATCTTGATCTGTATTGTAATGCACAGTTGTCTGAGATGCAAAAGTTTCACTGAGTGTACTTAACATTAGTGTCCTTTATGCACTTTACCATATGCACTCTGTACCTCCTGTAAGGGGGAAACCACAGGCCATTAGGATTATCGTCCCAGATACAGCAGCTAAAGTGCTCATTACAGATGTATCTGAGGGGGTATTTCTGAAAATTCACAGTTGCAAAAGGTATAAACAAGGACATCAGTGAGGACTAAGAAGGTAATAAATTGATGAAAAGATCAGAGAAGAGATGGAAACACGAATAAGGACAAATCCCCACCTTCTGAAAGGGGCCTATGTCAGTCCTTCTTTTCCACCAAAAATAGACTTTGCTTTTCCACTGACTGTGCCCTATTATATAACCTATGAGTGATGCTTCTCTGCTAATGGAATTTGCAACGTAAAATCACTCAAAGGAACCTAGATTTTGAGTTTGCATACTAGGAAGGCAAATTTCATCTGTCAGGAAGCTACATTTTTCTAGGTCCACGGAGGAGCTCATTAGTGGCATCACAAAACTTTCCACAGTAGAGAAGGAGGAGCAGCAGCCTTGGGGTTTGTGTTGAAGCTGGTGAGATCTAATAGTGGTTTCACTATCCCAACTCTCTTCCTCTGCCAAACAGAAGAATGGTGTTAATTTCCTTAAACCTGGCAGAAGGATATCTATGCCCCTAAAACTCCAAGTAAGTTTGTCCACATTATATGCTTCGAGCTACAAGTTCACATCAAAAATTGGTCACTGATATAAAAAGATATCCCCCTTTCCTTCTCTGTTTTAGTTTCTGGGTATTTTAGTCATCTTTGATTAATTGATACTCACAGTACAGCTGTTACGAAGGGCATCGAATTTGCGCTGGATTTCATCTCTATGTGCCTAAAAGGTAAGAAGTTAATTATAAATTTAAATAGGGTAGAATGCAATTCTACAAGCTATGGGTCAAATACGCAGAAGAGCAATTTCCCTGGAAAGCCAGGAATACTATTGCAGCAGCCCCAGTGTCTGTTTTGCAAAGGACTAATTAATCACATCATCCCCAACATTAGAAATAAGTTACAGTGGCACAGGTGCTGTGTTAGTAAGAATAGACTGTTTACAGCACACACCCAAACCCTATACAAATGCCTTTTTGCATTTATAATAATACTTTGGGACTACTGAGAGAAGAGGGGAAAAAAAAGCTATAAAGGATGAAGATTTTATTCTCCTTCATCTGTCCTAACCCCCACCCAATTCTGCAGAGATAAGTAACTTTCCCCCCAATTGATCCTTTCCAAGGCTAGTGGAGAGACACAACAAACACACACACACACACACACACACACACACACACACACACACACACCACACACGACAATAGCCAGGAAAAAGTGGAGACTTTTTTCAGATAAAAAGCAGCCTGAGAATCCAGTGTGATGGCATATGCTTAGAATCCCAGCACTTGGGAGGTTGAGGCAAGAGAATTAAGAGTCCCAGCCAGGTTAACACCAGTGGCTCACACCTGTAATCCTAGCTGTCTGGGAGGCCAGCCTGAGCAAATAGTTGACAAGACCCCAACTCCAAAACAACTAGAGAAAAAATGGACTGGAGGTGTGGCCCAAGTGATAGAATGCCTGCTTTTCAAGCACCTGGTTTGCCAGTGCCAAACCGTGAGTTCAAACCCCAGTTCTAAAAAAAAAAGTTTTGAGACCTGTCTCAAAAAAAAAGAAAAAAGGCTGTTGACATTCACAAAACCACACATTGACCCCGAAGTAAATAACTAGACTCTCTCTTGGGCCAAGCCACCTAAAACAGCAGTGTTCCTGCTAGAGTTCAGATCTTTAATGTCCCTCAATGGCCTTGTGGTTAAGGAAGCCAGACTAGGATGTAGTAGAACCTTTAAGACGTGGAGCCTAATTAGAGGATTAGGACCCAACCCCTTCCTGTATCTCTTTTTGCTTCCCAGATGCCATGAGGTAAACAGGCCTCCTCTGTCTGTCATGTGCTCCCACCATGATGTACTATGCCACCACAGGCCCAAAGCAACAGAGCCAAGTGACCATAGACTGGAACTTGGCTGAAACTGTGAGCCAAAATAAACCTTTCCTCCCTTTAAGTTGTTTATCTCAGGTATTTTGTCACAGTAACGGAAAGCTGACAACACAATTCCCATGAATTGATAAAATTTTTTTGAGTGCATGTTACATGCCTGACACTGTGGTACAATGTAGGCACTTTCATCCTGGTGAAGGAAGACAGAAAATAAGTGCATGATTACAGACCGGAACAAATGCTATGAAAGAAACAAAGGGAAAGTAAAAGAGAGTAGGGAGAGCAGACAGAAACTTACATGTGGTGGTTAAGCAGGGCTTCTCTAAAAAGGTGACATTTGAACTAAAACCTACAGGGTAATAAGAAGCCAGGCATGCAAAGAACAGAGAGGGCAGAGGTAGTGACACAGAGGAAGACCCTGGTACAAGAAAGGCTTTGGTGTATTAGACAAACAAAACAGGGCTGAATGGTTACAGCAGTGTCCTTAAAACTTCAGACTGCTGCCCAATAACTAAGCATGACAAAAGGAGACTGTTTGTTTGGGTTTTGTTGGTGGTGATGTTGTTGTTGTATTCCCCATGAAACAGAATAAATAGAAAACATCAGAGTGTGCCTTGGGTAGAAAAGGTGAGCATTGTCTCAGGAGGCTTTTCTTTAGATACCAGAACACATCAAATTTTACTGCAAATCCTATCATCATTTTTACATAACATTAAGAAAAAAGAAGTGCTGTCAAACCACTACCTGTCCATGTCTATATATAACTATACGATGCATACTGATTCCAGAGACCCCAGAATCAGTGAAACTCAGTATACAGTTAGCCATGTGTACCTGTGGGCTCTGCATCCACGGATTCAACCAACTGTGGATAGAAAATATTCAGGAAAAAAATGTGCTGTTCCTTATTTCCTAAATAAAACAATGGAACAACTGTTTCCTTAGCATTTCAATGTAGTATAAGTAATTTGGAGGTGCTTTGACATATACAGGAGGATGTGCATAGGTTCTATGCAAACACTTTATCTAAGGATTGACATCTGCAGATTTTGTTTATCAAGATTCCTGGAAATGATCCCCTGCGGATAACGAGGGATGACTGTATTTTCTGGCTTGTGTTAGATTGCAAGTAAAATGTATTTTTGAAACAGCACACAGCAAAAGGGGGAAACCAACCTGAGGTGATGACAAAGAGGCAGGCAGGGAGCAAAACTCTTGAAGAGTTTGGGCTCATTCAAAATGCCATAAGTTGGAGACCAGGGGAGGGTTTTAGGAGGAGTAAGTGAGTAATCTGGTCAGTGTTTTAAGATTGTGTGGATGCTGTAGGGAGAACACCTCAAAATAGAACAAAGGTACAAGGGGGCAGGAAAAACACTGAAGAGGTCAGTGCTGTCATTCAAGCAAGATGTGACAGTGGCTTAGAGTAGGACAGTAGCAGAAAACAGACAGGTAGACAGAACCAAGATCTCTTCTGCAAGCACAACTAAAGGGAATAATGTTTAGCTGTGAGGGTAAAGAGAAAAGAGGAGTTAAGGTCCACGTGATAAGTGTTAGTCCACAGGGTGGTGCTATTGGGAGGTGTTGTGGACTTTTAGGTACAGGGCCTAGAAGGCTTTAGGTCATTGGGGACATGCCCTTGAAGGGGACTGTGGGACCAGGCTCCCTCCTCTTCTGCCATCATTGCCTTCTGGTCATGAGCGAAACAATTTTGCCCCGCCACACACCCCTTCTGTGTCCAAACCAAAGGGGCCATGGGACTGGAACCTCCAAACTGTAAGGCAAAATAAGCTGCTTCTCTTTGTGTCAGGCGTTTTATTACAATGAAAGACTCTCTAGTTTGATGGGGTAAGAATAACATAGTGTTTATTGTTTGCAGGCCATTATGGTCTGCTCAAATTTGCCCCCACAGAGCAAAAGCAGACATGCACAATATGCAAATGGGTGTGGCTGTGTGTTCCAATAAAGCTTTATTCACACAAAACAGGTGAGAGGATGAAGTGGGTCTACTAGCTGTACTTTACCAATCCCTGCTCTAAATAACTGTTTGGTATGAAATGTCTCAAGAACAAACTGGAAGCTGAGGGCAGAATCAACTCCCTCAAAGCATAAGCAGTGATCATAAAAAAGCTGCCTGCCCAGACATGGGAACAGAAACTCCGTTCCCCTTTCTTATAATGTTCTACTTTCCCATTAATAGCAAAGTTTCTAAATAACTCTATGCCATTAAAAACTCATTTAACTGTCCCACTGGAATCTGAAGTTTCAACCACTAATACTGATTCATTTCTTTAAGAGGTGCTTAAACTGCTTTTGCAGTTCCTTATTTGGGCCTATGAATGAAATAAAAACAAGAGCCAAGCTTGGCATCTCTGTCTCTATTTTGTACCTGTTGTCCTTTGCTCTGACCCACTCTCTCCTTGGAATCAAGGAAGAACAGGAATGATCAGTCCATTGTCATAAAACTACCCCTAAGGAACAGCAGAGTCTTACAGAACAGACTACCTCCTCCCAGCCCAAAAGAGGAGAATTACCCCTAGTGAGGTGATAGGGAACCCGACTGGTCCCCTCAAGTGACAACAGTGATAACTTCTCCAGACCCTTGAAGAACAAGAATTGAGATAATGATCAACCAAGCCACATCTGTGGCGAGGACTTGTTTAACTATGCATACCTTTGTCCCCTGTCCTAATTCTTTGACTATTTAAAGCTAAATCTCATCTGTGTACCCGGAAGATGGCTGAAGATGAGCTGCGTGCTTACCCAGCCTCTTCCCACCGCGTGGCCCGAGCCATGTAACAAACCTCCTTTCTCTATCTTCGTCATGTCTTTATTTGACATATACAGGCAAAAGGACAGACATGGCATGTGGAATTCCAGGAGTTTCAGCCTTGTGTCCAAAACTCTGGTTTCATTTCCATTAAAATTAACCATTATGGGGCCTTTGGATGATCTGGCCACATCAAATGGCAATCCTCTCTGAAGGTAGACTATAATGAGCTATTGTCAATTACGGCTGTTGATTTTATTATCGATTGTAAAACATAAATACAAAATATAAAACTGACCTTACTGTGGATGCTAGAAATACTAAAAGCATTTAACAGCTATTAAACTGATCTGAATAAGAAAATGCTAAGAGATATAAGATTTGCATTTCTTTAAAGCAAATTGTAAAATAAAAAGACAGGCCAAAGTTCACAAAACAGTATGTACCAGGATAATAAAGTATGTGAGATGAGCTTCAGATTCTCTCAATGAACTATTTGAATGCTAATTAGGTGCTATAAAATTATTGAGGACCCCAAAGAGTGCAAATGTTATTGCAGTGCAAAATAAAAATAAAAAATAAAAAGCAAATGCTAACACACCGAAAAACATCAAGTGATACTTTTATTATAAAAATGTCTGAACTTGGGAATCCCTGGGGATCCTCAGACACTCCTGGGAACTGCTGACCTAGGAGCTGAGTACTGAGGTAAATTGAGCAGACTACAGTCAGCCTTGCCTGAGGACCAGGGGCTCTTTGGGGGGAGTTTTTATGCTTTGATTAATTTTATGGGAAGTTACAAAAGGAAGAAAGAAAAGTGGATTACAATATGGCCTTAATGAGAGGAAAAGCCTGCAGAACTGAAAGGAAAATAGTAGATGTCTGACTAGCTTCTGGGATCCACAGTCGGGATTGTAGAACACTTGGGCTTCCATGTTCTCAGTCCTGGTGAAAAGCAGACACCAAGCAAGACTGTCACCCTGTGTGTCTTGATTTCATATCTTGGCTGTCATGCCAATAGCTTACTAATTAAATACTGGGCTTGATGTTTATGTAAAAGAATGAGAGCATACATTGATTAATGATTTTAACAAATCAAAGAGGATGGCTTTGGAATTCCATAATCACACTATGCAGGAAGAAGAATCTTTTCATTAGTGTCTTTACTTTTTGTGTTTATTCAACTAGGCACTTGACTAAATCAATAAAAGAACGTGGGGGCAGAAATATAAAGCATGTTTGCAAGGCCTTGCTGGTACACACAAGTGACACGTCATGTTTCTATCAGGTTTCAGAGTAATGCTTATGTCACATGACACATCTGTGCTATAAAGCGTGCAGACTCCAATTCTCCTCCTTACACCAAGAGATTACATGGAATCTTAAATAAGATCATGTCCAGGAAACTCTCTTTTCTACCAAAAAGCGATTTCTGCTATAATTTGACTCAGTTCTTGGTCTCTAACTTGAGTCAGTCTCTGCTTTTAAAAGCCAATTTCAATGTAAATGCAATTAACAGGATGGGTAAAGTGAGTGGGGAAAAAAGAAAGCATTAGTAAGACCACCAACGGCCTCCCAGTTGCCCTGCCAAGCTTCTTCAATGGAAAGCTCCAACTTAACTGCTCCATCTAACGTGTCCCAGGAGCAGAGGCCAAACCAGGTAACTGTTCCCTTCCTCAGCTAGGAGATGGACTAGAATTGAACAATAATATTCCATTTAACCATTCCCTTTTAATGATAAAACATTATACTGTGAAGTTCACAAACCTTCTAGGAGATCACTTTAGATATGGCTGATTTAATTAGATCAATGCTTGTGTTGGGTCTGAACATGACCCTCAAACAATAAGAACATGGGAAAGATTTGCATTTGTGACCATTTTCTTTTTTTCTTGGAAACAAAGTCAACCTAGCCATTTAGGCAACAACCATGTGCTGTCCATAATCAGATTCATGGAACATAATCACATAATCAAGAAGGGGAGGGGGAACCTTTGGGGGCAGGAACCAGCAGGAGTGGAGAGGGTGAAAGGAGAGGGTAAAGGGAGGGGATGACTAGGATCCAAGTACTCTGTATGCATATGTGAAAACAGAATATTGAAACCCATTAAAATTGTTTTAAAAAGGGTGGAGGATGTTAAGAAAGAGTATTAGAGGGAGTGAATTTAATCAAAATACATCACATGCAAGTATGTAAATATCACAATGAAACCCCTTTGTATAATTAATAAACACTAATTAAAAAAAAAAGAGAAAGGAAAAAAAGCAGGAGTAAAGGGAAAAACCCCACAGCCTCAGAAATGAATCAAAGCATATTGATATGGGGTTTGGATTTCCACAGGATTAGTTTACAAGCAGCTATTTGATGGAAGGCATTTCTGACATCTTTTTTTTTTTTTCCCCTTGAGGCAGGGCTTAGTATGTAGCCCAGGCTGCCTCAAACTCTCAATCCTCCTGCCCCAGCCTCCTGAGATCTGAGATTACAGATGTGTTATAGCATACCTGCCTTCTGCCATCAGTTAAACAGGCCATATTTTCCATGGCACTTTCATGTATAAGAGTGATAGAGCCATAGTTTCTAGACCTAAGGAGCTTTTTTTTATTAAAAAGAAGATGCTTTGAGGCAGTGATCTCATCCATCCAACTAAATTAAGTCATGACTTGCTGCTGTGCCCGGGTTCTAGTAGCCATAGACATAGCAAATTACAACCAGCAGCAAGACAGGATTTAAAGGACTAATTTCCCCACAAATAAACAGCAGTGATACACACTCTATTTTATATCTGCTCTCTTCCAAACAGGGGCAGACAAAGATACATAGCTACCACCTGCCCTCCCAATTCTAACATAATAGCAAGATAAATGTGTCATTCTTGGCTGCTCCAAGGGAAAAAGATTTGAGGAATTATGGGCCAATCCGCTGGGGAGAAAAGGCTGAAGGCACAGCATTAGGCACAAAGCAAAGCGCTCATAAAATGTGGATGAAAGCATGATGCATATAGGAGGAAATGCTGATATACAATGCACTAAATAACAGTGGTTCAAATTTAGATGTCTCCCTGTAGTAGCAAAGAAATGCTATCTCCCTTGCCACCCACCCAACTCCAGCATGTGTATAAACCTTCTTGGCATACACTCTCAAGATCAGTTTCCTTCCTGGCTCCATTTTTCTTCTGCGCACTTATTTTCTCTTTACCTTTTCATTCTTATTGTGTCCCATTTTACTGTTTTGTGTCTTGCCAAACTGCCTTCAACCCATTTTAAAACAAAGCAGAATATAAACAAAGACGTGTTGTGACTATTTTTTTCCAAAGTAAATATTGGGGCACATGGCATCATTTAATGAGCGTTCTTTAGAGATGATGGTACTTAAAGTCCTGATCAATATTCAGACTTGGCGGAAGTCCCAGAAAATCTAAGCTGCATACGCATCTTCCTTATAGGAGTTATTCTGTACCCCAAGGATCATGTAAGTCATTGTGTTCCTGACTAGTCCCAGAAGGACCCTGGTACTAAAAAATCACATTCCAAATTTGGTTCAAATAATGGGATCCCCAAACACAACAATGAAAGATAACTCCTAAGAATAAAACTAGTATAAACACACACACACAAACTTTTAAACAGGGAAAACCTTAAGCAATGGATGTATACAGCCATCTATAGAAGTAACTCCACTCTAAGAGATGCCTGGAGATATTAGCTGATGTAGATAGGGCCAGCATCCAAGTGGACTCAGAATGAATAAGGTGCCTATTTAAAATGCATCAAACCCAATCAGCTGCATTGTGGGCAGGACACCCTGACCAGCAGACAAGACTGTGCCTATCCTCTTGGCAGGTACAATATGTTGCTATGAGAAAAGTATGTACTTGGTTGATACAGCCAACCCATTCAGCTTTCTAGGCTCAGAGTCCAGGCCTACCAAGCAGCCTTACAAGAATAACAAGGTTCCTAAATAGGCCACCCTGAAAGGGGACAAGAGTGTGGAGACTGGCCATCCAAAGTGTCACAGTCAACTTGACAGTTGCATCTCTCTTTGCAAGTTGATTTTACATGTAAGACTCTGTGAGTTCTGTTAGCCTGGGCCACTCCCTGTGAGAATGATCAACCATAGAAAAATGGCCAAAAGTCTCATTTTTTAGAATTCCAGAAAGAACTGAAGTCTAAATCTAGGGACACCCCTCCAAGTTATTTACCTCTTGAGAGCATTCTTCAGCTGAGTGAACTAGTCTCTCAGAAAGAGCAGGGAAACCAGGTCTCCTTTAGAGAAAGACTCTCTCATTCGGAAGACTCTTTCTCATCAGCATCATACTAGAGGCATATAAAAAACGTAAATGAAGCATGACAGGTGTGGTGGTACATGTCTGTAATCCCACCACTTGAGTGGCAGAGGCAGGAAGATGTCAAGTTTGAGGTCAGCCTGAGTTACAGGGCAAGACCTGTGTCCAAAAAAAACCACAAAAATAAAAAATAAAAAGACATGAAGCAGAATATACAGCTTTAAAAAATAAAAACATAAAAAAAAATAAACAGTGAGCTGGGGGCATGGCTGAAGTAGTAGAGTACTTGCCTAGAAAGCAAAAGGCCCTAAGTTCAAACCCCGATACCACCCCTCAAAAAAAAGAAAAAAAAAAAAAAGTAACACAAATGAGGTAAACCAAACAAAAACCAAAAACATGGTAGAAAGACTATTGTAAGACATAAAGTTATTATTATTATTTTCATAATTATTAAGTAGACCCAGGTAAACAGACCCTAGCTGAAACTAAACATAATGATCGATTTAAAAAGAAAGATGATACAGAAAGGAGGAATTTTTCAAGGTACTAAGGGAAGCAGATATTACCAGTCGAGCTAGTGTACTAATTCCAATGAAGGAGAAAACCATATAAGCCGATTTTCTACCCAAAAGAGATTGCTTTTTACCTCTTGCAGGCTCTAAGAGTACGCAAAGATTCTCAGCAACACTCTCAAACTCCTGGTTCTGCTCTGGGACCTACCGTAAGGGCCTGGATCTCCTCTTCTGCCTCTGCTGTCGTCTCCTCCAGCTCCGTCTTCGCCTGGTGAAGCTGACTCTCCAGCGCGGCCCGGGCAGCCTGCAGGGCGGTCAGCTGGGACTCACGCTCCTGCAGGGACAGCTGCAGCTCTGTGAGCTGGCGCTTCAGCTCCAGCTTCTGTTCCTCATGCTCCAGACTGACCTGAGGGAAAGGGACAAATGCTTGGTGGAACTAGAAGAGAAAGTGAAGGTGCAACCTGCTTGCTGTTCAGTCAGCAGAGGGGAAAACGTGCAAGAAAATGGACCTGACTCCCATGCATCTTGGAAAACAGCAGGAATAAGAACATGCAGGAAGATGTACAATCAGCCCTCTGGATCCATGGGTTCAGCATCTATAGGTTCAACTAACCATGGACTGAAAATATTCAAGAGAAAAAAAATTGCATCCACACTGAACATGTCTGGACAGGTACAGACTTGTCATTACTCCCTGAGCAATACAGTATAACCATTTACACGGTTTTTACATTGTATTAGTGTTTTAAGCCAGCGAGGGATGATTTAAAGTACACAGAGAATATATGTAGGTTATATGCAAATACTTCTCCAAGGTCTTGAGCATCAACAGTTCTTGGTATCACTGGGGGGAGACCTGGAACCAATCCCCAGTGACTACATATACTAACCACCCTTACTTGCAAATATTCAAACACCCGAGAAAAGCCACACAACAAGTATCTTGGATGAAAATTATGAGAATTATTTTTATTAGGAAAGCATTTAAAGGTAAATGGATATAAATAACATCATATTATATTCTAATAACATCATATTCTAATTCTTTATAATTAGAATGCAAATGGAACAACAGGCTGAATTCTATTTATTCCAAATATTCTTGCTCTGATTTGTTCTCATTAGATACCCAGCACTAATGTCACATTTGAGGCAATCATTTCTCCCTCCATGAATGGAACATTTCTCCATCCATTCATCCACTCAATGTTTCATGTATTTCTTTAAGAAAATTTTACTCAGCCATTTCTGTGGAAAAAGGAATATGGCAATGAAAGATAGTCTCTGCCGTCAAGTTAGGGAGAAAAAAATGAAAACCAGCCATTCCCATATATGTGGTTAAGAACAATGGGCTCAATATGTCAAACCTAAAACACCAACGGAGACATCCGTATTGGAGATGTCTAATGTCTACTGTAATAGTAGGTCAGAAAATCAAAAGAAAGGTCTACTTGGTAACAAACCACTGGTAGCTAGAGTCACAGGTATGATATCTCTTTAGTGATGACGACGATGATGACAATAATGACAATGACAATGATGGCGTTATAACAGCAAATAGTACTTACAACACGCCAGGCACTATATTGACTTATTGCATTGTCATAACAACCCAATAAAGGAGGTATTACTATTACCTCCACTTCACAGGTAAGCAAACTGTGGCACTGAGAGATTAAACAACTGAACAAATGTCACATAGTTTTAACAAAACAAAACAACAACAACAAAAAAAGGCTGGCATTGGAACCCAGGAGTCTGGCTTGAGTCTATGCTTATAAACATCATGTCTTATTGTTTTTCCCTTATGAAAATGACAGCTGTCAGAGCAGACTGGGACTCTACCAATAAGCCTGAAAATTCCTGTGACGCTCCTTAACAAAACCATGAGGAAAATGACAGCAAGTCAAGGAGTGGTTAGGGAGACAAACACTGGGGAAAGGAAAGAGAATGCTGGGAGAACCCAGAAGCCCTGCACCTCGGGGACTCCACATACCTTGCAGAAGAGCTACCACTGTGCACACAAGGTAGGGAGAAGGCCCAGGGCCCTTTCAGGTCCATCAGACTTGAGGCTGAGGCCTCTGCCTCAATCTCAACCAGCAGCATGTTGCCCAGAGAAGATGGACTGGCCTTGTTATATTTAGAGCTAAACTCTAAAACTCCCCGGGAGAATGTAGAACCCTAAACCTCTTATAAAACATTTTAAGTTTCTCCTGCCTTCCTGCAGGGCAGTGGGGTGGGCTGCAATACTGAATCAAGAAAAAAAAGCTTCCCTGGGGACACTGTAATTGCCCAGATGAGCTGCCGCTGCAGGGCAGGCTCGGTAAGATGGACATAAGTGGAAAGAGAAGGAAAAAGACAGTCAGTCGATGTTCCCAAGCTAAAGAAATCTGTCTGGGTTATTTACATTCACAGCCTTAAGGCTAACTCTACTGGGAACAGTGAGAGCACCACCTAAGGCGTTCTGACAAACTAGAACAATGATTCTCAAACTCTAGGGAAAGTACAAATCACCTGGGATGCTTGTTAAAAATGCAAATTCCTTTTCCCCCTGCCAATTCTATCTTAAAAAGCTAAAGTGACTCCAAGAACTCTACACTGTAAGACACTCCAAGTGATCTAATGGAAGAACACACCTTGACAACCCCAAGAAACATGAGATTATATTTTTTTCTGTCCTATGAAGAAGTAGCTTCATTTTAATATTCCAAATATAAGACACACCTAGATGTGAATATTCTCCAAGGTTTAGTCCTCAGATCTGTCTGCTGACAGATCTTAAGAAAGAGCATCTGCTCTTTGAAGAAGTCCGTCACCATAATTTGAGCACCTACAGTGCACAAGACATTGCATCTCCAATCCCAGCCCAGGTGTCCAACTTGCAATAACCATTCTCCCGAACTCCAGTCCTGCCTCTTCAGAGCCAGCTAACCCTAGTCACTAGGCTGAAAGCCCCAGGGGTCAGGAACTGGTCTGTCATCACCACTGTATGCCCTGGCTAATAATTGGCACACAGCAGGTGTTTAATGAATACACAGTGAATACAAGACTGGAACTTCATGGCTTCAATCAACCTCGACATAACTAAAACCAAATTTGCTGTGTTTTCTTCTCAAAAACATGGTTTCTCCTTCTAGCTTCCTTGTATCTCTGAAGAGAATTACCTTCCATCCAACAAACTTATGTTTGGCTTTGTCTTTTAACTTCCCATCATTATGTGAGCTCTACCCCAGTCACTGAGCAACGCTCCATAGCCAGCACTGCTAAGCATCACGCATGGACTGCACCTCGTGGCCCTCATTAAATCCTGACAGCGGAGGACATGCTCTGCTCCCACTGACAGATGCACCAATTTATAGAATCCCCACACAACCCCAGGAGGGAGATACACTACCATTGACATTTTGCAGACAAGGAAACTGAAGCACAGAGATATTAAGTAGCCTGCAACACTTTTAAAGAAGTTACAAAACTAGTAAAAAAGGGGAGGTGATTTATGCTTGAAAGCTGACTGGTTCAGGGCCTGGAGGCCCCAACAGCTTCAGGGGATTTGCCCCTCACTCTCACCTCCCTGAGCCTTGTCTCCAGCTCCAGCAGCCGATTCTTGTCACTATGATCTTGGTGGCTGATTTTCTCCAGCTGCTCTTCCAGCTTTCGGTTCTGGGCCTCCAATTTCCCAGCTTGTGTCTCCAGGTAAAATTTCTGTTGCCTGAGTTCTGAAATCATCTCTTCCTGGGCCTTCCTGGTGGGGGTGGTGGGAGGATCCAAACAAAAATCACAGTCAGGCCAGCAGTGAACATGTCTCCTCAGAAGGACAGATGGAAATGAAGTAAGATGTGCACTCTCATTAAATACACTGTGGGGATTCCCTAGTTAGCTCCCTCCTGATCTGGCCCCATAGGGATGATCACAGCAATCATCTAGTCATCATTGCTCATTGTTCAGTGTCCCTCACCTATGGAGTTAAGTATAGTCAAGAAAGACACAGCGATGCTAACTCTTCACTGCTTTAGTAGACCTTTTCATGTTTTTTTCTTTGAGAGTCTGTATAGGAGAGAAGGGGCCACGCTAGAGTTCAGGAGCGCCCCTCCCCGCCCATAGCTCATTAACACAGGCTCTGGGCGGGAGGTTGCAATGAGGAGAAAGAATGCTGTTCCTTCCAGTTCTCTGTGCAGCTCCCTCACCTCCTCATCAAACTGCTTATAAGTATCCAACACAGAATAACTCAGAGTTGGAAAAGTAGCCTAACTGCGTTAGATCAAGATGCAGATGTTTTCCTCTGAAGAGAAATCTTTAGGGGAATTCCTGGAAAGTTTAATTCTTCAGGTAAAAAGATTATGGTCAGAACATAGACAGCCCTTGCTGACGGCAGACTGGCTCCCCAGGGTGGAGCCTAACGACAGCAGAACGGATGGCCCAAGTGGTGCATACACCATCACTTCTCACTGAGTACAGGAGGCAAGTGTGGGGAACAGGGACAGGAGCTTTCCAAAAGCAAACTACAAATGGCCTCATTAGCGAGACCAAAGCACTCTAATCTGATGGTAATTTGAGGTATTTAAGAAAACTTGATTCAAATGAAAGGCCACAGCAGCAAGAGTGCTTCAGACAGGGCAAAATTACAGAGCGTGTGCGGGCTGGGCCAAAGTACAAGAGTAATTAAATTTTCTGCAGCCTATGAGACAGAGGGGAACCGAGTCTCTGTGCCAGGAGGGAAGAACAGGTTAGAATGTGAACACTCACATGTTCCTCTGGGTGAAGAGACTGCTGTTTGCCGCAAGCTTATTGGCTTCAGAGAGTTCCACGATCCTCTGCTCCAGGGATCTGATCTTGGAATCCATGGCATTGATCATCTGAAACACAGGGAGCCTCAGAGACTCACGAGGACGGGGTTAAGGTGAACACACAGGCCAAGGTAGTGTCTTCTGAAATGCCAGCAGGCTAGCCCTAGACCACAGGTGTCACCACTCAGGGGATGGCGCTCAGCCCCTAGACCACAGGTGTCACCACTCAGGGGGTGGTGCTCAGTTGTTTTCCCAGCGGAACTTAATGTCTCCACAATACCTAAACGGCTTGCACTGAAAACACAGAAGGTTAGGCTGGAGGTATGGTTCAAGAGGCAGAGTGCCTGCCAAGCAAGTTAAGTTCAAATCCCAGTACCACAGAAAAAGAAAAAAATTAGGCACTTGTAGAAATAAGAGCTAGTTTTTAAAAAAATAAATAAGCAAAACACGACATAGAAGGACCTGTTTCAGAGCCTGACATTCTGTGCAGAAGCAGGCCCTTTACACTCCTGTGTCACCTGCCTGTGACCGGGGGCTGCAGAAGCCTTAATGTGTATATGCAAGTTCACAGTTATCACATATTTCTCTGCAACAGAGTTTCCCAAACTTACTGAATCCTAAGAACCAGGGGTGGGTTAGGGCAGATGCTGGTTAAAAGTATAACTTCCCAGACTCTCCTTAGAGGTTCTGATACGGAAAGTCCCAATGCAGTCAGAGATAATACAGATACAATATTTGCCAGCATCATACGTGAGTACTATGAGCAGCGAGTTTCTGAAATTGCCTACATGGTTTACAAAGGAGAGAAACAGATAAGCGAAAAGAGAAATGAAGGAGACCGAGGGCCACTGGGTATTTTTCAGGGGGTATTTTGAAGGACCACATCCTACTGCATGACAGATCAGCATAAAACTGGCCACCTAGAGCCATCAGCTCCATTGTTTTTAGGACAGGAAACAGTTTCAGAGAAAACTTCCTGTTACTTACAAACTCCACAAGATTATACAGAAAGAAGTTATCAGATGAAATGGGGTCTTATCAAGTGAGTGATGCTTAGTATATTTCAAAAAACCCTCCTTGGAGAACTTGCTTTGAGAATCCTTCTACCTACCGCCTTCTGCTCACTGAGAATTTTGCCCTTTTCATGGGCCTCCTCTTCGTGTCTCTGCATCAGGTTCTCCAGGCTCTCCTTGTCAGCCAGGTCTTTCTTTATCTGATTGTCCAACACCTACAGAAACAAAAGAAGACGTGAACATCCTACATTGCCAAGCTGGTTGGGAAGAAGGACTAAACAGGAGCAACTTGAGAAAAAGAAGGAGGGAAGAAGAGGGAAGCAGGGGACAGTCACATAGGTGGATAGTCAATAGACAGAAAAGACAATATAAAGAAAAAAAAAAAAAGCTAGGGAAAAAAAAAAACACGTCCCTGGGAAGAGAAACCTTTCCCAGGAGAAAAGAAACCATGTGTTCTGAAAGCTGAGAACGATAATGTAAGTACCTACTGTTCCAAAGAGGAAAAAAAAAAAAACAGTAATGGTGTCACCAACCACCAGCTTGATCTAAGGTTCTGCAAGGCACCCACAGCCCTACCAGTTGCCAAAACACCAAGCAAAATAGAAAAGAAGAAAGAAGACATTATACCTGGCCCAAGCCTTTGACCAAGACCCTGTGCTCTCATCACAAAGAATCCATTCTGCTTTTGCAAATGACACCAACTGCATCAAGAAGAACAGGATATTGGGAATAAAGCTGCAAGAATTGGGGTCACAGATGGGACTGAAATCTGCGTTTCCCATAATGTCTATTATGAAGGGACCTTTGTAGCTCAAGGGGACATCGTCCCAAAAAGAAGCCAGTCAGCAGGGAAGGGGTCCACATGATAAAGGAAAGAACAGATTTCAAAAAGGGCTTTAAACTAGAACTGACTGGTGAAAAAAATAGAATAGGAGTTGGTGGAGAAGAGCAAAAGGGTCAGAGAGGAGCAAAGCAACTCTACAGGGTAAATTGCCCCACTCTTTTGGATGTTTGAGTGCAATTCTAAAATTATGAGCAAGAATAGGGTGGAATCTAGGGTTTGATCATAATCATTACTAAAATGGCCTTATAAAAGCTGTAACAGGCAACATAAAGCAGTAAAGGTTAAAGAGAAATGGTTTTATACAGATTCCAGTAGGGAAGACAGAAGAAAACAGACCTTTCCCTGACGTTCCCTGGGGTCTATAAAACAAAGTTCTTTCCAACTAGAAGGTAGCAGATACCACATAATATCTAGACCAATGCTCATTTTTTATGGGGAGCTAAAGCAATAAAAGACATTTGAACTCTGTTCAAAATAAGACCTTGACTTTGGCAGTGATAGATACCAATAACATATCTGTTGACCAAAAGGACAAGGGTCTATGGAGAATGGAGGCATCTATCAGCTTTGACAGGGTTCAACTGGCAGAAGGATGAACAAGAAGATTTATGGGAAGTGGGGGGAGCAAGGAGGTTTTGCTTTTGTTTTGTTTTGTTTTTGACATGGGAGAGCTCACTGGAGACACCTAAATCAATTTAAGACAAAACATGGTTTTGATAGGTACACTAGTCTAATCACACCTATCACTCAATGGATCTCACAAAGGGTTACTGTCATCATGCAAAGGTGCCAGTGGATGACTATAAAAACGCGTGATTTTCTGCAAATTAGTTTATTCCAAAGATAAAAGACTGGAAGTCAGTAAGAATTCCAAGCTAAAGAGACTGGTAGAGAAAGTTGCAAAGGCACTAAGGTGGTAGGGGGAAGGGGGGTGCATAATGTCACATGAAAACACTTTAAGAACACTTCTGGTCTATTGCTCTACTTTAATGAAAAGTAACTGAAAGTCACACCAAAGGTAAAAGAAAGCAGGTGGCAGGGTGGTGGTGACAATGGGTGAGCATGCACTTATTTGACTCCCCAAAGAATCCTCAATTGAGGATACCAACCAAATCTGTGACAAGATCAGCAACCTCTTTCAGTGTCTGGATTGGGAAGGGGAAGAGGTAATGTTTTAGATGTTATGACCAATGCCTGATTCTCAAGCACATAGGAATGAATGAAGACTTGGTGGGAATCATAATAAAAATGTGATGTGATTTGAGTAGGAAAAACATGGACAGTCAGACGTCCATCTCTGGTAAAATAGTGGGCTAGATGACTCAGGCCAGCCCTCCTATTGAAAATGATTTAAAATTCTAGATAAGATACAGAAACATTTTCCCAGAAGCACTTAAAAGTTGGCAAGAAAGTTAAGATATTACAGACCAAAATGTAAATGAAACTAGAAGCAGGGAAAAGTAAGAAAGATACAAAGCTGTTTTCAACCAGAGGCATTTGCTGAACCAAGTGAACATGGATAGCTTCAAAGTTCAAGAGGAGACAGAAGGGGAAAAAACAAAACAAACAAACAAACCAAAAAAACCCTCAGGGTTATACCCCAAGATGGGTATACATTCTTATCCAAGGGCTCAAAAACATTCCCACTAATAGCTCTCCAAGGAAAATGCACAGCTCATCAAGCACACAAAAGGAACTAGGTACCATGGTAAAAAGAAAAGAAAAGCAAAAGAAACAACAGAAAAGAAACAGGTCTTCAAAAACTGACCATGAAAGAACTATGCTTAACACCTTTCAAGAAATAAAAGACAGACTTGAAAATGAATACGTGGAATCAGAAATTAGTGCCTTAAATAATCTACTGCACTTGAGAGTTAACCAAATACAAATTAACCAATATAAAACACTGTTACTGAAATTAAAAACTCAAAAGATGGGCTTAAAAGCAGATTGACACAGCACGAAAGAATTAGCCAACTGGAAAACAAGTCAGGAAACCTACCCAGAACACAGCAGAAAGAGACAGAGAAATGGAAAATATGAAAAGGACAGATTAGAAGTGATCTAATAAATGTCTAATCAAATTCTCAAAAGGAAAGGAAATACAGAGAGGAAGAGATGATATTTGAAATATAATGACCATCAATTTCTTATAATTAATCTTAAAAAAAAGATGCCAATCTATTAAAAAGTCCTAGTATATCTGAAGCTGGATAAATAAAAAAGAAATCTACATCTAGACATCTCACAGTAAAACTTCTTAAGAATTAAAGGCAAAGTAAAATTTTAAACTAAAAGGATGGATAACTTTCAAAAAGAACAGTCAGATGGACAGATGACTTCACAACCGCAATACTGAAAGCCAAGCCAATGGAATGTATCTTTCCAGTGATACAAGAAGGCAAGATTGTGTGTAGCTCTTAGACACAAAAGAACAGAGAATGCTATCCCTAGTCAAAAGCTCTGCAAGAATGAGGTTGAAATCAACACATTTTCAGACCAACACAACAGAGAGCTTGTCACCAGATCTTCACTAAAAAAAGTTCTCAAGGAAATGCTTTTGTTTTACTCTTGTTTTTGAGACAGGGTCCCAAGTTGACCTAGAGCACACTGTACAGCCCAGGAAGGCATCTAACTCAAGGCTCGGTTGCCTCAGTCTCCTGCGTGGTTGGGTTACAGGTGTGTACCACCAGGCCCAAGCTTCAAGGATATACATTAAACAAAAGGAAAAAAGCACTAAGGTCTGAGATACTGGAAGAAAATTAAAGGTAAACAATGTATTAAATGCACGGATAAATCTAAATTATCATGGACTGAATGTCAGTGGGTTAAAAAAAATTAAAGATGGAATTAAATGACCAAAAAAAATTTCATTTTGAACTTCAGACCAAAAACTTCCCACCATGGTATGAGGACAGCATTTATTCCAAACAGTCTAGCAAAAAGTGGCCAAAAGGGCCTAGGAAGGAAAGCTACATTGTTCTAAAGGACAAATACCAAGAAAGATCAGAAAGTATCCTTACTTTAATTTTCTCCTCGTAGTGCTGTTCTTTCTGTTTCAGGTGAACTTCCAGGTGCTGGGCTGAGACTTGAGCCTCCCGGTGTTTCTCCTCCAGCTCCTGAACACAAAAGAACAGACAGTCAGGCGCACAAAGGGAAGGACACAGCAACGTTCATTAGACACTCACAGGAAACATGACTTTGGCACAGGCACGACAGGTAACAGGCAGCTGCTCCTCCATTACTAGCCTAAGGCTCACAGGAAGGAAACCACCACCATGCTTGGCCCTCGGTTTCCCAAGTCCAAGTACACACACACACACACACACACACACACACACACAGTGGTGGGCTGCAAGGCTGGATCAGAAGGACAGGTCAAACAGAGGTAGTTGTTCAACTTTGCACAGAGAAACAAGGATAACCAGGTAACATGTGAAAGTTTTGCACAGTACAAACCCCCTGACCACTGTCTTGAGCCTCAGGCCACATTTTCACTGTTATTGACAGCCTTAAATGAGAAAAAGTGATTTCAATTTATTATGATGATAAACAGTATTTTATATTTTTCTCATTCACAAAATTATTGCTCAAGAACCCTAGCTAAAAAGGAAAACTAGTGTTAAGATTCAAAACTGACTGATAGGTGAAGAATGTGAATATCACAGAATGTATATGTGACATGATGTTTACAGGAAACAATGTAATGGGAACAGAAATGAACATAAAATACACTGATAATAAGGATGGAAATTTCATGCACACATATTAGAGATGGGAAGAGAATTTAGAGTAATATAAAAAATAGCTCAAATTTAAGATTCTCTTAGTTCCTTTATTGTGAAGTTTTCTGCTTTTAAACAAAATCGTAATTCATTTGAAAATTATACCAATTCATTTGCCAGTGTATATAATACGGTGATCTTTTAAAAGGCAGCATTCCATTCACTGAGACATGCTGTAAATGCAGAAAGCTGCATCTAAATTCATTCTTATGACTCTGGACCCATTAGTTAATTACTGATATCAAAAATCATTACTCCAAGTTTTCATCTCTTTGCACTATTATGAAGTAGAAGCAATTATGAGAATTTTAAAGAATGAGGAAATTATACAGGATATGTCCATAAAATGGAAGGAAAAAAAGTATTTTGAGAATCACATGCACATAAAGTGTTAGTGATTAAGCTTTTGAAATTCTAAAGTCTGCAGGCATAGGCTTTGCTTTGGGGGCCATTAAAATAGTCTGTCTTAAGGCCAGGTGCACAAAATCTACTGCAATCTAACAGATGTGATCTTGCAAAGTGAAACGTAAACAGGACTCTAGTTAATAAAAATATTTTTAAGGCCTTTATGTATGTTCACTAAAGGACCGCCTGCAATGACTTCTTTGATCAAAACGAAAGGCTGTGCTGTAATGAGAGCCCCCATTATCTCTTTTGAAAGTTCTTTTCAGAAGAGCAAATATTTGAAGGCAAATGTCATTTGGGGATCTATTTCTGAGCATCATCATTATGTAACATATTAAGGACCACTCTTTGCCTGTGTCCTGGATAGTCTGCAGCCTCAGCAAGGGTTCTTGAGCAAAAGGCACCTTCGGTTAAACAAAGTCACAACCACAAAGGCACTTGGGTAGGTGGCAAGATACATTCGAACAACAAAAAAAAAAAATCACTCATTTTTTTTCTTTGCGGAGGGAGTATTTTACATATCAGTTGATAATCATCTTTTCTCAGTTTCAATCCTCATAAGAAGGCACAGAAATGGAAATCAGAGTCTAAATATCAGACCAAAACTCAGATACTTGAGACTGATAGCATTAAGACCAAATTTCTGGTCTCTATATGAATGGGAGTTTGCAACACACAATCCAGAAATGCAGAACTCTGTATTCCTACAATTAATTACAAATGAACCTTTGGAAAAGCAAATATTCTGAAGTCTGACTGCTTGGTGATTTGGCATTTTTTGTTGTTGTTGTCATTTTTTAAACGTATCTTTTTCTATATGTATTGGATCAACTCTTCATTTACATTATGCAAATACTATTATTCACTGCTATATTTCCAGCTCCTGGAATAGTGCCTGGCACATAGTAGAAGCTCATTAAATATTTGTTGAATGAATGAATGAACACATCACCATTAAACAGAGAAACACTTTGCAACCACAAGAGAATTAACCATTTCATTTGTATTAAGCAAGGGATAGCGGTGGTGGAACCTAATTTTACTCACAATAAAATTCACATACCTGACAACAGTCAAGAGAAACTTTGATGATAGAACAAGAGAACAGAAAGGATAGACTAACAGTCACACTTGTCTTTGTGTGCAGACATATATATGTATATATAAAGACCAGGTATAAAAGCCTAACAATTTAACCAATTCCTCTTTTTACCCATTTTGTCCAAGAACAACCATATTTTTATGACTATACATAAACAGAGAAATGTATCAAATGTTGAAGAGTTCGGGTTTGGTCTGGTATTAAGTACTGGACTTATAAGCCTATAAGTTGGCCATTCTTGAGTTCATGTAGTTGTTGGAGCCTCATTTCCCGGAAGTGATGCGAAGAGAGAGAGAGAGAGATGAAGTGGCCTGTTCACCACTTCCGCTCCTTATATGGTGGGGAAGAACGTCCAATGATGTATCTCCCCTAGGGGTGGGACAAAAGGGAGTCATCCATGGACTTCAATCATCACTAGGTCTCCTAAATAATTTCTGGCTTAGGTACTGAGATCTGAGAAAAGCCCTTCAAAAGTGCTATCTTCCTCCCTAGCAGGGGCAAAACTTCAACACATCTGCAACTACAACCACTCAAGACTTCCTTGATTAATTTGGTCATCAGAGACTAAGACAGGATGATTATAAACCTTAAAAAGATCTGCTACATCTAAGAAAACTGGAAAAAAGTAATAGTAACAATAACCAACTGTAGCAGAGAAAGTGAGTGGGTGACAGATACTACTCTAAGAAAAACAATTCTGTATGACTAAGCTCTTTCTTTCCTAAAAGCAAGAATCTTGGATGTGGGTCTTACCCGTCTAAACACCTATAATGTTTTCAATTGGTATTGCAAAGTTAATGGCCATACAAAGCTCTGCTGATAGAAGGATGTAAATGCTCCTATAAAAATATATCAAAAATGACAGAGGCACATTCTACCAAAAAATGCCAGGCAGTAGCAAACAGAACAAAAAATAATATTAAAGGATCTGTTACCAGTGCTGAAATGTCTAGTATTTGGTTATTCAAATATACTATTCTATGATGTGACACACACTGAAACCACCTCTCTTAATTCACCTACTCAGTGATACCTCCCCTATAATAGTGTTTATTTTTTCTTCTTACCCCCTTCCCTTTGCAACCTCTAATCTGTTGTCTTTGAACTTTGCAACTTTTGTTCCTGCTCACCAGAATTTTATCAGCCATCTGCTGGATCTGTTGGGATTTTGTCTGGATGTCATCCTTCAGTCTGTTTTCTCTACGCTCCATGGTCTCTAGTCTCTTTACCTTGTTCTCCAGAGAATGGCGGCGTTCCTGTAGGTCATGAATCAATCAGAGAGTTTTAATGGCGCAACCGCTATGGGCATAACCATCTGCATCAAGGGAAAGAGCCCTGAAGAAGCATACACTCGATCAGGAAGAAAAGTCTCAGTCACCTGAAGCAACAGCGAAGAAAATAAGATTCTATAATTGAGGTGCTCATCTGTGGAGATTACAAGAGTGCATTCATTCATTCAAATATTTACCAAGCACCTACTATCTGTATGTACACACTAGGTATCACAGGTAATACAGAGAGGAAGATGACATCGTTCCCACCCATGCCAAAGATGACAAACACAAAAAAAGATAATGAAGGATAAGAGGGGGAAGAACCACAAAGAAAACAGGTGCAAATTTATGGGAGATGGCACGGAGGAAAAAAGATTTTTGACCAATAAAGTTGATCAGCAGAATGACAGAAGTGTGAAACTTGGAAAACAATAATGTAGGGAGGTTTGGAGTGAGGAGAGCAGGAGAAAGAGGAGAGTGTTGTGCATAAAGAGAGACCCATTAACAGAAACACAGAGGTTGTCAAAGCCAGTCTAGGCCCTAGGTGAAGCCTTGACTTGTTACAGCATAGGATAGGTTAGGGGAGAGCAGGTGAAAAGGTGGAGGGACAGTGTTTGCAGGTCTAATGGTTGGGAGTTCCATACGCCAGGTTCAAGGGTGCACCTAAGATATATAGAACCCCAAAAGGTTTGGAATGGGGCAGGAGTGCCTGAGGTCCACGAGTCTTACACTGTGAGGTCACTGGAAGGAAGGAGATACTAGAAGCAGAAGACCAAGAAATTGCTACATTTGCTCAACTAAAAGGAAAAGGGCCTGTATTCTGAGCAAGGATACAGAAACAGCAAGTAGGGGGTGAATGAGAGACACAATATGTCTATATTTATAGGACTAAGTGACTCACTGAATGGCAGGGTCCAAGGACAAGCAGATGACGCCAAGGTTTCAAGCACAGGGTGGCCAGAAGAATGCTAGTAGCCCTGACTTTCATAAGGAAAATGAGAAGGGGAACCAGCTTGCAGGGGAAAGATACCAAGGTCATTCTAGATTTGAAGCATTACTCAGGATTCAGGATTTCAAAGGAGCAGTGGGAAATATGGCCAGGAATGTGGGTGAGGACAGCCCCAAAGAGCCATGTACTGGTAGACTCACACCCAAACTGAGATGAGGAAATGCAAAGATCCAGCAATAGAATGGTGAAATTATGTTACATCCATTCCGTCGGACAAACACCAAGGGCTGGGGGAGGCAGAGAGAGAAAGAAGTGTCACTTTTTACTCTGTATTCATCTGTACTGTTTAAGTTTTTACAATGAAAAAGCACTCATATTTGCAGTATAATTATATAAATGATTTCAACAACAACAACAACAACAAAGAATTTGAGGGAGAGAAGAGGCCGAAAATTATAGATCTGAGAGTCTTGGACACATAGGTATTAGGTGAAGCCTCGAAAAATCAATGTCATTAATGTTCTGGGGGAAAAGGCAGGGCAAAACAGAGAGAAGGAAAAGAAAAACTCGAGATGCAGTCACAGTGAGCCTATATAAATACAAAGACTCCCAGATTAGTGAGGTCAGAAGAAAACAGACAGGAAAGCTCTTGTCGAGATGTCTTTGGACTTGGAGCTGCTGACACAGATCTTTCTTTCCGCTTGGGGGAAAAGGTCTCCAGACCTGTCAAGTTTCAAAGGGATGGTCAGAAGGGAAGAAGTTTGGTCAAACATGAGCAAGCAGTGGTTTTCACCGCCTGGCACAGGCAAGGCCAATCGTGTGGTCACCTAAGTCAGTCCACTGCAGGCTAAAGGCCTCCTGCTCACCTCAGCTTCAACCAGCTTCTTTTTTATGCCTTCTGAAGAATCTTCTCGGTTCTGCAGCTTCTCCAGTTCCCTCTCGGCTCGCTCTTTTGCCTGGCGGATATTCTGCAACAGCTCGGTGGCCTCTGTGCTGGCTTTTACAGCCTATAGGGAAAGAAGGGACAGGATATAGATGCTGAAATTTATTCGTGTGAAAAAGATGATGATATCCTAAGTGGAAAAGGCAGTTAACACTGAGTATTTTATACCCATTTTTCAAAAACATATGCATACTTTATTGCATATTTTGTCTATATATAAGGTGTGGCTTCTTTTTTAACACCACTGAATTTGGAATGCATTCTATAATTGCAATTGATACGTTTCTCTTGGGATACATGAGTATCCTTTGATGCAATGTAGCAAATCAAATAAAAAAGGTCTCGATGGATTGAAAGACCTAGGAATTTATGTAGTGACCTCTGACTGCTGATTCTCTTATTTTAATCATATCATCTGCTAATCTAAGAAGAAAAGAAGACAAATCTACAATTGTAGTTTTTTCTTCACATAAATACCTTTCAAAAAGTACAGTACCCATGGTGTTCATGATAATTAGCAAATCCATGATTACCAAAAAAAAATCTAAACCTCTTAATTTTGTATGTATTTTTATTTGGGGCTTCACTATGCTCCTGCTCTTCTAGCACTTTAGGAAAAATGTGAGTTTATGAAACCAATCACCTTATGTGCGCTTGCTTGAAATTAAAGTTTTTTAGAGTGGAAACTGCAAGACAGCCCTGGTTCTGAAACCTACGCAGTCCATGTGTGGACCCTGGGCTGTGAAATGTGGCAGAAAACTAATTTTTTAAAATTTTACATTTGAGTTGGTTTTAGCTAGCTTAGTAATATCAAAAGGAAAATTGGTGTTTGGTGGGCCCAACCATATGAATGTACTTAGCACTACCAAACTGCACACGTAGAAAAGGCCAGGATGGTAATTTAAGGTTATGTGGGGTTTTTTTAATCACAATAAAAGACAAAAAGTGCCCAGACCTGCAATCCCAACATGCAGGAGGCTAAGGCAAGAGGATCTTGAGTTCAAGGGCAGCCTGGACTACACAGCAAGGCCCTGTCTCAAGGCAAATAGGATCTCTATTAAACCAAGCCAGCAAACATGTACAGACACATTCTGATGCAAAAGTCGTGTCCCAAGGCCACGTTCACTTTGCTCTTTCATTAAACACTTCTAGTGTTCAAATAAAGGGAAGGCTGAAACATTGCTAAGAAAGCAGCTCTTAATGTTCTCACCACAAAAAAAGTAAGTACATGAAGTGGTGATAGTATATTAATGAGCCTCGTAATTTCAGTTATAAATGCATGTCAAAACACCCTGTCGTATACCATAAATACATACAAGTTTTATATGTCAATTACGCCTTAATAAAGCTGTGTGGAATAAGTCAATACAAAGTTTTAAAAATAAATACAGAAGCAGGGCCATCAGCACAAAATGTGCAAGCTGTCATGGACCAAATCCACCCTGTCCACCCCACAGCATGTTTCCAGGGACCCTTTAGCCTTCCTGTGGAACGTTTCTGAGGGAAGCAGTCTGGGTGGAGAGCAGCCCAGGCCTCTCCTACAAATGAGCAAAATGAGGAGCCTGGCCCCCCGAGGTGCGAGGAGCCGCCTCACGGGTTCTATCATAGTATAATTAGAACTTTTACTTGAGAGTCTCACACAGCTTGGTTTTTAAAAATAAACACTGCTGACACGTCTCAAAAGGAACAAAATGTATTCAGAGCCCTGATATTTTCAGGTAATAGCTCACCCCTTCATTTTCTTTAGCACTGAGTGACTACTTTCTCTCATCTTTAGTGCTCCAGTATGAGGCAAAGAAAGGGATGTGGAAATGCGGTAAGTTCCCCTCAAATCACCTCAGGCTTACCTTTTCTAGCTTTTCCTGGAGCTCCTGGATTTTGAGCTGCTGCTCAGCATTGATCTATAATTTAAAATCCCAGGAAATAAAGAAAGCAAAAGGCAAATCAGCATAATATCTTGCTATATTTACTACAGTCTACTTCCTCAAGGTTTATGTGGGGTTTTGGGGGTTTGTTTTTGAGGAAGAACACAGGCCTATCAGGTTATAGTCTTTGGATGAACCATGGCAAAACCTCCATGAAGACAATTTCTCTAGGACCACAAACACATAAATGACAAAAAAAAGAAATGAAGTTGCCCAGTGCCCTATAATACAATAAGAATTTTCATGCTTTGCTAATTGTCTCAGTTTATGTGTCACTGTGAGGAGGAATAACCAAAAAAATGTCTTTTATCTCTTTTAGAACCGCAGCTAAAGCCAAACATGGTCACTTCAGAGGTGAACCATCAAAATAAACACAGAGAGGTTGGGAGCATAGCTAAGTGGTAGAAAGCATGCCTGGGTTCAATCCCCAGCACCAAAAAAGGTAAACTAAAACATAATATAATAAACCTGAGAGAGTTCTCAAGTCATTGCCAAGGTATTCTTAATCAATGACTGGCCACTGATAATGACATTAAAAAATATCGATCCAAGGGCTGCATAAAATAGCTCACGCTTGTAATCTCAGCTACTTGGGAGGCAGAAAGAGACAGGAGGATCATAGTGCAAGGCCAGCCAAGAGGCAGGGGGAAGGGGGACAGAGTAGAGTTAGCACATACCTTTAATCCTACCTATTAGGGAGGAAGAGGTAGGAGGTTCACAGCTGAGGCTGGCCTCAG
Source organism: Castor canadensis (assembly GCF_047511655.1). Lineage (NCBI taxonomy): Eukaryota > Metazoa > Chordata > Mammalia > Rodentia > Castoridae > Castor > Castor canadensis. Next base: position 32,655,380 of record NC_133403.1, on the reverse strand, counting down.
GCAAAAACAAGTCTGTGTTCGAAAGATAACTAAAGCAGGGCTGTGGGCATGGTTCAAGTGGTAGAGCACAAACAAGGTTCTGAGTTTAAACCCCAGCATGGCCCAAAAAAGGAAAACAATCTATCCTAAATAGTAAAACCAATCAATGGAAAAAATACCTTCTCAAGTTTAGAATATTCTCCTACTTCTGGCTTCCCTTGATCCTTAGCCTATAAAAGATGCAACATATTAGGAAATGTCAACAATCTAAAAGTCTTATAGACAACATTACTTGTTGTGCTTTCTTGGTCTCTGTTATCAAAATAATACTAAGCAATAATGATGTTTCCATCTATAAATAAAGACCAGGAGTTTTCTAAGGTATCCCATTATTTCTCAGACCTACACTCATTAAGCTAGTGTGCCCTTGTATCTTGGAAAGATTATCCATGACTGTGCCCCAAAGCCTCCTCTTGGAGGGCGCTGACTACCTTCAACAGTTTATGCTGACATTCAGTTGCCTTCCGCTTGAACTCTTCAGCGGCCAGTCGAGACTCTCTCAGCTCCGATTCATACAGATCACTCCGTCTTCTGGCTGAGACAAGGTCCTCTTCCAACTGATTCATCATCAGCCTCATTTCTTCCACCTGAGCCTGGTACTCCTAAAAGGAATAAGATAAACGCTGTAACTCCAAAAAGGAAAGGCAGGCAGTGAAGATGGGTGGATATCGACCACAGAGGAAAAGACACTTGAAGAGAGAGTGGAAACAGACAGACACAGAGAAAAGATGAGTAGAAAGATCCACAAAGAGACACCACATTGGCAAAAGGGAGGGGTGTCGGGATGAGGAGGGAAGAAAGAACATTCAATCCTTAAACTGCTTTCGTGTAGAACATGTGTCCTGAGTACCCATTGGGAAGCCAGGTAGTAATAAGATCATCTGAGTAAACAAGACCACACAGTATGTACAGAACCTTCAGGCATGACATGGGAGAGCCCAGAGGGCTGCTCTTTCAACACAGAGAGATAAACTGCTTCCGTTTAGTTCTCCAAGGGTAATCATTGCTATAGATTTGTCCTTTGGAAGTCATGTGCTCCTAACACAATTAGATATGGCAAGCATTTTAAAATTAACCTTCCAGGTGGCACCAGAGGGTAATTGGGAAGCATCCAGGAAGGTGAAACACATCATTGTCAGTTTCTCACCATTAATTTTTCTGGGCCCAAAAATGAAGGATAAATTTAACATTACTTCTGTAAGGCAAGTCACCCTCAATTTTGGGAGAATCACAGAATGCTGGCTCTGGACAAATAACTTGCAGAAAAAATTCCCAGGAAAGAATTATTTTGTTCCCCAGAACAACCCCTTTAAAGTGAACCAGAAAGCCTAACCTTTTCTAAAATGAACTTCTAAAATCAAACTGGAACATTTGAATCAAGATTTTTTTTTTTCATGATGGGATTTACCAAAAGAAATGGCCAATAGTTTTGAAAACTTTTGGCCCAAGTATAAAAAATTCTTCAGTAGCAAAATCAAGACTAAGTATAAGAATTATGAATGAGCATTTGTCTAATCCAAGGTGACTAGGTGGAAGGAAGAGAAATTAAAACTGTCTTTGACATTCATAAAATTCAGTAATTTTTTTGAAACATATTCTGGCTATGTAGTCCAGGCTGGCCTTGAACTCATAGTCCTCCTGTCCCTGCTTCCCAAGTGCTGAGATTACAGGTGTGAACCACCATGCTGGTGAAGCAGGGAATTTTTTTGGCCAATAAATTGCAATTAATGCTTTTTTAAGTAACAGGTTATCAGGTACAACTCTTATATAACTATAGCAGGAGCTCTCCCAATGTGCACTAAAGGGGAGATAATGTTCTTACAAAAAGTGGACAGTTTTCATGCAACCACATTCTCCATTGATCATCAGTAGTGGAGGAAGGAAAACATGGGCCTGAGGTAGAGCGTGGTTCTCATTTCACTCCCTCCTACCCAACAGCACACTATTACTGAAGGCCAACCTCAGAACTGTGGTACATACTAAGCAGGTGATAAAAGGTGGTATAACCAAGGATCTCTATAACTGTTCACAATCTCCTGAACCCTCAGAGTGGAACAGGAGCCATGAGTGAAATGATTCATCTTTACCTGAGGTCTTCTAGACCCTCTCAGACAGGAGGCCACATTGTTACAAATTTCCTTGATCTCCACCCCATATACAGAAAAAATATTTACATTCATAAATACGGAAATATTAATATTAATAAAAGCAATTACCTTTGACCAAAAGCTCAGTTTTTTACTTTGGCTTTAAGAATAATTTTTTCTTAAATTTTAATTTTAGCCAGGTATGTATGGTGGTACACGCCTATAATCCCAGTACTAGGGAGGCTGAGAGAGGAGGACAGCCTGAACTATACAGTGAGACCCTGTTTCACATAAAGGAAAGACTGTCATCAGATCTTTATGGCCAGCAATTTTAAGCCTTTTGTCATTCAGATAGTTACTGTTTTGCTCTGAGGCTGCTTATTCAACAGAAAGGACTGTCTAAAACCAATGTGAAGAAAGAGCTGTGACAGGTACTCTGGAGTACAGGCCTCTGATGGCTCTGCTTCAGTAACTCTGAGACCACATCACTGGGAAATATTTGGTTAGAATTGCCAAAATTCTAGTAGAGGAGGTAATGGGTCCATAAAACTGCTAATTCAAATCAAGAAAAACAAGAATGAATTACATGGGACTGAATGATAGAAGAAAGAAAAAGATTAAAAATATATGCCACCCTATAAGTACAGTGGTCACTTGTCCCCAAGCCTGCCTTGCCTAATGGAACAACCAGCCCTGCCCAGAGGCATGAACCCTAACTGTGAAGGCAGCAAAGAGGCAGAAGAAAGTCTCAGGCAACTTTTGTCTTCAGGCTCCCTTTTCATTCTTGAACTAGTATCAGAGAAGTGGGAATATAATTTTTGTGCTATGTCAAGAGTAAGGATAGACTGTCTGTCCCTAAGGCCCTACCCCAACATCTTCCTTTCCTGAGCTATCAGGTCTGTTTCCAAGAGCAGCTGAGAGAGAGCTGGCATGGAATGACTCATGGGCGTGAGTTAAGCAGGTCAAAATGGGGAAACAAAGACAACTTCTGTGACCCATCTGAAGCAAGTCTTCTGAATGGAGCTTCAGAACTTAAGTAGCAGACGTGGTCCAATTCACCCAGAAACTCTGAAACACAAGTAACTCCTGCGTTTCCTCTCCTGAGAAGAATCAGCTATTGCTTTAATGATGTATGAATTAAACTATCACAACATACTTTTGGTATTTTTATTTTAAACCAAGTCTAAATACTCACTAAAGAGTAGCTAGATAAAAGCAAAATATTTACCAAAAAAACAGTTGTATAAAAAATTAGCTTTTGAAAGGAAGCAGGGAATAAATCTCAAATCTGGGAGGAATAAATGTGCTGAAAACCAAATACTAGAAGTTTGCTGTAGGCATTAAAAGCTTTCTCCTGGTTTGCAAACATCCTGCTCTCAGAAAACCCACAAGTCATTTTGACATAGTCTTCTTCCAATGAGAAATAAAATCCAAAGGCAAGAAATTTCCTCCCCTCAATGGAACGTTTAGCATTCATTAACTCTAAAACTCCACATGCATGCCCACTGTGATATGAATCATAAAAGACACTTCTTTGAACTCAACCATCAGCATACACCTTTTCAAAATGTCTTGATAATTCTATTTCTATGGAGTTCATGGACACCAGCTGCTCCCTCTGGTGGTCAAACGAAGCTTTCATTTCCCCCAGGATGTCCCCAAAAGTAAATCTCCAAACACACTGAACTAATGGAAGAAAAAGACTCCTACCTCCTGAAACTTTTAGGATGAAAACTATGTTGATAAAAGGAGCATGAGTCACCTATCAAAGCAGATTGCTCAAAGTGCATGTGTGCCCTTCAAAATCTCTTAGTATTGTTCAGAGACCTGATAATCTGTTTGGAAAGTGTCCTGTGCACATTTATTTATAATGTTCTTATCAAGCAAAAGGATATTAACCCATCATTTAAAAATATTACGGTGATAAACATAGTATGCCAACAAAACCCCAGAGGTAATCATTCCCTCTGAAGAGTAAACAATGGATCAAGTTATTTGCAGGAGCTTTTGCATTCACACCACACAGATGGCTAAGTTTCTGCTACCCAGAAACAAAAATGCTTATTTCCATCAGTGTGCTCCCATTAGACTTTCTGAAGTGAATGAGAGCTGCCCAGCAGCTGATAATTCAGCTCTCCAATTACTCATCGCCATCTCTTCATTAAAGTTTCTATTTACAGTTTCTTCAAAAGACAGAAAAATCTGTGCTAAAAATGAAACAATGAGGCAATATAAAAATGAACCATATAAAAAGAAAACTCTTTTAGAAAGGGGGGGAAAAAAAGAGTGGGCTTTTTTAAAGGTCTTGAGTCTCTTTTCTGAACACCCAGGGGACAGCTTTCTGAACTCAGATATGCTGTGTTCATTCTGACTTGGCCTCAATGGCTCAAGCTTTTCTTCAAGGGTATTTCATTATTATATAAATAAAACTATCAATGATCCTGGCTGCTCTCAAAAACTTAAAAGTACATCTGAAAAGTAACTTTTCTGAACCATCTACAGCAGGGGTTGGCAACCTTTTTCTGTAAAAAGTTGGGAGTGAGCAGTTTCAGTTCAAGGCAGTTTCTACCTCTGAAGCATAAAAGCAGTCAAGACCAACATGTTAATTAACAAGAGCATGGCTGTGTTCCAATAAAACATTGCTTACACTGAAACTGAATTTCATAAAATTTTCATGTCACCAAACTACTATTTTTCTTCTTGATTTTTTCCCCAACTGCTTAAAAATGTAAAAAAAAAAATCTCTTAGGTGGCTGCCTGTGGCTCAAGCCTGTAATCCTAGCTACTTGGAGGCTGAGATCAGGAGGATCGAATGGACAAAGGCCATTCCTCAGAAAATAGTTCGCAAGACCCCACCCCGCCGCCACCCATCTCAACCAATAGCGGGGCCCGGTGGAATGTGCCTGTCATCCCAAACTACATGGGAGACTGAGAGGGGAAGGATCACAGTTCCAGGCCAGAACAGGCAAAAGAGTTTGTGAGACCCCCATCTCAACAGAAAAAAACACTGGGTACAGTGGCACACACCCGTCATCCCAACTACAGCAGGAAGCATAAAATAGGAAGACTGCAGTCCAGGTCACCCTGGGCAAAAAGCAAGACCCTATCTCCAAGATGACCAGAGCAAAAAGGGCTGGAGCCATGGTTACCTTGCAAACACAAACTAAATTGAAACCCTAAAAAAAAAAAAAAAATCTTAGTTTGTCAGCCACAGAAAATAAGTGGTAAGCCAGATTTATCCCATAGGCTGAAGTTTGCCCACCCTTGCTTTAAATTGACATCTTTATTGAAAACATTAGACCTTATGGGGTACAGACATCAAAAGGACCTGGAACAAGCAAGTTCTGTATGATTTACATAAATCACAGGGAACCTGAAGTTTCCAAGTGACCTACATAGCTTTTGTGCTCCCCCTCTTTCCTCTTCCTTTCTCGCCCTACCCTCTGTCTCCCAAATATGCCTGAAATGAGAGGTCTGAGCTGGCTGTGTGACCACTGTTCTCAGGCAACCAGTCATACCTGCTCTTTGATTTCTTGGAGCTTTCGGCTCTGCTCTCTGATGTCATGGAGAAGCTGCAGTGCTTTGTCATCCTCCTGGGATACCTCCATCCGTGCTTGTTCCAAACTTCGCTTTAAGCTCTGCAGAAAGCAAAGATTTTAATAGGGATGCCCTGTGGATCCTGCTCTGGTTGAAAAGATTCATTAAGAGAGCTGCATGCTGCTTCACAGACACCAAGATGGTTTCGGGTGACGGACCAAAGTTGACAACTTCCAGCTGGTTGCTGATTCCAGTTTTCATCCTGTAAAAACCCCTTGGTGCAAAAAAATGTCATCGCCAGTTTGTGGCCTTAACGGATTCGGCCTGAAACACACTCCATCAACCCATCTCCTGCCACCATCTACCTGTCCTCAAAGGTACTTACTTGTATGTTTAGGACTAAAAAAGTAATTAGGATCCCTTGGCGTTCACAGCCATCATCTGGATCCCTGTCTGGTGTTTTCTGTGATATCAATAATTCAATGACTCTACCCAGTTTCATTTAAGAGTCCGTTGGCCTATCTCCACCTCCTGGCTAATTTTTTCCTGGACACCTATCATCCATAAGCCTCGCCTTGGTGCTTCAACGGCACTGAAATGTATATCGGAAATACACAGCTGAATAACTTCACCCACCACTGAAAGGCAGCCAAGTCTGGTATGGAAACATAGCAGTTATTCTTAATCAGCCACGTTCTATAGATTTCCTCTCCCTTGTGGGGGTAAGAAAAACTTTGTAAATGTGTGATTCAACTTCTGAAGACTGTTTAATTGGGCACATTAAAAAAAAACACCTGAATGAAAAATTTCACGAGACAATGGAGAAGACAGTCTATTCTTGTGAAGGAAAGAAAAAAACAAAAGTCATATGATAAATAATGACAGAGGGCTGTGTTTCAAAGACTGAGTGTTCTTGTCACTACCCTGGTTCTAGGGAATAAAAAATTGATTTCAGACAGATTCGAATTATGTTTTCTTATATAGGTTTGGGAGTTTTGTTCCCAAGGCTGATTGTGTTGGCAGACACAATGTAGACCAAAAAGGCTGGGATGGGAGATCTCAGGATCCTTTGCAACTTGCTGCAGTGACAGCTGACTCCCATCTCCAGGCTCTGTGGTACCAGCAACCCGCCTGGAATTTCCACTAGAAATGAGTCCAGCCTCATTCCTCAGGGACCTCATGCCTGGCTCTCACTAATCTCAAAATCACAGATCTTGCTATTTCTACTCTCCCTCTCCTGGCTCTCTCTCTCTCTTTCTACTATTTTGGCTGTGATGTGCCTCATGAAGCCATCATGAAACAGGATGAGACACACACAACAAGAAGTGCAGCCTCCAAGGAAAGGGGGCTTTGGGGAAGGCTCACACTGCATTCTGTGATGTAGGTAGCAAGGTCCTGCTCCAGGAGGGATCTCTGAGTCTCAGAGGCCTTCAGCTCCACCTCCTTCTGACTAAGCACAGCCTCCACCTCTGACACTCTCCGATGTAACCGGGTCATTTCCTGCTCCATCTGAAATAAATACATCGACAGGTTAAAAGTGTTCCTGGAGGTTCCTTAGGAGCAATTAAATCTCAAGCAGCCCCTGAAGACCACCTGATGGTATGGGCTACTGCTAATTCACCAAAAGTTGGGATGGAAATACCATTGTTTCTTCGCCCAGGAGCGCACAGTTCTTCGTAAGGACAGTCACCAAATGCTAGGTCACTCCTCTCATCCAAGTCCCGCTTCGCACTTGGTCACTTCTCTAACCCAGTTAGCAAGGAAGCCACAATCATCATTTTTCACCTGATTTGCTTTTTTTGGTTTGGTTTTGGTTTTGGTTTTGCAGACGTCACTTTAATTTTTATCCCAAATCCATCTTGATCCCCCCCATCTCCTTGCAAAGATCTAGAGGACAAATCCAGGACAGGGCAAGGAGATAATTATTCGTCTGCACTCTTATGAGTCCCAGGCAAGCAGTGGCTTTTATTAGTTTCCAGAGAGTTGCCTCTGGGCAGGAACAGTGAGTGTTAAGAGACGTTGAGCATAATCAACACAGTGGCCGCAGTGACACAAGCAGGAGTTTTTAAAGACTAGGAAGAGAGACTTCGAATCACTCAAAGCAGATGGGATGCATGTCAGCCACAGGTGAGGACCCACGCCACCTGCCGGAAGAAGCAGACATCGGCTGGGTCATGCTGAGAAATGGACCGTTTTAAATCCAGGGCCTCCTCTGGTTAAGATTTAAAGGATTTACAGCAACGTCAAGGCCTGAATTCATCTCCCTCTGAGCTGATGGAGGAGCGACTTCAGCGAGGGAGGGCAGGGCCTCGCTCTCTATGGATCAGGAGGCTGAGCGCCAGCAGCGGCCCCAGGCAGATCCCTTGGCATATATTGACGGGAGGATCCTGGACCGAGGAAGGAGGCCGACTGCAGAGATAAATACCTTGTGACACTTGTCCTGAGAGTCTTGCAACTCTTTGCTTTTGATGAGAAGTTTCTTTTCCATGGAGCTTGTCTTGGCAGGGGAGTCCAGACCCGACACAACAGACCTGGATAGAAAAAGAACCAACGTCAAGTGGTCTGCAAGTGAGCCAGGGAGCTGTGCTTGGAAACTGCAGCAGAGATGGAGAACCTGCCAGTGCTCTGTGGCCACCAGCAAAGCTGGCTCAAGCAGCTTCTAATGACATCAAAGCCATGAGGCAGGGAAGTGGAAGGAAGCAAGGACTCTGGAAGCAGATGAACCAGGTGCAAACTCAGTTGCCACTGACCTGAGGCAAGGACTCAGCCTTGCTGAGCCTTGGTTTGCACATCGGTAAGGTGAGATGACAATGAAAGAATTTACCACAGGGACAGTGTGAGCACTGTGCCCGACGTGGCTCCATTCACTGACACACTCAACAGATATGTACTGTGCTCACACTCTGTGCCAGGTACTGGCACACAGCAGTGAACAAGACACACAAGGGCCCCACTCTCCTAGAGCTAATATTCTCTATAGGGCAGATACAATGAATCAGGCAGATTCACAAACAAAAATGTTACAGATAAGAATGACTACTGCAAAAGAAGGATACAGGATGATGTGATATGATTCGATGTAATGTGATATAATATGATATGATTTGATATACACAATATGGTGTGACAGAGAAAATGGGGCTAGGAGCCATTTTAAGTAAGGATGATCAGAGAGGGCTTCTCAGAGGAGGTGATGTTTGGCCAGAGACATGAAGGACCAGACGGTGTTGGCCATACAAGGATTTGACAGGAAGAAAAGATAACAGAGGCAAAGGCCCCAAGGCAAGACAGGGCTAACACAATAAGTGTTTTTGGTTACTATACTGATCAAAGTATGTTTATTCCTTCCCCAAGCTAGCCAGTTTGATTCTTTTTCATTTTATAAAAATAGCTAATGCTTATGATGGTGAACCAAATAATGCCCCACTCCCTTTCTCAAAGATGTCTATGTCCCACTCCCCAGAAGGTACAAATATGTTACCACACATGGCAGAAGGGACTATGTAGTTGTGATTAACTTGAAAGGGGAAATTATCCTGGATATTAGGACAGGCCCAATGAAGCACAAAGATCTTGTAAGATTGAAGCTGAAGCAGGGTTCCTGTGGCTCATGCCTGTAATCCTAGCTACCTAGGAGTCTAAGATCAGAAGGATGGTGGTTTGAGGTCAGCCTGGGGAACTAGTTCATGAGATACCATCTCCAAAAATAACCAAAGCAAAATGGACTGGAGGTGTAGCGAGCCTGCTCTGCAAGCAGGAAGCCCTGAGTTCAAACCGCAGTTCCACCAAAAAGAGAGATGGAAGCTAAGAAGGGGAGAAGGGGTAACAGGGATTATTCCTGGTTTAGAAAATGAAGGAAGGGTCCACGAGCCAACCAACATAGGCAGCCTCTAGAAGCTGGAAAAGGCAAGGAGACTGATTCTCCCCCCAAGAGCCTCTAGTGAGAGGGCAGCCTCGTCTAGACAGATTTCAGCTTCTGGCCCTCACAGCTACAAGATAACACACTGGTGTTCTTTTAGGCCACTAAGTGATGATCTGGTATAGAATCAACAGGAAACTCATGCACGGACTGAGCTCTGTCCTCATTACTGGGTCTGTTAAAATGCCAGGCATGTTTTAACTCTTGATCTCCCACGACAACTCTATGAGGCAGACTTGACCTATTGTCTTCATGTTATAGATAAGGAAATTGGGGTCCAGGGATGTTAAGTAGCCTGCCCATTGATAAACAGTTCCTGTTGATCTCAAGAGGGAACTATGGGTGTGAAGCTGGCTTAATGTATCTGAAGTAACACTCTGGAAAATATCACAAAAATGACATAGCAGGCCAGGCCATCCAGGAAGTGGATGAGAAGAACGCTCTTCCACAGAAAGGAGAGAAAGAAAGAGAGAGAGAGAAAGGGAGGGAGGAAGAGAGGGAGGTAGGATGAGAGGGAGGGAGGGAAGGGGAGAGAGACACTGAGATTAGTTAACAATGGGTGGAGATCAAGGTTCCCATTTGAGGCAGCGTCCCTTATTGGTGGTATCCTGGGTACAACACTGGGATAAGTGAAGGGCAAGGCTGGGCGATAGCCAGTAAAGAGTCTTATGTATGGAGGGACATGGAGGAGCCATAGTCTGGTCTTTGTTGCCTTGGTAACAGGACTGCAGGAGCTGGTTATCAATGGGCACTGGGTCTTACCAGCAGGTAAAAGTTCTGCTTTTTGCTGCCCCAAACTGCTTCCCTGCCTGAAAGAGGTCAGAGCCCTGCAGCAACACAAAACACCTCTGACAGGGCTGGTCAATAGTGCTGGCTTGCTGTATTCCGGTGACGGTTCTCTGTACTCACGCGGTAGGGTGACCAAGTGAGTCTGTTCAAAATCTGACCCTGCTGCTCAAGAGCTGTGTGGCCGCTCTGAGCCTCCGTCTCCTCAGCTGTAAATGGAGATGACTCTCAACCACTCCCGTAACAAATGACAGAGTGCACGTAGAGCCCTTAGCACCGTGCCTGGAGCCTCGAGAGGGTCCAATAAATGCCACCAATTACTAGTATCATACTATTTTTATTATTACTACCTATGCAATGCTGTAAATAGCACAGGCCTTACAGACCTCAGTCTCTTGAAATGTGCTCTGTGCTAGTATTCACATTGGTTTCAATAGAAACGGGCAACAGAGATTGAAATTCAGAAATAAATCTTTTTTAAAATCTCACATTGGGCTAAAAATTTAACACCCTCTCACAAGCCTATTTTCTAGTCAAAACACACATGCATACACACACACACACATGCACGCTTTCCTTTTCATATGGAATGAAATGGATTGCTTGGCCTGGCATTGAGTTTCCTTTGCTGTTTCCTTTATTCCTGATTGTACTTGGGTGGATGGGTTAGAGAACAAGATCAAAACCACCCAAGGGAAGGACAGATCATCTCTGGCCCTTCAGTAGTACAGGGACACTCACATGACACACATGACATGAGTCAGGGATGACAACACAGGCCAGAGCTCTTTGTGCATAGTCATGAAACTGGCCCCTTTTAGATAGGAGTTTATGATGGTGGGATATCATTCGAAAAACTTAATGGCACATGAAGGGCAGGTTCTAGTAATGCTTAATGTTGAAAGTGTGCTGCTGTGGGTAGCAGATTGCTTATCCCCTCACTAGAAAAAAAGCTTCTAGGTCACTCATTAATGGGGCTCAGAATCCAGAAGATGCACTGCCAGCACTGACAGAAGATGATGTGACAGTTCTTCTTGTCACCCGAGGTCCAACTCCTTCATTCTGCTATTTTGATGCTTGACAAATGGTTACTGTTTAGAAGTTCTAAGTACAGCAATTAAGAGCTCTTCAGAATGAATATGTTAGACACCATTTTTAAGAATAAATTTTAAAAATCATGTCTAAAAAAAGCTCTGGTAGGATTGCTGTGACTAAACCTGACTTATAGCAACAATTGCATAAATATAATGGGATTGGAAGATGAGGCTGGAGGAGGAGGGGGAAAGGTCACTGCAGCTTCCAACCTTCCCTGATCCTCACTTTGGCTGCATATTAGCATCACCTGGAGATGGAGAGATTTTGACAAATACTATGTGCAGGGCCCACCTAAACCAATTAAATCTGAGACACACAGATTGGAAGCGGCACCATTTTTATTAAGCTCCCAAGAGATTCTAGTGGACAGCCAGGATTAAGAACTGTGATGCCAATTAAAAGAAATTGGGTCTAGGCATTCAAAACTGAGATCTATCATAAGCATTTGGTTCCACTGTGACATTTTGGCTGGGCCATGTGTGGTCACTGTTTGACTAGGAACCCAATTTTAACATTAATTGTGGTGGGCTATGAATTTCAAAACAAGATAGAAGTGTCAGACAATGATTAAGTGACTATTCTAAGTCAACTATAATATATCACTTCCATGATTTTCTAGAACTATACTAATAGACTAAGAAATATACTAAAGATTGCTAAGACTCAACTTAAAATATTCATATTCCATTTTTTTTCACATATAGACTTTTAAGGCAATTCAATTCCCAACACCAATGGCAAGCTCTAAATATATATTTCTTAAGGCAATGGATTGATATACCCCAATAGATACTCTGAAAAAGAATCACAACTCATTTTTTTCTAGGATTTTCATTAGCCATCCTTCTGATTTTCAAAGTGACATCAAATTATGGCTGGTGATGGCATTATCCTAGAATTGACCACAATGTAAATCATAGCTTGAGGGGTTCCATCCAAAGCTGGTCTTAAGAGTCACCGAGGTACCACCAAACATACCTCTTTATGTTCAAGCAGCAACTTCCTGGTCTACAATCTTCCTAAAATGACCACTTCATCAAACATGGTTTTACTTAAAGGCTGATACTATTGGTGCTTGAAGCAAAGTTTGCAAAACTCCTGCCCCTGAACAGAACTCTTAAGGCTATGAACTACAGGAATGAAATGATGGAATTATGGAATTATGGAATTTCACTGACCTTGGAATGGGACAGTCTCTCAGTTTTCTGATAGACACACACAAATATATCACCATGTATATTATATATGGGAGAACATAAAAGTTTTGATCTTTGTGAACAGTACCAGGGACATCTGGCAATGTCTCGAGACGATTTTGTTTTTGTTTTTGCTTTCATGACTAGGAGTAGGGATGCTATTAACATTCAGTAAATAGAAGCCAGAGATACTGCTCAAAACCTACACCACCCAGGACTGTCCCACACAACTATCCAGCCAAGATCAAGTTGAAAAACCCCGCTATGGAAGGAATAAAATAAAGGAAGCCACAATTCCTGGCCTCCAGGAAAGAACAATCTAGGAAAGAAAATTAATGCTACTACGCTCATCATGATTAGCAGTGGCCATTTGCCAGGTACGTACTATGTGACATTGTGCTTATTCTTCCCAGATTACTTCACTGGATCTCCCACAATCCTATGAGGTGGGTATTATTATCCCCATGGCATTAGGGATAAGGAAAAGCTAACCCTACAAACTCCACCTGCTCCTATCACATCAAGATGATTTGTGGGTGGGTGTTGGAAGCAGAGCTGGGGGTTCAAAGTACAATCACCAGTTGTGAGTTCAGATCTCAACTCTGCTACTTCAAGACTAGGAGGCCTTGGACAAAGCCATGAAAAGTGATGCTGTGGATGGTCAGAGGGTCGAGGTTATAAGGAAAGGGAGAGTGGGTTGTGTAAGAGAAGGCGACTGGCTGCATTCAACACTAAATCTGAGTCTAGAACAGCCTGGGGAACCAAGAACATCCACAAGCTATGTTAGTCCACTGCCACCCCCAGAGCAGTTCAACCCCCACACAAAAACAACTCTCTCTCCATCACTTGGTGGCTCCTGGGGGGCAATTAAATGGGAAGCAGGATGATGTTAGAAGCCCAGGTTGGTTCACGCTCTGGGCTCGAAGAGATGCAGTACAATGAGAATGCTAATAAAAGAACATGCAGCCTGCCCACACATTGCTTGCCTGCTCCTCCTGGCCACATTTCGGATACACAGCCAGTTATCCCCATGGAGAGAAGCGGCACTTCTGAGCAGCGGGTGCATGCAGCCACCCACCCACACACACACAGCAGTGCTGTCTCTTCCAGCACGAAGACAAGTTTGGGTTTTCCTTTTTTTTCCCCAGCTTCTATTTTCAAGAAAAATTTACTCTGAAATCAACATCTCTTCCTGCTACACACATCTGCTTTATAATTATTAAGAGAGGCGATGGTATAAGACACAAAGGGAATAAGGGGTGGTTGGTACCACTGCAGCAGAGAGAACACATTTGCTGAAAAAGTATTGGGCAAACCTAAAAATTGCTTTACATGAAACCTCAACATTTGCAGGGGAAAAAAGAAGACAAAATGCAGCTTTCCCAATGGTGTGCCTATAAATAATCTACATAACTCAAGAAAATCCCTGAATAAAACTACTAACAGAATACTTCATATCAAAAGAGAATCCAATGTGTACTTCCATCCTACCAGCAAGTGTACATGTTTGAGTACTCACTAATGTACACCATAATGATGAAGATCACGTGCAAGCAGCAAACCACCCATCTCCTCCCTTAGGAAGAGGGCCCAATGCCTGTAAAACATGCCACCAAATCACAGATCACAAGTTAGACATTCCTGAGATAGCTGAGAATGGATGCTCGATGCTAAAATGTGAGCAATCAAAATTAGCTCAGCTGAGGGCCTCACCTTAATTGTGGCAGATGACACTATGCAACTACAAGCTGTAACATGGTGCAAAAGCTAAAAAAAAAAAAAAAAAGCAGTATTCTGCTTCCAAAAATTATTGGTTTTTAAGACTGTACATTCTGAAATGTGTGAATTAACTTTATAAACCCATTTTAAAATACAGTGGTGTCCATTGTGAGCACTTGGAAATATCGAAAACACTACTCTCCTAAAGAGTTTCAGACTCCAGAGGTAAAGAAAATGTTAGAGAAAGAAAAATATTGAAACAACCTATCTAGGTATGACTATAATATGACGCACTGTACTATAAGCTATTGAATATTAAGGGAGCACGGACAGACAATGAGTAAGTAATGGGGGGAGGGACATAATTTGATTAAAGCATGATATATACAGGCCTGAAGTGCTAAGGTGAAACCCCTTGAAGTATCAATATACACTTTTAAAAAAATGAAGGGCAGGAGTGAAAAATAGCTCTTTTCCAGGGGTGGGTGCAGGGGGAGGGGGTGGGCACAAAGAAAGCGGGAATGAGGGTGAACATGGGAGATGTGTTTTGTATCCATATATGAAAACTGAAGAAAGAAACCTTTGGAAATTTTTCTAAGAAGGGGGTAGAAGGGAAGAGGGAGAATGATGGAGAGGGTTAATCTAACAAAGACATATTGTAAGTACATATGTAAATATCACAATGTATCACCTGCATAACTATTATATGCTAATACAATTTTTTTTCAAAGTTTCAGACTCCATCTAGCTTTGGGGTAACACACACACACACACACACACACACACACACAGACAGACACACACTGACACACACTAGCAGCTGTGGGTTCATGATGAATTAGAATTTGCTTTAGAATGATTAATACGTCGTTCAAAAATCATTTATCAAGAATCACTCTAGTAATAAAATTACAGCTACTCGTGAGATTATGAATACAATTCCCAATTCTAAACTAGTGCCTACCTTTGTGGGTTAATTTTGTTAGTTTTTTTTTATTTCTATCATTTGTCTGGATAAGTACAGCAGCCTAACTTAGCTCCCTGGACCCAACTCTTGTCCCTCTATTACCCACCTTCCAACAATGGTCAGCGGAGCCTTTGTAAAATGAGAATAAGAAAATCCACATCCCACTCAAAATCCTACAAAGGCTTCCTACTCAGTACAATCAGAGCCAAGTACAGGCTCCGACTTCAATGGGGACTATGTTCCCTGGGGATCCTGAAACTCCAGCCACCTGATGGGCTTTCTGTTCACTGGGCATACACAGGATAGCACTGGCTTCAAGGTCTTTACCCTTTTTCCCTCTGCCTGGAATACTTTTCCCATTTGTCTTTGATAACAGCTCCTCCTTGTCATTTTGGTAGAACACATTCTAGGTAGGCAGAGATGTTTGTCTCTGTGTTCACTGCCACATCCCCAGTGCCTAGAAAGTGCGTGGCACATATCAGGCTCTCAAATATTTATTGAGTGAATAAATAAACAAATGAATAAATAAATGTACATCTGCTCCACTAGGATGTATCTCCAGATGACAAGGATTTTTGTCTGCCTTGGATTCACTGCTATACCCCAAGTTCTTGTACAGTGCCTAGCACCTCAGAGGCACTCAGCTGTGTCACCTTGGGAAGTAACCCAATCTTCCTAAATAAAAGACTAGTGCTCAACTCAGGTAGGCATTCCTGGGCACCTAAGTGGCCACCCCCTCCAGGTCCCCAGGCCAGTTCCACTATCTTCAGAGCCCTGGCCATCAGCTAAACCTGACTTACATGTGTACTGATTTGTCCCTTTTCCCCCATAGAAAGTTACCTTCTAAAGGGCAGGGACTCATCTGTCCTGCTCACAAATGTACCGCAAGGCTTAGAACAATGGGTTTGTTGAATGAGTGAATGAATGAACGGATGAATGAATGGTGTGCCTGCACTCTGTGCCCTAGACAGTTGCAGGGTATGGGACAAAAGAACACAAAATGAGTTGTGTTGCATCAATGGTGGCACAAAAAGCTTTCAGTACCCCATACTGGAGATGACCCACATTGGTTCTGGGTCAGCAACATCACAATGACACACTCTTCCATCTAGCAGAAACTCAAGTATCCAGCAATGGGTGGGAGCATGTGACATCTATGCGGGGCACAGTGCACAGTCACCACTGGACCTGGATCCTGCTAGAAGCCTCGAAAGCATTTTGTGGAAAATTCAAGCTTAACCACCGCTTTACAGACTCCATTCAGAGTAAAAAAATTGGATGGAGATATTAGGACATCTGTCAGGCACCCCATGTGGAGCCAGATTCTCTCAATGGGCAGAAACCAGCAAGATGTCTTTATAAAGTGGAAGCAGGCAGGAAAGAAGAGCTGAAAGCACCCCAGCCTCATCCCCATACCTAAACAACAATAACCAACATGAAGGGAACACCTGCTCTGCTCCCAGTGCTAACACTAAGCACACCACACATCTCTGCAGGAAACCTATCAGATAGGCACTATTATACCCTCCATTAGAGATGAGGGACTTGAGGCTGAAAGAAGTTAAAATTCCTCATTCACACAACTGGCAAGGAATAGATTCCAGATGTGAATCCCTGCATATGATTCCATATGATTCCAAAGCTTGGATTTTTTTATCCCCCAAAATTAAGAATGGTTTTATCAACCTTAAAGCTAGCAGTTGGTAACACTTGCCATCCTCTGCCATGTGCAATCTGTGTGAACTTTAGAGGTAACCTAAATTTCATGATCACTAGCTTTCTTATTTATAAAATGATGAGTGTGGCTGGGGCTAAATAAGAATGTTTGCTAAGCATTTAGAAGCATTCCTGGTACAGAGTGAACACTCCAGAAAACTTCTCTTTCACCTTGATTATCAGACAAGTGAACAGGTCCTACATGATCTAATAAAATCGGTACTGTGAGAGGCAAGGTGGGGGTACAGTGGTCTCAAGGCAACCAGGTACGGCTCCAAGTCCTAGAACTGTCACTATGTGAAAGACCCAGGAAAATAATTTCCCTGAGTTTCAGCGTCTCATCTGTAAAGTGGAGATAACAACAGCTATCTCACAGGGCTAGGGCGAGACTATGAGGATTTGATGAGATAATGCATGAGAAAAAAGTTCTGGGCACACAGAAAGTGCTCAATAGATGAGAGCTTCCATTACAAGTTGTACAAACTGGCACAGAAGGTGCTGGCATAATCCCTGGTCACTTTAGTCTAATTCAATTCAACCAATGTTAGACCTGCTAGGGACAAAGCCCTGTTTGCGGCAAAAGAAAAAAAGACATGAGCCAGGGGACAAGAAGGAGGTCTGACTGAAAAGGCAGGCTAGGGTCCTGGCATACCAGGCTTGAATGTCAAGTTTAGGAGAGGCCATTAATTCTGTGCACACTGGGATGCTGCTGAAGGTCTCAGCAGGCGAATTACATCATTCAATCTATGCTTTGGAAGAATTCCACCCTCTGTGGAGAATGGATTACAGCCAGGAAAACCAGAGGCAGAGAACTCTTACAAGGCTACTGCAATAGTCCAAGCAAAAGTCCATTAAGGGTGACAGTGAGGACAGAACAACGGGCACAGAGGCAAGTATCATCAGAGGACACACTGATGGAGTGTCCAACTTGGAGATCTTGCCAAATAATGGGATGGCAGGGGAGGCAAAGAAAGAACAAGTTTAAAATAAAATGACTCCTTTTTGTTGCCTAGAAGCATAGGGAAAGTAGTAGTATCCTAAATAAAATGACAAAGAAGGCCAGGAGGAAGTGCTAGGTAAAGTCAGGGACCTGAATGAGATCACACAGAACAGACTAAGGATGGTACATACATTTCAAGGGTCTGAAACAAAGAAGGCAGCCTCAGAAGAGGGAGACTGGCAGACAGAGAGGTGGGAGCAAATCAAGTACCCACGATGCAGAAGAGAACAAAATAAAAAGCTATGCAGAAGAAATGTGGTAATGGCTGGTATCACATGGCAAGGGTGAAATCCCTAGATTTCCTGGTTGAATGTAATCAGCAGCTTCTGAGACAGTCAATTCATGAGCATGGTAGGCATGAGAAAAGAGGCATTAAGTGTACACTATTCTTTCGTGAAGTTTGTCAGCAAGAGAGGTCAGGAGATGAAAGGCAAGTAAGCCAGAGAACTGAGGGGAGTTTGTTTAGGCAAAGCAGGAGTTGCCAACCTGGCACAGAGCTTGGGAACATGTAGCACCATTTAGTCAATGACTGTCTGCTTAAAGGATCTGAGACAACCATGCAAATTAGCATGTGTAGGCCAGCAAAACACACACTTGACAGATCTTTTGGAGCCCAATCTTTAGGATTGATATAGGATGGTTTGGATTCGATTTCCTAAAGGTATCTTCAAGACAAGTGAGAAGGCGGTAGAATGGTCCTGCCAGGGCTGCAAGGCAGGCACGCACAGCCTAAATAGAGAACAGATAAGAACAAGATGTGCTTAACTGGGAGAGAGAAGAAACTGAATGAGCCAGAGGAGAGGAGAAAACCCAACACAACACTCAGAATCAAGTGTTAAACATATGATCCTAATAATGGTAGAAGAGAAACAACACAGCACTTGAGGATGGTAACTAGGGGCAGAAGCTAGTTACAGTTTTTTAACTTATTTGGGAAATATAGTGGATGCATGTCTTCAAGAAGGAGAGAAGAGGCTGTCATTGTTGTTGACTATTTAAAACCTCAAATCACAGATTGGACTCTGCAACAAGGATCTGGGTAGTAAGCACAATGTCAAAGAGCCACTGGCTGGATGTGGAAGGAAAACAATTCCAAGTATTTCAACAAAAGGAAGTAGGACTGATGGTCAAATTCAGACCATCTCCCGCTAGAATAAGCTACTGCAAGCTAGATGGGAGGCAACTGGAAGCACAAAACAAAAATTTGAGGAGCCAAGCGTTAAAGAGTCATCAAGAAATTGAGATTTTTGCCTGTCTCACCAGAAGCACAAAGTCCTGAGTTCAAACCTCAGTACTGCCAAAAAAAAAAAAGTGAGAGAGAGAAAAGAAAAACTTTAAAATTTGCCATCATAAAAATGATCTGGCCAGGCACCATGGTTCACGCTTGCAATCCCAGAACTTAGAAGGCTGAGGCAGGAAGTTAGGGAGTTTGAGGCCAGCCTGGGCTACATAATAAGATCCTTTCTCAAAAAAAAAAAAAAATTTTTTTTTCATCAGCTCACCAAATGCTTATTATACAGCTTGTGGATGATCAGCCTGAAGATATGGTGGAAAATAAGATCAATGTGGTTTCTGTCCTCACTGAGCTTATAGTCTAAGCAAGTAAGAACTCTCAAGGAAAGATGATGTATGTGTTTCTGTACACACACACACACACACACACACACACACAGAGTTAGAGTCAGAGAATGAGAACAGGAAGAAATCAACGAAATACAAGTTGTACAATCCAGCTACTCAATAAACCCACAGAGATTAAAAACAAAACCTAGCATTTAGACTGCCTGTCACCTTTCATTCCTGACTGTCTCAACCTTATGGCTGTTCATTTCCCACAATGACCTGCACTTCTGACAAGATGTGAACCTGGGCACCTTACAAAAATTTCCTTATGTCTTGCACCTATGGCATTTATACTGCACAGCATAGCACAGTGGCTGAGACTCTGCAGCCACACTGCCTGGGCTCAAGTCCTGGCTGCATGACCTTGAGAAAATTGCTTAATCCCTCCATGCCTCAGTTTCTCACATGTAAAATGAGAATGACAATGGTATGTTCCTCTTGGGCTGCTGTGAGTTAATCTGTGAAAGTGCTTAGAACACAGCCTGGCAGAGAGTTGGTATCCTGTAAGGATGGGCTGATATTAGTATTCTGACCACCTGAAATTCTCTCCACCTTTCTCTCCACTGACCTACATATTTTGCTTTCTGTTAGCATGCTGATAGGCTCACTTCCAGCACACATATACCTTGAGGGCCTACCATGCCCAGTGTTCCAGAAAGATCAGCCCTCCCCTGGAGATCCCAGTCCACATGGGGAAATGGACAGAAACACCAACAAAAGTCATCACTGTCCTTTAGCAAGAACTGTGGGCTGACATTACTCATTAAGCATTTTCCTTAGACTTTTCCCTTACTCTTCTGACTTTCCTAAAGCACTTGGATGTCCAATGTGTACCGTGCAACTCTATAGCAAAGGAGTCTGCTCTGTGTTCTCTGAATAGTTTCCACAAATTTGCTTTAACATACTCAACTTGGTGGGAAGGTACCCATTCTGGGCCTGGACTTTGTAATTCTTTCCCCAATCTTCTCTTCCCCAAGCACCACCTTTAACCAACAGGTATTTGGTAACTGTATCTTAACCCTTGTGGTTGGTCAGGACATTTAAGCACTTCCAGGAGAAAATTCCCAAGGCCTGAAAACCTGGGTTTCAGGTATGGCATGACTTTGAACTACCTAATTATTGCATGTCCTTTCCATATCCTCTTGGCATGTAGACTCTCCATGAATATAGACTAGTGTACTAGTAATACAAAAATAGTAATAGTGAATATTTTTGAAGCTTTTTCATGTGCCAGGTATTAGAACAAGTACTTCATTTAATTCTCCCAAAAGCCCTACAGAAAAGATATCACTGTTTCCTCTCATTACATTTGAAGAAGCCAACATACAAAGAAGCCCAATAGAGCAAGGAAGAGACACCAAAAACCAGTTGTCTGAAAATCTGGGAAGGCAGTAGCAGCCACCATTCTACATTCATGAAAGAGGGGTAAATGGCTAGCTCCATCACTACATTTTCAGATCTACTCAAAAGGAAAGGAAAATGCAAGAGGCAAAAGAAAAACTGAGTCCTCCTCCTAAAACAGCCTATCTAGACCTCATGAGCCCACAAACCCAGTCTCATCAAGATCTTGTTCCTCCAACATTTCCAACTTCTCCAAAAGCAGAAAGCCAACATGTGTAGAACCAACACAAAACATAAATCTGACTGGTTTTTACCTTGTGGGCTTTATACTGAAGGTTCTCAGAAATACACTGTTTCAATAAGAGCTTAAGTGAGGCAGAGACTCAAAACAGGAAGAAGGACCTAAAGACATGTACCCCATGCTGACCAGGGAGAGAGGAGCACTAGGATCCATTGTATTTTAACCCTTTAACACTGATTTCTTTTAGTACCCTACTATTGTAATGTTCAAGCGAACAGAGGTTCAGAGGAACTCCAGGTATCCAGAGCTTGGGGATTTAGTTTGGGTTACTGTTGGTTAAAAAGGAAAAGAGGTGCCAGTCCAATCCACTCCAAAACTAGTTTCACCATAGTCCCATCCAAAGACACCCAAACTAGTTCTCACCGATATCCTCTGCTCTCACCAACTCAAGCAGCAAGGAACTCCTCCTACACCTCATCCATTGAAATGCTGAGATCAAGATTCTTGCTAATAATGATACACACAAAGACTGGCTTAAAAATAGTCTGGGGTCCCCAGCAAAAAGAAAAAGAAAGCAATCCTAAGACGTGAGGAGCAACCAGAACAGTAACAGTCAGACCAGAGTCTCCCGAAAATTCCTTGTTCATTCAGCTCCACCTCTGAATGTTTCATTCAATTCACTGCAACAACCTGGGGTCAGTTTCTCCTACACAGCGCAGCAGCATCTGCAGCTTCCTCAGTGGTGTGAAGAGTGAGTAACAGCCCAGGTAATCAACTCATGTAAACAAAAACCTGCGATGCAGGGAGGGGGAAACTCGGGAGGTTGCTGAGGGGCAACAATGGCATCCAGAAGATGCTTTCCCCTACAAATTAGTTCTATAACTCTATGTCGATAAAACTGCAGGAGCTGCTAAGTGATTTCATCACTCTATTGGCTTCCCAATTAATCATAATCTAACATGTCCAGGGTCACCTACATCCAACAGGTGGAGTGAATTTCTAAAAGGATGCTGCGGGTTTCAACCACAGAGTTGCCCTTGGCAGAGAAGCCAAGTCCAACAGCAACATCACATAAGGAGATACAAAATGAAAGACAGTCTTTCTGATTCTAGCCCCAAATTGTCATAGAAAAGACATAGAGTTCCCCAAAGAGAGGAATACTCCAATTCCATCTTCCAGATAACAAATACAAGGCTTTGTTTGTATGGACTTTTTTTATGAGAATCTTAGCAAACATTCTGTTAGGATATGAACAGACGCTCCCTTGATGCTTTAGAGAGATATTTTCACCTACCAAAGTTAAAATAGCAAATCTTCAAATACATTAAGTATAAATTTGCTCATAACAATATGAGCAAATTATATCAACAAATATTTATCCAGTGCCTAGGACTTAACACTGAGATGTCCCTATCAGAAAACTCCCTTAACTCAGCTTTCTGTGAGAAAGCAGAAAGATGCAATTATGGTCTTCCAGAAAAAATAAGCAATTAATCACACACTGCTTCAGATTAATTGCAATGCCTCAGATCCTCCAAATCATTCTCCCTTTGCCCCTGAAATCTGACTCCCCTGCTTAATCAGTGATTAACACCCTAAGTGAGCTGCATTCTGACCCAGCCAGCCCATGACTAACCAGAACTACACAACTCCCCACACATCTCCTTCTAGTCTGATTTGTGACCTTCAGTGTGCTGAGAGTGTCAAGGTTACACTGCCCACAAACCATGCATCCTTTACTGTCTGGCCTCTAATCCTGCCTTGCTCAATGCCTATGCAAAACCTCCAGTCTTGCGGGGCCATTGCAAATCCATCTGAGAGCACATTCAACAGCTAGTTAGATTGTTACCTCTCCCACCATCATCCAGATTGCTTTGGGTCATGGAGCAAATCAGCCAGAAAGGCACATCCAGCACTATCAGAAACTACCTGAATTTTAAACCCAGACCTCAGGCAAGCAAATGAAGAAAGACCATCTCAGGATCTTTCAACACAAAACCTTTCTCAAATTCAACCACAGCCCACAACCCTATCTCATATCAAATGCCCAATTCCTCATAATAATCTGAGATCCTTTCAGGATGCTTACTGTTAAAATAGCACCCATAGGGAAACACCACCCAGGAACCAATACGACGTCCCTTCAGATTGATCCATATTTGAGCTACAAATACACAAGTAGGTAATGAATTCTGCCAAGGAAAAAATCAAATTCTGCTCATCTCCTAAGTGGGTAGCAACTAATTATTCAACGTTGCCCCCGAGAGCTTCAGAGAGAGGGAACCAGGGTGTCTGGGGAACAACACAGCTGGTCCAAGACCTTCCTGGGGAACTTACTCCCTAAAAACAGAATGTCATCAAGCTCCCACATCCAGAGGCTACTAAATTTTACAGAAATGCTAGGAGGCTGGAAGGCAGGACTCTTCATCCCAAGCACAGTACTCTAATGTATTTTTCAGTGGCTTTTATAAGAATGGAGGAAGACCTGCTAGGTCAAGAGATTTATACTTGTACTTCCATTTTCTGATCTTCTGGTTTGTTTGGTTTTTTTTTTTCCTCTGTGAAGCCCAGTTTCTGTGAATCAGTGACTCGGCTGCATCATACTCTCTCTTGGTAGCTCACTGTAACGGGGCTTTCTCTGGGCACCCATGCTCTCTCAGCTCAGAGCGGCTCAGCTGCCAGATCCCCGATCTTGCAGTATACTTGGAGAGGAGCCGAGCATCATCTCTCTGTTAGAGCTCTGGTTCAGCCACTTGCAGCTCAGTTAAACCCATCAGGAAACCTTTAGCTTATGAGACAAGGTGTTTAGAATTCTCCCAATACAGCCAACATAGCAAGCAGCCACCCACTTGAGACAGATACACAGAAGGATAAATAGACAGCAGCTCAGTTTAACTCCTGCTCAGTTCCCCTTTGACCAAGAATATGCACTGCTAGAAATCGCCCAATCTCTTCTCGCTCTAAGGAAGACCAAAGACAGGAAAACTAACCCAAAGTACCCAAATGACAATTAGGATGCCACAGACAGGAACAGGTACCTCACATGATGCAAAACAAGAATTATTAAGATTTTAGCCCCCCCAGGCTCCTGACAGGTAGACTGCTTTCCCAATGCAGGCAGATCAGCGACTTCCCTCCACCGCACTCCCCCACCCTCCCACCACCACCACCACCACCACTGGCTCTGTATGCCGTGTATCAATGCAGGTCCCTCAGAAAGTCAAATTTTCACTTACTCAGATCTACCAAGAATCCCCAGTGCCTTGCTGTACGAAAACCCCACAAACGGCAGCTCTTCACCAGAGAAACCTGAGGGGTTCAGCTGGCGTGGAGAGGACGAAACCCACGAATTCTTCTCTGGTTCATCAAAATTGGAGGTGTCATCGTCAGACTTGAGGGTGGGAACGAAGGGGGGTGGAGCTGGTTAAAGAAAAACAAGAAGGGGGGAGAGAGAAAAATTCAGATGGATTCCACACTGTTGCGGAGAAAAGCGTCTTACTCCTCTGGCGTTGGCGACAGCACTGCAGCTCCTGCTCTCAATCTAGCTCCTCGCACAGGCAGACCCAGCCTCAGCTCATACAGCAACAAGAGATTAACCCCTTCCCTACCAACATGGCCACCAACCCGCAGACAGCCTGCCTTTCCAGCAGGGGAAAGTGAAGGATAAACTCAAACAGGTCACTTGGTCCAAGAAAAGCACTTGGTTAACTCAATGGAGTCAGCCGTTACTTCCTGATAGTTCCAGAAGGCTTCTACACAGAGCATCAGTGGGCTAATACCAGGGTGCCAGATGACCTAAACCTATTTAGTCCCTTTTCCAGACAGATCTAAATTATTTACTGGTCAGTACTGAGCATCAAAGTATGATGGAACGTCTACATTTCAAGGATTAACAGAATGGAAGAAAG
This sequence comes from Castor canadensis, assembly GCF_047511655.1. Taxonomy (NCBI): domain Eukaryota; kingdom Metazoa; phylum Chordata; class Mammalia; order Rodentia; family Castoridae; genus Castor; species Castor canadensis. The sequence continues at coordinate 32,630,206 of NC_133403.1, read as the reverse complement.
GAAGAGGAGAGGGGATTGGGTTGGTTCTGGAACTCATGTTAGGATACCACTGCAGTCTAGTTCATTCATATCTGGATGCGTCTACTCAGAGATCTTATTAACCACTTTTTTTTTTAGTTCATAATCCCTCCTCCCCAGAGCAAATCATGCCCATGGAACCTCCGCAGTTTAATCAGCATAACGAAACACCAGCCAAATAAAGTTCCTCCTGGTGATTTACAGCACCCCATGGGCAGATGGTGGGTCGCACGTATGGATGGCTGAACCGACGTCTGTGGCAGGGCTCCTACCTCCTTATGGCATGACTCCCAGCTAGGGACGCTTCACATCCTCTCTGTTTCCTGCCCACCTACTAAGCTCTCTCGGTCAGGGAGGTGGACACTCGCCCATCAGTCACCAGGATGCTGCCCATCATCGGGGGCTCCTGGGGGTGTCTCCGGCCAGAAGCGTTACCATGGCTGCAGGCTGGGGCGTCCGTGGTGGGCTGGCATCCCCTGCACTGCAGGCTGCATGCTCCCCACTCGGTGGTGGTGGTGGTGGTGCTGCTGCTGCTGCTGCTGCTGCGTGCTCTGCCTGTAACCCCACCTGGCCTCCTGCGTGGCAGGGGCCAATGCCAATCTGAGTGACAGAGCAGCATGAGTCACTGCCGCCAGGGCTCGCTAGAGCTCCCCCTAGGACAGCTCTCACAGCCCTTCAAGGCCTTCTTTAACTCCTTGTTTTCTGGACAAAGCTGTGTGCTGAATATGAGCAGCAGTGTTTTCTGCTTTGAGACGCAAAAGAATCTGGCTGTTTGCAAAGCTCCCCCAACAACAATCACCCCGAAGCAGTGCTGAGAAACACAGAGAGATGAAGGGGCGTGGAGGAGAGAAATGAAGCCAGAGGTTTGGTTGCTTCTGGGAAGTGCAAGAGAATACTCTCAGAGCTGCAGGTACACCAAGATGAGATGGGAAACGGAGGAAGATCGAAGATGTAAAATGTGCACCGCCAGAAAATTTTTTGACACCGCTAAGCTCTCTCAAGAGAACTCAAATCTTCCCTGTTAGTGTCAGAATCTACCTGCTTAATACTTCAAAAATTAGCTGATGGAAAGAAAATTTAGATTGAATGTTTCAGCCCACATCCTGGTGTACTTCAATCAACACAGGCTCAAAGCCAATCTGATTTCAATTACCCAGTACGTTTTCTTAAGAAAAAAAAATTAATGGAAATTACAATTTAAAAAGATCCAAAAGAGTTTTCCCAACCCAAAAATAAGGAAACTCAAATAAAGACAAGAAATTTATGGAGAGAGATTTGCAGAGGATACTAATATGGAAGCACAGTGGTTAATGGCTCATGGGTTGGAATCTGACTTCAAATCCCAGCTCCACCACTCACCAGCTGTGTGGCCCTGGGAAAGTCATTTAACCTCTCTGAGCCTCGACTGCAGCATGGGAATAACTACCTCAAAAGGTTGTTGGGAGATTTAATAAAATAATCTATATAAAAGTGCTTAGCACAGCTCTTAGCAAATAGTAAACCCCTAAAAATTACCTGCTGCTATTATTATTACTGGTGGTCACATAGCCATGTTTATAGCCATTATTAGAGGAGAGTGAGATACAGCAGAATCTGAATATTCTTTATGCACGAGGCACAGGCATAGCGAGGGAAGGTTTATGCTAATCCTATCGTATCATTTAATTCCTAGCAGAAGCTTAATTCCCTCTCCACTATATACTAATTTATCTTTAGGAGACTAAAATAGAACTCCATTTCTAAGTGAGGACTATGATTAATAGAAGGGTAGGAGCCACCCTCAGTGAGATAATTATGATTTTGAATCTCTGTACTATAAAATAAGATTCATCTATAGAACTTTCAACATTCTCCAAGCCAGCTGAATATGGGCAAGATTAGAAAGATGGCCAGATAATTTTAGTTAAGAGGAAGTAGAAGTCAGTGTGAAATACACCAGTTGGTAATAGGTGAGGTAGGGAGTCAGGCACTGATTAAAAGCTAGGGATGTAAAACTCTAGTCAGATAGTTAAGTACAACAGGTAACTCTGAAAAGTAAGGCTTTTAGGGCCATGTGTATGCAGCGGGGAAAGCTACAGCCTCCAGCCAAAGAGAAGTGGAGTGACTGGAAAGAATCTAGTCTCCAGAAAGTGAAGAGGATGGCTTGCTTTGTCCAGGGCAATAAAAAACTGCAGCCCCCAGGTAAGGTGCCTACATTTATGGTGTGGGAAGCACAATTCAGGAAATTTACGTGAATATACTCCAGGACCACTGAGTCCTTAGAACACTGGCAAACACACTGGAGAATGACTTGTTGGAATACTACAACACAAGGCATACAGTAGGTCAGCCAGTCAGAGTCTCAGTCAGTCTCTCTTTCTTTCTCTCTCTCTCTCTCTCTCACTCTCCCTCTCTCTCCTTCCCTCTTTCCCTACCCTAATCCCTACTAGAAATGAGTTCACAATATAAAAATAAAAACTACACACCTATCAAGGAAAAATAAGCCACCCAAAGATACAACCAAGAAGGAATGCTATACAAGAAATGTAAGAATTAGCCCTCCAAAAACTGTATATAAAAGAACAATCTAAGCCAGGTGTCATTGATGTCTCTGCCTGTAGTCCCAGCTGGGGAGCTACCCTCAGTGAGGGTGATCGTGAGCCCAAGATCAGTCTGGGCAACAAAGCAAAATCCTATCTCAAAAAAAAAAGAAAAACTAAAATGGACCATAAAATAAATTCTAACTTATTACCAAATAAACAAGTAGGAATTCCACTTTGAAAAAGAACCAAGCACATTTGAAAGGACCCAAATACAACTTCCAAAAACAACAAGTATTATTATTGAGCTTAAAGTTTTAAAACTCACTGGATATGTTAAGTAGCAAGTCAGAACTAGCTGAAGAGAAACTTAGTGAACTAGCAGTTAGATCAGAGGAGATCGCATAGAACCATGATACTCAGAGTGTGGTCTGTAGACTAGCAGTGTCCAGGAGCTGGCTAGAAATGCAGGCCCCACCTGTACCCACTGAATCAGAATCTGCATTCTAACAAGTTCCCCAGGTGATTCATGGGCACAGGAAAACTCAACAAGCACTAGTGTAAAATGCAACACACACTGAAAAAATTTGGAAAATGTGAGTGCTTGGAAGACAGAGACAGAATGAGAAGGCTCAAAACACTTCTTTCTTGTTTTCGATGTTTTATGACAAGGTCTCACTATGTATGTCAAGCTGGCCTTGAACTCACTATGTAGCCCAGGTTGGCCTCAAACTCCCAATCCTCCTGCCTCACCCTCCTAAATGCGGGTGTGTCCATCACACTCAGCTCTACATACTTTTCATAGGGGTACAAAAAAGGGACTTAAAATCTTTAAAATGATTATATGAAACCTGGTCAAGTCTAAAACCTACCAAGTAGGAGACCACATCTGTTTTTGGGTGCTAATTCTTCTATATCTTATATCTTATAGAAGATGCTTCTTTTTTGATCCTCACAAAATGTGTGTACATATATATGCACAAATATATATTTGGCCTATAAAATGGTATTGGGCTGGGGATGGTGGAATGCTTGCCTTGCATGTCTAAGGTCCTGGCTTCAATCCCCAGGACAGAGGGGAGAGCTGGGACAGACAGAGGGAGAGCAGGAGGAAGGGAAAGGGAGGAAAGGGGAGAGGAGGGAGGGAGGGAGAAAAGGGAGGAAGAAGGAAGAAAAGAAAGAAGGAAGGAAGGAAGGAAAGAGGGAGGGAGGGAGGGAAGGAAGGAAGGAGGAAAGGAAGGAAGGATGGACAGCAAGTGAAATCATACTGGTCTTGAGTCTATGCTGATGGAAGAACACATGGCACCCAGTATATAGTGTAATGCCTGGTACATAGTAGGTACACACTAAGTACTTAATGACCAAAGATATAATTGAATGACTTGAACACGGGTCTCACAAAGAGCGCATCTAGCATAATACAGGCTACAAAAAGGCACTTGATGTTTGAATTAAATGAAGAAGCTTTAAAAGTCAAGATTGTTCTGTCTGAAAAATATGTTAATGAGTACCTATATTAATATTTTCCGATATAATATTATGAAATCATCAGCTTTCTTCACTGTCACATACCCACCATATTCACTAAGGACAGTAAGAAGTCACACATTAAGCTCTTTTGTTCCTTGGTAAAAGCCACTAAGAAAAACTGAAAACAAAATCCTATGTATTTTTAAAATAAATCAACTTGTTTGGGCTGACATCAGGGCACATTCTCCTTAGTGGCAGAGGCTATACAAGTAACCTTTCCCCCCTTTTTGTAAAGATAGATGGCAGAACAAGGCTTTCAGAAACAAAGAGCTATTTCAAAACTATAGTTAATTTCTCTTCTATAAATTCTCTCTCCCTTTTTTTAAATCCTGACACTTATTTGGGGGAAAAATTTATTGTCTTCAAAAATATGTTTTTAAAAACAATGAAAGAAGAACTAAATGGATTTGCCCTCTTGGCTCTGCCTCTAACATGCTCCATTGAGCTCTGGTTACCCCATTTCCCCCTTCAGTTTTTCACCATACAAGGTAAACATTAATATTGAAAACACAGAAGATTTTCTAATTTTGGTCTGCTTATTGCCTTATTTCTGCACTGGAACACAAATTGCATGATGGCAATTTGCTGTGTTCACTACTATACATAAACCTACAACAAAGAACAACACTGGGCTGTCCTTGCTCCATGTTTAAGGAAATGAAGGAATAACAAGAACCTTAAATGTGAGATAGTTTCTTAGACCTAATGTGCTACTTCTTGCAATACACCACTTTAGGAAACCTTAGTGTTGCTGGACCTCAAAGTACCCAATTATTTTTGAAGAACTGACATAGTTAAAAGAAAAAAGTCAGGCAAGACAGTACATGCCTATAATCCCAGCCCTCCAAAGGCTAAGGCAACCTGGGCTACAAAATAAGACCCTATCTTAAAAAGACGAAGAAATAGGAGAGGAGAGAAAAGAAAGGAAAAGAAAATGGAGCCTAGCAAACTTTCCAAACTTTTGTAGGGTTATAATAGAAATACATTTTATTTTGAATCTAAAGCTCAAATATTATAGTTTTTATTTCAAATGAGATAGAAAACTTACATAAATTTAAGATATTCTTGGGTTTTTTGACATTTTTTATTTTATTTTATTTTTTAGTAGTACGAGATTTCACTGTGATCACTCCATCCACGAGCAGTGTCCCTTGAACAAGTTCATCCCCTCCATTATGTTTCCTTCCCATTACCCCCACCTTTTTCAAACAGTGCTTGGTGGGTTCGTTATGCTGTCTTCCTCCATCCTCTTCACTCCTCAGTAGCCTTTGCTTTCTCTCTCCCTCCTCCCACTGGTCTCCTCCCTACAAGACCCCATTTATATTCATGTCCCATTACTACTATGATCACTATAGATCTAGTTCCACAAATGAGCAAGAACATGCAATATCTGGCTTTTTGAGCTTGGCTTATCTCACTTAGAATGATAATCTCTAGTTTCATCCATTTTTCTGCAAATGACATAATTTCATTTTTCTTTATGGCTGAGTAATACTCCATGTTGTACATGTATACGCCATAATAGACATATATGGATTTGTATGTTATATTTTCTTTATCCATTCTTCAGTTGTTGGGCACCTTGGCTGATTTCACAGCTTAGCTATTGTAAACAGCTGCAATAAACATGGGTGTGCAGGTGCCTCTTCTACAGTGCTTTACACTCCTCTGGATATATGCCCAAGAGTGGTATGGCACGGTCATAAGGTCAGTCTACTTCTTAGTTTTTTGAGGAGCCCTCCATTCTGATTTCCACAGTGGCTGTACTAGTTCACATTCCCACCAGCAATGTATGAGGGCTCCTGCTGCCCTGCATCCTCACCAGCATTTGGTGGTATCTGTTTTCTTGATGATGGCCAATCTGACTGGGGTGAGGCAGAATCTCAGTGTCGTTTTCATCTGCATTTCCTTTATGGCTCAGGAGGAAGAACACTTCTTCATGTGTGTATTAGCCATTCATATTTCTTCTTCTGAGAACTAGCCATTCAATACACTTGCCCACTTATTAATTGGATTATTTGTTCTTTTTGCTGTTTTTTGAGCTCTTTATGTACTCTGGATATTAATTTTCTCCCATTCTGTGGGCTGTTTGATGCTAGTAACTGTTTTTTTTTTGATGTGCAGAAACTTCTTAATTTTATGCAGTCCCATTTGTCAATTCTTGCTCTTATTTCCTGGCAACTGGAGTCCTACTCAGAAAATAATTACCTCTACCTTTATCTTCCAGAGTTTCCCTTATCTTTTCCTATAGTAGTTTCAAAGTTTCAAGCCTTATATTAAGAGCCTTGAGCCATTCAGAAAACTCCTAAATTTCTAATCATCAATATAGGTTATAGACACTGATGCCAAGTTTCATGTGGGAGAAGAAGAAGGTGAGTAACAGCTAGCCCTGTGTCATAAAGGACAAGGTACATAATACTGTGTGATGACACAATGAGTCAGGATTGTGTCTAAAACACAGTGGGAATTCAATATGAAATCAAAAACTCAACTTCATTCCAGCTACCATGAGTCCTGCCCCTTAATCAACAAATTAGATGCTACATTCAAGTATGAAGGAAGATTACCAAAAAAAAAATTAGCTGTCTTACCTAGATGACGAAGACAGTCGTGAAGTAAGTAAAGAAGACACTGATGTCATTTAGAAGTCATGATGTGGGTGTGAAAAGCAGAGAACACAGAAACAGAGTAGTGGCAAGTTTGGCCGCTGGGGAGGCTGTGAGTTTTTGTGTGTGTTCTTTCAGCAAAGTGTCATGGAGATGATTGAATCTCAAGAGTTGGTGAAAAGGAATCTTTATGAGCTGAAGTGGGAAAAGAGAGCTACTTTAGAAAAACCACAGTAGCCAGCCAAGAGAGCTGTGGGTAACCAGGCTGTGAAGAAGTAAAGTGAGATCTTGGCTGACCTGGAAGGGAGAGCCCTGGGTTAGACTGACAGAACATAATACCAGCAAGAGTCTTAGAGTGCTGGACTGAGAGGATCATTTCAGCAGTCATGGTCAGAAGAGGTCAATGACAGAAACTTGTAACAGACAAGTCTAAAATGCCAACATGACAAATTCCACACTTAAGAAGTGATAACAGAAGGAAGAGGACATGAACAGGAGATGGGCTACAGAAATAGTGGCAAAATTTGACAACTGATGAACAGACGATGAATTCTTACTCAGAGAGAAAAGGGTGCAATGGAAAGAAAAGCAAGATACCAAGTATCTGAGGTCTCATGCAGTGAACCACGAGAACAAGTCAGGGGATGGGCAAATAGAGCTGCTTACACAATATACTTAAGTAATTTAGCCCATGAGAACAGACTATATACTGCCAATAACCTTGTGCCCACCCTCTATTTTCTCCTCTCCCAGAATAGGAAGTAGTCAGGTATGGGGTAGTGGAGAAGCTCAAGTGGTAGAGCACCTGCCTAGCAAGTATGAGGCCCTAAGTTCAAGTCCCAGTGCCATCCCCCACTCCCACCTGCAAAAAAAAAAAAAAAGACCCCCATCTCTTGCACTCCCCAAAGCATCATATGCTGGTTTGGGCTAATGATCAATTTTTACATTGCTGTCTTCCAAGTAAATAAGGAAGTTTGCATTAGGAAAGTGTAGTCCAATCAATGTAAAGAACCATAGGGTCTGCCTGCCAACAGCTAACCAGATGTCCTCTCTGGTGGCCGACTGCAATGGATCACAGTGAAGTTGTGTGTTCTGACTCTCGCTGTAACCAAAGCCATGTTCCTCCTCCAAGGTTGCTTAATATCAACTGTTTGGCAATCAACTTGTTTTCCTACAGGTTTATACTTTTACAGATGCCTTCTCTCACTTCTGGGATGCACTCCTCATCACTATAGCTTTACCTTTTTTTTTCCTGCCTCACAGTCTAGGTACTTGGCAATCTTTGAGACACCTACATAGGCTGGGAATACTCAGAAGAGGGACATTTACAGTTGCATCCAGTCATAATTGTATTTCTCTGCAAAGCTGAATTTTGGATAGTGTTTCACCCAGGTGAAGCTCTCCTGGCACATTTAAATAAAGGTGAAGAAGTAAGTTCATTGGCTTTCATGCCTTGAGATCTGTTACTATTGGCCCTATCAGCAGTCACTTCCAACACCTTCCCCCACGAATTACCTACATCCAAAAACACATCAGCTTCAATTCATTCTTTGCAGCCCTCTTGGCCTCTTTAGTGTCCTTTTCTCCAACATTTTAAAACTTTACTCTTAAATTTGTATGAGTGGGAGTGATCAGCAGGAGGTGGGAAGGAGAAAGGAAAAGAACCATAGGGTTTTCATGGGATGAAGAGCATGAAAGTACTCTCGTATACATAGGAAGACAGCATAATGAAATCTCTCACAAGCTTTCTCATGAGCTCTGTTACTACTGACCTAACTAGGGGCAACTGGACAAACGACAGAAGACAGACATGTAGAAAGTTGGGGTCAGGTGTGCTGGGCGCTCAGATGGAGACACATAACAGCCTCGCTGCTTCTTTTCTTTTCTATTCTTTAAAACCTTACCTTTACAATTCTTTAAAACCTTTTTCCTTAGACTTGTACTGCCCCATGTTCCCTTTAATATCTCTTAAAGTCTCAGTCCTCAGACTTGCAGTCAAACAGACAGCCAGCATGAGCAGCGGGAGTGGCAGCAGCAGCTTCACAAGCAGCCCATAGCCAGCCAATCAACTCCCATCAAAAAACCTTCAATCAATCCCCCATCAAAAAACCTCACATCCTCTTTCAGGGAGTCTTTTATATCCAGTGGTAAACAAGGAGGTGGAGCATTCTGGGGAGGGGCATGACATTGTAACAAGACAAACCTGCTCTCTCTCTCTCTCTGAATGTAAACAACTTAGGAAAAGCAGCTCTGCTGCATTTTTGCCTCTTGCTCTCTTCTGCAGCTGGGGTTGTGCCAAACTCAGCCTGTAGATCATTGAGCACAACTGTGCTTATGACAAATTCTCACAGACTTCTCATAATCCACTCCCCAGAGAAATCCATCAGTGTTTGAAAGAGGGAGGAAGAGGAAGAGGGGAAGAGGGTGAACTTATTCAAGGCATACTGTACACATGTATGGAATTGTGACAATGATAATTTGTGTTGTTAATGTGTGATAAATCAAAAGTAAACTATTTTTTTAATTTGTATGACAATTTTCAAACACCAAAGTAGTAAGGGAGTAAAATGAATTCCCCATGTGCCCTTCACCCAGCTTCAACAATCAGCAACTCCCATTCTCATTCCATCTCACCCATGCCTTGTTGGCATGTTTGCAGAGGATTAAAAGCAAACCCCAGATATATCATTTCATCTATAATTACTGTAGTCAGTAACTCTAACACAGGGCTCCTCATAGGTAGCATACTGACATTGAGAAATGGAGAATTCTTTGTTGTTGGGGCTATAATGTGTAAGTATTCAGCAGCATCCTAGACTCTACCCACAGATGTCAACAGCACCCCCAAGACCCTCAAAAATGTCTCCAAATATTACCAAATGTCCTCTGCAGGGCAAAATTTACTCCCACTTGAGAACAACTAGCTCCATCATATCCACCAAAATTAACAATAACTCAATAACATTATCTACTACCATTCCCATGCTTGATTATTTTTTCCCCAATTGTCCCAAAATGTCTCATTATACATGATTTGTTTGAATCAGGATCCAGCCAAAGTCACACATTGATTTGGTGGCTGTGTCTCTTTTAACCCCTAACACTCTTTACATTTTTAGAGCTGTTTATTGGTTTAAGAAAGTGTATCATGCATCCTTGCAGAATTTCCCACAGTCTGAACTTGGCTGATTTGTTTCCTTATGATGTCGCTTCACACATTTCTCTGTCCCCTATGCTTCCTGTAGATTGGCAGAAAAATCCAGGGCCTTCTGGACATTCATATGCAATTGAATTCTTCTGCCATGAATACTATCCAAGACGTGTTGTCTGCTTGCTAGTACATGACATCAGGGAGCACACAATGTCTACCTGTGTCACTTCCTATGATATTAGAAATGACCCATGGGTTCCCATGCTTATCAGCACGATCCTTCCACCATAAAGTTCCCTCCAATCTTTCACCTCATGGCTTCAGCAACAGTGATCATCACTGCCTAGAACTGTTATTTCATGAAGGGCTGCAAAAGGTAGCTTTCTAATTTCACCCCTCCTTCCACATTTATTAGCACATCAGCAACTTGGTTACAGTGGAATACAATTCAAAGAGTAAGGCAGGATTGATGCGTGGTTCTTTCCCCCATATTTAGCAATATTCACAGTAATGAGCTGGGGCCTTAGCAACCTCCAGGAGTGACCAGTGAGATTACTTGTCCATATCATTATGAACTTATGAATTTTTATGCATTCCGTGTGCTTCAAGCCACTACAATCTTTTTGGTAGTCAAATGGTTCCATCTTAGGCTAGTGGAGGCTCCTCTGTCAGCCATTTTTGCCAGAAAAAGTCCAATCAGAATTGTTTAAACCATTTAGGCAACCTTCCCCCATCTAGAGAGGCAACAAGAACAGGTACAAAACCATCCCACCCACAAAACCATCCCATCCTCCACTGAGGAGACAAGACAAATCCAGAATGTGGACATATTCTAAAGGACAGTGACATTGCTTCTTTGTCAAGTCAGTGTCATAGATCCATATCTATATCCATGAATGTTCAGAGTTATGGGGTTTGAACTCAGGGCAGGTGCTCTAGCACCTGAGCCATGCACCAAGTCCTTTTTGCTTCAGTTTATTTTTCATGTAGGGTCTTGTTTCATGTAGGATCTCATTCAGACCACAACCTCCTACCTCCACCTCTTGCCTAGCTGGGATCATAGGCAAGGACCACCATGCCTGGCTTATTTGTTGAGATGGGAGGATCTTGCTAACTTTTTGCCTAGTCTGACTTCAAACCGTGATCCTCCCATCTCCATATCCTGCATAGGTGGGATTACAGGCATGAGCCACCACATCCAGCTGAATGTTCAGAATTGGTTTTGGAGGGTATTTTTTTTGGGGGGTGGGGGTTGGTGGTACTGGGGTTTGAACTCAGGGCCTCATGCTTACTAGGCAGGCGCTCTGCCACTTCAGCCAACACCACCAGCCCTTTTTAGTTTTGGGTACTTTCAAGATAGGGTCTCAAGAACTATTTGCCTGGGCTGGCTTCAAATTGTAACCCTCCTGATCTCTGCCTCCCAGGTAGTTAGGATCAAGTGTGAGCCATTGAAATCCAGGAGAATTTTTAATTTGAAAAAAGTTTAAGCTTATCTCCAGAGCTGACTATATTCCAAGCTATTCCAACTGTTGGGAGTGTTGGCAAGGATGTGGAAGATCTCTCAAAAACTGCTGCTGGGAGTGTAAAACAGTGCGACCACTTTGGAAAAGTTTGGCAGCTTCTTAAAAGTTAAACACACATCTAACATATGAGTTAGCGACTGTACTCCTAGATACTTACCCAAGAGAAGTGAATGCATGTGTCCATAGACTTGCACGCAAATGATAACACATGGGCCAATACTGGAAACAACCAAAACATCAATCAACAGCTCCCTCAATAAACAAATTATGATATATCCATACAATGGACTCCTACTCAGCAGTAAAAAAGAACCAAACTGATAAGTGCTATAGCTGGGATGAATCTCAGAATAATGTTGAATAAAAGAAGCCAAAGCAACTACACATTATATGATTACATGAACTTTAGAAAATGCAAACTAAATTGCCATGCTAGAAAGCAGCAGTCCATCATTGCCTGGAGGCAATGGAAAAGATGGGAAGGAAGGGGAGCAAAAGGCATAAGGAAACTTTTGGGGGGTGATGGACATCTTTGTTATCTTGATGACTTCACCAGTCCACACACATGTCAAAGTCTATTAAACTGTACACTTAAAATACACACAGCTTATCATGTGTCTATGTTACGTGTCTATTATTCCTCAATAAGGCTGTTTCTATTGGGAGGGAAGGATAGATAGACAAATAGATAGATAGATAGATAGATAGATAGATAGATAGATAGATAGATAGATTTTTTGTTGTTGTTATTGGTACTGGGGCTTGAACTCAGGGCTTTGCACTTGTAGGTAGGCACTCTTCAGCTTGAGCCACGCCTCCAGCTGTTTTTACTCTGGTTTTTTGGAGATAGGATCTCACTTTTTGCCCAAGCCTGCCTTGATCACAATTTCCTATTTTACACTTCTCACTGTAGCCAGGATGACAGGTACGTGCCACCATGTACAACTATTGATTTTGTGGGGCTGGGGGGGGGGGGTCTCCTGAAATTTTTTCCCATGCTAGCCTCAAACTGCAATCCTCTAGATCTCAATCTCCCAAGTATCTAGGATTACAAGTGTGAGCCACCAGCACCTAGCTGAGAGTGAGCTGTTTTATCTTCAATCCTTTCCTGGTCTAAGGAGCTACTATGCAGCCTCCTTTATCCTGTAAAGGAGAAATGTTAGATAAGCACATCAAGTCTTCCTTTTACTCACTCCTCCCATATGGAAGGAGGAGCTCAATGGACTCATCAGAGTTGGACAGTTATTGGGCCATGTTTAGTAGAAGGAAGGACCTCTCAAGGATAAGGCCCAAGCTGGACACACCCTCTCTCACTATCTGCATCCAGACTTGGCAGGCACTCAGTGAACTGACCACTCTTGTCCTCCTTATTCCCAGAAGCCTCTGTGGCATGGCCAGCCTGACCATGAAGGAAGGCCCACCATTCTTCTCTGTTCAGCAAGACGGGAAAATTTACCTCCATCAAAAAGTTATTGTGTACTCACATTGCCAGCAAAGTGCATATTTTGTTCCCTATCCAGCTGTTGTCCTTTATAAGTCACACTTGTGAAGGACAGGAAGTGTAGTCTTAAATCCCAAATCGCCAGTACCAAAGTTGAATGTTCCACCACCGGATGAATGGACTGGGCCAAATTTATTTTCTCTGCAATGAGACACTGGGAATCATCTCCAAACCCTCACTCATGAACCACCTGGGCCTCCCACTCTTTGTCCTTATGCTTTCATCTCTTTTGACTCCCGCCAACCATTCCCTTTAGTTCCATCCAACCTTCACCCTCAGAAAATGAGCATAAATGCAATCACCACAATTCATAGAATTGATTAGAAAGCTGGCTGCTGAACAAAGTCCCAGATGTTTAATATAATTTTGTATCATTGGCCAAATTGCTTCCATGTTTGCTTGCTTGTGAAAGGGTTTGTAGCAATGAGAACATAAGGATAGAGGACTCTAATTTATGGGTTCTCTAACAAACCTAGTCCCCATTTCCCATCTTCCCCAGGAAGATTACTTTATCTCATTTAGAGGTGATTTACTCAACTGGAATATGGCCTTGCACCATTGGCTTGTGGTGGAAAGCACTAAAAGCAACAGCCACATGAAAATCACCAGGACGCACACTGGAGGAATTGCCCCCTGTCAGAGATGAGCTCATTTACGGGAAACCCAAAGGTGAAATTCCCCCAAACTCCAGTATTCAGAAAACGGAATCTTTTCTTAATAAAGCATTCTGAACTTCTTCCTCATGGAGTGAGACTTGTAACTGTTCATAGTCTCCTTTTTGCTTTGGCTACCAGGAAGCTGAGAGTCCCAAATCATTCTTCCTTGGGCAACATAATAGGAATTCCTTTGTTTTTACTTTTAGCTCTGACTTTACTTCCCTACCCAGATATTACCTGCACCCAGATTCCTACATTCATTAACTTTTTTATCTTCTTAATACTGCAATTATCTCTAAGCTGTCTCACTTTACCTTGGAATAAAGTGGAATATGTATTTTTAACGTCTCTGAATGTAGCCTCTAAATTCGGACTATAGGGGGGAATCCTATAATCCTAACATAAGCATTTAGCTCTTTTTAGTCTATTTTCTCCTCTAAATAACTTACCATCTAAAAACAGAGCAGCCCTCAGGAGACACACAAATATTCCCCATGTAGCCCATGAGACCAAAAGATCTACTGATTACATCTCTTCATTTTTCCTCTCATCTCTTCTCGCAGGTGGTGGCCACATGTTCCTGGTCTATTAGGTTGAATTTCTGCCATCACTACTGTAGCATTTCCCATCTTTCTATCTTTTTCCTCCCCCTTGCTAATATCCAAATGGACTATTCCTTTTCCTCACTTCCTCCTGTCCCTGAATTGATTGTCTGCCAGGGAGAAACATTTCAGGATCAATCAATCCTAAGAGGGAAGTCCACCTTTATCCTCCTCAAACTAGCTTAGAAAACAAAATATGATCGGATACCTGCTCAGACAATGGCAACTCCTAAGCAAGCAGACCTTTAAAAGTTGCAAAATAAATGAAAAAAACCACAAAATGCATACGTCATTGATATAACACTATTTTATAGGCAGAAGGCTAACATATATACATGGAATATTAATGCTAAGACCATAAGGGGCTTCATTTGGGAGGAAGAAAGCACTGCTCCTCAGAAATCAATGGCAGAGTAGAGAATCCAAAGGATAAACATGGTAGGGTCTTATAAAAACTACTCCTTCTTTCTTTTCAGGGGTGCAATAAAATAACCTTCTTGAATCCTTGGGAAGAAATACAAAGATGCTGTTAAGAGTATAGGTGGAGACTTTTGGAGTGGCTCAAGTACTCAGGCCCTGAGTTCAATCACCAATACCACCAAAAAAACCCCAAAAATGTATGGCGGAACTGGTGTTATATTAGCATAGAATAATCTGGGAAGTTGTACAAGAAATTGACCATAGGGATTCACTTTAGAAGAAGGGACTAGGAGTGAGGTGGGAAACATTTTTCAATGTATAACCTTCTATAGTACCCAAATATTTTAACATGAACTATCCTGCTTTTTCAAATAAATAAAAACAAAGGATCTGGGAATAATGGTGAACACCTATAATTCCACTACTTGGGAGGTGGAGACAGCAAGATAATGAGCTCAAGGGAAGCCAGCACTATTTAGACTGACCCGTCTCAAAAACAAAGTCACATCAAAAATAATAAAAAGACAAAAGCAAAAGAATATGGACTCAGGGAGACCTGAGTTCAACTCCAACCACTGCCAACTATCAGCTCCATGACCCTGGCTAAGCAGTGTGTCTTTTCATGTTTCAGTGTCCTCATAAGTACAGGGACTAACTATAGGACCCACCTCACAGGGGTTTTGGGTGGAGGAAATGGGATAATAATATGCATGCTATGTTTTGTAAGGCTCTGGCTCACAGTAGGTGCTCAGTAAATGGCATGGCACTATACTTGCATAAAAGTATTAATGAAGAACACTTAAATTAAAAGTGAGTATGGAACAACAGTAACATGGGTGGAGGAGAAGGTATGAAAAAGCCTTTTTGCTATCACAAGATAATGACTGGATTAAACCGTCATCTTAAAGGATATGAAGGCTGTAAAGTCTATCTGAGAGAAAAGCTTTAAATTTCTCAAAATCAAAGCATAAAACCCAGCAATTCTAAGCAGTTTCATCTACCCAGGAGAGTCTTTAGCCAAAAAAGCAGCCTCCTCTCACCCTGAGCCTAGAAGACAAAACAAGGAAGACCCACAAAGATGAGCAAGAAACTGTAAGCCTGACAGATCTATTTTTCTCCTCCCTCATAGCTTTATAAAATCTAATGTGCACAGGGATCACCTGGGGATCTTATTAACATGCAGCTT
This sequence comes from Castor canadensis, assembly GCF_047511655.1. NCBI lineage: Eukaryota > Metazoa > Chordata > Mammalia > Rodentia > Castoridae > Castor > Castor canadensis. The sequence continues at coordinate 32,614,494 of NC_133403.1, read as the reverse complement.
CTGACTTAGCAAGACTGAGTGTCTGCATCTCTAACAAGTTCCCAGGTGACGCCAACACTGCTGGTCCATGGACCACACTCTTGAGTAGGAAGGTCCTACTGACCCCAGAAAATAGTTCTACTATTTGTTAGCACAGCAGTCTTGAGGAATTAAGATTAGTGCAATGTTCTCTCTTGAAAACCCAGCCAATTCCTCTAAATCAATGGTTCTCAGCTACTGTGCCCCCACCAAGGGACAGTGAGCAATGAGTGGAGACATTGTTGGTTGTCACGACCACAGAGTGAGGATGCTACAGACATCTGTGGGTAGAGACCAGGGATGCTGCTGAGCATTGTGCATTGCACAAAACAGTCCTCACAACAAATAATCACCTGGCCCCAAATGTCAACAGTGCCAAAGTGGAGAGACTCTGCCTAAACAAACAGAAAACAGGTCACATCCTGAGTCTTCTCAATTCATGCTGAGACTATAAATCCTAATTTTAGAAGCAGGCCATCAATCCAACAGTGTCCTTTCCCGGGCTAGATGTGAGACACGGAGAGGATAACAAGGTAGCAGGATGCTATGAGTGGAGAAGGGATCACCAGGTCACCATCCATGGTCTGTATTTTGTTTAACATCAAGCATGGTTTTGTAACCCAGCGGGGGAACCACAAAGCATCAAATTTCCTATCACTTTGAGGTATGCAATTGAACAGAACCACAGTTCTAGTCAAGCAAAGAACGAGTCAGATCATGGACTCATGAAAGCGGGGCCACATCCAAGTTAGCTCATCCACAGAGCCTAGGCACCTAGCAATTAGCCTACTATAGATGCTTAAACGCCAGAGCAAATTTTTAGATAAACCCAAGATTAGCCACTTCCTAGTGTGTCATGGTTTATTTGCCATCATCACAGATGTTGTTACCAATAACAACTACTTACGCTTTAGCATGTAATAGTATTTTTGAAAAAGCACAGACTTTTTTTGGTTTTGTTTTTGCTTGTTTTTTTTTTACCATGTTCTAATTATTTTTTTAATTTTTATTTCATATTAATGTTCTACTGGGGGAACATTGTGACAGTTACAAAAGTGCTTACAATATATCTTAGTTAAATTCACCCCTCCATCATTCTCCTTCATCAACCCTCTTCTTAGAATAGTTTCAACAGGTCTCATTTCTCCATTTTCACACATGAGAACATAACATTTCTACCGTATTCACCCGAGCACAGGTTTTGAATCACAGAGACCTTGACCCAAATCCAAACTCACTCACTCACCACGTGACCTCGGGCAAGTCCTACTATCCACATCCGTAAAATATGCATAAAATCCTTACATCGCATGGTGTGGTAGCTCACATGTATAATCTCAGGTACTAGGGAGGCAGAGAAAAAAAGGATCACAGTTTGAGGCCAGCCAGGACAAAAAGGTAGCAAGAGTCCATCTCAACAACACAGACTGGGCACTGTGGTACACACCTGTCACCCCAGCTACACAAGAGGCATAGGCAGAAGGACTGCAGTATGAGGCCAATCTGAGCAAAAACGCTACACCCTATCTGAAAAATAACCTAAAGGAAAAGATCTGAGCCAAGCACTGGTGGCTCACACCTATAATCCTAGCTACTCAGGAGGCAGAGACCAGGAGGATCACGGTTCAAAGCCAGCCTGAGCAAATAGCCTGAGAGACCCTTTCTTGAAAATACTCAACACAAAAAAGGGCTGGTGGAATGGCTCAAGTGATAGAGAACCTGCATGAGGCCCTGAGTTCAGACCCCAGTACCACCAAATAAATAAATAGCCTGGCAGTGTGGCTCAAGTACTAAGAGCACCAGCTTGGCAAGTGCAAGACCCTGAGCTCAAAGCCCAGTAGTTCCCCACCTGCCCCCGCCACCCACACACACAAAATCCTTATACTCAACAAAATTGTTTTGAAGTTATAGTGTGATATACTTGAATACTGAGTGGTTGGCACAAAAAAAAATGCTCCTTGAACAATAATGTCTACCATGCTAAAGGACTGGAATAAAAAACCCAGTAAGTCACATGCTGCTTATTTTTGCACACAAAAAATTTTAAGAATGTCATTCAGGGCTAGGTGATGTAGAATCCGTCCTCCTTTAAGCCAAGGGCTGGCATCCCTCAGGTTTACTGGCAACCGTAAGATTATACACTTGAGGTTTGACTATGGCCACCCAGGGCTGGGGGCAAACAATGATCAACAATAGCAAAAATGACACCTGTTTGGAAGGGAGTGATCTCAGTATGTCACTGAAACAGGATCACCACTGACTCACTACTGGATCACAACGAAATGTACTCTCTACTAGCAAGTGGTAAGGGCCTGAAACAAATCAGAATAATTTGGCAAGAACTGTGTCTTTCTGAAAATAGGGAAGGGAGGATGACCCAGAGAAAGGACCCACATCGTGAGTAATAGACAGTGCAAGTTCTTCAGAGCATTGCCGTAAGTGTTCAAGGAAATAACCCAGAATCACCTACTTGCATTATGCCCTCGACCTGCTGAGACATGGTGGTCTTGAAAGAAAGGTACAATAAGCCATTACCATCAACGTCACTCTGCCTTTGGGGGAAGACATTTAAAAACAGCACCAGGTAGCAAGGTTTCCCCTTGACAGAAGCAGGTGTGATGTGCCAGGTAAGGTAGGCATAACCCAAAGGCATGAGAGAGGAGTTCTGATTAGCTTCAGCTTTCCAGAATCCTGCCCAGCCTCTGAAACATTAGAACTGCACGGCCTGGGGCAGCTGGTGTGCTTAAGAAACCCCTACTGAAACTTGGAGAGTGGCCATAAAATGATGATTGTAATAAGCGGATGAAAACACAACCTCCCAGAAGGATGGGACAGAAACATCAGAGTAATGGGTGCTTGGTGACCCAAGAATGTGGCAGGAACTCATCATGGCGATGGAAGAAAAAGCAGCTCGAAATTAGGTCAGATCCTTGGTTTATGTGGTATTACCCACCGCAACCCCAAGGGGAAGGGCCAAGGATGGCAGATGCTCAGCCTGACTTTAGTGTCAAAGTCAAGGCCCATCCTAGTTTTACTCAATAGCCACTCCCAGTTCTGTCATTCATAAATTTGTCCAGACCCTTCTTAAATTGCATTTCTATATCCTGCCAGGACCACCTCTTGAGATAATGAGTTTTAGAAGATTATTACCTACTGTGTTAAGCAGTACTTCCTTTCATTGGTTACAACAAGAAAAAGAAGAATTAGAGGGTGAAACAGCAGAGAGGCTAATGATTCTTTTATCAAGGGACAATCTCATGTGTGGTAAACGGAAATATTCAACAGCCTGGAACCACAAGGCACTGAGCAGCAACCATGAACTCCATGATTTCAAGTGCTTTGGTTGATGAAAGTCATTCCACGTGCATTTAGAAAAAACAGGACTGGACAAAGGCATAATTTATGTTGGAGTTACCTAGATAAAAAATAGTTCAAATGGCATGGAGTTCAGCAATGTTCTCAATCACAAAACCCCTGAGCTGATTTCAAATATGCAAAGAAAAACAGAAAACTCTGCTAAAGAGAATGAAACTAGTATCATACATCTCTGCATAGTCAGGAATGCCATAGAACCACCAGGAAAAGGCGCTACCAACCCTGAGTGGGCACAACGATTCCATCCCCTGGCTAGCCACACTAGTATCTAAGCTGGGACTGGTCCCAGCAATGTAAACACCAGTCAATATGGTGCACCGGACTGCTTTTTGAAATAGAAAAGAGACACAAGTTGGAAAACTAGTGAAATCTGAAAAAAGTCCAAAGTTTAGTTAGTAGAAATGTTAAAATATTTATCTTAGTTTTGATAAGTGTGACACTTGTTATTTAAGAGGTTAACATTAGGACAACTAGTTGAAGGGTACATGGAGACTCTTGTACTACCTTTGCAAATTTTCTACAAATCTAACAGTTCAAAATAAAAGACTTATTAAAAGTAAGAGAACTTTTTTTAGCAAATATATTTGGTGAGTCTTCAGAGCCACTGTAAAGGGAGGTGGCAATCAATAAAATGCATGAAGGTTTTTAAGAATCAGGATTCAGTTGAGTGAGGAGAATTCCCTGATACAAACGGGAGAGGTGAGGCATGTGTTAAGATAAGGAAAAACTAAGGGGATATATATTAGGATAAAGAAAAATTAGATATCCACAAAAGGTATAGTGAATCAAATGTGAAGACAAATGTGTGAATATGAGTAAGTTTATAGTGACCCATCACAAAGTTATCTAATTCCAAAGGTGATTATACCCTTTCAAAAGAAGAATCTTGGGCTGAGGGTGCAGCTCAGTGGTATAGCATGTGCTTAGTAGGCACCAAAGCCCTGGGATAAAAAATAAGAAGTACTTCATGAGTCACATTCAAGATAGACACGTATCTTCTCCAGAAAATACATAATTTACAGAAAAATGGATGTGTGTCAATGCAATAAGCCTTAAACCTGTGAACAGCCTGAAAGGAAAAGACTGGAAGAAAACCTGGTAATTCTAACCCACAGCCAGCCCTCTATATCCATGGCTCCTTATTTATTTATTTATTTATTTATTTATGGCAAAACTGGGGCTTAAACTCAGGGCATCACAGTTGCCAGGCAGGTGTTCTACCACTTGAACCAGTCCATCAGCCCAAATGAAATAAAAAATATTCAGGAAAAAAAATTAAAAAAAAAAAAAACCCTGCATCTGTACTGAACCTTTCTGACTTTTCTTCTTGTTATTATTCACTAAACAATGTAAGGACTACTTACACAGCATTTACATCACATCCAGTATTATAAGTAACTGGAGGTGATTTAAAGCACACAGGAGGATAAGCATAGGTTTTATGCCAATATACGTCACTTTATATGAATAGGGACTTCAGCATCCTTGGATTTTGGATTTTGGATGAGAGGTCCTGGATTCTGGATGGGATTTTGGAGGGGAGGTCCTGGCAACAATCCTCCACAGATAACAAAGGGAAACTCCTAATACCAAAAGAAACATCAAGATTTACCAAAACACAAAATAAAGTTAGTTGGATAATTAATCAACACTCCCTGACTTGACACTGTGTTGGTAGGCATGATCAGCACATCCATGCTTAAAAAATTAATTGCCTATTCAAGAAGATATGAGATTAAAAAAAAGGCAAGATGAGAAAAGATTAAGTACTTGAATAGCATTTAAAGGAAACTACCAAGTCTTTCAAAAAGCATAAAAGGAAGAATGCACTGAAAATACTCTACTGATTTAAAAGGCTCACTCTTAGAGATGAGGAGGTATTGTCTAAAGAATAGAAGAATGAAACAGTGTAGCTACCAAAAATGTTATGGCTTGGATCTTAAGTGTCCCCCAGAAGTCATGAGTTGAAGGGCCGATTGCCAGCCTTTTATACTATTTATAAGTAGCAGAACTTACAGAACTTACAAATAGTTCTGCTACTTACAGAGAGAGATAAGGCTAATTGGAGAAAGTTAGACCACTAGGGGTTTGACCTTGAAGAGAACACTGGGATACAGGCCCTAGTTCTCTTTTTTGTCTGCCGGCCACCATGACATGAACAGGTCTCCTCTGCCATGTGCTCCTACTATGATATACTATGCCACCAAAGACCCAAAGCAACAGGGCCAAGAGACCATGGGCTGAAACCTCTGAAACTGAGCCAAAACAAACTTCTCCTCCTTTTAAATTGATTTTCTCAGTTATTTTATTACAGCAACAGAAAGCTAACACAATGAATAAAAAAGTTTGGCAAGAAAGATTTATGGAAATGTAGCCTACTGAGTACCAGTCCTGATGGCTCACACCTGTAATCCTAGCTACTCAGGAAACAGAGTTCAGAAGGACTGCAGTCTGAGGTCAGCCCAGGCAAAAAGTTAGCAAGACCCTCATCTCAACCTACCAGCCAGGCACAGTGGTACATGTCTGTGCCTGTGATCCCACCATGCATGTGACCTTAGCAACGTGGGAAGCTGTAGGTAGGAGGATCATAGTTGGAAGCCCGTTCCAGGCAAAAACACAAAACCCTATCTGAAAAATAACTAAAGCAAAAAAGGGCTGGGGGCATAGCTCAAGAAGTAGAGTGCCTGCCTAGCAAGCTCAATGACCTGACCTCAAGCCCCAGTACCACCAAAAACAAAAAGAAGGAAAGAAATGCAGCTGACCAAAATATTTCAGCAGGAAATTAGACAAACCATCCAAATGGCCTTTTAGTGGACAGTACCAGGTCTTAAGTGGTCTCACATCCCAGCAGAAGGCACAAGAGGTTATATAGGCTGAATGATCCTCATCTGAGGCTCTAAGACCCAGCATTATGGATTTCTGATTTTTCCAGATTTTGGAATATTTGCATCCTAGACAATGAGATATACAGGGGATAGGACCCAGCCCAGGTCTAAACACAAAACTCATTTACATTTCACATATGGCTGCATTCATAACCTGAAAATCATTTCATACAACGTTGTAATGCAACCCTCCCCCCACCCCACAAGGTCAGATGTGGAATTTTCCACTTTTGTGCCATCATGCTGGCACTCAAAAAGTTTCCGATTTTGAAGCATTTTGGGTTTTTTGATTAGGGATACTCAACCTATAATTACAACACAACTCCAAGACACCTAAAAAATAAGTTGCACTTTTCCACCTCCCCTCATTGCCAAAAATAAACACACTCAAACAGGCCAACTGCTTAACCACTGGCTCTAATCTAAGATGATCATGGGATCAGGTCATTAGATCACATTCAATCAACAAAACATTTAATAAAAATGGTCTTTAAAAAAAAAATCACCAATTTGAAAAAAAAGAAAAAGAAAAAAACAAGCTTTTTTGGTTTTGTTTATAATCAATCAGGTCTTTTATTTTTTAATGAATTTGGTTTGCACCAGCTTATTATAAAGCACTGTGTGAATGAATCCACTGCGGTACATGTGCAATATAGACTTTACACGCTTGCGAGCAAAGGCAATATTACCAAGGGAAACAAATGAATGCAGCAATGTGTTTGTGGTTTCATTGCAGGCTCTGCCATTAGCAGAGTAGCTTGGGTGAGGTGCCTAATCTCAGGCTTCTTCCTAATCTGTGAATAAAATTATTAGGTCCACATTTCCTCTGGGACAGAACTGTCCAACTGAGGGACAGCCTTCAAGCCCTTCTCATTTGTGCCTCTAACTTACTGCAGGGAATTTTCTAAAAAGTACAGAAACACAGAGTTTTGATAAATGGCCCAGTTTTACATGAATAATTTTAAAGCAGAATTATTACTCAAAGACAACTATATCATTAGCCTTTTCTACTGTAAATAATTAAAGCCTTTACTTATGTAATTTACACCAACTTCTTTGAGCTAGAGTAATTTCAAATTGCTCTTAAATATTTCTCAATCCCAACACTCCAATTTAAGAAACACCGCTCTACTTACAGTTACGAATGTCATTCCAGTCGATTTTGGAGAAGAAGGGATGGCAGCACAAGCCCTCAAATTTCAATCTCTCTTTCTGGCCACACAACAAACTTTGAATCAGATCAAGGAACTCACTGCTAACTTTGGGGTCATCCGGAAACTTCAAAAACCTCTGTTCCAAAAAAAGAATAGTTATTTCCTTAACAGTGATTCAGTTTCTCATGGCTCAAACTTAAGAAAGCATATATGCAAGTCTCTTTTCTTTCTTTCTTTTTTTTTTTTTTAAAAAGGAAGAAAGTTTCATGCCCTCTTAACTATGGACCAAAGCAAAGGCATGTTCCCAAAATAAGTGGCCTGTTCACATCAATAGGCCTAGTTCCTTTGAGGGGCTCAATAGCCTTCATGACTTGACCTCTGTCTCCCTCTCCCATCCCAGCTCATAAGCTCCCCATCTCTCTCTTTGCGTCCAACAACGATGGGTTATTTAAAGCTGCCTGGACACATCATGCTGTTCTCTAGCCTAGAATCCCTCCCCACACACCAGGCTTTTCCTGGCTACCTTTCCTGCCCTGTCACTCCCCTCTGCATGCTCACTCTCTACTCCACTTGTGCAATGACACAATGCACTGTGATTTGTGAGTGATGATGGACAAAGAAGGCAGAGAGGGCTGCCTTCTTGCTCACTGCTACAAACCTGGTACCAATAATACCTGGTACAATTCGCTCCTGATTGAATTACTAAATAAGTGAACTAAAATGAAGGAAATAAATGAGCCCCAGGAATCATTTAAGTGGAAACTTCAACTGAAGAAGGGACTCAAGAACTACAATGTACGCACGTTTTTTTAAATGCATTAACCATCCCAAGAAGATGAAAAATTAGATGAGATACAAAAACCTAGGGAATAAGTTATTTTTCTTTATGGTTGAAACTAAAAAATAAACACTTAAGAAGTAGACAAAAAAAAACAGTGGAAAGTATAGTTACTAGAAAATTGTTTGGAGTTGAGTGTAGCTAAGTGGTAGAGTGCATGCTTATGCAGAAGATCCCAGGTTCAATCCCCAGAATCACAATAAATAGAAAGGAAATAGTTTTAATTTTACCATGTATATATTACTGTAATTCTAATTCATTTCCTCATTCATATTTGAGAGTACAAAGGAGCAGTATAGCATAAAATCAAGACCACGCACTTCAGAGCCAGACTGCCTGTGTTACTTTTGGGCAAATACTTAATCTCTCTGCTCTGGTTTCCATATCTATATATGAAAATAGTAGTTTTTACCTCACAGAGTTGTCTGAAGATGAACTTAGCTAATGAACTGTATTTCATCAATTTTAAGACTCACATTAAAGGCACATTTAATAGAAGATCAAGAAGCACTTTGTAATAAAAATGCTATAGACTAACTGGCAGCAGTTTTTCTATTTTAGCTCTACATAAAGTAAGAACACTCTTATAGTGACTGGCAGCTGAGATTCAATGGGCTACAATTAATAAAGTGTTTAGGACAGCTTTTGGCACAAAGTGAATGCTAGGCTGATTTACACATAAACATTCACTCACACAATTTTTAAATGGCATTCCTCAATAGTACTTTAAAATCCAATGTCCCTTTACCTGGAAATTCATGATGTTATTGAAGGTCCTGGCGGAGGTTCCCTCTGTGAAAGGAGTTCTGCCATAAACCATCTCATAGGCAATCACTCCTACTGACCACCAGTCGCAGTCCACACCATAGGTGCCTCTTTCATCTCCATTCATCACAGTCAACACTTCAGGAGCCATGTAATCTGGGGTCCCAATTGGGAGTTTGGCATTCACCTAGAAATCCATAAATAAAACACACACAGCAAACTTTCAATTATCCTCAAGTAGATTGCGAACAGCCACATCAGATACAAGCTGATTTGCCACTGATTACTATTCTCCCAGGCACTTAAGCCTTCTGACAAGTGGCACACTATCAGGAAATGCAAATGCTTTACTAATTAAAAAAAAGTGCATAATATAATCCAAAGGCAAAGGGTAAGATTTGTTGATGACACACACCCTTTAGTTATACAAATGAGAGTGGGTACATAGCTGGAATGGAAGATGTGGTCCTGATACAAGTTACTGGTACTAGAATTTATTTTAGTTAAGAATATAGCAGCTGGTCACTGGTGGCTCATGCCTGTAATCCTAATGTAATTCTAGCTACTCAGGAGGTGGAGATCAGGAGAACTGATCACAGTTCCGGGTCAACTCCAGGCAAAAAGTTCGCAAGACCCCACTTCAACCAATAGCTGGGCCTGGTGGCAGGTGCCTGTCATCCCCAGCAATGCAGGGAAGCACAAATAGGAGAATCTAGGTGTGTGACGTCCTGAGTTCTAACCCCAGTACCTCAAAAAAAGGCAAAACAAACCCTAACAAAAATCTGTAAGATCAATCTAAACATCACTGAAAAACTGGCAGGTAGCTGGCTATACAATATCACCAATGCATATTTTTTTTTTTTTTTACTTTTTTTCCTCCCTAGGAAAAGTAACCACAAATGCATTTTATATCTCAAATTTGAAAAACTTGGGGAACTGCCTGCTTTATTTTTCCTTGAGTCAGGGTTCTACTATGTAGCCCAGGCTGGCCCTGCATTCATTACCCTCCTGCTTCAGCCACCTGAGTGCTGGGCAGTTGTGCACCACCATACCTGGCCTGTGGAAAACTGTTTTCAGAATCCACATCTTTACATCAGCCTGCTGCAAGGCATGACATGGTAACTTCCAGCTAAGGCCAGGTGGTAATGAGTTCATTTTCTACATCCCAGCTCTTGTTCCCATGATCCCTCCCCACTGTTTGGAAACTGGGGCCTCCAAGCCAGTGGTGCCCAACAACTGACCTTGGCAAAGAAATACAAGATAATGTAGGAAGTCTGAATAGGGCTAAATGTATTCCATTGAAAAGACTATCCTTCTGTTATAGTGTTTTAATGTCCTCTGCTTCTTGAAATGATGCTAATAAAAGAATTAGGTTTTCTGTCTCTTACTCTTACCCCTTATTAGAATATCCAGTAAGCAGGCAACCCCTTTGGTCTTCAAAATTGTTTTGACTGGGAGATAGAGGCAGGAAGATCGAAAGTTCAAGACCAGCCTGGGCTACCTAACAAGACCTTGTCTCAAAAAATAAAAAACAAAAATTGTCTTGAAATTTTACTGAGTCATGAAATATGAGATCTAAGGGCTGCGTGTCTAGCCCTCCTCCCCATTGAAAGAGGCCCTGACTTTAGTGACATACTGTGTTGATCAGCTGTTTTACAACCCCACATAGTAAATTGGCTTCTCAGGTCAATAGTTAAATGGAGAAGACACTTTCCCTTATTAAAGGATGTTTAAGTGCCCCCCAAGAGGAGCCCAGAGATGTGGGGGGTATAGCCATGTACCTTTAAGGCTAGAGTATATATCAAGAAAGTAAATTTACTTTCCTTTGATGTAACTAAGTAATGAGAGAAAAGAGAGTGTTTAGAGAGGACACTATGAGGTCTCCTTTCCCCAGTAAGGAAGCTGGATGAAGCTCTTGCATCCTATCACTTTAGGCTTTTCTGTTCCTCTGCCCTAGATCTTCTCATTACAGGAAAGATGATCCATTACCATTTATATGTGTGTATAGGTACAGATATAATGTAGGAATATTAAACCACTCCTATAATTCTCCCATTTCCTCTCCTTTCACCTCTTTCCTCAGGCCTATACTCTGATGTAGATTTTTCCCAACCCTAAACCCAAAAAGCAATGTGATGCTGTTATTCCTGTACTGATCACCCAGTGCTTTGAGCAACAGGATTTCCACTACAAGAACCCACTTGAGAAAGCTAGACAGTCACATCACCCAAGAAATCAACAGGTAGGCCTATGCTGAAGAACACAGTGAAGGCAAAGGGGAAAAAAATCTGGTCTAAGCTTGAGACTTAAGCCTGAGAAACTGAAAGTCACTTAAGTTGAGGGAAAGCCTTGATGCTGAAAAGCCTGGGCCATGACTTCTGACCTTTAATGTGTGTGTAAATATAAGTGAGCTCAGCACAGGGTTAGGATTACACTATAGGGTCTTAGCAAAAACCACAATACAAACAATGAATAATAGATATTCTTGAAATAACAAAGCAAGAAAAATAACTGTAACATCTTCCTTTGTCTAAATAATGATAATGTCTCTGTACTGTGGATAAAATGCTTCCCCTTGTGGGTTCAATGCCTAATTATCTTTCAGTACCAGAACTACACAATTGTCAGATATGCATCATTTGCACTAGACCTTATTTTATTGGTACATACACTGCTCAAGAATATTCAGTAGTCCTTATTTGTAGCTGACAGGGCCGAGTGACTTGTGCACATTCAAAGAGCTGAACTTGACTGAGTCAAGTTTATCAGGGTGATCTAGCCAGAGTATAAATTGTCAATGCCTTGTTTCCAAATAATGATTAAATTCATTAAAGAAACTCAGATAACTCCAACTAATTCTTGCCCCATATAGATAAGTGATTATATATATTCATGTCCAATAATTTCCTGACATCCTAAATGTCATTAATTTGTACTAGAAAGCTATGAAAGAAAAATACCCACTGGCTCACTCTCTGAACAACTCCTACCACAGTGTTTATTAGCATTAACATAGGTTTTTACAAGTCACTGACCTCCAAGCACATGAAACCTGTTCAACATGTAATCTCACCCATCCCGATAAGGGTTTTACAACATGCTGTCACTCTCCTCTGGCATCAACTCAGCCAGCTAATAGTAAACATGAACCAGGAGCCACACCTGCCTTCAGTGCACTGAATGAGAGGGCCCTGAAATGACTAGCTTAGTGTTAATTTTTATTGTATTGACATGGAAAATAATCTAGTTCAGCAGGAGACAATGAAACAATGACTAGGGAACAGAAGAATCTGTCATATCTTGGGAAAGAGAGGGAAAGGAAAAGGCGGGTCGGTGGGGAGGGGGAGTAAAGGAGGGAGGAGAAAAAGAAAAGGATTAATTTAGCCAATTATTTTACAAACAAAAAGCAAATGAGGAAGAAAGTAAGAAAACCATTGTCTTCTGTGCCCAATTCCTTTCCATAACATGCTTAAACACATGCTTTCCCCTTCTAGCTGCTCAGGGCATAAACAAACACCTTCAGAAGCAGGGGGGAAGAAATATTGTCACTATGTTGTTCCTCTTGTGGAAAAGAAATCAAATCTTTTCACTCCCATATAAATCTAAAAAGAGTTATCACCTATGGGTTTTCAATTGCTAAATGGGGATGATTACCATTTACGCCTAACACATTTTATTTCAGTTGTCATACTACTGGTTCATGAGAGCCAAACAAGACAAGTTGGAAAAGTTAGTTATTTGCCATTCTTTGAGACTGCAATAAGGTAAAGTGGGTGATCTAAGTCACACAGCAGATCCTGGGCCACTAGACTGCTATTTCTGTTGACTAATATAAAATACTCAAAGCTACATTTTGAGTAGGGAGTTTGAGATAAAGGCAATGAATGGTGGGAAAAATCAATACATCTAAGATTCACAAATATCCAAAATACAAAGATAATATCTGTGAATGGTTGGGAAAAGGACTGATTGATTTTTGTGTAACAGAAATAAATATCAATTATGTCTTTATGGATATTTTGAGTACAGAAAACATATACAACCTACTTCAGGCCTATAAAACATTCTACTCAAAGAAAACAGGTTAAATCCTGCACCATTAGTCAAAAATATAATCCAAAATATTTCTAAACCTATGTCACACTTGATCTAGATTGTAAATTACTGCTCTTCTGTAATAAGAGGACCTTTCCATGTAAAACAGTGCTCAAAAATTCCTTTTTATCTGCTTGTCACATTCTGGTCCTAAAAGCACAGGGAGAAAAGAGGTGCAATATTCTCAAGTGTGTATACTAAGTGCTCTATCTCCTTGACCAAAATAATCAGAGGTTGCGCTTTGAGCTGCCAGTAAACCTGAATGCCTCCAGGAGGCTCCTGCTTAGAGTGAAGGTTGCTACATTTAGAAGTGAAAAAGGCAGTCTGAAGCACTGAAAGACAGAAACTTGAACTGAACGGGAGCCCTGTCTCCCCACCAAGGGTTCTGAAGAGAGTGGCTCCAGCTGCAAACACAGGGCCTTACCCTTAACTCATTTATTACCAGGCACTGACTGTGAATCTTAATCTAGTTTCCCAAGTAGCTTTCCTTATTGCAAACACATATTGCTGACTCTCATTAATTAGCTTTCTCACGCTTCTCAATCTGCTGCAGGCATTCTCAATCAAGAGTGATTCTCTCCCTTCTCCAAGGGACATTTGGCAGGATCTAGAGACATTTTTAGACAGAGGGTTGTACGATGTAGCTAAACGTAATGTAATACACAGAACAGCTCCCTACAACAAAGAATAATAAAGAATATTGACCAAAAAGGCAATAGTGCTGAATTATACTGCCAGACCATGTCCTATGCTGCGGTTTATTTCAAAATGTATAAGTGCTTCTTAATGTCACTAATTTAGTGTACAAGTCTTTGAATCTTAGGGGATAAATTTTTGTGAGGTTTTTTTCCGTGCTTTGTTACCCTAAATTTAATATCTAAGCCTTCACATCTGTTTCTGAATAATACATAATTGGGAGGACCCTCAAGATCTCAACCATACATGCTCTACCACTGAGTTACACCCCTAGCCACTGCACACAATTTTTAAAACATAAGATATTTTGATTGTATAATCTAATTTTTTAATGAGTGTCTAAGCCAATATATTATAAGAACATAACCCAAAACAACCATAGTGCTGAGGTTGAGAAATCCTGACTTCGGACAGCATAGGGAGCCTCTTTTTCCAAGGGCTGGAACACAAATCCATCACCTCATGTAGGTTTCAGGTTCTGCAGAACACACAGGCCAGATGCTGAAGTGCAAAGACTTAGGGCAAGTCTAAGCTTTTCCCAGCAGCAGCTGAATAATGCCCACATTTCCTCCAAGGAATGTGAGAGGAAAACACAATTTTACATGTAGTCCTTTATAAAGAAAGACTTAGCTCTCAGACCTAGGGGCATTTTGAAGAGCAGCTGGCTTCTCTAACCTCTTAATTTGTGCATTTTAACTAGAGTCATTATCTTCTAGAGAAAGAAGAAAAAGGCCAAGTTCCCAAGGATTTGTCTAAGTCACCAAGTAGCTCAGTTGTGAAATCAGTCTTAAAACCTAAAGTCGATTTTCTCTCAGACCTATCTTTTTCTTTTCCATAGTTGCCCTCAAAATTCACATTTTGGTAAGAACCAACTTTATTAGAGAATTTTTTTTAACTCTTTTTTTTTTTTTAAACTTTGTCATGTTTTTCCTAAAGTATTCCCACTCTTGATCTCAAAAGCTCCTCTCCTGCCTTACTAATTAGCATGAGGAATGCAGTGTGATTTCTGCCAAAAGTTCAAGACTTAAAAATGACATTTTGAGCACTGGTTCCTAACATTTAAGGACACTTAATTCAAATGCTCTGGTGATTAATTTTGATTTTGTTGCATAGGAAATAGAGGATTTGAGAAAAAAAAGAGGTTGCATTTCCTCAAAATATTTTAAAGTAAATCAACATAATACAGCAGAAGACAGCCTGTAAAAAGCAAGACAAATGAAAGGGGAATCGTTTTTCTTTCTTTTTAACAAACTGTAAAAATGCTCCTAAAGATGACTTGAAGGGTACCAACGGGTATTATACATAATGGTGTGCCATGGTCTGTGATTCCTGGGCCGATCATCACTCATTCCCACAACTTTCTCAGGTACACATAAAACATCAGATGTTTTATGGGCCATGGACGTGAAGAAACACTTACTGACTGAGGACTTTGTGGAATACCTTTATAAATTACTAATGGATACAATTAGAAGTTTGCTATGATTTGGATCTTAAGTATCCCTTAAAGGTCCATGTGTTAAAAGCTTGGTGTCCCCATCCGCACCCACATCCATGGAGGAGTCATATACTGGAAGATGTAAAATGTTGCTCATCATTGTATTCCAGTATTTCCCAAACTTATGAGGGTCACAGCATGATTTTAAGTTAACCCCTGTGAAGCTGTATTATTCCATTTTGTTACCACCTTATTTGAATTCATTTTAGCAGCTGATCCAAAATCCACCAGCTTGATGTGTCCCATTCGGTCGATGAGAACATTCTCAGGCTTGATGTCTCTGTAAGAAAATCAGGACCTTGAATCAGTGTTGTCTTCTCTATGTCAATAAGCAAAACAATTGCTAACCTAGAATATCAATTCAGTCAAGAATCTTAGGTTCTGTGTTCTGCTATACAGACCTTCCCTATTGATGGATATGAATGAATAGCATATATTTTTAAAAGAATAATATTTTTTTTAAAAAAAAGAAAAAGAATGGAGGGAAAGGAGAAATAAAAAGGAAAGGAAGCAAATACTTATTACCAAATGGATTGTTTCTGCTAGAGACACACATTTCACATCATAAGAACTAAGGCCAAAAGAAGATAAAGAACTTGCTAGCCAAGGAGAAAGTTGAGTTTTTATTCCAGATTTTGCAATTCCTGGGCTAGCCATTATTGCACTCATACAACATTCTCAGAAATAAATAAAAGTGAGGATATAAAAAAACTATAGACCAAGTACAACACCTTTGTAAATTACTAATGAGTAATCAGTTATGAGTGTGTTATGGTTTGAATCTTGAGTATCCTCCAAAGGCCCATGTGTTAAAGACCTGGTCTCCAGCACCGCACAATTGGAAAGTGGCAGAACTTTTAAGAGGCGCGTCTATTGGAAGGTCTTCAGGTCTTTAGAGTTTGCCTTCTATTTTAGGCAGCTTCTCATTGCTGTTATCAAATATCTGAAGAAACAACTTAAGGGACCAAAAGTTTATTTTGGCTCATGTCTCAGAGATTTAAATACATAAGTGGGTACCTCTGTTGCTTTGGCCTGAGGTGAGGCAGAATGTTATGAAGACAGGGGCAAGGAAGAGTAAAGCAGCTCACCTCGTGGTGGCCAGGAAGCAGAGAGCACAACCAGGAACAACATATACCCTCCAAAGGCACACCCCTAGTGACCTACTTCCTCTCATCAGGCCCCGGCCCCTACTTTCCATCACCTCCCAATAACACCATCAAATTCTGAATCTATCAATGAATTAATCCATTGATGAAGACAGAGCCCCATTATCCAATCACTTCCCATAAGCCCCATCAGATGGGTTTTTGGGGGACCTTTCAGATTCAAACCATATGCCTTTGAAGGGGATTACTCTTCTCTCTTTATTTGCTTCCTAGGCATGAAGTGAGTGGTTTTGCTCCACCATGCACTTCCACCATAACGTACTGCCTTACTGCAGGCCCAAAGCAGCCGGGCCACACAATCATAGACAAAAACCTCCAAAACTGAGCCAAAAATAAACCTTACCTCAAGTATTTGATACAGTAATAGGAAGCTGGCTAACCTAACACAAAATACTACTCTGTGACCTTCCGTTCCTATGTAGGGTGTCAATTCTCCCTGCAAATCAACATCAGTTTTTCTAGCACATAACTCAACTAGCCCATGCCAGGGATCCTCATCCAATTAGCTACGTCTGTTAGCTGGCAGCAGACCTTTACCAACAAACTTAGGAGCATTAAAAATTGAGCTCTATTTCATTGAGCTCTATTTCCAGAATGACTGAAATCCCCGTCATTCTGGAAAGTTTACTTTTAGTGAATTACAGGTGAGACTGGTTAAAAACTGGATGAAGGACTGTTTTGATTTTGATGTCCACGCAGGACTCCTACATGATTCAAATAAATTCTCAGTATGCTATTAAGGAATCTCACTTACCGATGTACATATCCCATCTGATGAACGCTATGGACAGCCAAAATCAGCTCAGCAAGGTAAAACTGAACCACATTTTCATCTAATTGGTCCTCATATCTATTCAAAAGTGACAGCAAATCCCCTCCAGGCTGATATTCCATGACCTGCACAGAATGCCGAAGTTATTAATTTTTCACACCTCCAAAAAAGGGAACTGCTCAATTAGATCCTCAAATACTGCTGAATGTATCATAATTATGATGTCCCCACAAAGCAAGGAAGATGTGTGAGGCATATTGTAAGATTCAGGATGTTATGGCCATACCACCCTGAACGTGCCCGATCTCATCTGCAAAATGCAGGATGAGGTCCATACCCTACAGAAATTACATTTGTTACCCAAGGGAATCAATATAATGAAAGACTCATCCAGACACCACACATGATGTTTGCAAGACAAGCTTGAAAAGTTGAATTAAATCCGTCCACTCCCTCACCCACCCAAAGTGACACCCCAGACATTCCCTACGTTTAGGTACACAGCATAGATGGATATTCCTGGAGGGCAACAAACTCTCACACATCCTTTTTGCATTCCCCTCAGCACCCAGCAGAATATACGAGGCAGACAAATGTGATACAATCTTTTCCTTTTACAGTCAGTGTAGAAGGCAGTTGACAATCTCTATTAAAAATTTAACTGAATATATACCTTTTGACCTAGTAATTCCACTTCAATGATTTATTTTATGACTATTTATAATAGTTTGCAGAAAAACAGAAAGAAAGAGATTCACTGCAGCATTGTCTGTAAAAGGGAAAAAAAATTCTGATAAATCAGCCAAATATCCAGTCATAAGAGATGCTAAATTATGACATAGCTAAATGATGAGCTATGATACAGAGATATTAAAAACAAGTGGACTCTATCTATTCACACTACCATGGAAACTGTCCATGATAATATAAAGTGACACCCTGTACAGAATAAAGTATAGCCTCCTTTTTATAAGAAAAAATATTACATTTACTAGTGTATATGGGAAAAATTGGAAAAAGAATATGAAGTCTCAGTTAAAATGTTTAATTAGCCAAAAAAAAAAAAAAAGAAAGAAAGAAAGAAAGAAAAAGCCTGCCTAGAATGTGTGAGACCCTGAGTTCAAACCCCAGTACTGGAAAAAAAAAAAAGAATTCTACCTCATGGAACTGAAATTCTCCTTCCTTTTATGATAACCAGGTGTGATATTCCTGAATCAACACATGACCTTGAGACTAGTTAGCCTGGTGGTTTCTATCTGGTGACTTCACCTCTCTGTCAGTTACATTCTCTGTAAAATCAGATGAAGACTATATTCTCTTACAGCCCTATGTGAGGATTAAGCAAGACAAGGCCCTCAGAGGGTCTGGCACAATGGCTGGTACCAACACAAGATCCTCGACTACCACCCAATTTCAGACCTTCCCTTCCTACACTGCATGGTCCTTTTCTAACGGGAGAGAAGCTGGGACCCATTTGGCCATTGCCACAACCATTAACCCGTATGGAGTTCTCCTATCCTTTGTTCTGGTCTCCCATTTTATTGGCCATGCTATAAGTGTCTTTTAAGTTGCGTCCACTCTTTTCTGGAAAAAGACAAGGTTCAAATAAACTACTTTCAAAAAACACTAAATCTATCATACACTATATTCCAGAAGCCATCTTTGGGAAGTGAATTTTCACTATTGTCCTCTAAAACTCCTGTTTGTCTTTAGTACAAAATTAGAAGAAAGCTGTAGACAAGTCAGTCATCAAGCACCTGCACAGATTCTGAAAGGCCCAGGATGCTCCAACACGCCAGGAAGTCTACCTGACACCAGTTCAACACCAAACCAAACACCCCTGGGGAAGCCAGGGACTTGCACATCCTCCCCAAGGACTCCTTGTAACCGGGGGTCTTCCCATTCACATGACTTCTTACATTTAGTAGACACAAGACAGTTACATTTGAAGAGGAAGACTCCATTTACACTGCAATTGCTGAAAACAAATTGATTTCTGAAATAACAAGAAGAGCAACCCTTAGTGGGGCAGCACTTAAGATGCATACTTTACTTCCCCCAAATTCACAGCAGGCCTAAGCTACTCACCCCAACCTAGAGGAGCCCACAAGGAGCCACCTGGCTGCCTATACCTCACCCACTCATCCCAACCTGGTTCTCCACAGGCCCTGGCTATGTGGGTGAATGCTAATTTGTACGTCTGCTTTAAATATACATTGCCATTAAAAAGGTCTTAAAACAGCCAAAGAAATTCACAGGTAGTAAAAGAAGTGTTCATACTTTTAGAACTCAGATGTCCTAAAATAAAATAAGAACAATGCATATTTATGACAACACACCGCAGTTATAAATTTCCTACTGCTCTATTAAAGATGTGGAAAACAGATTGGCTTATAAGTTTAAGGCTCAGAAAGCCAAAAGTATAGCAGCCAGTGGCAACTTCTAAGAGCTCATATATCGACCACAATGGTACTTAGTGCCTAGTCCTAAAGATTCTACTTGTTATGACCAGCGGAATAGTTCAGAATGTAAAAAACATCTCTTACAAAGGAAAAGGCTGCGTAAATCTTCACTTCTACTCAGAAGTTATCCACCCTAACTAAATTAGACAACTTCCTGTATCTTCAAAAACGAGGATTGACTGAGAAGACAAGCCACAAAAATGACAACAGTTGCTAGCCAGAATGGTCTCCATAATGGGTATGAAGTCGACATTCTAAATGAAAAATGTCTACATACACTGCACCCTTATCAGAGAGACCAATCAAACTTGACCCCCCAACACAATTCCAGATGACCGTATTAAAAATTGCACCTTTGCACCATTAGGAAAACATATTCTAGACATTTACGAAGTAAATTTAGGTATCTCAAGATGGTATCCCTTTTCCAAAACTATTTTGGAATACATGGAGCACATGGGGAAGATGGTTTGTGTGCAGCCAACCCAGGCTTAATCAATCACCATGCTGTCAAGTACAAGATACAAAAAGGAATCCGGCTTTCAGAAATACTTTTGGGAGTGGGGGCATGGCTCAAGTGTTAGAGTACTTGCCTAGCAAGCTCAAGGCCCTGAGTTCAAACCCCAGTACTGAAAAAAAAAAAAACTGAGAAACACTTTTGAACTCTTAAAATATGATTCCAAATCAAGAGGCTCCAAAGGCTGGGGATATAGCTCAGTGGTTTAGTATTTGCCTCGCAAGCATGAAGCTCTGAGTTCAATCCCCAGTGCCACAAAAAAAAAAAAAAAAAAAAAGAGGCTCCAAAAACACCATCTAAAATCAAACTAAGAGTCTTTGAGTCTTTCTATCAGGTTACTTGCTGTCAACCAAATACAAGGGTCAGCAGAATCGTATGAACTAACTAAGGACAAAGATGCAATCCACCTTGTGCCAGAGACTCCATACAAAGATCTAGTTTTGTCCAAAAATGTGACTCTGTCTCTGACCTTTACTATTTAGTGAAGCCCAGTGAGGCACTGATTCCCTACCCCAAAAAAAGGAATGTGGCTTCTAACCCAAGAAGACTGTAAGTCCTATAAACCCATCAGGATCCCTAGGAAAGTACTTTTCAAAACTAAGACACATTCAGCCAGCCATGGTGGTACATACTTGCAATCCCAACTACTCAGAAAGCAGAGGCGAGACCCTGTTTCAAAAACAAAATAGAAACAAAAAAGGACTGGGGGAGTAGTTCAAGTGCTGCCACTTTCCTAGCATGAGCAAAGCCCTGGGTCTAATCCCCAGCACTGAAAAAATAAAGAAAAAGAAAAACCCACCTTCACCTAAGTTAAACATTTCAGTGCCAGGAAACAGCAGCAAATAGAAAAGACAAAATCCCCACCTTCCTGACGCTGGCATTGTAGTGTTTAATAATAAAAGAGTGAAATACATCTCCTTTCCATTCCAATTACTTAGGGAGCCTGTCAAAAGTATGAATTTCAGAAACTTAAGTGACTCCAGACTTTATGGCTCAAGCTCCATGGGTGAAATCCAGGAACTGGCTTTTTTTTTTTTTTTTTTTCAAATATAGGGTCTCCCTATGTAGCCCAGGCTTGCCTCACAAGCCTCCTGCCTCAGCCTCCTGAGTGCTGAGATTACAGATGGGCACCACTACATCCAGCTTCAGAGTCTACATTTTGAAGGAGCTACCAGAGCTGTTCTGACAGTTAGCTCAGCAACACATTGGGACCCACTGCTGATGAAGGTGCAGAGCCAATGTGGCTCCCTACTCCAATCAAGTTAAAAGTTTCCATAGCAGAGAGCCCTTGAATGGACCTTGGCTTGAATCCAACCATCACTTCTGCTGCTTCTATTTTTTCAGTAACTACCTGAAGTCTTTCTGAATATCAAGACAAGATCCCTGTCAACAAAGAGCTGGAAGATCACAGGTCCACCAGCAGCAAAGTTATACTCTTCCATCCTTGCAAGGACTGGAAACATCACCTGCACACCATGAACAGCTGCAGGTCACACACATGGGAATCACCAAGGCCTGGTAATCAAAAGCTGGGAAGACAGAGTGGGGAAAAGAACCCTCCAGTGAAGCAGCCCTAAATTATGTGGCCACCCCGCTGATGGCAGAGAAAGCACAGCAGCTGACAGACAAGCCTGGCGTGGAGCTATAATGGTCTTGCTCTTTTAAAGCGAAGACTTTGGGGCCAAAAGAGACAGACCCCTCTGATGGCAACAGCTGCAGATGCTAATTAAAGGGCAAATCTTACATGGGTTTGGTTTGGAAAGAGCGGATGCGTCTCTGTTGGTGTTTGCATCTATACCCCGAGCACTGCTATGGCAATTTCCATCCATCGTGCTGAATT
The DNA here is from genome assembly GCF_047511655.1 of Castor canadensis. Classification (NCBI taxonomy): domain Eukaryota; kingdom Metazoa; phylum Chordata; class Mammalia; order Rodentia; family Castoridae; genus Castor; species Castor canadensis. The sequence goes on along the minus strand of NC_133403.1, from coordinate 32,592,413 downwards.
TGAAATGAAGGACAAATGTGGGGGTGTTTGAGTATTTAACTCTTTAGTACTGTTGCAGCTTGAGTGTGTCCCCAAAAGGCATGTGTTAGACACTTAGCCCCCAAATTCATATGATTAGTGATAGTTGGAGGTGGGGCCTTCAGGAGGTAATTAGGATCAAATGAAGACATGAGAGGGAGGACCCCATGAGGGCAGTAATGACTTTATAAGAAGAGAAACCGGGGCTCACATACTTGCTGGTCTCACCATGTGATGCCCTCCACCACGTAAGATGCAGTACAATGTTCTCACCAGATGCTTATGCCATGCTCTTGGACCTCTCAGCCTACGGGATGGTGAGCCAAATAAATGTCTATTCTTTGTAAATTATCCCATGCAGGTATTTTGTTACAGCACCAGAAAACAGACTAAGACAATTACTCTGTTCTAATTTGCATAGGGCATTATTAAAGGCCTTCTGTGCTAGCCACCGATAGGAAATGTCACTTTAAAATGCTTGGACATTCAGCAGGACTCAAAAGTGTCACAAAAAAAATGCACTGTTGCCACTGGCATCGATGTTAGCTATACCCAGTGTTCCTGATCTTTGGTATGGGGAGGAAGGAAGGGTCCTCTAAGCTGAGTGGCCCCTTGCAGAGACCCTATGTTATTCTTCCTGAAAGGTAAGGTGACCTACAGAAAAAGAAGGCCCTTTATTTCTGAAAATATGAATTCCAGCCTGATTCATCCATCTATTCAAAAAAAAAATCCATACTGAGTATTGAATCATGCAGTCTTGGCAAGAAATTGACAGTACATTCAAACAAAGTAATTGAAGACATTGGTTAATGAAGGGACCATTTAAAAAGGTGTGGGTTAGTTTAAAGGAAATAAACATGGAACAATGGATCACACTGGGCTATCAACAGCAGGGTAATAGGTACCATTCCTGGGCCTCAAGGAACAAGGAAAAGGGATTTCAGATGTGCACACTATTACTGGTGGGACAAAAAAGCAGCAGCAATAACCAGAAACAAAGTAGAGCCGGAAGGCAGTGGTTGTCAAAGTAGGGCTCCTGAGCCAGCAGCAGTGCCAGCATCACCTGGAAACTTGCTGGAAGTGCAAATTAGGGAGCCCCCCCCCTCCCCCCGCACCCCGCCACACTTACTGAGTCAGAAAGTCTGAGGGTGGGGACAAACTGGGACAATGAAATTAAATTGTGGCTCCTAAAATGGCAAAAGTCTATGCGCTCACTTGAATAGGCCTCGAAACACTAGAACACAAAACAATTATTTCAAAGGCATAGAAAACTCAAAGGAACCATCCCCCACCCAAAGGCAGTATCACACTCAGCAACTGAACTGGGGTTGAGAAGAGAAACTAATATCTCATTCACCGATGAGCAAATTGAAGCAGAAAAGGCCAATGACTCTGGAGAGAGCAAACGAAGAGCAGCAATAAAAACGAATAATCTGAGTAGCCATCCCTTTCTGATGGGCAGCTGGCTTCTAAACCCTGGCTTCTGAAGCAGCAACACGTGAACACACGCCTGGTGAATTTTGAGACATGCCTGAAAATTCGGATAATCTTAGCCAAGAGATCAAAACAGCACATGTTTCGTTGTCAAAACTATCATAAGCTGCCACGTTTCACCAGAGTAAACAACAGAGTTATATTCATTAACTCTCTCCTGACTTCCAACAATGATAAGACAGCCTGGTATTCATTCACAAAGGCCCTGAGGCCAATGCCTAGACATGGCCATTTCCAAATTGTTCCTGCCTAGAAAAAAAACTCTACACACAAAATTGCACGGGTGTGGACTGAAAGCAAAAGAGGAAATATAAAAAGCCAATCCCAAACAGTGTATTAAAACCAGGATTGCGTCAGCAGTGCAATGCAGTAAGCATGAATGTGGAAGATGGAGCTAAGTGGCCTAGCTTTAAACCCCAGCTCTGCCTCTGTGGGAACTATTAATTGTCCCCCCAAATCCATCTTTCTTCCATAGTGTGATGGTTAATCTTGATTGTCAGCTAGACTGGACTGAGAAGCACCTACAAGATTAGTAAAGCACACTTCTAGTGTTCCAGAGGATTAACTAAGAGGGAAAGACCTGGCCTGAATGTAGGCAACACTGTCCTACAGGCTGGGGGCCCAGATGGAATACGGGGGTTGGGGGAAGAGAGAAAGCCTGTGAGTGCAAGCTTTCTCTCTCCTTTCTGGCAGCCATGATGTCAGCTGCTCTGACCACCACGCCCCCCCCGCCGTAATGGTCTGAAACCTCTTAAACTAATCGAAAATAAATCCTTCCTCCTTTAAATCAATTATTTTAGGTATTTGTCACAGCGACAAAAAAACTAACACATAGAATTTAACTGAGAATAGGCCATACTTCTGGACAGTACATGTCCAAGTCTCCCTAGCACACAGATATGCAATCATGTGACTAAGTTCCAGCCAGCAGAACCTGAAAGGAAATGATGGGTCTAACTTCCACATTATTCTGTGTGAAAGGAATTTGCTTGCTCTGAATTTCTGCTCTTTTCTCTTAGCAGCCAGTTGGAACAAAGATATGAAACAGCCCGATACCAACTATGTGAAAGATGACAACATCTAAGGGTTAGGGGGGAGGGGACACAAGATGGAAGGAACCTGGGTCCCCAACTTATCACACATAATGGTGCTGCTCTTCCAGTGTGGACTGCATGTTGGTGTCTCTTCTGTTGTCACAGCAGCTGACCCCATGCCATAACTAACAGTTCTCTACATGCAACTGCGGGGGGAATATTTGGAATGAACAGAAAGAAACAATGTTAGGTAGAAAGGAAGATAGACTGGGTAGAAAGAAAGGAAGTTCCTGGGTCATTTTTAAGGCAGCCTGAAGAGTCCCTCAACATAAAACCCATCACTACAAAGAACCTCACAAAGAATTTAGATATGGTACTGCAAGTGAATTGTAAAACAATGTTTTCCCTCATGGAAAGACACTGATGAGGCATCTGTTAATACAGACCGAACAGATTTCTTACTGAACCAGATCAACAAAGCACTGTTTTCATGGGCCACCTGCCAGAATTAGGGACTAGCCTTGTTATATAGAACCAGACACTACCATCAAGTTTGTTTCCATTTTCTATATGCCAGAAAACGGCAGGCCACATCATTGGTGTGTCACTGCAAATGGGAAATTTTTAGCCAACAAAATTCAAAAGGACCCAAGTTCCATTTTCTTGTACTACACTCCAATTTTTGAAAATCTTCCTGGGACTATCTTGAGTTACATACTGTAGAGAGCAAAACTCCCACTGCTGACAATATGATTTCTGGAACACAGTAAGTACATTTGCATGTAAATCAGATTTCTATGAAATTAATCATGCATTCACCCAATAAATATTTCTTAGGCATTTACTTGGTAAAGCTCTACTGGCAGCAAGAAAAAATAATTGCTCCCCTTGTGGAAGTAGCCTAGTGGAAGAGACCAACGCCCACTCCTGACGGGGGAGTACCAGGTGCTACAAATATATAGCAGAAGAGCATCCATTCCAGAAGTAAAGGGCCCAGGAGAGGGTTCTAAGAAGTGACATTTAACCCAAGCCCAGAAAGAGAACAAGGAGTTATCAGGTCAACAGAGAATGAGTGAACAGCAGGCAGGAAGGTCAGAGGCAAAGTCAAAAAACAAAGAAGACCAGGATGAATGTAAAAGGAGAGAAATGGTCCTTGACAAGAACACCTGAAGGCACAAGTGAGAAAGGCCTCGAAAGCCAAGTGCAAGGGACTGGACTTGATCCAGATGATAGCAGGGAGTTGTGAAGGGTTTTGACAGCACAATGACTTGGCTTCAGTATGTAGAAGACCTGCGAGGCAGGCAAGACAGATGGCAGGGAAAACACTTGGGAAGTTATCACAGAAATGCAGGAAAAAGAAAAGTGAGGCCAGGACTTGTACAACAGAGGCAGGACTGGAGAAAAGAGATAGCCAGGAAAGATGTATAGGAGGCAGAATCCTATTTTGTCTTTCATTCATTTAAAATATACCTTCAATTACACTGCATTCACATTACAAATTAGTGTTCAACTGGCAGAGGAGCATATCACCCCACATGAGTTTCCCCAAACTTCAAAGGGTCAGTGTTCACAAGTGGTCAAGAGGCCGCTTACTGTTCCTTACAATGCCAGTACTGACCTAGGAGCTCCCTTATCTTGCTGCAGAATGTGTTTCTGGATTTGGTTTTTCAGACATCGGAGAAGTAAAGTCAAGCATTCACTTTATATTACGCAGCATCATCAGTCGGTCTGGGACATCACCTGACAGGCATACACATACATGATTTTACAGTAAAATGTGTGAATAGTCACACTAAAGGAAATGAATTAAAAACTGTCAACATTCTTAAGAAAGCTAGGGACAGGCTTTGCTACAAACTGAATTCAACATGAGGTTTGCTGCCAAATGAGTAACAAAAGAATTTAAGGTTATTCAGAGCTCTTAGCATTTCAGAATTATAAGGGATAGTGGACCTATGATCATATCTTACTTCCTATGCTGTTTGAATTTTTTATTCTAACTACACCGTTAGAAAGCATTTTAATCTAAAGTGCTAGAGTACTTGGAAAGAAAATGGTAACCAGGAAATAACTGTAGGATCCCATCAGTAGTGCACAACTGAGCTACTAAAGAAGGGTATAAAAACGTTGCTGAAAGGCTGGATGTGATGGCACACACCTGTAATCCCAGCACTCAGGAGACTGAGGCAGAAGGATCTCAACTTCAAGATCAGACTGGGATACACAGTGAGACTCTGTCTCAAAAACAAACAAAAATGTTGGGGGCTGGAGGCATGGCTCAAGTGGTAGATAGAGCACCTGCATAGAAAACTTGAGGCTCTGAACTAAAACATTAGTACCAGCTGGGTGCCAGTGGCTCATGCCTATAATCTTGGCTAAATGTGAGGCTGAGATTAGGAGGATTGCAGTTCACAAGGACAGACAAAGAAAATAATTTGTGTGACCCCCATCTCCAAAATAACCACAGCAAAATGGACTGGAGGTGTGGCTCAAGCAGCAGAGCACCTGCTTTGCAAGTGTGAAGCCCTGAGTCAAAAAAAGGAAAAAAGAAACCAGTACTATCAAAAGAAAAAAAAAAAAAAAACAGAAAGCATTGTTGACTCCAAATATCAAAGTACTGAGGCAGTGAGAACTTAAGACATCAGCTCTTTTTAAGATCTTTCCCATCTTGCTAGATAGCAGGTTAAAAAAAACTGAGAAGCAGCTAAGAATACAAATTCTCCAAAAAAGAAAGCAAGGCCCCTGAAGCTAGGAGCCTGTCCAAGAAGAAAAAGCAATAGACACTCTGCTTCTGAGAGGTATTCTAAGCAGAAGTCCACACAGCTAAGTCCACAATAAAGGAGAAAAAGAAAGGGATTGCTCTTTCTACCTATTCTAAGAATAACGCCACCAAAGTAGGAAATTCTCAAAATCCCCAGATAATATCCTCCTGAAGATATGATTTGAAAACTGTAGTGCCATAAAAAATAAAATTTTTTAAAAACCCTATGTTCGGAGGGGTGAGAATAGGTAAGACACCTAAAAAACTAGCTAGCATTTGTTGCCCTTAACGCAGAGAAACTAAAGCAGATACCTTAAAGCAACTGAGGCCGATAGGAAAAGGGGAACAGGTACTAGAGAAAAGGTTAGATCAAAAAGAATTAACCTAGAAGGTAACACCCACGCACAGGAAATCAATGTGAGTCAATGCCCTGTATAGCTATCCTTATCTCAACCAGCAAAAACCCTTGTTCCTTCCTATTATTGCTTATACTCTCTCTACAACAAAATTCGAAATAAGGGCAAAATAGTTTCTGCTGGGTATTGAGGGGGGGGAGAGGGAGGGGGCGGAGTGGGTGGTAAGGGAGGAGGTGGGGGCAGGGGGGAGAAATGAACCAAGCCTTGTATGCACATATGAATAATAAAAGAAAAATGAAAAAAAAAAAAAAAAACCCTATGTTCAACACCCAAGAAAACTGGCTGAGCGTCACTCCCAGGGACTTTTCTAATCATTGTCACTGGTTACCAACGAAGCAAGCAGGTGTCCCTGAAGCATATGAGCAGTGGCTTGCCATGTACAACTGGATCACTAAGTCCTCAACTGGATTCTGAATTTGTCATCACCCTCTACCAAAACTGATGTAGATGGTGTGAAAAATCCCAAAGCAACTCAACAATGCTTGCCTTTAAGAAGCAGCACCTTTGTACCACACACAGTGGCTCACACCTGCAATCCCAGCACTTGGGAGGCTAAGGCAGGAGGATTGAGAGTTCAAGGCCAGTCTGAACAACATAGCAAGATGCTGTCTCAAGGAAAAAAGAAAGAAAGAAAAAGCCAGGAGAAGGGGGTTAAGAAAGAGTGTGGTGGAATTATTATATGCTAATAAAAAAAAGTTGGAGACAGTTGCGGAAAAAAAAAAAGTAGGGTGAATCTGATCAAAGTACATTATATGTACGTTGTAGGTAAACAATGAAACCTCTTTGTACAATAAATAAATGCTAATAAAAAAATCTTTTAAGCCAAGGGCTGGGAGGTATCTCAGTGGTAGAAAAACTTGCCTAGCATGCATAAGGTCCTGAGTTTGATTCCAGCACTGCAAGAAAAAAAATAAAGCAGCAGAAGCTTTATGAGAGGAGACATCAAAAAAGATGAGTTCTTCAACTCAGAGTAAGAGAAATATGAGTTTACAGAGTAAACCAGAAAACTGGACTCTTAAATTTTGCCCAAAAAAATCAGAGCCCTTCCTGATTTCAGGTCTGCCTGTTTGCCTGGAAAATGAGGTTTGTCCTCACAAGCTGATGTGCTAAACCTCTCACAGAACTCTAATTAAAACATCCAAAACAATAGGAGCAAACAAGAAACAAAGAAAACAAACAGATGCCCTGCTATTGCAAGGGAACTTCCTTTCTGAAGGTTAATGAAGAGGTCTGTCCATCCATCCAAACAGGACAGGTTCCATGAGGCATGGGGCAAATGCCGCTTATTTAGCAAATGTCCTGAAATATCAATGACCCCAGAAACACACCAAGGTCATCAGGCAGGGGGAGGAGAAGAGTTCCATGCCCGAGGCCTAAGACAGAGTCAGGGAAAAGAAGTTTCAGGCACGCGGTTGTTTGTGGCCAGTACGACAGCCTCCCCAGGCAGGTACATGATGGTACCCTGGCTCAGAAGGCTGGGACGGCCGGGGGAGCTTCTCTACAAGCACTGGATTTTCACTAATATGAAAGCAAGGCCAATAAGCTTTTCATTCCAGATTGAAAATAAAGACAGGACGTACTTCCAAAATGTCCAAGACGCAATTCCTCTCTCTGTCTCTGTGTGTATGTCTCTCTCTCTGTTTCTGGTGTGTGTGTGTGTGTGTGTGTGTGTGTGTGTGTGTGTGTGTGTGTGTGTGTGTGTGTGTGTTTCTCTGTCTCACACACACACACACACACACACACACACACAATGTTTTCTCTTTTAGTAGTACTTGGTTTTGAACTCAGGGCTTTGTGCTTAATAAGCTGATACTCTGCCACTTGAGCCATGCTCTGATTATTTCGCCTCTGGTTATTTGGGAGACAGGGTTTCACTTTTTTCCCAGGCCAGTCTGGACCACGATCCTCCTAATCTAGGCTTCCCACAAGTAGCTGAGAGGACAGGTGCGCACCACCACACCCAGCTTTTTCCATTGAGATGGTGGCTCATGAACTGTTTTGCCAAAGCTGGCCTGGAGCCTTGATCCTCTGGATTTCAGCCTCCTGCATAGCTGAGATGACAAGCACACACCACCTCACCTAGCTGTTGGTTGAGATGGGGTCTCACGAACTTTTTACCAAGGCTGCTTCAAACTGTGATCCTCCTGATCTCAGCCTCCCCAGCAGCTAGGATCACAGGTGTGAGCCACCGAGGCCTGGCTTTACTTTTTTTCTCTTATATGAGCTTCTGTAAGTTTATCTCCATTCAAGGTGACATAATAGTCTTGTTTTAAGGCTGAATCAAAAACAAAAATTGTTTCTAAGATATGCTTTTTAAATATAAGAATTTAATTCCCTAAGGACCTAAACAAGGTCCCCAAAAGAATTTTAACATTCCATAAGTTATGCTATATGTACATCAGGGAAAACGATGCCACCATCCAAAAGAATGAAGTAGGGGTCGAGGATGTAGCTCAGTGGTACAGCATGTACTTAGCGTGTACAAGGTGCCTAGGTTCCATCGCTGGCACTGAAAAAGAATGAAGTAGACCTATATGGACTAGCATTCTAGGATACCTGGGATAAATTGCTAAAAGGCCAAAGAGCAAGGTGAAGACCCAAATGGAGAGTAACATACCATTTTACTAAAAACAAAATGAAGGTATAGCTCAATGATAGGGCACCTGCCTAGCATGCGTGAGGTCCTGGATTCAATTCCCAGCATGGCAAGGAAAAAAACCTGTATACATAGCTGCTTTCAGTTTTTGTTCCTATGGGGAACATACATATACCACCATTAACATTTGTTTCCCTAAAGAGACAGATGAGGAAAAAAAGGTAGAGGGTGCTCCCTTCTCCTTCGCACACATCTACAGGGTGCATTTTTTTTAACTGACACAGAATAACAGTGCATATTCATGGGGAACCATGTGATATTTTAACACAGGTATACAATGTACAATGATTAAATTAGAGTAATTAGCATATCCATCACCTAGAACGTTTACCATCTGCTAGTGTCGGGAACATTCAAAATCCTCTCTTTTAGCTATTTTGAAATATACAATAAGTGATTATTCTGTATAGTTCATTATGAGTACATTACTGTGCTGTAGGACACCACTCTAATCCAATCTTCCTATTTAACTGTATTTTTGTACCCATTAATCAGCTTTTCACTCTCCCCACCTCCCCACCCTCCCCAGCCTCTGGTAACCACTATACTACTGCAAGATAAACGCTTTTAGCTTCCACATGTGAGTGAAAACATGTTACATTGTCTTACAACAACCACGCATTCGTTATCTTAACTTTTAACAATTAAGGAAGATTCCATTAAAAGTACAAACCACACCCAAATAAATGTAAGCTTCCACTACAGTCAGTGAGCTATTTCTAAACAGGCTGACTCTTAATCTCTAGAACAAGGAGAACAGGGAGACACCTGGAGGTCAGAAAAGTGAGTGAGTGAATGAGAGGTGTCATGGACCACAGAGGCAAGAACCACACTGTTCTGCAGCGGTGGTCTGAGTATCAGAGAGATGGCTGTGAAGACTCACCAGGTAAAGGTTATTTTTGTCCTGAAAGGCGTACTGTAATTGGGGAATCCAGGGGCTTGTGCTCCGAGATAATATGTTCCGTTCTTCCTCAAAAAATGAAACCTAGGGGAAAAAGAAACCCTTCAGACAATAATGATAGAATTCAATGGAAAGGGAAAAATACCCTCTTTCCTGCCTTTACGCCTAAACTGATACTTCCAGCTTTGTTTTGTTTTTTTTAGAGTCATCACTTAGCTGTGTAATTATTTACTTAACATCTCTCTTTAAAGTCAACTCACTCCCTTTCAACCTAAATATCTCTCTCTTCTTCACCTTCCCTTCCTGAACAGGTGGAGGAGAACAAGGTAAGTGTCCATCCCAGATGGGAGAGACAGACAACCACAGTGCCCAAAACAGAGTGTCAGGCCCAGGCAGAGTAAGGAAGGTGACAAACAGGTATGGGGACAGCCCTGAATAGGATATCAAAGCCTCAAGCAGCGGGGAGGAAGACATCCACATGTAGGGGTAGCCTGGAGCAGGAAATCTGGACCTACCAAGGAGACTGGGGATAGCAACAAAGACAGTAGATAGGATGCATGCAGATACATGCCAGGCATGGTGGCTCACATCTGTAATTCCAGCTACTTAGGAGAAGAAGATCAAGATAATCATGGCTCAAGACTAGCCCAGGCAAAAGATTAGTGAGACCCCATCTCAACTAAGAAGCCAGGTATCATGGTTCACACCTATAATCCTAGCTAGACAGAAGCATAGTTAGGAGGATTGTGGTCTGAAGCCAGTCTCAGGCAAAAATGAGAGACCCTATCTGAAAAATAACTAAAACAAAAAATGGCTGGCAGAATGGCTCAAGTGGTAGAGCACCCGTCTAACAAGTGTAAGGTCCTGAGCCCAAACCCCAGTACTGCCAAAGTAATTATAAAGTAATAAGTAAAAATCATAAGGGTTTGATGTCAGAGAAGAGGGGACTGCAGTATTTGGGTAAGTGTCCCCAAAACCCATGCAGTAAAGGTTTGGTCCCCACTACTAAGGGTAGTGGAACCTCGTGGAGGGTCTTCTGGTCACTGGGGCATGCCCTCAAAAGGGATGCCCAAGCCCCTTCATCTTTCTCTCCTTCATAACCCCGCCGTGAGGTGGACAGTTCTGCCCTGCTCAGCCAGCCACCATGACGTGCTGCCTCTCCCCAGGCCCAAAAGCAATGGAGCCAACCACACCTGAATTGAAACCTCCAATCTGTGGCCAAAAGAAACCTTTTCTCTTTCTAAGCTGATTATCTCAGGTATTTGTTACAGTAACAGTAAACTGACTAACACAGTTACAAACAGGGAAAAGGTGAGAACTGAAAAACCCTGTGAAGATGGTTTGGAATTAGAGATATTGGTGTGAATTTAGGATTTTCTCTTTGGTTGTTTGTTGTTGTTGTTGTTGTTTTGAGGGGGTTGGTTTCTTTACGGATTTTTGTTATTACTTGGTTGGAGAGGCTGTTTGTTTCTTGAGACAGGGTCTTGCTATGTGGCCTAGACTGGCCTTCAATTCATGATCCTTCTGTCTCAGCCTCCCAAATTCTGGGATTATAGATGTGCACCATGCCCAGCTGTGAAATTACAGTTTTCAATATACACACGTACAGATATAGAGGTAAACGTGTTTGTTTACCTCTACATGTGTCTGTGTGTATATATAGGGAGTATATAAGTAGACACATTGCACACATACTCATGTATTCCTTCATGTTATCTACTGAAAGGGATCTGAGAGCAGCGATATCACCAAGGTTCAGACCTTAGCCTCTAAACACCATTTTCCACTACACAGGGATCCTTGGAGAAATGATTAGTGCCAGGGCCAGGACAGAGAAAGTCAATGCACAGAAAAAGCCTGACCATCCTACAGTACCAGAAGACAAGAACACACTCCAGAATAATGGGGATTTGTCAAAAGGATACAAACACCAACTTGAACAGACAACTGGAAGATAATCTAAGTATAAAATAATTGATGGTAGGAACAGACTGTAGCTCACTGACTGAAATAGGAAAACAGAGGTCCACACAGACATAAGTGAACAAACTGAAAGTTTCACAAGGAATGGGAGATTTCCATCATCCAAAAGAGCTTCCCCATAGGTACCAAGAGGAGAGGGGTGATTCCACAGTAGAGAAACATGGCAGGAACCACTTCAATCGACATAGCAATGTGACCATCATCCAGAATGTGACAAAATAGAACTATCTTGTCTGTGATATTCCTGTGAAAGATATATAACCGTACTGTAAGCAAGAGCAACATCAGGAAAGCCTAAATTTAAAAAAAATAATTGGCCTGTTACCAGAATTGTCAAAGTTATGAGAGCTCAGGAAAAATAAAGGAATTGATCTAGACAGAAGGACACGAAAGAGGACAACTAGGAGCCAAGTGTGATCCTGGACTGATCCTTTTATTCTAAAGACATTATTGGGACAACTGGTGAAATGTGAATGGGGTCTGAGGATCAGAGAGCAGTAACGTACCACTGCTTATTTCCTGACTTTGATGGTTGCATTACGGCTCATGGGAGAATGTCCTTGTAGGAAAAACATACTGAAGTAGTCAGAAGTACTTTCAAGTGGCTCAGAGAAAAAAAATTGTACTATCTTTCATTTCCTCAATTTTTTTCTTTTTTTTGGTGGTACTGGGTTTTGAACTCAGGGCCTCACACTTGTTAGACAGACACTCTACCACTTGAGCCACTCTGCCAGCCCTTTTTGTGTTAGTTATTTCTCAGACAGGGTCTCACCTTGTGCCCAGGCCAGTCTGGACCCCACAGCTGGGATGACAGACATGAACCACCACACCCAGTTTTTATTGATTGAGATGGGGTCTCATGAACATTTTTTGTCCAGACTGGTCTCAATCCACAAACCTCCTGATCTCCACCTCCCAAGTGGCTAAAATTACAGGCTTGAGCCACCACATTCAGCCCAAAAGATACAATTCCTAATAGCTGGTTTTACATATCAGCCTGGTTAGGCTGTAACAGCCACTTATGCAATCAAACACTAATCTAGGTGCTGCTGTGAAGGTACTGTGTAGATGTAGCTGACATCTATAATCAGATGACTTTAAGATAACTCTCAATAATCTGGATGGGCCTCCTCTAATCAGTTGAAAGGCCTTGAGAACAAAATTGCAGTTTCCCCGAAGAAGAAATTCTGCCTCAAGACTGTAATATCAGCTTCTACCCAAAAATTCCCAGCCTGCTGGCCTGCCCTACAGATTTCAGACTTTCCAGTCTCCACAACGAGGTAAATCAACTGCTTGAAATAAGTAAATTCTGTTTGTGTGTATGTATATTAATATACACATTTACATGCATCCTATGTGCATAAATATCTTAAATGTAGACATATTCTATATGATCTGTGGTATATACATGCTCTGTGTGTGTGTGTGTGTGTGTGTGTGTGTTCAGCTATCCCTTGGTACTATAGATTGGTTCCAAGAACACAGTGAATACCAAAATACACAGATGCTCAAGTCCCTTATGTAAAACGGCACAGTGTTGGCATAGGACCTACACAGATCTTCCCAAATAGTTTAAATCATCTCTAGGTTACTTAGAATACCGAATACAATGTAAGTGCTTTACAAATAGCTACACTGCATTTTTTAGGAAATAATGACAAGAAAAAAGTCTCCATATTCAGTATACACACAATCATTTTCCCCTCAAATATTTTCAGTTTATAGTTGGTTGAATCCACAGAATCAAACCTGTGGATATGGTTCAGGAAAAAAATTGCTTTTACTGAGTGTGATGGTAAGTTTGTTTCAACTTATATACATAAAATATATATGCACACATATTCGACTGGTTCTGTTTCTTTTAAGAACACTGACTGATACACTGTATTTACAACTTTTCTATAAATTTGTGATTGTTTCAACATGTAAATAAAGTTAATTTTAAATATATCTTCTACTCTAGTTCCTAGTGCGCGTGCACGCACGTGGTGTATATGTGTGTGTGTGTGTGTGTGAACACGTCTGTTGAAGTCACAGTTTTGATACGCTGGTTACAATAGCCTGTCCACGTACCACCTTAAATCACCTTGCGCACCCCCAGTGCTAAATCTAAGCCACTGAGGAAATAGCAAATGGACCCCAGTAATGGACTGCCTGAAAGGCTGATCCTTCATCTTGATGGCACATAAAAGGTGTTTAGGGGAGGGTGGCTGAACTGAAAGGTCTCCACCTTTCCTTGCTCACTGCTAACTCTGTCTGACCCCTGAAGCTTCCATTAAAGGAAATGGTCTCTGAGGACCTCTTCCAGTTGTCACAGTACTCTGGGCACATGTGCTGGCCTCTCCCAGGAGACAGGCCTTGTTTGCAGAACACCACTTTAACCTCCTCTGACATTTTCTTTCAGTTTCTCCTTGTGGTGGCTCTTTTCTGATGCCCTTAAATTCCATATCCAGCCTGTGATTCTATGAAGGCCTCTATTTCTCTTTCATATTCACTCTCTTAAGGAATGGATGCATGGTTCTTATTAGCTCCTATGTGTATATGATTTTAAAAAGCGCCAGCCCACCCCTGGCACATGGACATTTCAGGTCATTCGCCAGGAGGAAGGCACATTTATTTGAACATCACATTTGCCTGCGGTATGGTATGTTGCACTCTTTCCCATCTAAAACATAAGCATTGCAAGGTCAAGCTACATCTACTGCCTGCCTACCCAAGGACCTAGAAACACCAAACAACAAATGCTAGTCCGTGTGTACTGATGATAGATAGATCTTACTCAGATGCAGGAGGCTGAGTGAGCACCTTCTACTCCTGGCTTCCAAGTCATATGAAATGCCCTGGCATTTGTCCTTTCTATGATGTAGCTCACACTTTATTCACAAACACACACATATATTCTATGTGTGTGTATGTGTGTATACATACATGATGAGTATTCTACGTGTAGAGATAGTCTATATGGATGGTGTGTATATATCATTCTGGGAATCAGACAAAGCAGCTTCCAACCCTCTGTTCCTCTGATTGGAGACCACACAATGTCACTGAAGTCCTCAGGTACCAAACTTTGATCCCAACCTCCTCCTTCCAAAAGCTGAAATGATCCCCAACTGGCTCACAATGTAAACTGCAATTCAAAACAGCTCTTGGCAATAGGAATGAAAGAAGTAAATCTGGAAGCTACTGGAAAGGGTTACAGAATTTTGCATTTATAGCTCTTGACACAGAAATACAAGGTAATTTCTTTTACAGGCCAGATGCAGAGATTCATACCTGTAATTCTAGATACTTGAGAGGCAGAGATGGGGAAGATCATCATACAAAGCTACAATGGGCCTAAAAGCCAGTGAGACCCCACCTCAACCAATAAGCGGGCATGGTGAAGCATGCCTGTCACACATGGATTATGAGGGTTAAGATCCAGGTGAACCAGGGCAAAAATGCAAGACTCAATCTGAAAAATAACTGAAGTTAAAAGGCTGGGGCATGGCTCAAGTGGTAGAGCGCCTGCCTAGCAAGCACAAAGACCTGAGTTCAAAACCCCAGTACTGCCAATAAATAAATACATAAAAGCAGATCTTAGAGGAACAGGATGGCACTGTGTAATGGGAACAGTTTATGTCTAGGATGATGACAATGGGTGATGGTCAGGGCTGTACAACACTGGGAATGCTCTTAATCCCTCTGAACTATACACTGAAAATAATTAAAATGGCAAAATTCACATCATGCATATTTCACCCCAATGAAAAAGTAAGATCCTGACATTTCCTACAAGGTCCCCCTTCCCAACAAATGTCCTCATTTTGCCCTATTTCATAGTCTATTGTTCTGAACCACTACACACACACGCGCACACACACACACACACACACACACACACGCGCACACACACACGCACGCACGCGCACACACACACACACACACGCGCGCGCGCACACGCACGCGCGCGCGCACACACCATAGCATCCTAGTACTCACACCTCACCCACAGCCACACATCTACCCAGCACATTCCCATCACTTCTCTGCCCAGAACCTCCATTCCCTCTCCTCATGAGGACTTTCCCTAACTGTCCCTGGCTCACCCACATCAACGTTAATGAATCTGCTAATTGCTCTCCCCCTGTGTGATGCTTTAGCTGGTAAGCACCTGCTTTATAGATTTGCATTTTTTTTTCTGCATTTCCCAAGGCTGTGATTAAACCCTGAAAGTAACAGTCATGGAACTTCAATTCCTTTTGCAGGCTTCCCACAGAGCTGAGTACATTATCGGACTCTTGATGTGCACTGGAATGGCTGTAACTAATAAATTACTCTCTGAACTCCAAGGCTGATGGCTTTCTCTCTAAAACACAGCAAATTAATCAATACGTCTAGAGACCGCCGTCTTTCTTAAAAGAAAGAAGAATATCACAATCAAAAAGATAGCTTCTTTACAATTCTCTAGCTACAGAACACAACAATTCTATTTCACTTCCACAAAGGCCCATTTCAATATCAAATACACATGCCCACTGTAAGAATCTATAGAAGCAAATGCTATCTGATTTACCTATAATATGCATGTCCTCAAATCCCCAGCTGAAGATCATCTTACATTCATTAGGTAAGAGGTTAACTGGGTTTTGCAATAAAATACAACTATAGAATAATGATGGAGAAATCAATGGAAATTTTTGAGTCTTCAAAATGAACCAACATCACTTTGAGTTAAAAAATACAAGAGGACTTTTTGCCATTCAACCATAATTAGCTTAGAGTCAGAGGAGAATTTGCTGGATTCTAGATTAAATCAGGAGGTTATTGTCTCTGCAATGAACACTGAGGTACAGAAAAGGGAAAGGTCTGATGTTAAATGCTCCTACCTGCTCCTGGGCCAGTAAGGCCGCCTTCTTCATGATTTTCATGGCATAGATGTCCCCAGTTGCTCTCTCTTTGACCACCTGTACTTCAGCAAAGTGACCACAACCTACAAGATTTCGGACCTCAAAATCCTTTGCTGCAGGCTGGAGCTCCTGTAATTCAGCTATGGTATCAGAATCTGTAAAAGATGGAAGAGTGATGCCAGGTAAATAAGGCACTTCAAATATATGCATCTTTATGGAAGAAGAAAAAAGTGTTCTTACGACTTCCTTCACTGTCAAAAGACGTTTAGTCACTTTCTCATCCATCATGAATAATTATAAAATCAGCACAAAAGTGTTTTTATATGTAAAGTTAAAATTAAGGGCTTCAGAAATTCCAAAGTACGGTTTCCATGGTAGCTATAATTTGAATCCTGTAGACTTACAAAATAGGGAGGGAGGATACAAACCATGCTTTTCTTCTTCCTCTGAAGGTTGCGGGGCAGTGTTGGGTCAAACATACTTACCAGCATTTAGACTGGTTTATAATGTGACACAAGCAAAATGATTCCCATTTCCAATCAACTTTAGAGTTGGCTTTGCTCAACTCCCACTAGCTCAAGTTTTATCTTCCTTGCATTGTGTCAGTCATAGAGACACCTTCCTTGTCTTAATATAAGGCAGTGCTTAAAAAGGTGCAAGGGGTTGGCCCAAAGAACCAAACAGAGTCCTGACATTTGCTCTGCAGGACTGACATGCCACACATCTGGATGGACTTGCAACTATCTTTTTCAAAACATAGTTTTATTCCTTTTCCAGCTCCAATCTCTCAATCAGAGGTTGTCAGTGTACAAAGTGTGGACTAAATGGATGGTGACTTTGGAATCTCACATGCATTTATTATCAATGCTGTAAACAGAGTAAGCTGAGACATCAATGGAAGAACAAGGACTCCTCTGACTCACAAGAACAAATGGGAAGGCTAGAGGTATGGCTCAAATGGTAGAGAGTATACATAGCAAGTGCAAAGCCTCGAGTTCAAGCCCCAATATTGCCAAAAAAAAAAAAATGGAGGGGAACAACCTTGAGTGATCCTGCATCTAACAGGGGAACAGATCACATGCAGAGGTTGCAGCCAAAGGAAGCCAAGAGACACCTATAGTCAAAATTATCCTGGGCTGGAGGTTTAGTTTAGTAATAGACTGTGTGCTTAGCATTCATGAGGTCCTGGCACACAGACAAAAAAAAATTGTCCTGAAGAATCCCACAGGCAGGTTCCATGTTGAAGACTAATAGTCTTTTTTTTTTTTTTAGTACTGGGTTTGAACTCAGGGCCTCATGCTTGCTAGGCACACACTCTACCACTTGAGTCACTCTGTCGACCCTAAGAGACTGTCTTGAAATTCTCCCGGAAACTGAAATTAGGAGCAGTAGGCCCTCCTCCCACATCTACAGATCCAACCACACCAACCACAGATCAAAAATACTTGGGGAAAAAAAATTACTGGAAGTTTCAAAATGCAAAATTCTATACATCAAATTCATACATCAAATTCTATGCTGAATCCACACAAATAAGTGATATGTATTAGGTACCCTAAGTCATCTAGAGATGACTTGAGCACCTATGAGTTTTAGATCTGCAGGGGGTCCTGGAACCAATTTCCCATGAATACCACATCTGGAGTCACAGTCAGCCTCTCCAAAGGTTGCTCACACAATAAGATGAACAACCAAGGGAAAGGCCATTACACAGAGTGGCATTTTGATGAAATTAGTCAATGCTAATTTTTTTTCAAGCTTTGTTTGCTTTATTTCACTACATTAAGCAATAAGGCAGAACAGTTATTCATAAAGATCAAGAAGAGCCTCTCATTCACAAAAGGGATGTTTCTTCATACATATTCATGACATTTAGCTCATTATGCCTTTAATATGTACTATAAACAAAACTTTGGGGGGTGGGTGTGTGTGCGTGTGTGTGCGTGTGTGTGCGTGCGTGTGTGTGTGTGTGTGTGTGTGTGTGTGTGTGTGTGTGTTTTCAGCTACATTCAAGTTTTATTGTCTTTTGGGCCAGAACACCCCACACTAGGCTGAAGTCTAGAGGTGGCACTGGCCAGCTACAGTGTCCTGCTACAACTCATGGCTCTGTCCAGTTGCCAGAAGAATCGAGAGACTGTAATTGTCATTGCCCACCCTCTTTCTTTCTTGCAAGGATAGATTTACATTCTCATGGATCAAAGGAACATATGACCGACTCTACAGTATTGGCAGTCTTCCTACCATAGATCACACTCTCACTTCAGCCAGTCATCCAAAGACATCTTCCCATGATCCCTTAGGGAACCAGACAAGAGCGATAGGTATGGATTCCCATGAGTCTACTGTGACCACTGTGAAATAGAAATCTAGAGTGCCCACATGGAAACAAAATGTGGAAGCAACCTTGAACGCTGCATGGTATTTTACTTTTGCCCTGACAACACAGTGCCAAGCCCTGTCCTCCCTCCCCATCCCTTTCTAAGTTTCTTTCACATCAAGTATCTTGATTGTTGGATTATAATTCACCAAATGTACTGGTTTGCAACTTTTTGGGTTAAATCCTATTTCATAGTCGCTGGTACACAAGGCCAATCCTTTTTAATTTTCTTTCAGGCCTTGGGCCCCAAAGTTGCTTACAGCACTGCCCAACTTAATAACTCTGGTTCTGTCACTGGAGACGACCAGGCATCTCAATCACACAGACAGACAAACTGATTTGTAGGCAAAACCACCACAATACTCTCAGAATTTTAAGAAACCATTCCAAATCTCCATCCTTTTACCCAAAGGCTTTTGGATTATTAAGGTGAAAAGGTGAGATGCTAATATCAAGTCCATGACTATTAAAAAAGGGGGAGGAAGGAAACCCTTTGTGACTTCTCTTCGTATCAGCTGCTTTTATAACACCTGAATCACATCAACCAGCCCTTCACCCCTATGCACTTTTATGGGTCTACAGGACACTAAATATTAAGGGGAAGATAAAGACCCAAATGAAATGCAGTGATGAAAATGCAGTCAAGGTACGGCTTTGTCAAATAAACATTTAGACCCAGGGGGCAAACGCCAATACAGCTGAGTTTATGCTTCCTTGTTTTTGGAAATTGTAAACCAACATTTTAACTTCTAGGAATTCATCCTTCACAGAATCCCCTGCACATATGCTCAGAAAAGATATACATATGAAGATGCTCCTGATGAGAAGCACTGTAACAAAAATAATCAGAAGCAACTGAAGGTCCCTCAGCAGGGAAGTGAAAACAGTCTAAAGTCCACACCATAGAGGACTATGGAACACATGCTGAAAAGAATGAAGGAGCTCAAGCTGCATTAGAATATATATTCCTACAGCCAAAAACTATTGTCTGTTTTGATCATGGCTGTAATCCAGCACTAAAATAGAATCTGGCACATAGTTAAAGTGTTTGATAAATATTTGTTGAGTAAATATACTGGTAAATGAACAAAACTAGTGACCAAACATTATACATCTATGATCTATTTTGTGCAAAATTAGTAAGAGCCATGCTAGGATATGAATGAAAAACGGTTGACAAATGCTGAAGTCAGTTGATTAGCATACAGGGATTCATTACACTATTCTCTTTGCCTTTGGTTATGTTTGTAAATTTCCATAATCAATATTTTAAAGCACGTATACACACACAAAAATGGAATACTATGCACCAAACTGTTGCCAGTGGTTATCTCAGATAGGTAAAGATTTTGAAGGATATTCTTTCACTACTATGCTGTGGTCTGAATGCTTGTGTCCCCCGAAATTCCAACGTTGTAACTAAATCACCAAGTGATAACATAGGTGGACTCTGAGTAAGTGACTAAATCATGAAGGCCCCATCCTCATAAGTGGGATTAGGGCCCTTAACAAAAGAGGCTTAAGGGTGTGTATTGGCCCCTTCTGCCATGTAAGGACACAGTAAGAAGATGGCATCTTCGATGCAGAGAGCCCTCACTAGAAACTGAATCTGCTGATGCCTCGATCCTAGATTTCCCAGCCACCATAACTGTAAGCAATAAATTTCTACTGCTTATAAGTCACCCACCCTAAGGTATGTATTATAGCAGCTCACAGAACAAAGACATGATGCCTAACCTTTTATATAAAACTTTGTCTTACGCTTGCAGCTAGAAAAAAAATTCTCAGCTGAGCATTATGGGGCACATCTGTCATTCCAGCTACTCAGGAGGTGGAGGCAGGAGGACCAAGGTCCAAGGCCAGCCCTGGGCAAAAGCTGAGACCCCCCCACCCCATCTGAGAAACAAGCTAAAGCAAAAAGGGCTTGATGTGTGGCTCAAATGGTAGAGTACTTGCATAGCAAGCATAAGGCCCTGAGTTCAATCCCCAGTACTACCAAAAAAAAATTCTCAAAAGTTATCATTTGCCCTTAATTAAAGCTGTGAACACACAGACAGTTATTCCTACAGTGAATGTAGCAAAAAACATTAAGAACAGCTCAACTTTGACCATTATCTGTACTTTTCCATGTATGTTTTAAAATCACACTTGCTGTTGATCTTTCACATAAATCATGTGCTACTGTACCTAGTGTTTGCCACTCTGTTTACTTACAATCTATTCATTCAGCAAGTATTTACTGAGCACCTGACACTATTTTAGGTACTAGCAATGTAAGAATACAGTCACGTAAGGCATAGCAATGTTTCCATCAGTGATGGTGTGATGGCTAACCTTGACGGTCACCCTGATTGGACTGAGAGATGACAGGATTAAAAAAGGGAGAAGACCTACCCTGAATTTGAATGCCACCGTCCAATAGGCTGGAGACCCAAGGAAATAAAAGGAAAGCAGGAAGAATTTCACTAGGAGGCATATTCTCTCCTTGCTTCCAGGCCACCAAAAGATAAGCAGCCTCTGCCACCTGCTCCAGCCGCCAGGATGTCAGCCTCACCTCAGGACAAAAGCAATGGGGTCAAGGGACCATGGACTGAAATCATACGCCAAAATAAATATTTCCTGCTTTTATATCGGTTTTGTCACAGGAACAGAAATGATGAACACAGAAGCACAGCATACATGATGGAGGTCAGTAAGATTATAATGGAGCCAAAAAATTCCTATTACCTAGTGAAACCTGTAACCACCCTAACTTCGGAGCACCTTTTTGTGTTGATGCATAAACAACATACAGGCTGCCAGTCACACGTAAGTATAACACATATGATCATATGTGGATATGGCTATGAATAACTATTGTTATTCACACTGGATAATGGCTATGAATAACTATTGTTCTGGCTATGTACTAACTATACTGTACTTGTTATTATTATTTTAAAGTGCACTCCTTCTGCTTCTACCAGCAGCATCTTCATACATCTCATCATTACTGCACCTTTTGATCACATCAAGAGACCACATCATCCAATAGAAAAGATTATCAGTGTTTCCAAAACAAAGAAACCGCAAATTTCCAAGGTGGTGGATGTGCCAATTACCCTGACCTAATCGGTACACATTGAAAATAATCATGTATTGAAATATCACACTGTACCCCAAATATGTACAATTATTATATCAGTTAAATTCTTTTAAAGAACATATCAAAAAATAATTTTTTTTAAAAAGAGGTCACAGCAAGTGATTGACCTAAACCATCATTAAGTACACTCTACGATGTCCACACACACGATGACAAAATCACCTAACAACACATTTCTCAGAATATATCCCTATGGTTAAGAGACACACACCTGTAATTAGTGAAGACAAAAATCCCTTCTGTGGAGGCTGGCAGAGTGGGTCAAGTCATAGAGTGCCTGCCTAGCAAGTATGAGATCCTAAATTTAAACCCCAGTTCTGCCAAAAAAAAAAAGAAAAAAAAAAAATCCCTTCCATGGACTGAGGGCATGGCACCTGGCTAGCAAGCACAAGGCTCTGAGTTCAAACTCAAGTTCTGCCAAAAATTTAAAAAGCTGTCCTCTATATCCTTACCTTCTTGCATTAAAAAAAAAAAAATTAGCCATCAGTTGCCACTGGTTCACACCTGTAATCCTAGCTACTCGGGAGACAGAGATGAGGAGATGGTGGTTAAATGTCAGCCCAGGCAAAAAAGTCAGCAAAACCCCATCTCAACCAGTAAAAAGCTGGAAGTGGAGGCAAATGCCTGTCATTCCAGCTGCATGGGAGGACTTAGGTAGAAGGGTCAGGGTCCAGGCCAGCCCTAGGCAAAAACATAGACCCTAGCTCAAAATAATGTAAAAGAAGCAAAAAGGGCTGAGGGGTGTGGCTCAAGTGGCAAAGCACTTGCCTAGCAAGCACAAGGCCCTGAGTTCAAACCCCAGTACCACCAAAAAAAAAAAACCCTTCTGGGGTTCCCATACACTCATTCCCTGCCTTTCCTTCACCCAAAGTCAGAGCATCTTGCTGGAAGCAGCACTTCAGCACTGTCACATTTCCCTTAGTAGCACTGAAGAAAACCTCCAATCCTACGAGAAGATCCAAGAAACTTGGGCAGCAGCAGCTCATAGACCCTTCTCCATATGGAAAAGAAAAGCTCACATTGCAAAACAGAAGCTGAAAAGGGGGGCGGGGAGGAACCATACTAAAGCAATCACCAGATTTCAATTACAGCCTCTTCAGGGCACTCCCCAGGAAGCCTCTTCAAAAATATGAAATGATTCCCCAGAAGAGAGTTCCACTAGAAAAAGCCTACATTCCTCTAAACCTAGCCCCCTGGGTTGCTGAATGGTTCTTTGATGATTGACTGCTTTAAGAAACTATAGGATAAGAAACTCAAGGATAAGGAAGGGGCCTGGCGATGGCTCAGTAAACGCAGCTTGTCATGTAATTTCCTTCCTCTCCCACTCCCTACTTGAGAATTTAAATATTCAAGAAAAGAAGGTGGGAACATAGTCAAACAAATATAGAATGATGAACAAATATCTCAAGTGCATTTTAAAGATACACAATGTTTTAAACATTGTTGAGGTTTGTGGTTATCATTGTTAGGTAACATTTATTGTCTATGATTGGCCAAGCAACATGATATGCCTAGTCTGTTTATTAACTCATTCTCCCTTTTCACAGATGAGGAAACTGAGAATAGACAAGGTACGTCACTGTGGTGGACATATGTCAATTTTGAATGCTCAGCATCCCCGCCGCCTGTATATTACCATCCCATAAGTTCCTAGTAATCACAGTGTCCTGATCCCTTTGGTAATTCAGAGGAAGCTGATCAGAATACTTCACTCGCTGGCAGGCAAATGACCCAAACCACAGCCAATCAAAATCTTCTTTGGGGTTGCACAAATTAACCAATGGAATATAATTCCTGGGTAGGGTATGGTAGCCATTCTCCAAAACTGGTGCTCAATGAAACATGACACTCGGGATTGCTGTCTTTTTGTAGTTTCTTTGTACGTGGGATCTAGGTGGCCCTACGACTGCCTTTAAACCGTGGAACACAGCTGCTACAGTTTGGATCTGTAATGTCCCTCAAAGGCTCATGTGTTAAAGGCTTAGCCTCCAGTGTAGTAATAGTAGGGTGTAATGGAACCACCCAATAAGAAGGTGCCCATGGAAACTCCCAGTTGTGGATTGTTGATCCTTTAATGGATGAAGGCCACATGAGAAGGTGCATGGACAAAAAAGGCTTCCTCCCTTTTAAGAAGTTACCAGAAGTCCACTTAAGAAGTCTCCCAATCATCAGAGGCATACCTTTGAAAGAGCCCTTCCCCTCCCTCCATCCTCCACTTCCTTTCTCCCCTCTCCCCCTCCCTCCCTCCCTCCCTCTGTCTCTCAACTTTAAAATTAAATTAAGCTAGTTAAAACAAATTAAATCAAATGTCATGGGCCTAAACAGTGTGCCTACATGCCGATGGATAAGAAGGGACAAGAGGACATCATTTAAGTTCCTGGAACCAGACATGCCTAAAGCTTGACTCATCCCTGGGTTTCTCAGTTCCATGAATTAATTCAGTCTTTGAATTGAGTTTTTCACTTGCAAACAGGAAGTCTGAGTTATCTGTCTCTCAACTGCAACAGGCACAACCTGAACATGAACCTGGGTTGGTCTTTATGCAGACCAGTTTTTATAGTAACTACTACCAACCACTAACTCCTTCTGCCTCCAGTGTCCTAGTTTTCCCTTTCAGGATGGTTTTCAAAAAAAAGTTCCCCAGACTTACACTTCCGGACAAAGGTGCTCACGTGCTTCATCTTCATCAGAGCAGGCTGACGGCATTCTTCAAACAGAACAAAGAGGGCATCTAATACCCCTTCTCGGGAAAGAGCAGACATCTGCTGTTGAGTCATAAAGGGTGGTTTCCCCTAAAAACAGCAAACAGCAGATGGAGACACTGTCAATAATGAAAAGCTTTGATCAATAGCATCCACACAGAGTAAATTGCAAGCCACCAACTCAACTAACTGCTCACGACACACTAATGGCACAATTTTGTGCAACGTCAATTGACAGCCATTAAGTGACTGCTTGTGTGATTTTATCACTGTAAGTTTCTTTGGCCTGAACCTGGGAAGAAAAACATCACAAGCATGCTATTAACATGAAAATGTCCTCCCTTCTCGTGGGAACATTTACTCTGGGTCTTGCGAGCTCTGACGTGTTTCGGTATCTACAATAGGAAACAAGGATTGCCACTTATTTACCTGTGCCCAGGGGTTTGTTATGGGTTTCCTTAATTCATTCTGGGTAGCGTGAACAGAGTAACTACCATAAAATGGAATTTATTCATGATGTGGAGGAATCATTACAATCTGCCAGACTGTGTCTAGCCCACAGACATGTTTTGTTTGGCCTGTAGTGTTTAAAATAATTTGAATTATCTGCCAATATTTAAAAATCAGGAGACTTCACACACATTAAAAAAAGAAAAAAAGAAAACGTCTGGCTCCTCTTGAAACTCTGGCAGATCCAGCAACACTGCTCCACCTTCCTGCCTGGTGACACTGAGCTGGCGCTGTGATGCTGCCCTCTTGGAAGGAGAAATGTTACGGAATTCACTGCAGACTTAACTTGTTTAAACCCACTTCTTGCCCCCTCCCCAGACACGAGTTTGCAACCCCTGGTCTAGAGCAATGCCTCCCATGTGCCAGGCCACGTACTGTGTGGCAGTCTCTGCACAGATGGCAACCAACAGCTCCTCCAGCTCTGGAAGAACATGCCATACCTCCCTTTCAAGACAAAGAGTCTACTCCTTCCCTTGACTCTGAGCTGTCTCAATAGGAAGTGACACACCTGACACTCTGCCAAGTCAGGGTGGAGCCCTTAAGAAGCGTGGCAGCCTCTGTTCTGGCTTTTTTGGGGAAGTCAGTTGCCAGGTACAAAAGCTTAGGTTAGATCAGGAGTCAGCAAACGATAGTCCACAGGCCAGTTACAGCCCTCTGCCTGTTTTTAGAAATAAAGTTTTATTAGAACATGGTCCCTACCTGCTCATTTACAAATTGTCCATGGCTACTTTTTTCCTACAATGGCAATGCTGAATAATTGCAAGAGTGTATATGACCAGAAAATATTTGATATGTACAGAAAAAATTAAGACCTCTAGGCTATACCACTAACTGAAAGATATCATGGAAAAAGAGAGACCACTTGGAGGAACACAGGGACCCAAGCCAGCACATGAACGTTTGGATCCCAGATGTAACCCCAGCTGATGTCATAGGGCAGAACAAAAGAAACATCTAGTTAATTCTAGCCTGCAGAATCAAAAAAAAAAAAAAAAAGTTATTGTTGCTTTTACCTTTGTGAGTGGTTTCACAGCACAGGGCAACATAAACAGATTGGCTACATTTCAATCACTAGAGAAGTGGAAAAAAATAATCTAGATTATGGCTTAAAAGCTATTTTATTAAAAATCTCCCCACAAGGTTCAGAGCTGTCAGGGGTGGGAAGCACCATGTCACAAGGCTACCCCCTCTGTTACTTTAGCAATAGTTGCCACTAACTCAGAAAAAATGAGGTTCCTTGTTTCTTCAGCTCAGTGAGTTTAGACCAACTAGACCAGGGGTTCCCAAACATAGCATCAATTCTTTTTTTTTGGTGACCTAACTGGCAAATTTTTATTTTTCCATCAGGCTTTTTATTTTTTTATTTTTTTTTCTTTTATTATTCATACGTGCATACAAGGCTTGGGTCATTTCTCCCCCCTACCCCCACCCCCTCCTTTACCACCCACTCCGCCCCCTCCCTCTCCCCCCTACCCCCTCAATACCCAGCAGAAACTATTTCGCCCTTATTTCTAATTTTGTTGTAGAGAGAGTATAAGCTATAATAGGAAGGAACAAGGGTTTTTGCTAAAGGTTGAGATAAGGATAGCTATACAGGGCATTCACTCACATTGATTTCCTGTGCGTGGGTGTTACCTTCTAGGTTAATTCTTTTTGATCTCACCTTTTCTCTAGTTCCTGGTCCCCTTTTCCTGTTGGCCTCAGTTGCTTTTAAGGTATCTGCTTTAGTTCTCTGCATTAAGGGCAACAAATGCTAGCTAGTTTTTTAGGTGTCTTACCTATCCTCACCCCTCCCTTGTGTGCTCTCGCTTTTATCATGTGCTCAAAGTCCAATCCCATTGTTGTGTTTGCCCTTGATCTAATGTCCACATATGAGGGAGAACATACGATTTTTGGTTTTTTGAGCCAGGCTAACCTCACTCAGAATGATGTTCTCCAATTCCATCCATTTACCAGCGAATGATAACATTTCGTTCTTCTTCATGGCTGCATAGAATTCCATTGTGTATAGATACCACATTTTCTTAATCCATTCGTCAGTGGTGGGGCATCTTGGCTGTTTCCATAACTTGGCTATTGTGAATAGTGCCGCAATAAATATGGATGTGCAGGTGCCTCTGGAGTAACCTGTGTCACAGTCTTTTGGGTATATCCCCAAGAGTGGTATTGCTGGATCAAATGGTAGATCCATGTCTAGCTTTTTAGGTAGCCTCCAAATTTTTTTCCAGAGTGGTTGTACTAGTCTACATTCCCACCAGCAGTGTAAGAGGGCTCCTTTTTCCCCGCATCCTCGCCAACACCTGTTGTTGGTGGTGTTGCTGATGCTGGCTGTTCTAACAGGGGTGCGGTGGAATCTTAGCGTGGTTTTAATTCATAGCACCAATTCTTAACAAAGTTTTCAACAGCCCACGAAACTGAGAAAGAATGGATGCCATGTGATACTGCTTTCGTAAAGCTGAACATATTGAACTTTTAAAATGGCCCTTTATTCTGAGATGCTATTCTCTCTCTCTTAAAATGCCCTTTCTTTAGGAAATAGAAAGGCCAAGAGGTAATAGGTTTTCCTTTTTATTTGTTTTCGACATTCTTCATTGGCAAAATAAAAAGTTGGCAAACCTATGTCCACCTGGTGATTTGTGAGATTTCTCTGGCTCTGGAAGTCTGCCAGCCACTGGCACAGAACATGCTAGGAAGCATCACTGAGCAGGAGGAAAGATGACAAACTGAGACCCAGTCTGAAGTACCATAGCTAATGGAACAGCACTGTGTGCAAAAAGAACAGCAGCCCCACCTGGCACAGGAGGCCAATGGTAGGCACGTGCCACACTTGCAACAACAGCTTTCCCACACTCCTGCTACAGTATGTGTGTGGCTTGTCCCCCAGGGGCTCATGACCTGGAGGCTTGGTCCCCAGTGTGTGTCAACATGGTGGCGCTTTAAGAGGTGGAGCCCAATGGAGGTGATGTGGTCTTTAAGAGGGATTAACACTTCTCTCACCCTCAAGAGCTGTGAGAGTGGGTTGTTAGAAAAAGAGTAAACCCAGCCCCTCCCTGTTCTCTTGCTTCCTGTCTTACCATGATCTCTTCCACACATGTTCCTGCCACTGTGATGCCATCTGCCACAAGGCCCTCACCAGAGCCAATTAGAAGCCAGCACCTGCTCTTGACACTCCAGAATTGTGAGCTAAATGAACCTCCTTTCTTTATAAAGTACCCAGCCTCAGATATTTTGTTACAGCAACACAAAACAGACAAGACACTCAGCATTAAAAAGATGAACTGAAGGTTTTCTCACAATCTTTCCTGATATAACGACACCTAAACATAAGATGCACTTAATAAACTCTGACGCATACAGTGAGGCCCAAAGATCACATGAATAACCTTTGGAGTCAGCTAGATCCAAGTTGGAGCCTGACTCTGCCTTTTACAAGCTGCATGATCTTGGGCAAGATACTTCCATGCCTATCTCCTTCAACATAAAGTATAAATAAGAGTAGTTCTTACCTCTGTTATGAGGCTCACATGAGATGAGGAGATACATGCTGGTTCTGTGCCCAGCACCTTGGAAGTCATGGCTATGACATAATCAGTACATTGTAAGTCCTGTTTATTTTGTAATAAGTTGGAAATATATTTAAGCCAAATAATGAAGGACCGTAAGAGTGGCAGCCATCTAAGTTGATTGAGAGTCAGATCACTCATTTGTGGAAAGTCTCACGACTAAATCTAGCTTGCGTAGGATGGTCCCATACAACCTAGGCTTCCGATCTGTTTCCATTCTCCTCTGTGTGGACTGGTAGAATAGCTCAAGTGGTAAAAGCACCTGTCTTGCAAGTGTGAGACTCTGAGTTCAAACCCCAATGTTTCCCTCAAGAAAATCATCCTCATTTGTTTGAACATTCACTAATACAAATATCTGAGGGAGGAGGGGAATGTTAGCAAGAACATGTTACTATTCATGACACAGGTACCTCACGTATCTACCTTCCTAAATATAATTACTCCTAAGAGCATCCCAAGAGCCAGGCGAGGTGCTGAGTACTTCATATGAATTATCTCATTTCTCACAATAACCCTATGAATTAGGTTCCATAAACCTCTATTTTAAAGCGCAGATTCAGAGAAGCAATTGACATTCACCCAAAGTAACACAGCTAACAGCTGGGACCAATATTTAAGTCTGAATCTTCATTATTCATTTGTCCTCTTGACACAAATCACATAAGTACTCCTACTTGACCAGAGTTCCATATACATCAGAAAGAAAATAATTAGGCTATACACAGTGACTCATACATAAAATCCCAGCTACTCAAGAGGACTTGGGAGGACTGTGGTTTGAAACCATCCCAAGCAAAAATAGTGTGCACCTTGTGGGAGGCCATAGGTAAAAGGATAGAGTCCAGGCCAGTCCCAGGCAAAAATTCAAGACCCTATCTAAAGAGTAACATAAAAAAGGAGGGGTGTGGGGGCTGGAGGCATGGCTCAAGTGGCAGAGTGCTTGTCTAGCAAGTGCAAGGCTCTGAGCCCAAACCCTGGGACCACCAAAAAAAAGAAACAGAAGAATTAGAAATTTACTCAGAAATAATTTCATGACATTAAATTTTAACACTTCTACAATGAAGGAAGTGTTATATATCTTGAGAGGAATGTGAGTTCCACAGGTGTGGCTATCTATCAAAACTATTTTTTTAATCCAAAAAGTAAACATCCCTTGAATGAAATAAGGTCTACAGAAATTTTGGTAAAAATGAGTGCCTTTGTTCATTTGTTTTACTTTCTTCAATAAAAGGACAAAGTCTAGAACAGAAGTGTAAAGTGTGAGAAATGATAAGAGGTTCTCCCAAGGGCAAGTTCAGCAGTCTACTCCCGTATACAGTGGCCACTACCATCAGTACCTATAAAACATCAAATACAATTTTTAATAGAATATGATCCTTGGTCCTATAATAAAAGCAAAAGCAGGTGGCAAGGAGACAGCAAGCATAAACGCAGGCAGCTTGTTACCTGGAAGAAGAGATTCAGCCTGGAGGCCCGGCTGGCAATGGGCTCCACAGCGCCAGCATCCAGTGGGTTCCGCAGTCCATACTTGAACTTCAACATCTCCCAGCTGCGCTGATCTCTGATCAGATCCTGCTCTCCCTCAAGATACCAAGATAGTGAAAATCTGCCACCATCCAGTTTTAGGAAGCTCAGTCTGGCCATGAAGATTAAAAAAAAAAAACAGATTTTACTGTCTGCAACAGGAACTGATACACTTCTCCGACATACTTTCACTTAACAATTTATTGGGCTGGGCTGTGTGCCTCAAGTGGCCTGCCTAACAAGCACAAGTCCCAGAGTTCAAATCCCAGTTCATGGTCTGCACCCCACAACCGCAGGATAGAGACTTTTGCCTCCATAGTGGGCACACACACATAGCTTGGGCACAGAGTAGTTGTGAAGAAACAGTTATTGAAAGGAAGCTACATAGTATGCTGTAGGGAGTTAAGTGCTGTGGGGATTCTTAAAAACAAAAATACAATAACTGAGCAAGGTTAAGGCTATTGGGGCGGGGCAGAGGGTGTGGTGACAGTGACCGTCACTGAAAAGGAAACATTTGAACCAAAACCTGAAAGGGCTGATATCTGGGGAAAGAAAGGTACAATGTCCCTGGCAGAGGGACCAGCAGGCAGGACGTAGTCTCCGCAATAGCAGGGAGACCCGAAGGGCTGAAGAGAGCGAAAGAGGGGGTGTAGCAGGGGGTGCTACGGCGGGCACAGAGAGGTTGCGTAAATTGCTAAGGTCACACAGATATCGAGGCACTCATGGACCCCACTGCACAACAAGGAATATCGACAGGAGGCAGAGCTGAACCTATAGGGGACTCCGTGCGGTTCCAGAGAGAACAGCTCTCCGGTCCACGCACGACCCTGCTAACCTTCGGCTCCCGCGGAAGGTGGGCGCGCGCCCCGCCAGCCCGGGGTGACCCTCCCTGTCCCCCCCACACACACACCCTGCAACCCTCCCTGCTGAGGAAGGGAAAGCTGGGATGGATGGGGCCAGAGGCGGCCCTTCCCCTGGCCTGGCAGAGGCTGCTAGAGGAGAATTGGGGGTGGAGGAACCACACTCACGCTCCGCAGATTCCGCCAGCCGACGCCCTGCTCTACCCCGGGCCTCCCGCCGCCGCGTTTAAACCCGGGCGCGGTGAGGGCGGAGCTCAGCGTATCTGGACCAACCAGCGTTCGAGATCCTATGATAGACAGCGGCGTCTCACCAGGTCCCGCCCAAGTCCTTAATGGGATAGAGGAAGTGAAGGCGAAAGCCAATCATACTGCTTCTTCCTTACACTCGCGACCAATAGAAAAAGGGGAAGGGCAAACCCGTCTTGGAAGTTTGAAATTGGCGGTTAAGCAGGATGCTGTGTTTAGGGACGCATCTGTTTGTCTAGGATCCCTTGGGGGAGGTTGCCAGGGCGCTGTCAGGGCCACCTGTCAGGAGGAAAGCCGCTCTGCCTGCACTTCTTGTCCCTCGTACATGCATGGCTAAAGTAGAAGAGCTTGTTACTTAGGGAAACTAGTCCTCTGCTTACAGCTGAGGCTGCAAATGATTCGAGTTTGAACTCGAGGCGGCCTCGGTTACTGCATGTCTGGGGCAACTGTCATGCAGCAAGTTGGTGAAGGTCACTGAGACCTCCTGAAAGGGCATTCTAAAATAAATAAAAGGCAAGATGATTCAATACATGCTTCACCAAAGAAGAAATCCAAATGACCAACAAATGTATGAAAGGTGCCTAGCCTCATGCCTAATGAGGAAAAATTTAAAAATACACTCAAGCTAGCTACTCACACACAGCTGAGGGGAGTGTAAATTGGAACGTCCTCTTTGAAGAACTTTCGTTATTCGTTAACATTGAAGATCTGTGCATTGTAAAACTATTCTTGGGTATATTTCTCCTTTAGAGAAACGTCTAATTATTCACTCCATGAAATATATACAAGAATACACAATACAAAATAATGGAAAAAAAAAACAAAAAAAGCTGGAGTTAACCCAAATGTCCAAAAGCACCAAAAAGGGAGAAAAAGTTATATGACAATGTTTCATACCGCAATGAAAACTAATAAATGACTCTCCAGACAGTGCCAAGCAACACAATAAAGTATGATTGTGTTAAAAATTTCAAAAGCAGATGAAACAAAGCAATACTGTTTAGAGAAGGATTTACAGACAGGTGACAAAATCATAAAGAAAGCACAAGTTTGGAGAGTAGATACCTGGGGTTAGGATAGGAGCTTTTCAGGGAGGCAGAAGTGGACTGTGATCTATTTCTGAACCTGCACAGTAATAATATGGATGTTGTTTTATAATGATTAAATTGTGTGTGAGAGCATGTTCTCTTTATGTATGTAAAAAATTTGAAGTGGGAGACAATCTTTCTGTACTCTTCTAATCCCTCCACTGGATAGAACAAATGTGTTATCACACACACACACACACACACACACACACCAGCACAAATCCAAAACTGCAGATTCTGTACAATTTTTTCCCAAACATAACTTGCTTCTTATTTCTGGGATAATGATAACTACTATTTATCAAGCCTCCTTCCCTTTTTAGCCAACATCATATTTAATTTAATCCTTACCATGGTCCTGGAAGGAAGGAATGGCAACCACATTTCACAGGTGGGAGACTGAAGTTTAGGGAAATGGAGTGGTTAGTTCTGGGTCTTGCAGCTTTAGGTTGTGGGAATGAGTTTGGAACACTGAATTGACTCTGAGATCCCTTCCTCTACACAAAAATTGTTTCTCAAAAGCCACTGGAAAATCTCTCAGTCTCTGCTTTTACGGTATTTTAAGAGCTAACCCAGTCCAGAGAAAATATATAAAAATGAAAAATGCTTCTAAAGACACTAAGGAGGTTAGCCAAGTCTCGAGGTGGCAATGTGAATGAAATTGCCTCTCTGCAAAATGGATTGGAGATAACTAATGTCAACTGTTGACTGGATACAAGAATCCCAGAAAAGCTGTGAATGTTAATGTAGTAATGCCTGCTGATTTTTCTCATCCAGCCAAACCTGTTAGTTTCCAGGAATCCCAAATGGAAGCCATTATCAGAATCTTGGGACTTACTCATTCTCAATTAGAATGCTATGTTAATAACATCTTACACTACCTTGAATCTGTTCTAGATGTCCTACTAACTTCCCGTTGGAACATTTACTGGTCTTTGCAACTCCTTTGTGAAATAAGACAGCAAATAAACAACAGACAAAATGAATAAAGAAACATAAACAAAAATCACTGATTTTTTTTCTGGAGTAGAATTGCACAGAAAGTGTATGGGGAAAGAGAATAACAAAGGACCAAGAGTAACTATGTCAATGCTCAAGCATAGGACACTACCAAATAAAACAAATTGTCCTTAAAATTAAACTGACAAGAAACCTGAGCCTTCGTGCTTATTCTTGCACAAAATGAATTCACGGCCAAGCATTCATTAAGCCTGATTCCATGTGATTATTGTAGTGGAGACGTTGGCAGAACGCCATCATCTCTGAGTCCTAAAGAAGGATTTTATGATGTTCTTGGATTCACTCATTCATTCAATAAACATTTACCATGCAAAGCACTAGGGGAACCAAGATAAAAAGATACCCTCCTTGTTAGCTTTTAAAAAGATGAGGATGGTGAAGAAACAGAGCTCTAAGCAAACAATTTGGGGAAACTAATAAATTCCTTTGGCAGTAGAGGGTACTGAAGGCTGTGACAGTCAAAAAGAGAGTAAATGCTTAAATACTTACACACAAAACTTGAAAATAAAGGAAATGTAAATGCCCTCAGAACATTCAGCTGGAAGATGTTACAAGCAGAAATGTTCCAAGTCACTTTAAAGAGATAAAAGGAGTGGTTCGAATGACAGAGTGCCTGCCTACCAAGCATGAGGCCCTGAGTTCAAGCCCCAGTACCACCAAAAGAAATTGCAGAATGCTGGACAAAAAGGAGAGAACATATTCCTTTTTATTGTTTAGGTGTTTAAATTAGCATATACTAATCACACAAAATGATGTGTTTATTATGACATTTTCATACAAGTATATAATGTACTTTAACCATACACACACACACACACACACACACACACACACACACACACACATACACTTTCACCCCTATTATTCTCTCTTGTTCTCCCTCCCACTGGTCCCTTTCCCCTTCCCATAGTCCCTCTTTTACCTTTATGTCTTTTTCTTTTAATCTAGATTCCTCATATAAGAGAAAACATGAAAAATTTGTCTTTCTAAGTTTGGCATATTTCACCTATCATGATGATTTCCAGTGGTAAGGCTCATACTGATAATCACCAAACTGTACCTACTCTACTTAGCTTATCCCAGCACCAAGTCTAGAATATTTGCAAATATTTGCAGACTAAGTGATGAAATCTAACCCCATGCTCATTTGACTACAATTGGGCTCCTCCTACAGACTGGCCAGAGCAGAAACTCATCATCCTTTTAGTTTGTTTGTTGTTTTGTTTTGTCTTAGTGGTTCTGAGATTTGAACTGAAGACCTTGCTTACTAGGCAAGCACTTAAGCCATGCCCTCAGCCCAAGGTTCGCTCACCATTTTACATGCACATTGGGGTCACCTGGGGAGCTTTAAAAAAACACTGACACCTTGACCCCAACGTAGAGAGCCTCATTTCATTGTTCTCAGGTCACCTCTAGGCATGGGAGTTTTTAAAAAGCTTCAAGTAACTCCAATGTGCAACCACAGGGACCACTTGCCTAAGGGTGGATATACTGCTAATCAAATGCCAAGGTATATTTTTCATGGTTTTGTTTTGGTTTTCTTTGGGTGCTAGATAAGAAAGCACTCTACTACTGAGCCCTACCTTCAGCCCTGTTGTAATTTAATACACTGGCAACCTGGCTTCATCATCAACATTTATTAATAAGTCTGTCCCAGTGGGAAGAATCCACTCTCACACCGGCTCAGATTCAAAGTTTCCCAAAGACCGGGAAATGGGTGTTTTCAGCCTTTGTCAGGTGATCTGCCATGATGAAACCAACGATGATGGCTAAGTAACTTCACAGAAGAAAACTGGGATGTATGGATTGTCGTCTGCTTAAATAAGGACTGGACCTTTGACTGGAGGTATGGCTCAAGTGGTAGAACATCTACCTAGCAAGTGCAAAGTTCTGAGTTCAAACCCCAATACTCACACACACACACACACAGGAATGGGTTTTAACATAAATACTTCACATTTTGATAATATAAGTACACAAAAGGCAGATATTCCCAAGCAAAGGTCATAAGGCTTGGTCTCCTCCCTTGTTCTTTCTTTTTTCCTTTCTCTCACTCCAGTGATATTCTCTTAAGTAGAGGTTTTAAACTCAAACAGAAATCGAATTCTAGACACTTGTTCCCCTTCTCTGTAGCTTACCAAAAATGGACTTCGTAGGTCTTCGATAAGTTTATTGAGTGCATGCATGAACTAGCTTCTGATTCTACACACAACATTTAGCCTCTTTGAGTCTAAATTTATGCCTAGCTATTGTGAGATTTAAGAGTTAAGAGATGTAAAAATGCTTTGTGAAATCTAAAGCCAGCAACTCAAAGACTGAGAGAAATATTTGTAAATCCTATATCTGATAAGAGACCAGTATGTAAAATGTATAAAGGATGCTTATACTTTGGCAATAAAAAGACAAATAACCCCGTTAAAAAACAAGCAAAAGATTTGAGTAGACATTTCTCCAAAGAATACATGCAAATAGCCAGTAAGCATATGAAAAGACACTTAACATCATTAGTCATCAGGGAACTGCAAATCAAAACCACAATAACACTTCATATGCCCTAGAATGGCTATAATCAAATATACAGACAATGGCAATCAAAAGTGCTGGGGAGTGTGTGAGAAAAATTGAACCCTCTCCTGTATTGCACGGGAGGGGGGGGGGACGGTAATATAATGTAGTCATTGTGGAAAACAATTTGGCACTTCCTCAAAGAGTTAATCACAGAGTAACTATATGACCCAACAATTTCACTCTTAGGTATACATACACACATACACCCAAAAAAAATGAAAACATATCTACACAAAACAGTCCTCACGGTATTCTCACTGCATTAGTTACAAAGCCCAAAGGTAGAAACTACCCAATGTCCATTAACTGATGAAAGGATAAGCAAAGATGTGATATCAAAGGTGTGAGCTCACACCTGTAATCCTACCTACTTGGGAGACTGAGATCGGGCAGATCACAGTTTGAGGCCAGCCTAGGCAAATAGTTCACAAGATCCTCTCTCCAAAACAACCAGAGCAAAATAGACTGAAGGTGTGGTTCAAGCGATAGAGTGCCTGTTTTGCAAGTGTAAAGCCCTGAGTTCAAACCCCAGTCCCACCAGAAAAAAAAAAGTGGTATATTCATGCAGTGGAATAGTATTTGATTATAAAAAGGAACAAACTACTGATACATGCAGCGACACAGATGAACCTGAAAAACATTAAGCTCAGTGAAAGAATCCAGATGCAAAAGCCATCCCATTTACATGAAATGCCCACAGTAGATAAAACCAGAGACAAAAGGCAGACTCTAGGAGTTGAGTTCGAATGGATATGGAATTCTTTCTCTCTCTCTCTCTCTCTCTCTCTCACACCTTTTATTTTAGCTTTTGCAATAGGTGTACAGTGGTATCATGGTGCTTGTTCTCAGACTTTATTTTTAGAGAACTACCTAAAAGTGGAAGGTATGGAGGGACCCCTTATCCTGCCCCCATGGACAGATAGCTCTCCCATTATCAATCTCCCCAACCTGGGTGGTACATTTGTTACAACTGATGATTGAAATGTCATTATTATCCAAAGTTCGTAGTTGACGTTAGGGTTCACTGTTGGTAGAACACATTCCATGGGATTAGACAAATGTATAATGACAATGTACCACCAAAACAGTGTCATAGGAAAGGTTTCACTGCCCTAAATATCCTGTGTGCTCCCACTATTTATCCTTCCCTTCGTCCTAGCCTCTGTGCAACCACTGATTTTTCTACTGTCTTCATAGTTTTGTCATAGAGTTGGAACCATACACCTTTCCAGATTCGCTTCTTTTACTTAATAATATGCATTTAAGCTTTCCCCCTATCTTTGGATGGTTCAATAGCTTGTTTCTTTTCTACCGAAGGACATCTCGGTTGCTACCAAATTTGGGCAATTATGAATAAAGTCACTCTAGACATTTGCTTGCAGGTTTTTGTGTGGACATAAATTTTCAACTCCTTTGGATTAAT
Source organism: Castor canadensis (assembly GCF_047511655.1). NCBI lineage: Eukaryota > Metazoa > Chordata > Mammalia > Rodentia > Castoridae > Castor > Castor canadensis. The sequence continues at coordinate 32,555,232 of NC_133403.1, read as the reverse complement.
ACCATGGAGTGTGAGTTCTAGATTATATAAGAATATGTTCAGTTGCCGGTTACAGAAGGTCAACGCCTGTAGTCCTAACTACTCAGAAGGCAGAGATTGGGAGGATCATGGTCCAGGGCCAGACCAGGCAAAATATTGATGAGACCCCCATCTCAACCAATAAAAGGTGGTTAGGTGCACCTGTCATCCCAGTTAGGTGGGAAGCATAAATAGGAGAATCTCAATCCAGGTCATAAATATGAGACCCTATTTGAAAAATAACTAAAGCAAAAAGAACTGGCAGTGTGGTTCAAGTGGTGCCTGCCTAGCAAGTGCAAGGCCCTGAGTTCAAACCTCAGTACTGAAAGAAAGGAAGGAAGAAAGAGAGAGAGAGAGAGGAGGAAAGAAGGAACGAAGGCAGGAAGGAAAGAGGGAGGGAGAGAAGAGAGGAAGGGAGGAAGAGGAGGAAGGGGGAGCATACACACATATATATTTATATATTGCACACATATATATGTATATATATATAGATATATATGTCCAGTTTTATAAGGAACTGCCAATCTGTCTTGCAAAGTGACTGTATCATTTTGTATTCCTACCAGCAATGAACGAGAGTTCCTTCATTCATTGAAGGTCCCCCTTTCCTGGTTCTCCTTTCCAGCATTTGGTATTATCAGTGTTCTGATTTTGTCCATTCTAATGGGTGTGTACAGTGTATCTTTTTAGGATAATGACAATGTTTTGGGATTAGATAATGGTGATGGGTACAAAACATAATAAATGTACTGAAAAACCACTAAATGAGCCCTATGATACATGAATTATAGCTCAATTTTTAATGCAAAAGAAAAATTCTAAAGCTAGTGCATAAGTACAAAACATCTGTCTAATTCATCCTCGTTAGTTGCCATCCTCAGCACAATTGACATTTGAGGCCAGGAAATTTCTAGCCATGGAGGCTCTGTCCCCTGCCATGCAATATCCCTGTCCTCTACCCACTAGCACATGCCCCATCGTGACAAACAAAGATGTGACCAGACAGTGCCAAAATGTCCCCTGGGGGTCAAAATCCCCCTGGACTAAGAACTGCTTGGTGTATCTGCATGATATGATCATTTCCGACGACTAATTAAATATGCTTTATTTAAACTAGTAGCCTTTAAAAGCTAACCAAAATACATTTTCCAGTTTTAAATGTTATGACATTCTTTTGGGGGGGAAGGAGACGATAATGGGATTTGAACTCAGGGCCTCCTTCTTGCTAGGGAAGTGCTCTACACTTGACCCACTCAGCCAGCCCTAAATGTTTTGACAGTCTTAAATGATTGCTAGAACCTTCGTCCTGACCCCATCATGTTCCAAATGTCTTCCCCAAGTTTGAGTAAATGGTTTATATCTATGTTTTTTTTCCTTCTTTAATCTTACACAATGCTTTTAACAAGAAAGGCTACATTTTCGAAACTTAATTAAATGGCAATTAGCCTCCCTGCCATTTGATTCTAGACAATTTTTCTACAATGCTTGGGCATGTCAGTTAATTGTGTCCTTCAAAATGTTATGAGCTGTAAAACATAGAATCCTTCAGCCCACCAACTTCAGGAGAGTTTTACAATCCCCAGTGCATTAATAATACAGAAACTCAGGCACCCGACTCACATCAACTGTTCTCTAAGGACAACTAGGGAACAAATGTCATCAAATCCTTACATCGGTCCAATTCTTCTCTCTCTGGGTATAATTACCACTGATGCTGGTTTTAAAACCCTGAGTAAATGAATGTCAATCTCTCAAAAGTGATGAAAAGCATAAACTTATTATAGACAGTCATGTGCCTTGGCTGAGCTCCAAGAAGACAAATACCTTTACCAACAAATATGATTAAATGTGCTCTGTATCTTTCATTTCAGTTTATCCTCGAGCTGCATGCCACAATAACTTTTAGCATAAAATTCACCCTGCCCTTCTTCTCAACCTAATATTTATTTTTTTTAATCCCTCACCTGTGCCCACCCACACTCTCTGTGAGACTGAGGGTCACACACATTTTGCTCCAAGCAGCAGTCCTCCACATCTATCACAGAGCCTGGCTTTTGGTAAGCCCTAATAAATTCGAATTCTCTGAACAATGAGGACATCAATAAAAGCCATTTAAATGTGGTACATACCTGTAATCTCAGCACTCAGGAGACGAAGTAGGAGATTCAAGAGTTTGAGGCCAGCCTGAGCTATGTAGTGAGACCCTGTGAGACAGAGAGAGAGAGAGAAAGAATGAGAATACAGGGATTAAAATAATTTGATTATTTCTTGAGTAAGAGGAATAGGAAGACCTCAACAGATGTCCATCATTCATTCACTCACTCGCTCACTCAACAAACATTTATCAAGTCCCTACTATTTTTTTTTTGTGGGACTGGAGTTTGAACTCAAGGCTTTGCACTTGCAAAGCAGGTGCTCAACTGCTTGAGCCACCCTCCAGTCCATTTTGCTCTGGTTATTTTGGAGATGAGCTCTTGTGAACTATTTGGCTGGCCTGGAACCTCAATCTCTGCCTCCCAAGTAGCTAGGATTACAGGTGTGAGCCACCAGCACCCAGCTAAGTGCCTCCTATTTGCTGGCACTCTTTTAAATATTAGGAGACATTTGGAGTCATATATGAAAATCCCTGATCAGCCTGGGGGCTGTAGTTCAATGGTAGTACACTCGCCTAGCATGAGCAAGGCCCAGGGTTCCATCCCAGTACTGTAAAATAATTAATAATAACAATAGTAATAACCCCTCACCTTGTAAAGCTCATATTCTAATGAGTGGAAACAGACAAATAAGCAAGACAAATAAATAAAATATGCTATGGAGAAAAATGAACCAAGAGAAAGGCTTCCAGAGAGAATGGGGGGAAAGGTGCAATCTTAAATAAAGTTGTAAAGAACAACTTCACTGAGAAGGTGGCATTTTACCAAATAGAAACTAAATGGGTCATTTAATGAAAAAACCCCAAAATGTATGAGAAGCTATACAAAGTTCTGTGGGAAGAGCACTCAGGCAGCAGGATCCTTCAGAAAAGGTGTTCAAGAGACGGCAAAGATGCCAGTATATTAGTTTCCATGGCTGCTATAACAAACGACCACAACCTCATTTTGCTCTATAGGTATTTCAGGTATCTATTTCTAGGTAACAAACTCCCCCAACTTCTCAAGATTCTGTAGATAGGAAATTGGAGTGGTTCTTCTACTGATCTCTCCTGGGACTACTCGATCATCCACAGTCAACTGGTGGCTCACTTAAGGCCGGGGAGCTCAGGGTGACATCTCACATTCCTGAAATTGGTGCTATCCAAGGAGTATTGCAGTTCTCCACATGACTTTTCACCTTCCAATAGGCTACACTACACATTTTGGCAACGTGGTAGTCCCAGACTCTCAGAAGGCCAAAGCTAAGTCTTCCAGGCCACTTGAAGGCTGAGGCCCTGAAACTCACACGGTATTACTTCTGCCTCATTCTATTAACCAAAGAAAGTCTCTACTTCAAGGGAATAGATAAATCAGTGCTGTTCTTGGTAGAAAGAAAAAAGGGCTGTAGATGCAGGGAGACAGGGCTCTGATTCATCAAGGGGCCATTATTTTATCCATCTAACCAACATACGACAGACAGATTCCTAAACAGAGGGAATCCTTGCTTAAACTAGGCAAGAGATAAGCAATATCTTGGCTTATATTATTAATTCTATCCCTATCCATTAATTTCATTTATTCTTGTGAGAAGGAAAACCCTAGGCCACTGGACTAGGGTTTCTGCCCAAGACAGAAAATGTCATGAATTATGCTGGAGACTGTAAAGGGAGGAAACTTGAAGTGTGTGCACCTTAGCTTGCCTCTTAACATCCTTAGCTTCCTAGGTAGGCTCTTTCCAGAATGATAACTTTGTGACTCCTCCTTTGGCCATCTCCATCCCAGAGTAGAGATATCTACTGTGTCTCAGCAGTAGGGTTTGCAACTATAAGTAACTCTATCACTGGAGTCAGCAGACCTAGGTTCAAATTCCAGCTGTTCTGCATAGTACCTATGAGATTGATTGTAAGCAAGCTACTTATGTTCTCTTTATCTCAATTTCCTCACCTATAATACAAGATTATGATTGCCTGCCTCGCATAGCGGTTGTAAGAAATATGTTAAGTAACTTGTCTCCAACATGGATTTCTTCGAGAATTCTTTATCTTAAAGAACATTCATCTGGGGGCATGGAAACCTGAAACTAGTCAAAGAGGCTGAGCTAGTTTCTCTGGGAAGGAGTTCTCTATGCTGGTATTTCAAGAAATAGTGAAGGAATAACTTAAATATGATTGGGTCCATATTGGGTAAGGCCCTAAAACACAAAGTTTGGATGGATGCTGGTAGAATAAGATTGCATATCATGACTGTCCTCCTGTCTAAATTATTAGACTCAGGCCCAGAAAAAAGGTGAGAGAAACTATTGCAGGCAGAGGAAATAGCTTATTAAAAGACCCCATTCCAAAAAGAAGCCATGATAGATGAGGTTGGCTACAGAGTTCAAAGTTTCAGTGCAACACAGGAATAAATTAGAATAAATGATAATAAATTATTACACATCATGGCAGTTCTAGTTAATAACGGTGTATGGTATCCTTGAAAATTGCTAAGAGAGTAGATCTAAAATGTTCTTAACATAGATAAATAGTAAGCATGTACACTAATGAATATGCTAAGCTGATGATGAATATGCTAATTCATTTGACTTAATCATTTCACATGTATACATGTATGAAAACATCACATTGAACACTGTGAATATGTACAATTTTTATTTGCAATTATTCCTTAATATAACTTGGACAGAGGAAAGCCCTGAGTATTAAAGAATTGAAAGAAAGCAGTGTCCCTGAAACTCCACACCCAGTGAGGAATGAAATGGGGGGAAGGCAGATGGGGTCAGGTTAAGTACCAAGCCAAAGGGCTTAAAAGCATGTATCAGCTTCTTCTGGCTGCTGTAACAAATTATCAGCAGCTTAATAGTTTAAAGAGCCTAAATGTAGTAGAGACCAGAAATAAGAAATCAGTATCACTAGGCTAAAATTGGCATGCTTTCTCCACAGGCTCAGGGGAGAATCCACTCCTTGCCCATTCAGCTTCTAGTGGATGTGATGTTCTTTGGCTTGTGGCTGTAACATTCCAGTCGTCAAGGCCAGCATCTTCAAATCTCTCTGTTTCTGTCATCACATCACCTTCTCCTCTCTGCTTATTCAATTCTCCTCTGCCTCCCTCTTACAAGGACACAGGTGATTGGACTTGGGGATAGTCCTGGGTAGTAACTCCATCTCACAATCTTTAAGCACATCTTAAAGATGTTTTTCCAAATAAGGTAACATTTACAGGGTCGAGAGATTAGGACATAGACACCTTTCAGGACCCATTCTGCAATCCACCATGTTAGTCACTTTTTTGTCTAATACCTGGAACAATTTTAACCAGGAAAGATTTATTTTGGTTCGTGGCTTCAGAGGTTTCTGTCCATGCTCAGCTAAATCCATTGCTTTAGGTCTGAGGTGAGACAGACAACATGTCAGCAGGAGTGTGTTCCAGAAGCTACTCACTTAATAGTGGCCAAGAAGCAGAGTGACAGGAAGGGGCTTAGGGCAAGGTACATCTTTCCAGGACATAACTGCAGTGCCCAAGCAGGCTCCACCTTCTACAGCTGCACAGCCTCCCAAATAGTACATTCAAATTTTGAATCCATAATGGATCCATCATTGAGGAGGTGAGAGACCACTTGATCCAATCACTTCCCCCTAAGCCCCACCTCTGAATCAAGAACCAAACCCTCAATCTCTGAGCCTTTCCAGGCAGCACTTCATAGCCAAACCATAACATACCACATAATGGACACATTTGATAACCAAGAGCTGGCATAAAGAAAATTATTAAATATTGACTAAGACAACAATGTCAAAACCATTCCTATCTAACCAGGTACTGGAGGATCACACCTATAATCCTAGTATTTTGGAGCCTGAGATTGGGAGGATTGTGGTTCAAGACCAGCCCAGGCAAATAGTTCACAAAACCCCCCATCTCTAAAATAACCAGAGTAAAATGGATTGAAGGTGTGGCTCAAGTGATAGAGAGCCTGCTTTGCAAGCATGAAGCCCTGAGTTCAAACCCCAGCCCCCCCCACACACAAAAAAAAGCCATTACTATCTAAAAAGACTTTGTTTAAAATAGACATGCTGATGTCCACCTGAAGTCCCAGCACTCAAGAGGCTGAGGCAGGAGGACCACTTGAGCCCAGGAGTTGGAGAACAGCCTGGCAACATAGTGAAACCCCATCTCAAAAGTATATTTATTATATTATTATTTAATGTATATTGTTATTATAACACATTGTTTATCCCTTTCCTGTTGTTTTTTAACTACATGCAACTAGCCATGAGTAAAATTTGGGGAATCTGTCATATGCTTTGCCATTTATTTATTTAGGGGAGAAAAGCACATTTACCTAGTTCAAAATCAAAACTACATCCAGAGAGAGAGAGAGAGAGAGAGAGAGAGAGAGACCCTCCCTGCTGTCACCCCCAGCCCATTAGTTCCTCTTGATGGAGGCATCAATGACTGGCTTTCATGTGACATCCTCCTCCCTCCAAAATATTTTTTTATATGTGACAAGCACATATTTATATACTGTGTCTTTAATATATTTTGCACAAATGCCAGCATAGCATAATGTGTACTCTTCTACAATTTGTTTCTTGCAAATGTGTCAATCATTACTACAAACAGAACCTCTTTACTCCTTTTTATGGCTGCCATAAAACCAATGAATGGCTTATCAAAATTTATTTAATCAGTGCCCAAACGATGTCATATTGACTGCCTCTAATGTATTGCTATGTCAAACAAATCTGCAGAAAGTAGTCTTTAATCCCATCGCTCCACTTCCATGCAAGTGTATCCCTAGGATAGATTTCTAGAAGTAATCATGCCCGATTGAAGGGTCTGCACAGTGTAGTTCTACAGACCTCATTAAGCTGCCTTTCAGAGTGACTGGACTACTTGACAGCCCCTTAGAAATGTATGGTGGTGCCTTTATCACCTTCTCCCATACAGTGTGTTACTGGAATATGCAATTTTTAACAGCCAGACAGATGAGAAAAAAAGCTCTCTTGGTATAGTTTTTCTTGAGCATCTTTTTTAACATATTTAAAAACCATTTGTGTTTCTGGTTATAGCCTTTCGGGGGGGGGCTGGGGATTGAACCTAGGACCTAATGCATGCTAAGCACATGCTCTTCCACTGAGCTACATCCCCAGCTCCTGGTAATAGGCCTTTTAGTCCATCTATAAGTTAGCTAGTAAAAATATGCAGCTTTTGTAGCCAAGAATGAGATCCAGGGGGCCTAGCAGTATGTTTTCACTGTGGTGAAATATAGATGACATAATTGTTTTTCAGTTTAACCATTTTAAAGTGTATAATTCAGTGTCATTAAGTTTATTCACAACATACTCAATGTGCAACCATTACCCTGCCCATTTCCTCCTCTTCCCAATCCCAGCAACCTCTGTTCTCCTTTCTTAACCTTTATTCTACTTTCTTTCTCTATGAATTTGCATATTTTAAGTACCTCATATAAGTGAAATCAGACAGTATTAATCTTTGTGTCTGGCTTATTTCCCATAGCTTTTTTTCAAAGCTCACCCATATTGTAACGTGTATTAGAACTTCACTCTATTTTAAGGTGGAAAAATACTCCATTTTATTTATTCATTCATCTGTTGATTGACAGTGTTAAATGATCATTGGTGTACAAGTGTTTGAGTCCTTACCTTGTTTGGGGGCCAAGGACTGGAGTTTGAACTCACCCTCTACCACTTCAGTCACCCTCCAAGCTCTTTTGCTTTAGTTTGTTTTTCAGATATGGTCTCATGCTTTTCCCCAGACCTGTCCAGGACAATGATCCTCCTACTTCTGCCTCTTGAGTGACTGGAATTACAGGCATGCACCAGCACACTTAGCCCTTGCTTTCCATTCTTTTGGGTAGAATGTTTGGATCTTACAGTAATTCTACATTTAACTTTTTGAAGAGCCACCAAATTACTTTCCACCGTGGCTTCACTGTTTTAAACTCCCACCAGCAACAATCAGGGCTCCGATTTCTCCCATCTTCACCAACACTTGTTATTCTCCATATTTTTTAATGTATTATAGCCATCGTAGGGGTATGAAATGATGTCATTGAGCCTGTTTATTTTATTTCATTTTATACACTTTTTGTTGGGTTTTTTCTTTCTTCTCCCCCCCCTTTTCTATTTATTTTTAATTTCCTTGCTTAGTAATAAAAATTTTCATATGAAATGGAGGCATTTCTCCAGATCGTATTCATTCCACACTGCCTAGTGAACACCTGTACTTCTCTTCCAAAAACCATTAGGCGCCTGCCTTCAAAATTCCCTCCATCAGCGGCTTGAAACCACGTGAGTGACGCACCCTCGCTTGGTTTGCATTTTGCCTCACCGAAGCTGAAGCGCTATCTAGCGGCCCAACGGAGTAACTGCAGGGGCAGAGTCGTTTTTCTCTTGTGTGGGTCCTGACACAGTCCCTGATATATATATATATATATATTTTTTTTTTTTTTTTAACCTAGTGACAAATCTGGTGATGCAGTGAAAGGCAAGGTCCAAGTCTAGCTCCTCGAGGGATGTTTCTACAGATATGTAGCTGGGCTTTTACCCCAAAGAGCAATGTCTTTTCCAGTCGCCTCTTAATCACACCCTTCCTAAAATAGGAATAAAAGAAACACAGCTGAGAGCTGGGGGAGCTGCTCAAGTGGTAGAGCACCTGCCTAGCAAGGTGAGGCCCTGAGTTCAAACCCTAGATCCACCAAAAATAATAGTAATAAGAAGACTCTGAAAATAAAATTCTTAGCTTAGCCTGGGAATAACAGGTCTTGGCTCCCTGCTTCTGGCAAGCACCCACCATCTCCCAAGAAAGGTTTCCCACAGGGAGGAGAAGGAACAGTCTCACCTTGTCCACCCTCCACACCCCCATACATTCTTGGGTAGGAGTCAAGGGAGGGAGTGAGATTGTGGACAGAAAATAGTTTTATTCTTCATTTTTTTTTTTTTTTGGCCTTGGGGTTTGAACTCACACCCTCAGCCCTTTTTGCTTTTAGTTATTTTTTTAGATAGGGTCCCTCATTTTTGTCCAGCCTTAAACTGTGTTCTTCCTCCATAGTTGGAATTACAAGCATGTACCATCATGCCCGACTTGTTTATAGAGAGAGGATCTTGCTAACTTTTATTGCTAGTGCTGGCCTCAAACTGCAATCCTCCGTGCCCACCCCTTTTTTCTTTTCAGTGCTAGGGATCCAACCCAGGACCTGATGCATGCTAAGTACACACTCTACTACTGATCTACATCCCCAGCCCCAGCCCTAGTTACTTCTTAGAAATAGAAAATTTTCATTGTTTTCCTTTGTCTTTGGAAGAGAGTCCATGAAGTTTTTTTTGGTAGTTCTCAGCTTTGAGCCCTGGAGGCCTCCTCCAGAACTGTCCAGTTACTAAAAGCAAGCAAGAGACTCAAAATCCTTTAAGAAGATGGCCCAAGATTCATTATTTCATGCATATAAACACAGGCCACTTACAAACCAAAAAGTCTAAGGATTTAAGAGGAGACGGTTGATTCCAGGATGTTCTGAGCAGAAAATAAGAGAACAACAATGAACTGATTTTGTGAACTCCCACGGTTTGCCATTACTTAAGCTAAAACTCTTGAAAAACCAGAACAATGGATTTGGAGCATCAACATCTTTTTATGTTCACGCCAGATAAAAGCAAGACGGCGCCTTCCTGTGACCAATTTCTCTGGGCATAAAGATTTTTCTACAATCATTAAGGAGGCATTTCTCTTTCAATTGGTGTGCTTGCTGGTGTGTTTTTAGAATTGAAATTTCTCATTAAGCAGCGGTGGTTTGACAATGATTGCTCTGGTGAAGTAGTTTTCTGTCCGTCGTCCATTAGCAAGGCCTAAAACACAACCTTTAAAAATAAAGGTTTTGTGATTTTAAGAACACAGTTTTCAGCTCACTTGCCTTTGCCAAGTAAAAACCTCTTCCAGCACCAACAGAAAGGTAATAACTGTATAAATGAGGCTATAAAGGAACAACAAAAAACATGAAAAATTGAAATTTATTGGAAAAATTTATAGCATCCAGTCAGTGACAGAAATGGGCCTGTCTCTCCATGGCAATTTATAGAGATAGTTTTTTTTTTTAATTTTCTGAGTCTCTACAGTTTCTCTCCATTCATTGATGTGAGTCAATAACATGAGAATAACACTGTAAAGTGCAGTGACTGTCTGCTGCAAATTAAATGGACCAAATCACTAAGGACTGTGTATGTTATCTCCTGCTGCATAACAAAATTGCCACAAACTTAACAGCCTAAACACAGTTCCCATGTGTGGAACCCACACACCCCGCTTAACTGGGTACTCTACAAAGCTGCAAAGTGCTGGCTGAGGCCGCGATTCCATATTAAGATTTGACTGGGGGAGGATGATCTGCTTTTGAGCCCACGTGGCTGCTGGCAACACTTAGTTCCTTGAAAGCTATAGCTACAGTTTGTTTCTGGTTGTCAGTGGGAGGTCACCCTCACACCTGTCCATGGAAGAGTTTACAAGATACAATTTGCTTCCTTAAAGCCAGCAAGAGAGAGGGTCTTTCAGCAAGACAGGCATGACAATCTTACATAATGTAATCACAGAAGTGACACTCTACACAGCTATGGAATTATCACAACAAAATCCCATTGTACCATTAATGTATGCTAATAAAATATAGTTTTTTTAAAAGGGACAAACTTTGCCATATCCTCTTGGTTAGAAGCAAGTCCTAGACTTTACCTATGCCCAAGGGAGGGGGACACACAGGACATGAACACCAGGAGGTAGGAATTATTAGAGTTACCATAGAGTCTATCCAAACTGGTTGCCAATGTAACCATTGGTCTCCATCCCCACCACTGACAGATGTGCTATCCTTCACCGTGACTCCTTTAATGCAAGAATAGCATTTACCTGTGATATTTGTATACAATGGAATTTTACTCAGTCACAAAGAAGAATGAAATTTGTCATCACAGGTACAGGGATAGAGCCAGAGGACATCATCTTAAGTGAAGTTAGAAGTTTTCTTTCATATGTGAAATATAAACTTAATACAAATAAAACAATATTATGAAAAACAGGCCATGCTAAGGGGAGGTCACATATGAGAGGGGGAGGGTAAAAGAAGGAAGTTAAGAAGGTGAATATGGTTGATGTACTTTCTATATAAGAATGAATAAAGAATTTTTAAACCAGTGAAACTACCATAAGAAAGGGACTAAGGTAGATTGAAGAAAAATAGAATAGATGAACCAATTCAGGGTATAACACATAGATACACAGAAATGTCAGAGCGAAACTTCTTGTGTAGCTACCTTAACAAGTAAAAATGTCATTTTTTTTCTCTTTTCTTCTACAAAATTGGAGAACAGGAGGGTGGAACGGGTTCTGCTGGAGGAGAGGGGGACACCGTGTACACATAAATGGAAAAATGAGACCTGTCGAAACTATTCCAGGAATGGGGTGAAGAGCGGGGATAAAGGAGAGCAGGGAGGAGGTGAATTCAAGTATGACAAATTTGACACATTGTAAGAACATCTGTAAATGCCACAATGTCCCCCATCCAGCACAACAATAAAAAAATAGCATTTACCACACAATTGGGGATACTCCGATTTAGGATGATTTTTTTAACCTGTTCTTTCATCTTCTCCTGTCTACCTCCCCTCCAAATGCAGTTGCAGGCCACACAATGTTTTAGTCAACCAGGAACCCATTCAATGACCATGGAGCTAATGTCTTCCCTTCACCCAGCGGGTACCCGTGTTATGCGTGCATTTGTGGTGATGCTGGGTGAACACCACCCTGCTAGTTGTGTAAAAATAGAGCACATATGGTCATGTACAGAACATAATACTTGGTAATGAAAACAAACAGCTATGTTATTGGCTCTCGAATTGACTATGCCGTACTTTTTATCATTATTTCAGAGTGCATTCTTTCTACTTATAAAAAAAGTCACTGGGCATGGGATGCACCCCTGCGATCCCAGCTACTCAGGAGCCAGAGGTAGGAGAATCACAGTCCGAGACTGGCCCAGGCAAAAGTATGAGACCCTGTCTGAAAAACAAACTAAAGCAACAAGGATGGGGGGCATGGCTGAAGTGGTAAAGTGCTTGCCTAGCAAGCTGGAGGCCCCAAGTTCAAGTCCAAATACCACACACACACACACAAAATCAAACCAACAGTATGCTGCATTACACCAGCAGCAGCCTGGTACATCTCGTGTTTACATGAGTGGTTGACTTACACCATCTAGGTTTGTGCACACACTGTAGGATGTTAATACAGTCACAACATCACCTAATAAAGCATTTCTCTGAATGTGTCCCCATCCTTAGGTGACTAGGGCTGTACCCAGAATGCGTGGTGCTAGTCTTCTGGCACGGCCCTCTGAACACATTTCTGGGATACTCCCCCAGGGGAACACACAGAACCAGGTGCCCACAGACGTCCTCATCGTCATCATTATGGTCACCTCAGTGGATGATGACACAAAGGCATGGCTCTGAAGATGACGTCAGATGAACACTGATGGGGTGGAGGAAGGGCTGTCAGCCTAAAGGACACAGCAAACAACTCTCATCCACCATGCTTGAATTTTCAATAATGACCTTGCATTATTTGTGTACTCAACAAAAATGTATAAATTACTTGCAACTTAGAGGCCAAAGAACTGAGAGTAGATATCTTGTAACCTACATTCTGAAACAGAATCCCAAATACCCTTTATAAAATCTGCCTGTCTCCCAGATCTCCTCAACCATAGGCTTAGGAGGAATTGAGTCCAGTTCTCCCCAAAAGGTGGGCATGGGTCTGCCATCAGCCAGTCAATTTATCTCATGCCTTTCCCTGTGTTATGCCTACCATCAGCAATTTGTTTTGGTGCTAGACATTTGAACACAGGGCTTTACACATGCTAGGCAAGTGCTCTACCATTGACCCATATTCCCCAGCCATTCTTAACAAGTCATCGATGGATATTGTCCTGCTTTTTTTTTTTTTTTTTTTCCCCTAATACTGAAAAGTTGGAATTCAGGGCCTCTTGCTTGCTAGTCAGGCACTCTACCACTGGAGCCCTTTTTGCTTTAGCTTGTCTTTCAGATAGGGTCTCACACTTTTGCCTGGGCTGGCCTTCGACCTCCACCCCCTACCTTAGCCTCCTGAGTAGCTGGGATGACAGGCTGCTTTGGTTTTGTTTTTTGAGGATTGCCTGAGCTTTTGTCCTTTTGAGTGGATAAGCAAATTAAGAGCCAGAATTGAGTTGTTCCACTGAGTTGAGAGTGACTGTGACTGTAACTGAGAGTGGACAGACTCAGGGAAGGAGGAAGGAAGCCAGAAGGTGAAGCTGCACTTAGGAAATTTTAGCAGAAAAGAGGTGTTTAAAGATAATTGCTGTTTTTTTGTTTTGTTTTGTTTTGTTTTGTCATCTGGATTGCATTAGAATCCTTCTCTTCCCCAAACAGTCTTCAGCAAAAGCTTCATTGCTCGGTCATCTCTAGCAGATGAGAAGGACCTGGCTTTCTGGAATTGCAATTAAGTATTGAATGCAGCCTAAAGTGAGCTCAGCATGAGCGCTGTGACCACATTTGGCACTCTGCCACATGTAAGTTCTGCATTCGTTGGTCATGTTGGTGTCTTCAATAAGAAGCGTGTATTATTTGAGTAATTAGCAAACTTTTTTTTAAGTTCCCTGCACCTAAGGACGTGGAGTTGGGAAAGCTATTCTCTTACCATGCCCAGTAGAACACAGCAGAGACTACAGAGCTATGGAATATCCCCTGAACTCCATGGGTGTGTTCAGAAGTGTTTTGTTACAGGGCATAAGCTCCTTTGACACTGTTTGTTTGGGGCTGGAGGTGTGGCTCAAGTGATAGAGCACCTGCTTAGCAAGTGAAAAGCCCTGAGTTCAAATCCCATACCCCCTCCCACCCCAAAAAGAAAACCTGCCTGTTTCTCTCAACTTTTCTATCAGGTTCTGCCTATCTTGCCAGTCTTCCATTCTTAGCAGGTAGATTACGCCTCATGGCTCAAAGGGACTGCTTGCACCTCACCATCACAACTAAATTCCAGCCAGGAAGAAGGAATAAGATAAAAATGAATGCATACTTCTTCCAACTAAGCACTTTCTGGGAGTGTTTCACATGGGTTTTGCATCCCTCTCACTGGTGAGAACTGAGACACATAGCTTAGGTGTTACGGAAGCTGAAAATGTGGAGTTTATTTTACAAAAAAAATAAGGAAAATAGATCTTGAGAACACTCTCAGTCTCTGTCTATGGCAGACTTTGAAAGAAAAATTAAAGGGCCAATCCCAAAAGAGAAAAAATACAAGGCAGGTAAAAACAATACCACAGGGTCCCTCTGCAAGTCCTGGTCACAGAGGTCCAATGCGTGTTTTACTCAACAAATCCTGTGGGTTCACTGACTGATTTTTTGTTTGCTTATTTTGTTATTCTGTCCTTTGTAGCCCAGGCTGGCCTCGAACTCATGATCCTGCCGTCTCCACTTCCCAAGTAGCTGGGATTATAGTTTTAATTTCATTTTAATAACTAAAAACTTGCAGAAAAGAATTTATAACACAGCCAAAAAATTTGCATCTATTTGGTGTTTTCTGTGTGCCCAGAATTATGCTAAGAATTTTACTTGTATGTATTTCTTATGTATTTATTTTATTTCTTTAGGCAGTACTGGGGTTTGAACTGAGGGCCTCACCCATGCTAGGCAGGTGCTCTACTATTGAAGCTACTCTGCCAGCCCTGTTTTGTGTTCAGCATTTTCAAGATAGGGTCTTTCAAATTATTTGCCAAGGCTGGACTTGATCCTCCTGATCTCTGCCTCCTGGGTAGCTAGGATTACAGGTGTGACCACGAGCACCAGCTCGTTTACTCATTTAATTATCAAAAAGATTCTATTAGATGGATGTTAAATTACCCTTCATTTTTCTAAAATAAAGCATAAATAAAAATAAGTAAACTGAGGCTCAAAGAAGGTGGAGTCATTGTTCCAAGTCATTACTCCACAATTAGTAAATCACAGATTCAGTTCTCCAGCCTGGGATCTACCTGAATCCCAGTCTGTGCTGTCCACCTCTCTGCTAAACTACTTCCTTTCTCCTTTAGGAGTATTGCAACACTGAATGATTTTCTGGGCCAAGCGGGTGCATGTCTGTAATCCCAGCATCAGGAGGTGGAGGCAGGAGGATCCTGAGTTCAAGGCCAGTCTGGGCTACTTTCTGGTTCAAAGAGTATCAAAGACCTCAAGAACACGTCTTTATACCTAGCTCCAGGTACTTATTTTCTAGCTTTGGAGACTTGCTCTCTTCAGATCAGAATCTGCTTCATCTCTCCAGCTCACCCACCAGGAGCATCATGGAGCCTGTTGTGTCACCCTCTTAGTCACTCCCAATGATGGGTAATCCGGGTTGCATGCACCAAAGGTGTTGGGAAATAATGCCTGGTCTGCTATAAGGGCACCAGGACTTGGTGACTCTATCTGTACATTTTCCTGGAGTCTCACCGGCCACCCAGGCTTGACCATGTTCCTTACTCTTGCCTTCTCAAGTTCCCACCTCTCTAGTCTCTGCATGTCCTCCTGGATTGCAGGAGTCCCCAGCTGCTGCTGAGCAATCCCATCTGACGCTTGCTGCTTGCCTAGGCTGTCTGGCTGTGGACCACTTCCAAGTCTCCTGAAGCCAGCCCAGCGCTGATGGCCATTATCTCATTTTGCTAAATCAGGTTACAGCATTACCTAAACCCGTATTCTGTATCCTCCATCTCTCAAAGTTTCCGTTGCCCTAATTCGTGCCCCCAGAATGGGCCACTGGAGTCAGTGCAGTGGAGTTAGGCACACAAGGGGCAATACTCATTGTCATCCAAGCACAGAAAGCAATGTGAATTCTGCCCCCTGCAGGAAACTTTCAGTATTGCAATCTGTGAGCATGATTGACCCTTCTCTTTTCCCAGGGTCTTGGGAAGCTATGTGACTTTGAAAATGTCAGTTCGTATCATTCTGAGTGAGGTTAGCCTGGCTCAAAAGACCAAAAATCGTATGTTCTCCCTCATATGTGGACATTAGATCAAGGGCAAACACAACAAGGGGATTGGACTATGAGCACATGATAAAAGCGAGAGCACACAAGGGAGGGGTGAGGATAGGTAAGACACCTAAAAAACTAGCTAGCATTTGTTGCCCTTAACGCAGAGAAACTAAAGCAGATACCTTAAAGCAACTGAGGCCAATAGGAAAAGGGGACCAGGAACTAGAGAAAAGGTTAGATCAAAAAGAATTAACCTAGAAGGTAACACCCACGCACAGGAAATCAATGTGAGTCAATGCCCTGTATAGCTATCCTTATCTCAACCAGCAAAACCCCTTGTTCCTTCCTATTATTGCTTATACTCTCTCTACAACAAAATTAGAGATAAGGGCAAAATAGTTTCTGCTGGGTATTGAGGGGGGGAGCGGGAGGGGGTGGAGTGGGTGGTAAGGGAGGGGGTGGGGGCAGGGGGGAGAAATGAACCAAGCCTTGTATGCACATATGAATAATAAAAGAAAAATGAAAAAAAAAAAAAAAAAGAAAAAAGAAAATGTCAGTTCGTTTCCCAGAGCCTGAGTGGATCATCCATAGGATGGAGTTAATGTATAGGACCTACCTCACAGGACGGTTGTAAAGAGTAAATGAAACGCCGTGCAGCCTGTTATCCTAGCCACTCAGGAGGCAGAAATCAGGAGGATCACAGTTCAAAGCCAGCCTGGGCAAATAGTTTATGAGCCTCTATCTTGAAAAACCCTATACAAACAAGGGTTGGTGGAGTGGTTCAAGGTAGGCCCTGAGTTCCACAAAAAGAAAAAAAATGCAGATTCTCAATCAGCAGGTCTAAGCTGGGACCTAAGGTTTTCACTTCTTTTTTTTTTTTTTAAATGCTTTAATCTTTAACTACTCTCCTATTGTAGCATTCTATCTACATAAACATCCTCTTTTTAAATAATTAGAATACTACACTGAACCATATTAAATGGTCACTTACATTTCTCAGAAACAGCAAGGTATCGGAAATTTCATATATGTTTTAATCTAGTATATTTTGTTGTCATTTCCAAACAATATTATGTGGCAATAATATCTGGTTGAAAAAGATCTCTATTTCTTTTTGGGTAGGGTGGGTCTGGGGTTTGAACTCAGGGCTTTGCACTTGCTAAGCATGTGCTTTACCATTTGAGCCACCTCCAGTCCATTTTGCTCTGGTTATTTGGGATTTTTACAATTTTTATTAGCATATTATTGTACTGGGGTACATTGTGACATTTACAAAAATGCTTAAATTCACCCCCTCAGTCATTCTCCTTTATTCCCCCTCCCCCATTTCTAGAATAGTTTCAACAGATCTCATTTTTCCATTTTCATACACGAGTACATGATATATCCACCACATTCACCTCCTGCACCCTTTCCTTATGTCCTCCCCCTCCCACCAGGAGCAACCCCCAGACAGGGTCCTTTTTACCTTCCTGTCCTTCATTTTTGAAAAAAGACATTTTGTTTGTTTAAGATAGTCATACAGGGAGTTTCAGTATGACATTTCCAGGTATATATGTATTATATCCTAAATTGGTTCATCCCCTCCATTTTTCTCTTTTCTACCTTAGTCCCTTTCTTATGGTGATTACAGCAGATTTAATATTCTATATCCATTCTTGTATAGAAAGTACATCAACCATATTCACCTTCTTTACTTCTTTCTTTTACCCTCCCCTCCCTTTAATACCTCCCCTTTGTGTGACCTGTTTTTCATTCTTGTCCTTCATTGTTTAGGTGTCTGCTCGTTGTTCAGTGGGAATTTTGCCTTGGTATCATACCTGTGAATACATTATTCTTAAGACAAGGTAATCCCCCTCGACTGCTCTTCCTCACCCTTTCCCCCATCCTGTGTTGTTTAGCAGTTTTCAGTGTGTTTCGTGGTGTCTTGTTCCTACACAGATGTGATATATTTCATTATTATTTGCTCTTTCTTTCCTAGGTTTTTCACTCCTAGAATAATAACGATGAACACATTTTTGAACAGAAGAGTTTTATTCAGATACAATTTATAGATCACAAAATCCACCCATTCTAAATATGGAATTCAATATTTTTGAGAGAATTTATCAAGTTGTGTAACCATCACTATAAACCAATTGTAAAATATTTTCATTACCCCTAGTAAGATCTCCGATACCCACTCACAATAAATCCCCATTCCTATCCTCAGCCCTAGATAAATAGTACTTTACTTTCTGTCATAATTTGCTTTTTCTGGGCATTTCAGATAAGTGCAATCACACAATATGTGGTGTTTGGGGTCTAGCTTTGTTCACTGAGCTTGTATTTTGAGGTTCATCCAGGCTGTAGCAAGTATTCTTTTTATTGCTGGTTAGTATGGATAGATCACACTCCGGTTACCCATTCGCCACTTAGCAGATTTGGGGGTGCCTCCCTACTTGCGTAGCATGAATAATGCTGCCGTGAAGAGTTGTTTGCGAGCCTCTGTGGGCAAGTGTGTTGTCATTTCTCTTTGGTAAATTCCAAGAAGTAGGTAGGCAGTAAGGTAGGAAGCAGGGTAGTGTGTGATGCACAGTTCAGTGTAAAATAACCACACTTTGCTATTTATGGCTAGTCTAAGGCCAGGATGTGGTTTATGACTCGTATTTTATTGGGCAATTCTATTTCTAGTAAACCAGAGTTTCTTAACCTCCTCTTCTCTCCTCTTCTCTCCTCTTCTCTCCTTTCTCTTCTTCTCTTCTCTCATCTTCTCCTCTCCCTCCTTTTCTCTTCCTCTCCCCTTTTGTCAGTGCTGGGGATCAAACCTAGGGCCTTGCACATGCTAGGCAAAAGCTCTACTGCTGAGTTACACTCCCATCCCTGAAGCCAGATAAATCTTTGTCCTAATGGGTCATCCTGGGTATTGTAGGATGTAGAACAGCATCCTTGGCCAGTAGATGTTGGTAGCACTACCCCCATTGCCTAGTGTGACACCCAAAATTGTCTCCAGGCATTGCCAGATGGCCCCTAGGGAGCAAAATGGCCCTGCATGAGAATTGCTGAGTTGGTGCTAACTTAAGAAATGGGACTCAAACCAGCTTACTCTTAACTGGGGGGTATTTAGTGGTTGAACCCATGGCTCATCCTGTCTTACACACACACTGGGGGTAGGTGTGCTGGGTCCTGTCTAGGAGTGCTCAGCGTTGACAACCTACATGTTGCTTTATTTAATTTGTTCTAAATCAGTAGTTTTCTTGTGGTTTGGTGTGTATGTGTTTGTTCTCAAATTGGGCCAAGAGAAGAAGTGGAGGACTACAGATGGCACAGGCTATAGTCTCTGTCTATCTAATTCAGATCAGCCTGTCCTGGTGGTATTTACTTATTTCAAAAGTAGGAGTTTAAGACAACATTTAATAGGTACTCAGTGTGTTTATACAACTCTACTTACAAGAAGCACAAAGTAAAATAGAGTAGATATTTGTTGTTTTTGAACAGCCAGGTATGTATTTTTCTGTTGTGTTTGCATTTTGAAGAACAATTTCTTAAACCAGGTGTAGTGATACATACCTGTAATCCAAGCACCCAGAGGCAGGAGGATGATGAATTTGAGGTCAGCTTGGGCTACATATGGAGTTCCAGGCCAGCCTGGATTACATAGCAAGACCCTGTCACAATAAAATAAAATAAATAAAATAAAATAACTACTTCTCACTGACTGTGGGGAAGAAAATGCCAATATGAGCCTCCACACTGAGAAAGCCACAACGGGTTCCTAGACACCCCTCCCGGCTGATGCCTCGTTTCCAGGCCCAGGAGGTGGGCACGGATTTCAGCTATCTCTTGCAACAAGCAATTGCAAATTTAGAGGCTGAAACCAATCATAATTTGTAATTTTGTATGGTTCTGTGGGCTGGCCATCTGGGCAGATGTGCCGGGCTCCCCTGGGCTCCTCCAGGTGTCTGCACTGAAGTAGAAGTTTGGCCAAGCTAGAAAAACCAACAGCATGGATGGAGCTCTGTCAGGTGCCAATGGTTCTTAGGGGAGCCTCAACTCTCCTTCGCACGATTGCTTATCATCCAGAAGGCTGGTGAGACAGCAGAGTGACGTCAGATCCTGGAGGGCACAAGCAAAAGCTGCAAGATTGCTGAAATCCTAGGCTCCAGAGCTCACCTAACATCAAGTCTGTCACATGCTGTTGGTCATGGTGAGTGACAAGGCCAACTCTAGTCAAGGAGCTGGAGAAATGGTCTCCATCTCTTGATCACGTTGTGGGGAGGTGGGCAGAGGAAAGTGGGATTTGTTGAGGACCGTTACTATAATGATCATGTGACCTTGGCCACTCCAATTAGACACTCTCTCCCAGGACTCTAGAGGCATGTGTGTGTATGTGTGTGTGTGTGTGTGTGTGTGTGTGTGTGTGTGCATGCTTGGCTTGGATTGGCCAAGCTGATGTCTGTCATTTGCACCCAAGGAAACTTTTTTTTTGGGCAGTATCCGGATTTGAACTCAGAACCTCATGTTTGCTAGGCAAGTGCACTACCACTTGATCCATGCTCCCACACTTTTTTGCTTTAGTTATTTTTCAGATAGGATCTCACATTTTTGCCCAGGCTGACCTGAACTTCAGTCTCCTGTGTTCAACTGGAAATTTTCATTTTAACTTAGCTAGTCATTGAAAATCATCTCTATGATTTGAGTCTCTAAATTTGAGGACATAAGCAGGGTCAAACAGAGAAAGTATCTTGGAACACATTCTCAGCTCTTTGTGTGTGTGTGTATATGTGTGGTACTAGGGCTTGAACTCAGGGCCTACACCTTCAGCCACTCCATCAACCCTTTTTGTGTTGGGTATTTTTGAGATACAGTCTCACGAACTATTTGCCTGAGCTGGCTTCAAACAGAAATCCTCCTGATCTCTGCCTCCTGAGTAGCTAGGATTACAGGCGTGAGCTACAGTGCCTGGCCAAAAAAAAAAAACTCATATAAGCAGGGCACAGGCGGTTCACGCTTGTAATCCTAGTTACTTGGGAGGCTGAGATCAGGAGGTCTGAGATTTAAGGTCAACCCCGGCAAATAGTTCATAAGACACCATCTCCAAAATAACCAGAGCAAAATGGACCAGAGAAGTGGTTCAAGTGGTAGAGCACCTGCTTTGCAAGCACGAAGCTCTGAGTTCAAATCCCAGTCTCACCAAAAAAAACAAAAAACCTTACATAAAGCTCAGAAACTGTGTGTGTGTGTTTATATAGATGTGTGCATGTGTGTATAATATATATAAATACACATGTGTATTTCTGGCCTTTGATAAACAATATTGACCCAATATTGGGTCAAGGACTCAACTTCCAGGACCCAGAAATGATTTTGGACCTCCAAATTCAATCAGAAGAGTATCTGAGCTTGTGAGATCTGTTCAGACAATTTGCTTTACTCTCTAGCTATTGCTAACTTAAGAAAAAGCAGAATGGGCTCCATCTCCTGGGTAGGGCAAATTGAGGCCTATGGCCGAGTCTTGTCTGCTACAGAATAGCAAGACAAAAACTGGAAAGGACGCTCCATGTGATGCCATGCTGAATTCTTAAGCCACTTTTGCAAATCACTCATTATCCACCTACCCAGACTTCTAAACATAAAACTTGGAGCCCTGGAGGGCCCAGGAGGCACAGCCTTAAAAAAGAAAATAAAAAGATTGGGAGCATTTGAAATTATAATTCCTAGTTTAAATGACTGTTACGTGTATTATAGAGACACAGGGCAGAGACCTCATTAGTGACTGACTTTTACGGTGTTATTAAAATCATCCAAAAACGAATTCTGCTCCTTGCACAGTTCTAGTATTGAATCAAATATCATGAGGAGGTATGAAAATTAGCAGGTACCTACATGTTCAGTGTCCTACTTTTTATTTTTATTAGCATTCAACAAAAGGCTCTTTTTTTTTTTGCCTTTTTTCGGGTGGATGGAACCTAGGGCCTTGCAACTGCAAAGCAAGTGCTCTACCACCCCCAGCCCCAACAAGCAGTTTTGTTTTGGTTTCTGGAGGTACTGGGGTTTGAACTCAGGGCTCCACAGGCCCTGAGCTAGGCAGGTACTCTACCACTGGGGCCACCCTGACAGTCCACCAACAAGCAAGTTTTTGTTTTGTTTTGTTTTGTTCTTTTTCCCCCGGCTGGAAGATTTTGAGTTTTATAGCAAACCATATTGTACAGACCTGGGGCCCAGGGGCCCAGCCCGGCTGGGTCCCCCACCTGCCCCTCACCGGGCTGCCTCCTGCCCCTCCCCAAGCGGCCCCATCCTCAACAAGCAAGTTTTTTAAATGTCTACATAGCCAGCAACGTGCATTTCATTTTCTTTAGAAAAATGATCATTTGGCATCTCATTTTCTTCAAGTTCTTTCCAGTAGAATATTCCATGAGTTTCCTAAGGCTGTCAAAACAAAGCAGGCTTCAACAACAGAATTTTATTCTCTCAGCATTCTGGAAGCTAGAACTCCCAAATCAGAGTGTCCAGAGGTCCACCATGGCTCTAGGGAAGGAGAAGGAAGGGTCCTGACTTGCCTCTTCCACCTCCCAGGGATGCTGGGTGTTTCCTGGTTCATAGCTGGGTGCCTCCATTCCCTGCTGGGTCTTCACATGGCCGTCTTCTAGATGTTTCTCCTCTTCTTTTAAGGTACTGGTTTTAGACCCATCCTAAACTCAGGATTGCCTGCCTAGCAATTTCATCTTGAAATCCTTAATTAGGTACATCTGTAAAAAAAAACCCTATTTCCAAATAAGGTCGTCTTCTGGGGTTCCGTGTGGACATGAACTGGGGGCATGGGGAGTATGATTCAGGCCTCCACAAACGTTAATCCAGTGTCCACCGTGACCTACCTGAATTTCTACACTAACCTAAACTTGTGTATCTTTGAGAACACAGTGTCTGAAAGCCAAATGTTACTCCTCAGGTAGACTGGCCAAACCACTGAACCTAAGACAGCAGTCAGAGTAACCAGATCACCTCTAACTTTCGTGCTAAATGACACAAGCACCAGTCACCAGGACTCAAAACACCAGACCATGAAAGGAAGAAAAAGCTGGACATATGGCTAACACCTGTAATTTCAGCTACTCAGGAGACAGAGAGTGGGAGGATTGTGGTTGGAGGCCAGCCCAGGTAAAAAAGTTAGCAAGACCCCATCTCATGCAATAAGCTAGGTATGGTGGTACACCCCTATTGTCTCAGCTATGCAGGCAGCAGAAGTAGGAGAATCACATCCAGGCAAAAACACAAGATGCTACCTGAAGAAGAACTAAAGCAAAAAGGGCTAAGATCATGGCTCAAGCGGTAGGGTGCCTGCCTAGCAAGTGCAAGGCCCTGAGTTTAAACCCTGGTCCTGAGGAAAAAAAAAACAGTCCTGCCAAAAAAAATTTTTTTAAGTAAAAGAGATGGCACTTGAGAAGTTGCCACCCATTGTAGGAAAGACATGAATATTCCACTGCCTGATTAACCTTATCCCATCCTCTCATTTCTGCCACTCTCTCTTTGACCTCTGAACCCTCTGAAGTAAAGTGAGAGGCTGACTTGGAAACTAGACCCCTCTTTTCCACAGAATAAACTTGTACTGTTGACATTCAGCCTCATCTTTGTCCTTGGTTTCATATCTCACAGAAAATGGTATCCCTTTTTTGGGGGTGGGAGTGGCCTCTCTCTTAGGAGAGGGATCAACACTTTGTAACAGAAATACTGGGTTACAAAAGCATGAATGAACAATGCCAATTTTACCAAAGCTTTTTCTTTTCTTGGTTTTTTGTTTGTTTGTTGTTGTTTTGGGGTTTTGTTTTTGTTTTTTTTTTTTTTTTGAGACAGGGTCTCACTATTGTAGCCCAGTTCTTAAATTTGAGATCCTCCTGCATCTACCCACTGAGTGCTGGGATTACAGGTGTGCATCACCACATCTGGCTTTCCCAAAACTTTTCAAAGGGAGGAAGAAAAGTCTTAGATTCCCCACTCCACAGTGGACCCCTGAAAGTCCTTGTCACACACTGGGTTCCTAGGAAGGACTCTGAGATGGAGACCAGCATGCAGGTAACTGGGAAGGTCAGAGAGGAAACAAAACTGGCAGGAAGGTGAGCTGTGATGCAGTCACACAGAGGCCTCAGCTGCCCCTTGCTCCCCAAAAGCCTTTAGGTCCCCACTGATGGGGCCTCCCAGAGAGGAGTATGACTTGGGGCAAAGCATTTTTGTTTTTATGACTGTTTAGAAGGGACAGTCCCCCAGGAGAGCTGCCAGCTGACAACCCTCCCAGCAGCTGAGGGAGGGGTTCCTGCCTCCTCGCAAGGGGATCTGGATAGAACACCAGTGTCTCCACCCCTGTCGATCACTTCTCTTCATCATTTCTCTCTTCCAGCAGCCACCAGCGGGAGATCTTCCTTTTCCCCTTGCTCCTCACAGAGCTGAGGCCCCTGCCCATTCCTTGCTCTCTTTGGAAGCTTCTTTGTCCAAACCTGCAAATACAAACCCATCTCCAAAGAAAAGAGGTTACCCCACAACTTCTCTTAGAAGGCATTAAAGGCAACCAAGGTGCCTGTCAATGTTGCTTAGTGAGTAATGGAATGAGTACTGGGTTTTAAGTAAGGAAGTCACAGTTCAAGGGCCAGCTCTGCCACCAGCTGTGTCACCTCAGCAATCACTAGTCTGTAGAGTAGAGGGCAAGAACTATGTCTGTTATCCCAGATTAAGGGGTACCTGGGAAAGTCCCTGACACACCCAACATTTCTAATAAATATTCACTGAATACATGAATGAGTGAACAGACTTTCTTAAACTTTGGTAGCCTTGGGATAATATCGACTTGCACCACCACCAGCAGCATTGAAGAAGTTGTTAGAAATGTAATTTATTGGCTTGCACCCCAGACCTGCTGCAACAGAAACTCTGGAGGAAGGGTCCAGCATTCTGTGAGCTCAGGCTGAGTGTTGGCACTCTAATTCATATGTTGAAACCTGGATTCATTTTGTTTTCACTGCTACAACAAAATACACAAGACTGGGTACTTTATAAAGAAAAAAGGTTTAGCTCACAGTTTTAGAAGCTCATGACTGTTGTGAAGGTCTCATGCAGATGGTATCATGATAGTGGAAAGACATGCAAGAGAGAGAGATCACATGTTAAAACAGAAAGGCAGGGAACAATCCAGGGGTCAGCCTCACTCCTTTATTACAACTCACTTGTGGGAACTACAAGTAATAAATTAATTCCTCCCAAGAGCAGTACCACTGATGACTTCCCTTGCACTAAGTCCTACTTCTTTTTTTTTTTTTCTTGGTTGTACTGAGGCTTGAACTCAGGGCCTCATACTTGCTAGGCAGGTGCTCTACCACTTGAGCCACTCTGCCAGCATTTTTTCTGTTGGGCATTTTTCGAGAGAGGGTCTTTTGAACTATTTGCCTGGGTTGACTTCAAACCATGATCCTCCTGATCTCTGCCTCCTGAGTAGCTAGGATTACAGGAGGTGTGAGCCACAGTGCCTGCCTCACTTCTTAGAGGTTCCATCACCTCTCAGTATTATCACACCCAGGACTAAGCTGTGAACACTTAAGTCCTGGGGGATCAAGCAAACCGTATCCAATCCATGGTGAAACCTAATCACCAACGTGAAGGAATTTAGAAGTGGGACCTTTGAGAGGTGATTAGGTCACGAGATTGTGGGCCCTCGTCAATGGGATTTGTGCCCTCACGAAAGAAAACTCAGATTAGTCCCTTGCTGCTTCTACCCTATTAGAACACAGCAAGAAAATGGCCGTCTATGCACTAGGAAATCTTGTTCACAGTTTTCCAGTTTACTATCTTCTTTCTTACCACCTATAAGATGTCACTATCCTGAGAGTGAATACCTTGAATGTCTCCTATAGCACTAGGACATAAGCCCCTAGAACAATGCCCAAAACACCAAGCCCACACCCTATAAATGTCTGTGGAATGAAGGACTCAGGGCTCTGCTTCCCTTTTGGGATATTGGCACTTGCTCTGTAGGAAGAAAATGTCTTCTCTGTAAACTTGAACTAACAATGAATTTCAGTAGCAGAAACATTTTTCGTATGAAATAAATGGATCTAAAAATGAAGTGTGTCATGTGTTGAGGAAGTGCCAATTTTAACAAAGGGCTCACAGGGTCACCGTTCCAGCTGAACCATTTTACAGCCTCATCACAGATGCCTGGCAAAATATTACACTCACAGCTCAATTATGTTTGCTGATTCCTACACTAGGACCAAGCACAGTGTCCTAGTACTTATGTGTAGATATGCTTTTGGGATAAATGTAATGTTTATTGTAGTTTTTTACAGTTTCAGAAGAATTAAAAACTCATTATGGAAAATAAACAAAAGCACGAAGAAAATGCCAATCTTCCAAACAGAGGAACATTTGATGTACATCCATTCTAGGGTGCTTCCTGTGAATGTCTTAAAAAATTACTTTGAACCATTTTAAATGTTTCGGTGTAGAATTTTTCCCTTTGTAGTATATCACGGATGATAGTATTCTTAATTTAATATTACTCTACAAAATGCTTATTTGTACATTATCATCTAGTTAAATTATTTTAAATTGTATATAGGCCCATGGTTTAAAAAAAAATCAAATAGCACAAAAGGGTAGAAAAAAAAAAACTTCATTCCACTCCTACTTCTAAAGGTTTCTTGTGCATCTTTCCAGAATAATCTAAGATTATATATATAATGTATAATATATATTATATATATACATTTCTATGTTATACAAACATACATATATGTATATGTGGAATCACACTGTAGTATTGTTCAACAACATTATTAAATGTAACACTGTATTAAGAAAGTGCTATCTTTCTATGACTTAATTGTGGTTGGTTGTGTAAGTGTGCAATAACGTTTAACTAGTCTACAGTTGATGGACATTTTTGCATTTAAAAAATTTTCACAATGATGAAATGTTTGTACCCTTCCTTGTCATCTCTCTGCCTTGTTCTCTGTCTTGTTCTCTCTGTATAGCCATGCTTTTTCTACTGGACTGTCTTCATATAATTTGAATTTGTTTTTCTTTTTTTTGGTGGTACTGGGGTTTGAACTCAGGGTTTCATGCTTGCTAGGCAGGCACTCTACCACTTGAGCCACTGTACCAGCCTGAATTTGTTTTTCTCCTGGGCTTCCTTAAAAGGTGAAAATCATATCCACGAACTAATAAATTCAAAGTATTAAAATAAATTCTCATATATAATACATATATGATTATAAAATGCTTAGGACACATCCACTCCTAGTAATGTCGTCTCTGTGTATAACGTATTTATGTATGTAACATTATATAAGTATATGACGTCAATTTGGCAACACTAACAAAATTTAAAGTGCATATCTTCTTGGACTTATTAATTCTGTGCACTTTGCAATCTATAAATTTTTAAATACAGAGTTAATAAGTCAATAAAATACATAAATAACCATAGGCTTTAAATTTTATTAAAACCAGCTAATTGCCCTCTTAAAAAAAAGTGCCAACTTCCACTTTCACCAAGGATGTGAATGTGCCTATCTTTCTATTCTTTTGCTAACATTGGATAGTATCAAATTTTTTAATCATTTGTTAACCTGAGAGGTGAAAACTCTATATTGCATGGTTGTTTGTAATTTGCATTTCCTTACTTGTCAGTGAGCTTGATCGTGTATGTGTGTGTGTGTTACTTACCTGTATTTTTTCTCTGACAACAGCTTTTCCATATGCTTTCAGTAGTTTTCCAGCATTTGCCTCTGACTTATTGATTCTAATCTTTTCATTGGGCTGAGAAGTCACATGTTATTATAAAAGTGTCAAACTTATTTAATGTGTCTTGGTATTGGCTGTAAGTTGTTTCCAGTGTTCTGAAAATGAAGATCTGAGATTCTCACTTCAGTCGTACATACGTCAGAATCATCTCAGAAGTTCCTTTTATTTAAACACCACTTTTTCTCCCCCGATCCCCAAATGTAACCAGTCAGGGTAGTGGGAGGGAGGCTGGGCATCCCTATACTGCAGGGTGTCTCAGCCTCAGAGCTACTGACATTTTGGACCAGGTACATCTTTGTTGTAGGGAGCTGTCCTTGTCATTGTAGGACATTTAGCAGCATCGCTAGATGTTAATAGCATACTCCTTCCAAGTTGCGACAACCAAAACCATATCTCCAGGATTGGAGGTGTGGCTCAAGTGGTAGAGCACGTGCCTAGCAAGAATAAGGCTCTATGTTCAAACCCAGTACTGGAAAAAAAAAATTCCTCCATACATTCTCAAATGTTCCCAAGGTGCAAGATGCTCCCTTACGCCCCCTCCATCATTGCACTCCCAGCCGAGAACTGTTAGCATGTGGTTTTAAACTTCCCAAATGGATCTAATGCTGAGAACTGTTGCTTTAAACAACGCTTCATTGCAGCACTATTCACAATAGCCAAGTTATGGAAACAACCCAGATACCCTACAGCTGATGAATGGGTCAAGAAATTGTGGTATATATGCACAATGGAGTATTACTCAGCCACGAGGAATAATGACAAGTGATTTGAAGGTAAACGGTTGCAATTGGAGGACACCATGTTAAGTGAAGTAAGCCAGGCTCAGAAAGACAAAGGCTGCATGTTTTCTCTCATACATGGAAGACAGATCCAAAAGATAAACATATACACAAAACCAAGCATGATCAGACTCATATGTAGAGCATGTTTGTAACAGGGGAACTGCTCTATGGAACTCAGGGAAGAGGAAAAGGAAAAGAGAATGACAGAGCATCAGTAATACCGCATAACATAAGATGTGAAGGTGGAGGATGTGGAGATATGTACTGAAAGCTGTTGAGAAACAGGGGGCAGAGGTAAAGGGGTAAGGGAGAGTGATGGAATGGGCTGAATGAATCAAAATAAAGTATGCCCGCAGTGGAGACACATAGAGAAACCCCTTTGAACATCAACTTAAATATTAATAATGAAAGACAGGACTGTAAAATAGGTATAGTGTGTTGGGGGGTTACTTATGGGAGGGGGGTACTCGCGGGAGGGGGAAGATGTACAAAGGAGATTAAGGTGAGGTATATGGTTGATGGACTTCATACACTTATATGATATAGAACAAAGAAACCTCTTGCAAAATTTCTTTAAGTGGGGACAAAGAAAAGGTTGAGGAAGAAAGAAGATGGGGATGATCTAATCAATGTGCAATATAAGCCTATTTGGAATTGTCACAATGAATCCCCCATACGACTGATATAAAAATTTTATAATAAATAAATAAATAACACTTCAGTGAACACTTGTAAGCACACAAGG
The DNA here is from genome assembly GCF_047511655.1 of Castor canadensis. Lineage (NCBI taxonomy): Eukaryota > Metazoa > Chordata > Mammalia > Rodentia > Castoridae > Castor > Castor canadensis. Next base: position 32,525,746 of record NC_133403.1, on the reverse strand, counting down.
CTGCATGTACTTCTAATTATTTCCTAAGGATAAACTCTGAAGGTGTGCTTCTCAAAGCTTCTGACACATTTTATCAAGTGCTCTGTGGAAGGAGTGCACCGCTGGCTGAAAGTCTCTGCTTCCCCTCACCTTCACCAATCTTGAATATCAGCATCACTTTTTAAACCAATCTGATAGGGAAGAAATGACATCACGCTTAAAAATTGACATTTTGTAGGCTGCATTCCAAAGAAAACCTAATACAGACTGTACCCAAGATCACAGATCCATCTTTTTTTTTTTTTAATTACATTAACTGGTTGATTCCACCACTTGTAAAAGCCTGAGTGCTGGGATTATGGGTATGTACCACCACGTCCCACCTAAGATTTTTGAGATTTTTTGGTGGTATTGGAATTTGAACTCAGGGCCTTGTGCTTGCTAGGCAAAACCAGTAGAGTGCCTGCCTGGCAAGTATGAGACCCTGAGTTCAAACCCCAGTGCAGCCCAAAACAAAACAAAACCAAAAACTAGATTTGTAGTGTTGGCCAATTTCTGTGGAGTATATACACTCATTGCAGCCAAGCTCAAGTTATCTGTACGCTGTCCCTGATCACATACATGAGAAGAGATGACACAAATGGCCCTTTCTTGCTAGTATCTGGCTCCAGCACCACATCCCAGGATGGATGTTGAAATTACTGTTTATTTCAGGTCCAGGTCCTATTTCTTATGATAAGAATTTAACCTATTACCACTAAATTAAGACTATAGCAGCCATGTGGACAAGAACCAATGAAGTAATGAATTTGGCGTATGAGTTCAGCTTGTACAATGAAACGTTTCACAAGGAACAGGGGTGACAGGCGAAGGCAAGGGTCTGTGCCACTCAAATACTTATCCTAAATGCCCAGGTGCCAAGAACATCAAGCTCTCCATTTCATGTTGGGTAACCTGACTTCAGAGACTGTTCTCAGCTGTGACATCTGCAAGATATGTAGGCTTGAACAGCCTCCTTCCGTTTCTGTGCCTGATTTTTCTTCCGATCTGGACAGACGGAGAGGTCTATGTGTCACAAGGGAGCTGTGCGAAGCAGGCCGTGGATATCCGATACTGCAGAGAGCTCAGAGCCATCTGCAGCCACTGATTAACAGGAAGTCACGGAATGCTAAGTGCCAGCCTCCAGCTCTGCATACACTCCAGACAATCTTGAGACCTTAATAACCATCATGTCCAACACAGAATAGGAATACATGACTTGACTCGCTACGCAGTTCCCCACTGACAGCCGTCAAAAGAAGAAGGTTTCATCCTTCCCAAATCTAAAGATATAATGGGTAAGATCGAATTCCAGAGAGAAAACTACCTACTAACTATAGTGAACACTCAACTCTGTTGCTGAGGGACTGTTTAACCAGTTAAGGAATTTCCTAAGCCAGTAGCTCTCAACCCTAAGTGCAAACCAGGATCACCAAGAAGGGTGTTGAAAAATACAGCACGCCTGGGCTGAGAGTGTGACTCAGAGGTAGAGCTCTTGCCTGTATGCTCAAGGCCCTGGGTTTGATCTCCAACCACACACACACACACACACACACACACACACACACACACACACACACACATGATGCAGTGTTCCTGGGCCCCATCCAGTTCAAGTGGTTTGGGTTGGGATCCAGCAATCTCTATTTCTTAAAATTTCTCTAGATATTTCCAATGTGCGAGCAAGTCTAAAAACCACGAACCTCAACTAAATGCTTTCTGAACTTCGGCGCACCTCAGAATCACTTGGGGGAGTGGGTAATCCTGGTTCTCACTGAGAACCTAATTTGGTGGATTTATGGTGAGAACCCTGGAATCTGCATTTTCAACTAGTAGTCTAGTGAATTCTGAAGTCTTGGGGCTTCCATGGTTGTTTTTGTTTTGTTTTATTTTGTTTGAAATAGGGTCTCACTACATGGCCCAGGCTGGCCACGAATTTACAATTCCCAAGTGCTTGGATTACAGTGTGCACCACTGTGTCCCACTTAAGATCTTTTAAAAATATATATAGATATGTATGTATACACATATACATATATATTTAAAATATGGTCATATTCTTCAATAGAAGTAGAAAAGAAAGGGAAAGGAATTGACACTTGAATCCATTGGTTTGGCAGATGGCCCAAAGTCCACTGGGGAGACTGGGTGGAGCTTTTGATCATAGATAGGTCTGGGATGAGCAGCGATTGCCTTTCTCTGTGCTCTCAACCTAGCAGGACACTTGCACAAATTTACACACACATGTATATGCTGTCATGCAAGTGACTACTATTTAGTTAGTACGTCCATACGGATTGTCAATGTGTTGAAATACTTCCATACCAATTAATAAATAGATTCTCTTTTCAAGACCTTATTCCACCTCCTCCCACCCCACAATGCTACGGCCACTCGGTCCCTCCTGGGGGGGACTCTCTGTAAGAGCCAGGCACAAAACAATCTGTGTTAGTCCAACTTCCATTCTATGACAAAATACCTAAACAAACAACCTATTTTTGGGCTCACAGTTTCAAGGGTTCAGACCATCATGGTGGGGAGGGAGGGCAGAGTGGAGCAGAGAAGTTTGCATCATGACAGCCACGTGTGTGTCGGGGGGGAAGAGAATGAGAAAGAGAGAGAAATGGAGAGAGACAGAGAAGGAGGAGGAGGAAGAGGTAGAGGTAGGAGAAGGAGGAGGAGGAGAAAAAGAAGGAGGAGGAGGAGAAAAGGAAGAGGAAGAGGAGGAAGGAGGACAAGGAGGAGGAGGAGAAGGAGAAAAGAAGAAGGAAGAGGAGAAGAAGGAGGAGAAGAAGAAGAAGCTCAAAGGTGTTAAAGATGGGGTAAGAGAAGAAGAAGGAGAAGGGAGAATACCTGTGTTAGCTAGCTGGCTTTCTTCTTTTTTATCTTTTATTCCACCTGGGCTCCCAGCCTAAGGGCCACATTCAGGTCAGGTCTTCCCCCCTAGCCTGTCCAAGTCACCAATCAAGATTCACCATCACAGGGTCTCTGTTTTCTAAGTTCTGATTAGTGTGGCCACTCACCCACTGCTCTGCATAATGAAGTGACACTGGGCATTTCACACAGTGGTGTACAAAGGAAGGATTAATTCTACCTGTGGGGGTCAAGGAAGGATTTGAAAAAATGAATAGTCTTTGAACTGAACCCCAAAAGATGTGCAGGCCTCCATCAGGTAGGAGGGGAAAAGACATTGTAAATACGGGCCATGAACAAAGGTGTAGAGGTGTAGACAGTCATGTCAAGTGCTGGGTGACATGATGTCATAGGAGTATGGGACAAGAAAAAGATTTGAAAGGTAGATGGGAGGCAGGTCAGGAAGAAAATGTGATGCCATGGGATATATAGCTGGTATTTCAGTGCTTCTGCAATTATTATCCAAGAACTGCTCCCGCAAAGAGCTACCCACCATTACCTAGGTGCCTATTTTAAAAGCAGAGTACACTCCTCCATCCAGGAGAAAATGAATTAGGGGCTCAACTTGCAGTCTGTACTTTGAAGAAACTGCTCAATTTGAGGCTCTTGGTAATCCCAACACTTGGGAAGCTGAGGTAGGAGGGTTTCAAGTTTGAGGCCAGCCTGGGCTACATAACAACACCCCACTTAAACAAACAAACAAAACCCAGAAAACAACAAGAACAAAACACCCATAGGCTGAGAATTTAGCTCAGTGGTAGAGTGCTTGCCTACTATGTGCAAAGTCCTGGGTTCAATCCCAAGCAAAGCAAAAATAAAATCAAGTAAATAAGACAACTGAGGGTGGGACTTAGGCGTCATTAGACATAGATAAGAGGTAAGACACAAAAATGGATGAGTTTAATCAGGGCCAGGTTCTCCACCAGGCATGGCAGGGGCCAAGGGACCACAAAAATGTTTTAATTGTTTTTGAAAGCAGAAGAAAACAAATAAATAGAATGATGGTGAATCCAGTGGGAATGTTCTTTCCTTTTATATCAACACAGTCATAAAATATAATTTTAATATCTTTTATGGATGAAGGGTCCACAGAGACAGCAGAATTGCCCCAGAAACACAAATTCTATAAGATAACCCTGATGAGAATTGGGGCCAGGCTGAAGGAAATCTCAAGTTTTGCAGAGTTTTATCACCTTTCTTATTTGGCAGCTCTATGAAGCTAAAGGGAGTTTAGCTTCTCAGAATAATGGGGAGTTTGGGGCTTTTGGGTTTTTTTTTGTTTTTTTGGTTTTTTGGTTTTTTTGGCTTTTTGGTTTTTGCTTTACTTTCTGGTGGGACAGGGGTTTGAACTCCAAGCTTTGTGCTTGCAAATCAGGCACTCTACCACTTGAGCCACACCTCCAACCAATTTGCTTTGATTATTTTGAAGATATAATCTTGTGAACTATTTGCCAGGACTGGCCTCAAACCTCGATCTCCCTGATCTCAACACCCACAAGTAGCTAGGATTACAGGCCTAAGCCACCAGCACCTGGCAAAATAATGGTTTTAATATCTGAAATAAAACAAGGTTACAAAGGAACTAATGATATTGCAATACAGTTATCAAAAAAATGTTACAAAACCAATTAGGGATACAGTAATATGTGTGTGTCTTTATTAATGCACTAAATAGTATGATATAGCAGCAAGTCCATAAACAGCCATAATTGCAAAGTAGTGATCAGATTCATTTTGAGGTAGCAGCAGCAGCTATTCATGTGACGTGCAAACATCTGTGACTTCTACTGGTGGCAGTTGCAAGCACCACTACCATTCCTGGGGTGTTCTGTCTACAGTCACTAATGGAGGGAGAAATGCTAACCTTCAGTTAGAACTTGGTCAAAGTAGAGAAGAGATTTTTCCCCCCATCCAAGTTCACAGATGTCCGGATTCTAGACACAGTTCCTTGATCCACAGATCCAGGGTAAGAACTCTTAGTCTAATGAGTGTTAGATATGAGGTAATAGGAAGAATCAGAGGAACAGGAACAGATCCAACAGGAACAGGTATGACCAAAATGTCGAAAAGCTTAGTAAGAGCCACTCTGACTTATTAAGACAAAGGTGGTGTGTGGCCAGATGTTGGTGCACAACTGTAATCCCAGCACTCGGGAGGCTGAGGCAGGAGGATCCCAAGTTCAAAGCCCACCTAGGCTACCTGGGAAGACCTTGTCTTGAAAAAAAAGACAAAGGGGATGTGGGAAAGGCAAGCATTGTTCCAACTAAACTGTGAGCTCCTTGAGGACAGGGATTGTGTCCTGTGTGATCGCTATGATCAAGTTATCAAAAGGAGTCAAGGAAATGATTGAGTTAATGCTGTCTCCTGCATACACGCATGAGGGTTTTTCAAAGTATAATGTTGTAATAAATAAACTAGAAACTCAGTTAAGTGTCCTTGAATCGGGTAGCTTTTATTCATCACGTATTTTCTCAATCAGAGTGCTATAAAATATGCGGAAGTCATTTGGCCATCCAGTGCCCTGTTCCCTCAGCCTGGTGGGCTCTTATCCACTCCTCTGCACAGCCAACTCTTATTCATCCTTGGATCTCAGCTTCAGCATTATTTTCCTAGGAAGACCTGTCCTGACCCCCTCCAAAAATTAGGTCATCCTATAACATACCTCCGTGGTTCCATCATGCCTTAGTTAATATTGCATGTGTAATTAATTACTTGTCCCATGTTCTTCCCTTTCTCCATAAGAATTGGGACTATTACGTGTATCAAACGCCAGGAATAAATACTTATGAAATGGATGGTGGGTGGATGGATGGCCCAACTGGAGGCAAGGACAAGTAATCTGTTTAAATATTTTCATTTTTTCCCCATTGCCTCATCAGTTTTCACCAATTTTTGCCTGAAATGTGTCTTATAAATCTTCATTGTCAATCCATATTAATTTCAGACTCTGAACACAGGGATTGTTTTCACTCTTAATTTGTCCCTCAATGAATTTTTTAAAATCATTCCCATGAAGGAAAAAGACGTGTGTGGATTTGTGGGTAGGGAAATGTGGGGAGGAAGAGAGGAGTAAGTAAAGGGGGGAGGTAGGAAATGACTTGACAGAAATCAGGCAGAACCATTAACCATTTTATTCCCGGGCTTAAACCCAAATGGAGCTGACTAAAGGGAGTCTCTAAGGGGAAACTTGCTCTTTGCTGCCATCTGCTGGTGATAATTAGAGCAGCTCCCATAGGAAAAAGGTCTATCCAACAATTACGCAGCACCTGCTGTATTCAAGCTTCTGTGCCAATCTATAAATAATACCTTACATATTTATGTCTCTTTATCAATGATGAAGAATTTTCATTTATAATATTTCAACTCATTTTAGGTTAACCCTCGAAGGTAAGCCCTGAGCAGGCAAAATTATTCCCATTTTTCAGATGAGGAAATGAGACACTTTGCACAGAATTCAAATGAGACAGGAACTCAGTTTCACTGACCACCACAAAACAGGTATCACTTCCTTGGTTTTGCTCAGGGTAGAAGATGGGGGGAATGACATTCTCCAACCCTGCAAGGCTGACAAATGACTAAGAAAAGGAAATGGACCAAGAGGAAAGAAAAGGGAGAAATTACATATCTAAGTTTTGTCCTGTTCTAAATTTAATTATTTCAAGGAATATTCTCAATTTTTAAGATTCAGACCATGAGAGACAAATAAGAATTGCTTATGTTCTTCGCTTAAACTTGGCAATCTAAGGAATCCCGAAAGTCACACTAATTACTTTTCCTTCCAAAGTAAGTGTTCTTGAGCTGACTGTACACAAAGTTCCCTGTGGATCATGTTAAAAGAGGCAGATTCTAACTAAGTAGGTCTGGGGTAAGACCTGAGATCCTACATTTTTTATCAGTTTTTTTTTTAAAAAACTGGTAAAATACAAAGAGCCTAACAATGACCGATTGAACCATATTTCAATGCACAACTCAGTGCACTAGGTACATTCACCTTGTTGGTCAATATCTCCACCATCGGTCTGCAAAACATCTTTCATCTTCCTAAACTGAAATTAAACAATTCAATAGCCACTAAACAATGGCCCCCATTGTCCCCTCCCTTCAGCTCCTGGCTACCAACTTTCCACTTTTTGTCTCTGATTTTGACTACTCTAGGTCACTGGAATAAGTGACACCATACAGCAGTTGTCCTTTTAAGCCTGCATTTCTACCTGGCTCTTGGATGATACTGGAATGTTGCTCCTTGGACCCTATTTTGAGTAGCAATGGTCTGGAGCAGGGGTGGGATGAAAATTTGTTCTGTAAAGGACCAAATAATTTTGGCTTTGCAAGTCATACAGTCTCTATCTTGACCGCTCCACTCTACCATTGTGAATGCAAAATTCTGTCATCAAAACACAAAAGCAACCTTAGATGACACATTAAAAATTGGTGTACTCATTTCCAATAAAACCTTATTTACAAAAACAGGGGCTGGGCTGGGTGCATGGCTCAAATAATACAATGCTTGCTTAGTAAGTGCAAGACCCCGAGTTCAAAAAACAAACAAACCAACAAAAAACCCCAAAACATCAGAAACAAAACAGAAAGTTGGCTGAATTTGACCTGTGGGACATTGTTGGCTGCCCCATTCTGGACAACAGTTTTATTCCCAGAAAAGTTTTATGTTTGACTGAAAATGTATTTTCTGACTTGTATGTGAGTTACTATCCTTGTGAGGATCTCAGATTCCTAAAACCAAAGACCACCATACCCTGTACTAAACTGTTACCATCCACTTAAAACTTAATACTGGGTATTTTTCTGACATTAGCATTCAATAAGGTGGTAGAGAATTGAAAATAATATTACTAACATTTATGTAGCACCATTCTAGTTGATTTCTTCTCTCTCCAGCGCTGGGAACAGAACCCAGGGCCTCATACAGCTAGGCAAGTGCTCTACCTGTGAGCTACATCCCCAGACCTCTAAGTTCTTCATGTATTAGCTCTTTAACTCTCACAACAACCTATAGGAAAATACTATTATCTCCATCTCACAGAGAAGAACACTAAAATTAATTAAGTAATTTGCCCAAAGTCACACCCATATAAGAGGTGGAATCAGCGCAGGTAAATGGGTGGAACTGGAGAACATCATTCTGAGTGAGGTTAGCCTGGCCCAAAAGGCCAAAAAATAGTATGTTCTCCCTCATATGCGGACATTAGATGAAGGGCAAACACAACAAGGGGATTGGACTTTGAGCACATGATAAAGCGAGAGCACACAAAGGAGATATGAGGATAGGTAAGACACCTAAAAAACTAGATAGTATTTGTTGCCCTCAACGCAGAGAAACTAAAGCAGATACCTTAAAGCAACTGAGCCCAATAGGAGAAGGGCACCAGGAACTAGAGAAAAGGTTAGTTCGAGAAGAATTAATTTAGAAGGTAACACACATGTACAGGAAAGCAATGCAAGTCAACTCCCTATATAGCTATCCTTATCTCAACTAGCAAAAACCCTGGGTCCTTCTTATTATTGCTTATACTCTCTCTTCAACAATACTAGAGATAAGGGCAAAATAGTTTCTGCCTGGTAGTGAGAGGTTAGGAGGGGTAAAAGAAGGGGTGGAGGGACGGGGGGAGAAATGACCCAAACTTTGTATGCACATATGAATATAATAAAAAAAGAAAAAAAGAGGCGAATCAGAATTTGAGGTCAGGCAGGGCGAATCCCCAATTTTTAGTCTCTCATTACACTATTTCTAAAAAGACATATTGGATACCATTAGTTGTAGATGGTGGATAGAGAGAAGAAGTGAACGGTGTGGAGAAAAATGGAAAATAAGTTAAATTTTTTGTTACATGGATTTGCTAAGACCAGATCCTGTTAATAGTGGAGGATTTTTACATATTAGTTTGTTATGCATTAAATTTCTTCATGGTAATACATAACCATTATTTTTCAAGGGTCAGAATAGAAATAAACCATACATTGGTAATTGTCACATTCAATTGCAATCTGAGCGATCCCTTTTTCAATGAAGGGCAGCAAACGTTCTCCTTAAAAACTGGGCCAGGCATGGTGGTGCACATCTATCATCCCAGCTACTCAAGACGCAGAGGTAAGAGGATCCAAGGCTTGCCCCAGGGGGAAAAATGTTCAAGACCCTATCTTAAAAATAACCAAGGCAAAAAGGACTGAGGTCATGGCTGAGTGGTAGACCACTTATCTAGCAATTGCAAGAACCTGAGTCTAAACCCTAGAACTTCCCAAAAAATCTACAAGGGCTTAGAAGAGACACTCCTAAGAGACTTTCCAGGACATCTTGGAGACTTTCACTTGCCATGTTCAATGCCATCCTACTAAACTGGGAAAACAAAACTTCAAGTATACCTCGATATTCCAAGACTAGCCATACAGGGTTACTGCCACTGTCTTCCTGTCAAGGCAAGTCTTCTTGTTGGAACCAACCACATTATATTCCAAAAGTAAGGACCATATTTGTTTGTGTACCTCCGTACAAGAGGTATTTGGGACCAGGTCAGTTGGGCCAAGTGGAGCTGTTCTATATATTAAATGGTGTTTAGCAGGAGGATCCCATCCTACCACTAGAAGTCAAAGATGTCCCAGTCTTTGCCATTGTCCTCTGTGGGAATGGGGTGACAAAATCACTCCTGTTGAGAGCCACTAATATAGATCATGACAGCTTATACTTCCAGGATGCCCATCACCATCTGCTTGCGGGAGTATACATTGGCACAAACCTCAGAAGGGTATTTTTCAAAGTAGGCTTTGGAAAGCAGTCATTAAAATATTCAAAAATATTTGCAGTGGAAGGAAAGGAAAAGGATGTGCTATTTATAGCCTTGACTGTATAATAGATTCATTAGGAATAAAGGTTTGACAATGTATAAGACTATATTTTCTCCAAAGTGGTAGACACAGATTCAGTGACTGCCAACCCCGACAAACCCTGAAGTCGCTGTGTAGCTGAGACATCCCTTGGGGTGGGGAGGGGGTTGATATAACTAAACAGTCTATACATTATTGCCCAGACTACAGTGATTGGTCCAAAGATATGTATGATCTGAACGCTTGTGTCACTTCAATATGCAAATATTGAAACTTAACCATCAAAGCAATAGTATGAGGCAGTAGGGGCCTTTGGGAAGTCCTGAAGGAAGTCCCTTATGAATGGGATTAGTGTCCTTATAAAAGAGGCTTGGGGGAGCCTCTCTGACCTTCTGCATTATAAAGACAGAAGACATCATTTGTGAGCAAGAGATTCTCACCAGACAACGAATCTGCTGGGACCTTGATTTTAGACTTGCCTGCTTCCAGTACTCTGAGTAATAAGTTCTGTTGTTTATAAATTACCCAGCCTAAGGTATTTTGTTACAGCAGCCCAAATGGACTAAGACAACATGTAAGCCAATAATAGTACTTCCTTGGGGTTCTTCTAACTAATCTGAGGGGGCAAGATGGAGGAAGGGGATGTCTTTCCTCTCTGGTTACAAGGCTAGAAAGATGGGAGCCTTGTCCAACAACCATGCTCCCACCTAAGGAAGAAGTTGTCTGAGAAAATGAAGCTACTATGCAGAAAGCATGGAGAATCCTTGTGATGCAGGGATCCTGTTTGACATGACTACTGCTATCTTTGTTATAACCTCCATTTTGCCCACCAGGTGACCTTGGCACACATTCTGAACCATAAGGATAAGCAAAGTTATTATGATATTTAGCCAAGCATTTTACATCAGTCACCGATCCTTAACTGACATTGGACATGTTAATAGTTTCTGACAAAGCTCAGGTACCTTTCACTTGGCTGAGGCCCACTTTTGTCTAGCTTAACATTTAAACCCCTTCTTCCCACCCTGGGGTGGCATCTTTCTGATGCCAAAAACACACTTCTATTTGTAAGTCCCTAATACATTTCCTGGATTGTGCAATCCTGGATTTTTCTACCTCTTTCTTTTATCTCTTGACACTTTCCACCTTTGGTGGTTAATTCCCCTACACCAGTTTTTTCCTGGGGCCAACACCAAACATTCACAAGGATTCCTCAGGTGGGCCAGTAAATTCCAGCTTATTCATATTGGATTTCTGACTCTTGCAACCACAGGGTTCTAACACAGGGTTCTACATTTTGGCAACAATGTAGAAATTCACTTAAGGAGCAGAAGTGCTGGTGCGATTTTTGACTTGTAAATGTCCTGAGAAAAGAATTCTTACGCAGATGAGATGGATGCAAATTCACCCACGGGCCTATTTTACAAACCCTAATGAGGCCTTCAAAAGCTCTCCGCAGATATGCCTGCTTCTTGGCATATAGCTGTCATGACAGCCCCTTTTTATTGAAGATCTTAGACTTCGAAAGCCCTTCACATTCCTTATTGCATCTGCCTCCCACCACAATGCAGCCAGGCGGACGCGATTTTGCCATCCCCATTTCCAGGTGAGAAAATGAAGACAGCATGAGGCTAAACGACTTTTTAATATAATTCAGAAGTCTGAAGGAGAGCAGCAATTTTCAAATCCAATCAGTCACAAACTGTGTCATGAGTGAGCTGATGCTAACGGCTAGGCTAAAGTGCCAAAGCTTGAGAATGGCTCATCTTTTTTTTTTTTCTTTTTAATAATGTATTATTCCTACAACAATCTAACTCTTACCAGAATTTAATATGCTTTTTTGAGTGGGGGGAGAAAAAGGAGTGGAGTTACAGCTGGCGTTTTGGGAATTCCCCTGGGAGGGTTATATAGATGGATGTCCTAGTATTGGGCATCATAGCTGAAAAAAAAAGGTTTTAAGAGTCAATGCATTAGCCAGCTCTAAAATTGCTTCCAGCTCTAAAATTTGATGATTCACCCCAACTAAATAGTGAGTTGCTGGCATTCAAGAGACTCATTCACCACTGCCCCTGACCATCCCCCTTATAGCTTTAAAACATCACTCAGTTCCTAAAGTGGCAAGATGATTGTAAAATACATCACCCAAACCAGAATATTTTTAAGAGAAAAAGGGATGCCCACAGAAAGGGACACTGGGGCAACAGATTAAATTGGAATTGTGTTGAGGAACCCAGGATTTAAAGTACCCTGATTAGGTTGTGAGGCGTGACTCAAGCTGTAGAGTGCCTACCTAGCAATTGTGAAGCCCCGAGTTCTGAGTTCAAACCCTACCTAGTACTTTTAAATACATATATAATCTTTAATTACCCTAAGTAGATGTAACTAAGTAAAAGTAAATTTACTAAAGTGGAAACTACCACACTTGGCCCTAGGGACACACTCTAATGATGAGTTGAGAGTTGAATGTATTTGGGTCAAGTGGTTTATGTGGGAGGTAAAGGAAGCATCTGGAAAAGTGTAATGGAGTGAAAGAAGGAAAGAAAGACAGCCAATAACAGTGTGTTATGAAGCCAGCTGCATCTCTGGGCAACTAGACCACGATCCCAGTGGTGACTTCTCATTTGGACAATTGGTGATAGTTTCCCCTCCCTTCTTTTCAATCATTGGCCATATTAGACACAAGTTGGGGTGACTACCTGGTACACAGAGGCCTTTCTTTTTCATCCATTTTTCTTCCCCATTGTCCTTTCAGAGAGCTGATATTCCCCACCTGCAACCACCTGGCCTACCAGTCATTTGAATTCCTTCCAGATATGACAATTGATTCAGGGTTGGATTGAGAAACACACAGCCTTATCCATAACTGAAACCAATGGTTTCCCATGGTGGCAAATCTTGAGAATATGAACCCAGGACACAGAACAAGCCAAGTCTTACCTCAGTTTCTCATAAGGCCATCTGCCCCCCTGCCTTCCCTTGAGTTGATCATGTTGACAGTGGCAAATTATCCTCTTGTGTGTTCTCTCAACCTGGTGCTTCCCTCTCCAGACCAGATGACATTGTTTTACCTCATCAACCCAGACATAAACTTTCCTCTTCACCATTTCCCCAAGAATTTTATGGGTTTGACCAAGCTGTGTTGATGACTTAGAGGATATTGGTAAGAGTCACAAGAAGGCTCCTGCCATCTCACCCATCTCCCTCTCTTCTTCTCCCTTTCTTCTCTTCTTACTGCCTTCTTCCCAGCTTCAGTTAACCCAGAATAAAGTACCACTTCATGCCTGCTAGAATAGCTCTAATTTAAATACACATGTGCACACACATACAAATGTTAACAAGGATACGGAGAAATTGGAATATTGCTGTTGTGAATGTAAAATGGTACCACCATTTTGGAACAGAGGCAGTTTCTGAAAGAGTTAAACATAGACTTACCACATGAGTTACTCAGCAATTCCACTCCTAGTTATAGACTCAAAGGAACTGAAAGCTAGGACTTGGAGGGATATGTGGATACCAATGTCTATTGCAGCATTTTCCATAGAAGCAAAAATGTAGAAACAATCCGAATGTCCATCATCCAATGACTGGGGCGTATCCATACATGGAATATTCTTTGACCATAAAAAAGGAAGTACTGATCCATGCTATAAATGGATGAAAGTTGAAAACATATGCTAAGTGAAAGAAGCCAGACACAAAAGGTCACAAATAGTATGGTTCCGTTTATTTTAAAAATGTCCAGAATAGACCAACTCATAGTGACAAAAAGTAGATTAATGGCTGCTAGGAGATGGGAGGGGAAGAATGGGAATGAGAGCTAATGGGTGCAGGAGTTTGTAGGTGAGGATGATGGAAACATTTTGGAATTAACATGGTGAATATACCAGAAACCACTGGATTGTACACCTTAAAAAACTAATTTTATAGTATGCAAACCATATCTCAATCAAAAACACATAACAGAAGTTCCAAACCATTCCTCTCTTCCTCCTGTACTAAGATCTACATGAACAAGAAGCTTCTTGAAAACACATTTATGAGTAATGCCTATCTGTTGAATTCCAAGAATTTGTCTTTCACAGGCTATAATGACTTTTAGTTTCTAGTTAGTGTTTTTATTAAGTAAAACTACTGTGTTTGCCACTTAAAGGAAAAATATTATAGACAAAGCCCCAGATACCTACATGCCTGAGACCTACCACTTAAACAATTTCTTTCTGATTCATGGGATGTAAAGCAGTCACTCAATTTCTAGCATCTGAGATTCCCTGGGAGCCCAGTTTCCAACATTGCTGGTAATTCCTGTCTCAATAGGGGTGTTATTAAGAACAGTTTCAAAGACACCTACAAGCGAAGATTAGGCTCAGAAACAGACTGCATTTGAATTGCCATTGGGTGTTCTCAGTTGCACATAGCCTGCTGGGTACACATTTTAAAACACTATCTCTAGAACTATCTTTAGTCCCTACCTCCCAGCTTGTGCTCATGAAAATAAATACATCCACATGATCAGAAAATCAAGGGCAACCTTGACCTTGAAACATATACGATCCATATATGTTGGTGGATTTCTAACTTGGGGGATCTATGGCAGTCTTCTTTGGATGGAGGTCCTGTAAGTCTCGTTGATTCATTTAATATGTATTTACCAAGTAGCTACTGTGCAGCAGGCACTCTTCTAGACACTGGGTTCAAGGAGGAAGGGGACAGAAAGGACTGTATCTCTTTATGTACCTCTGGTCATAGAGTCACTTATAAATGGTTGTTCTGGGTAACTTTGTGCTATGTGTCATTCTGTAGAGCAATAATAAAATGTCTTTGCTTGTGTTCAACACAATGTTAAGCACAGGTGAATAAGGCTGTGTTCCCAAAAGATCGTAGACTGGGGGAAAAGAGTTCAAACTAAAAGAAAAGTGTCAGACCTCATTAGTATTTATTTATAGCTTCTGTGTTCCAGAAAAGATTTAAGGCTGTAATGCAGCCTGGCCTCAAACTCATAATCCTCCACGTTAGCCACCTGAGTGCTGGGATTACAGGCATGTGCCCCATGCCTGCAGAATGAGTTTTTGTTTGTTCGTTTCTGTGGTGCTGGGGATGGAACTCAGGACCTTGCACATATTAGGCAAGCACTCTACTACTGAGCTACATTTCCAGCTGAGCCCACCATTTTATTAAAGGTTTTCACACCACACAAAAGGTCTTTGGATACAATCTTTTTTTTTTCCTTCACAAATAGGATGTTTTATCTGCCACTACTAAAAATCTGAACTTTTAGACAGATTCTTGGACTGGTGGTTCATAGCCATCAGCTCGTTCGACTTTAGCACCTGTCTCGTCACCTGTAGCTTTTCCAGAACTACTATCTTCACCATGAAGCTCCACGAGTTTTCCCAATTCAAACTTGGGCTTCTTGAGCATTTTTACTTTTCTGATGAAGACATCATGAAATGGATAAATAGACTGGCAAGCCTTTTCTATGTCTTTCCCAATGCTGTCTGGAATCAACTTATTAACCACTTCCTTCAGGTCATTTTTCTGCACCTCTCGGGTCATGATTTCCATCATCTTCTTCCGAATTTGGCGGACCTGCTGGTGCTGAGCGTAAGAGGTCTTGTGTTTTTTAGTAAAACCAACACAGAACAGACGAAGCAAATACCCATCGGTAGTCTTAACATCAACATGAGCTTCAATCATGGTCTGCCATTTTTTGACCACGGAACACATTTTGTCAGAGGTAAGATCCATGCCATGGAAGTTAGTCAGGCAGTTTTTGCCCTGAACATCCTCAGCAATTAGCTTGAATTTTCTAAATGCAACTTCATCGTTCTGCAGATCAGCAAGACTCACTTCAAACACACAACCCTTGAGGCCATCAGATGCAATTTTGGTTCCTTGAGTCCTCATGACGAGCGTCTTTCCAATGTTCCTTATATTGAACATGGCCGATGCTTTCACATCATACCAATCTTTCTTAGAAAATGGGTCAACCACTTTCTTCTTGGCCCCCTTTTTGCTTCCTTTTGTAAGGCGCTTGTTCTTGCCGACCGCCATGGTGCCACTCAGAGAGCCAAAAGGGTGGAAGAACCTGGATACAATCTAAAGCCTTGAACTGTCAATCTCTTGGTCCAAGCACCGTGTCTCACTTCCAAGGCTAGCGATTTAACTTCTTTAAAGAAATTTTTTCAATAATTTTTCCAATGGATGCATCATTGCTCTGACAGAAAGTGATGAAATTTAATTCCTCCTGGTCTGTTTACTAAGCATTTCTGCATGAAAAGAACTACAGTGAGGGCACTGGGAATCTTTAAAATAGCTGATGACCTTCCATTTTCATAGTATAACAGAAGTATCTATTCTCTGTGGCTGATTCACATTCAGAACATATATTTCATAATCAAATGTACAACCTAGGTATTAGTTCACATTTTAATATATGTAGTTAGAACCAGGTGCCAGTGGCTCATGCCTGTAATCTTAGCTCCTGAAATCAGGAGGATTGTGGCTCCAGGCCAGCTCTGGCAAAAAAAAAAAAAAGTGCATGAGATTCCCATCTCAATGGGGTGGACTGGGGAGTGGGGAAAAGCGACAGGAGGGGGAGGGAAAGCTGGGCCTGGTGACAAGCACCTGTCATCCCAGCTATTGGCAGGAAGCCTAAAACATACGGGGATCACAGAACTTGCTGGCCTGGGCAAAAAAATGAGACCCTATGTCCAAAATAACCAGAGTAAAAGGAGCTGGATACTTGGCTTAAGTGGTAGAGCACATGCCTCGCAAGCATGAGCACCACCAAAAAAAAGGAAAAGTGGTGAACAGAGTATTTCTAACCAATTTTTCCACATCGTAGCAAAAATAATTGTATAAAAGTTCACAGTAGTCATTAAAGAAGGTGTTTTTTTAAAATTAGGATCCACTTTGAATTAGATATTTTGACTAGAACAGCTGTGCCCAACAGAAATATGAGCCGCATCCATAATTAAATTAATTTAAATTTTCTAGTAGCCACAATGAAAAAAAGGCAAACAGGTGAAATTAACTTTAATAATATATTTGATTAAACAATATAACCAAAATATTCTCATTTCAACAAGTGGCCAATATAAAAAATGTTCAATGAGATATTTTGCATTTCTTTTTTGTACTAAGTCTTTGAAATGTAAGTGAGGACTTATAGCAGGACTGGGGTGTGGTTCAGTGGTACAGCACTTGCCTAATATGAGGGAGGCCCTAGGTTTAATCTTCAGCACCCCCAAAAGATAAAATAAAATAAAATTACTCATATAGCATATCTCAATTGGGATGTTAAATTTGAATAGAAAAAAATTCTGTTTAGATCTCATGAAACTTATGATGAAAAAGTAGGTTTGTTCATGCATGCATTCCAGACATGTTTGTTTCTTAATAACTTAGGCCTGGGCTAGCCTCAAATGGTGATCCTCCCACTCTCTGCCTCCTGATTACAGTTTATTTTTTAACCCTTTCTACTAAGGCTGATATTATTCAATGATAGCAGCTTCCAGAATATTAGGACACTTGGCCTAGAAATATCTCTTTTGTATTTTTGTATTTTCTCTCTCTTTTTTGGAGAGGGGAAAACTGGAGTTTGAACTCAGGACTTTGTACCTACCAAGCAGGCACTCACAAAGCAGCACTCTACCTCTTGAGTCACACACACCTCCAGCCCAATTAATTAACATGGAAATTAATTACATAATGCTGAGTAAGAGAAGTCAGACACCAAATGTCCATAATGTGTGAGTTCATTTTAATGAGGTACCCAGAACAGGTAAATCCCTACAGACAGAACATAGATTGGTGGTTGCCAGGAGCTGGGAGGAGAGGAGAATGGGTAGGAGCTATTTTAGGGAAATAAAAATATTTTAGAAATGAGGCAAGGTGGCTTACCACAGCATTGTGAATGTACTAAGTGTTATAGAATTGATCATTTAAAATTGTTAAATTTATACGTGAATATCACCATTCAGATCAATACATTTTAAATAAAATTTCAACTTCAAGTGGGGCGCAGGTGGCTCACGCCTGTCATCCTAGCTACTCAGGAGGCAGAGTTCAGGAGGATCATGGTTCAAAGCCAGCACCAAGCAAATAGCTCGTGAGACCTTATCTCGAAAAAACCCATCACAAAAGCAGGCTGGAGAAGTGGTTCAAACAGTAAAAGCGTCTTCCCAGCAAGCATAAGGTTCTGAGTTCAAACCCCAGTGCTGCCAAAATAATAATAATAATAAAATACAACTTCAGTACCTCGCTCACACTCTAGCCACGTGGAATCCAAGTGGTCAAGGGTACTCAGCTATGACATCATAAGACATGAGCATAGACCAGCAGCATATAGTGATTGGCTTTGGAATCATTTAACTCACTTTTGACTTCCGTGTCCTTCCCAAAAGCTCTCAAGTTCAAGTGTCCCACTTTATTTCAACACCACCTGGCAGCCACTCGTGTTGTGTTTCTATTTCACACGAGGTAGTCTTGAATTTGATCCCTACTGCTTTTGTCATGTTTTTGGGGGGACGGGCTGCTACGTGTGCTACCCTTTTGAGCATGCTGTCAACCAGTTTGTTGAAGGGTGGGTAGCATCCAGAAGCTTTTGGTCTTCCAAAGCTGACTTATAATGGCTTCCAGCCATCCTGGCCTCCAGGGATCACAAGGAAGCTGAGGAGGAAGTAGCTCCCAGAGTGCAGGCAATGTGCTGGTTGTAACACATATTATAGGAGTAGTTAAGAGGATCAGGTGTAAAACCATGGGAAACCCCAAGAATGATTCATAGGACTGGGGAGGATCTGATGAGCTCACCTGCTCCATCCCAGACAAAGAGCAATTTGCCTTTTTCTTTCAATGGGAGTTAAAACAATAGTGATTCATAACTTTTGTTTAATGAGTACACTGAATCATAGCTCTCAGGTGTCAAGTAACATGTCTCTAGGTCTTGTCAGAACCTCTCTTATTGGTTTCTTTTATTTATTTCTTGGCAGTACTGGGGTTTGAATTCAAAGCCCATTTGAGCCACATCCCTTTTTTGCTTTTTAATTATTTTTCAAATGGGATCTTGAATTTTTCTAGAGGCTGGCCTGAACTACAGTTCTATTTATACCTGCTGCATAGCTGAGATTACAAATGGGTACCACCATGCCTACTTTTATTGGTAGAAATGGGGTCTTGTTAACTTTTTACCCAGGTTAGCCTCTAATGGTAATCATCCCAATCTCTGCCTCCTGATTATAGTTTATTTTTTAAACCTCTCAACCAAGGCTGATATTATTCAATGATGGCTGCTTCCAGAATATCTACTTGGCCTAGAAATATCTCTTTTGAATTTTCTCTCTCTCTCTTTTTTGCGGAGGGGAAAACTGGAGTTTGAACTCAGGGCTTTGCAGACACTCACAAAGCAGCACTCTACCACTTTCGTCACACACATCTCCAATCTGTTTTGGTTTGACTTTTGAAGATGGGGGTCTAGTGAACTATTTCCCCTGGCTGGCCTTGAATTGCAATCCTCCTGCTCTCAGCCTTCCAAGTAGCTAGGATTACAGATGTGAGCTACTGGCATTCAGGTATGTAGTTTCTCATTTGTGATGGTTCTCAATATGAGTATTCCATTTATAGAATATCTGGTCTGTTTCTTCTTGCTGTTTTCCTTGTTGCCCGTCACTTTTACTTTTTCTTCTCTCCTTTATCGTATTTGAGAGAAGAAAACCATTCCATTGGTCAGTTTCTTTCTTGGCCAGTCAAGTACTGGATTCTCCCTTTCTAATACTGAGGTGATAGCTATCAGCATAAATCTATACCTCTCTTACTTTTTTATTTTGGTGAGACTGGGGTTTGAATTCAGGGCTTTATGGTTGCAAAACAGAAACTTTACTACTTGAGCTACAACTCCTGACCATTTTGCTCTGTTCATTTTGGAGATAGGGGTCTCAAGAACTATTTGCCTGGGCTGGCCTCAAATCTCCATCCTTCCAATCTTAGCCTTCCAAGTGCCAAGGATTTACAGGTGTGAGCTACTGGTGCCTGGCAATACATCTCTTATTTATAACACAGGCTTTGAGTAGTTTCTTTAAAAACAGCAACCACAGTAAAATACAAACCATGGTAGCACATTCAGTCCTGGTAATTACAAATGTAATGGTTTTTATACATGCTTCAGAAGACAGGACAACTGTTCCCCAAAGAGATGCTGTCATTCGAGCCTCTTTCAAGGTTAAACTTGTTTTGTTTGCAAACTTTTGACTGCAAGTAACAGAAATGTCCCATAGCTAAAAAAAGCACAAAAAAGGAGGGGAAGGAAAGGGTGAAGAGGAAGTTAACAGAAGGATGCAAGAGGTATTTTATGGAAGCAAAAAAAGCCGGGCATCTAAAATTTAGAGAGGGGGTAAAAACTGAGAATTCAGTAGCAGCTCTAAACCTTTTCCCCAGACCACCACCATTAATGCCACTTGTTCCAGGATTCTCAGTTAACTACGCATTTTGGATGAGGAATAATTTTTCAGATAGACAATGATTATGTCCAAATGGGCTATATTTATACTAAAGAGTTGTTCCTTATTGACCTGAAATTCAAAGTTAACTGGATGTCCTCTATTTTTGTTTTCTAAGTTTGGCAACTATACCCAGTATCTACTCTCCTTTTCAGTACTAGCAATTCCTGCTCCAAGAACGTTGGTCCAGGTAGGAACCACACATCCCTCCATTCTTTGTGCTAAGAGATGTCACGTGACTAGGTTCTCACCAATAGAATTCCAGCGGAAGTGAAGAAAGCCCCGCCCCCACCTTCCCAGCTTCCCACAGGTTGGAAAGCTGTTCCAGAGCTCATGAGCAGGCTGATACTCTGCAGAAGAGAAGCAACCGCCCAGGGAGTGAGTGGCAGAGCAACAACACAGAAGGAACCTGGGTCCCCGTGCAGCTTCATGAAGCAGAGCTGACCAGTCTTCCTAAACCAATGTTTATTTATGGACTAGAACACAAAACAGAAATTTCCAATTTGTTTAAGCCCCTTTATTTTGGGGACAGACTGTCACAGTAGCTTATTCATGAAATAAGAGTTGGCATTGCCGTTCTGACTCTGAAGAGCCTATGATTCCTGCCTACAATGTATTCATTTGGAAACGCAGCAGGAGCCATGTTTGTTCTGTTTGTTTTGTTTTGGTGGTACTAGGGTTTGAACGCAGTGCTTCACACTTGCTAGGCAGGTGCTTTTCCACTTGAGTCACTCCCCTAACCCTCCTTTTGTGATTTTTCTTAAGATAGTATCTCTCAAACTATTTGCTCAGAATGGCTTTGAACCACGATCCTCTTGATCCCTGCCTCCTAAGAAGCTAGGACTACAGATATAAGGCACCAGTGCTGAGCTAGGATCCAGTTTTGATAAACCAAAGAACAGTGAGTTATACTTTTTTTTTTTTTTTTTGGTGGTACTGGGGATTAACTCAGGGCCTACACCTTGAGCCACTCCACCAGCCCTTTTTTGTCTTGGGTGTTTTCCAGATAGGGTCTCGAGAACTATTTGCCTGTGCTGGCTTCAAACTGAGATCCTCCTGATCTCTGCCTCCTGAGTCACTAAGATGATAGGTGTGAGCCACCGGCACCCAGTCCCAAGTTGAACATTTTTATGTGAATTCCCAGGCGGCCTGGAAGCCTTTTGGGATTCCTCCCTTCCTTATTTCCATTAATACGCTTATGGTAATAGGAGACTTTCTGTTTCTTGGCATTAAAAACTCCCGAAACAAATTCTTCACTTCTGTCCTGCTCTTCTCACTTAGATGTGCCCTTTCTGACTTGCCCACCAAGCAGTGAGGTCAATTGGAGATCATTATCTGTCCATTGTGTGTTTTACCCCATAGACAGCATGGCATCCTCAGATAGAAGGTCCTCAAAAAATAGAGGATGGACGGAGGGAGTGAAGAATGGTTGGATAGATGGGTGCATGGTTGGGAGAAAACTGGATTGTAGTTTACAGGAGGAAAGGTTTCATGGAATCTGCTCCCCACACAAGATTTAAACTTCTACAGTCCTGACTCTGTTACTGTTGTTTTGTGTTGCTTTGTTTGTTTTTTGAGGTACCAGGGTTTGAACTCAGGACCTTGTGCTTGATAGACAAGTGCTCTACCACGTAGCCATGCCCCAGTGCTTTTGCTTTTAGGTTTTTGGTTGTTGTTGTTGTTTTCCAGATAAGGAAAACACTTACGCCTGGGCTGGCCTCATACCTTGATCTCTGCCTCCTGAGTAGCTGGGATTACAGCCAGAGCTACCATGCCAGGCATCCTACTTTGGTTTCATTTCCCAGTCTAGAGATGTGCCTCAGCAGAAGTGTTAAATCAGTGGGCTATGTCTGTAGGACCTTCTTTTTAAGTTTTCTCTACAATCTTGCAACCCTATTCCCAAGAATCTATAGGTTTGTTTCTATAGACATTTCCTGTACCATAATTTTTAAGAAATTCTTTTCCTGGGCCCTGTTGGTTAAAAAACAAAGCCTGAGCAAGGATTAAAGTGCTAACACTTTATTCAGGAGGTAAAAACCTGCAGAGGTGAGGAAAAAACAGAGAAAAAGAAGATAAAATGCAAAGCAGTATGGTTCATTTCCACACTGATCATTGATTTCAGTCATTCAACAGGAGATTGTTCAGCAGAATTTCTTGCTTGGCACACAGTCTTTTGCAGAAAGGTCACAAGGAGAAGCCACATCTAGGAATCGCCCATGAAGGAGAGAAAGGAAGGGGACTATATCTTTCTCTCTCACATCTCCTACTTCTCAGACATCAAGGATTCATCCTTTGGGAAAGTAACTCGCCCCACTTTCCAGTTGTGTAACTAACTTATCACCTCCCAGGCTGGAAAATTCCCACGTCAGGGCACACCATCAAGTCCAGAAAGTGGAGAGGCAACTCAGTGTGAATAGACTGCTGACCAACAGAGAAGAAGAATGTAGCTAATGGAATGTGGAAGGGTTTGTAAGATTGATGTCCAGTGCAATTTCTTTGCACTACTCATGCCCAATCATCCCCTTCCTTATTGGGCCACCATTGTGTCTGTAAGAACAAAGTTGCCCTCACTCTTTCTCAAAGATGGGAGGAACAAGTATGTTCCATTACAGAATCTATCTCTCAAGGAAATTATAGGTCACTGACTCCAGGAAGATTAAGACAAGTGGGTTAGTAAAAAGTAAGTTACAGTTTGTAGTATGCAGAATAAAGGGACCCTGAAAGATTTCCACGTTCTACTCCCTGGAACCTGTGAATACAGGAAGGTTTGCCTTCCATGGCAAAAGCAGTTTTGTGTATGTGATGAAGGTCTCAGAGTTTGAGAAAAAGAGATCCTGTATTATCCAGGTGGACCCAATGTAATCACACAAGTCTCTGAAATCAAAGAACTTTTCTGGCTGTGGTCAGGGAGAGATGGGATGACAGAAGGGTCAGAGTGATGCTTCATTGCTGGATTTGCAGATGGAGAAGGGGTCACCAGTCAAGGAATGTGGATAGCTTCTGGAAGTTCAGAAAGACAAGGAAACAAATACTCCACTGGACTCCATGAAAAGAAATATAGGTCTAGCCAGTTGCACAGTGGTGTTTGCCTATAGTTCCAGCTATTCAGGAGTACGAGGCAAGAGGATCTTTTGAGCCCAGGAACTCAGGACCAGCCTGGGTAACATAGTAAAATCCTGTCTCAAAAAAAAAAAAATCTTGTTAAGGTTGTTCTCTTAGTCAATTGTATGTTGCTATGACAAAATATCAGATTTGGTGATTATCATGGTGAGCATACCTACCTTCCAAAATACCTAATGCTTGACACTTTATAAGGAGGTTTATTTATAATTATTTATTTATTTTTATTCTTTTTTTTTCTTTTATTCATATGTGCATACAATGTTTGGGTCATTTCTCCTCCCTTCCCCCCACCCCTCTTAGCTCACAGTTCTGATGGCTGGAAGGTCCAAATAATATGACAGTGGTTTCTTGGCAAGGGCTTCTGGCTGTATCACAAGATGGCAGAGAAGTAGAAAGGAAACAGCCACTTGCAGAAGGGATCATAACATAAGACAAGAAGGAAGAGACCCAGGAGGGGTCAGGCTTGTTCTCTTTCTAATAACTCACCAGAAATCCAGTGAAAGAGACAATGCATTCCTGCTAGAAAAGCATTGAGCTTTCTGAAAGACCTAATCAGCTCCCACATCTAGGAATGGTTGAAAGGTTCCATCACCTTTCAACATCACCACACTGGGGACCAGGCCTTCAACACGTGAACCTAAGAGGGACAAAACATATCCAAATCATTATACCCTGCTTTCAATTCTTTCTAGATATATACTCAGATCTAGAATGTTCTTATTCAGGATGGAGCTATGTCTCATTGGCTTAAATACTTCTAGATCCAGATAGAAGTAAAAATGGGCTATTTATTGTCTCCTTAAGGAAGCTAATATGTTCACTCAGAACACCTTGGCTGGTCAGGTTGATGGACATTAAGCCTGGTTCATGATTAATTTTGAGCCAATGTGTGCAATCCAGTAGTTTATGGGGTTTTTCCACAAAAGGGAAGAAAACATCTGTAAAGGAAACTTCTCACATGCTGTGTGAACCTGCCTCACCTTTCGTTATCCTAGTCCCCAAGGTTAGTTAATCACAAACAGGACATTGAGAAAAGTCTCTACAATGAACAAATATAAGGCTAAGAAACAGGTGGGGTGGGGGAAGTTTGTTACTTCTAGCTGAGGGTATTGGTGGTGGCAAGGGGAACACAGGCTGGCAAGGGAGAGGGAAACACATGGCTGGGTGGGCAGTTTGGGCAGCTGAAAGCCAGGAATCATGGGATGCCATTTTGCTGGCCTAGTTGTGGAGTTAGGCTGAGCAGTAACCTGCAGTTTCAAACAGTAAAAATGAAAAGCGAGTTCTTTATGAATTTTTAAAAAGAGCTCAGTCTTCTTGTCTAAGACTTATAAATTAGGGCGAGCACAGATTCTTCAGGGCTTACTTCTTCTGTTTTTGTTAAGGCTAAACCTGATCAGCATGACTCAAACCAGAAGTTAAAATTGGCATCAGCTCTTTTGAGCTTCAGTTCACTGCAGGTAGTGAGCTACAGTGGGAAAGTGATCAAAGTCAAAACTCAGAAATCATTTTCCTATGGGAATTCTCAACTCAGAAATTCACCCACACAGAGCTGTGTACAAGTGGATAATTAATACGGAATACGCTAATAGCGAGATCATATGCGTGCTTCCTAAAATAAGCAGACCTCTACCTTGAGTGGTTGGGAAGAAAGCTAAAAAATAAACAACAAGGCTTCACACCTCAAACACTCTTTTATTATTTTTCCCTTTTTCAGTGCTGGGAATCGAACCCAAGGCCCGTGCACCCTACTACTGAGCCACATCACATTCAAAAGATTACTTTTTTGAAAAAATTAGCATATATTATTTGTATAAAATAATGGGCTTCATTGTAGCATTTCCATACATGCATATAATGTGCTTTGATATTCACCCCCATTGCCCTCTTGTCTCTCCTTCCACCTTCCCTAGGTTCCCTTTCTGTTCTCAGATAGTCTCCTCTGATTCCTTTGAGTGCATACCCAGAAGTAGTATAGCTGAATTACATGGAAGTACTATGTTTAGTTTTTTTGAGGAATCTCCATTCTTATTTCCATAGTGGATGGACTAATTTCCATTCCAACCAACAGTGTATATGGATTCTTTTCCCTCCTGAATCAGGATGATGATTGTCATTGAGATTGGGATGAAGTGAAATTTCAGTGTCATTTTGATTTGTATTTCCCTACTGATTAAAGTTTTTGGCCATGATTTCATGTATGTATTAGCCATTTGTACTTCTTTTAAGATGTGTCTATTCAGTTCATTTGTCTATTTGTTGATTGAATTATTCTTTTCATGTTCAATTTTTTTGAGCTCTTTATATATTCTGTATATTAATCTCCTATCAGATGAGTAGCTGGCAAAGATCTTCTCCCATTCTGTGGGCTGTCTCTTCACTCTGGTAATTGTTTCCTTTGCTGTGCAGAACCCTTTTACTTTGATGAAATCCTGTGTGTTGATTCCTGTTACCATTTCCTGAGCAGCTGGAGTCCTATTCAGAAAGTCCTCACCTGTGCCTATATCTTCAAGGGTTTTCCTTGAGTAGCTTCTGAGTTTCAGGTCTTCCATTAAGGTCTTGGTCCTTTTTTAGTTGACTTTTGTATAGGGTGAGAGACTAGCTCTAGTTTTTCAGTCTTCTGCATGTGGTCATACATGTTTAACAGTTTGTTAGAGTCTGTTTGTTTTCCG
Source organism: Castor canadensis (assembly GCF_047511655.1). Lineage (NCBI taxonomy): Eukaryota > Metazoa > Chordata > Mammalia > Rodentia > Castoridae > Castor > Castor canadensis. The sequence goes on along the minus strand of NC_133403.1, from coordinate 32,499,690 downwards.
ATGCATATTTTTGGCACCTTTGTTGAGAATCAGATGTTATAACCACATGGGTTTATTTCTGGTCCTTTATTCTACTCCATTGTTCTAAATGTCTGTTTTTGCACCAGTACCATGCTGTTTTGGGGGTACTAGGGTTCTAACTTAGGGTTCCTTACTTATTAGACAGGTGCATCCATAACATCCATGCCGTTTTTGTTCCTATGGTGCCAGTATAGTTTGGAATCAGATATTGTTGTAGCTCCAGTGTTGCTCTTTTTGTTCATTGTTTTGGCTATTCGGGGTCTTTTGTGCTTCCATATGAATTTTAGGATTGATTTTTCTATTCCTGTGAAGAATGTCAGTGAAATCTTGATGGCAATTGCGTTGAATCTGCAGATTGCTTTCAGTTAATATGGTCATTTTTTACAATATTAATTCTTCCAATCCATAAACATGAAAGGACTTTCCATTTCCTACCATCTTCAATTTATTTCTTCAGTTTTTATAGTTTTCTTTATACGGGTCTTTCACCTCTTTGGTTAGGTTTATTCCTAGATGTTTTATTTGTTTGTTTGGTTTGAGGTATGGGATTGCTTTCCTGATTTCTTTCTCAGCCTGTTTGTTAACTGTTACATAGTAGAGATACCATACTGATTTTGTATCCTGCTACTTTGTGAAAGTCTTAATCAGACTCCAGTGGAGTCTTTAGGGTCTCTTAAGAATAGGATCATATGTCTGCAAATAGGGATAATTTGACTTCTTCCTTTTCTGTTTATATCCCTTTTATTTCTTTCTCTTGCCTTATTGTTCTGGCTAAGAATTCAAGCACTAAATTGAATAAGGGTGGAGAAAGTAGACATCCTTGTTTCATCCCTGACTTCAGAGGAAATGCTATCAGTTTCGCTAACCCTCCACCACATTTAGTACAACGTTTGCTGTTTGTTATACATAACCTCTACTATATTGAGGTATGTTCTTTTTTTTTTTTTTTTTTTTGCAGTACTGGGGCTTGAACTCAGGACCTACACCTTGAACCACTCCACCAGCTTTTTTTTGTGATGGGTTTTTTCAAGATAGGATCTCTCAAACTATTTGCCCAGGCTGGCTTAGAACCACGATCCTCCTGATCTCTGCCTCCTGAGTAGCTAGGATTACAAGCGTGAGCCACTGGCTCTGGCTTGAGGTATGTTCTTTCAATTCCTAGTTTCTACAGGGCTTTTATCATAAAGAGATACAGACTTTTTCTGTATCTATTGAGATAATCATATGATTTGTCCTTGATTCTACTTAGGATGTTTATTGACTTACATATGTTGAACCATTCTTGCATCCCTGGAATGAAACCAACTTGATCTTGGTATATGATAATTTTAATGTGTTGTTGAATTCGGTTTGCAAGTATTTTATCACAAAGACTCATTTTTTAAAATAACAATTTGAAATCATCTAGATGACTATGCTGGAAACTCGTAAAGTTGGGTTCTGAAAGAACTGATGAACCTACAGTTCAATTTTTAGTTAGCCATAGTATGTCAAGGTTGCTAAAAGTGTCCTCTTGGGATAGCTATTTTTGTGAAGGTAGTTGTAATGTTTTCAGTTTCCTACCACAATTCTATACCTTAAATGATTTGCCTGTTGTTCGTTTCAACAAGATAAAGAAATTGGAAAAAAAAGAAAAAACACACTTTCTCAGAAACGTCTCTCCTTTAAACACAGGTATAGACACAAATTTAAAACCCACTCTCCTTGTTCCCTCTAGCAAAGATGGTAATTTTCAAAAGGAAATACCAGAAGCAAAGAGAAAAGTTGAAAAATACAGGTTTCTGAGTTTCTGATTCTGTAAGAATTTGCTAGCTTATTGAGGTAGCTGGTCCTAATCTACTATCCCACTCAAATAATTTACTCATTTAATTTTTCCACCCTTTTTTCTTTGGCTCCTATATTTGCACCTATCCAGAACAGTGTCCCAGTCCCCCACAACCTTCAAGGAAAATGAATGGAAGGCAATGAGGATGGTGTCCCAAACCTGTGTGAACAATGCATTCGTCACTCTTTTCCAGGTAGATACTACAAACTCAAAGGTTTGTTTCTTAGAGTCACAGTTTGTGGTCCAACCAAGTCTGGAATTTCTATTACCCAAAAACCTAATGAGTATCCACAACCCTGCCTGAGTGCTGCAGAGTCAACCTTAGTCTTAAAGTCAAAGTCCATTTGGATGAAAAGAAAAGCAATTTTTGCCTTTGATATAAAATTGTACCCTTCACTTTTCACTTTCAAAATTTCCCATAGCTGAAACAAGCGTGGATTTGTTTTTAGACATCTCAAATAAGCCCAGCTACCATAATAACCTAAGTGTTAAATTAAGTGCAAGAACCTAAATTAAGGCTATTGCTACCACAGATTAACATAAATGACCAATACAGCAGATGAGCTTATGCTGACACAGAATAAATTCTATTCTTATGGCTAATTATAGATGATAAGCTAATTTTTTTATCATTCATTCCCATTTGGATGTTCACCAGGACCACGCCCAGACAGTTCAATTTAAACCACACTCTAGCCTTCTTGCCAGTTGTTAAGAGTAATCCAGAGCCAGTAAAGTCAATAATTTAATCAAGTCCTTCAGTACAACTGGAACATAGCTGATCGCCACCTTCTGTAAAATAACAGGTGTGCTATTTCTTCTCTCAGGTGCAGTGGTCCTATTCACTCACATTGGCTTTGTTAAGTTCTAACTTACCGATTTGCTTAATCACATTTTTGAACTCTCTAAACCATCAACTAGTTTGGACATTGCATATTAACACATAATTAGAAAGTAGCAAAATGGAAGGTGACTGCTCTGGCTCTTTGGGGCCAGGGTTGGTTTTGCTGCAGAAGAAAATGATCTGTCCTAGGCTCTGATGAGTTTCATTTCATGTTTTGCTTTATTCCCCCCTCATCCCAGAATTACTTTGTCCTTAATATTCAGTGGCTCACCCACCTCTGAATCCCAAATTAGTCCCAGAATTTCCCCAGTCTCACCCAAACTCTTGTAGATTTTATAAAACCCCTTGAGATCAGGAAAAAGCAGAAGCTCAGCTGGATGTGGAGGTGGCACCTGCTACTTGAGCCCAGGAATTTGAGGCCACCCAGGGTAACCTAGTGAGACTGTCCAGAGATGAGAGAGAGAGAGTACCAGAGAGAAAGAGAGCACACCAGAGAGAGAGAGCCAGAGAGAGGGAGCAATAGAGCAGAAACTCTCCTTTTGTCATGGGTCCAGTGGAAAAAATATACCAAATAACACCAAACAGGGCTCATATGACCCAACAATTTTGCCCCTACTGGCCTCTCCAGATCAATTAAACATTACAGTTTGAGAGCATTCCTTTGGATGTGGGCAATCAATTTCCAGGAAGGGTAAAAAACATGCATGTGAAATCCATACTCATCACCAGTCATGACTGCATCAGCGTCAATAAACCTCTTGAACTGGTTATGGAATATCTGCTGGGTATGGGGATGCCAGAGCTTGGGGTGCTGGCTTTGTCTCACCTTTGTAGGAAATCCTGAGGGTACTTGGGAGCAGGAAGGGACACCAAAAGAAGAAGATAACTGATTCCTTCTGTGTCTGCTTGCACTCTTGAGAATAAATGTTATGCAGATTTCAACTGAGAAGAAGCCTATTGCTCTATGAGATCAAACTGTCTACCAAAAGACCTCAATTAGATAAGATTGCCTTGGAGATTTTCCCATAAATAACAAGATTCAATACTTATAGAGTGCTTATTATGTATCTGGCCCTGGTCTATGGTCTGAAGGCTTAAAAATCTGATTTTCCTAGCACATCAAGAATGAGTCCATGCTTTAGAATTGGATCCACATTAATTAGGGCTTACTAAGTCCAACGTTTAAAAACATGATCTAAATCATTAATTTATGATAAGAAATTTAAGCACTTGAAGACCAAAATGCTGATGTTGACAGGACCAAAAAACCTTCTCCCTTTGTGGGCAGAAAAGCCAAACTACAATCAGAACATAGCTTAAGGAGCATATAATTAGAACAAGGAGAGTTAGATGAATGATCTAAAAAAGTGTCTTTCAGCTTGGCTTTTTAGAATACACTCTATCCCTCTTGGGATGGCCTCACCCATGAGTCCATATACTGCAAGTCCATTGTTGAGCAGGGTTTTAATAGGACTCCCAGTATTTTCCTCTATCTGCTTCTTTTCCTATGCTTCCAAGTAAACCATCTCCCCATCTGATAGACATGTACTTTATGCATGAAGCCCTGAGTTCAATCCCCAGTTTCACCAATTTTTTTAAATTGTGTTAAACCCCATGGATTCAAACTGTGCTCTGGTTTAGGAGTGACTATATCTCTCTCTATTCTTATATGTTGTATATTTATTTTATAGCTCTCTTTCTTTTGTACCACCAAATTTATTTATAAGCTTCACAGAGCCTAGTATAGTCATTATACAAGGCCAGTCAGTCCTCAGTTGTCTTCTTACTTCTTCTGGTGTCCCTTCCTGTCTAAATAGGGAGAGTGAAGGAGCAAATGAACTCATCCTATTATCAGACGATTTAAAAATAGTTCTTCTGCCACTACAGAAAACAACATGGCACTTTTAAAGGATAGCTGTGCATAAAACACTCAAAATAGAATTACCATATGAGCCGGCAATTCCCCTTCTGGTTATATACTCAAAAAGACTGAAAGCAGGAATAGCTGTATACCCATGTTCATAGCTGCATTATTCATAATTGCCAAAAGGTGGAAGCAACCCAAATGAAGGATGAATGAATAAACAGAATTTGGTATAGATACAATGAAATATTATTTGGCCTTAAAAAAAAACACAAGGAAATTCTGACATATGCTATAAGATGGGTGAAACTCGAGGACATGATACTAAGTGGAATAAGCCAGTCACAAAAGGACAGATATTATATGATTCCACTTAAGTGAGGTCCCTCAGATTCCTAGGGACAGAAAGTAGAATGGTGCTTGCCAGGGACTGGGGAGAGAAGAAGGGAAAAGTTTTTTAATGAGCATAGAGTTTCAGTTTTGTGAGATGAAGAGTTGTGTGGGTGGACGGTGGTAGTGATGGTGATGGTTGTACAACAATGTGAATGCCTCTGAAAGGGGCATTTAAAATGGGTTAAGAGGGCAAACTATGTTATGTGCATTTTGCCACAACTGAAAAATGTAGCATGCTAACTTACATCTTGTGTTTTTAAACTTGAGCTGGTTGCACAAAGCCAATATATCAGCTCTTACATTTGTCCTCATTTTGTGCTTCAGTGGGTTTGGGAAGGGACAGAAGAAAATTATCAAGCAGAACAGTTTGGTTTTCAGCCACTCTGCCAGCCCTTTTTGTGTGTATTGGATATTTTTGAGATAAGGTCTCACGAACTATTTGCCCCAACTGACTTTGAAACCATGATCCTCCTGATATCTGCCTCCCAAGTAGCTAGGATTACAGGCGTGAGCCAATGGCACCCAACTGCTACAGTGGGTTTGTCCAGAGACTATTATATGGTATCACTGTATTGGATAAATCCTAGAATCGGGCAACACAGAACACAGCATTTCAAACAAATCCACAAACAATACTGTCACTATTTGCCACTTAAAAGGAAGAACTTTCAATCAAGAAAATAAATATAGCTATTCATGGTTGATAAAGCAATGTGACTTTGACAATTTTAACATACTGGGTTTTTTTTTTTTAGATCTGCAAGAAATAAATCTACTAGCTGAATACAGTTGAACAAAATCATTACAGGATTAGCAGTTTTCTGACCTACTTACTTAAAAAAGCTGCATCACTCAATTGAGACCCCAAGGAAATGCAGATTTATATCTTTGATGTATTTCTTGGTGTTTCTTCAATTAAATCAAATTATATAACCAGTTTTTTGAATCTTTGCCATTTCTTCTTTTAATTGAGTGATTTCATAAGTCTTCTTGAATGTAAACCTTTGCAAATTCTTGATTTCTTTAAATGCAAATGTATAAAAGCATGCACACAGCTTTCTCTGTTTTCTAAATCCATCAGGAAGGCCTGCTTCTCTCTCTAATCCCTTTCTTTATTAGACTGGGAGTGGGTGGGTGGAGTGGGACTTCAGGGAGGGAACTCCGGTGCAATTCGTTACAGCAGGGAGTCTGAGAAGATGGAGAAATGGTCCCTTCCCCTGTGTTGACACTGGAGAACTGTTTCTATCCCCACAGGCACAAAGCCAAGTTTGGCTCCCTCTGTTCTATGATGTGAGCTGTGGACAATCCAAGGTGAAACCAGTGAATATCCAGGTAGACCACACTCTCTTACACAAACATGGCCAAATGCAGCCACTGACGTACAAAGGTGAAGGGGCAAGTGCAAAGGAGGAGGTATTGTTTAGAACAGCCAGCATGTGAGGATAATAAAAAGCACATGTGCTTTTAATTTTATGCCACTGTACCTAGCAGCATCTCTCATCTCTGAATTCTAAAACACGTGTTGCATAATTTATGAGGTGTTTAATATACTGTTTAATATAATTTCAGTTCTGCCTATTTCTGTTCATGTTACCTAAACTTTATTAAATTATAAACTTTTTGAGGGCAAGGATCATGTATATCTTTATTCGTTCCACATAATATCCAGCACAATGGTTTCTGGATGATAAGTGTTCTGAATAAACGAAAAGGTTAATACAAAGCCATACATACCATTTTTATACAAAACAGAGCTGTTTTTGCTTTTGTCTGTTTGTTTTACTTTTTGTTTTTAACATCTTATTGAGTGAGCTGCTTTGCATGTGTTTTTCATGCCTTGTAAAATCTGTCAGGGTCCTACTGTATGGTAGGTACCGTGTAAGGCCACAGAATCCATCAGAGAATAAAATCATTTACATAGAAATGCCCATCACTAACTTGGCAGGGTTAGTCAGCTAGTAACAGGGGGAGCCTTCACTTGAAACCAGGGCTTACACTAAATGATCATACTTCAACGCTTCATTATATTTCCTATGGTGAGAGCTGTGTACAAGCCCTGACAAGACTCAGGAATGTCCAGTTTTGCCTCATTCTTCTATAAACACTCTTGGTACCCTCCCTGATTTTAGTGTCTTCTAAAATTTTCCAAAATCCTAATGTTCTCATATAATACTATGGGAGGTAAACCAATATCAACTTCTAATGGTTCCTTAATAAACACTGATTGGCCAAATGCTTTGATAAGAATATAAACCAATGGATTCCTTTAACTGGGGAACTTTATAAAATTAAATTGCCCTTAAATTTTTCTTTCTCTTACTCATTGTCAGGTATAAATTAAATTACCATTATTTGCGGTTGCATTATACAAACTATGTTCCCAAAATACTTAATATGCATATATAAGGGCCAGGCATAGTGGCTCATACCTATAATCCCAGCTACTTGGGAGATGGAGATCCAGAGGATCAAATTTTGAGGCCAGCACAGGCAAAAAGTAGGTGAGACCCTTATTTTGACAAACAAACTGTGCATGGTGGCATGAGCTTGTGGTCCCAGCTTGTGGGAGGCATAGGTGGGAGGTTTGCAGTCCAAGACTGGCCCAGGCAAGATGGAACCCTATCTGGAAAATAACAGAGCAAAAAGTGCTGAAGTTGTGGCTTAAGTGGTAGGATGCTTGCATGGGTACCTGAATTCAAACCCCAGTACTGTCAAAAAAAATATGCATACATATTCCACACCTACATATGTACCCCAGACACAAACACAGCTGTTCTCCACATAATGTAATTTAACCTTGACGCTTCAGAAAATAATGATTCTTTTGATCACAGGAAAACACCAAGAAACTTATGAAAGTCTTTTTAGTAAGAACAAGAAATATGGAAAAACAAACAACAAAATATGAAAAACAGATTAAAGACATTTTACCGATTTAATAGCAAGAGGTCTAGTTATTCAGGCAACTAAATGACTTACTACTTCTATAATCCACTTACTCTGAAATTGACAAAGAAAAATAAGGGGAAAAATGGGAGGAAATTCACTTAAAAAGCAGCGTTAGGATGAGCAGTATCAATAGATATAAATAATTCGTCTGCCAAGAGATTAAACCAGAATGTGATGCAGAAAGAACAAGATATAACAAATGTTTGGCAAACTCTTAAAATGAAATAAAACTAGGAAATGTTTTAAAATAGCTTCAGATGAATGATATATGTAGCAAAACACATCAACAATGTATTTCAGGCCAAGATCATTGAAAAGAAGCAGGAAAATGTGGACCCATAGAAAATTAAACCACAAATCTAACTGTGGGCCTTGGAAGAAACAAAAATAGCCAACTTGAGTGTAAAGCAGTCACTTTCTGATGAGTTTGGGCAATGCAGACAGCCAAGTCATTAGAAGAGGAAGGAAGAGGGCAGGGAGCAATTTAGTCGGTATTAGTTGAAATTCAGTCCAAAGGATTTTTTTATCCACTGTTGCCCCAGTTGGCCTTGAACCCCTGGATTCAAGGGATCCCTTCCTCAGCCTCCCATGTAAGTGGAACTACAGACAAGAGTCACTGCACTCAATCAGAAAGTCTTTTTTGTTTGCCTAAGTGCCATAAGCTCTATTAAGGTCTGGTTTTTCCTGAAGGAAGTTCCATTTAAAAGTAGCCAAGGAGCCAAGCGCTGCTCTATAATCCTAGCTACTCAAGAGGCAGAGATCAGGAGGATTGAGATTCGAAGCCAATCTCAGGCAAATAGTTTGCAAAAAAAGGGTTGGTGGAGTGGCTCAAGTGGTAAGAGCACCTGCCTAGCAAATGTGAGGACCTGAGTTCAAACCCCAGTACCACCAAAAAAAAAAAAAAGTAGGCAAAAGTAGTAACCCTGGGCTCACATTGTGGCCTCTCTTGAGAGCTTGTTTGGAGGTTCTAGCAGGGGAGCACAGCTACTCGTATACCCTTGACCGAAGAACGGTCCTCCTCTATTTGGATGGTCGTCCTCTTCTACCTGGCGCGTAGCTTCAGGAGGGACGCACATGGAGTGGTGAGGGAGGAAGGGGACACCCGCCTAGCCAGCCAGATCAGCCGAATCAACCCTGGTGGTCAATGGGGTGACAGATGTCGCAGCCAGATCGCCCTCACATCCTGTGGCCTCTCTTGAATAGAGTCCTGTATTAGTCAGCTTTTCACCACTATAACAAAACACCTGAGGTAAGTTTGTTTTGGTTCACAGTTTTGGAGGTTCTAGTTCATGGTCAAGTATTCCCCTTTGCTTTAGGCCTGTGGTGAGAGTGCAGGGTGTAGCAAAATTGATCACTTCCTAGACAGGAAACAAAAAGAGAGAGGGGGGTAACAGGGTTCCACAATTCCATTCAAGGGCTTGCCTCCAATCACCTAAAGATCTATCAGTAGGCTCCACCTCTTAAAGGGTCCATACCTCCCAATAACACCTCTTTAGAAACAGAAACTTTAGCATATGGGGCCTTTGGGGGACAGTCAAGATTGAAACTATAGCAAATCCATTTTTATCTTGTTCAGGCAAAAAACAAAAAACAAAAAAAACAAAACAACCCTCTATGATCAAGTTGTAGAAACCTGTCATTTTAAACCAGGGTTTCTCCACCTTGGCACTACTGACATTTGGGGCCAGAAAATGCTTTTGTGGGAGGCTGTCCTGTGCATTGTAAGATTTTTAGTAGCATCCCTGGCCTCTATCTAGCAAATGCCACACTTCCAGTTGTGACAACCAAAAAATATATCCAGATATTGTTTAATATTCCCAGGGACTGTGTAGAAGTGTGTGTGCACAATTACCCCCAGTTAAAAACCACTGGTTTAGAGGATAAAGGGATGATTGTTCAGTACAACCTCTTACCATACAGATGAGGTAACCAAAGCTCAGACCTGTAAAATGCCATGCTCAAACCTACACAGCCACATAATAGTAGATCTAACCCGGGAACTCCAGATTGTTATTCTCTCTCTCTCTCTTTTTCTTTTTTCCCATGGCACTGGGGTTTGAACTCAGGGCCTCGCACTTGCTAGGCAGGTGCTCTTACTGCTTGAGCCAGGTTGTTACTCTCAATAACTCCAACTTTAGTTATTTGCATACCACCATCATGATTTTTTCACGCCCAGCACCACCTGTATTTTTTTTTAATCTGAGTTGATACATTTAATTAACAGATTGCTGTATATTTTTTCCCTTTATTGGTATGATGGGTGGGGGTACACTGTGGCATTTACTTGGGTTCTTACAATGTATCAAATATATCATACATGAATTCACCCCCTCTACAGTTCTCTTTTATCCTCCTCCCTCCCGATTCCTGGAATAGTTTCAACAGGTATCATTTTTGCATTTACACACATATGCACACGTTTTTTGCACCATATTCACCCTCCTACCCCCTTTTGCCATCACCTCCCCCTCTCAAGACTGCCAGCCCTCCCCCCTGAGCAGGACTTATTCCACCTTCCTGTTCTCAATTTTGTAGAAGAAAAAAGAGAAAAGAGAAAACGAAAAACATGACATTTTAGCTTGATTGAGATAAAGGTAGCTACACAGGGAGTTTCCTTGTGACATATTCATGTATATATGTATTATAACCCCAACTGATTCATCTCCTCTAATTTTCTTCATTCTACTTTGGTCCCCCTCTTATAGTAGTTTTATTGGTTTAAGATTTCGGTATTCATCTATCAGACCTTTAAAGAAGAACTGATACCAACCCTCCTTAAACTGTTCCACGAAATAGAAAGGGAAGGAAAACTGCCAAACACATTTTATGAAGCCAGTATTACACTTATCCCAAAACCAGGCAAAGACACCTCCAAAAAGGAGAACTATAGGCCAATCTCCTTAATGAACATTGATGCAAAAATCCTCAACAAAATAATGGCAAACCGAATTTAGCAACACAACAAAAAGATTATTAACCACAACCAAGTAGGCTTCATCCCAGGGATGCAGGGGTGGTTCAACATATGAAAATCAATAAATGTAATAAACCACATTAACAGAAGCAAAGACAAAAACCACTTGATCATCTCAATAGATGCAGAAAAAGCCTTTGATAAGATCCAACATCATTTCATGATAAAAGCTCTAAGAAAGCTAGGAATAGAAGGAAAGTTCCTCAACATTATAAAAGCTATGTATGACAACCCTACAGCCAGCATTATACTTAACGGAGAAAAACTAAAACCATTCCCTCTAAAATCAGGAACCAGACAAGGATGCCCACTATCTCCACTCCTATTCAACAAAGTACTGGAATTCCTAGCCAGAGCAATTAGGCAAGAAGAAGGAATAAAAGGAATACAAATAGGTAAAGAAACTGTCAAAATATCCCTATTTGCAGACGACATGATCCTATACCTTAAAGACCCAAAAAACTCTATTCAGAAGCTTCTAGACATCATCAATAGCTATAGCAAGGTAGCAGGATATAAAATCAACATAGAAAAATCATAAGCATTTCTATACACTAACAATGAACAAACTGAAAAAGAATGTATGAAAACAATTCCATTTACAATAGCCTCAAACAAAATCAAATACCTAGGTGTAAACCTAACAAAAGATGTGAAAGACCTCTACAAGGAAAACTATACACTTCTGAAGAAAGAGATTGAGGAAGACTATAGAAAGTGGAGAGATCTCCCATGCTCATGGATTGGTAGAATCAACATAGTAAAAATGTCGATACTCCCAAAAGTAATCTACATGTTTAATGCAATTCCCATCAAAATTCCAATGACATTCATTAAAGAGATTGAAAAATCTACTGTGAAATTTATATGGAAACACAAGAGGCCACGAATAGCCAAGGCAATACTCAGTCAAAAGAACAATGCAGGAGGTATCACAATACCTGACTTCAAACTATATTACAAAGCAATAACAATAAAAACAGCATGGTACTGGCACAAAAACAGACATGAAGACCAATGGAACAGAATAGAGGATCCAGATATGAAGCCACACAACTATAACCAACTTGTCTTTGACAAAGGAGCTAAAAATATATGATGGAGAAAAAGCAGCCTCTTCAACAAAAACTACTGGGAAAACTGGTTAGCAGTCTGCAAAAAACTGAAACTAGATCCATGTATATCACCCTATACCAATATTAACTCAAAATGGATCAAGGATCTTAATATCAGACCCCAAACTCTAAAGTTGATACAGGAAAGAGTAGGAAATACTCTGGAGTTAGTAGGTATAGGTAAGAACTTTCTCAACGAAACCCCAGCAGCACAGCAACTAAGAGATAGCATAGATAAATGGGACCTCATAAAGCTAAAAAGCTTCTGTTCATCAAAAGAAATGGTCTCTAAACTGAAGAGAACACCCACAGAGTGGGAGAAAATATTTGCCAACTATACATCAGACAAAGGACTGATAACCAGAATATATAGGGAACTTAAAAAACTAAATTCTCCCAAAACTAATGAACCAATAAAGAAATGGGCAAGTGAACTAAACAGAACTTTCTCAAAAGAAGAAATTCAAATGGCCAGAAAACACATGAAAAAATGCTTACCATCTCTAGCAATAAAGGAAATGCAAATTAAAACCACACTAAGATTCCACCTCCCCCCTGTTAGAATAGCCATCATTAGCAACACCACCAACAACAGGTGTTGGCGAGGATGTGGGGGAAAAAGGAACCCTCTTACACTGTTGGTGGGGATGTAGACTAGTACAACCACTCTGGAAAAAAATTTGGAGGCTACTTAAAAAGCTAGACATCGATCTACCATTTGATCCAGCAATACCACTCTTGGGGATATACCCAAAAGACTGTGACACAGGTTACTCCAGAGGCACCTGCACACCCATGTTTATTGCGGCACTATTCACAATAGCCAAGTTATGGAAACAGCCAAGATGCCCCACCACTGACGAATGGATTAAGAAAATGTGGTATCTATACACATGGAATTCTATGCAGCCATGAAGAAGAACGAAATGTTATCATTCGCTGGTAAATGGGTGGAATTGGAGAACATCATTCTGAGTGAGGTTAGCCTGGCCCAAAAGACCAAAAATCGTATGTTCTCCCTCATATGTGGACATTAGATCAAGGGCAAACACAACAATGGGATTAGACTATGAGCACATGATAAAAGCGAGAGCACACAAGGGAGGGGTGAGGATAGGTAAGACACCTAAAAAATTAGCTAGCATTTATTGCCCTTAACGCAGAGAAACTAAAGCAGATACCTTAAAAGCAACTGAGGCCAATAGGAAAAGGGGAACAGGTACTAGAGAAAAGGTTAGATCAAAAAGAATTAACCTAGAAGGTGACACCCACGCACAGGAAATCAATGTGTGTCAATGCCCTGTATAGCTATCCTTATCTCAACCAGCAAAAACCCTTGTTCCCTCCTATTATTGCTTATACTCTCTCTACAACAAAATTAGAAATAAGGGCAAAATAATTTCTGCTGGGTATTGAGGGCGGGGGAAGGGGCGGAGTGGGTGGTAAGGGAGGGGGTGGGGGCAGGGGGGAGAAATGAACCAAGCCTTGTATGCACATATGAATAATAAAAGAAAAAAAAGATTTCTGTATTCATTCTTGTACAGAGAGTATATCAACCCTATTCAAGTTCTTAGTTTCCCTCCCCTCCCATATGTGACCTCCCCTTAGTGTGACCAGTGTTTTATCATATTGCTGCATTTGTATTAGGTCTATATTCCAGATTTGAGAGAGAACATGCAGCTTTTGGCCTTCTGAGTCTGGCCAACTTCAGTTAAGATGATGTTCTCCAGTTCCATCCATTTACCTGTGAATGAAATTTAATAAATTTATTTTTGAAAGGAAAGAGGTAGATAAGGAGGAAAAAAGGAAGAGTATACATTATCAAAGATCATAGCACTAGAGGGAAAGATTTGAGCTGCTAGTTTATGTAATTATTTATTTACCAAATACCAGCATTATAACTACCACGTGCCAGGCTCCATTCTAAGTGCTGTACATACATGAAATCTTTTTGTCATAAGAATAAACTTATTAGGTAAATACTCTTATTATTCACATTTTATAAATGAAGAAACTGACACATAGAGAATTCAAAGTCAACCAACTCATAAGTGGCAGAGTTGAGATTCTAGTCCAAGAAATCTGGCTCCCAGTAGCTGTGAAAATGATAAAATAAAAAATAATAAATAAATAAAAATAAATCTGGTTCCTGAATCATACCCTTAATCATTATGGGGAAGTCTGGAAATGTCCAACTAGAAAAGAGGAAAATGGATTTGGGGCTGAAAACAACAGTGGTCAGGAAATAATGGGCAGAGAAACAAGGCAGCTGGACCGGGGGCAGTGGGCAAATCCTTAAGGCAAAAGAGGTTGTATTGGCTTTCTGCCACTGTGACAAAATACCCGAGATAACCAAGTTGAAGGGAGGAAAGGTTTATTTTGGCTTACAGTTTTGGAGGTTTTCATCCCATAGTCAACTGGCCCTGTTGCTTTTGGGCCTGTGGAGAGGCAGCATTTTATGGTAGGAGTAAGTGGAGGAGAAGGCTGTCCACCTCATGGTGGCTAGGTAGAGAAAGAACACAAGGAGTTGCATTCCCAATACCTCCAAAGGCATGCCCCAGTCACTTAACTTCCTTCCAAAATACCATACCTCTTTTTGTGTTTGCTTTTGAGCGGGGGCTGTTTCTACCTCTTAAAGGTTTCACCACCTTTCAATAGTGCCATGGGCTAGGGATGAAACCTTTAGGTGGTACTTATCTAAACCATAGCAGAGTTCTCACCTGGAAGAGAAATTTGAGCAAGGATGTTGGTGGGAAGAAGCAGAAGCTGGGGGAGAAGGATTCAGGGACTCGCTATGTATCAGGCCAAGGACAAGGTGAGACTTTGACTCAACTTCCAGGTGGGAGAGGTCTCTTCCAACATCAGACACTGCAGGGTATCTGCTAAGCACTGATGCTGGTAAGCACCAGCTACTGAAGTCAATGTTTTCTCTCTAAAACTCAACTTGAGAACTGCCAGGAATGTATATATGTGTGTATATATATACATATATAACACATTTTGAAAAAAATGTTTGAGGCAAGTTATTTCTGCAAATACATAAGAACATTGGATAACATTTTAGGATTTTGGGAGACTTTTATGCTTCCACAACTAGTTCATAAATAAAATATCCAACTGGAAACACACACACACACACACACACACACACACACACACACACACACACACACATATACCAGTGCTCAATGAAAATGCCAAGCACAGAACTTCTTTACCATATATCTTGCCAACTTCTCATATTTCTTTAACACTTGGCTTTTTAAAAACAAATTTTCTGGGAAATGTTTTGTCTTTTACACTTTCCAGTTTTTACAGATCAAGATGCTAATAAAGATAAACAACTTAGAAATTTAGATGAGTGCTGTCACATTTGGAAATATCAGGATTTCTAAGGAGGAAAATTTCACATTTGACATTAGTGATGTAATGGTACTTCTGCAGAAATCCACCTATGGTATGTTAAGATGAGTCAAACTCAAGTTTATCAGACTATCTGGTACCAAATGAACAGTAATACAAATGTATTTTAACAGAATTTGTGAAGGATAAAAAGTGTAAGCCAGGTGTGGTGGTTCATGCCTATAATCCTAGCTACTCCAGAGGTGCAGGCAGGAGGATCATGGGTTTAAGGCCAACCTGGGCAAAGCTAGTGAGATCTTAAAAACAAATGAATTTTTGGTCTTTTGGGCCAGGCTAACCTCACTCAGAATGATGTTCTCCATTTCCATCCATTTACCAGAGAATGATAACATTTCGTTCTTTTTCATGGCTGCATAAAACTCCATTGTGTATAGATACCACATTTTCTTGATCCATTTGTCAGTGGTGGGGCATCTTGGCTGTTTCCATAACTTGGCTATTGTGAATAGTGCCGCAATAAACATGGGTGTGCAGGTGCCTCTGGAGTAACCTGTGTCACAGTCTTTTGGGTATATCCCCAAGAGTGGTATTGCTGGATCAAATGGTAGATTAATGTTTACCTTTTTAAGTAGCCTCCAAATTTTTTTCCAGAGTGGTTGTACTAGTTTACATTCCCACCAACAGTGTAAGAGGGTTCCGTTTTCCCCCACATCCTCACCAACACCTGTTGTTGGTGGTGTTGCTAGTGATGGCTATTTTAACAGGGGTGAGGTGGAATCTTAGTGTGGTTTTAATTTGCATTTCCTTTATGGCTAGAGATGGTGAGCATTTTTTCATGTGTTTTTTGGCCATTTGAATTTCTTCTTTTGAGAAAGTTCTGTTTAGTTTGCTTGCCCATTTCTTTATTGGTTCATTAGTTTTGGAAGAATTTAGTTTTTTAAGTTCCCTATATATTCTGGTTATCAGTCCTCATATGTGGACATTAGATTGAGGGCAAACACAACAAGGGGATTGGACTTTGAGCACATGATAAAAGCGAGAGCACACAAGGGAGGGGTGAGGATAGGTAAGACACCTAAAAAACTAGCTAGCATTTGTTGCCCTTAACGCAGAGAAACTAAAGCAGATACCTTAAAAGCAACTGAGGCCAATAGGAAAAGGGGACCAGGAACTAGAGAAAAGGTGAGATCAAAAAGAATTAACCTAGAAGGTAACACACACGCACAGGAAATTAATGTGAGTCAACTCCCTGTATTGCTATCCTTATCTCAGCCAGCAAAAACCCTTGTTCCTTCCTATTATTGCTTATACTCTCTCTTCAACAAAATTAGAGATAAGGGCAAAATAGTTTCTGCCGGGTATTGAGGGGGTGGGGGGGAGCGGGAGGGGGTGGAGTGGGTGGTAAGGGAGGGGGTGGGGGCAGGGGGGAGAAATGACCCAAGCATTGTATGCACATATGAATAATAAAACAATTTTAAAAAATGAAAACAAAAGGGCAGAGGGTATAGCTCAAGAGGTAGGACACTTGCCTAGCAAGCAGGGAGCCTTGTGTTCAATTCTCAGTAACCACCAAAAAGAAAAAAAGGGATAAAAATGTTAAGTGAGGCAATAGTATCTAAGAACAAGTGTCTTAGGATCAGACAAGCTGAAGACCCTCCTATAGTAACATAGGCATCACGGACTAGTATATTGCTGTTACATATTAGCATCGTAAGATTATCGTAAGGATTAAATGACACCATATCATATAAAGGGCTTGGAACATGGTGCCAAATATCTTTAAGCTGCTTTGTTTTAGCATAAATCAGAATAAACTAAACAATATATATCTTACAAGTCTGAGAGTTGTCCTTTGTTTGATGAGTTTTAAATCCTGGCACTAATTTCTATGGAGGCAGGTAACCTGTTCACTCCCATACCTCAAGTCTGACCAAATGGTCTTGAATGGTTCTAAATCAGAAGTTCTTAAAATGTGATACATCAATTCCTGCAAGTTCCAAAGAGTCTTTGGGGGACTACTCAAAACGATTTTTGTAATAATTGTAATGACACTAATTCTTATTTTATTGAGTAAGACTAATTTTATAATAAATGCCTAATACCACTTTGTTTTGATCTTTTTTTTTTTCCCTTTGGGTTTGAACTCAGGGCCTCACACTTGCTAGGCAGGCGCTCTACCACTTGAGCCACTCTGCCAGCCCTACTACTTTGTTTTCAACTGTGTTGTCATTTGCACGGATGGTACAAAAGCGGATGTGGATGACACTACTGATACCTCGGCATGACTAAAGACAGTAGTACTATGCTAATCAGGTTTCTGTTGCTATAACAAATACCTGAGATGATAACTCAATGGAGAGAGAGAAGAGATCAGGGTCTCACAATTCTTTTCAACAGCATACCCTAAATGACCTAAAGACTTCCCCCGAGGTCTCAGTACTGGGGCTTGAACTCAGGGCCTCATGCTGGCTAGGCAGGTGCTCTACCACTTGAGCCATGCCACCAGACCTGCTTTGTGTTGGGTTTTTTTGAGATAGTGTCTCATGAGCTCTTTGCCCAGGCTGGCTTCAAGTTATAATACTCCTGGTCTCTGCCTCCCAAGTAGTTAGGATTATAGGATTATATGAGCCACCAGGGCCCAGTGAGGCCTCATCTCTTAATGTTTCTACCACCTCCCAACACCATCATGCTGGGGATCAAACCTCTAACACACAGGTCTTTAGGAGACACTTAGGGTCCTAACCATAACAGGTGCCAAGTGTACGGGCAGCCATGTTCTTTATTCTTCACTTGCATGTGTTCATGGAAAGAAAAAGAAAAGCTAGCATCACTTAAGAATAACCCTGATGAAGCAGTACTTTTTATTAAATCTAGGTCCTTGAGCACACATCTTTTTTTTTTTTATATTCTATGTGATGAAATGGGAATTATCCATAAAGCACTTCTGCTGTATGATGATGGTCTTAGGTAAGGCACTTATACTATGCTTTGAGTTGTGAGCTAACCCAGCCATGTTTTTCATGGAATACCATTTTTACTTAAATGAATGAATGGCAACCTAGGGTACACAGATTTGGGTTATTTGACAGACATTTTCTCAAGAATTAATAAGTTAAGACATCACATCAAGGAAAACAATTGACAATGTCTGTTAGCTATGATAATATTCCACTTTTCTAGTGAAAATAAGAATGTTTACCTCATGAGCTTAACAGCTTTCTGATATTTAAAGACTTTTATGATGAGACAGTGATATTAATAAGTGTCATTGTTTTGATATTGTATAAAATGACATGTGGCAATATTTGGGAGCTTTGCATAACTCATTGTACTGGTATTTCCCAAATGACCAATGCATGCCATTAGAAAATCTATCATACGTAAGTAAAAGATTCATTTGAAGGGTAGATAGACCAATGGAGTTCCTAGAGATGGTTTTAAATTCCACACTGCAACTAGTTTTAAGAAACTGTCACTTGTCAGATGTTGGTTTAATATCAAAGAAAAATATCCACAATGATCTGAAAAGATTATCAAAATATTCTTTTTTTCTCAAGTACATATCTTTATGAGACAGATTTTATTCAAATATTTAAACCAAAATAAAATATCACTAAGTGAAGCAGACATAGTTTTCTGTTAAAGTAGACATTACAAAAATTTGAAAATGAAAAATAATGCTGTCCTTCTCATTAACTTTTTTAAAATTTGGGAATATACTATCATTATTACAAGGATATATTCTGATAACATACAATAGGTTTATTATGAGAATTTTAAATAAATTAAATATTTAAAATTGCTTTACCTTTTAATTTTTGATATGGCAAATATCAATATCTACATCTATACAAACTAAAGATTTTTGATGTTTTCAATAATTTTTAAGTGATTCTGAGACCAAAAAATTTAAGAACCATTATTCTAGTTAGTTTTCCACTCTTAATCTGGTCTCCTTTGGCCATTTACAGGATGATAGGGCTTAAGACCAAACCTACAGTAAGAAATGATCATTTACCAGTTAGGTAGGCAGTGGAACATTGGTTGGAAATTCAAGAGTTAACACCCAAATAGTTCATTGTCACAGTAACAGCTAAGTCTAACATATCAGGACCACAGAGCTCAAGGGTAGCAAGCCAGTCTTTTTTAGAAAGATAGGATGCCTGTTTGCATGGACTAAAAACAAGTAGCTGACACATCTTTTGATTAGGAATCCTGTTAGTTCTCCATATGCGTGCCTCTGTATAGATTAGGGAGTAATTTGTCCTTTTGTGATTCAAACAAGACAAAAGGGAGCTGCAACTGGATCTCACCAGGGCCCACAATTTCTGGTCAAGGGAGATCACAATCAAAAGTGTTAGAACAATGTACTGCTTAAATGATACCATGACCAAGAGTAGACATTTAGCTCTAAGACTGATGTGGCAACTCCTTAATTGTCTGTTTCCTTTCCAAAGCCAGCGCTGGAGCTCAGGACCCTTTGGGTTCTTGCCTTTAGTCTGAGGGTAGATTGTGATATCTGAATATGGTTTAGACTCTGTATTTAATATGGGATAAGAACCAGAGGAAACATTTCAGCTTCTTAATGTCCTAAAACTTCCATCTCACTAGGATGAAAAGAGTCAAAGTATGCTCTAACTAAAAAATGGGTTGTCATCCAACAGGAAAAGAAAAGAAGGAATTGTTTCTGAAAATAGGAGACGCAAAGCATCACCAAAGAGGTCAAAGTTAGAACCGAATGAAAGCCACCCATTAGACCCTTCAGTCCTTCTTTTGATCACTTCAAGAAGCTTTCCATCTATATTGATCATCTTCTATATTGATCCATCTTGGTCATAAATTACCACTTAACTTTCCTCAAGACTGGTCCATTACTGTGAATCCTGCAGTCAGCCTGTCTGGACCTGAATCTTAGGCCTGAGTTTCCTTCTCTGTAAAATGGGAAGAGTGACAGCACTTACTTTATAACGTCTTGGTGAAGATTAACATAACGTATAAAAGCCGTCCAGGACACGACACACACTAAGTGCCAAATAAGCGGTAGTTGTTATCGGTAAGATTCTTTGCTTCGTATTCCCATCTGTGACCTGTTTGGTTTTTTTCTTTCTGGTTTTTGCACATTAAACCCTTTCTGGCTGTTGATGGAAGCATCTGGTCCTTCATATCCCTGAGTCATCATCATTAAGATGCCGGGCTCCCCAAGTCATCCCTCCTCCTTCTGCTCTCTAGGGCTCCCTCTCCTGACTGCTTAGCCCTCGTGAGGGCCCAGACCTAAATTCCGTGACAACGAATCTCTCGGGGTTTGGCTACCTGTCTTACAGGAATGTCCCCGTCTCTTTGGCCCACAGACCAGCTAAGAAACGGAGACAAAACAGCCCTGAAGGACTCAGCCTCACCCCGGCCCCAAGTAGGATCAAGGCTGGGGGCGGGGCCACGCCCGGAGTGCAGAACGAGGCTGGGGGCGGGGCTACACGCCGAGGTGAGCGTGCTGGGGGCGGAGCCACACTAAAGGTGGAAGCGAGGCTGTGGGCGGAGCCTCGCTGGGAAAGGGGCTCCAGGCCAGAGTGGGGTGGGGGGGACGGGATCCACTCGGGACGCGCCAGGCACTCCGCGGGCGGCGCGCGCAGCCCGACCCCCGGCTGAGAGGCATCGCAGGGGTTAAGGCGACCGGCGCCACCTGGGAGTCGCTGAGGAGACTCGCGCTCTGGCGAATCCCGCACGGACGCAGCGAACAGGTGCCCGCGCGCGTCAAGCGCCGGCAAGGGGCGGGGAGAGGGGCGCGGCCGGAAGCTCCGGGCGGGGTGCGGCCGGCCGGGTGAGCAAGAGCAGAGCCGGCAAGGCAGGAAGGAGCTCCTGGGCTGCGCGGCGCGCAATGTGGAGCCGTCGCTTCGGCCCCTGCAGCAGCCGCCGCCGTCGCTGCTGCTGCTGCCGGGGCTGCCGCCGAGCCGAGGGACATGGAGCGCGGCTGCAGAGAGCGGCCGCCGCCAGCAGTAGCAGCAGCGAGCATCGCAGCGACAGCGGAGCGCAGTCCGCCCCGTAAGGCGCTGCCCGGCCGACGGCGGCAGCAGCAGCAGCAGCAACAGGGCGGCTGAAAACCCGGCGGCGGCGCAGCAGCAGCGCTCTTCTTCGCAACCTCTCCTCCCGCTTCGCGCCCTCTTAGCCTTCCCTTCCGCACCCCCTCTTCTCTTCCTCCTCCTCCTCCCCCAAGCGCGCGCGAGCAGCTGAGCCCGGGGGCGGGGGCGCGTGCCGCCGGCGCGGGGGAGGAGCGGGCCGGCGCGCGCCGCGCCCGGGGCTCGCGGGGACCCGGGGGGCGCGTGCCGCGGCGCGAGGCAGAAGCGCGGGGCGGCGCGGCGGGGCCCCTCCCCCCTGCAGCCTGGCGCGCGCCGGCCGGGCCGCACCGCGCCGCTGCGGGCTCCGCGCCTGCGGGCCATGTCCACCTTCTGCCTGGGCTTGGCCGGCCTCGCTTCAGCACCTGCGGAGCCGGACAGCGCCTGCTGCATGGAGCTGCCCGCCGCGGCCGAGGACGCAGTCCGGAGTCCCGTCGCCACCACCGCAGCTGCCGCCGCCGCCCTCATCTCCTTCCCCGGGGGTCCCGGGGACCTGGAACTGGCGCTAGAGGAGGAGCTGGCGCTGTTGGCGGCCGGGGAGCGGCCGTCCGACCCCGGGGAGCATTCTCAGGCCGAGCCCGGGCCTCTAGCCGAGGGGGCTGGACCGCAGTCGCCGCCGATCCAAGACCCCGAGCTGCTGTCGGTGATCCGGCAGAAGGAGAAGGATTTGGTGTTGGCGGCCCGGCTGGGCAAGGCGCTGCTGGAGAGGAACCAGGACATGAGCCGGCAGTACGAGCAGATGCACAAGGAGCTGACCGACAAGCTGGAGGTGAGGACCTCCTTCCCAGGATGGGTGGGCAGCAGGGGGCAGCCCAGGCATATCCCCTTATCCCTGGGTAGTTGGGGAATCACTGCCTCCCCTTCCTCTTCCGTGCTCACCCTGCCTCGAAGAAGATCATCTGGAATGAGAGGGAGGATGGAGAGTTGCTGATCCAGGCATAATTGAACCCACCCTGCTCACAGCTATGGGTCCGTGCACGGCTCCCGCTCCTGTGGCCGTTCTATATATGTACTGTACATAGCATCTAAAATAGAGCTTACAGTATGACTAATTTATACAGCGCTGAGGCGACGTCTGCACACACACAAATGAGAAACTCGGGAAGCATTCAAAATATGCCCCAGGTTTTCAGGGAAGTAGTTAATCTCTAATCAGGGTGTTAGCCTTACAGCTTTCCAGTTTTGGCATTAGGGCCTCTGGATGCCCTTGTCTTAACTCCCTGGCAGCTCAGAGTTGTGGGAAACAAGTGCTCCTAAAGGAGCTTTATATAGCTTTCAAATACTCAGGGATTAGGAAATGTGGTTCCATTGCAGAAATCAGGCGAGGCAGGGCTCAACATGTGATCGCTGGTAGTGATTTAATTTGGGCCTGGGTAGTGAGGTGTGTTTAAGCAGCACTTTTCTGTGTTTGGGGTTTCAGGCTTGCAGTTGGATGCCAGATGCAACCTGAGAGAACCTTATTGCTTAAACAATAGTTATAAATTCCTTTTAAAGTATCCGTAATATTTCTACCAATTTCCTGGACTTTCAGAGTTATGTCTGTTTTTTATCTTAACTACAAAGTGCCTTGAATGCAGTACAGAATGCTAACATTCGTAAAAAGTTGCAAGAAGAAAACGGTGGGGGGAGAAAGTATTTATGGCAGTGGAGACAAACTTACCCTTTTCTGCCTCTGCATCTATTATTGTTCCCTGGTTTGGCTGCGACCAGGTCTTTTCATTCTTAGTTATGAGAAAATAGTACAGACCTGAATAAGGTCTGAAATTAACCCTGGTTGGTTTCCATATCCCTGCTATTGATTGGACAGTCAGAATGTGAATTCAGAAACATTTCTGTAATAAGATTTAAGTGCGTCTGTAGTCCAGCAACATATCAAAAGTAAAATCAAGGGACAAAAGGAAACCAGTAAGTGCACCGTAGTTCAGTTGGCCTGCTAACTAGGTCTGCCAGTAGATGAACCCCTGAGATACGTCTCTCAAAAGTCGTCTGTGAAACCTATGCACAGACTGCCAAAAAGTAACCCAATGAATTGAATTGTTTAATTTTCACTTGAAGTGAAAAGTTCTAGACCTCTACTCCAAGTAGAGGGCCAGAAATAAAGGGTGGCTTTTTTTTCCCTAAAGAGATTTGATTACATGACTCTGTAAAGAAGTACTACTGTAGAGATTTATACTTGTGATTTGAAATTCCTTCAGTGAGGGACTTGATTGAAGAGACAGGTAACTTGAAAGAAACGTATCAGTTTGATTAGTGGTAGATTTCACAGTAACCCTGAGTGTGCAGTTACACATCCTGGTTTCCATGTGGAGCCTTTATACATTTCTTCGACAAAGGAAAAAGATTTCAGAATTCCACTGTAACAAAAAGGGTTGTATTGTAAAGAATTACCTTTGACATTTCATAATTGACTTAATGGGCAATAATAAAATAACTGAAGGCTCTTTATTATTTAAGGTCTTCGCTCCTCTGCAAGTCAGCATGTGAACTCTGGTGTTAAATTAATTTTTAAATTTTGGAGGTTGGTTGATAGTACTGAGAATGTACTTAACCTTACTGACTTATACACTTAAAAATGGATAATTAATGAAAATTATATTTTATCTATACTCTATCACAATTTAAAAACTAACTTTAAATTTTTAAAAGCTAATGCTGGTTCTAGAAATTTTTCTAAGTTTTTTTTTTTGGTTTTTTGTTTTTTTTTTTTTGAGATGGGGTCTGACTGTGTTGCCTATGTTGATCTTGAGCTCCTTGGACTCCTAGCTTAAAAAATGTTGCCATTAGTTGCTTTTATTTGTGGGACTGGGGTTTGAACCTCAGGGCTTACACCTTGAGCCAGTCCGCCAGCCCTCTTTTGTGTTGGGTATTTTCAACATAGGGTCTCTTGAACTGTTGGCCCAGGCTGGCTTTGAACCATGATCCTCCTGAGTAGGTAGAATTACAGGCATGAGCCACCAGCACCTGGCTGCTTGTTAATTTTTTTGTGTGTGGTTCTCGGGATCCAACCCAGGACGTCATGCAAGTACTCCACTACTGACCTACACCCTCAAGTCCTTAATTCTTTTAGTGTTAATATGAGAGCAGCAAACCTGATTTACACTGGGACTATTTCATTTGATACCTGAAAGTGAGTTTTTTCCACAACATATTTTTTTGTGCAACCTAGATTTTAGAATGTTTATTAGGACAAAGTACTTTCTAAAGTTTAACACAATGACTGTATTTTTTCAATTAAATATTTGGGAGTAGAATGTCTTTGCTTTAAGGAGGATTTATTATTTTTCAAAAGTGTCAGACATTGGAATCGAACACATTTTCTCACAATTTGGTTGGAAAGATAAGTTTGGGTTCTGGGCGTGGTGGCTTCATAAGCCTAGCTACTCAGGAGGCTGAGGCAGTAGGATACTAAGTTGAGGCTAACCTGAGTAACCTAAGTGAGACCTGTCTCAAAAAAAAAAAGTCTTAGAATGGGTAGCCCCACTATTAAATTAGATTGGTTTTATTTTAGACCCATCTATTTGTTCCTGTATTACTTCAGAATTGGCATCTTTCCAACTTTAGGACAAACAAGCCATTTTCAAGTTCTTTTCTACCTACTTATGAGTTGGTATTGAGTCTCCCAGTCTGTGTGTCAAACTCAGGATTTTCTTTTGTGATTTGGAAGATAAAAGTTCTTGATCTTACACTGTTCTCTCACTAAAGGCATACTAATGGTTTAA
Source organism: Castor canadensis (assembly GCF_047511655.1). Lineage (NCBI taxonomy): Eukaryota > Metazoa > Chordata > Mammalia > Rodentia > Castoridae > Castor > Castor canadensis. Next base: position 32,474,516 of record NC_133403.1, on the reverse strand, counting down.
AGGTTAGCATAGAAGTTTTATATCTGTACATCTCTCAGGGTTAAAGTGAAAATTCAACTTTATTAGGAAAAATTTAATGTTTTGGCCATTTTTCCTCACCTTGAATTAACTACATTACATTTTATTGTTCATTCACTGAATCAGATTTTCATATACTTAAAGTTCTAAAGGCTTTTTTGTTTCTTTTGCATATATAATTAGCCCTTTTGATCTAGTCAAGTTCTTTAATTTTTTCCCAGAATATGAAATAAGATACTAACTTGCATTTTGTTTTATTGTTGTCTAGGATTACCTTTTTCCCATTATGGCAGAAAGTAGATTATTTCTAACTGCAGAGGTAGTCTCTTCCCTGAATTACATTTTTTTTCCCTTTCCCTAAGCCAATTCTGAGAATCACTACCAAATTTAGAGGTGCAGATGCAGGGGTCCTGATTTGCATTCAGTGGTTGGTCCTCTGAGAGAACAGTGCTTTTCCATTGCATTTTCCAAGAACCATGTCCTGGACTTAGGAGAACAATGTCACTTTCTTTTCCATTCTGTTTTTTTTTTCCAGTTATCCATTTGGGTAAAGATCTGTTTTATCAGGCTAATGATACTAATTTTTGTGTTTTTGGAGTTTTAAGTAGACTCTTTCAGAATGGTTGGTTTTAGATTTACAGGAAAGTTGGGAAAATGGTACGATTTTCATAAACCTTGCATTCAGTTTTCTCTTATTATTAGCATTTTAGTCTGATACATTTGCCATGATTAATGAACCATCACCAACTGAAGTCTCTTTACCGAATGTCTTTTTCTGTTCCAAGATCCCATCCAGGATCCCACATTACATTTATTTTTTATGCTTCTTAAGATTCCTCTTAACTGTGACAGTTTCTGAGACTTTCCTTGTTTTGATGACCTTGACAATTTTGATACTAAGTTTTAAAAATACCATGCAACTCTGGAAAACAAGGGAGACATAGGCAAAACCTGACCTGCCTAGAGTTTTCTTGGTTAATTTAACACTTAAATGCAAAGAATTCTAGGAGGATTCTTTCTTGGAATAGACCAAAGACTAAATTGTGTCTCTTCATTAATAGGTAAGTCTAATTTTGTCAAAGAGTAGGGAAACCTGAAATAGGGAGTTTGTCCCCTTGTTAAAGAAATGCAAGTCCAGATTAGACTGATCAGTACCACCTGTCCTCAGCCCAGCTCCCCATGTGGATTGGATTGTTTTAGTTGCTTGGTTGGGCTGTTCACTAGCAGCTGTTTGCTGAGTATTTTTAAGTCTCTCTGTTCTTTTAGAACACAAGCCTAATTTATCTGGCCTCTCAGTAACACTGTGATTACTGAGTTCTTGCTGTTGCCTTCTGCTCAGTCTTTTTCATTTTGGAAAAATTCAATAAAACCAAGTATTACAGTTTTAGGATTGCAATTAGCATTTGTTTATGTATTCTATCCTTATGAAGTTTCTCTTAAAGCATTCTCATTTTGGAAGTTTAGCAATACCAGTGGAGCATGGAGCAAAACATTTTCCTTGTCATTCTTTTTCCCTCTTGCACCAAACTGTGACAGTATAATGTTTAAATGTCAAGTTATGTGACTTTCTCAGCAGATACACTAGAATGCCTATAACTAAATGAGTGGTCCCTGTAAAGTGGTCAACTTGGAGGTTTTCAATGAAAACTGCTTTTGCTAATGTGGTCACAGTTTTAATTTTGGATTGCTGGTGTTATCTTTTGGCATATTCTTTGTTTTAAAATTTATTTTATTAGTGTATATTAATTGTACAAAAGAATGGTTTTCATTATGACATTTTTGTAAAGTACTTTGATCATATTCATCCTCTCATTACTTTTTCTTGGCAGTTTTTTTTTGGCAGTATTAAGGTTTTGAACTCGGCCTCATGCTTGCTAGGCAGACACTTAAGCCATGCCTTCAGGCTCTTTTTTTGAGAGGGCTTTAGTTACTTTACAGAAGGGCTTGCCTTTTTGCCTGGGGCCTAGCCTTGGACTGGATCCTTATATCTGTGCCTCCCCAGTATTATATGATGCACCGCCATTCTTGGTTTATTGGTTGAGATGGAGTCTTGCTGACTTTTTGCCTGGGCTGACCTCAAACCATGATCCTCTGGATGTCTGCGTCCTGAGTAGCTGGAATTATTATATACCACCACACTCAGCCCTGGCATGATCTTTTGACTGCTCTCAGTCATGATAAATTTTCATCTTTTGGAGGTAAATTTGACTTTCAGAAACATTTGCAAGTCAGAGCAAAGGAAGGGGAATATGGAAGGACAAAATGAGATTCTAATTTTTAAACATGCCTCAGATGTGAAGTAATGGAAGTGATTTTCTTGCATGATGAGAAGCTGGCTCTAAAAAAAAAAACACATTCCAAAAAATATTTTGAAAAGAGAGAACGTCAATCAAACAAGAATGTTGCTTCCCAAGAAGAGATGACTGCTGAGTGCTGGGAAGAGCCACATAATTTCTGATAGAAACATTTAATGTGTTCTCCCTGGGCAGGAGATACTAGACGTGGGAATCCACTTGAAATTTAGCAAATTGTCTAATCCACTGGTGAACCATATATTTAAATCACTAAAAATGAGTTCCATAACCAAAATACACTCTTTTAAGAAGGTTTCTTTTGGAACCATTTACTATGCATGGCTTAATATCAGACTCTTGAATTAAATCACAAGGTTTTCAGAAATGGAAAGAACCCCAGAGATCCTTTAGGTTAACCATCTCTTCTTACAAATGAGGCAGCAAATGCAGTTAAATGACTAGTTCAGTGTCAGAACTAGTAAATGTCAGAACCAGGATTTATGTCAAGTCACTTGACTATTTAGAGTTCTGAATCACAGTTTAATAAATATTTATTGCTAGATACAGCACTGAATTTCAAAAATCACTGAAGTTTGGCTCCAAGCCTACTTTTAATTATGGTCTATTAACATTGCATACTTATTTCTGGCCCATTCATCCACTCTTGAGTGCTTACTAGGGGACAGGCACTTTCTTGGGGACATGGTGATAAGCAGTGCAGACATAGTCCTTGTCTTTATAGGGTTTCCATTCTAGTGGGAGATAATGATAGAAGTAATAAAGTGTGTGTGACAAATTTAATAAAAGTATATAGATGGTTTGAAGTAGCAGCTCAATAAAGGATTGCTTTGAATTGAAGGAAATAAAAATACCCTTTTGCTTTTGTAAGATAAACACTAATGGCCTCTTTTCAGAGGCAAGTATGTTTTCTTTGTGAAATCAACTGCTTCCTTGCTCTGGAAGAAACAAGTATTTTTGTAGCTGTGAGTTGAGCAACTTGCTCTATGTGGCATGTGACTGGGAAAAAGAAAAGTTAGTAGAGTGTGAAAAGAGAAAAAAACAAAAGACTCTGGGATATTTCAGCTCTTCAACCTTGTTCACATTTCACCCAGCACTTAGAACAAGAGAAACACGAACTGAGAAGACGATTTGAGAACCGAGAAGGGGAATGGGAAGGGCGAGTGTCAGAGCTGGAGAGCGATGTGAAACAGCTACAGGATGAGTTGGAGAGGCAGCAAGTCCATCTGCGGGAAGCAGATCGAGAAAAAACACGGGTTGTCCAGGAATTGTCAGAACAGAACCAAAGGTTATTGGATCAACTCAGCAGGGTGAGTCGTAAGTTAAGAATGTATGGTGTAAAAATTAAAAGTTGAAATGGAGCTTCTATGTGATGCCAGTCATGTATATGATAAGAGCCATTCTGATTTTTGATGCCTTTGTTTTTCATATCAACAAGTATCATCCATCTATAAGAACTTCTAGGAGTTGTGAGCCAAGACCCATGTTTGTGATTAACCAGCTGTAAGACTTTGACACGCTCTTAACTTGGGAGTGTTCTCATTTTTAAAATGAAGGACCTGTGTTAATGATTTCTGATGTTTCTTATACCTCTCAAAGTCTGTGATTCCTTTACCTGGAGAAAGTCTATTATCACTGGTAAAATTATGTTAATTCAAATAGTTAAAATATAAAAAGGGGCTGGCTGTCTTTTTTTTTTTTTTAGCTCAAGGCCTCACTTTACCTCTTGAGCCACTCAACCAGCTGTTTTGTGTTGGGTATTTTTGAGTTAGGGTCTCTTGAAGTCTTTGCCGAGGCTGGTTTAGAACTGTGATCCTCCCAGTTTCTGCCTCCTGAGTAGCTAGGATTACAGGTGTGAGCCTGGCTAAAAGGTGTTGTCTTTTATACTGAAAAATAGGAAAAATTTGTAGGGCAAATAATTTTCATTGATGTTGTATTTGTCAAAGTACATTATGAAAGGAGATATTGCATCTATATTTTTATTTTTTAAGGTTTTTTATATCAAGTAAAAATTCTTTACTTGTACCTTTATAGCATAGTGTCATGAAAGTTAATTAACTAAACAAAGTCAAGACTTTGCAATGGCAAAAAAGGAGGAAGAGGGCTTATTGGATAGAAACCTAATTTAAATATAGAATATACCTTTTTAAGAAATTCAGGAGTGTAATTAATGCCTTGAGTCTGTAAATCCACCTTTTGAAAATTAAGACTTGGATTTGTGCCAGGCATTGTAGTGCACATCTATATCCTGGCACTTGGGAGGCTATCCTGGCACTTGGGAGGCTGACGTAGAAGAGGATTGTGAGTTTGAAGCCAGCTTTGGTTAATTAGTGAGATCCTACACCAAAACACCAAAAGAAGAAAGAAAGAAATACCCTGAATTTACTGGATTTACTACTTGTACCTCAATCCTTGTGTGTTAAAAATAAAACCAGACAAAAAAGAGCTGCTGATTCCTAAGCACTGCCTGCTCCTTGTGGTTAGTGTTCATGCATTGTTCCTATAGAATGGCTTGGCCAGGACAGCATATGGTGAATTCCTCAGTCTTCCACCAATTTGATGGGTGACACTGTATGAAGTTATTTCACTCATTTGTGTCACAGGTGCTTCCCTTTGGTTGTGCCCCACCAAGGAACTGTGAAATAAATGCTGTCAGTGGGGAAGGGAAAAGAAAGGGTGAAAGAGAAAGAAAATGATGCCTAATAACTTGGAAAATAGCAAGTTGCAGGACAATATCAAAATGTTTGTGAAGGTGAGGATCCTGGTGGTAGGTAGAGCTGAAAGTCCTACCTGCAGATTCCTTGTCTAGAGAATGCCATCATCATCATTTGAGTAGCTGGAGCAAGAGCCGGACAATTCCAGAAGTCAGTTCACAGGGCTGGCTCAGTAGCTGAATCAGTTTTAAAACCTTTTCCAGCAACTGGGAAGGGAATCTCTATCCGTGTAAAAATTTTATGGGTTGTTTGAGTCTCTTCATTCATTATTCATGAAAGATTAACCAGAGAGATCTGGCCAGGTTGATTTATTTGTTCAAAAAATACTAATTTTAATGCAACTCTAAGCCAAGTGTTTCCTATGGAGATACAGAATGAATGCAGCAAATCAGAACAATCAAAAGGGAAATTATGATTTCTTGGGGGCCAAACTCATGTTGCAAAGACAGACTCAACTCTGCTACTTTGTAATCTGGAGAAAGGTAAGTGACCAAGATGAATGAAGGAAGAAAACAAATGGTAACATGACGCATGAAACCACAGAGCTTGGAATTGATTCTCCTTCTCATTAACTGGGTGACCTTTTTTATGCCTCAGTTTCCTGTGTTTGAAATGGGGGTGTAAAAATTTGTGTCAGGGGCTGGGATGTAGCTCAGTGGTACAGCACTTGCCTGGCATGTGCGAGGCTCTGGGTTCAATCCCAGCACCAAAAAAGAAAAGACAAAAAAAAAAAAATTTGTGCCATGTACAAGTACTGTTGAAATGCAAATGGGGTAAAGCATTAAGCAGCATATGGAAGAAAGAATTCATGTTGGTGTTGATGGTTATTTACTAAGGCAATATCTTTATAGTTGTCTCCTTGCCTAATTTCACTATAGAAAATTCTGATAAACTGCTCCCAAAAGAATGTAGGAAGATGACATTTCCTGTAGCTCTAGATTCTCATTACCCTCTCTGGCCTTGAATATAGGCCCTTGGTGGTTTTGTGGCTTTTTTTCACTTTCTCTTCTGAAGCAGGACAAGTCCCTGGAGTTTCCATCAGCAGCAAGTTTAGATTGCATTTTATTATCATTTTATTAACTGGGTATTCAGGAACTAGAGGAGTTAAGTACTTTGAAGTGAATTAAGATTCTCTTAGTACAAGAAAACAGCCAGCAGAAGTAGTAGAAGGCATGCTTTTTTTGTAATATAATAGTGTGCTTTTACAAGCATGTAATGTATAATATCTAAAATGGATTGGAATATTCCTGTGGTATTTTTGTCCTAAATATTTTTACATTTATTTTCTTTGGCTGCCATGATTCCAAGGTTCTTAATAAAAAACAAAAAACAAAAACCTTAGTTGAGGTGTAATTCACACACCATAAAATTTCCATTTTAAATGTATAAAATTCAGTGATTCTTACCATATTTACAGAATTGTGCAGTCATCACCACTGTCTAACTAGAGGACATTTCATCTCCACCAAAAGGAACTCTGAACTCATTAGCAGTCACTCTTCATTCCTTATAACCTCAAATTCCCATGCCCTAACCACAACCACTGGCAACCACTAATCCACTATCTGTCTCTGTGGATTTGCCTGTTTTAGACATTTCATGTAAATGAGATCATACCATACGGCCTTTGTGCATGACTTCTTTCTCTTCGCATCATGTTTGCAAGGTTCATTCATGTTGTAGCTTGTATCGATACTTCATCTCATGTTATGGTTGAAGAATATTCCATTGTATGTGTATAATGTATTTTGTTTATTTGCTCACTAGCTATGGACATTTGAATAGTTTTCTATTTTTTGGTTAATGTGAATGACGCTGCCATGAACATTCATGTATACATTTTTGTGTGACCATGGTTCTTTTTAGCTCTAAAATAGGATGCTATGAGCAAATATATCCCATGAATTTCTGGATACTCATTACGATAAAGAAAAGGATTGATATCCTCATTTTATATCTGGGAAAACTTCAGGGACAGAAAGATAGTCTTTCAATTCAAGACTGATTAGATTTTCTATGCCTCCATTTCAGACTTCTAAGGCAGTAATTAAGATTATACTTTGAAACCACATAGCTCTGGGACCGATCATCAGCCCTGTCGTTTATTAACGGGGCAAATATAGGAAAGTTACTTTACTTTTAGTTTCTTCCTATGTACAATGGAAATGACCGTTTTATTATTATCAAGTAGTGTTATGAGAACTGAATGAGATAATGTGTGTAAGGCTTAAGTCTGGCATAGTAAGTGCTTAATAAGTGGTAACCATCATTATGCTTATTACGTCCTCATTACATAGATGAGATTTCTGCATCCAGTCAAACCTTGCTTCTCTTAACAGCAGAAGAATCTGAGGTGTAAAAGCAAAAAGTTATTGTATTTAAAAATTCATGTATTTTGCATTTTAACACATAACTGATCTGTGGGGTGTTGTGGTGGTGGTGGTCGTGGTGACAGGGTCTTACTATGTAGCCTAAACTAGCGTCAAACTCATTATGTAGTCCAGAGGCCAGCCTCAAGCTCCTAATCCTCCTGTCTCAGCCTCCCAAGTGCTGGAATTACCCATGTGAACCACCATGCCCAGCTCCATCTGCTTGTCTTAATGTGTCAGTGTATACAATGTTTAGTTTAGTAGTTAGAAATATTTGTGTAAAATTGAACCTCCTAGGAATTGAATCTGTTTATTGTATGATAACTAGTATCCCTAGGACATTGCTGTGTATATCCTGGGATTTCCTTTCTTCCCAGTTTATTTGCTCATTTGGACAAAATTCCACTTAAGTTCTTTTCCAGTTCTTAAGAATCTGTGTCACTTTTTGAAACTCAGGCTGACATATTTGAGGAAAATGCAATTCACTTTTTAAATTAAAGTAGCAGTGGCATTGACAATAGAGTTTGATAGGACCTGGATTCTCACTGTATCAAAAGCAGAAAGTCCAGTGGGAATTGCTATCAAGAAGAGAAGAAAGACATGGGCCATGCTTGTTGCTTAAGGTGAGTATCTCAGAGGTTGAAGTGGAGGATTTGTGGAAATCCTCCTGATACGTTAATGTGTCAGCTTCCAGAGATTTTCTCCCAAATAACAATAGTGAAGGTATGATTTCTAGTCAGTGTTGATGAGTCCTAAAGTGGTTGCTCATTGATTTAATCTGCCACACCTAAATAATACTGTTTAGGCATCATGGTAAATTTATAGAGCCTACTTGTACAGCTGAAAACCAAAGTGGTGTTTTGAATGTTCTAGAAAGAGTCTTGGACTGGTGGAGTGGCTCAGAGGTAAGAGCACCTGCCTAGAAAGTCTTGTTCCTAATAGTATGAGATCAGTAATGGCAGGCTTCTTGTTTTGTCTTTTTAGTCTTCAAAAACAGTTGGAGTAAGATATTACTTTCAAAATGAATCTCAGTAGTGTTAGAAACTTCAGTAAGAGGTAAAGGAAGGCATTCTCACAGTTTTTGCTAATAAAATACTATTCATACAGTCTTGCTAACATTAGGGGCAGACTTGAACACCTGTTGATAAAAGAATGGAAAAACCAATTGATTTCTTCTGGAGAATGAAATTTAAAATTGCTTAAGGACTTCAGAGATTTTCCTCTCCTAAAATGCATAGTTTTAGCCAGGCACTGGTGGCTCCCACCTATAATCCTGCCAGGAGGCAGAGATCAGGAGGATTGTGGTTCAAAGCCAGCTGGGCAAATAGTTCTCTCAAGAGCCTATCTCGAAAAAACCCTTCACAAAAAAGGGCTGGTGGAGTGGCTCAATGTGAAGGCCCTGAGTTCAAGCCCCAGTACTACAAACAAACAAACATAGTTTTAGAGTTTGTAGAAACTGACTAAGACATTTTCTTACACTTTTTCCTGTAGCTCTCTACATAATGTATCAGTTACATCATTGTTTTTCCTTCCTCCTATGTCTTACCAACTGTGAAACCATGTTCTAGTCCTGTTTTCTTTACTAGAGTTAGGGTGTTCATTCCTTACCAAACTGGATATATACAGTTTCAGTGACTCTACATTATGATGTAGATTTCCTTTGTTTAAAAAATCATTAAAAAAAAATTAAAAAATAAAAAATCATGACGTATTTCTAACATATAGAAAACTGCAGAGAATAATATCCAGCTTTCAAAAAAATCTTAATATTTTGGTTCTGTTTAGTTCAGATCATCTAGTTATTTTATTTTGCAGTGCTGGGGATGGAACCTAGGACCTGGTGCATGTGCTGTGCCTGGCTCAGGTTCAGGTTCAGATACTTCTTAATAAACTTGTTATTAGGATCTATTCATTCTACAGGGGGATTCACAATGACAATTCCAATTAGACTTCTATTGTACATTATTTACATTGTCTCTCTCCCTCAACTCCCTCCCCTCCCCACCCCACTTAAAGTAATTGCAGGGGGTTATATATGAAGTTCATCTGCCATATACTGTCACCTTAATCTCTTTCCTCCACCCTCCCCTCTCCCACTAGTCCCCTCCCCAGCATCAGATATTTTTGAAGGGTTAAAATATTATTTGTACATTTGAAACTGTCTCATTTCTGTCCACCTATCCTGAGTTGGCTTCCTTCTATTCATGTTTTTATTCTTATGGTACATGCATGTATCTCTATGTGTACGTGTATCTTGTTATAGCTACATACACATCATTACACTGTGATTTTTCCATGTTTCAGATATTAAATAAGTGGTAGCACATTGTACAAATGATTCTACAAGTCATTCTTTTTACTCAGTATGTTTTTGGACTTTACTCATGTTGATAAATGTAGTTCCAGTTAATTTATGTTAACTGTTACTTAGTATTTCATTTTGCAAATGTAGTAAAATATATTTGTTTTCTTTGGAGTGTAAACATTTAACTTGCTTCTAGGTTTCCTATTATTATAAGCTCTCCTGTGATGAATGATCCTTGTATCTTTTCTTCTTGTGCACATATATTTGAATTACTCTGGGGATAAACTTAGAAGAGGAATTGGTGAGTCCAGGAGTAAACACATCTTCAACTTGATGAGATACTGCTGAATTCTTCTAAGTGGTGGTGGTGTAGATTTACATTCTTAACCAGCAGTTTGTGCGAGAGCCAGTGTGTTCGGTTCTTCACATCTTCACCTACACTTCATTATCATCAGATTTAAAAAATTGTCACCAATCTCATGTGTGTGAGATGAAATTTTTGTTTTAATTTCTATTTCATGAATTACTAATGAGATTGAGCATCTTTTTATTTATGCTTATTGTGAATTGGCTGGTTATATTCTTTACCTATTTTATTGGTATGTAATACCATACTTGATGCTATTATAGTTTCTTTTTTTACGGAGTCATTTATTAAAAACAAAAGCATATACTTTTAATGAAGTCAAGTTTATCAGTTGTTTCTTCTCTGATTTTGTGTTTTGCTTAATCCTTTCCTCTTGGTTATAAAACTATCTTTCCATGTTCATTATAAAAACTTAGATTTTTATGTTTAAATATTTATCTGAAATTAATTTTTTAGTACAATATAAGATAGGAACTCAGCATGTTTTCTACATGGAATATTATCTCAACACTATTTCCTCAGTGATTCCTAGTGTTGTACGGATTTTTCTTTTAATGAAAAAAATCCTCACGTATACTTTCTGGTTTTTTTAAAGACAGTTTTGCTGTGAAGCCCCAGACTGGCCTGGAGCTGACTATATAGTCCTGGCTGGCCTCAGATTCTCCATCCTCCTGCCTCAGCCTTATGAGTACTGGGATATCAGGCCTTTGCAACCACACCCAGCTCTAACATTTATTCTTGCTTGACAAACCAGGATAACGTTAAAAAATTAAGACAATTTTTAACAATTAAAAAAGAAAAGGGATTTTTTTTTTCAATTTAGAAGATTACAGAATATTGTATTAGTTTGCTAAGACTGCCGTAACAAAGTACCACAGACTGGGTTAAATAACAGAAACTTTTTTCTCCCAGTTCTGGAGGCTGGAAGTCCAAAATCAAGGTATATTAGGGTTAGTTCCTTCTGAGGGCTGGGAGAGAGAGATGAATCTGTTTTAGGCTTGTCTCCTTGGCTTGCATATGGCTATATTCTCTGTGTCTCTTTGCATTGTTTTCCTTCTGTCTCTGTTTCAAATTTCCTCTCCTTATAAGAGTACCGGTTATACTGGATTGGGGCCCACCTTAAAGATCTTATTTTAATTTGCTTACTTTTTAAAGATCCTATCTCCAAATCAGGTCACATCCTGAGATAGTGGGATTTGGACTTCAAATATAAATCAGGGGAGAAGGACATAATCCAACCCTTACCAAGAACCATTTGGGGGTATTTTTTCCCGACAGGTACAACTCTTAGATCCTAGTCAGTGCTGTCTGTGGGAGGTGTTCATGGTAATACCACTTTCCCTGAGGGTTCCATACACTCAGTATCATTTGTATACCAAATACACATGCCTACAACCATATGACCAAAGAGTGCAGTGGACAGTGGAGAGACATTTAGAACCCTTACTGGTATTTTTAAAAAGTCCAGATCTACCTCTGATTACTCTCGTATACTAACTAACCTACATTTTGTACCTTGAGTAAAACTGAAAATTTTTTTATCATTAATCCTATATTCAGCAAATATTTATTGAGCAAGCACAAGTAGTACAGTGGAGAACATAAAACTTCTGTCTTATAAAGCCAGTCGGAAGAAATATAAATACTAAACAAATCCATAGATTGTGGTAGGTGCTATGAAGGGTGATTTATGGAAGTGACTAAAGGAAGGGAAAATGGGTAGGGAAGATGTCTCTGAGATCACATCTGAGATGAGACCTGAGGGTGAGGAGACAGCCATGAAAGAGCCAAGGGAACAGTGTTCTTGGATAAATGCTGTTAGATTGTAAACTCTTTGAGAGCTGTCTTATTTATTGTTGTAAAAAGGTATCTACCAAAGTGGGCAGTTAATAAAAGACTTTTTTTTATTTTTATTTTTTGTAGTGGTGGTGGTTAGGCCTGAGTCCCATAATCCTAGCTACTCAGAAGGCAGAGATTATAAGTATCACAGTTCGAGGCCAGCTCTGGCAAATAGTTCTTGAGACCCTATCTCAAAAATACACAACACAAAAATGGGCTGGTTGAGTGGCTCAAGTAGTGTGCCTGCTTAGAAAGTGTGAGACTGAATAAACCCCAGTGCTGCCAAAAAATAAAATAATTAAATGTTTAGAACTACACTTTTCTGAAAAATATACTACCCTTCCATACAGACTGTAGAAGACCACTGTTGACTATTTCATACTATCACAGAGAGTATATATGCTGCTTGAAAACAAGTGGCCAACTGTGTCATGAATGTCAGTTCTTTGGCAGGCAAGCTATAGATAATGGTGACTCACTTGCCTAGAGAGCTAGTGTTGTCTTGATAGACACTCCTGGGTTTGCATAAAAACCCAGTTTGTCATGAATTGAGAAGAGTGACCACAGATAAGAATGGACAGAGCCTTTGTGAATTTGACTTAAAGCCTACAAGTGCCTTTGTGTTTTATAGCCCTGTGTTTCAGTGGTCTGTAGGTTGGCCAGTTTCTGAGCTGCTGGCTTGTAGCTGCTTCACCTTGCTGATGGATCTGGAAATGAGCATTTAAGCTTTTACAAAAAAACCCAAACAAACAAAAAAACTGTCTCATGAGAGGGTTGACCATTATTTGGGTTGGCTATCATGGCTTATCCTTCTACCTGGGAACATACACTCTGGACAAAAGAACTCCCTGTCTCTAACTGTATGTTATCTTCTCTGTTCTTACAGTGGTCTATAATTTGGAGAAGGCAGCCAGAGGTTCTTTGAAGAGGTGAATAGTGATTGCTTCTGAGCAGAGCCTCATTAAAGATGTATAGTTGCTCCCTGTCAACCCTTACGGCTTCTTCCCAGAGTACAACTCTTAAGAATTTAACTTAAAATGATTATTTTTTCCTCTTGTTTAGGTATTATGTTATGTTCTTTTTGCTCTTGTTCTCCCCCTCCCCCATCCCTCTTTGTGCCTCTTCAGTTTCTCACACCTACATCTCATCATGCACCTGATCACTTTGGTAATCAGGCTTTGGGTGTTTTCATCTTAATTGTGCCAAAGCTGTATTTGGGGCAATTAAAAAAAAAAAAGTGCTGTTTCAAAGGCTGAGTGAAGCCAAAAAGGGCTATCGCTATGGAATTGAGATAGGGAAGGGGTAAAAAACCTTCAGCAGGAAGTTAGGCCTAGGTCTAAGGCCAGAAGAAACCAAAGCCTGCATTTTAAACTAGAGGACTTAGGTGAAGAAGAGATAGGTGAGGAATTGTCTGAGATCAGTGATGGAGAGATTGAAATAAAGAAAGATCCATTGTAGTTCAAGTAAAGCCAGACAGTTTGAAATTCATGTCTTTGAGAGCTTGGCATTCAGGGGTGTTCTTTTTGTAAACTTTGTCTGACTAGGCTTCTTAAGGAGCTAAGCTTTACTGAATAACCCTTCGTGGATACTCAGAAATTCTAATTTTACTTCTGTTTCAAGTCTCAGGTTTTTGTTTTTTGTTTGTGTTTTTTTTGCAGTGTTAGGAATCAAACTCAGAGTAGGTTTTTTTATGGTACTGGGATTTGAACTCAGGGCCTAGTGCTTGCTATAAGCCACACTCCCAGCCCTTTTTGCTTTATTTTTTGACTAGGGTATTGCATTTATGACAGGGTGAACCTGGACTATGATCCTCCTACTTATGCTTCCTGTGTACATAGAATAATAGGCTGGTACCACTGCATCCTGCTAGTAATTGAGACAGGGTCTCATAGAGTTTTTTTACCCAGGTTGGCCTCAAATGGCAATCCTCCAGCCTCGCAAGTAGCCATGATTGTAGGGGTGAGCCACTGGCACATGGCTTTAGGGTAGGTTTTTAAGTTTAAAAAAAAAAAAAAAAAGGACTAGGGACGTAGCTCAGTGGCATAGCACTTGTCTTATACTGACAATGCCCTGAGTTTGATCCACAATATCCCCCAAAAAGAAAAAAAAGTCTTCATATTTTTTTCAGATGGCTAAAAGATCTTATGTTCACTGTAAAAATTCAAATGTTTGATACCTACCATGACCATTTCCTAAAGAACATGACAATTTGGTGTTATTTTTCCATATATGATACACATGTACACATTCATACATGATTTTTCTTTTTCTTCTTTGATTTTTTTTTTTTTTGCAGTACTTAGTGATCAAACTCAGGGTCTTGTACATGCTACACAACTGTTCTGCCTCCAAGCTACATTCCCAACCTACATGCTTGCTTTTCTATTTATTTTTACCTTTTTAAACAAAATGATTTTGTTTCATTTACTAGACTAGAGCTTTTTGGTGTTTGTATGTAGTATTCCATATAATATATATGGGTGTAGTCAGTGTAGCCGTTTGCTATGAGGAACATGTGTATTGGTTACAGTGATTTCGTGTTACTAACGTCCTTGCACATTTTGCACTCTTATGCAAACGTTTCTCTGGGATAGATTCCTGAAGATGAATAGCTAGGTCAAAGGGTATGTACACCGAAATGTTTTAATAGCTATTATATTGTCCTCCAAGAATGTCAATAAATAGTCTGTACTCTCCTATGCTTATTAAGACTGCAAAATATACCATTCTACATGTATAAGTACTGTAACTCTAATGAAAATTGAGGTAATTATCACAAAATTCAGGAAGATTGCTACCTGGGGAATGTGTACATGATGCAAGGATTCAGAAATTCTAGTTTCGCTTCTTGGGGAGGAGGATTTTGGAAAGCTGGCAATGTTCTACTTCTTGACCTTTGTCGCAGTTACAAGAGTGTGTGCTTTGTAATTTTTTTTGTTAAAAGAAAATACATGCTTTATATATTTATCTTTATATGTGTTATATTTCACAAAGGAAAAAAGAATCAAGATGGGTTTGGTGGCACATGCCTGTTATACCAACACTTGGGAGGCTAAAATAGGATCCCAACTTCCAGACTAGCCTGAACTACATAGCAAAAGAAAAATCAGTCATCTGTTCAACAAATGTTTATAATACACACCTACTGTGTATGTACTGTTCTGGGTAACAGGGCTATTGCAGAGAACAGGGTAAATTCCCTGTCCTAAAATAATGCAGGAAGTTCACAGTTAAGAAGGAAATACACAAATAATGCAAATCAGGTAGTGATAAATGCTTATGAACAAACTAAACCAAGAAAGAGGGAGAAAGTGGTAGCTGTAGAACTTAGTTTTTGATAGATTGTCAGGAAGGAGCTTTTGGGCAGGTGTAGTTTGAGCAGGATGAAAGGGGAGAGTGTGCCATGCAAAGAGAACCCCACGTAAAAGAGTGACTAGAAGGAGCGCCAGTGTGACTGATGTGAACCTGACAGGAGATGAGGCTAGTGGTCGGCGCTCGGGTCTTGCCAGCCGCGTTAGGAAGTTGGGATTTTATTTGGAGTGCTGGAAAGCCAAGTGATGTGTTTTGGGCAGTGGAGCGTTATGAGCTGGTTTGTGGTGCTATTGAAGGATTACTCTAGCTTCTGTGGGGAGTGCATCATAGAGACGGAGGGTGGAAGTGTGCAGATCTTCAGAAAAACAGCTCTGCAACTGGGTAGTGGATGGAAGCTTTATCATGGTTGTGAGACGGGTTATATTGGATAGGGCTTGACAGTAAGCCAACAAGACTTGCTAATGGAATAAATAGGTGTGGGAAGAGGGATGAAAGAAAGAATAATCACAGATGACTTAGTAGCCAGGCACAGTGGCACACGTCTGTAATCCCAGCACTAGGGAGGCTGAAGCAAGAGAATTGAGAGTTTAAGGCAAGCCGGGGCTGCTGACCCCATCTGAAAAAAAAAAAGATTCCTAGGTTTTTGTCTCAGTCTGTTTTTGTCTATTAATCTGTTTAATAGTGACATCATTAATTTGAGAGACCAAAGGCTGGAGGAGGAGGAGCGGGGTAGGCTGGAGTATAAAACCAAATCGTTCTTGTTGGACTGTTTTGTGCTGCCCTTTAAAGGAATAATGAAAATTTTGTTGTATTTAGGCCATCTCAGGATGCATCTGTGCTTTCTCAGGACGTGAAACTTCTAATTCCTTCCATTGGTTTGTCACCCAACAGTTTACTCAGAGTAACTGAAGCTATATTCAGACCAGAGTCCCCCTCTTCCACCTCCAGTGCCCTCTGTTCTTTCTCTGTTGTCCCCAAACCTTCCCTATCCCCACACTCAGCTCCTAGAAGGACCATTCTTCTGGGTTCCTGTTTATAAGGTAAGATGTGTAGGAGGAAGTTGATAAAAACATGCTTTGTCTGTTTCCTGCCTGCTTGGGGTGGCACTCCTTGATCTGCCACTGCTGTCTCACCTCCACACTCCCACACAAAGAATACCAATTGCACCCTGGCTAAAGCTAATCTTCCCTGAAAAGACTAATTTTCCTCTTAAGAATAAACAACTCATTTTTGGTTACCAGCTTTGCAATTTCCTTTAAGGAAAATTTTCCCAGGTTCCCTTTAAGCCCCAGGGCTAAAGGCTTTAACAGTAACTGTGTCATGGTGACTCTGCCTCTATTAGATGATTCACAGCTGTCCTTGCTCCTGGAACATTTTATAGTGAATAGACAGCAGGTCATCAGAAGTAGTGTCCGTGACTTGAATGGGTTCCTTTTGAGATGGGGGATTATATTGTTTATTTTTAAAAGTTTGCTTAACAGGTGACATGGTGTTATAGAAAATAGACATGGCAATTTTTGGTCAACTTTCAGTCAGCCTATCCTTGAAAGTCTAGCTTAGTGATACAACACTTGCCTACTATGCTTGAGGCTCTGGGTACAAAACAAACAAACCCCAAGAAGAAGATCATCTCAAGTGAAGTTAGCCAGGTTCAGAAAACCAAAGGCCACATGTATTTTCTTTTATGTGGGATATAGATTGAATACAAATATAAGCAAATATTATCAAAAACAGGTCACAGTATGGGAAGGTCACATATGGGGGAGGGAAGATAAAAGAAGAAAGTTAAGGTGAATAGAGTTGATGTACTTCCTATAAAAGGATGAATATAGAATTTTTAAACCTGTTGAAATCACCAAAATCATCCTTTTTCACTAAGGAGAAAAATAGAAGGAATGAACCAATTTGGGTTATAATACATATATATATGGAAATGTCACAGTGAAACTCCCTGTATAAGCTATCTTGAACAAACAAAAATGCCATTTTTTTTCTTTTTCAAAAACAGAATAGGAAGGCAAAACAGGTCCTGTCTGGGGGTGTTGATACCAGTGGGGGGGCAGAATATAAGGAAAGGGTTGGAGGAGTGTGAATATGGTGGAAATAGTATGTACACATGATGTAAATGTAAACATGAGACCTGTTGAAACTGTCCCAGGAATGGGGAGACAGGGATAAAGGAGAATGATGGAGGGGTGAATTCAACTATGATATATTATAAAAATTGTATAAATGTCATAATGTATCCTCAGTACAACAATCATAAACAAAAGAATCACTGTGAAAAAACCCCAAGATTATTTTTCAACCAAATAATGGTAATTTAAATTTCCAAAAGGTGTTCACATGTGGCCTCCTTTGCTCTCATTACCACCTATTGAACTGTAGCTGTGGCTCAAGTGGGTAGAGCACTTGCCTAGCAAGTGCAAAGCCCCAAGTCCAAACCCCATTTTTTAAAAAAAAAAAGGATGGGGTGGGCAGTCTTAGTACCACCTGAAATGGAAGAAGTGGTCATCATTCTCTATTTGGCAGATAAGGAGCCTGAGAATCAGAAGCTTAGTGGCACTTGCCCAAGGCCTTGCACTGGTTATAGGCTAACCACTGGTTTGAAGGTTGGTTTTGTACATTTTTAGGGATGGGTAGTTGGTCAGAAAGAAAACATTTCTTTATATGTGTTTCTGTCTCACTGGTTCCATTAATTTATTTTTAGGTGATAATTATTGAGTGATGTTGGTATGGATATTCCTTAACTTCCAAATCACTAGATCAAATGAATACAAAAGTTTGGGATTCAGTTTTAGCCCCTTCTGTCTATTAAGAGTGCTACTAAAGCTGTGCATTGAAAAGATCACTTCTGCTAAAACAGAATGGGGGTGTTTGCATATTGGAGCTCCTTGATGAAGACAGAGTTCTAGCATTTCCAGATTGGTGCTATTGCTAATTAGTAGGTTAAACACATTAGGGTGGCACTTGCTTATTCTTTTAATTTATGTGTGTTTTTATTGGTAGAATCTTGTGATTATGTAAGCCTGTTATTAATTATTTGCCCAGGGAGAGACATGCCTTAACTGAGTTTTCAGTTTGGTTGTATTGGATACAGCTGGATTGAGTTCTGATTTTCTTTTTCAAAGGAAGAGAGTCTCAGGAGTCTCAGGTTCTTCCACATTGTCTAAATTTTTGAGGTTTCAAAGCTCAAGTATCTGGTGAATTCCTGTAAGGATAGATTATTATGCTGCTAGTTTGACTTAATGGAGTGACATTTTGCCTTTTTGATATCAAAATCTGGATTCCCTCCGTCCCTGTAGACATCTTAGTGTATTGTATCCAAGAGGTCAAAATAGAACTAAATGAGCTGCCCTTGCTGGTCAAGAGGAGCTCCCAGATTTTGTATCTGGCATTTGGGTTGATGTGGCAGGAAGTTTGGAGTTTAGAGGCAGAGAAAAATAAAAAATACTGGCAGCAAATTAGGAACTGCTTCCTATGCCTTCCAGCCCCTGGTTCTGGTAGCTAACATTGTTGCTTTGAAAAATATCTTTGTTCAGTGAATCAACATAATCAGCAGAACAGCAGGTGATGCTTTGACACTGATCCTCTTCTCTATTTCTCTTCATTAGACAATAATCCAGTTCTTGTAAAGAGAACATCTAGGCTATCTGGATCAATGGTTTGTAAAATGTTCTGCACACTTGATTGTTTGGGTTTTTTTTTTAATTTTTAAATTTGTAACACTTTGAAGAAACATTACCAAAACAGACATCATACACCCTGGTGAGATAGATGCCACCTGTCCATTTAATTCATGAGAGACCTCCAGGGTCTTGTGACTTGTGCTGCCAGCTGAACTTGCTTGTATGACAACACTGGCCTACAGTCTCTCTCATAATTGTAAGGTAGGTATGTAGAAACAACTTGCATTTGTAACTACTTCATTGGGTGAATTTTCCAAAAAATCCTTTCAATATTAAAACCAACATTAAATCTACGAATATCAATTCTAAGACTACCACTATCATCCTTATCCTCCAGATGCTTTCTTTGTTTTCCAAGCCTGAGGATTGAATTCAGGACCTAGAGTTTGCTAGGCAAGTGCTCTACCACTTAAGCTATACACCCCAGTCCTTTCTGCTTATTTATTTATTTATTTATTTATTTATTCCAAATAGGGTCTCATGCTTTTGCTCAGACTACCTCCTCCTCCTGAGTAGTTGGGACTAAAGGTGTGAGCCACCATTGTCAGCCCTCAAATTGTTTTGACAAGATTTCATTGTTTTTATTGAGTTAATAAATTTTAGATATTAAATATTTAACATTAAGGTTGCTTTATCTCTTCTGGGTTTTGTTGTTTTCATGGTGTTGGGGAGCAAACTCAGGTCCTTGCACATGTTAGGCTATGTTTTATCTCAGAGCTGTATCTCTAGCCCAGTCTGTTGTGTTTATTGAAGGCATCTCATCAGATTTCCTATGGAAAGGGCTGAGCTGCCAACAAGAAAATCCCACATAACTTGCAAAACCATTGGCTTAGATCAGTGGTTCTCAGGGGCCACAGGTCTCCAAAAGGTAGCCCGGGAATGGTTTCAGTGAAGACCCTGAAGGGAACTTGCTCCCCTCCTCATTTCCATTACACCCTGAGCATTTTTATGTTTTACATATGGAAGTTCTGCTTAATATTTTATTTGGGGAAAAGGTAGTTTTTCAGCTGTGTGTTAAAGATGATTTGCAAATCGCTAATCGATTACTAGTTAAGGAAGCTGAGCCTCAGGGAAGTTAAGTGACTTGCAGAAGTCTGCAATTCCCAGTCCTTTGGTACTTCCATTGAGGCTCTTATTTGCTCAACAGATAAATTAAACCATCTCTTTGGGAGTAAATAATAACTGATTAAGAAGAAAGAAAAGGGTGTTCATTATTTGTAGAGGAGTAACCCTAGTTAGGATTTTTCAGTTAATAATGACATTGCTGTAACAAATATATTCCCAAGTCTTAGTAGCTTAACAAAGGAGTTGGAACTGGTATTCCTGATTGTTGAGCAGCTCTCAATTCAGGCAGTGAATCAGTGATCCTGCCATCTTGCCACTCTGCCATCCTAACAAGTAACTGACTTCCAAGATCAGAACAGAAGGGGAAAAGCCTAGAAGATTTCTGTGGACCGTGCCTAGAAAAGGTGCATATCTCTTCCACTCCTTTTCTGGTTAGTATGGGCAGAGGCCAAAGTCAGTTACAAGACAGGCTGGGAAATGCAGGCCAGGTTTGTGTCCAGGAGAAGAAGAAATGTTGGGGGGTGGAAAGAGTTTTAAAAGCCTCCCTTATTATAGTAAAAAGGGTTGTGAACTTTTCTGGGCTTGAGTTTTCTGAAGGGTTTGGATTGCTGGACTGCTAAGGGTAACTTGTTGGTATCCTAACAGGTCCCCTTTTTTGAATTCAGCCTCACGCTTGCTAGGCAGGTGCTATTACCTCTTGAGCCACTTCACCAGCCAATCACCTTTTTAAGTACACATTCTCTATCCCAAATAGAGAAGTTTTGGAGTCTTTTTATATTCAGTGACTGTAATATTCACAGAGTTGGGTAAATTCCTTTGAAGTTGATCCAGAATCCCCAAAATTTAAAAAAAAAATAATAGATTATCTTTCAGATTGCGTTGGGATGGGTAGACCTACATTCATGTTTGTTAGGGTAACACCATTACGAGGGACAAACTCTAAGACCTCAATGACTTTTACATAAGAGAAGTATATTTTTCACTTTTGTAAAGTATCCCTATTCAAATATAAAGGAAAAAAATAGCATCATGTTTTTACAGAAAGAATTAGCCTGGAAAACAGGAGGCCTGCATTCTAATCCATGCTGTGTCACTAGCTTCCTCACTTTGAATAAATCCTCATCCTGGGTCTCAGTTGCTCTGTTGGTGAAATCAGGAGATTGAGCTAGATGGTTGGTTCCTTCCCTCTCTAAATTCCACTTGTGTGATCTCTCTGAACAGAGGTTCTTAAGAGGACACTCTTATGGGATAAGGTACATTACGAGTCTGAAAGCTTTATAATGCTGCCTTCTTTGCATGCAGAATATATTCCTCCTCCTCTAAGTCCACGATGGTTTCACTTCCTCTCCATATCAAGAGATAGAGGTTGAGATTATTGGTGGCCTGACAAAATTTATCTTCCATTCTAGTCTTTACATACAAGGTAGTTTCCCTCCATACCATTGACGGTATCGGGAGTGAGGAGGTGTTTATGTGCTTTTCCTTTGTAAAATTAAGCATCACAGTAGTAGGGTTATATGAGGTTGACATTTTCCAGCTCTAAGTCAGATTTTCCACATTGCCCTCATATGATTAGTTGCCTTCAGGGCTGCGTGCTTGTCATTTACAGAACTGGAAGAATTCCCCCTACACACCTCTTGTCATCAGTTGCTAGGATGCAGCTTTTTGACATCGTCCTAGTCTGGTGATGTTGCTATGGATACCAGTTATTCCTTCTTTGACACTTTCTGGTCATGCTCAGAGTTGGCAAGACACAACTCTGATGTCAGAACTGTTGTAGTATATCTTTGATTTTACATTAATGATACCAGCAGATATCAATTCCATGTGTTATAATCTGATGTAAATTAAAGACATGCAGTAGAAATTGAATCCTCCACTTAGGACCTATATTCTATTACTCTACAGAAATAAAAGTAATAGGTCATAGAATATGAATGTGAGATTTGCTGTACTGTGTCCAGCTCATGGTTCCCACAAATCAGCATCCCAGCTCCTATGCTGGGGCTGAACATGAAATAATCATTTTCATTGATATTGGGAATACATTCTATCAAACTCTTAATTTATTCAAATGATAAAGCATATGGTCTAACGTTTATTGTCATTTAATACCCCACGTGGTTGTTTGTTTCCTGGTAGGTTTTAGATAACCTGAAGGCAGAACCTGTCTTTAACTGGTTTTTTAGCTTAATAGTGCTTTGTACCACACAAAGCACGAGTCCAGAAAAGGCTTAGAGATTTGCTCTGAAGACTGAAAGAGCAGGTAATTATTATTTTGACTACAGATTTCTAGCATCATGTATTAAGGTGAGAAGGTGAGAACCCTTTGGTATTACAGTTGTTGAAGGATGAGGTTGACACATGTATCTAGTGTAACCCTTTGATCTCAGTTGATGAAAACTGAGGCCTAAGAGGATGTGACTCATCTAAGGTCAGAGAGCCAGTGAGCCCATGGTTAATGCAAGTGTGTTGTAGAAAATCTTTGTAAAAAGCAGTAACAATAGTTCTGTTTACTGAAGCAATAGTGTTTTGTTTTACACAGGGTGTTTAAGTCTGGTAGACAGACGTGTTATTGAAGAGGAGCTCAATGTTTAACAGGAACTCTTCGAAGAGCATAACAGTTATTACTTCAAGTCAACTCACAGCCTTGCCATCTACTTCAATATTTGACTTATTCCTCAAAAACCAAATTGAAATTGAGCATAGCATAGGATTGAAGCCAGTCTTTTAAAATTAACATCCTGTCTGAAAAACTGGCAGAATTTGAATTTAAAAGTCTTTCTTTTCTTATGATGGCACTTGCTTAAAGCGAAAGGAATTTATTTACCAAAAAAGAATCCTTTTGTTTGAAAAACACACACAATGAAATGTGTTTTCTGAAACACAGCCTGCTAAAGGTGTTAGTTACAGATTTTAATAGTCCGTGGGAGAGACAGACAAATCTGTCAGGGAAGGTGACAAAGCAGAAACCCTGGAGAGGATGAGGATGGTGATTCAAGGTGAACCTCCCTCTCACCAGAACCAGAGAATTGAAGTCTTTCCCCTCTTTTTCCTTTCTCTGCCACACCCCTTGTTGAAATTTTCTTAACTTTATGCTCAACCCTCCCCACCTTCCAAACATATCTCCCTGCCTCTAAGCTCTGCTTTTCTTTTTTTCCCATTGTCAAATAAGTTCTTGGAAGCCTAGAGCTGTTGTCTTTTCAGAACAAAAATGTCCTTTGCCACCTGGACCTAGCACTCATTTCCAGCCCTGACTTCCACTACCACCATATTTGTGTCTTATGCTTCAACCAAATTTGCCTATTTCCTAAGAATGCCCCATGCTTTCTCAGCTCACATTGTCTCCCCATTGCTACCTGTTGGGATTTCCCCAGGTGTAGAGCCAAGCTTAGTTGCCATTTCCTTCATGAAGCTTTTGCTGTTCTTCTCCCGCCAATTTTGTTTCTCCTTTCAGTGTACGCCAAGAGAGCTTTTTAGTACCTTTCCTTTGTTCTTTACATTCTGACTTTCACATTCAAAATCAGCACCTCCCACAGGCAGAGGACTGAGCACCTTGTCTGAAAGCTTAGTATGTGTTACAACTAGACTCAGACTCATGTAGTTCTGTGGTTCAAGTGACAGAAATTTTGGCCATTTACTAAAAGGCTTACCCACCCAGAGAGTTAATGTTTCACTTCCTTAAATACATATTCTTGTTGAATACCTCCACCACTGTCTAGATCACTGGTCCCCAGTCTTTCAACATTAGAACCGCACCTAATTCAAAGACCTTCCATAACGTTTTGAAACAGCCTTATTGATGTATAATTTACAGTTTATAAAATTTATCCATTCAGTTATTTTATAGCAAATATATAAAGTGCAACCATCACCAGAATCCACTTTTAAATCATTTCCCATCACCCCAAAAGCTCCCTCATATCCTCCTTTAGTCAAACCTCACTCCTGTTCCCACCCAACCTCACAGGCAAACATGAATGCTTTCTGTCAGTACTGACTTCTCTTTTCTGTGTAGTTCATGGAACTGGAATCACAGTATTTACTTTTGTGTCTGGCTTCTTAGCATGTTTGTGAGCTTCACTCATGTTGTAACCCTTAACAGCTCCTTTTTTATGGATGAATAGTATTCCATTGTGTGGATATACTGCATTTTGTTTATCCATTAACAGTTAGTGAATTATTATTATTATTATTTTTGAATAATGCTGCTGTGAACATTTATGTACAAGTCTTTATGTGGACATATGTTTTCATCTCTCTTGGGTAGATACCTAGGAGTATAATTGATGAATGGCATGTCTATAACTTTTAAAGACACTGCCAAACTGATTTTCAAAGAAGTTTGTACCATTTTACATTCCAACCAATAGTCCATGAAGATTCTAATTTCTGCACAAGAGAATTCCATATTTTTTTTTCAAAATTGTGTGCAATAACTGTCATGTTAGTACCAGCAGATAAAAAAAATCAAAATGAGATATTATTAGGGAATTAAACATCTGGCTGATCTCATAGGCAAATAATTAACAGAGATTTGGCATTATAATATTAGTGTTCAGCAATTAAATGATGCTACCCATTATTTTAATGGCAATATCCCTTCATTTTAGTGATTGTAAAAATATCACTATTTTTAGACTAATTATAGTCTGTAATCTATCAACATATTGTGATCAGTCCACAGTACTTTGTTTATATCTTTTTTGAGACAGGATCTCATTATGTAGCCCAGACTGACCTCAAACTTGAGATTCTTTTGTCTCAGCCTCCCATGTGGTGGACTTATAGGTCTCTAGAGTACTTTGTATGCACTCAGAGCAACTTGGTATCTTCAAAGGATCTACCATTTGTAAATTAGGAGCCACTGATCCAAATTATTTAGGAATAAATGTAAGCTATGTTATGTCTTTTTATGCATCATCTATAAAACTACCTTGTAGTTTTTACCTACCTTGTAAAGTTCTTTGAAGACTAAATAAAAGCATGTCAAACTTTTACCCTAATTGAGTTGCTCAATTAGTGACTGCTCTTACTTGTAGGAAACAGTGGAATTTAGTAGAAAGTGTACTGGTGGAGGAACCATAAAGGTGAGAATTCTAACTCACCTGAATCAGATTAGATTAATAGTCTCTTCTTAAACTTTCCTTGGAACGAAGACTGTATGGATACTGTTTCCATGTTTAATTCTTGTGGACTTCAGATTGCTGTTTGTACCTATTTGTTTTCTTTGGTTTCATCTTTTTTAGGTAGGAACCTTCTCTCAATCCCTAGTCTATCATAGTCACTCCTATATGCTAAAGCTGTAACTCTCATCCTTAATAATAGCTCATTAGAATTACCTGAACAACTGTTGGGCCAGATATTGATGCCTGGGTTCCACCCCCAGAGATGTGATATAACTGCTCTGAGATGGACCTGGGCACCAGATTTTCTAAAACCAGGTGATTATAAAATGTGTAGCCAAGGATGAGTTTCTATTCTAATTCGAAGCCAAGATTGGCAACAGCTGTTCCTGCCTAATTTAGTGTCAGCAACTGATGTTACAAGCGCCAGTCCTTCCTTGGTTAGGAACAAAATGAACTCTCTCAGATTCCTTGTTAGATTGACTTCAAGCCACTGAAGTACCATCTTGGATAAGCCTCTCTTCCACCTCAGTAGCACGGTCAGTGTCTGGAAAGGAGGTTATGTGGAATGAAAGCAAAAACCTTAAACCTTGTCGAAGTCAGGGCATAGTCTATCCAATCACTTTTTCTAGGAGGCAGTATGGTAGAGTGAAGTGGATGCAGGTTTGGGCACTAGATAAATCTGAATTTATTTTGGCTTAGCTGATTACTGCTTCTGTTGGTTGAGATTTAAAGAGCTTGAAATTTCACATTTTTCTCATCTGAAAAAAAGGATCTTAAAAAAGCAGAAGAGTCATTTCTGTACTAGAGTTACAGACTATATATAAAGTCCTTAGTATTGGTTTTAGTAAATAGTAACTGTATTTGTACTACTCATGTTGTATCTCACCAACCCGGTACTATTGCCTGGGGTCTGTGAAGTTAGAGATTGTGTTTTAGACTCATTTCTATCTCCAGTGCCAATCATAGTGTCCTGAGCTCAGAGAATTTAATTAAAAAACATCTGGCTGATCTCATAGGTAAATAACAGAGATTTGGCATTATAATATTAGTGTTCAGCAATTAAATGATGCTACACATTATTTTAATGGCAGTATCCCTTCATTTTTTAGGAGATTCATGGTCAAAGTCATGCAGTATCCTAACAATCCAAAGACCAAAATAGTAACACCTTACTGTTTACCAAGAGATGCTTCAGTAGTCACAAGGATTACGTAAGCAAGGGAATGAGTGTGAGTGACAGCTGGGAAGAATACCCAGGAAAATAATGAGACAGCTCAAAACAGATTAGGAGTCGGGTGTTGGGGGCACTGAGGCAGATCTTAAGTTTGAGGCTAGCCTGTGACACAGCGAGACCCTGTGTCAAAAGAGAGAGAGAGAGAGATCAGGATAGACAGGCAAGCCACCATCAGAACATAGAAGGGCACCTAGTCATATGTTTCTCTCACTCTACCTCAGAGGACCTAGAAGTAATGAAATACTAGTAGTATTGAGTGCCCTAGTTCTAGATTATAATTTCTAAATGTCATTCCTCAGTTAAAGGAACCAAGGCTCCTTGGAGAAATAACTAATTCCAGGTTTGAAATGGGAACTTAATAGGATGAGCCTTAGATATTATGTGTGCCAGAAGCAAGAAGGCTCTCCAAGTTGAATGGAATAATTATTCCTCAATTTAAAACAAACTGATGGAATTGTGTCAAGAGGACACAGAAGCCAGTTTGAAGTGAGTAGCTGGCCAAAGATAGGACAGTTAGAGCAACTGGTTGCAAATTGATTTGGACACATGAATGTAGAAAAATCCAAGAGTTCATACTAACAAAAGAGAAAGCCCTCCACCACCATTGTCAGCATGAAAAATTACTATGGCTGAATATGTAGCACAATGGTAGAGAGCTCGCCTAGTGCATAAACAACCTCAAACACAACTTCTTGCTCTGTAAATATTGATAAAAGAAAATGATTGTTTTTCCATGATCAATTTTTTAAAAAGGTAACCAAAGGGCTGGGATGTAGCTCGGTGGTACAGCGCTTGCCTAGCATGCGTGAGACCCTGGGTTCGATCCCAGCGCCAAAAAAGACAAAAAAAAAAAAAAAAAAAAAAAAAAAAAAAAAAAAAAAAAGGTAACCAAATAACTATTAAGCAATGAGGATAATTTCTTCTTTACCCAAGAATGCCAGAGAGTCTTTATATAGTAAGGTTATCTAGGACAACCATGTCACCACCTAAGAAAAAAACTGATTCAGGCAAAAATCTTTTAAAGATGATAAAACCATTAGGTGAAAGGTAGGTGGGGAACTGGACAGCACCTCTATAAATTACTTGGTGACTGTTAGGAGGGAAACACAGATTTGTAACAGAGGGACCACTTTATCACAGCGCCCTATCCTGCACCAGGCATAGTGGGACAATCAGGCAGTAAGTGTGTGCCTCTTGGGATGCAGTATGAGATAGGCAGCATTCTCTGTGGCATGCTTGTGAAAGTGTTTAAGCTGACTCTTTCATGGCCTTAGGTTGGCTTCTAGTTTACAGAATGTAGGGGTTACAGCAAACTGTAGCCCCATCTAAAACCCAGCCCAAGGCCTATCCTTGTATGACCCTTGAGCTGAGTGGTTTTTACATTTTTACAGAATTGCTTAAAAAATACAGTAAACCAAAAGACAAGAATATGTTACAGAGGTAGTATATGTAGTATATGGCCCACAAAGCCCGAATGGCTACTTTCTGTGTGTTCCCAGAAAGTTTTTATTTTGTTTTAGTTTGTGTTTGTTTTTGTCTTTTCAGTCCTGAGGATTGAACACAGAACTTCTCACATGCTAGACAAGTTCCCTACCACTGAGCTTCATTGCCTGGCCACTCATAGAAGGTTTGTCAATCCCTGTGTTAGAAGAACAAGTTCTTTGACTTAACAGGAAGCACATAGACAAATCTAACCAGAAAATAGCCTTAACATTTTAGGCTATGGCACCCGGAGCAGGAACTGAAGCAGAGCCCAGGGGAATACCCTGAGTTGACATGAAACTGTTGAGTCCAGGGAAACCAAAGCAACCAGAGTGCATAGAGTACCAGAAAGAGACAGAGAAGCCCAGAGGTATACAGGTCTCCTGAGTATTCAGCAGATACTGATAAACAAAAGCCTGTGAGCAGAGGCTCAAAGGGAAAGGGTGTTGCCCAGTGTTCACACAGCAGTAACAAGTGCTTGTTGGTATCAGCCAAATAGGAAGATTTTATGATTTGTGGGGCATTACATATTATACCTGGGAAGGTCTTGCCTTAATTGTAGGGAATAATTAGCATAGAATGAGCACTCCTAGACTTACCTAATAAATCCTAAAAGCAACATTCAAATGATCAAACGGTGTTGGAGTTAACTTACCAGTATTTCATAACAGAGACCAAGAAAAACATCGGCACTTCACAAGGTAAAATTCACAATGTCCAGCATCCAATCAAAGATTACCAGCATACAAAGAGACAGGAAAACATGATCCATGATAAGGAGTATAATCAGTTTGTTGAAACTAACCCTTCTATGATTAGCATAGAAGACCACTTTGTATGCTTCAAAGTTAAGTAGAGACATAGAACACATACAACACCCACATCAAACTATATGAAAACTACAGTGTTCAAGATGAAAAATGCACTGGCTGGTATTAATGCAGACTAAACATTTCAGAAGAAAAGATTAGTGAACTCAAATGCAAAAATTATCTACAGTGAAGCACAGAAAAAAGGAAAGAAAGCATCACTGGGTGATATCAAGTGGTCCAATACCTGTGTTTGGAGCCGCCGAAGAGAAGGGGAAACAAATGTTTGAAGAAATACTAGCCGAAAAAAATACCTAAACTTGATGAAAAGCATAATCCTAGATCCAAGAAGTTCCTTGAACCCCAAGTACAAAAAACTTGAAGAAAAGTCTTATCAATTTACTACTTCTCAGCTTCAATGCACCCTTCAGTGTATGCTCTAAAATAAAATAATTCCTCTAAGTTACAATATTAATCTTTCTTAGTACAGTGTTGGAAGAACATTGTAGGAGACAGAGGCTCCTGTTTTCTGTCATTACTGGCACAGGCTGGGGTCAGAGGGTGGGTGTGAGGACATCTAAGCAGCCTGCCTCAGAGTTTGGTCCCTTTGCAGCTTTGTCCGCTCTCTCAGCCTATAAACGAGAGCCCCCACATGACCCTAAAGGCTTCCTGCCCCACTGTTACAGTCCCCACTGGCTATCATTCATTGATCTGCTTTCTGCCTGTGCTTTCAATGTGTGCAGTTTATTTTACATGAATCAATGAACCTATTTTTAAAATATTTTAAAAATAAAATACAGTAGTACACAGAATTTGAATACTCACTAGTTATCAAATATTAAGATATTTAAAAATTCTAAGATATACTAAGATTAAAAATTCTAAATTTTTTATAGATGTGACATACTATGTAAACCATTTCCTTTTTTACACACCTTTTTTATGAAGGGAGTTTCCAGGTAAAGTATTTTTGTAGACATCCACAAGTCTAGTTTATCAATTGATTTGAAATTCACATGGAAATTGTATGAATATGCATTTGTAGAGATGAATATTCTCCTGTCTGTGACCTAAAATTCTTTAGAGCCAGGCATGGTGGTGCACGCCAGCACATGGGAGGCAGAGGCAGGAGAATCATGAGTTTGAGGTCAACCTGGACTACATAAGAGTTTTTGAGGCCAGCCTGTGCTACTTAGTGAGACTATGTCTCAAAAAATAATAATAATAAAATAAGCTTTCTTTAGAAAAATTGACAAAGAAAATAGCATAAAACATTAACATTTAATAGTTGTAGATGCTGGGCATGCAAGCATTCACATTGTATTTTTTCTATTTTTCTGTAGGCTTAAATTTTTTTCCTATCACAATTTTAATGAATTCAAAAGAAAATAATGTTACTTAGAATAATGAGTTCAAATCTAGATACATAAAGAACATGGAAAATAACAGAAGGCAGGTTAGATCAACAAGAGCTTGTCATCTTGAGAAAAAGGGCAAACATAGTAGAAGATAAATTTCAAGACCTGTAACAAGGAAATATGTGAGTAAATGAGGCAAAGAGCTGTTTGGTCCACAGGGTTTTATGGGTTCCTCTGGAAGGAGGGACCTGTCACAGATGCAGCACTTGTTAACATGGAAGACGAGGAGGAGTTGACTGTCTGCCTTGTGTCCTTGCTGTCTCTGTGGATGTGCTCCAGTGACCTGCTGGCATTGCTATGCCACCCCTGTGCTATGGCATAACAAAGACCTGAGACCAACAGAGAGTGAAGGGTTTCTTCCCACATCCAACTTTGTAGGAGTTGGTATCAAACAGAGGTGGGAATTCCATGGGGAAACTGGGATCATATAAATAATAGGAATGACTGGCTATTCCAGTGTTTGAAATGAGAATGATGGTGCAATCTCAGATCACTCTGAAATGTTGAACTCTCATGCTCTTCCCCTTGAGGTACCACTTTTGACCTGGAAATACTTAGTAAGAACATTTTTGTGCTTTATAATTTGTTTTAATATATTATCTCATTTGAGACAACTATATTATTAGATCTTACTATCCCTTCTTTTCAGAAAAAAAAAATGAATTAAGCGTTACTATCCTAGGTTTTGCTTTGTTTTTTTTTAGACAGGGTTTTACTATGTATCCGAGGCTGGCCTTAAACTCTTGATCCTCCTGCTCCAGGCTTCAGAGTGCAGGGTTGAAGTTGGGCACTATTGTGCCTGGCTTATCCCAGTTCTAAAGATAAGGCAACTGAGTCCTGGAGACATTGATCAGTGGGGTCCCGCCCAAACTATAATCTTGTCACTTTCTGTGTTTATCGTGGCTGTTTTCCCTCACATTTCTTTGAGATCTTTAAAACTCCAATTTGCACTCCCTAGGTGTTGTTAAAATTAAGACTTTCCTTGCAGAGCTACTTAAACTCCAGAATTTTCTCTTGGGTAAGAATGGAAGTGTCCAAAATACCTCTGGTCCCCACAGGACTAGTTTAACTATTTTCATCCTAGACAGAGGCTAATATCCTTTAACACCACTATTCCTAATTAACAGATTTCTTTATTCTTAACTTGCAATTATAGTACAAGATAAAAGAATAGCAAGATTCAGGTGCAGAAGCACTAAAATGTTGATTGTCATCTTCCTAAATGGGCTTTTTTCTTTTTGGACAGTACTGAGCTTGAACTCAGGGCCTCATGCTTGCTAGGCTTGTGCTCTATCACTTGAGCCACGTCACCAGCCTTTTTTTGTGTTGGATTTTTCCAAGATGGGAACTGTTTGCCTCGGACTGGCTTTGAACTGTGATCCTCCTGTCTCTGCCTCCTGAGTAGCTAGGATTACAGGCGTGAGCCACCAGCATCCAGCCTAAATGGGCATTTTTAAGGAAGAGTTTTAATTGAGGCAGCAGTGGATATTAATCTCAATCTGCTTTACTACATACACTTAGTGATGTAAAGACTCAAAATTCATCTAGAAAATTACTTTGTGGATTTTTTTTCTGCTTTTTTTTTTTTTGTTCTTTTTCTGGAAATTGGCTGCTTTGAAGGCTAGCCTTAAGTGGCTTTGTTTTTCTCAAATGTCTGATCATCAGGGTCATGACTGTCAGTCTAGTCAAGGATCTGGAACTGGAATGTAGCTCTCCCGTTATCTGAAACTACATGCATATTAGAAATAGCAGTTTGGCAGAGTCTCTTTGCAAATCTCATTTTCACTAGAGTTTTCATTAATAAAATATCTTTAATGTTATATCTTGCCATCTACCTCTCAGAATCCTCTGTTTCACTGACTTTTACAAAGGTCAGTTATCAAGGCTGAGTGGTGGCACACATCTTGTAATTCCAGTACTTGAGAGGCTGAAGCAAGAGAGTGGCAAATTTGAGGCCAGTCTAGGATACATAATGACACCCTATCTCAAAAAAAACAAATCAAACAACCCAAAGTCCTACTGTTAATCACCTATCTAAGAACTGCCCCCAACAAAGAGATGAATATTAAAAATTAATAAGAAAACCTTTATGAAGTAGGAAGCAGTGGGTCAGAACTGTCCAGAAACCTAGCTATTTAGGCAAAGTCTGTAGGTAACAGGGAGTTAAGTTGAAGGGTAGCCAGCTAACTTAGGAAAAAGCAGGCTGGAAAAAGAATGGTTGAGGTGGTTGGGATCCAGGAAGACTGTGAGGAGGCTCTTCCACCAGAAGCCTGGTGAGCACAGGGCTTTGAGAACCGTGGCTTGCAGTCAGGAACTCTAAATAAGGCATACAAGGGTTCACCTATTAAGATCACCAGAGGTACACACAGAATGTATTGTGGTGCTCCCAAGGAAGCATTCTTCTGTGTGTTCTGAGTTGCATAGCTGTAATTTTCCCTAACGGTTAGCACCATTTTTTCCCTTTGGTAGATCGGACAAAGATCTCTATAGACCACAGCCTGTGACTTCGTAATTATTATAACTAAGTGTTCTTTTTATTTTTAACTTGGTTATCCTCCATGGACCCTGAATTGAAATGTAGATCTATTTTGGAATTTTCAAGTGTTTACAGCAGCTTTCTTCAAAGTGTGCCCCATCAATATTAAGAAATTATCTCAGAATAAAAAGGTTCTGTGGTTTAGTGACTCCAGGAATCATTTAATATTTTTAATATTCTCTCCCTCTCTTAGAGATTTGCAGTATATAGTAATATACTAGAAGCTTTTTCTTGACCCAGGCTTTTTTTTTTTTTAAGTGGTACTGGGGTTTGAACTCAGAGTCTTGTGCTTGCTAGGCAGGTGCTCTACCTCTTGGGCTGTGCCTTCAGCTCTCTTTTGCTCTGATTATTTTTGAGAGAGGGTTTTGGTTTTTTTTTTTTTTTTTGCCCACACTGGCCTGGGCCATGATCTTCCTGATCTCAGCCTCTCATGTAGCTGGAATGATAGGCACTTTTCTCAGTACCCAGCTATTTTGGTTGAGATGAGGTCTTACCAACTTTTTGCCAGGGTTACCCTTGAACTGCAATCCTCTCAAGTAGCTAGGATTACAGGCTTTCTTCCAGCTTTATTGACATATAACTGACATGAAAACTAAGTTGATATAGTTGTATATTGTAAAATGATTACTATAATCAAAATAACATACTTGTCGCCACACTTAGTTGACCACATATGTGTGTGAGAGAAACAGAGAGATACAGGAAGGAGGACACTTAAAACGCTCTTAGCAATTTTCAGATAAACAGTATTGTATTGTTTACTGTATTTCTTAGCTCTAGAAACAGAACACACTTCTGGAATAATAGATAAATACCAAGTGGACCAGGCTTGAAAGTAGGTGATATATATAGATTATCAAAGTGGCCTCATGATTTAGAGGAAAGTTCGAATCCTCATTGAAGGAATAAATAAACCCAAGAAAGAGAGTAATAATGACAGTCTGCGGTATTCGCCTGTAGAGGTGAGTGGATCTGTGAAGGGGACAGGCTGTGTCCCTCGGAGTTAGCACGATGATGAGGATACTTCACGTTTGGTGTATGTGCTAAGATTTATACAATTTGCATTTGGGTAAAAAGGCAAATATTTTTTACAAAAGAGGAACCTTAACTTAAATGACTTGCCTGAGGTCACATGGCATGACTGGATGTAGTAAGGCTGGTATATCGGGGTTCTGAGCTTTGGCCTCCTAGTCCAGGACTTAACGCCCATCACATCTGTGCTGAGGGCTTCTTTCATAGAAGCGTACATGCGCCGTCCTCTCTTTTCTCTGACCAGTACTTCTAGTTGCATTTGCACCCTGAGTTCTTTCTTGTGTTTGCTACTTCTGAGAACCAGTGAACAGTGAGCATGGTGTGGATATAGCAGCCTCATTTGTCTCTAGGCTTCAGTTTTGGTCTAGAGGGTCAGTGTGTTTGGACTTAAATGTACTTCAAATTTCTTTCATACATCATGCTTCCAGACGTGAATTTAACCTTTCATGGTTTTGGTTTTCATAAATTCAGCAGATATTTGTTGAAGACTACCAACTACAGGTAAGGCACCAAGCTATATGTCTTTTCCTCAATATTTTATTTTGAAAATATTCAAACAAGCCTGGTATGGTGGCACCCATCTGTAATCCCAGCACTCAGGAACCTGAGGCAGGAGAATCTGGGGTTCAAGGCCAACCTGAGCTCTAAGTAGGGAGACCTTGTTTCCTACCCCCCCAAAAAATACAGATATACAGAAAACTTTAAAGAATTATTCTGTGAACATATATCCATTCCCTTCATTTTACAGATAATATGTTACTTTATTATTTTTGTCACACATCTATATTCAGCATTTCAAAGTAAGTTGAGGACATCAGTACACTCCTAAATACTTCATGACGTATTTTATTAACTTGAGTCTAGCATTTTTTTTAGTTTCCTTTTTGCTTATGTGCCAGGTATAAAACAGGTGCTTATCATATGTCTATTGATTGTGAGAGCAAGAAGATTTGGGCTTGTACATTTATGAAAGAGGTAGGACCCTGTCAAGTTTGAAAAGGCCATTTCATGTCTTCTGTCTTGACAACCTCAAAATGAAATTCCTTCCTCTGTATCTTCTCTTCACCCCATTACATGAACACAGGACCCCACACATACCTATGTTAGAACATTCCATTCTCAGAGGCAAAACATTCCATTCTGAGAAGCCAGGAAGAAACAGTCTTTTAGGAAAATGAGACCAAAATAAGTTGATGCTCTTCTTCCTAGTATTAATAAGTTTGGGTTAGTTTTGGAATCATGAACAATGACAGAAACAAGGAGCAGCTGGCTAGCACAAAAGGTAGATACAAAAAATATCTCATAGTCTAGCTAAGCTGTCATTCGTGCAGCCCTGTCACTTTCAACTTACGGTTTAAAAAAATTAAGCTTCTGCCTGCCCCTGTTTTACCCATTTTCCAAGGTCAGCTGATATCAGGAGGAGAATAACAGCAGAGCTGGGTGGTGCCTCACACCCATAATCCCAGCTCTTCAGGAGGATCACACTTAGAGGCCAGCCTGACAAAAAGTTAGCAAGATCCCCGACTCACCCTACCAGCTGAGCCTAGTAGTGGGCATAGGTAGGAGGATCACGGTCCATGACTGGCCTGGGCAGAAACTTGAGACCCTATCTGAAAAATAACTAAAGCAAAACATAAAAGGGAGGGTGGGGGACCTTGGGAAATGACTCAGGTTGTCGAGCATCCGCCTAGCAAGCATGAGGCCCTCAATTCAAACCCCAGTCCCACCAAAAAATAAAAACAGCAGAAAAGGTATTGTGTGCTTTCTCTATACTATGCACTCTGCCAAATGCTTTTCTCCTTTGATCCTCATGCCAGCCTTGTGGTTTGCAACCTTCTCCTGTTTCTTCAAAGTGAAATAAAGGAACTTCAGAGATGCTAAATGTATTACCTAACATCACACACACGCCACACAGAAGCAGTGACTGAGGTGGAATTCAAATCCAAGTCAGCTGTTCCTAAAACCCTGCTTCTAAACACTGACTAAACTAGTTACCTAAATAAAGCTCTGAGCAATGCCCCATGCTGAAATCTTTTTTTATAAACCTTATTACAACTGTGTAACATACAGAAGGCACTGTAAAACTTAAATGTACATACTAACAAAGTGTTAAGATTAAAAAAGCAAATGTCCATGTAACCACTCCCCCTCAGGTCAGGAAACAAAATTTGTCAGCCCTAGAGAAGCCCCTCCATGAGCTCTTGCCCTCCACACACTGGAGCTCCTGCCCTGACCTGCTGTAGCCATTCCTTTCGTTGTTTTATAGTGGTCTGTCCTGATAAGTATGAATACATAAAAAAAAAATGCCATTTTTGTTTTCCCTCTTCTGGAATTTTATATAGATGGAATCATACCATACAAATTATTTTGTGTCTTTTATTTAACATTTGTTTCTACAATTCATCCATATACACATAGCTTAGTTAATTCATTTGCTTTGGTGTGTTATATTCCACTGTGAATGTTGGCAACATATGTTCTATTTTACTGGTGATAGTTGTTTATAGGTTGTAGCTGTTAACAAATACTGCTACTATAAACTTAAGTACACATTTCTGTCGGTTATATACCCAGGGAATGACTGGGTACATAAATCTTCTGATTATTCCCGAGGATAGATTCCCAGCGTAAAATTAATAGATCATCCTCCATGGAGGATGACTTTGGGACCTCTGAATTTACTCCATGAGTAAGATAGCCTTTATCTAGCTAGTTTAACACTTTATGCTGCAGTATACACTGGATACATTTGTCACTTTGTTCAGCTTGAGGAAACAAGCTGTAGAATCAATAAGCAATTTGCACATACTAGAAGCATTAGTCTTATTTTTCTGTGAATTCCATCTGGAAATATAGTTCATGTTGCCTGAGGTCCATTCTTTTAGGTTAATGAAGTAATTCTGGCTGATTGGCTAAAAAACTACTGGGGTGAATCTGTGCACAGAAATATACATATACATATATATACATATATATGTATGTATATCAAAGTTTACTGTGATCAAATGTAATGAAGTGATCCTGCATGCTTTGCTGGAGGGTTCACTTCCAGGACTTAAGTTCTAGCAGTTGAACACTTTAGTGAATGTGTTGTTGATTTTACTTTAGCTTCCCAGCTCCCAAGAATTTTCAAGCTTCTACAATTGCAGTTCATTAGTATTCTCCATTAGGACAGTCTGATAAGACATGGAAGTTGACTGGCAGAAAGGAAGCAGAGATAAGATTAAATAGAATAGTGCTTAGCAGTGAGACAGCACTTCACACCTGAAAGCCTTCACAGACATTAACTAACCAGTTTGCCAATGCCTTGGATAAGTAGGAAATGGGTTTTCATTTTGTATTTAATAGCTGAGAAAATGAGATAGGCTTTTAATCTCTTAACTCTTCCTGAGAAGTTGATGTTCACTTGCAAACAACTTTATTTAAAATCGTGAAGACATTCTTTGTAGCCTGGTTTACATAATACATTTCTACCTTGTAACTGAATTTGTTTTAGTGAACTCATTCGTTGACCTCCCATATTTCTCAGAAAACAGCTCAGTGAATGTCAAAGCTTACAGGTTTCATTTCCAGAAGGAGTGAGCTGCTCCAGCTCTCTCATCATCCTCAGAGTAACAGGAAAACAGATGTCAGCTTAGAATAGGAAGCAGTATCTCATTGCCATAAAGGGTAATCTGGCAGTAGGTACATCATTTGGCCATGGTTTTTTTTTTTTTTTTTTTTTTTCCATTTTTCTTTTATTATTCATATGTGCATACAAGGCTTGGTTCATTTCTCCCCCCTGCCCCAACCCCCTCCCTTACCACCCACTCCGCCCCCTCCCGCTCCCCCCCCCAATATCCAGCAGAAACTATTTTGCCCTTATCTCTAATTTTGTTGTAGAGAGAGTATAAGCAATAATAGGAAGGAACAAGGGGTTTTGCTGGTTGAGATAAGGATAGCTATACAGGGCATTGACTCACATTGATTTCCTGTGCGTGGGTGTTACCTTCTAGGTTAATTCTTTTTGATCTAACCTTTTCTCTAGTACCTGTTCCCCTTTTCCTATTGGCCTCAGTTGCTTTAAGGTATCTGCTTTAGTTTCTCTGCGTTAAGGGCAACAAATGCTAGCTAGTTTTTTAGGTGTCTTACCTATCCTCACCCCTTACTTGTGTGCTCTCGCTTTTATCATGTGCTCATAGTCCAATCCCCTTGTTGTGTTTTGGCCATGGTTTTGAAGGCTTGAGGAAACAGAGGCCAGATTGCTTCCACACACTGCTCATGTTCACCTGTGAGCCGGGAGCAATTAGGTGTAAATTCCAATGACAGGCGATCCCTACCAGTGGTTCTTAACCTGTTTCCATCAAGACACATGCTCACAATGCTTGGCATATCCAGAGGGCTTGCTGTAACCAAACCATTTCCCCCATACTGGAGAAAACAGTGAGTGAGCATTATCAATTTATCCTTTGTGAATTTTTTTTTGAAGTAAGAGATTTACTTCATTATGTGATCAATAATGACAAATGACAGTGACTTACAACGTACCTCACAGCTGATCATGACCAAGCTCCAATATGTTCATAGGTAGAAATTAATATAAATGTAATATTTTTTATTTTTAAAATAGTACATGGACATTGTTAAAAGTCTTTTAGTGCATTTGAGTTATTTTTCTTTTCCTTTGGCAGTACTGGGATTTGAACTCACATCCTCAATGCTTGCTAGGCAAGTGTTCTACCACTTGAGCCACTCTGCCAGCCCATTTTGTGTTAGTTTATTTTGAGTTGGAGTCTTGCTTTATACTAGACTAACGCAGGTCTCGGTCCTCCTATTTGTGCTTTCCCACGTAGGTAGGATGACAGGTGCATGCCACTGTTCAGTCATTGGTTGAGATGGTGTCTCACAACCTTTTTTCCCCAGGCTGGTCTTGAATCATGATCCTCCTGATCAGCACCTCCAGAGTAGCTAAGATTATAGGCTGGAGCTACTATGCCCTACCACATTTAGTTCTTAAGCCAAAAAAGAGAATAGCAGTCTCCCCTTCCTATCTGCTCACATTTTGTGTAGGTTTTTTTTTTTTTTCATTGTCGATTTTCTTTAAATCACTTTTGTCAACTGACTGTTGGGAGCTTTCTGAATACTGGTGAGGTCACAGGATACTTTCCTTTGAAGAGCCTACAGATTGTTGATGATAAGGCTTATTTGGGGGAAATAACTTACCATATTGGGAAAGTCACTAAATAGTGGGTTAATAATACCTGTTGTTTAATAATTACTGTGTGAATTTAATGAAGTATTTTATAACATCTAGAGAGCCAAGCAAACACTATTGTTAGATGCTTCTCCATGAAGGCCATTTTTAGAAATGTGAATTGAGGGACACAAGCAAGAACTGAGAGCTGGAATTTACTAGCAAAGACTTTATGGGAGATGTAGGATTTAAAGGGAAGAAGCTCCAACTTGGGTTCCAAGCCATCAGTAGTGTAAGAATAAGGAATGGCTAGAATCCTGTTTGGTGGAGGAGCCTGGGCCCTCCTCATCCTCTTCTACTTTTAGGCAGCCTCACCGACCTTTTATTCCCCCATACTATTGTATTGCCTCCCCAGTGACTTCACAGAAAATATTCTGTGCCCAGTGGTAAAACTCTGTATAGCTAATCCTTACTAACATTACTCCTGTTTCCATGGCAGCCATCAGACCATGTATAAGCTATGTGAGGCAAGATGTAAGAAGTATTTGCCTCGATAAATGCCCAATTTTACTAGTAGAACATCCAACTGGGAGATTACCAAGCTACTTAGCTGCTGTATCCACAATTTAACCTCTGCTTTTCCTTATGTCTATGATCGAGCATTTAGTAGGAAATACCTTTCTTAGTAAAAAATCTTACCATGGACTTTTTTCTGTAAGAAATAGCATTATGCCTGAATTTTGTTTGAACAGGTTCTACAAAAAGGACATAACAAGGTAAATCTGATTTTAAAAAAAAAAGGTTTTATATCTAATATGTGTAGAGTCTTGTAACTATTGATAAGTAATTAGGGGCAAAGGTAAAAAATTAGAATGATTAATCTTCAGTGCATTTTATTCAAACTATAAGGAAGATTTAAAGATAAAATTCTTAGCTGGGTAAGGTGGATCACTTCTTTAATCCTAGCTGTTTGGGAGACGATCAGGAGAATCTCAGTTTAAGGCAAGCCTGGGTACAAAGTTTGTGATACCCCATCTCAGCCAGTGAAAACTGGGTCTGATGGTACACACCTGTTCTCCCATCTATGTAGGAAGCATAAATATGAGGATCGTGGTACTGGCTAGCCTGCAGATAAACACGAGACTCTATTCAAAAAATAACTAAAAGCAAAAAGGGCTGGGGCCGTGGCTGAAGTGGTAGAGCACCTGCCTAGCAAGTTCAAGGCCCTGAGTTCAAACCCAAGTAACACACACACACACACACACAGACAAAATTCTTAATATTTAAAAATGAAAAATTCCTATAGAAAACTGAATCTACTATGTGATAGGGATTTGTTTTGCTCCCTGTTATAGACAACCTTAAGTTGAAAATAAGTTTCATATAAACCCATTTTCCCTATGTTCAGCAAATGTGTCTGCTATGGACCTGACATAGTTCTGAGTACTAGGTGTGGCAGCAAATATAACAAAGACCCTGACCTTTCAGAGCTTACATCAGGGACAAAGAGAGAGACATTGACTAACAAAGAACTTTCTATCAGTTGTGGTAAGTGGCATAGAGAAAAATCTAACAGGAAGAGAAAAGAGATTGACACAGGTAAGAGTAGGGTAAAATCTTCATCCATTTTCTGTTGCTGCAACAAAATACTAGACTGGATGATGGCTCAGAATTCTGGAGGTTAGGGAGTCCAAGACCATGGTGTTAACGTCTGGTGAGGACCTTGGTGTATCATAACATGGTGGATGGTGTCCCATGGTGAGACAGGGCAACCATGCTAGCTTGGGTCTTCCTCTTATAAAGTCATTGTGCCATCATGGGAGCCCCAAACTCATGACCTCATCCAATTCTAATTACCTCACAAAGGCCCCTTCAAAAACTATCAACATGTGAATCTGGGGATTAAATTCTCAACACTTGAACTTTTGGGGACACATTCAGATCATAGCAAGAAAGGAGGCCTCTGATAAGGTGACATTTGAGAAGAGCCCTGAGTAAAGTGAGGGAACAGGCCTTGAAAAAACTGAGGGAAGAGAGTTCCAGGCAAAGGGAGGCAGATACACAGATGTGCTGAAAGTGTTTCATAGGGCTGAGGACAGCAGAATGGCTGGTGTAAGTGGAACAGAGAATTCGGTGCATAAAAAAGATCAGAGACAAGGCTGGAGTGGGGAATTTTGCCAAAGGCTACAGTCATGATAAGGACTTAACTGTATTATTTTATTCTGAGCGTGATAGCTTCTAGAGGGTTTTGAGCAATGACATGATCTGACTTGGGTTTTTGGAAGAAGCTCTACTTCATGGAGAATAGGCTGTCAGAGGACAAGGATGGAAGTGGGGAGACCAGTTAGGTGGTTACGCAGTCAGCAGTCTTAAGTGGGCAACAGTGTCGGCTGGAACTCAGGTGGGAGAGTGGGGGCAGGGAAAAGTGTAGATTACTCCATAAATACTCACAGCATACTTCTATGCCAGGCAATATTCTAACAGCTTTATAAATAATAAGCTCACTTCATTCTCATAACAGTCCTCTGAGGTGAATTTCAAAGGTCAGGTCCAGATGATTTGCAGGTGGTTTTGGATATGGTGTCCGAGGGGAGAAAAAGCAATCAAGGATGGTTTAGAATGAAGTGGGCTCTGCTAGAAGGGAAGACTTGAGGACTAGTTTGAATGAAGGCTCCAGGAGTCAGGAGTTGAGGTTTTGGACATGCTGAGTTTGTGATGCATATTAGCTGGCCATACGGGTCTGTTGAGTAGGGATTTAGATAGAGGAGCTTGAGTCAGAGGAGATCTCAAAACATTCAGGAAGAAGTGCTAACCTGGTGTCAGCTTTTGCTGCTAAACCTGACTAGAAGTCAACCTGAGAGCAGTCTTTTCCCATGGGCCATCGGGTCACACTTGCATTAATGCCAACATTTACTAGGGAGTGACCTAGTAAATGACTGACTAGCTTCAGTTTCTTTGTCTATAAAATGGGGTTAACTGTACTCGTTCCATAGGTTGTTATGATGAAATGAACACTTGGCATGGTGGTGGAGGCCTGTCATCCCAGCACCCGGGAGGTGGAGGCTGGAGGATGGAAAGTTTGGTGAAAGTTTGGGCTACCCTGTCTAAAATCTGAAGCAAAAAATAAAATGTGGTAACATGTATGTTATAGTGTAGTGCTTGGACACAGAAAGTGCCTAATAAATTTTGTTATCCTGGGGCTTGGATGTAGCTCGGTGGCACAGTGCTTGCCTAGCATACGCGAGGCCGTGGGTTCAATCCCAGCACCAAAAAAAATAAATTTTGTTATCCTCCATTTCCTCAGGTTTAATTTGTTGTATTCAACCCAAACAGAACATGAGTTTCTGTTCTAGTATGAAAGAAATCTGAATTTACAACCTGTTCTCCTATATATGTTTTGGGGGTTGCCTAATAAATGTCAAGCTCCAGAAAGATTGCAGGCTAGGCATAGTGATGCACACCTTGGTTCTAGCTACTTGGAAGGCTGTGGCAAGAGGATTACTTGATCCTAGGAATTGAAGACCAATCTGGGCAAAATAGTGGCACTCTGTCTCAAAAAAATAAAAGGACTGGGGATGTAGCTCATTGGTAGAATGCTTGCCTAACAGGCTTGAGGCCCTGGGTTCCATCCCAGTACTGCCCCACCTAAAAGAACTTCAATTCCATCTCCTGTCAAATGGCAGTGACCTTATAAAAGAAAGACTTTAGTGAAGTTTTTAGAGGGCACAGGAAAAGAAGTTGTAGGTACAGAGTATTAAAGATTCCACATGCAAAAGCAGAGTGAGGGTGTAGGTAGAAACACCCAGCAACAAATCCACAGATTAGTCATTGGTAATTTACATCAAGGCCTGAGAAAATCTGCTTGAGCCATGGTGCTGACCTATAGAGGAAATATCTTTTACTGGGGATGGGCCATTTAAATTAAAGAGAACGATCTCATTAATTTCCTGGCAGTCTTGCTGGAACCTTGCTAAAGGGATACTTCTGGAGCTGGCTCAATCCTAAAATAGAAAATAGAAACCCTAAATTTCTATTTCACAGTCATAGCTAGACTGTCATGGAAAGGACTCACTTAGGGTGCTCAGATTTTATCTCACACAGTAAACATTAGAGCACCTACTGTGTGCCTTGCATGTTATTAGGGAAACAGATAAATTGGATACATAATTCCTACCCATATGTCCTTCACAGCCTCAGAAAAAAACAAACATGTAAACAAACAAAAGAGAGTGCTGTAATAACGTACTGCAGGACTAAAAATAATGTAGTCATTTTACCCTTGGAGATTATAAAGTCACCTCTAAACTGAACTGTTAAGGTCAAGAATTTATCAGGTGAAAATTTGGGGGAAACATTCCAAAAATGAGCATACCATAAGTATAGTCATAGAATGTGGCACTTCGGAGAAAAAGTCATAATTTGATTTAATAGTCCTGTATTTATGGTGGTGAGAAAAAGAAATTGACCATCAGTTTAGAGAGCAATTTTCTCCTAACCTATCTTCTAGCTGTAAACGAGTATTTAACCTTCTAACCACCTTTTTTAGGTCTAGTTAGATCTCCTGGTGAAAGCATTAAAAAAAAACTAGAGTTTCTTTCCTTACTAGGATTAGACTTGACAGTTGTTTTCTGAGGGCATCCTGAATGTGTCCTGTGACATCACTGGCCTTCCAGTAAAAGCCTCCTGCATGTGTGCCTGCCCATTCCTGTCACTCCCCTACCTGAAAGTTTGCTCAGTAGATGTAATCACTGTCTGACCTTCCTGCTTATTATGAAAAGGTTCTCAGTTTCTTTCCCAAGCATCTCCATGCAATCTCCTTTTGAAATCAAACAGTTCACAATCCAGGAAGCCCACAGTAGTCAGGATATTTTCAATACTGAGAGACCATGCAGTACTTCATTCTTTCTTTCCCCCTAGACATTTTAAGGTTCCTCTGTTATGACTGCCACATTCATGGATGAGAGTGCCTGAATCCCTGCAGTTCTGCTTCACTTAGAGTTGTCATTCTTTCCATCCTCTGTTAGTCCCTATGCCACATTTTCATAGGCTCTTTTCTTCAGTCTCTTTAAGTTCTACCCTCATTTAATCAAGGTTAGGCTTGTCTGTGGTTTATAGTAATTCTGAAGATGAAGAAAATAGCAATAACAACAGCTAACACATACAGTACCTTCTGTTTACCAGTTCTCAGCACTCTCTATGTATTACTTCATTTGCACAACCTTCAGAGGTAGGTACTACTTTATCCTCATTTTACAGGTGAAGAAACTAAGGCACAGAGATCTAAGCAATTTTCCTGAAGTCACACAGTACAGAAACTGGTAGAGAAGAAAGATTATATTCTTTTAAGATCTCATGTTCAGAAGATTGTTTTCCCAAAAGAGCTGTATCTTATTCATCTCTTTATCCTTAATTCAAAGCATAGTAAGTATGCATTTCATCCATATTGGAATTAGTGCAAAGAGCCAGGCCATCAAGTTAACAGAGGATTGTTTCATTTGGTCAAAAAATTAAGTGTGAATCAAATGCTTGTGTATACAGTGTATTGGAATATCTGGGGCCTACTTTAATATATAAG
Source organism: Castor canadensis (assembly GCF_047511655.1). Classification (NCBI taxonomy): domain Eukaryota; kingdom Metazoa; phylum Chordata; class Mammalia; order Rodentia; family Castoridae; genus Castor; species Castor canadensis. The sequence goes on along the minus strand of NC_133403.1, from coordinate 32,430,138 downwards.
TCCTCAGAGAACATTTAAAAATAAAATTAAAAATACTTATGGTTGCTGAAATTTTTATTAACTAGCAGTAGGGATCTGACACTGAATAATGGTCCTCTTTCAGAAACGAAAGTAGATTAGCATTTTGTCCTTTTTTCTTTTTCAGTTAAAGCTTGTGCTGCTGGAACTACTGATCTTTGAAGCTGAGGGATTATGCTAGTGATAGTCAAAGGATGATCATAACAAAACTGTTACTGTGCTCTGATTTTAAAGTTAGCTCAAATAAAACAAAATTAGACATGGCCCCTGTCTAGGGGCGTATATCTTCTAAATGTCAATGTGGCTTTTACACATACTGCCTCTAAACAGACTGCCACTGTGCATCGACTTTATCAGGCATTCCCTCACATGAGTAATAACGTTGTTAGTGGCATCAGACTTTCCTCATTCTAGGAGATGGATTTTTGGCATCCTTGAAAAGCATCCAGTATATGGCTATTTGTTTTTGACAAATAATAGGGAATGAGATAAAATCCACTGAAGTAGGGGTGAGTGCTATCTAGCTCTGTGTTCTTGGGCGGTTAAATTTACCTCTCCGTCTCCCCTCCCCCCATTTTTAGCATAGTTTCAGTAGGTCTCATGTTTCCATTTTCATACATGAGTACATAATATTCACCCTCCTACAACCTTTCCTTGTATCCTCCCTCTACCACTGTTATCACCCCCTAAACAGGACCTGTTTTATCTTCCTGTCTTCCGTTTTTGAAAAAAGAGATTTTTAAGTTACCTATAAAAGGAGTTTCATTATGACATTCCATGTGTATATGTGTTGTATCCCAAATTGGTTCATTACCTCCATTTTTCCTCTTTCTACTTTAGTCCTCTTCTTATGGTGATTTCAACAGGTTTAAAAATTCTATATTCATTCTTATATAGAAAATACATCATCCATATTCACCTTCTTTACTTCCTCCTTTTACCCTCTCCCTCCCATTAGTGCCCTCCTCTTAGTGTCCTGTTTTTCATTCTTGTCCTTCATTGTTTAGGTGTCTGCTCATTGCTCAATGGGATTTTTGTCTTGGGATTATACCTGTGTATGCATTATGCTTAAATCAAAATAACCCCCCTCCATTGCACTTCCTGCCCTTTTCCCCCCCTCTCCTGTATTGTTTAGCAGTTTTCAACATGTTTCCTTTTGTCTTCTTCCTACACAGATGTCATGGGTGATGTACTTCATTATTACTCACTTTCTTTCCTTCCTCCTGGCTTGGTCTCCTTTACCAGTCCCATTTTTAGATACATATTCTGTATATATTTCTATATATATAATATTGCTTGCCGGGTGCAGGTGGCTCACGCCTGTAATACTAGCTACTCGGGACACAGAGATCAGGAGGATTGCGGTTTGAAGCCAGCCCGGGCTGAAGGGCTATATAGCTATATATATATATATTCACAAATATAGGGCTGGTGGAGTGGTTCCAGATTAAAGAACCTGAGTTCAAGCCCCAGTACCTCAAAAAATATGTATATATAAATTGTACTTGTATTGAGCCTATATGAGAGAAAGCATGTGGCCTTTGACTTTCTGAACCTGGCCAGCTTCACTTAAGATGATCTCCAGTACTGTCCATTTATCTGCAAACAAAATTTCGTTCTTCTTTATGGCTGGATAAAATTCCATTGTATATAAATACCACATTTTCCTAATCAGTTGTCGGGTATCTTGGCTACTTCCATAGCTTGGCTATAGTGAGTAGTGCTGCAATAAACATGGGTATGCAACTGTCTTTATTGTAACCTGACTTACATTCCTTCAGGTATATCCCTAGGAGTGGTATTGCTGTATCATAAGACAGCTCTAATTTTAGTTTTTTGAGGAGCCTCCATACCGTTTTCCATAGTGGTTGTACTAATTTACATTCCCACCAACAGTGTATGAGGGTTCCTTTTTCCCTGCGTTGTTGCCAACATCTGTTGCTGTTTGTATTCTTTATGATAGCCATTTTGACAGAAGTGAGGTGGAATCTTAACATGGTTTTGACTGCATTTCTTTTATGGCCAGGGATGTTGAACATTTCTTCATGTGTTTTGGGGCCATTTGGACTTCTTCCTTTGAAAAAGCTCTGTTCATTCGCCCATTTCTTCAGGTCATTTATTTTGGGGGAGTTTAGTTTTTTAAGCTCACTGTATATTCTGGTTATTAATCCTTCGTCAAATGTATAGCTGGTTGAAGATTTTCTCCCATTCGAGTTCTATTTAGGAAGTTATTGGCTATGTCTATAAGTTCCAGTGTATTCCCTGCTCTTTCCTACAGTAGCTTCAAAGTTTCAGGTCTTATATTAGGTTCCTTAATCCACTTTGAGTTGATACTTGTACAGGGTGAAGACATGGATCTAGTTTGTTTTCTGCATGCAGATATTCTGTTTTCCCAGCAACATTTGTTGAAGAGGCTGTCCATGTTTTGGACTCCTTTGTCAAAAATCAGGTGGGCATAGCAGCGTGGATTCATATCTGGGTCTTCTGTTCCATTGCTCTTCATGTCTGTTTTTGTCCTATCATTTATTAAGTTCTTCAGCTCCAAGGTTTCTGACCTTCTTTTTCTTAAGTGAGCTCTGTCTCTTTGCTGAATTTCTAGTTCCATTGAATTTCCTGGTGCCTGCATTGTTTCCTTAAAATCATTCTTTTGAATTCTGTGTCAGGAAATTTGTTATTTCCTTTTCTTGGCAGTATTAGAGTTTGAACTCAAGGCCTCTTGCCTCCTAGGCAGGCACTCTACACTTGAGCCACTCTGCCAGCCCATATTTCCTTTTCTTTAGGGTCTATTACCAGAGTTACTGTGTTTCTTTAGAGGCATTTATGTTGTTCCATAAAGGTGGGTCTTGAACTTGTAGGCTCAAGCAATCCTCTCACCTTGGCCTCCCAAGTAGCACTACCATACTTGGTTGGCAGTGTTGTGTTACCTTGTTTTCTCATGCTTCTTGCATCTCTACATTGGTATTTGCACACCTGGTGAGTCCATTGCCTCTACCAGTTTTATAGAATGACTTTTGTCCTAAAAGACTTTCTGTTGGAGATGTGTGTTTGGGTATTGGTTGGATAGGCTGTGTTGGCTTTGGTTCCATGTGGGCACTTTAGCATAGTGTCCATGTAAGGTTCTTCAGTTGTAATAAGTATTGGCAACATCTGTGAGTGTCTCAATGGCCTAGGCTGCAGGGGTTGTAAGATTGCACCACCAGCTTGGATGCAACTCCCTTAGTCAGGGTAGATTTGCTGGCAGATCTGGGCACAGTGTACCCAGATGCTGGTGTGGGGCACTTCTCAGTTTCCATGGGTCATGTGAGAGTAAGGTCTCCCCAGTGGGCAAGGGTAGGTGGAGTGCATCTTCTTAACCCAGTAGTGGAGGGGCTGGGCTGCACCATTGGGCCCATTCAGAAGTCTGTCAGTATCATAAAGGCTGAATGGCTGACTTTGCAGAGCCTCTGGTCATTCACTTCTCAGGGGGTCTTCTAACTGCTTCCTAGAGCCTAAGGTGGGTGGGTGGGGTTTACTTCTCAAAGCCTTACTGTGCTGAGCTTATAAGAATGGGCTGTCACCTGCTCTTGAGGCCACAGGAGGATAGACCAGGCCACGGATTGCTTCCTGGGGATCTCAGAAGGTCAAGCATTCTGGAAAGGCTGTTAAGCTGCTTCTCGGACTGTGGGAAGGTGGCTAGGCCTCTGGATGGTTCACAGAGTTGAGTCTCCAGAGACACTGGGGCAGATGACCAGCTGCTTCACAGGTCCTCCTGACAAATGGAGTCTCAAGATCACTCATGCAGCAAGAGTCTAGGAGGAGGTGGGTACAGTGTGGCTTAGACTCTTTTTCTGGGGCAGTGCAGTGATGTGGTAACTCAGTAGCTCTCCTAACTGTGCTTAGAACTTGAGAGGGCCATAGGGCTTTCCAGCAGTAAATTGTCTCAGATATCTATGGCATCATGAGTGGAGACTGCCAGATACTTCCTACTTGCTCTTTTTCCACCCAGCAAAGTCCCTCTTGGTTCAGAGTTGACTTTGAGGAAAGGAGCAGCAGATGCTGTGTGCTTACTTCCCTCCTTTGTAAGGCTAAGTGTGTCCTGTGTTTCACCATCTCAGCTACATCCCTGCTGCACCCTTATGCTCTGCCTCACACCCTCTGGTAATATGACTGTTGTGGATTTTTCTTTGTTTTTGGATGGAAGCATGTCAGGCACCTCTAGTCACAAGAAAAATAATTTTTCAAAAGTAAAAAATCATTCAGAATCTCATCCTCCAGAGATAATCACTGATCACATTCTGATGAACAGCCTTCTAGGGATTCTTTTTATGCATGCATACACATAAATAAATGTATTTACATAATGTCAACTAAATGGAACCAAATATGCCATTTTTACTTTTTTTGTTTTTTCTTTTTGTGGTGCTGGGGATCAAACCCAGGGCTTCACTAGGCAAATGGCCTACCACTGAGCTACGTCCCAGCCCTCCCATTTTTATCCTACACTGTTAACATCTTCCCATATCAATATGGGTAGATATGTAGAGCATTCCATTGCACTGATACATGGTTTTTAACCCAGTCTACCACTAGTGAACATTTAGATTGCTTCCTTTTTTTATAGCTACAAACAGTGCTGCAGTGGATGTTCCTGGACATAAATCTTGGGTGTAGTGTAAGTTTCTTCTGCCTGAATCACGTGCGTGAACTATAGAAGTATGAACAAAGTGTGCACCAGACAACAACCACTGTCACATAACAGCATGAATGTGCAAGAACCAGTAGCTCCACATGGATTAGATGGGCACTTGTGCCTTCACAGACACTGAATTTTGGATTGTTCACAAAACAGATACTAGAGTTGGGCGAGTGGCTCAAGTGGTAGAGTGCCTCTGCCTAGCAAGCACAAGGCCATGAGTTCAAACCCATTACCACTGGGGAAAAAAAAAGGGGATAATTAGTAAACATGGAAATAAGATGAAAAGCTTAAGTAAGATGAAGCTCTGTTATGTTAAAATCTCACATTTTTCACTCAAATTATTGTATGTTTGTCTCTTTGGTTTGGTAGTGAAGTTGTGCTTTGCAAGGTCTGGGGAATGCTGCATATTACAAAAGTAAATATGAAACTTAAAAGGAAAACTGGCTTTCTAATAGGAAAACACAGGCCAGATATAGCCTCATGCCTGTAATCCCAGCTTCTCAGGAGGTGGAGATTAGGAAGATCATGGTTAGAGACCAGCCCAGGCAAAAAGTTAGTGAGAATCCCCCATCTCAACCAATAAGCTTGGGATGCTGGTGTGTGCCTGTGATGCCAGCTACTCAGGAGGCAGTAGGTAGGAGGACCATGATCTGAGGCCAGCTCCAGGCAAAACTATGACATTCTACCTGAAAAATAAAGCCCAAAAAAGGGCTAGGGGCATGGCTCAAGTGGAAGAATGCCTGCCTAGCAAGTGTGAGGCCTTAAGTTGAAACCCCAGTACCACCAGAGAGAAAGAGAAAGAGCACACAAGCATGCACCATTCGGTCTACAAATATGTATTGAGTACCAGTGATATGCTAAATAGTCCTAGGTGCTGGAATTCAAAGTCTAGGAGGAGAGAAGTTAAAATAGTAAAATAAATTTCAAGCTTGTTAAAACCCAGGAGGCAAGAGCAGGGAAAGAAAACATTTTCCTTTAAATATTGCAAGCATTGTGACTCCGCTAAACCCAAAGAGGATTTGTTTGTGGTTTTATTTTTTTATTTTTTCTCTTCCTTAGTCTTTCTCTTTCGTAAATGGCTGTTAAAGTGATGTGTTCTTGTTTCCTTTGACTAGTTTTTCTACCCTTCCCTGTCTCTCCCTCAGATGGCATCTGATTTGTTTGCTATCCGTCACTTTCTCTATGGCCTCAGCACATTCATGCTGTTACGTGACAGTGGTTGTGGTCTGGTGCACATCTTGTTCATACTTCTGTAGCTCACACACATGACTCAGGCAGACAAAACTTACACTACACCCAAGACTTAGCTTCCTCATCTGCATTATGAGGGTTAAATAACTGATTTTTATATATGAAGGTACAGTGACATCTTAGAATCTGAGACAGACCCAGATCCCCTTCCTCCCTATCGTATCCCAGTCCTATGGAGAACCTGGCCATTCACTGAACTGTTTGTTGGCATTTATTTCAAATTTGGGGTCTGGGTGCCTAATTTCCTGTTTTGGAGATTTTTTCTTGTTTTTTCCTTCTGTAGTTACCTACAATACATTTAGACATGGTTCTTTTAATTTCTCAAGGACAATACCAATCACCCTTGAAGGATCCTGTGTTTAGTTCAGATCAGACTTCTGAGACTACCCATGGGACAGGTGCCATGCTAGCCACTGGGAATACAGAAGTGAACTAGACACACATTCTACTTTAAAAGCTGAACCTGTGGGGAAAGAGGAGCATAAACAGGTGACTGAAATTAGATGTATTCTGTGCTCTGTGGAGGCACATGCCTGGGGAGGAGCACACTCTGGAGAGCTTCCTGGAGGAGGTGGTGCTCCAGATAAGTCTAGAAGGAATCCAGTGGAAACATGGGAAGAACCAGTGTCCAGGGATAAAGAAGTGCAGGCTTGGTTGAGGACCAGCCTTGGGAGGTCCTTTGTGTCTGGTTAACAGGGAGCCATAGGAAAACTTCAGCAAGAAAATACCTTTTCATATTTACTGGGGGGATTTTGTTTGGGGATAGAGGGTTGAGGTACTGGGGTTTGAACTCAGGACTTGATGCTCACTAGGCAGGCACTTTATCATTTGCCATGCCTGCAACGCTTTTTGTTTTAGTTGTTTTTCAGACAGGGTCTCACACTTTTTGTCCAGGCTGATCTGGACTGAAATCCTCCTACCTATGCCTCTCAAGTAGCTGGAATTATAAGTATGCACTGCCATGCCCAGTTTTTTGTTGAGATGGGGGTCCTGTCAACTTTTTGTCTGGGCTGCCCTCAAACTGTGATCCTTCTGATGTCCACCTCCTCAGCAGCTGCAGTTAGTTATAAGTCACTACCATATTTACATTTTTATATGTATTTTTATTTTAGGAAGAGCTGCTAATGTGGGCTCTGTTCACATTAAGCAAATCACATCTTTGGAGTGGTAATCTTCATTCCTTCTGTCTGTTTTTCCAGGTCATGTCTTAGTCTTCCATGTACTGTAGTTTCTTTATGATGTAGCTATGTGTGGGTTTGTTTATTACGCTTGGGATTTGTTGAGCATCTTGAGTTTGTGAGTTGGTGTCTTTCACAGGTGGGACATTGTCAGCCAGTAACTTGTCACTTACTGCCTGTATCCCTTGCTCTGCCCATCTAGAATGGCAGCTTAAACTTGTGGGGAACATTATAGCATAACTCATCTGTTTTATCTGTCTCCACTGTAATCTGGGTAATTCCTCTGACTAGTCTTCTAGTGTGTTAATTTTCTCTACAGCTGTCTCAGGTGTTCTTAAACTCTGTTGTTATAAGAAACTATAAGGTCTTTTTTTGAAAGTAGATTATGCCATTTTACACTTCCAACAATGTATGAGAATTCCAGTTGTACCCCATTGCTGGTATTTTCTTGGTGTTTTTAATTGTATTGTTCTTACAAGTGTGTGGTGTTAATCTCGTGTGGTTTGTTGGTTTTTGCAGTACTGGTTATTGAACCCTGGTTATTGAACCCAGGGCCTCTACTTGAGCTGTGCCGCAGTCCTCTTGTTGTGGTTTTAATTTATATTTCCCTGGTGACTAATGATGTGCAATACTTTTTCACATGGTTATGGGACATTCTTACATCTTCCTTAGTGAAGAATCTGTTCAGATCTTTTGTTGATTTTCAAATAACATTATTGAATTAGAATTTTTCAATATATTCTGGATAGAAGTCAGACATATGCGTTGCAGGTATTTTCTCCTCCTCTGGGCCTTACTGATTCATTTTTTTCAGTGATACTTTCTGATGTTTAGAAGTCTTTAATTTTTGGATTTTCTATTATTTCTCATTTTTTGATGTCTTGGATCCTTTTCAAATCTAGTAGGTCATACTTCATGCTTTCCTAATTCCTAGCTATTTTAAAACTTGTATTTCTCTCAATGTGAGTCAATGCCCTGTATAGCTATCCTATCTCAACCAGCAAAAACCCTTGTTCCTTCCTATTATTGCTTATACTCTCTCTACAACAAAATTAGAAATAAGGGCAAAATAGTTTCTGCTGGGTATTGAGGGAGGGGGAGAGGGAGGGGGCAGAGTGGGTGGTAAGGGAGGGGGTGGGGGCAGGGGGGAGAAATGAACCAAGCCTTGTATGCACATATGAATAATAAAAGAAAAATGAAAAAAAAAACTTGTATTTCTCTAAGCATAATCAGCACAGTTTTATGATCTGTATCTGAAGCTCTCAGGATCTGAAGTCCTTAATGGATCTGCTTCTGCTGGTTCTGGCTCATGAGCCCTTGTTTCTATGAGTACATGTTTGCTTTAGTTTTTCTTTTTTTTAGCTATAAAATGTTTATTTTATTGGAAAATTATTTATGAGATTACTTGATTTGGGGGTTAAAGGTATCATCCTCCAGAAAGGATTTGTGTTTTCCTCTGCCAGGTGTCTAGGGGGCACAACCAATCTAGAATTAAAAAAAAAAAAAGACTTGTAGAAACAAAGCAGAGAGTATCATATTCACCCAGCTGTCTCTAATGTTAACATCTTAGTATTCACGGCACAGTTATCAAAACCAGGAAATTTACACTGAGGCTCTAAACTAATCTATGTGCATACTGGAACTTTGCCAATTTTCCCACAAATGTTCTTTTTCTGGTCCAGGATCCAATCTAGGCTACCATATTGAATCTAGCTCCCATATCGCATGTAGCTGTCATATTTCCTTTCTCTCTGCTGACAGTTCTTCATTGATTTTTGGTTTTCTTGAACTTGATACTTTTGAAGAGCATTGATCTTTTTTTTTTTTTTTTGTAGATATCCCCTCTATTTAGGTTTGTGTCACGATTTGTGACAATTAGATTGAGGTTATGCACTTTTGCCAAGAATAGCACAGAAGTTGCTGAGTGGCTCTTGCCTATAATCCTAGCTCCTCAGGAGGTAGAGATCAGGAGAATTGCAGTTCAAAGTCAGCCCGGGCAAATAGTTGCAAGACCCCATCTCAAAAATGCCTATCACAGAAAGGGCTGGCTCAAGGTGAAGGCCCTGAGTTCAAGCCCCACTACCGCAAAAAAAAAAAAAACACAGAAGTGCAGCTGTATCCTCTGAGTACATCACACTGAGGACCCAGTGTTGCTGTATTTTACTGGTGGTGTTAACTTTGATCACTTGGTTAATGTGTCTTCCAGGCCTCCCCACTGTAAAATTATTGTTTTTCCCTTTGTAATTAGTAAATCTTATGGGTAAATGCTTTGGGGCTGTGTAAGTAGCCTGTTTCTCACCAGACTTTCGACCAGTGGTTTAGCATTTCCCCACTGTTTGCTGGTGTGATGGTTCTTACTGTGATGCTTGCATCGTGATTATGTTCAGTTTCCATCCTTCCTTCAACAGGCATTCACCAGAATTCTTTTGTAAGAGAGAGCTGCTCTCTTCCCCCATTTGTGTATTTATTTAATCACTTATCAGTGTGGACTCATGAATATTTATCTTATCCCACGTGTCATAATCTATTACTATCATCATTTTTTGGTCAAATGATCCCCGTCTTAGCCATTGAGAGCTCCTTCAGGCTGACTCCTGTGTCACTTCATGGTACCACCATTGTTTTTTTGGGTTTGTTTTTTTTTTTTAACACTTCCTTACTTTCTAGTTCACAAGATAGTCCAAGTGCATTTCCTATTTTTTCTGTCCCAACCCTGGAACCAGCCATTTCTCCTAGTAGCCTTGGTTCATGTATAAAGAGAGCGATATTTAGAAACCTAGTACCAAGATCGGAGTACTAGGTATTCCTTTTGCTACTAGAGTGTCACTGCTTTATGCCCTTCAGAGGACAGAGCTAAGAAATAAGTGTATGTATATTAATATGTTAATAAACACATCTATATTAATTTCTCAGTCTGAATTTCCTGATTTTTCAAGATTTTACTGTTAAAAACTTTCAGTTTTGATTATGGGTGGAATGGGTCTGTTGATAACATACTACAGGATAAAGCTTCCCTTTTGCTGTCTCGATTATTTACAATAATAAAAATGATAGCTATTTACTGAATGATAAATAAATGCAAAAATATATAATAGTTTTCTGTTCTGACTAGGTTTGAAAATGCAAATTCCTTGCAAAAGCTTTGCAAAAAAAAAGCTTTTCAAAAATAAAGCTCAGAAGTGAAGTTTGTCGTGTATTTTATTTTCCTTAGTGTTTGAAGACAGTAAGATTTTCAGCAATACTTTTGGAAAGAAAAGGCTTCATTTCCAGTAATGCAGTAGGCTTTGTGGACTGACGGTCCTAATGCTAGATAAATGGAAAAAGACTTCTTACAAGCATCAAAGAGCTGACAAGAAAGTAACAGAACCATGGCAATCTTTCACATGTGCAAATAATTACAACTAAGGGATCATAAACAGTAACAATAAACCTAGCTGCATTATGAATAACAACCACACTTGAAGGGGGTGGAGAAGAAAATAATAGCTGGAAAAGTCTTTTGACTGTGAATGGTAAGGTTTCAAGAGAAAAGGAACTGCACTCAGATACTGCATAGTCACTAAGTTTTTCTCAGGAGTATGGATTAGCAAATCTGAAACTACTGTTGGGTATTTGCTAAGACCCAAGTAGGTAAATTGAGGATCATGAGAATCTGGTTTTTGTCTTACAGGAAAAAGAAGTCACAGTTAAGAAAAGAAAGAAGGTTAGAAAGAACCCTGTAGGATTGGATTAGAATTAGAGTTAAAAGCATGAACTTGTGTGATTTTTTTATTTCTGTCATATATGCATATATACAGATAGACTTTTGGTTAATTGGATTTTCTAGTTAAGCAAAGAAACCCATATTTGGTTCGAATTAGTGTGGATTTTCTCAAGTGTATATTTGTCTGCCTTTCTGACACAATAAGGTTGTCCAGTCCATTTCTACACAGGTAAATTCTACCACCACACGATGACCAGAAATGTTCATCAGTGCATTATAGTGGCAAAATATGGGAAGATGCTAGATGCTTAATAGTAATGGAGTGGTAAAGGAAGTTATGACCCATCTTTTTTTGTTTTGTTTTATTTTTTTATTTTATTTTATTTTATTATTTTATTATTCATATGTGCATACAAGACTTGGTCATTTCTCCCCCCTGCCCCCACCCCCTCCCTTACCACCCACTCCGCCCCCTCCCTCTGCCCCCCACCCCCTCAATACCCAGCAGGAACTATTTTGCCCTTATCTCTAATTTTGTTGAAGAGAGAGTATAGGCAATAATAGGAAGGAACAAGGGTTTTTGCTGGTTGAGATAAGGATAGCTATACAGGGAGTTGACTCACATTAATTTCCTGTGCGTGTGTGTTACCTTCTAGGTTAATTCTTTTTGATCTAAGCTTTTCTCTAGTTCCTGATCCCCTTTTCCTATTGGCCTCAGTTGCTTTTAAGGTATCTGCTTTAGTTTCTCTGCGTTAAGGGCAACAAATGCTAGCTAATTTTTTAGGTGTCTTGCCTATCCTCACCCCTCCCTTGTGTGCTAAAGCTTTTATCATGTGATCAAAGTCCAATCCCCTTGTTGTGTTTGCCCTGATCTAATATGACCCATCTTTCTAATGGAATATTACATTAAAGTATTATCCTAGAGCAACAATTCTCAGTCACAACACAAGTACCGATGTTTTTAAATAATTCACTCTTTGTCTGAAATTAGAGTAAATTAAAGGGTTTTACCCTAGTATCTCTCTCAGCTTACTAAGCCTTTTGAGGTGGAGAAAAGGTACATGGTACTAGACACTCAGTCTCAAGTTTGAGCAACTACTATAGAGGCTGCAGATCTGGGTGGAAACCCTAATACCAATGGGCCCTTGGAAATGGGACTTGCCTCAGTTTCCTCAGCAATAATGGCCAACTCTAGCTTCCTACTTCTTTGTGTTAGTATGAAGATTAAATGAGATAGTAAATGTGGACTACTTAGAACAGGATAGAGCACATAATAGATGCTCAGATGTGAATCATTGCAGTAGCTGTCATCAGCATCCTCATTATCACTCACTGCCACCCCTAAGGTGCCCGTTGTCGATCATGCCCTGAAAGAAGGCAGATGGAGATTCTCTCTCAGGCAGAGTACAAATGGGTACATCTTTCCTATGAGAATTTCTGAGTTAAGTGACTGGGTTTTTTCCATGTTAACAAATAAGTGGATGAATGCTCATGTATAACTAATGCAATTTTCTTTCTTCCATTTAACAAGAAAATATATAGTTAACAGTTGTGCTTTGGCCAGTTTAAACAAACCACTTTAAACTAAATGAGAAATGTTCATATATTACTAAATGTGTCAATAAGAAAATTAATCATGGAACAGATCTGTTCATTGGGGAGGAAGTAACTGTTGTAGGTGGTTCTCCGACCAAATCGGGGAGAAGGAAAACACTGTTAGTTTCCTCAACTTGAGGATTCTTTTTTTTTTCATGAGTAGAAATTATTTAATGATACATTCTATTATCAGAAATGTGGATTTCTTTTACCTAAATAATGTAGCCTTGTTACAAAAATTTGCAAAGTGGAAATAAGAGGATTTTTTTTTCTTTTGGCAGTACTGAGACTTGAACTCAGGGCCTTATGGTTGCTAGGCAGGCGCTTTTATCACTTGAGCTACTCCACCAGCCCGTCTCTGTGTGTGTGTGTGTGTGTGTGTGTGTGAGAGAGAGAGAGAGAGAGAGAGAGAGAGAGAGAGAGAGAGAGAGAGAGAGAGAGAGAGAGAGAGAGATGGCATTTTTCAAGATAGAGTCTCCTGAATTATTTGTCTGGGACTGGCTTAGAACCACAGTCCTCCTGATCTCTGCCTCCTGAGTAGCTAGGATCATAGGTGTAAGCCACTGGCACAGGCAAGAGAATTCTTAATAGTAACCCAATAAGTGTTAAACTCAGAGTTCTGTGACAGAAGTAGAGCTATTTCTCAGATGTCTTTTTTTTTTTTATCAACCACTGTGTATGCAATGATAGATAACTTTTTGAAGATATTAGAGATAAGCAGATTAAAAGATTTTTATAATATACTGTGTGGTGGCACATTACTGAGATGTAGGCATATTTGTGCTGCTGCCAGAAGTATAAATTGATGCAGCAGGTATTTTGGAGAACAGTTTTGTAAAACCCATGGAAATGAATATGCATGTCCTTTTACCTAGTGATTCCACTCTTATGGGAATTTATCCACTTACGGGAATTCTCCCACAAGCACAAAGATGGGTGAACAAAGGTGGTTTTTGCAACAGTGTTTACAATGGAAAAAAAATTGAAGAACTGTAAATGCTCATCATTAGAGACTAGTTAAATTAAAATCATATAACTAAATACTAGGTAACTGTTAAAAAGAATAAGGTTGGGATGGGGGAGGAAGAAGAACAATGGAGGAGATAAATCTAGCTAAGATACATTGTAAGCGCATAATGTAAATATCACAGTATATCCCTCTGTACAGCTATTATATGCTAATAACAAAAGAGTAAGGTTGATCTACATATTGACATTGAAAGATGCTAAAATATATGTATTTTAAAGGTAAGTTTTTAAGGTAGCATTTTAAATACATGGGTTTTATTATAGTTTCTTTTGTTTAAAAAGAAAAGGACAACAGTTGATCCTTAAATCTTTCAATATTTCCTACAGCTGACCAAAATTTCTGGCAGTGTAGTTTTTCTTTATTACTCTAAACTTCAGTGACTGAGCTCAACCCTGCTCTGTCCTAAATTGGAAATGGGGAAATGGAGTGTCGCTTAAGAGTTGCCCTTTTGAATTAACAGGTAAAGGAGGAATTAGTTTATAATCTTGGAAAGAGAGACTCAAAGAGGTTAGATGGCTTGTTTAATTTACACACACGTGGCAACACAGGAGTACTAACCTGGGTTGTTTGGCTGTTCACTTTTTTCTTACCAGTGGGGCCCTGCAGAGACTGCTGTTGCCTGGTTCACTCTCCCACATAAAGAACTCAGGGATACTCAGAGTTCACTCTTGAGCTCATGCTTCCTTTCTGCTTCCTGATACACCAGAATATTCAAGTAAATGTACACTTAAGAGGTTATATGTGCAGCCATAGCTAATATTCAGTCTGTTAGTCAAATCTAGAGATTGATTCCATCTCTGAAAAAAAGGAAAATAATTTACTTACAGACAAAAGATTGGCCCCCTTCCTGGGAGTGGCTGTGATGTGGCCAAAGAGCAAGGCATTGCTACCTCCTTGTCTGCAAAATGAGGCCCGTGGTTCCTGCCTGTGAAGGCTGTTGGAGACTCAAATGAGAAATGTAGGTTAAAAGTAAGCTGTATATCCCTGGCTTCATCTGAGGAGTCACACGTGGGAAGGAAACATTACAACTTAGTGGTCAAGAGCTGGGGCTCTGGAGTCAAACTTCCTGGTAAGAAACGACAAAGCTCTGTTTCTAGGAAGATCACTTTGCCAAGAGCCACTCTCCAGGAGCATTTCTCATACCAGCTGGGCTGCATGTATAGACCAAGTGCATCTCTGTGGCTTTGTTGATTTGAGATTCATGTCAAGGAGGTGAAGCCAGAGATAACATTAGCTACCTGAGTTACCCAGTGCTTTGCAAATCTATGTTTGAAATTCCAAGTCTACCAAATTCAGTATAAACAGTCAAACTGTAGTATATGAGAGAATTTTCCTGATGGGCCCTCCATTTCATAAAAAAAAAAAAAGAATTTGAGCAGAGTCTTAAATAAAATTGCATAGTATTTAAAAAGAAGAAAAGAAAGAGGACTGGAGGCATGGCTTAAGTGATAGACACCTGCCTAGCAAACACAAGACCCTGAGTTCAAACGTCAGTCTACTGCCACCAAAAAAAAACATGTAAATTGTGGTTTCTGTAGTGAGCAATGGAAATAGAAGAAGCTGTTTCAAAGCACAAGTCAGGATTTTAGTTCCAGTCTGAGAATGAGAAGCCCAGAGTTTACCTCCTGGTGTTAATACTTACTGAGATCTTGGGCAGGCTCCTTCACCTCCTGCATATATTCCTCATTAGTAAATTAGAGGTGACAAGTGAAATAATGCTTTGGAAGTATTTAGCACAGTTCTTGACACATACTAAGCACTCAGTAATTTTTTTTTTTTTGGTGACCCTGGGGTTTGAATTCAGGACCTCACACTTGCTAGACAGATGTCCTACCATCTGCCTAGCAGATCGAGTGCTCTTCCTACTTACACCTCCCTCATAGCTGGGATTACAGGTGTGCGCCACCATGGCTGACTTTTGGGTGAGAGTAACTAGCTAACATATTTTTGGGGTTTGTTCTTTTGTTTGTTTTTTTTTTTTTTTGGCAGTACTGAGGTTTGAACTCAGAACCTTGTGCTTGCTAGGCAGGCACTCTACTACTTGAGCCACACCTCCAGCCCCCAGCTAATGTGTTTTTGTTGTTGTTTTGTTGGGGTTTTTTTTTTTTTTCTTTTTGCTGTACTGGGGCTTGATCTCAGGGCCTTTACCTTGAGCCACTCCACCATCCCTATTTTTATGAAAGATTTTTTGAGTTAGGGTCTCACAGAACTATTTCCCCAGGCTGACTTCGAACCACAATCACAATCCTCCTGATTTCTGCCTCCTGAGTAGCTAGGATTATAGGTGAGAACCACTGGCACCTGGCTGCTAACATGTTTTTAAATAATTAGGAAACAAGCTAGTGGTGACTGAATTTAAATTTAGAATATAAAGGAAAAAAGATGGTTTGGTTTTATTTTGTTGTTTTGTGTGCTTTGTAATTTATTATTTAAAACAAAACTATAAGGGCCAGGCATTTGGGGTGCAGGTGGCTCAGATTCATAAGCAGTTAGACAGCATTTGTTTAATCTGTGGGATAAACAACAACCAGAAACGACAGATGATTATAAAATACTTGAAGATTTTAAAAAGTACAGCATTTGTGACCATTATGGAGAGAGCCTCATCAAACAGCTAGCCAACCATTTCAGCATTATCGCTCTCCACCTCCTAATGGTTAGTTGTCCCTAACCATTCCAGTACATGGTGATCTTCTTCCAAGAACCCATAAAGCTTACTGAGCCCGTGTGGCCTCAGAGCACTGAAGCAGTTTCTTAGCTTGTCCTGTGACCCTTTGCTCTGTATGCAGAGCTGCCTGTGGAGGGTTGGGGTAGGCCCTCAGAAGGAGGCTTGGAGTGCAAAGTGGGACTTGAGAAGAAACAGATGGGGAGGAGAAGAAGCACCTCAGTCAGCCCTCCCTGGAGAGTTACACATTGCAGAGACGTCCTTGAGAAACAAATGGTCAAAATTTTTAACAGACATGACAGAATTGCTCATGTTGAGTAGAAGTGAGAAATAAAGATAGAAACGATTTGTCTGAATGCAGCAGAGGAAATTAATGGGAGAAATAAAGGAGTTCCTAAGGCAGGAGGTTAGACCACCCATCTTACTCATTTATTCATGTAAAATAATGAGACTTTGTCTTAATCTAGTAGACATTTGTAGACATTTGCTGAGCTTCTGCTATGTACAGAATAATGCTAATAATAACTAACATTTGAGAGCTTACTGTTAGTTCCTCCAGTCAGTGAAGTGCCCTCAGACCTAGGCAGAGCTGAGGTGCGGATGTGTCCCAGGTGGGAAACTAGCATCTCACCGTGAACTCCTAGGAAAAGCAGAGAGAGATGCTTGAGAAATGGAAGGCAGAAGTCTTAACCAACTTCCTTTCCACACCACCTGGATCAATTCAAAAGGTCTCCTCTATTGCAGGCATCGGAAGTCGAGAGACAGCTCTCCATGCAGGTCCATGCCCTCAGAGAAGACTTTCGGGAGAAAAATTCGTCAACCAACCAGCACATCATCCGGCTTGAGAGCCTTCAGGCTGAGGTGAGGCTCCTGTGTGGCCGTGCTTGGAGGTGGAAGGGCTAGACCTGGAGGCTCTGCACTGAGTCTTTGGATAAGGAGCCATCTGAGCTGGGAAACAAAACCCTGTTCTATATAAAAGGGACTAAAACCTCAAAAGAGACATTTCTGTGAGAGACTAAATGAGGAACACTTGATCCTTGCTCCTGGGTCTAGAAAAATCAAAAGCATTTTACTCAATATGTCAATCATGTCAGTCCCTGCAAAAAAAAAAGAATGCTGAGGAAGGGCATCTTCCCTTTCTGCAGTCTTCTTAGGTCCAGTTCAGCCCACCTTGATTGATAAGTCTGCTGTTACTCTCATCTATGAAATGAGCGCAGTAGAAGTTTTCTACTTCAGTGGGCCTCTGTGAAGTTTTGGTGGGTTAAC
Source organism: Castor canadensis (assembly GCF_047511655.1). Classification (NCBI taxonomy): domain Eukaryota; kingdom Metazoa; phylum Chordata; class Mammalia; order Rodentia; family Castoridae; genus Castor; species Castor canadensis. The sequence goes on along the minus strand of NC_133403.1, from coordinate 32,412,756 downwards.
ACAGGGAGAGCACTTTGTGTGATACCTTGGACATGGCAGTGCTACTGAAAGTACATGAGAGCATGGCACTGGGGAGAACAGAAAGTAGCACATGAGTGACAGTACTGTAAGCATCCAGCTGTGAGGTGAGGAGAGGACAAGAGTCATACTACCAGCCAAAACAGATATCCTCCAGGGGGAGACTTCCATCTAATCCACTCCTAAGGGCCCCTTCTCCCCTTTGGCTAAGACAAACTTTGAGAAATATTCTAGGGCCAGACAGAAAGCACCCCCTCTTTGTCTGAGGCTAAGGAATGAGCCATTGTGGTCAGACCAGAGAAGCCCCACAGCTGCTCCCCTGCTTCATAAATGACCTAAGGATGTTTCTCCTAAAATCTGTCAATATCTTCTCTTTTCTTCTGCCTCCCATTCCCTTCCTTCCTCCTTTCCCTTGGAATTCCTACTGGTATTGAGCAGCAGGTTCTTGAAGTAAGTAGAGTTTGTTGCGGTGGGGTTCGGCATGCCTATCTGTGACATTTGTGTGCATGATTTGCCATTCAACTGCCCCTGCCAGGCTCTATCTAACTCTGAGTTGCCTGTCTTCCTCTTTCCCTACCATCTACTTTCTCTAGGCCCTTGCAAGCAAGGTCATTCCTGAAGATTTATTGTCAGATCTGGTCACAAGGTTCAGGGTGTATAGGGTGGGATAATGGAGTTGCAGTTTAATGTCAAATCTTGCTTTCATCTGGAAACACCCCTACTTTCAAAGATTAAGCTGTGAAATTGTTGATTTCATATGTTACCTTATGTAACTCTGGACTCCTAAAGTTTCTTTATTGGTTGGTAGCATGTGAGAATAGTGCTACCTTGTTACTTCACTGAGTGAAATTTGGGGAATATAGATAATCCATGGGAAGGATTTAAAGGGCAGAGGGTGTTTAAATGAAAATGAACTGGAGTGAGAATTCCCCTCACGTGGGTAACTGCTTCATTGTGGGGAATAGTGGGCCCATTCACAAAAGACCTGCTCCTTTTGGTCCCTTGCCAAGGTGCGCACTTGAGAGACAGCATCTCTTTGTTTGGGCAGACACCTGATCTCTCTGGACAGAGGCCACATAAGTTTTCCCAGCACGGTAACCTATCTGATTGATTGGTGGCCAGGGAAGATGGGTGCCTGTGAGCAGAACTCCTGGTGCGGAGAATGAAAATAGCCAAGAGGCAGAAGGACTGCCCTCTTGTGAATCTCAGAGGACCTAGAACGAGTCAGACTCTCATTTCAAAATCTCCCCTGAAAAAGTGCTGAGGTTGGTTCCCAGAACTTACCTGAGGAAGAGCACGAAGTCATCGTTCTCCAGGCTAGACCACAGAGCCTGGGGAACATCTTGACCATGTCAGGAAAGTATGTATAGGCACACAGCTGGATGAGAAATCAATACAGCAGGAACTAATGAATGGGAGAAGCAAGGGGGACCTATAGGACCCCAAAAGTTCACCCAAGAGAGCCCCTGACTAGGGTGGTACTTTCCCTGGCTTTGGGGAGTTCTGGCTTAACTTGCTCCCTGAAAACCTGGAGGCCAGAAGAGACTGGGCATCTCTTTCCTCTGCTTCCTCCCTGACAGTGAAGAGAGTAGACAGACAAGGAAATGCCTGTATATTGACATTAACTAGGTGTTGAGTGCACACAGGTCAGCCTCTCCCATAAAAGAGCATTTTCTAAACACATACTCAGGTACAAGTTGCTTTGAATGCAGTCTGTTATTCACATGGTCCCTGCCCCACTCCTTCCCAGGCTGATGTAGGCACTACTCTGCCTTCTGTACTCTGCTAGCTCCTCCATTAACTGGGGCTCTGGGTCTAAGCTGTGATCAGCAGCACCAGAGGGTCCAGCTATGGGGAGAGGATGGAGGCAAACCTGAGCGTGAAAATACAGTGCCTCCAGGAATTGCATGGGCACCTTCTGGTGCTCGTGACTTGAAAAAGGAATATGGCAGGTCAGGTTCCACTCCTGCCAGTGGTGGGGTTGGGGTAAGGCTGAGGGCAGGTGAGGTGGAGCTGTCTTATCTCTGGAATTTCCAGAATATTAACCAACCCTTCCTCTGCCTGGCAGCCCACATTCCAGTTTCTCTATGGCTGACTCCCACTGCTTTTCAGAGAACTTTTTAAGTGGAAAGGGCCTTTCTCTTCAGCCTGAGATTGCACTGCTCTTCTCTCTGACGTGGAAGGCCCAAGTCCCTGGACACGACACTCAGAGATATGTGCATTCGTGTTTAGGACTAGTCCCTCTTCTAATACAGCCAGATGTGACTCCACACTACCCCTCTGGCTCTCCACCCTTTCAGATCAAGATGTTGTCAGATCGGAAACGAGAACTGGAGCATCGTCTCAGCGCCACCTTAGAGGAGAATGACCTGCTGCAAGGGACCGTGGAGGAGCTGCAGGACCGGGTGCTGATCCTGGAGAGGCAGGGCCATGACAAAGACCTGCAGGTACAGAGCAGAGACATTGTCCTTCAGGACTAAGTCCAGACAATAAGAACACTTAGCCAGAAAGGAAGGACTGGGTAGCCACCCACCTCCACAGGGTCAGTCAGGAGTAGGTGATGCCAAGGTCTCACTATGGACCTGTCATGATTTCCCTGGCCACCCACTAATATGCCCAAAGCCAGGGAAACACATGGCTTCCCAGAGGCCATCCCTCCCATGGGTTCTGGAGCGGTTTTACACAGTTCTTTCTGGTCTATCAACATGACTGGAACACCAGGAATATAATGGTGGCCTCCTGGAGTTTGTAAAATCTGCTAGATTCAGAGGCAGCCTATGACTCTGCTCAGCTCACAAAGCTATCCACTGCTGCTTGCTCGACAGAGGAATGTAGGTGGCTGGCATGAGGTAAAAACCAAAAATCTGCCCACCAAATCCAGCAAGACACATTCTTCCTCATTCTTCCCATTGCCAGAGGCACAGACTAGGCACCTCTTTGTGAGCCTGGTTAGTCTTTTTCCTCCCTAAAAGAAATTGCTCTTCAGCCATATTTGTCCTCACTTGGAAACTGCCACCAGGCCTCACCTGAATTCCCAAGCTTACACTTGACAAGAAACAACCTCTGAAACAGAAAGATAATTACTCCCTGGCTCCCCGGAAATAAGACTCAGGTTTGCTACCCAAGTGCTTTGCTGGGTTGGCCTAGGCCTAGAAAATAGAAAGGCATTGCTTCCCTCTGAATGTGACAGAGTGTGCACTGGATTGCAGCACTGTTGTTTGGGGAAGGTGGTCGGCTAGGTTATACTTGAGTGCCCAGTGTGTCCCTGCCCCAAAACCAGGCCACAGAAGGCCCCACTGGGCCTGTAAGCTGTTTAGAAGCCCTGGAATATGGGCTGAGGAGACAGTGTCTTAGGCTAATGTCATTGTGACTGATACCATCAGCTCAGGTGCCATGTAAGCAGTGCCCCATCTGTGTCTTAAGGGACAGTTAGCAGATTTTTCTCCCTCTGTTTTTTTGTACTTTGAGCTGTTAACTTTGCAGTAGGTCCTCAGCAAACGTCAAATAGAGAATGGGTGGGACTGGGGTGTGGCTCAGTGGTAGAGCACTTGCCTAGCTTGCACAGGCCCTGGTTTCTATCTCCAGCAGCACAAAGTGAGAGTGAGAGAGACAGAAAGGGAGAATGATACTGGCTAAAGCCTCAGCAGTTTTGAAATGGAAAGGAGTTTGCTCATTTTTCAAGGTTGATGATAATAGCAAAGAACACTGTATGCTTCTCTATAGGAGATGGACTGCTTTCCCATACCTTATAAAGCTGAGGCTTAGAGAAAACGAATCACTTATCCCAAGTCATGTACTAAGTCTTTGGTAGATTTGAGACTAGAACCCCCCCACCTGATTTACCTGTTGCTCACTTGTCCCTGCAAAATCGGCATTTAATCAGCATTTAGGTACCCCATCAAGCACTCTCCTTAGAGTTAGTTACTGAGATAGAATATGGAGAGAAAAAAGTAGTACAGAAAAATGGAGAAAGGGCCTCTGCCAAGAGAAACTTTGTTTAGGATGAATTCACAAATGAAAAGTTCTTATTTCAGGTCTGTTATTGGAGACCTAGAGTTGTGAAAAAAGAGCCAGGACCAGTACGGACCACCATGGACTAACTAGTGCAGTAGACTCTGGCAGCAGTAAGCCTAGATCAGAGACTGGCGGAATGGCTCAAGTGGTAAGAGTAGAGTGCCTGCCTAGCAAGCGTGAGGTCACAAGTTCAAACCCCAGTACCGCAAAAAATAATAATAATCCCAGGTCAGGCCCAATGCACAATCCTTACCCCCTGCACAGTCTTCTGACTGGCCTACAAGGGCCTCCAGCAAGTCAGATGGTTCCCTAATGGTGCGTGAAGATCACATTTATGGGTTAAATTCTCACCTCTCCTAACTCTGTGACTATTTCTGTCTGCACCTTCTGCTCATGTGAAACTCTCCTTAAGCTGCCCCTTGTTACTAGTGACCTTCACAAAGCTTTGCCTGCTGCTGAAAAGACTGTACTGACACAGAAGTAAAAATTCCAGCTGACTCAGCAGATTGGTAAAGTGTCAAGCCAGTGGCCTTAGAATGTATTTAATCCCATGGTTTAATCCCTCAAAGAGTGGGGGTAGAGAATAAGGCTGAGCAGGCAAGGGAAAGGCCTGCCACCACCAGGGAGCCCCCTTTGATCAGTTTCACTGTATGACTGGAGTCCTGTCAAAAACAGATTCTTTTTTTTTTTTTTGGAGGTACTGGAGTTTGAACTCACTAGGCAGGCACTCTCCCATGTGAGGCATGCCTCCAGCCTCCAAAACAGATTTTTAAGTCACTAATCAAATTCATATTTTTTGTTTCGGAATCTTTTGGTTTTTGGCAGTACTGGGGTTTGAACTCAGGGCCCTTATGCTTGCTAGGCAGGCACTCTACCACTTGAGCCACTCCAGCAGTCTTTTTTTCAGGCCTCAAAATCAGGATTAAAAATTAATTTATCAAGCACCCAGTCTATATTAAGCATTTTGCTAAACTCTTAATATTTAATAAAGGAAATTGATACTGTCCCTCCATGGGCCACTTAGCTGCCCTGCTTCATACTCAGCCAGGCATCTTATACATGTGCACAGGTCCTGGCCCCAAGGAGTGGGCGGATTTCATTAGCAAAACATAGGGTGATCCAGGAAGTAGGTGTCCTGAGGTCTAGACTTTGCTCTGACGTTGACCATGTACCATTAGACAAATCCCATATCATCACACCATCTCAACCCTTCAAATGTCAGGTGAGGAGAGCGCCCCTACTTCCACGCACATGAGTATTGGGAGCTTAAACTTCATATGTCATACAAACCCAAAGCAGTTAGTGCCAACCCTGTTTCATACCTAAAAATGTACTTAATGTTGTCTTTGTCATACAAAGGATGCTATTTTTTATTTTAGATGATTCTTATAGGTAATAAACTCTTCCCTGGTTTGATTTTTCTACACATCTATCCAGGTGATGAATCAAGTCACTGTCTAAAGAGTGAGGCCCCTCCTGGCCTTTTGTTCTCTTGCTGTTATAATTAATTAGGCACCTTTGAGTGTGCATGAGTAATTGAACTAATTTTGTCCAGTGCATAAGAACTTGTACTTGTCTGTGTGTGACTTCTCCTGCTGAGATATATGTGGAGTTGCCTAGAAAATAATTGTAAAGCATTTTGCCAATTTAATATGCTGCTTGTAATTGTACCAAATGCTTCCTAGGAATGTCTCTCTTTTACCCCCTGTAGTCCTGATTTTATTTTTCTTTCTAAGTGTCCTCAGAATGGGCTGGAGGAATTCCCACTAGACCAGCAGGTGTTGTTGATCCAGGGAACCATACAGTGCAGGAGGGCCAGTTCCTTTTTCATCTCTGAGCAGTCAGGCTCTAAGCCTTTCCTAGTTAGGGCTCATCCAGGCCTCTAGTGTCATTAGCCAACAGTTTCCTGGCATTTACAGATGAAGGTGAGGCTCTGCCAGGCAGCTTCCTCCACTCACAAGAGCTAGGGCTCTACTGCCAGCCACCTCAGTCTCTTCATTTCCGCAGGAGCCACAAGCCAGTTTGGCCAAGAGTCTGAGGAAGACAGTTCCTTCTCTTGCCTGGAACAGAGGTGACCCCAGAAATGTTCTTTTATAAAAAGATAAATTTATTTTTTTTATTATTTTTTTTAGCTTTCTATTTTTTTATATTTCAAATCTTTATCACCATCAACAACACAAGAATAGCAAACTTCAGTATGTTCTTTTTGAAGAGACAAACGGATATGTGTTTAACACAGCTTCAATGATTATTTTATGTTCATCAAGAACAATTTCAAAAGATAAATTTAAATCCCAGGAAATGTTTTCCCTATTCCACATCCCAGGGGAAAAAAAAGAAAAACAACTTTTTTTTTTTTTTTCATGGTACTGGGGATCGAATCCTGGATCTCATGCATGCTAGGCAAATACTCAACCTCTGAGCTACATCTCAATCCCCCAAAAAATCTTTTAAGGTGGAGGGAGGTAGTCCACAAACAGGAGGAGTAGGAAATACTGTCCCTTACAGGTGTGACTTATGGCCATGTGCCTGGCAACTGGCAGACTACTGACAACTCTGCTGTGTTAGAAGCAAGTCAGTGATGGAGGGCACAAAGAAAAGAGGGCATTTAGCAGTGGTAATTGGTGGTCTTTATGTGCAGCAGTGTGATCTCACCAAAGAGGTACACTGTCGTGTACTACACATGGAAGGAGCCTTAGAGAATGCAGAGGGGTGAAGTAATGGCAGTGAGAGGGAAGGAAGAGCCCTGCCATGAGTTATGACCCCTGTGTTGCTGGTCCCTCCCTTCTGTGAGCCTCAGTTCTGTCTTCAGGAACCTGAGATAGTTGGGCTTACTGATTCCTGTGGCCCTACCAGCTCTAAAAATATGTGGAATTATGTGAAAATCTATGTGATCATTTAACAAACAAAAACTCTTAAGGGGACAGCTGAGTGAATTTTTATAAGTACATATGCATGTGCAACACCTCACCCATCAAGATAGCATTACTAGCACCCACAAGTAGTACCATCCTACAGTCCAACTTCCACTTTTTCCATCTCAGTAAAATTTAAGAATGTTTTATGAGCAAAATTACATTAATTATACACTTTTTATGTCTGGAATGGAGGTAGGGAGGAGGGAAGGAGGAAAAAAAAACTTTAAGCTGGACATGGTGGTACCCAGCTGTAATCACAGCTGTTGGGAGGCTAAGGTAAGGAGGACTGTTAGTCCGAGGCCAGCCAGGGGTCCATAGCAAGACCCTGTCTCAAAAATAGAGAAAGAAAAGACCTTTTAAAAATATATAACCTTTGTGCTATAATATCTAAAAAATTTAACTATATTCTTACTATTGTCAAAAACCTCAGTGATTGTTCAGATTTTCAATTGTCATCTCATAAATTTTTAATACTTTTTTTTTTGAGTCAAGATTAAAAGTAGTACAGACCTATACATTGCAGTTGGTTGATATATCTCTTGAGTCTGTTTTAATTTCTGGGTTCTTCCTGTATCTTGTTTTTCTTAAAATATATTTGAAAAGGAGTTATTTGTCATGTAGAATTTCCCAGATCTGAGTCTTGCTAACCACATCCCTGATGTAGTCTGCTGCGTTCCTTCCACCTCTGTGTTTCCCTGTGAGTTGATGGCAGGTCTAGCAGGTGGTCAGGTCCCTGGCACTGTTACTGTTTGATTTGGGTGAGCCTCCTAGCCTTTTCTCTCCCTGACAGCTGCACCAAAGCCAGCTGGAAGCTCCAGGAGGTTCCCTGTGAGTTGATGGCAGGTCTAGCAGGTGGTCAGGTCCCTGGCACTGTTACTGTTTGATTTGGGTGAGCCTCCTAGCCTTTTCTCTCCCTGACAGCTGCACCAAAGCCAGCTGGAGCTCCAGGAGGTGCGACTGTCCTATCGGCAGCTGCAGGTGAAGGTGGAGGAGCTCACTGAGGAGAGGAGCCTGCAGCGTTCGGCCGCCACCAGTACCTCCCTGCTGTCCGAGATTGAGCAGAGTATGGAAGCCGAGGAGCTGGAGCAGGAGAGAGAGCAGGTGCTGATGTCCCTGCTGCCCCGGAGGGCAGGTGTCCTGGTGTTCTTAGCCCATCCCTTCCTCCTCAGGACTCCACTGATACCTGGCAAGGGCTATGGCCCTATCTGAATTTCCATACCCACTGTCTGATGCCACACAAAGCAGACCCTGAAGGAAAGGCTTCCATTACCCTAGGCTTCCATCACCCACCTGTCTTGTCCATTGAGACCTTGAGCAGAGCCGCCAGAGCACAGTTTCCTGTGTGGTCTTGCCTGGGCCAATGATGAGGAAATAATCCACCTCACTCCTTGGGCAGTGGCAGAGTTCTAGAACATTCACAATCCATCCTCTCAGCTTCTTTTCTTACTTCCCCTAACTACTCATTCCCCTAACCATTTCCTGACTCCAGTCAACAAAAGTGAACATGTAGCCGGGCACCAGTGGCTCACACCTGTAATTCTAGCTACTCAGGAGGCAGAGATCAGGAGGATCGCAGTTTGAAGCCAGTCCAGGCAAATAGTTTGTGAGACTGTATCTCAAAAAAACCCTTCACAAAAAAATAGGGATGGTGGAGTGGCTCAAAGTGAAGGCCCCTGAGTTCAAACCCCAGTACTGCAAACAAAACAAAACAAAACACTGAACATGTATGTAATAACAAATGGGAGGGGCTGGAGAGCAGAGAAAATGAGAATCAGGAGTCTGGGTGATGTGCAGGGCTCAAAGTACTATTATTTCCTGAGGCAATGATATTAAAAAACAAAACAAAAGCCCCTATTCCTAGAACTGGGTTGTTGGATACCTATATTTTGAATTTGGCTATTAGACAGAGATGGCCAGGTCCTTACTAGAGTCCGTAATGATGAATAACACTTGTGACCCAGCTGAGACTGCAGCTCTGGGAAGCCTACTGCCAGGTTCGCTATCTCTGCTCACACCTTCGAGGAAATGACAGTGCCGACTCAGCTGTGTCCACAGACTCCTCCATGGACGAGTCTTCAGAAACCTCATCTGCCAAGGATGTGCCAGCTGGCAGCCTACGCACTGCCCTTAATGAGCTCAAGAGACTGATACAAAGCATCGTGGACGGCATGGAGCCCACGGTAAGGGTCAGTCTGAGAAGCAGCTAACCTGCAAGTTTGGGCCAGTGGGCAGTCGCATCCCAGTGCAGAAGGTGAAATAAACCTTGAATTGGAGCCTTACCAACTACCTGCCAGAGTTCCTTCTGAGTATTTGTTCATTTTTTTTGAAAGCACTGAGAACTGATGATCAGGCAGAGAAGCTGAGTACTAGGGAAGAGAGGCTCCAAGGTCACCCTCCTGCGGTCAGCAGGGTACAAACAAAGTCCTTTTCTCCACATAGTTAGGTTCAGACATAAGTTCAAGGGCTTTTCTTGGAAACTTTGAATAGAGAGATTTGTATCCAGGTGAAAACTATGTTACTATTCTGCAGACCTTTGGTCCTAGTATAGGGGTGAGTTAGGAGTAAGTAAACTTATTAAAGATCTAAGCTTCTGGAGTAGAGTTGTGGCTCAAGTGGTAAGATGTTTGTTTTGCATATGTGAAGTCCTGAGTTCAAGGCCCAATAAATAACCTAAGCTTTTGCCAAAAGAAGCACAGAAAGCTGAAAAGAGGTGAATGTCAAGGGCCTCCTAGAATTCCAGATGTGAGCCAGATGCTGGGGACTCACACCTGTAATGGGCGGCGGAGGTCAGGAGGATCAAGTTCAAGGCCAGCCCAGGCAAGTAGTTCAAAAGACCCTATCTCGAAAATACCCAACATAAAAAAGGGCTGGCAGAGTGGTTCAAGTGGTAGAGCATCTGCCTTACAAGCGTGAGGCCCTGAGTTCAAACCCCAGTACCACCAAAAAAAGAAAAAGCTGTGACTTCCTGTTGGGGAAAGAATGCTTCCCTGATATCCTGGGCAGACTGGCATTCCTATAGCTCTGTGGCAGATTTCTTCCTGGCTTTACTCTCTATCCATGCACCCAGCTTTGGGGCAATTACTTTCTCCTCAGATTTCATCCTCCTACAGAGTGGTTGTGTCTTTCTGCCCATATTGGATGAAGTAAAGCAAAGGGTGATTGCTGTCTGACCAGGGTTTGTTAATTTGTTAAATGTACTGTAGTACAAGGCCAGATCAGTGTAAGAGAACACAGCTGTCAGAGCGCAGCACTTACACAGCTTCCTCTCGTCAAAGCCAGAAACAAAAATAAATATCTAGCTATCGTGGCAGGCTGAAATTGAGCTCAAGAATCTCCCTAACTCTTTCTTCCCCTCTTTGTCTCACCCTCTCTTCTTTTCCTCCCTTCATTTTCTCTTCATCTCCCTTACTTTCTGTCCCCATTCTCTTCCTCATCTCCTCTCCATCTCCCCCACTATCCATCCTGCTGTTCCCCATCTTTGGCTGGCTCTTTCTTCTCTTAGAGCTCCCGGAGAATCGATGATGACTCCTTAGAAGAACAGATCAGGCAGACCAGTGAGGACTCAAGAGCTCTGAGGGAGCTCATGGAGGGAGAGAGGGGTAAACTGAGGCAAAGCCTAGAAGAGCTGCAGCGACTCCACAGTCAGGTGAGCACCCCATCTTCAGCCTAGTGCAGGGAGGGTGTGTGTCTCCCCCGCTCACTCCCACTTCTGTGAAGGTCAGCTTTCCTCCACCAGCTCTTCAGGGGACCATGACCTGAAGTTAAGGTAAGCAGAGTGTCTTCAAAAGGAGAAACCAGTCCTCATTCAGCCTAAAGTGAAATTGGCAGGGACAAGAATAGCTGATCCCCTGTTTCCTGCAGTGACATGTCTGTAGAGCCAAAAATTAGGCTGATTGGTAGATTCTGGCAGCTGAAAGCTACAGCTCCCAGGCTACTCTAGGATGTTTTCCTAGCAGCTCCTGGGCAAGGGGGTTGGCAAGACAAGGAACAGTTAATCTTTACAGGGCGTTCCTGCTCAGCACCATCACCTCCATGAGCCTGTTTTTCAGCTTTAGGGAACTTACTGCAGCCCTTTCTGTTCCCTTTCCTGTTTGATCATGATTCCATCTCTCTTGCCAGTGCTGGAGAAGGACATCTACATTGTGATCTGAAAGCTGTTCAAAAGATTTAAAAACAGCCCTGCCCAAAAAGGAGCTTCTAAAATCTACCCTGGGGGATGGATAGAAGTTCTCCCTGTTGACCACACTCATGTGCAATTAAACCCACCCCTCTCCTGGTCCACAGCCACTCATCCTTTCCTGCTGATGATATTTCTTTGGGGTGAAGTTGAAGACTGGCATTTGCTTCCATCAGTTTTTGTTACATTTAAGATACCTTTATAGAAATAAACTCCTACCTTTTGAGGGGATATCATTCTGGTAGTCTTTCTAATATCTTCTTGGAAGATATGGGCAGGCCCACCTACAGCAGTCACTATTTCCTATGATGGGCCAGAGAGCAAGGATGAAAAGATGCTTGCTTAGAGCTGTGGGCTTGCTTCTCTGGGAAGTGGGCTGGGCAGCCAAAAAGTGCTCTGGCCTCAACTCTTAAGATCTTCGGATGGTCTTTTAGCCCGGTACCAACCTGGAGGAATGAAATGCAAGAGAAAGCCGGGTGCCAGTGGCTCACACCTGTAATCCTAGCTACTTAGGAGGCAGAGATCAGGAGGATCACAGTTCAAAGTCATTCCAGGCAAATAGTTTGCGAGAGCCTATCTCGGAAATACCCAACACAAAAAATGGCTGGTGGAGTGACTCAAGTGGTAGAGCACCTGCCTAGCAAGGGTAAGGCCCTAAATTCAAACCCCAGTACTGCCACAAAAAATAATAAATTTAAGTAAATAAATAAAATGCAAGAGAAAGTTAGAACTAAAAGTTCTTTGAGGAGTGTAGCACAGTAGTGGAATACTTGACTAACATCTGTATGACCCTGGGTTTGATTTTTAACACTGAAAAAAAGAGAAATGTTTAAAAATTATTTGAGTTTATAATGTATTTTATTTATCTGAAGTCAGGATCTTGCCTACACTGGCCTTTAGCTCCTGGGCTCAAATGATCCCCCTGCCTCATCTTCCTGAGTAGCTGGGATGGCAGGCATACACCAGGGTGCTGGGCTTTATTGTAAATAAGCACTTGCTTTTCAGCTCTTTGATATTGACTGGTTTTTTGTTTCATTTTATTTTTTATTTTGCTTCTCAGAATTATACTAGAAGTTCACCAGAGGGCATTATTTCATTTGGAAATACAGTCAGTATATATAGGTTGCTTAGGGCCTGAGGTAGGAAGCTACCTCCACAAGGCAAGTTGCCTTAGAATCTCAGCAGATAACAGGTTTCAGTCAGTTTCTGTGGCTCCCTTTCATAGAGCTTAGCAGGAAGAGTTTGCTACTCATGTCCCACATGGAGTAGAATTGGACTTCTCCTGCAGCTCATTCCAACAGAATGTTCAAAGCAGAAACTTCTCAGCCATACTGCATGGCCCAGAACTGCCCTGTGGAAGTCACACCATACCCAGGCAGGGGTGGGGTGCAGATGGAGTTCCAGAATGACCCTGTAATATGCAACCAAAACAGCAAGCATGATGTTCCTTGTGCAGGGCTGGTTTATCATCTCCACATACCCACTATGTGCCTGCATTGTGCTAGATCCTCAGAGGCATATGATGGCTTCCAGAGCCCCTGTACTCCAGGACCTCAGTGTCATGAGGGCATTCAGAGCCATCTCTGTACCCTCTGTGGGCAGGGACAAGACATGGTTAGCTGGGAACAAGTTCAAGCAAACAAGGTCTGAGCCCACTAACTTATTTCCTTCCTCTCCTGGAAATAAGGCCAGAGGTCAGGGGTAGGCCTGAAAAGTGAGTAGCCTGCTTCACCCACCCCTCAGAAACTACCCAGACTTTTTAATAAACAAGCCCAACTTTAATTTGATCGGTTTGAGGCAAAATCCACAGACCAAATGATTTATCCATGGCTCACTACATTCACACCTCACCTTCCAGTCAAACATACCCCAAACCCTGTGAGGACAAGTGCAAGGTTCCACCCACCTTTCTCTCCTAAAGCATCTAGCTCAGGCCTTGCCTAGCATAGGCACCCAAATAATTGTTAAACAAAAGAGCAAATAATGCCCTAGATAGATGGCTTCAGGGTTTTGTTTTGTTTTTTTAAACTAGGACTTCTTCCTTAGTATAGACAAGCCATATCCAGTCTCCTGAGAGCTAGCAGACCTCACTTTGGTAGGAGAGGAAAAGGGAGTGGAGTCTACAACGACACCCTGGGCCTGCACCCTGCCCTTGAGGTTATGTAACTCTGTTGGTCCTTAGAACTACTTGGTGGAGCAGGAATGGTTTTTTGTTTTTTTGTTTTTCCTGATTTTTATGGATAGTATGTGGTTTGGAAAAGGAAATTTTCCCTTCTGAGGCAGGTATCTGTTGGGCTCTAGCTTGTCCAGGTTTTGTAGGCCAAAGTAAAAGTTCTGCAGTTCTATCTGGAGCATATTAAATGCTGACTTTTCCTGCCTGATATGTCTGTCCCTGTCTGTTACCTGTCTGTCCCTTACTCAACTGTTTTGAGGCCACATTAGGGCCCATCTGGTATGAGGAGGTCTGGCTGTCTTTGCCAAGTGCTTTTCTGGGTCTCTAGTTCTGGCAACCAGGCTATAGAACCTGCTGATGCCTAGAGTGAGGCTAGGCCTCTCCCCTGGCACTTCATCTGCCTCAGGGCTAGTCACATGTACAAGCCATGACCTTTGCAAATATTCCAGACCACTTCCCAAAGCTTGACACCCTCCTGACCCAAGCTGTCCCCAACCAGGAAGACTGTGGCTCTCGACTGTCAGAACAGAGCAGCAGTCCCTGGAGTTCCTTATCAGACTCTAAAGAGTGCAAAATCCATGGTCCATTGGGCAACAGATTGCCCTTCAATCCCTCCTGGTCCTGTGTCCCCTCTGAATCCCCCCAGAGTGGCTGCCCCGGGGCTGACAGTTTTGGTTTCTTGTCTGGGGAACTTGAACGTCAGTCCGGTCTGGGACCTTTGCTCAGTTTCTGTCTGTCTGAAGATGATTAGACCTGGGACATGGAAAGCCAAGGAATATGCTGAAAGGTGATATGTGTCCTCTTGCAGGAAGAAGGCAGATCCGTGTGAATGGATCCTCCCTTGGAAAAATGTTAATGTGTGTGTAATGTTTAAAAAGAGGGTGTGGTCAAGCATCCCAGCTCATGTCTGATCTTATCAACCTAGAAGAAAGGGCTCCCACCCTTCCATTGCTTAACAGATGTTTACTGAAAGCTCTGCCAGGCAGAGTTTCTGCTTGCAGACAGTAGAACTTGGCTCTGCATAACTGAAGCAGAAATCAGATGCATTAGAATGAAGTCTGAACACCTACAGAACCAACAGCAAGAAAAGTGGGACATCTCCCAAACAGGAAGAGTCTGGTTCTGCTGTTGTCAAGAACTGCAGGCTAGGAAAGGAGGAGCAACTGGCAAGTACAGGTCACATACCCACGCCACAGGTGCAAAGGAAATAAAATGAGTACCTGTCCCCCTTTTGCTTCCTTCGTGGGAGCATGCCTTGCCTCCCACCAGTACTCATGCAAGCAGGAATGTCCCCCAAAATAGGGCAAAGTTTTGGGTGATAACCACCCCTAAATGGCTGTGTTAGTGCATTAAGAGTTTGGTGATTAAGTACCAGTAAGGCTCTTGTGTGCACAGATGGCTGTGACACACTTCTTGCCATCCCAGAGACCATGTTATACATGAGGTTATTAGGTTGTGGGGTGGGTCACTAGAGAGGCACTTCATTGCCAAATGACGGCTTCCAAGTTAAGTGTGAGGACTGAGTAGGCTGTGGTACCATTCACTGAGGAATGAATTACAGGAAAGGTGACAGGTTTGAAGTAAGAGATGAAAACATCAGTTAGGTATCTAAATTCCATGTGGCTTTGAAAACTGAGGAAGAACCAGGTTGTACCAAGTGCCGTTGGAGATGGGAGCTAGGTCCAGGTCTCAGGCTTTGGAGCCATCCAAGGCCTTACTGATAGCAGTGTCCCACATGGAAGATGGAGACCCTACCCCAAAAATGTGCTCCAGAGGCCTGATGGAGTTTTTGAAACATTTTTATTAGTATATATTATTCGTACAGGGGGTTTCATTGTGGCAGCCTGATGCATTTGTATAATGTACTCTTGCATTAACTCCCTGGGAGTACCTTGTAATCGAATGATGATGTGATGTGCTGAGTACCGAAGGGAGTACAGATCTAGCCCCCTGGCTGCAGGTCTTAGGTCGAACTTCCCCTGAGTGCCCTTGTCACTGAGCTGCAGGGTAGTGTGTGGCATCCATTCTTAGGAAAGAAGGGTCCTCTCTTGGAGCAGGGCAGCAGTGAGATGCTACCAGCCTGTTCCTACACATATGTGGGCTCACCTGGTGCTTCTGGATGCCTCTTTTCCCCTCACCCAGGCCAGCAGCAGTGGTGTCACATTCATTGTCTTTGGTCTCCTGTTAGGTGACATTGCTGAGTGTGGAGATGACTACACTGAAGGAAGAGAGGGACCGACTCAGAGTGACATCTGAGGACAAGGAGCCAAAGGAACAGCTTCAGAAGGCCATCAGGGACCGGGATGAGGCCATTGCAAAGTGAGTAGGGATGGTTTGCTTCATTTATTTTTAAAATAAAATGGATGTATAAGTTCAATTTTAAATATCATACAGAACAATACAAAACGGTTGGTTTCCCTGCTCCCCATTTTCACCCCCAGTTCCAGGTAGACACTCCTTTTGTCAGATCTTTTTTCTATAAATACACAGTGCATGTGTATTTATAATATAGCTTGTGGTTTTTAAAAAAATCAGTAGAATGATACTGTACATGTGTTTTTTTTTTCATTTATATCTTTCCAATTTCATTAGTAAGTTTCTTTTTTACTTTGTTATGGACATTTTCAAGCATTCATAAAAGTGAAAATAATAATAATAATCCCTGTATACCTACCTCTTGGCTTTAACACTGATGTGACCTGAGTCACATCAGTCATCTGTATCCCACCCACTTTTTTCCAGTGATTGTATTGCAAGAAATCACATAATTTCTAAGAACTGTTTTTTAATAACATCTAATATCCAGGCAGTGTTTGGATTTCCCCAATTGTCCCATGAATGTCATTTTATCATCAATTAGAATTCAGCTCCAAAATCCACATATTTTTTGTAGTGAAAGAGATAATAAAGTTTATTAGGAAAAGAATACACTTTCAGTAGACTGAATGAAAGCAGGTCATCTCTGCAGAGAGGATGAGAATGACATTTATTTTTATCATGGCACCAGTTTTTATTGAGGTGGAAGGACCTGGAGCATTGCCTTCCCTAATACCAGCCCATGAGGCTGAAGTTCAGGATTAAGAGTGGAGGAGGCCTACACATTTCCGAAGAACAGAGTATATAATTGGGTCCACCTGGCCCTTAAGTATGGTTTACAGGCCCGGGTCCTCCTTGCTAAAGATTTATTGTTCAGGAAGTATGTTGATCCACCTTAGGGTGGGTGACTCAAAAACATCCGGTGACATTGAATGACCTTGGTGGGCTATTTTGATCTTAACAGGTGGGTGGTTTTTTTTTTTTTCTAGGAAACTTTGAATCCTCCATTCTTTTCTTTGCATATCCTCATCACTTGTGACTAAGTGTTACCTAACTTTCCCCTCTCAAAAATCTTTTAGGAAATGGGAAGTCAAAGTCAGTCTGTGGCTACTTTCTGCTGGTATGGGGAGTAAGCCTAGGTCAGGAATCTCTTGTCCTAGATCTCTGTTGATGGGGACAGCTGGGATCCTCTGAAGATTGTAGTTGTTTTTTAGGAGGAGGAGCCATGCTTAGAGTCCAATAGTTTTAGCCCTTGAGCTATGTCATTTGTAGTTTCATAGCCTGGAGATGAGAGGAAACAAACTTGGTTAAACAGTATAAGGTTTAATATGGAGCATTTGGGTTTCCTGGAGCTGTAGAAATAGCAGGTGATAGAAAGGCAAGGATGCAAATTCTTTTCAGATAGACAGACACAGGCATCAGGTAATCATACTTATGAACCCCTTTTCAACCTGTCAGCTTTATTCTAAGTCTACATACTCAACTTAATGGATGTGCCCTGAGAGTCTGTAACATTTACCCCTCTGTTCTTTTTCATCTTGCAGTTAGTTATTGAAGAAACAGAATCATGTCTCATAGTTTTTCTACATTCTGTATTTGATTTCATCCCATAGTGTCATTTAAGAATTTTGTCTTTCTCCTATGTTTCTGATAAGCCAGGTTATTTGTAGAGTACTTTTTTTGTAGTTTGTTTTTGTTGGTTTTTTTTTTTTTTTTTTTTTTTGGTGGGGGCTATTTTTGGTTTTGACAGTTTTGGGGTTTGAACTCAGGGCTTTGTGCTTGCTAGGCAGTCACTCTACTACTTGAGCCAAGCCTCTAGCCCTGGGTTTTAACAGAGATGAAATGTATAAGTATATTGTTTTACATTTAAATACTTTTGAAATGCATAGGCAAAAATCCTATTTCCATAGTCCTCATCTCCCTATAAGTTATTTCTTCATCAAGCCCCCAGTCATTCCTCTTCACTGAGTGAGGAGATAAAAGTTACCAAAACTGTGTTTGCTTTCAGGACACTTACAACCCAGTAAGAGCAACATTTGTACATCACTATCCTGTCTACAAAAGCTGACATCCTTGATTTCTCCCACACGTAGTAAGAAAGGGTTTTTTGGTGGGACTGGGGCTAGAGATATTTACTCCCAGTTTTGCAGTTAAGCAGAGATTTCTCTCTCTCTCTCTCTCTCTCTCTCTCTCTCTCAATAGCTCCACCCTCAGGTCTCCTGACCCTGTTGTCCTGACATTCTTTCCCCTTGGCTGCATTGCTGCTTGTCAGGAAGGTGAAATGAGCTGGATTTCCAAATGAGATACCTATATACCTTTTTAAAAAACAACAGGACAGTCCAGGCTCCAGTGCTCACTGCTGTAATCCTAGCTACTCAGGAGGCAGAGATCAGGAGGATCACAGTTCAAAAGGTAGCCCCAGCAAATAGTGCTTGAGACCATATCTTGAAAAATCTCCAGCACAAAACAGGGCTGATGGAGTGGTTCACCCGTGGTAGAGCGACTGCCTAGCAGCACAAGGCCATGGGTTCAAATCCCAATGCTGCCCCCCCTGAAAAAAAGAAAAAGAACCTAGCTTTGCCACCTAGGCGAGAGGAGAGACAACCAAATCTACATGATTTGAAGCCCTATAATGGATGTCCTTCCCTGTTACTAAGGGAGGCCCAAGTTAACAGTCCCCCTCCCCAGGGAGAACTCTGCAGTGGGAGCTCAGTCTCTCAACCCCTGGGGAAGGGGTTGTTACAGGTGGGGGAGGGGCGTTATCTCCAGGGAGATAGTTCTTTTTCTGTTCCTTGGAAATGGAAGTCTTGATATAGGAGAATTGAGATGACAGACCAAGGACTCAGTTAAAAGGGAAAACACATTTACTCACACTTGTGTAAGACTTCAGAATTTACCATGTAAATCATGTCTGTGACCTGATTCTCAAAGCTGGCTGACCATTAGAATCATCTGGGGGAACTCCCCAAGTCCTGAACAATTCTGCCTGAATGGCTGGGGTTAGGGCACCTCTTTACCTGGTGTTAATTTGTATTCAGGGGCGAGAATAAGGAAAGCTACCTAACAGTCATCACCTTGCAGGTGAAAGGCCCTCACTAAAGTAAATCCGAGACTAGCAAAATCTGCCTTACAAAACAGAGTCGGGTACTAGTGGCTGCATTTAAATAAGAATTCCAGCCCTTGAAAATACTTTTTTTTTTAATGTTATTAATATATTGCTCCGCAACTTCTGTAGCAGGGCCTTGGCAGTGTGGGGTTCTTGAATGACAAGCAGACAGAGGCTTCAGTCACTGCAGGTGGGGAGGGCAGGAGACCCAGGCGAGCTGTTCATTGCGCCACCTGTCTGCGGACGCCGGGAAGCTCGTGAGGCTGCAGCTGCTACCCGGCGCCTGGGGTTCCGGGACTGTGGGGCAGGCCGGCGTCCATGGCAACCAACACCACGCGAGGGTATCAGCCATCCCCGCCAGCCAATGGTAGCGAGCATGACGGAGGCAGCCTGCGGCATGTGAGCCCCATGCCCATTGGACAGGCTCGGTCCTATCACTGTGGCCCGCAGCCGCAGTGGGCAGGGCTAGCATGGGCACAGCCTTATGGAGCCGCCTCTAGGGAAGGCGGTAGGGCTGATCTGAGTCCCACTGGGGTGTGGGGTAGGTGACTAATGGCTCCGTAAACAGCAGGCCAGAGAGGAAGTGGTGGTCACAGGCTGGGGAGGAGGGGTGGCTGAGCATTTTGCAAATGGGACCCACTGTTCCAGGGCCAAAGCGGGCGGCCTCTGCAGACGGATCCTCAGGCCGTGTGCAAGGAGAGCCTGTTCCTTGCTTTGTTGCTTCAAGTGGTTGACGTGGCAAGGGCTACATGCACGTTTGAGCATCCTTCACGGGCAACCCGTGAGGCCTCTGCAGAGGCCTCGCAGTCCCTCCCGCTTTTTCTTCCCATCCCCATGACCCTCCCTCATTCATTTTCTTTTGTATTTAATAGCTCTAACTTAAGAATGTTGAGCAAAGTGAACAAAGTAATACATGAAACATGTAAAACGTGAGAATGCAAAAGTATGTGAGGAGAGTTAGCCATCAATGACATCAGCCAGGCATAACCGGCTAGATTTCTGTGGATTGTCCTTCAGCACACAGGCAGTTTTTAGTTTACAAAACTCTGTCTTGTTTTCTGCTTTTCTCCCCTAAGCATCGTGATGAGCTGTTAGTAAATCGTGCATGGCTTTTACTGGTGCCCACAGCCTCTCATGCAGGTTTCGTTTTTATTTCACCAGTCCCCATTAATGGAAACTAGGGATAGCTAGACCATGATGATCTCTGTGTGAATTTCTTTGCACACATCTGAATTGAAGGAGCAGTTCCTTTAGGTGAGGGAGTAGCTGGTCAAATAGAGTCCCTACCCCTACCAGGAGGGCAAGGTCCCCACCCTGCAAAAGATAGAGTAACTCCTTTGTGCCATGTGACCCTTTGGTCCCTCTGGGCTCCTGTCTTCATTTAAGCGTTGCCCACTTTGATCTGGCAGAGTGGCTTAAGTGGTGGAGCACCTGCCTAGCTAGCTCAAGGCCCCAAGTTTAGCCCCCAGTGCCACCAAAAAAGTGCCACTTTTAACCTGATCCTCCGTCAGGATGAGGAATGGTCCCTTCCCCTACAGGGTGATTATGAAAGTTGAGAGAACATACACGAAGGCACATGGCAGACTGACCCCTGCAAGCAACATAGTTACAGTGACTCAGGCATTTGGGGTGAGAACCCATTTCTTTACCTTGGGGACTCCAGGTCCCTCAGGTACAAAACCAGATGATTATGACACCGGGCATCCACTCTCACCCTGGCTCATCTGCTTTCAGGAAGAACGCTGTGGAGCTGGAACTCGCCAAGTGCAAGATGGACATGATGTCTCTCAACAGCCAACTGCTGGATGCCATTCAGCAGAAACTGAACCTCTCGCAGCAGCTTGAGGCTTGGCAGGTAAGCAAGAGCCCTGGGACCAGGGCAAGGGACGCGCCAGGATTCGTCTCCAGCAGTCTGCGAGAACTTGCCCAGTCTTCACCTGGAGAAGTCAGTCCTTGGGGATGGTGCCTCAGGTGCTCTCAAGCATGGCAAAGCCTAGGCTGCTGCTGTCTGGGGCTGTAGTGACCTCCACACTTGGAGTGGGGCCTTCCTTCAGCTGGTCATCATGGCTTGATTTAAACTAGAGTGAGAAACAGCTGTTAACACGAGGTCCGTGTGACAGAATGAAAACTCACAGCTGGATGCAGTTCAGCAGCCCTGGAGCAGCTGCTACCCTTCCCTTTCTCAAAGGCCTGCAACTTCCTTTTTCCAAAGAGCACTATGCTGGCACAGGCCCTGGGGAAAATGAGTCAGCATGGCCATCGCTAGGACCACTGTTTTCAGGGCCCAGTGCAGCTTCCTAAAGCTGTGCTAGCTTTTCATTGAGGAGCTTGAGGTAGGCCAGTGTCAGGACATGACAGTAGCCATTAGTGTCTCTGGGCCGGGTCAGCAGTGGCTGCCACTCTAGGGACCCATGGGGCTGGCAGCCGAGCCGTGGCCTCACCAGCACACTGGCCCCGGCTCACCACACTGCTCTCTCTTCTCTCCTGGTTGCAGTTTGCTTCCTCGGGGCTTTTCACTATCTGGCTCCTTTGGTTTCTGATCTAGTGGCCTTTCTCAGCTCCCGTACCAACAGCTCTAGTCGTACACCCCTCCTGCCTTTGAGGTGAGACTGTGACTGCATCCCACCCGCCCTCTTCTCACTGCCATCACCGCCCTCCCCCTCCTCCCGTCATGGCCCACCATCATCTCTGTGCAGTGTGACATGCCATCGAGTCCTGACCCGCCTCCATCACGGCCAAGTCTACTAAGCTTCTCAGCAGGTGCCCAGCTCTGACAGGCTGACCCTGGTTTCTTCAGGGATTTTTTTTTTTTTTGTGACCCTGGTTTCTTAATGCCACCTTTTCATGACAACAGTAGTAGTCATGGGATTATGAGAGCATGTGCACATGTCTGTAGAGTTCTAAAGTGGTAATGGTTCATGGGATTACCTTGATGCGTTTGGTTTCTTTCTAAAAGTCCAGCACGCAATGAATGTGCCAGAGAAAACACTGGCAGCTTTGAGAGGACTTTTTCTGAAGGGCCCTTTAACATGGCTCTGTTTCTCTAACAACACAGATCCTGTTGAGACACCTTAGGTGCAGGCCAGTGTGCCGAGGACTCCACACTAGAACCTTAGAAATGGGGGCAATGCACTGACACAGACCTGACGCGATGTCACGTGAGGGGCGTGTGGAGAGGGGCTGGGCGGGAAAGGAGAAGGGGTGAGGAGGAGAGGAGCCGGGGGAAGGAGGAGTATGCTGGAGGATGGGGAAGGCAGGGCTGCCAGTCATGAGCACGGGTTGGTGAGGTCCATATTCACCACCACCTGGTGATCGCTGGAAGTCCCTTTGTTTCACCTAAAACCTGCAAAAACATTTGATGACACCTACAGAGGAAACTTGACTCAGACAGAGGTGCCAGACAGTGACCTGGCCATCCCAACTTCTGGCCTGCATTGCTTGAGTGACTGAGCCCCTCTGGAGCTGGGCCTAGGGTTTAGCTTGTCACCAGGA
This sequence comes from Castor canadensis, assembly GCF_047511655.1. Taxonomy (NCBI): domain Eukaryota; kingdom Metazoa; phylum Chordata; class Mammalia; order Rodentia; family Castoridae; genus Castor; species Castor canadensis. The sequence goes on along the minus strand of NC_133403.1, from coordinate 32,390,542 downwards.
CTCACTGCTGGCTTCAAGACTGAGAGTTGAGAGGCGCTTGTTACGTTTACTCCTGGTGGTAATTGCTCAGGACCACTGGTATTTGGAGCCAGTAGTTTTTAAGCTTTGTTAGTGGCAGAGCCCCTTGTGAGAGAGAATCTGACCCAGAGTCAGAATCTAGCAACTAGCCTGGAAAGAGTGCAGCTGCTCTGTCCAGAAGGCCCTCTGTGGAGCAAAGGCCACTGTTGTGGAAGACAGGTCAAGGGGCACATTTTCTAGGCAGCCAGCTAATTGGAGGGGGAGAAGTTCTTACCCAGAGAAGAAGCAACCAAAATGGGCCTGAGTTTGCAAGATAGTGTCCTTAAAGACAGTGGTGTCCAAGGCCTCTGCCCCAGCAGAAGCCTGGCTGGGTGGGATGAGGGCAGCTCCCAGACACACGGGGCTGCCCATGGTGCACAGGCATTAGTGGCGCAGGCTAGAAATAATCTGAAGTGGGAAAGCAGGGCAGAAGCAGCCCCCTGAAGCCAAGCTGAGAGCTGGCAATCTGAGGTCACCTTGGGCCTTCTGAGGGTGAGAGCAGCGTCCAGACAGCTAACAGCTACTGGGACCAGGAGGGAGGACAGAGCTGGTCACAGGCAAAGCAGAGTGCTGGTGTAGGGGCTGCATTGCTACCTGGGCCTTGTAGGGACAGAGCATCTGCGGGGTCAGCTGGGGGGAGAGTGGAGTTGGGGAGGTGACAAGAAGCCAGCTCAAGCCCTGAGACTGGAGCACCGCAGAGCTGTGTGTGACCCAGCATGGTGTCTGCACTCAGCTTTGTGGGTCCAGCAGCCCCAGCTGCAGCTGCTTGCTTATCTCATCCTTCATCCTCATCTCATGTCCTCCTGACAGTGGTCCTCCCTGTCCACCCACAGGGCCAGGCAAGAGCTGCCACTCATCCCCACCCACTCTCCCCTCCTGCAGGATGACATGCACCGGGTCATTGACCGGCAGCTGATGGACACGCACCTGAAGGAACGGAGCCAGCCTGCTGCTGCCTTCTCCCGCGGCCATAGCACAGGGCGGGTGCGTGAGCCCAGCACCACAGAAGGCAGACGGCTCTTCTCCTTCTTCAGGAAGATTTAAGTTGGGAGAAGTTGGGCCACCAAGGACGGGGTGGGGGCTGGCAGCAGCTGAAAAGTTGCTGTTAGCGAGAGCTTCCTCTGTGGCTAGGGATGGGACAGCCACACTACTCACACCCTGGGACCCAGTTGGTCCCCAAGAGCCTGTTCCTTTTTGTCAGTGTGGATGGAGGCTAAAGTGGTGGGGGTACCTGCTTTAACCTCTCTCTAAAGGCTGCTCTCAACAGGGACAGGCGGAAACCCTGTCCCTACTGCCCGGCCACACCCGAGCCTAGGCTTCTCCAAGACCCATTGCTGGGCAGGGCTAGGCTACCTCCCAGAGTGGCCCCTCAGTTGTGCTGTGCCGCTCAGACCCAGCTGATCACAGCCCACCCCACAGGCTCTGTGGCCACCTGTTTTAGATGACGGGGAACAAAAGAAGTGGAGGCCCCTCCTCTGCATGCTCAGAAGGCCTGAGCCTTTATTCCTGCCCCAACCCTGGCCCAGTGAGTGAGGGGAGGCCCTCCTCACCCATGTGCATGCACCTGTGCTGGAGCCCCTCCCCGGCAGGAGGCCCAGCCTGCTGCTGCAGGGCCTCAGGTGTATGCGAGCTCGGCTGAGGCCAGCCTGAGCCCCAGGGAGAAGGAAAGAGCCGGCCTCCCTTGCCTCCTCCAGTGCAGTCCTTACACCCTGGCGAGGCCAGGGCCAGGCAGCCTGTTCTCACTGGTCCTCTGCAGGCCTTAGCCATCCAGCCCGGTCCCCTTTGTGGGGCCAGGGCTGAGAGGGCTTGTCTCCCTCCCACAGCCCCTCCCACCTCAAATACAACTTCCTGGCCCAGCCCAGCAAGTCTAGGCCCTGTAATGGCCTTAGAGGGGCCTGGTCAGCCGCCCTCACGTTGAAGGCCTCGTGGGTGCCACAGGGTGGATGGGACGAGGCTGTGGGAGCCCCCAGATACTGCCCACCAGGCCTGCGAGGACAAGGCCTGTAGCCTGCTGCTTCTGCTCCTTCCACAGCAGCCACCTCACAGTCTCTGCGGAGGCCCCAACTCAGAGGCTGCGCGGGCCCAGCCTGCAGCTGCTTACCACTGATTCAGCCTCCCACCCTCATGGGGAAAAGCACAGCAGGGATGAGCGGACAGAATGTATCTATAGATATGTACATACCACAGTGCTGTAATTTTGTATGTAGCAACCATGTAAATACATGTATGGATTTTATAATATACATATATAAATCTATAAAGGCATATTTTTAGAAAAACAGTGCACCACTGCTTCTTTTGAAAATAGTCTGAATGAGAATAAAATTAATTTCTACAGCATTTCCTGCCTCAGTCCCCGGGTGTGTGGAGCGGTTTGGTCCACAAGTGCCTTATGTCAGAACTGCCACTAGCTGCTGCCTTTTTCAAGGTGGCAGCCGTGGGGTCCGCACCTGGGAGGCCAGCTCATGGGTTGGACCAGGAAGGAGAACCCCTCCTGCGGGGCAGCGGCATCCTGCCCTGCACCCCTCCCATCAGCCCCGGGCTCCTTGCCAGTCCTGCAGTGTGCAGACTACAAAGTGCGCCTGCCAGCACTGCTCCCCGAGCTGAGAGCTGGGCCCTGGAGCTTGGCAGGACCTTACAGCCAGAAAGAAATGGCTCCAGGCAAGCTTCCACTGCGTCCTTCCGGCATGAGAATAGACATGGAGCTTCCCCTGGCATCTTCCCACGCGTGCTCCCAGCCAGTGCCTCAACCTGGAGGGGAAACGCCACCCTACAACCATAGAGAAAATGAACTTGGCTTCTCAAAGTGTCCCAGGGCCTCAAAAGGCACCTGTGCAGGACGTAGGCCAAGAGCAAGCAAGAGCTGGACCCAAGGGTGGGAAGAAGCCAGGCCCATCCACAGCAGAGCTGGAGGGAGAGCAAACGGAACCTGGAAGGAAATTTGGCAGCTTGAACCTTTATTTTTAGTATTATTTTTTTAAAAAGCAGAATTAGAAACTTTCAATACAGAAATAATCCTAACAAACCATTTAAAAGTTTTGTTGACAGGAATTTCACATCAAGTCCAACAGGACATTGGTCTAGCCCTGAGTCCCCCCCCACCACCACCCACAACCCCGTTCATGCGTGTAACACTCAGTGAGACAGGCACACTGTCGTCACCAAAATCACCCCAACACCTGGGCCTGGATGTCCAGGTACCAAAGCCACCTAGGCTTCTAGTCTGGGCTCAAAGCTCCCAGGATCACCCTCTTATTGCTTAAATTGGCAAGCAGTCTCACCTGGCTTCCTGAGTGCTCAGAGGCAAGTGTGACAGCTCCACCAGCCAGAGGCTGTGCCTGCACATCCCCACAGGCCCCTGGTCAGCCAGGACGGTCCTGAGGTCGGAGACTCCCAATTCTGCACCCAGCTTTCCAGACCAGATGGGGCTGTCTTCTAGTCAGCCCTGCAGCGCCCTCCGTGGCGTCTGCCTTCCCAGGCCCACAGCTCCCTGAACCCAGCCTGCAGCGCCAAAGCCAAGGCCTTTCACACAGAACCCCAGCTTCTGACAGTTTGGACAAGTGGAGAGACAGGTGAGAAGAAACCCCCAGTTTTTATTGATTAAAAACCCATCCACAGTGTTAACATGGAAAATCTGCAGTGATCTGTGATTGTCCGATCAGGGCTGTGCCTGGAAATTGCCTAGGACATGAGATCTAATAAAACACGTCATGGTGTCGAGATCAATTCTTCCCAGGTTACGTGATCCTTTAGGGGAAACGGGAATGAAGTGTCCTGGGAGGGAGGGGCAGTAATCAAATGCAGATGACTCCGGTATTCCTCCAGGGGACTGGGGTGGGTCAAAACTGGCTTCCCCACCCCCTGCCATTTCTTCCCACATGCTAAGAGATCCTCCAACCACCTCTGTACTACAACAGCTACTGGTGATCTGAGGTGCCCACCCCACCAGAGGTGCCTGGTGCTGCACTGCAGACTCAGACCCCCAGCAGGAGACCCTGGACTCACATGGACAAGGGTGCAAGGACCCTTCTTCCCAAGAAAGGCCAAGAAAGAGCCCAGCCCCTAAGTGACAGGAATCTACTCATTTTGCTAAAAACACTGGATCCAAAGTGGAATGGTCACAGCTTTTGCTGCTGGGTCAATCAAACCTCAAGGAAAGAAAATAACTGTGAGGAACTTAATTCATCGGATTTGGCTTCATCTCTTTATCTGTTAAAATGATGCTCCTATGCCCCCCTTGCAAGCCCATCTCTGCACACCCCTACCTTTCTGCTGAAACAAACAAGAGGCCACAGCTCCCTGGGTTTGCAACAGGCGTGTAGAAGCAAGACAAGAGACCTGTGTGCCAAAGGTCAGGACTGATTTCCTTTGTGGAACCAAGGCCTGGGGCCGGCCGAGGCTGCGGCCTGCTTCAAGGCCAGGTTTCCCCAGCTCCCGGAGCAGCTGTAGGGGCAGAAGGATGAGCTGGCACAGGCCATGGAGAGGGGTCAGAGCCTGCATGCGAGGACAGCCTGCAGGAGAGAATGAGCAACATGGAGCCCACTCCACAGGCCCAGGCCAGCCAGAGGTGCAGCTTGAACTTGAGGCTGTCTCCTCCCTGGGGATGCTGCTGGCGGCGAGATGGGACAGGAGTGCCGGGGAGGGTCTGTTGCAGCAGGTTGGCATTATGGAGGCAAAAGCCAGAGCGGGACGAGGGTGTGCAGCTGGTTAAAGCAATATACACTATGTACAACTGGTTAATCAGTCCGCTCGGCTGGCAGCGTCCTCGCCAGGTCCAGGCGCCTTGGCAGGGAGGAGGGCACCAGTGGGGAAGGGCAGGCTCGTCCAACACCTTCTTGGCACTCGAGGGGGTAGGGAGAGGAAGTGCCGATGGCGCCTCCCGATACAAAAACGTGGAGAGAATTCTTTAAATAACGGCACAAAACTGAGACTGTCCCCCGAGGAGCTCGGGCTGGGAGGGCCACAGTGCAGTCTCTGCAAGGGGTGGGGACCTTAGCAGCAGCGTTTCTTTCGTTTACTGTTCTTCGTGAGCTTCACCACGTCGTTCTGTTGTTGTTGCTGCTGTTTTGCCAAGTTGTCTTTCTTTGCTCGGAGAACCAGCTCTGTGATGCAGTTGAACATCTGGAGAGAAAGCATGGCAAGGTGACCTCAAACCTAGTGGGCCACCTCCCCAGACCCAGCTTTCTGTTCCCACGTGTGAACTGTTTTGTACATTTGTCCTCAAAGCCCCTTTTTAGTTTGAGACAGGCTCACTACGTAGCCCAGGCTGCCTCAAACCATGATCCTCCTGTCTCAGCCTCCCAAGTGACAGGTGTGCACCACCATGCCTGGCCCTCAAAACTATTTCTAGGAGGAGGTGGTGAGTTATTTTACTTAAAAGTCAAAAAGGAACAATAGCAAAGACCCATGACTTACGTGGACTTGGGGAAGTCAATCTCTCAAGGATTTTCCTGTCTGTTTTTGTTTGTGGTGCAGGGGTTTGAACTCAGGGCTTCACACTTGTAAGTCAGCGGCTCTTCTGCTTGAAACCATGCCTCTAACCCCTCCAGTCTTTTTTCGATAGAGAAGAAGAACCCCCCTCTTCAGCTGGAACCTTCTGACAAGACTGATAAACATGGCCTGCTTTGCTCGGAGGCATGAGAGGAACTACAGCCTGCCTGCCCCGTGTCATCACTGCTCACAGGCCAAACGTCCTGCCTAGAACCTTTCCCCAGCCACCTGATGTCTTTGTGGTACAAGGACCTAGTGAGCTGCATCTACCAAGCCACCGTCCTCTCCTCTACTCTTCCAGAGGCAGAGAGCAGCATCCATGCAGAAGGGAGCAAAAAGTGTAAAAAGGCACTATCTATAAGTGTGAACTTGAACCCAGTACCTAAAACTATCAACTCACTTCCCGTAACCCTCACTGCTCAGAGACCACCACTCTCCCTGACCTGCAGATGAGCAAATTAAGCCCAGAAGGGCAAGTCTAGGCCTTAGGTCCTGACTTTCCTGGGGCCCTGGGCTCCTCACACAGGAAAGGGCACGACTCCTCTTACGGCTGGCAAGCGGGTCAGGCTGGGCTTGTGGCAAAAGCTCCGGCTTTTCTCTCCCTGTGTCAGAGACGCTTCCTAGCTGACATACCACACACAAAGAGGAGGCAGCTCAGGTGGAGGCTGTGCTGGTGTGCAGGGCTGGGCATCCCCAGGAGAATCTTGGCAGCTCACAGCAGGTACCCACCTGAGCTCTGGAGGCCCAAGGGAAAGCCAGAGCAGGAAGAGGTGACAGTGGTGGGACCAGGGGAGGGCCAGCAAGGCAGATGCTTTGGTGGGACAGACCTAAGTTTGACTCCATCTCTTACTAGTTGTGTGGCATTACTAAAGCTATCAAGCACTTGAACCTCCGTTTCCCTACTGGAAACGTGGGGATAATGGTATCTACCTCAGAGAGTCTCTTTAAAGGGCTGACGAAATGCATGGCACACGCAGGCCAGTAGAAGAAAGGAGGGCACCTCGCTGCGCCCACGGCCTCACCTCTTCCACATTGACGTTCTCCTTGGCACTGGTCTCAAACAGCTGGATTCCCATCTGCCCGGCAAATTTGTAAGCATCTTCCGTCTCCACCACCTTCCGCTCGGGGTCATCGTTCTTATTGCCCACTTAAAGGCAAAGCACAGTGAGCTAGCCCTGCAAGGGCACCAATGCCACCCTCCCACTGCCCCACCCTGGGGTCCAGCCTCACCTAATATTCGGCACACATCATCACAGTTCTGGTTGATTTCATGCAGCCACCGCTTGACGTTGACAAAGGACTCGGCACTGGTGACATCATAAACCACAATGACCCCGTGGGTCCCCCGGTAATACCTGTAAGGCAGGGTGTGTGTCAGGGCTTTGGCCCAAACAAAAGCAGCTGCTTCCCCAGGGCCTGCCTGCCTGCCCACAGCAGGAGAGCAGCTGAGGAAGATTTGAGGACAGCCACACTCCTGTGCCTTGGCCACCGTGTTCCAGCCACACCTGGCCAGCAGGACAGGTGGCTCCAGCAGCACTGGTTCCTCACGCGTGTCCCCAGGGCACCAGCAGAGAAGGGGTCCCAAAGTGGCAGACCAAGTCTAAGGAGTCACCCCAGGTGATTCAGAGTCTGTCACCAGTCGGAACTTGTTTGAAGTTCTCATTTTTAGAACACAGGCAATTTTTATGTTTGACAGCATGTTATCACTACCCTCGCTTAAACATTCAAAAAAATTTTCTCTCCTCAAATCCGATTTAGAAAAATGGCATTCTAAGAAGCAAAACCCTAGCAAAGTGCATCCCCTCCCTAGGAGCAGGCGGCCGCTCCCTTCTTGTTCCTCTAGGATCATGGTGCCAGTAGCAAGGACAGTACGGAGGCTGGAGGCTGGAGGCTGTGTGGGCCTCCAGGATGGCTGGAGGAGGCACCCAGCTACACCACCATCCAAACCTGCAGACCCCAAGCCAGCTAGAAGTTCTGGAAGCTGGAAGGAAGGAGGTTGTCAGCATTCCTCTCCACACACCCGGTACCCAGAGTAGCGGACTGCGTCCCCACTCAGTTCAGGGGCAGGTGAGGGACAGCCAGCCCAGGAAGAACAGGATGGCAGGGGCTTTGCTTCCCTGAGCCCCTTCACAGGACCCCTGCCCTGCACTACAGAACCCCAGTGCCATCCCTTGTAGCCTGCTCCCCAAAGATGCAGATTCTCAATCAGGGGCTTCTCAAAACACCCAGGATGCAAACCTGAGGAGACGGGCTGCCACTCCCACCCCTGGCTCCCACCTGCCCTGCCCAGAAAGCAGCTTCTTTGGAGCCCCAGCTCTACAATGGCACAGAGCACCACAGACTAAGCCAGGGTCAGCGACCAGGTGGTGAGAATAGCTCCGTTGTCATCTGCCTGTGTGCCAGCTCTCTGGCCACCTCTTCACTTTAAAGGCCCATCTAAGGACAAAGGTCAACACCTGGCTCCATCTCTAAAAGACTGTGGACCTTGGGAAGGTCTCGCTTTCACCTTGCCATGCCTCAGTTTCCCTAACCACAGAACAAGGATGCTCATACTTATCTCTTGGGGTGGCTGCGAGGAATGGAGGAAATAACAGGCACCCCAAGTGCTGGGCGTTCTTTATTATCATTATTAGTGTCCCTTCCATGACAAGCTGGAGTCCCAGACAGAGGTGGCAGGAAACCGAGAAGCAGCAGGGCAGGGCAACCCTGGAGGCCACAGAGTGAGATGAGAGGAGCTGCTGCTGTGCTTGGGCTTTGCCCATGTCTCCCCCCTCGCAGACACATGGTCATCTCCCAGGGCTCTTTCTGCCCATAGCCTTGCTCCAGGCCTGCAACACTCCTCAGCTATGGTGAAGCCAAACAATTCTACCCATCTCGGCTCTGCCTGGGAACCAGCCCCAGCCTTCACCCTCTGGCAGCTGCTACTGGAGCACCAGCTCATCACCCATCTCTGAGGAGGATGTCCCCTGCTAGCAGAAATGGTACCCCCTGCCCCCCGCCAGCACAAAGCCTCAGAACCTCCACCTGTGCTGGGCCAGGGCAGGGGCTTCATCTGAGCGAAGCTCTGGCCGGCCAGCACTGGTGCTTCAGGCTTCCCACTCGACCTGTGCTCCAGGTCAGGAGACAGTGCAAGCACTCCATATCCACTACCTCATATTTATCTTCACAACAACGCAGTCCGACGGAAACCACCATGGTCATTTTGCCAGTGGGAACACTGAGTCTGAGAGTGGAGTGACTGGCTGGAAGTTCTAGTGCCCAGATCTAAGTAACTCCCTGACCTAGTGCCAAAGCTTCCTGTTCTCATCACTTCTCCCTCTTCCTTTTACTCTACACCTTCCTCCCACCGCCACCCTCAGGTCAGCAGACCTCAGCTGCCCATGGAGAGAGAGCAAGGCTGGAGAGGGACAGCTGCTCTCTCATCAGGCTGCTTGTGCTTTCTCTTTCAATGGAGTGGATCAGAAAAGGCCAGCTTCTCAGCATGGGCTGCCCCATCCCCAAACTCGCAACTGCCCCAGCACTCCCTCCTTCACCAGCAACAAGTCTCTCCCTCTTCAGGCCCTCACAGTGCCTCCTGCCTCAGGAGGGGCCAAGAGACTCTAAAATGGGGCTGCCCCTGGCCTCCCCAGACAGACAGGGAGGACAGCAGTGGAGGCCAAGTAAGTGCCCACGGGCCACCAGCATGCAGATCACCGTTTCTCAAGCATCCTGGAGAAGAGAGACATGGCCCCCAGGCTGCTGAGCAACGCCCAATCTCCCGCACATAATGAAGGAGCCATTCCGCCCCACCCAGTCCTGAAAGGGGCGACTCTTGATGACCGGGGAGTGGTTGAGCCTCTCCTACAGATAAGGCCTGACACCCCAGTCCCACTTGGGACCTGCCCCAAGTATATCCTGTGGACACAGGCCTATTGTCTCAACCGCCCTGAACCCCCAAACTGGTTTCACCCTTCAGGAGGGAGGCACTAAAGGAGGCTATCCACCCCAGGCTCAGGGTGTGAGGTGGCAGGGGACAGGACCAGGGCCTGGGTAGAAATCCAAGCTTTAGACCTCAGTTCTGCTCTAGGCTAAGCACGCAAGCGATGCCATTTTTTCCTCTCTGGGCCTGTTCATAAGACTTCTTACTGAGATTAAGTGAAATAAAGTAGGTGGTGTCTTTAGTGACAGTCCCAGCCCAGATTGAGGACATAGGATCAGTGCCCAGACCTGCCAACCCCAAACCAATACAAGGAGCTCTTGCTCAATCCTGTAGGCTCCAGGTTGCCTGAAGCTCTCCATGTCAGTCCTGCTTCAAGGAGTTCTCTCTCACACCAACCAGGACACACAGGACCTGAGAGACCTTGCTCAAAGTCATCATAGAGCATTGTGCTAGGAAGTCTTGGGCCATGGCACTTGTGCTCACCACAGGGCTGACAGCGACAGTCCTTCCTGCCCAGTGCAGCCCACATGCTCCTCCCTACCTGGCCAATAGCTATGCTCCCCCCACCACCGTGAGGCCACCTCAGCCCTCACACTCCCACCCTCAGGATGGGCACTCTGCTTTGACACTAAGGGAGGACAACAGGGGTCTCTGGCTTGGGGACTTGCTCACATGCCTTCCTGAGTTCTCCAAGAGGAACTGCTCTGCAAGAAGTTCCAGGAGGTGCTCACAGGCCAGACGCCACCCTCACTCTACACCCACTGCATGCTCTGCCATCACTGGGAGCAGCCCCTTCTCAGAAGTGCCCTCATCTATAAGATGGGGTCACAGCAGCACGGAGTACAGACAGCGGTAGGAGTTCACCAAGATGACCCATGCAAAACCCAAAGCAGGACCTGGACACAGGCCCTAGCATACAAGCAAATCCTAAAATAAAGCCTCTGGGAAAAAAGCACAGAGAGTTTAGGCAACTTGCCTGAGGACACACCGAAGAACAGACATTTAAATTCCAAGCTGTCTCCCTTCAAACCCTATTCTCTCCTATAATCCATCCATTAACAACCCAAGAACCCAAACTCAGAGCTGAAGCTGGGCTTCCTTTTGTTTGCAGCTGAGAGCCACAAAGGCTCTCCCATAGCAAAGGAGGACATCATGATGGGCAATGGGTTCCCCTCTCTACAGTTTGGGAGAGGTAAAGGAAGGACTTCCCACATACCCAGGCCTCCCAAGACACAGCCACCTCCAAGAGGTCAGAGAGGGTGACCCACTCTGTGACCCACACAGAGCTGACACCCACCAAGAGGAACTGCCTGGTTCAGAGGTACCTGGGACCGGCACTTCACAGCCACCTGGTGAGGCACGCTGCTGCTCTTGCCAATTTCAGGTAAACGCTGCCAGCCCAAGGGGAGGGCATGTGGTCGCTATCCTGCCACACACCAGAATCAGGGTGTCAGCCACTGTCACCCACCTAACTCCTGCAGCAGCCACAGCAGGCCACACCACCTCCTCTGGCATCTTCAGGAAGAGGAAGGGTAGCCAACACCACCCACTGAGGCCAGCACGCACTCACTTCCCCATGAGCAACACTGTCACCCAACTTTGAGCATGCAAACACACAAGGCAAGGCGTTCGGCTGGACTCACGTGGAGGTGATGGTGCGGAAGCGCTCCTGCCCCGCCGTGTCCCAGATCTGCAGCTTCACTTTCTCCCCATTGATCTCCACTGTCCGAATCTTGAAATCCACTCCGATTGTGGTGATGTAGCTGCCTGCATGCATGGGAGCCATCAGCAAGGGCCTGCAGGGAGCCTGCACTGGGTGGACCTCTGAACTTCATGACTCCACCCCATCTACCCTCTGTCCCCAACATAGCCAAGGCCCCAGGCACAAAGCCTGAACAAGGAGCCCTGATAGAGCTCACAATGGAAGTGAGGCAGGACACAATGACGTAAACTGAAAAAGATGACAATTTCAGAGTGATAAATGCTACAAAGGATGTGACTGGAGGAAGAGGGATAGGCTCTACTAGAATGGTCACAGTGGGGACGTGTCAACTGTGACTTGAGAATGGGACAGGCCTATGATGCACTCTGGGTTTCCTCCCCCCACTCTATTCTTTTTAAAAAATTTAAGGCAGCTGGCACCTAACTACTCAGGAGGCTGAGATCAGGACTGCAGTTCAAGGCCAGCCCAAGCAAAAAATTCTTGAGACCTTCCCCCCATCTCAACCAACAGCTGGGTGTGGTGGCACGTGCCTTTTGTCCCAAGCTAAGAAGGAGGCTGAGACTGAGAGGATTGCATTTCTAGGCCAGCTGGGGCATAAGTTTGGAAGATCCCCACCTCAATGGAAAAGCCAGGAGTGGTGACATATGCCTGTTGTCCCAGTGACGGGCGAGATTGGCCCAGGCAAAAAGCAAGACTATCTCCACAACAGCCAGAGCAAAAAAGTAAAGGAAGCGTGGCTCAAGCAGTAGAGCACCTGCCTAGCAAGCATGAAGCCCTAAATGCAAACCACAGTATCACCAAAAAATAGAAATTAAAAATTTAGGGAGTGGCTCAAGTGGTAGAGCACCCGCCTAGCAAGCACAAAGTCCTGAGTTCAATCCTTAGTATGACAAAAAATAAATAAAAATAAAATTTTTTAAAATGACTCACAAAATTGATTTCCTAACATACAAACTGAGCTGGACCTGAAAGCACTGCACAAGGCTGAAAAGACAGTAGCAAAATAGCAGAATAGCAGTGGTTCACATGGGCTTATGTGAGGACAAGCCCAATTTGTGCCGTTTTTGAGAATTTGGACAGTCTCTTGTGTGTGTTGGGGAGGCACAGAGTTTTCACCAGGGACAGGAGCTGCATTTTAAACAACTCTTGGGGCATCTGTGTAGAAGGTGGGTTTGAGGAGACCGGCCAGTGCAACAGTCTAGTCCAGGCTTATAAACACCTACCGAATGGAGCACAGGGTCTCACTGCATTTGGAGCTTTCACACACCATTGTTCAGGAGACACACACACATGACCATGTGAAGTGTGGCAACTGTGTGGGAAAGGTCAAAATGCAGGGTGAGATGGCGATCAAGGTAGACTTGGAGTGGGGTGGGGAGTCACATTTGGGCCTAGCTTGAAAGAGTAAGAAAGATTACCAAACTTTGGGTAGGAGGGGAGAGGCATCCCACACAGAGGAAAGCAGCTGAGGCCAAAGTTCACCCAGAACACATCCAGAGACCAAGCCAGCACCTGGTGCCCATCCAGGGGCCCAGCACCTCGAATTTAGGCACTTAACAAACGGCTGATGGTTGAATGAATGAATATGTGAGCGAGCAGTATGAGGAAGAAGGCTAGAAATAGCTTATGAAAACCAGTGGTTCTCAATCAGGGATGATTTTGTTCCCCCAGGAGACATTTAGCATAGTCTGGAGACACCTTTGGTTGTCACAGTGCTACTGGCATCTACTAGGTAGAGGTAGCCCAGGGATGCTACTTGACACCCTTCAACACACAGGACAGCCTCACAACACAGAATTCCAGGGCTCAAAGCGTCAATAGTCGGAAACAGAGAAGCCCTGCTATGACCTCTGCTCAGGACAGAGAGGGCCACTGAGGGTGGTTTTGGTTTTGGTTTGTGGTGTTAGGGCTTGAACTCAGGGCCTACATCTTGAGCCACTCTGCCAGTGATGAATTTTTCGAGACAGAGTCTTATGAACTATTTGCCTGGGCTGGCTCTGAATTGCAATTCTCCTGATCTCAGCCCCCTGAGTAGCTAGGATTTCAGGCGTGAGCCACAGGCACCCAGCTCCATCAAGGTTTTTAAACAAAAGAAAAGTAGATGGCTGCCAAATGCACTTAGCAGTGTGGGGCAGGGTGGGTAGGAGCTTCTGCAAAGCTTCCATTGGGAACCAACAGTGAGCTAAGACACCAGTAATCAACATTACAGAGACTGCAAATCACAGTCCTAGCAGTGGAGAGCTGATGGGTCAAGGAGTTACAGGAGCATTAAAAAGGAAGTGTGTGTGAGGTGCAAGGGAGGGAAGAAGTGGACCAGGTGCTGGTGGCTCACACCTATAATCCTAGATACTTGAGAGGCTGAGATTAGCAGGCTGTAGGTTTGAGGCCAGCCTAGGAAAATAGTTCGTGAGACCTCCCATCTCCAAAAAATAGCCAATAAATAAACAAACCAACCAATCAGAGCAAAATGAACTGGAGGTGTGGCTCAAGCAGTAGTGTGCCTGCTTTGCTAGTATGAAGTCCTGAATTCAAATCCCAGTCCCACCAAAAAAAAAAAAGTGGAGTGGGATGTTTTCCAGCATAAGTACAGGCTGCCCAGTAGCTGTCATTCTTGCACAGAAGTTACAGTAACAACAAACAACTGGTGTTTGTTGAGCAATTACTTGATTCCAGGCACTATCTCAGGTGATCCTACAACAACCCATGTCAGAGGGACAATGGTGATTCCTACTTTACAAATGAGCAGAGGCTTAGTCACTCCTTCAAGGTCACACAGAGAAGCCAGCTCTTTCCAATACCATTGGTGCTACTGAGCAGTTGCTGGGGGCAGGAAGGGGTGAAACCACTTCTCCATTGACAGGCATTCTCCATGTAACCTCTTCCTAAGTGTAGTTTGCCCCGCCCCCCCACCTCAGAGGGAATTCCCCACAAGATAATCACACTTCAGTCCCCAATCAGAGATGCTGATGTAATGAACACTTATTTAACAAAGGAAATCTCCTTGACCTCACCAATGATCAGGGAAATACGAATGTAAACAAGGCAGCACTTTCTGCCTCAGCTTTGCAAAAGTGAAGTGCTCATCAGAGCTTTCAACCCTTCAGTGGGAGTGTAAATTACCTCACCTTCTTTGAAAGGTAAGCTGACAGTGCTGAGGAAGTTTAAATGTCCCAGACCCTGTGACCCAGTAACCCCACTTCTACAGAACCACGTGTACAAGAATAAACACACAAAGCATCGCAGAAGCAGCCAGAAGCCACACACATAACAAGAATTCTGTTACTGAATGCTACATCCACATGCAGCACAGTGAACACAGTCACAAGAAAGAGCCAGGGAGGTCTGTGGCTAACAGGGCGGAAGCAAGACCCTTGGCAGACAGAGGAAGCCAAGTTTCTGAACAGCAGGTGGAGTGACAAAAAGAGGAAAGATACACCCACACTGAACAGAGGCTCCCAGGGCAGCAGAGGGCTGGGTGCAGGGACGATTTTTCACATTGACATCTTCCTGTTGGAAGTGTCACACAGGCATGTACTATCTAATAATATTTTAAAAAATTTTTTTTAATGTTGGGCACAAGGAGACCCTGGCTAGAGAAATGAGGAGCAGCAGAAGAGCGTTTTGAACAAGATGGGTTGAGGCAGAATAGAGGCTTCTGACCTAAGCCTCCCATCCTCCTCTGGTAATCAGAATGAAAAAGTTCCCTAAATTGGGCAAAAGCTGGTGTGTTCTGGAGCCCGGGGAGGGGATTTCAAAACCAAAACACCCCAGCACCCAAGGAGGACTCACCTGAGAACGTGTTGTCTGCAAACCGTAACAGTAAGCTGCTCTTGCCCACACCTGCAGGAGAGAACGCAGAGATGAGCAGGTAGTGAGTAGTCCTCCCTTCAGCCCGTCCTTCCTCCAGGAGATACTGCCATAAACTCAGCAAGGCCAGAGCTCTTCTCAAGGCTGTGTCCTGTCTCCCAACCTGCCACACATCAAGCACATCTCTTCCACTCAATCCCTGACCTTTTCCTTCATCCATGTGTAACAGAAGCTGCTCTCAAATCCCCTGGGGAGATGACAGGAGGGACCTGTGCCCAAGCCTCTGTGCTGAGGGCTGCCCCAACAGCTTGGAGGGAGATACCAGACAACAGAGGCAGGCAAGAGAAAAGCCAACCAGGTGAGCCCACCCCCTGCCCTGTGCATCTACAGTGTGGCCCTAGAGAACTGCATGCCACAGCTTCAGTTTGGGAGTAGCCCCAAACAAGGAATTGGAGAGTTGGAAAGCACCTTGATTTCACCAGGGCTATTCTGCAGGTGAGGAAACTGAGGCCCACAGAACTAGAACCACTGTCAGCCATCTTCCTGCAGCTGAGGGAGTGCCAGCTGAGTGGGTGGGGCCAAGGAGTCTCCAGAACACCTATCAGGCCACCAGCCCATGTATTATGCTCAGACCACTGCACTTGCCACAGCAGCTCCTTGCTGTTTATTCCACAAAAGGTGGAATCCTTGTGAACTTCGCCTCTCCCTGACCTCAACACATAGCAGCTATGGCTGCCAAGTGCACCTGCCCCACCCCTGATCTCCACCACCCGTAAGTCCAGCTGAGTCAAGTGACCTCAGAGGGAAATGATTAACGATGCATTGAGTTCTGTCTGCATGGTGGGCACTTCGATGCTTCCAGAATTCCAAATCCATCTCAGATGAGGAAGGTGCAGCTTCCGAGAAGCTGAACAGCTGACTTCAGGTGTTTCCACGGGAGGTGGTGGAGCCAAGATCCAAATCCAGGGCTCTCAACAACTCCCAATACCTACTCCTGGGGAGTCTCCTTGCACCTGTGCCAGACGGGGGCTGAAGCAACCCCATGAGGCTTCTACATCTCACTCCTGTTAGATTTTCAATGGAAATGCAGTCAAATGCCCTCAAACTATGTGCAATTTTTGAGCATCTGTGCCCATTGTGGGAGAAGCCCACAGCTTAATCTGATTTTCAAAGACACCACCTCCACACCAAGTAACCAATGCTGCAAACCACGGCTGCAGACTGAGCCCAGCTGTGTGTCTCTTAACCTAACCTCGGACATCCTCCCTGGGCAGTCCTCTCAGGATCTCTGGAGACTTCTCTAAGTGAGCAAGATGCCCAGAACTTACTCCCCTGAATACACCAAGGTTCTACCTTCCCAAGGACATGCTGGGGATGAGGCCCTCTGCAGGAGACAGGTGCTGTGCCCAGGGCACCTGTTACTCAGCCTGTGCCACTTCCTCATTGCTCTGCCGTGAGGCTTCCTGCTAAGCCCAAGGAGAGCCCAAGTTCTGAGCTGGGTCCTCAGCCTCTGCCTGAAGCCAGCACCCCACTGGCCCTGTTGCATCCTTGCTTCCTCCTGGTGGCTTCTGGGTCCTGCTTATTCAGCTAAAAACTCCTGTCTAAGTCCCTCCAGGACTCACTCACCCTGTGCATTCACAGTGCTGTGAGCTGGGCCCTGCACTTAGTAGGCGCCAATGAAATACTCCTTATGAATTGATGGCTGAATAAATGCCCAGCTCACTGACAGCTATGCTATCTAATGCTATTACTGCAGCATTAACAGGAGCCAAAGCAGTGGCTTTCAAACTTTATTGAGGGGAGGAAACAGCAGAATCCTTTTTTAAAATTAAATTTTATTTAAATCTCATATAACAGACAAGGAGGAAGTGCTGTTTGTAATGACACAGCAGTGTCCCCTCCATTTATCCCAGGCTCCTCTGCAGAGCAGCAGAAAACCACTAGGCTGCACAAAGACGAGTTGCCACATGGTCTGCTGTCATGGGCCTGACACCAACTTCTAACATTGCTCTCCCTCGAGAGGAACAGAAACCTCTGAGATCCACCATCTCCCATTATCCCTGCTACCAGTCGCCTTATAGCACTGGTCACGGAAGCAAAGGGAAGCAAAGCTTCCCTATAACCACATGGCTACATCCAGCATAAAAGCCTGCCACTCCAGCCCTACTATCTCCAACGCTGCAAAGAGCACAGGCCCCAGGCTCTCCTGGCAGCCAGAAGACACCACACTGAGCCACCACCACACTGCCCTTCCCCATGTGCTGCCTCTGGTCCTCACCATGCCAGCCACACAAAACCTTCCCCTGGCTCTGCTTCTCCCTTGGGCCACACACCCCTCACTCCTCTTTGCTTCAGTTTCAGTCTGTTGCAGACACAAGTAAACTGGTCTCAATTTTTATTTTTTTTATTTTTATTTTTTTGGTGGTACTGGGGGTTGAACTCAGGGCCTCCACTCGAGCCACTCTGCCAGCCCTTTTTGCACTGTTTTTTTTGGGGATAGGGTGTCGCTTTATGCCTGGCCAGCCTGGACCAGTATCCTGCTATTCATGCTTTCCTTCATAGCTGGGATAACAGACACGCACCACCATGCCCAGCCATGGGCTGAGATGAGGTCTCTTGAGCTTTTTGTCCCAGCTGGCCCCAAACCATGATCCTCTCAATCTCTGCCTCCTAAGCAGCTAGGATTATAGGTCAAGCCATCGCTCCTGGTCACAAATGGTCTCAATTTTAATTCTATCTCATCGACTACCTCATTGTGCAACCTCAGACAAGACACCTTCCCCCCACCTTCTCCCGCAGCCTCAGTTTACTCAACTGTAAATGATGGACTTTACAAGGTCTCTAATGGCCACTCTAGCCTTCAGGAATGGATTGCAGATGAATGTGGTTACAAATCAAGAGACAATGTCAAAAGAGCATAAGAGAAAGTGCAGAACCTCAGGCATAAAGAAGAAATGCAAAAGCCAAAGGAATATATTCCAGAAGCGTGTACAATGTGACAGAGTGGGAAGAGAACTCCAGATTTATAGGACACTAACATTCATTGAAGGCCTACTGCTTGCCAGCCCAATGCCAGCTGCTCTCAGCATAGATGTACACTAACTCCTGGCTTTGCGTCTAACAAGCCAGTCACCTCCTCTGAGCCTTAGTTTCCTTATTTGACAAACTGCATAAGCAATGGGTGAAAATCAGATGAGAGAGTGCTGTGAAATCATTTGATATACCTTAAGGAGGCACACACACAAGGGGCTGGAAAGCAGGGGAGTGATGAGGTCAGGTTCCCTGCTCAGCTGCAAAGCTTAGTTTAAACTCCCATGGCTACCATCTCCCACTCTCCTAAAAGTATCAGCTCACTCTTGGGAGAAATCTAACAGCAAAGCATCTATCTCCTCTCCAAAACTCAGGTCTCCATGCTCAGACTAAACTAAGAAACAGAGCACATAAATCGTGACCCAAGGAGTCTTCTCCCACACCTGACTTCTGAGTGAAAAATCAATAAAAAATGCGGAATGCACTGTGAGAAAGCAGGCCAAAACCATCCCCTGGATTTCGTGAGGGACAAAAACCAACAAACGGCATTTTCTTGCTGAGTTTAGGCCTTTCATTTTTGGATATCAACACACAGGCCCAAGGTGTCTTGCAGAAGAATAAAGTCAGCTAGCTCACTTTAACTCCAAAGGAGAAAAATCATCCTAGTGCCTGCCGCTCCAAACCAAGGCCACAGCAGAAAGCAAATTCTGAGAAGGCATAATCTCAGGACTTTGAGGGATAACAAAGGCCACATCCAAGTGAAAGACTACACACCTTCCCTGATTTTTTTCATCCAAACCACAACCAATCAATCCTCCACCTAACTCCTGCTCCAACCACAGTTACTCTTCCAACTTATTGGTTAGCTCTTTACCCTTTACATCTCCTCACCACCTGCAACCACCGAATCCTCAGCCACCTTCCACCTGATCCAAACCACCAACCACATCTCAATCCAACTTCACAAGTGAAACCAAAAACTACCCACCTCCATCCAACACTCCTACATCCTGGGTCTCACTCACAAGGGCTTTGGTCCTTAACAATTCATGGGCTCTACCACCAATCTGGCCACTGTCTTCCAGTCACATGACCCTCTCCCCCACATTCAGCTCAGGTCTGGTCTATAAATTTAGCTGCTCCCAAGCCTCCTTCCTGGATATCATATAATCCCAGTACCTCAGTTATGCTCCCATAAACCTTCTGGGGCCTGCCTTCCTGACCTCTTGGTCACCCCATAAACCTGCTCACCTGCCATACTCCAAACACCTCTAAAACCCTCCATCCTTTGTCACAAACCAGTCTGTCTTTTGTAAGGACAGGTGATGTTCATTCATTCACCAAATACATATTAAGCACTTCCTGGGTGCCAGGCACTGTTCTATGAACAGGAGATGGTGCAGCGATCTGAGCTAGGAGCCTCAAGGAGTGTGTATATATAGCCAAAACACTTTTATAATATTGGCTGAGCCACCTGTAACACCCCTCTGGAATATGGTAGGCCAATAGCAAACACTGACCACAGGCTGTGGGCCAGGCACTGTTCCCAACACTATGTGTGTACTATCCTCATTGAATACTCACATCAGCCTTATGAGAAGGACCTACTATTATTCCATTTTACAGATGAGCAAACTAAACCATGCAGAGATTTCGTAATTCTGCAGGACCGTGGGGAAGCGCTTTCCCTTCCTTACCACATTTAAACTCACAGCACGTTCTGGGAATATCCCCGTTTTACAGAGGAGTGAGTCTTACAAACAGTACTGATGATGACAATGGTGAACATTTACTTAGGGCTTACTTTACTCTAGGTCAGGCTCTAAGCAACTTGCCCACTTGATCTCCCACTACCCAGCGAGGCAAGTCCCCACTTCTCAGATGCAGGAACTGAGGCTCAGAAAGGTGAAGCAACTTGCCCAAGGTCACAGAGTGAAGCAGCTAGTAGTCCCAGGACTCGAACCTAGGTCTCTACAACTCGGAGATCGCGCGACTGGACCAAGGTCACTCACACGTGAGGCAGGCGCGGGGAGTGGACCCCGAGTGCTCGGCCCCTCTGCTCCGCAGCCCGGAGTCCTGACTTCCCCTCGGCGCGGCCCGGAGCCCCTCGGCGCCAACCCCGCGGCCCGGTCCGCCGGGCAGCCCCGCCCGCCCGCCTCCCGCCCCGCGCGGGCCGGCACCTCCCCGCCCGCCCTGAGGCCCCCGCGGGCCGCGCCCGGCAGGGCCCGCGCCGCCTCCGACCGCTGCGGCCCTCACCGCTGTCGCCGATGATGAGCAGCTTGAAGAGGTGGTCGTAGTCCCGGGCCATGGCGGGCGGGGGCGGTGCGCGCGGGCGGGCGGGGTCGGTACTGGCCTCGCGATCCGCAGCTCCCTCCGGGCTGCTCCGGCAGCGGCGGTTCCACTTCCCGAACAAACAGCCGGAACTGACAGAAACACCTCCCTCCGCTCCCCCTCCTCCTCCTCCTCCTCCTCCTCCTCAGCAGCAGCCGCCGCCGCCGGTGCCACCGCCTCCCTTCTTCCCGCCCCGCCCCACTACTGCGCAGGCGCAGCGCCTGGAGCCGCCTCTGCGCAGGCGCAACCCCAGGCGGCCGCGCCCTCCTCGCGTACGCACCATGCGCACGCGCCCTGGCAAAGCCCCGGCTGGCGCGGGCCAGTCTTCCTCGCGTCTGCTGGGCGGGGGTTCCCTACTGCTGCTGCCCGCTGTCCTGAGGGCCTGTGGAACTGAACCACTGTCCAGTTGTAACTGAAAGAAGCCGAGGGTGCCTGAGGAACCCCCTCCGTGGACGTTCTCGATCCCTCATCTTCAGACCCGCACTTGCCGGAGAGGAAATGACAGGCTCGCTGCACCGGGGGGCGGGGCTCACGCTGAGCCCCATGTTTCGGGAGTCGGAGTCTCGGACGCAGCCGGCGGACCTGCGAGGCGGTGGAAGGCGCCGGCTCTCCGCCCCCTTGCTGTGTCTACGCCGCCTTGCGGTGCTGACTCGGGGTCCCCCACCCCTATCCCCGTGTCCTGGGCCTGGGGATCCACAGGACAGGAGTCGCCTGCTGGCGTTAGCTGTTAAAGACTGGCCTTGAGGTCGACGCCGGTTAAAACCACATCCCAGGTCTGAGACCCGTGGAGCCCGAGTGGTGACCTAGGTTCGATGGGCAGGGTAGTTCCAGATTCTGACCCCGTCCAGCTGTGACCCAGGGAGGAAGACGCAGCCTGGACACGGAAAGGGGCCGCTCCCTCGGGTCCCGTTGCACTCCACCTACAGGTGCACACCTCAAAATCGTGAGGTCAGGGAGGCGCCGGGCGCCGGAAGTTGAGCGGTACCTAGTTTCGCCCCAACCCCAGGTTTTTCAGTTTTAGAGTGAGTTCCTACCAGCGCTACCGTTTAGATCTGAACGCGTGCTCACGTAGAGCTGCAGAGATTAAGTTCCCTTTCACCTGTTTCTTACAACCCTGCCCCTTTCCAGTCAAGCACCTATTGGGCAGTGCTACTTAATTTTATCAGACTTTCTTTTCTTTCACTTTGTAAAACAGCAATGCTCAGGGCTGGCGGAATGACTCAAGCGGTAACAGCGCCTGCCTAGCAAGCCTGAAGCCCTGAGTTCAAACCCCAGTGCCTCCAAAAAAAAAAAAACCTCGTGATTTAAGTTTTTTTAAAAAACAATAGTTTTTCATTCTGAAGCACTCCTCCCAAGTAACCTCTGCTAGTAAGTTCTTGGATACCGTAAAATGCTTAACAAATGTAGTTGAATGTATAAATGCCCTTCCATGAGTTTCCTATACTTGTACAAACATCTAAGTGTGCGCCTTGCTTTTTCTCTTTCACAATATTCTTCTGTGACTGTCCCATGGCCCTGTGCTCCGATGGTTGTACCTGTCACTTAACCACTCTGCTCTTAATAGATATCCATGCAGTTCATAATTTTTGTGATTATAAACAATGTTGCAAGCAAGATCTTTGAACAGCAGTGGAGTGTCTGACTCAAATACTCAAATTTTGAGTTTTTCCACCAACAAAGATATCAGTGTGGCATGTCAGGGAACATGGAATCTAAAGACTGGCTGGAGAGTGATTTTTTTTTTTTTTTCCAGCACTGGGGTTTGAGCTCAGGGTCTACACCTTGAGCTACTCCACCAGCCCTATTTTTTTTATGGGGTTTTTCGAGATAGGGTCTCTCAAACTATTTTCCCGGGCTGGCTTTGAACCGTAATCCTCCTGATCTCTCCCTCCTGAGTAGTTGGATTACAGGCATGAGCCACCAGCGCCCGGGCTTCATATTCTGATTCAAAAGTCCTTGTTGGTCTGGAGAGGGTAGTGCCAACCCCTTTGACATAGCAGTTTTCGGAATGGGAAGAAAGAAGCCTCAGAGTGGCTCTCAAACAACACTGCCCTGCTCAGCCAGTGAGGCAGTAGGTCACTGTACCTCATCTTCACAACTACTCTGGGGTAGAAAAGATTCCAGTTTCAATGCCAACTTTGAAATCTTGGTTCAACCCCAGAAAAGCTTTCAGATAAATTATGTCACTGTCTCAGAGCCCCAGTTTCTTCACAGAATACTGCAGATGTGAAAATGTTTGTAAGTGACCTGTGAAAAACTGTAACTAATGTTAATTAAGGTCATCTTACTGTGTCCCCTTCCTATTTTGAGCCATTTCCTATTGTAGTCTCACATTTCCAAGGCAGCCTGTTAGTATTAGGGCTCTGAGATACTGTGGGAGAGTAAAGCAAAACTGACAATTACAAAAATGAGATTTCCGGTCGTGCTTCAGTGTGTATCATCCGGAACACAACAGGCATTCATTCCTCCATTTATTCAGTAACTATTTATTTATTATGTGCCATGGGTTGTAGAGGATGTAAGAATATAGTCTTTTCCCTCTCTGCCAAGAGTTTTTAGTCTCATCAGAGTTAAGACATACTCATGAGAAATTAAAAATGCATGATAATATAGTAGATAGAACAGCTGTCAAATAAGCCACCTAGACTCCAGAGGGGAAAAGCTATCACTGTTAGCTAGAATGATGGGGAGAAGATTTCAACATAAAGGTTTCATGCTGACACTGGAATGTCAGGGCTTTGAATGTCAGGTGCATTTAGACAGCTGCTGTCACAGCGGCTGAGAATCATTAATTTTGGCTTGGAAGGGAATTCCCTAAGGCTAGGACATGTGCCAGACATCCCAAAATGAATCTCTCTGCACATTTTTCCCTAGAAACATTATTTTACATTACTTAAATTGCGATTCGAACTGGAGGCGTGGCTCAAACCGTAGAGCAATTGCTTTGCAAGCATGGAGCCCTGAGTTTAAACCCCAGTCCTGCACACAAAAACAAACTCCACAACTCGGTAACATTTGTTAAGACTCCCTCTTTTTCTCTCCATACATACATATACTGTATATTATATGTAAACTTTGTGTGACCTGATCAGAATGTTCCATGGATGGGAAACTTTGTTCTATTGTCTGAACAGCCAGCTTGCAGATGAGCTTTGCAACATCGCCTGTTTGTACATTAGAAACTACAATGGGGGGGCGGGGGGTGGGTCCTGGAGTTTCGGAGCAGAGGAGCTGTATCAGAATATTATTTGGGCAAACTAATGTGGCACAAGCACGCAGGCTAGACTTCACCTACAGAGCTATAAACATTATGGCTGAAGCCCAGGTGTGAGGTGACAACAGAAAGGGCAGATGCAAAAAAACAATGCAAACAATAGTAACCAGACAAAGCAACTTTAAAAAATAACTTACTTGGCAACTGGATTCACTCATTAATTCAATAAATATGTGTGTCTAGGCACTATGGCTACATGAGCAAAACACCCCTGTCCTCAGGGAGCTCTCAGTATACTGGGAGAAGACAAGTCATTCATTCCTTATTTGAGGGCTGCTTGATGCTTGGCACTGGTCTAGTAGCTGAGGATTCAGCAGTAAGCAAAACTCAAAAAACCCTGCTTTCAGGGCTTCCATTCTGCAGGGTAAGGAGACAGGGAACATGCAGTGGTTTACAGGAACAGTGATGGCAGGTCTCTGCTATTCATTTGACAAGTTTGGCAGTGAGTGAAAAGAAAGAAAATGGTTGGTGGTGAACTGGGTTTGAAGTAGTTTTCAGGACAGCAGGAGGATTAGCAGCCAGTGAATGGCAGGGATTGAGAATCTGAGAAGATAGGCTAATGGCACTTTAGAGAGCTTAACCTTGGCAAAGAAGAGGGTCAGAAAGAGACATCAGTGAGAAGGCTAAGTGGGCAAAGTGGGGACCTCAAGCTTTGGAGACAGAGGCAGCAGTTGCAGAGACAGAGGTCAGTGCAGGAGACGTCAGGAAGGACCCAGGATATCCAGATTTCAAACTATGAAAACTAAAGCTGAGTGCTAGGGACATAGGCCGTGATCATACAAGGAGGTAGAAGCAGGGAGTGAATCAATTTATAGAAGGCAGGTAGGTGGACAGGATGACAGGGACCTTAAATGCCAAATGGGGTACCATTCAACATACTGGTCCCAGAGGGCAGGAACCATGGACTGCATCTGACCCCTCAGATGGAAGTGGAAATTGGCCCTTCTCCCATACCTGCAAGCTTGAGGCCATTTCAAGAGACTTGGCAGTGGGCCTTGCTGTACCAACATGGCCCCCAGAAACCAAGTAAACATAAATTCTGTGACTGCAAGGACATCTTTTCAACTTTGTATTCTCTGGGAACTTACCCTACAGTAGGTATGTGGTATCCACCTGTTGAATTAAAGCCAGAAGCTGGACACAGTAGTGCACACCTGTAATCTCAACACTCAGAAGCCTGTGAGTTCAAGTCCAGCCTGGGCTACATAGCAAAACCCTACCTCAAAAAGGTGTGTGGGGGACTGGAGATGTAGCTCAGTGCTTTGCATGTACAAGGCCTTGGTTTGATCCCCAGTCATTCAAGAATAAAGTGAAGCCACATGTAGAACTGTATGAGTTAGAAAGAATGTCAACAATAATCTAATTGAGCCCTCTTGAATTTCTGTGGGGTGTGGGACAAATCTGGGGGTTCTCTAAGTCATGCTCAACTTCCCCCTCCCTGGACTTCCAAACCATTCAGTAGGATTCTATCCCTTTCTTGTGGATTAGATCATTGGTTTTCCAGATGTGGTCTGGAAGACCTCAGGATTCCCTAGCACCCCTTTCAAAGACTCTGCAAAGTAAAAACACTTTCATAAACATGTTTGACTGTTCACTCTCACTTGTTTTCAAGTACTGCATTTTCTAATGCTTATGGGACGTGTGATATCTTAAGATTGAATGCAGGCATAGACATGAGAATCTAGACATTAGTCTCACAAAAATGCCAAACAAGACCTCTTCACTAACAGGGTTTTTGTTTTGGAAGCATTTTATGTTATGGTTACTTATGCCAGCGATCGTGAAGGTTATCTTGTTTTTCTGTGTAGCCCAAGATGACCTCAAAACTCATGATCCTCCTGTCTCAGCTTCCTGAGTGCTGGGATTACAGGCATACATATTATTTTTTAATAATTCTTTGGTTGAGATTTCTAGGACGGCAAATGTCAATAGTAATCCTCAATAATTTCTAAGTAT
Organism: Castor canadensis; assembly: GCF_047511655.1. Taxonomy (NCBI): domain Eukaryota; kingdom Metazoa; phylum Chordata; class Mammalia; order Rodentia; family Castoridae; genus Castor; species Castor canadensis. Next base: position 32,364,955 of record NC_133403.1, on the reverse strand, counting down.
AAAGGGGTACTGAGACCAAATTGTTTGAGAAAGCTGGATCAGATAATACTGTACCCCAACTTCCCACCTGCATGTGAGACTCAAGTGGTAAGGACTATCACATTCATGGGAGTGTGAGACCCAACTCTGAGGGACTTCTAAGCACTCTCTATCTGTGACCAGGCTGGCTGCCATTTCACAATACAGAGTGTCTCAGAGTGGCACCAGAAGGGACCTGGGGTATTCTGCTTGGGCACCCTCAGAAAGATCTCACCTAGAAATTCCACCACAGCAACTCCTTGGGCCAGTTTTTCCAGTTTCCTCAACTTTGTTAATGTCACACTCCACTTCCACTCTGCAGACAGGAGGAACCTTCCTAACCCTCCTAATAGAACCCAAGAGCAGCTCAGAACCACCCAATGAAGCAATCGGGGCTCTAACTCTTATGGAAACTGAAACCCAGTGCCAAGAACCTGATTCATTTCTTTGGTTAAATTCACCTCCCAAATTATTTTTATAGAATGGCTGGGGCTTGGTGACCAGGGAATTAAGAACTGGTCTTTTCCCAGTTCTGCCAATTGACTACGTGACCTTAGCGATGCTTTCTGTCTGTGCCTCAGCTCTACATGTCCTAAAATAGGGAGGACTATGTGGGAAGTGGCTGAAGCAAGTGCCTTCTGCCCATGCCCAGTGGAGACCCTTCCATGTGCCGACACCTCCTTCACTGTTTTGGATCATCATACACAGTTACCATCATTAGTCTTCCAAAAATCTGATTTTGCTGGTAGCTTTTGGAGCTCCATGAAGTTGACAATACATCTGGGGAGATGTGAGAGCACTGTACTGTGACACACCTTATGTGGTGAAAGGTGCCTGTTTTTCCTGAAATCCCGTATTTTACACCATCCACAGATGAGAACCTCCTGTGTGACTGGCCTGTGCAGAGCGCACTGTGTTACTCCATTCAGGTGACAATCCTGTGAAGCACTACAATGTACAGAGGAGGCATGCTGAGGAACATGGCCTCGGTCACAGAACTGAGGTATCAAGCAACACTTTGGGTTCAAATCTAACTTCAAAGACCTTGTGGCTCCACTATACCATTACTCTGAAGTCACACAGTATCTACATTTTCAAGTATGTTAGAACCTAGACTTCTAAGTTAAGACTACTTCCAGGGCTGGGGACGTAGCTCAGTGTAAGCACTTGGCTAGCACTCACAAGACCCTGGGCTCCATGTCCAGCACACACACAAAAGAACTAGCTTCTACTTTTCCTTATTGTTCTAATTTAGAAAGGCTTGAAGCCTTCTATACTTAGAAAAAACATCCCTAAATTCTCAGAGAAATCCGGTCTCCAGCTGGGTGCTGGTGGCTCATGCCTATAATCCCAGCTAATTGGGAAGCAGAGATCAGGAGGATCATGGTTAGAAGCCAGCCAGGACAAACAGTTTGTGACACCCTATCCTGAAAATACCAGACACAAAAAGAGGTTGGCGGAGTGGCTCAAGTGGCAGAGCATCTACCTAGCAAGCCTGAGGCCCTGAGTTCAACTCCAGTGCCTCTAAAATATATGCAGTTTCCAAATCATTGCTTCCAAAATTGTATCAGCCCCACCCTTTCCTGTGCCTCTGTAAGTCCTCTAGGAGTGCAGTGTGGATGGAGAACTTACCTGCAAGTTTGATTCAAAGGAATGTCTGAACCATGTCACACTACCTAACCCATACTGTAGAAGCACCTTGATGCCCATGATTCCAGAGGCTCTAAATTAGTTGAAAGGTTGGGAATTGAATGCTCAATTTAGACAGCTTTCTCTGACTATTCTGTCAGTGACCATTCTCCACTGACTTTCAGACACATGGGAACAGAAAGGTCTTCGAGAACAACTTGTCTTCTCTAAAGTCTTCCCCGGCCAGTGTCCCTGCAGGGCAGCTGGGTGGGGCTTGGGGTGGTAGAGCTCCTAGGCCATTCATATGGAGCTGGCTCATCTCTTTACCCAGAGTGCTCTATGTACATTTTTGTTTCCTGTGAGTGCCAAGACAGGAAAGGTCTGGAGGCATTGTTCTAAAGGATGAAAAATGCTTACACCTAACCCACCAGCACAGAAGAGGTGAGAGAAAGGCTAACAGTAACCTCTGGGGACAGACTGCCATTTATTAGCCATATGTCCCTGACCAAGTGACCTCTGTGCCTCAATTTCCTCCTCTGGAAAAATATTAACAAGAGAACCTGCTTTATAGAATGCTTGAGAGGATTAAATAAAAAGATGTCAAATGTTTTATTACAATTACCACTAATTACACCTAAAAGGTAAATGAGAATAATCGATTTTTAGAGCTTCTATTCCATATTCCTTTTTTTACAGATGAGAAAACAAAGCCCAAAGAGGTTAGATGACTTGCCCAAGGCTAAACAGCATTGGGAGCCACCAGGACAAACAGCTTTTTGCTTCTCTGCTACCAAATTCCACTTCCTCCAAGATTGGCCTGAGCTGTTTCCAGGTCTGCTATGACCCCAGGCTGACAAGGTCCATTCTGCCTGCTCTACTGTCATTCTGTGATAGCCCTTTGCTGCTGGCTTCCTGGGAGCCTGCACCCTCCTTGCAGACTCAGAGAATGCAATTCAGCATGCTCCAGGAGCCTTTGAGTCATCTCTGTCTGTGAATCAACCTCCAGCCATCTATTCTGAACACAGAGATCTCATCCTCCTCCAGTTTCTGGAACTGGAAGCTGGTGTTTTTCCTTTGGATTTTGCTTACTGTCTTCCACTGAGCTGCCATATGTAGACCTCAGTTGTAGACTGATGACTAAAAGCCAGAGGTGGATTAAATGTCTAACCTAAGACCCTGGAGGAAACACTGAAGATGACCTATGGGGCCCAGCAGAGGTGGAAACTCTTCACTACCTGGAGAGGTGACCACATAGGCAGACAGCTTGCTGGACAGATGCCCTAAGCAGCTGGGAGGACACTGATGACCATCTGAATCCCAGAAGTAAGGAACAGTTACCATAGCTACAAAAAACTGAAACCACTGGCTGCCTGGCTATGGAAACCAACTCAACTGACCTCTCAAGGTCCCTTCTAACCCTGGGATTCTACAATTACCTGGAGCCAGCTGAGACCAGGTCTGCTGCAAGACAATAGGAAGCCAGTGTGACATACAAAGCCCAGGCACAGAAAGCAAGGATTTCATCAGAAGCATCTTAGAGGTCACCTTGTCTTACGTATCACAAGTGTTGAGTCACAAGTCTCCTTTCTACCTCTGCTGCATTATTAATAAGCAAAGGCTTGCTTTTTTTGGTACAGCATTTTACACCTTTTACAAAGTGAGTTCACTACCACCAGTTTTTGTTTATCTTCCTTTCTCTGGCCAGAAATTTTGATAAAGGTTTGTTCCACATTGTAATCAGGGAAACAGACCAGAAAAACTTTCGTCACTAGAGCCCACTGGGGTGTACTCCATCACACAGGACACGTGTCACAGCCTTCTAAGAATCAGGAGGAAGGAAGTCATTCATAAAGAAGGCAGATGCTGAACTGCAACTCTGGTTTCCTCTTCCAAGTCCTTGGACTGAAGCAACATTGCTCTACAGTGAATGGGTTTCTCTACAGCTTGACCACCAGAAGTTCCCTACCTTCCATGTCAGGACAGAGCCTGGAAGTGGCTAATTCAGCCCCTGCCTTCCCAACACTGAGAGAGGTCCCAGGCCTGGCTGCATGACCTCAGGACAGAGAAGTCTACAGGGATGGGTAAAACTTCTGAAAGCAGGAGAGGGGTGCCCAGAAACCAGAGAACTGCCCATACATATAAAAACAGTTGCAAACCTTCCCTTACTCCTGCTGTAGGAAGCTCTTATGTTTAATGGATGTTTTTTAGGTAATAAAAAAAAATCTGCTTCTATCAAGATTAAATCAAAGCCTTTATTAAACATTCCTCCTTCAAACGGCCTGCATGTAAACCTACACCTTTCCCTGACCTGGAACTGCCAGAGCTGGGTGAGTATTACTTTCACCTGACTGGTCAGATCCAATCAGGCCACACAAAATTGAAAAGCCAAGCCAAGACACACCATGCCAGCAGAACTATAGTCCCGTGCCCCTCTCAGGATTTAGGCAAAGGTGGGTGGTGCGAGCTCTTCATCCAGAGCGCAAGTACAAGAAAAGAGGAACCCGAACTTCAATCCTCCTTGTCCCAGACCCAGCCACACTGAGCTAGATGGCCAGCCCCCAGGCTGAGGCTTATGTGTGCTTTTCCTTCTCTTCTCCAAAGAAAGGGGTGGGAGATGGAGGAGGCAATTTTCAGTTGTGTGTGGGTTTGAATTAAGGCTTTGGCTGTGGTCAGTTGATATATTAAAATATTTTCTGGGAATGCCATCTTCTAAGCTCCCCATCAGAACAAACATATTTTCAAAAATGAAAACAAGTGAACAAAGATGTGGAGCTGAATGGCTGCAGCAGGGCCCAGCCTATCACGTCAGAATGGTGTCATCCACCTGCTCCGTGGAGTCGGCCTGACTGGCCAGCTTCTTTAGGGACCTTCGGTTGCACTCATTCAGTGCCTCCAAACTGGCCACATCCAGGATCTTGGAGAGGGACTGTGGGGAAGGATGGGTATGAGAAGAGACAGTCAGAAAATACAGTTTCAGCCTCCCCAGACAAAGACAGATACTAAACTCAGAATGAGAAGTACTGAAGTGGAATTTGGCAAAGCAAGGGAATCAGATGGTTCAAAGGAAAACCAAGAGAAAAATCTTGCCATGTTTTTCCTAAGCTGAGGGAGTTCAAGTAGCAGTTTTCAGTGCTTTAAAGGCTGTTGGGAACAGGGGCGAAGGGCACAGGGCTCTTGGTGTCAATGAGACAGCTCTGCTAGGATCTGTGGCACATGTCTGGGTGTCATGGGAGCTTTCTTTTGAAAGGTTCTGCTGATTGAAGAAGTCTGAAAACTTCAGGCATTGTGTTTTCAGACACTAGGCCAGTCACCTGAGTCTCAATCTGCTCGTGACAGCTAACACATATGTGGCAGCAGAGAAGAGAATGGTGCTTATATACTAATGTGCAGAAGAGCAACAGGACAAATGTCCACAGCATACCCTGCAGGGCACTCCAGGCCCAGGCTCCTACCTGAAACAGTTCCTCGCCCTGCCTCATCTTGAGCAGGTTGATGATTGCCTGGTCACTGTAGGCCCTCACAACAGTGTTCTTATCCTTGGTATTGTCAAGAAGAGCCTTCAGGATAGGCTTAATTGCCTGGGGCTCTAGGGGAGGCAGTGGGTCCTTATTTGCCCACCAGATCATCTTCTCAGCCACCAGCCTGATGTCACTGGATGGGTTCTGAAGACACTGTGAGAAGAACACAGACAGATACCTCCAGTCTGCTTCAGATTCCCACCCCCAACACTCTCCCTTCATCAACATTGAGCCCACTGCTCCCTTCGGATGCCACAGCATCTTATCTGGTACCACTCTCCCTTTGGTTTACTACACCTGGCCCACACAGTTTTCACTTCCTCAAATAAGCCACACTCCTTTCTGCCCAGGTCTCTGCTCCACCTGGTCCCACTGCCTGGGACATGCTTGCTACAGAATCCTTACTCAGCTGGTTCTTTCTCATCCCTCCAAATGTCTCCCTTGACAATCCTATCTAAATTAGGGCCCTCCCCCTGAGCTCCAGGGCTTGCCTGCCTTATTCATCTCCACTCCTTTAGGGTTTAGCACATTGGGTACTCAGTAAATAAATGCTGAGTGAATGAGTAAATGCAAGCTGATGCCATCACACACAGGCCCAATTTAATCAGGCTCCCTGGAAACTCAGGTTTTGGGTGTCTGTGGGGGTGGAGGGGAAGGTCCCTTTTGAACCTCATTACTCAGCAAAGACCAAGCACAGCACACTGGAATTGCCTAGTTGTGGGTCACAAAGGCAGAATCTACAGCATGGCCCCATCCCATTAAAGTGAAGACTCTAGTTCTGATTTCTGTGCACATTAATGTTTGACAAGTAAGCTCCATCACACAGGCAGTGGGAGTCCCATTGTCAGATCCCCTGGCTTTTCTTATTAGAGCCTGAAACTGACACATTAATCGCACTAATAAGTTCCATACCAGCTAAGGGAGGCAGGAGAGATTTATTAAGATTCAAGCCTAATCAGATATGGTGGTGCACTCCTATAATCCCAGCAACTGGGTGGCCAAGGAAGGATCATGAATTTGGGATTGGCCTGGGCTCTGTGAGAACTTGTCTCAAATTTACAAAAATATATAAACAAAGAGAGCGTTTGAACCCAGCTCCGCCTCTAATTTTACAAAATCAGGGTGTCTAGAAAAAATACCCAAAACAGTGGTTCTTAACTTAATTTGGGGTCACAGGTCTACCTAAGAATCTGATCAAAAGTTAGACACTCAGCCCAAGAAAAACAGACACAGAAATACTTTGCCCTGCATTCCCAAGGGTCCAGAAACCTCCTGAAGGCCATCCATGGAGAGCTGGAATCCAACCAGCCAAAGGTGCATTTCCAGTGAGCTCTGGTTCTGGGGCCTTCTCACAAAGCCAGGCTTGGGGATCACACATGGTCCCTGCCTCCACTCACCTTAATGAACAGGCTGGAGAGTCTGGGTGGCAACTGTCCACCTCCTGTCTCGATGTGGTACTTCATCAGGAAGCCCATGCCCCGGACTCCACTCACTGCAATGGGGATCTGTGGAATATGGAACAAGCTAGACAGATGAAAGCATCCCTCTCCCTCCTTGGAGCAGCAGAGCCATGGGAGACTCATTCCCCATGAACTTCCATGACCCTTCATCACCCTCTCATCCTGCACTACTTCATATCAAAGGTTCCTCATTCCCTGGTGGTTGGGCTGAGGAACAAAGTTACTGGTTCCAAGGAATAAGGATCAGAGACCTGGCCAAGAGAGGACATCTATACCTCCAACCCAAGGACTACATTGTTTAGCTGATAAAATCAGAGCCCAAAAGGATTAATCACTGGTCCCAGGACCTAGTCAAGGTAAAACTAGAACCCAGGCTTGGACCACCCAGATGGGGAATTCCCCTGTGTGCAGCAAGGTGGTGGCTGTAGAGGTCTATCTGGGACAGGGGAAGGACAGCATGGCTCTCTGAAGGCCTTACCCTGTCTGCCACAGCATTGCTGAGGATCATGTCCTGAACCTCAGCGCTGTATCTGCCTGTGCAGAGTCTGCTGGGAGCCACGTTCACAGCCACAGACAGTGCCAGGCTCCGGCCATGCCGAACCATCCAGTCAATGCCAGACACATCAGCTGGATGGAAGAATATTTACAGGGTCAAGTTGCACTTCACAGCACACCCCACCCATGAAATCCAGAGACCTTCCTCCCGTTCCCCCCAAGACCAGGGTGCAGACTCAGGACACAGTGGAAAAAACCCCAAGCCACACTGTGCACCTTTCCTTTTTTGTGGCAGGAGGGTCCTACAGAGAAGTCTCTCACAAACCACTCCTGGTTTGTGGCTGTTCTTAGAGCAGTGACACTCACGGCTACAGAAGCTCTGGAAACTGGAGTCTGTTTTAGCAACTGAATTCCCAAAGCAGAAGTGGTACAGGGACTTTAAAATCCTCTGAGGGGAAGGGACACAGGGGTCCGGGAATTCACTCCCAGGGCAAAGAGGCCAAATCTGAGGGGAGATTTCCTATGCATAAGAGACCTACCCAGCAAGCACTGCTGAAGGACGGCACTGAGCTCCTCTTCTGTCAAAAAGGCACACAGCTCCCCCAGGCACCCAGCTGAGGAGATCCGAGTGTTGTCCTGACAGAGTAAAGAGGGGAGTGACAGGGAGTATGGGCCACATCATCAGCCCCCCACCCCACCCCAGGGACAAGGGCAAGAAGAAATGTGGAGCCAGAAGGAAGGGTAGGGAAAAGAGTAGGACACATCAGCCCAGGAACTCTTAAAGTCATCCTCACTCTAGGCACTTGTGTTCCCAGCACCAGAATGGAACTGCCATTCACTACAACTTGGTAGGGAGTTAAAAATTATACACCCAGCACTTAATTATAGAAAACTCCAGCGTGTATGCATATGGTAATCATCATCACAATAGCAATAATAACAGTATTTACATAGCACCTTTCTTTGTAGGAAGTTTGAACACTTTACATTTAGTATCTCAGTTACTATCAACAGCCCTGAGAGAGAGGGGCACAGCTGGGAAGGACCCTGGCACAGAAAGGGGAGCCACCTGCCCATGGCCACCTGGGAAGCCAGCTAGAGCTCCCCCCTCTCACAATTTTGTGTGTCATCTTGTGCCCAGACAACTCCCTGGTAGCTCACTGTGCCTGTGCCCCACTGCCACCTAAATGATTGGGCTTGTCCTAGGTAGTCAAACTGAAATCTCTGATCAACCTAAGGAAAATGGGGAAAGGCAAGTGTCTTCTTCAAAAATCAAGACCAGATACATAAACAGCTCCTTACTACTCCTTTAGCCAGTTAATTCTGGAATATAGAGAAGGAATTTTAAGTTATGTATTGTATTATTAGTAGGTGCCAACTTGACTATGTCCCAACCAACCAACTGCCTGTAGGGAAGTAATATCCTCTTCAATCCAAATGGAAGTTCTGAGGATAAGAAGATGGATCACCAGCAGTTTGGGCTTCTGAGTTCTAATTTGAAACCAGATGCCAGGGCTGGCAGCATGAGGCCCTGAGTTAAAACCCCAGTACTTCCAATTTAAAAAAAAGCCAGGTGCTGAGACAGGCTAAAAAGCCATCCAGGACTCTCACTCTCTCCAATGTAGGCTATTTTAAGTTCTGCTGTGGTAAAAATGCAAATTTGTTTAAACACTAACTTTTGCTTGCACAGTGCATCACCCTATAAAAGCCCTGGTAGATACTCCTGCCAGAGAAGCCAGAGCTGTAGTCAGCAGGCAGCTGAGGATCTGCAGAGCCATGATAAGTGAGCAGTAATGCGCACCGGGGTGAAGTGTAACACCACACAGGTGGTATACACCTATAATCCTAGCACTCAAGAGTCTGAGGCAGGAGGATTCCAAGTTTAAGGCCAGCCTGGGCCAGCGAGATCCTGTCTCAAAAATATCCAACAGAGAGGCACCGGAGGCTCATGCCTGTAATGCTAACTACTCAGATGGCAGAGATCAGGAGGATCATGGTTTGAGTCCAGCCTGGGCAAATAGACCATGAGGCCCTATCTTGAAAATACCCAACACAAAAAAGGGATGGTAGAGTAGCTAAAGTGATTAGAGCACCTGCCTAGCAAGCATGAGACTGAGTTCAAACCCGAGTACCACCCCCTGTCAAAAAAAACCAAACAAGAGCAAAGCTGAGTGGCTCACACCTGTAATCCTAGCTAATTGGGAGGCTGCGATCAGAAAGATCAAGATTCAGGGCCAGCCCAGGCAAACAGTTCACAAGACTCCATCTCCAAAATAACCAGCGCAAAGTGGACTGGAGGTATGGCTCACATGGTAGAGCGCTGCTTTGTAAAAGTGAAGCTCTGAGTTTGAACCCCAGTCCCACCAAAAAACAAAAGCCAAGGGCTAGCAGAGCACCTACTTAGCCTGCACAAGGTCCTAGGTTTAATCCCCAGCACACATACACACACTACAAACCCAAAGCCCCATTCTCCAGAGATCAGTCCTACAAATGTAAATGAGACCCCTACAACAGAGGACAGATTATCTGTGAAAGGGAAAACGACAAATTCTTATCCACAGACCTGCCCCTCCCCTATTGGGCCTACTGCAGCTAATGGGAGCTTAAATGCTTCCAGAATGGTCAGGGCTGATAGAAATGGATACAACCAGGAGTCACATGGCAGACTCCGGTTTTGACTCTACAACTTGATAGTGTGGCAATGGACAGTCTTCCTCCCTAGACATATACCAAAGAAGGTTCATCCCACCAGACACTTAAGATTCCTGAGATCTGTGACTATAAGGTCTCACATACCACTAGGTAAGGCCCTTGAGTTCTGTAAATGTTTCCTAAACCAACAAAGGAACCTGTTTTACAAAGGAGGAAATGAGTGGCAGAGAGGAAAACTACCTTGTTTAAGATCAGAGAGCAAATTAGTGAGAGATCTGGAACTCTCAATACTTGCTTTACCTATGAAACAGCATCATCGGGCTGGAGGCACAATGGTAGAGCTTAGTATGCATAAGCTGGTTCAATCCCCAACACCACAAAAATTAAAAGATTTTTAAAATCCCGGAATCACCAATATAAATAATACCTGCCTGACTCCCTCACAACCAGAGAAGGCTTGGTAAACCACAGAATGACATAAGTACCAGAACACAACGTGAAGAAGCTGACCAGAGAAAGCAGATGGGGAAGTAGTGGAGCCCCCAACCCAGTACCCACCCACAGCAGTACCTCATCATGTCCCAGCATACTCAGCAGGAGCGAGACAATATTTTTCCTGATGACAGCATCCACTTTGGCGCCTGCTCCCTGAATCACAAACCTCAGTGCCTGCAGCATGGTGTCCCTAGGGAAACAATGCATCATCTAACTGGCTCCCCCCCACCACCGTCTTCTTCTAGCATAGGTGTGGCCTCTTGGTGGCCATGGCACTTCTACAGCACCACCTCACCTAACACCTGGATCCTCCATAACACGGATTCCATTGAGTAGCTCTGTGAAGAGTGGATCCACCTTGATGTGGATGGAAATGAGCTTCCCCAGCGCATCAGCAGCCTTCAGGCGTACGCCCCTGTTGGAATCCTGCAGGGCTTTGGTGAAGGTGGTCTGCAGCTGGGGCAGGAAGGGCTTCAGGGCAATCCCAACCTATGGGAAAAACCCACACCAAAAAACAATGGTTGTAGTGGACCCCAAAGACTCAGTGCACTATAGGCATGAGAGCAAACAATCACAAACCACCATGAGTTAAGCAAGTTCTGACAGAGTGGGAACAGACCACCTATAAGAGAGAAGAGCACACAAGCATAGGTTTTGCTCAGTCTCTTCATCCATTTTCAGCATCCTTCATCACACTGGTAGGAAGAGGTGGCAGAGGAGGTGGTGGCAGCAGCAGCCATTGTCAGAGGGAGCTGTCTTGCAGCCTAGCTAAAATTAGGGTCTAGCTTAGTGGCGCACTGTCCATAAGGACGGCAACTCAAACCTTCCTTCTTTGAATCCATTAAATAGGAGGGCAGGCAGATAGTGGCCAGCAGCGGACTGTGTAATAGCAGGCACCATCAACTGAGCAATGGCTACTGAGCCAAGCACTGCACATTGTGCCCTAATAACAAGCCTATATAACAAATGACCTTGAAGAGTCCTCCTTGTGCATGTATGCACCAACCTAGCTACAAATCCAGATCAATCTCTGACTATATGTAGAAAAACAGACACACTTTTGATAAAATACAGATGAGTAAAGATCTACTTCTTGTTAAATAGGAAATGCAAAACAGCTGTTTAGAGGTCCAATGCCAACCTAAGCCCAGGAGTACTGGACTTGGGTGGGTTTTCAGGCTGCCAAAAGGTATACTACAGTGGAAACTGATAAATCTGAGGCAAAAAACCTCCTACTATGGGAGGTTTTCCCTGAACAAGGGTCAGGGACAAGCTTCGTGAAGTAAGGGATGCACTGGTAGCTGGAGGTACAAAAACACCATGAAAAGGATGCAAGGTAAAGGTAATATTTAATTTTGTTTTTTAAAAGACTCAACTTTCCACAAAATGAGGCTGATAAAATGCCACTTGGTAGCTGGAAAGTAGTTCCCCATACCCACTTTCAAAAGGAAAAAGCTACAATTTTTTTCTTTTCTTTTTTTTTGGATAGGACTGGGGTTTGAACTGAAAGCAGGCACTTTTCTGCTTGAGCCACACCTCCAGTCCATTTTGCTCTGGTTATTCTGGAGGTGGGGGGTCTCTCGAACTATTTGCCCTAACTGACCTCAAACCGAGATCCTCCCAATCTCAGCCTCCCAAGTAGCTAGGATTATAAATGTGAGCCACTGACTAAAAGCTATAATCTTAAGCTTACATGTGCTTTCAAATCTCATGCCAGAATTCTTTAACCCTTTTTTTAATCCTTTTAAGCAAATCTTGGCTCTTTGTACTTTTTTTTTTTTTTTTAAGTTTAAGGGTTTAGTTATTGCCCTGTAAAACATCAGAAATAGTCACCATATTGGATATTTGCTTCTTAAACTTTTGGCAAAAAATGAAATCATTTCAGTTTCTTTCAGACTCCCTTTTTATTCTCATTAGATCTTTGCATCTCCCTTTATGTGGTTATAATGAGGAGCTGAACCAACTTTAAGCAACGTTTCCATTGTATTTATGTGGTCCTGAATTTTCTCCTTTGAAGCAGTGGTTCTTCCAAATAATAGCAATTTCTGTGTATCAGTATGCCAGGCACAGTGCCTGGCATCATTTCTCCTATCCCCACGCTTAGTTCTGCATGAGGCAAGCAGTGTTAATCTCGTGGGTGAGGAAGCTGACTCAGAAGTTACACAGCTCTCCCAAGGTCCTGCTGGCTACAGAGCTACTAAGGGGAAGACTTGGTACCGAACCATAGTGTCTAGAGTCCAAGAACTCAACTCCCTCAGCCTGGTGATTTCCATACTAAAGCCATTGCCCTGCTGCCACAGAACACCTCATGTCAGTCTCCTACAAACAGACCAACAGAACAAACTCATCAGTCACTTACCTTGGCCAGTAAGAGGCTGAGTGTCTCGAGCAGAGCCGCCTTCACATTCCAGCTAAACCGGTCCCCCAGGATGCGAATTAGAGGGCCAGTGATGCTGACCACAGAGGGCCTCAGGGCATCAGCCGAGGTCAGGCGAATCACCAAGCCTAAGGCCTTGGCCGCTTCCTCTTTTTGCTCAGGACTGCCAGTGAGGACTCCTTCCCGTAACACTGGAAGGATGGAGGTTACTCCCTAAAAAGAGAACCACAGCTGAGATTCCAAGCTCAAAAACTCTGGGTCGACATGTCTCTAGCCCAAAGCAAGGCACTCCTGACAGCCATTCTCTCATAAGTTCCATGGGAGATAATGAAATGTGATCTTAGGATCACAGACAAGAAGATGCTGGTTAGGCAACAGACTTGACTGGATGGTGACAAGAGGACAAGAGCCCCAACAGGCAGATCACACACAGGTAACCCGCATTGCTGCTACTTCTGTGACCCACTTGTTCTGGCAAGGGTGGTCTCTATAGCTTAAACCAAAGAGCAGCATGAATGAACCCTGTCCCCATCTGGCCACCACTACCCGTGAAGGTGCTCAAAGGCACATTAGGGCACAAAGTCAGACTAAAGCACTGCTGCTCAATTACCCCGCTATAGACCTGGGGCCGCATGCTCGAGCACCTTGCACAAGCAGGCTCTGGCTCACCTTCTTTGGGAGACAGAAGCCAGGCACATGCTCGCCTTTGCTCTCATTGCCAATGAGCCGGATTTCCTTGTGCAGTTCTTCTATCAGTGCCAGCTGGTTGCCAGCATCCAGCTTCTGTGGGAATCCAGGGAGAAACAGTGATGAGGTACAATCCTCCCTTCTCAAGATGCTTCAAACTACCAGAGCAGGGGGAGGATATAGGCAGGAGGTAAAAGACTGACCACAAGCAGATCAGTGTTGAAGTTGAGTGATAGGAGGCCTGTCGAAATCTAGAATTACAAATGCCTTGATTTTTAAGCTGCGCATGGTGGCACATGCATACCTATAGTCTCAGTGCTTGGGCGGCAGAGACAGAAAGATCACTTGAACCCAGGAGACTAGATTGGGTAAGACCCTGACTCACAAGCAAACAACCCCCCAAACAAACCAAAAACAAATGTCTGGAATTTTCTCCAATCAACAGCTGATTGTCGCCAAGCACCAGTGGCTCCTGATCTCAGGAAGCAGAGATCAGGAGGATTGCAGTTTGAAGCCAGCCTAGGCAAATAGTTCACAAGACCCTATCTGGAAAAAAATCCATTACAAAAAAGGGCTGGTGAAGTGGCTCAAGCTGTAGGCCTCAAATTCAAGCCCCAGTACCGCAAAAAAAAAAAAAAAAAGCTATGGCTGGGTGCAGGTGGCTCGTGCCTGTAATACTGGCTACTTGGGAGGCAGAGATCAGGAGGATTGCAGCTGAAGGCCAGCCCAGGCAAATACTTCATAAGACCCTCATCTCCAAGAATAACAAAGCAAAATGAACTAGGTGTGGTTCAAACGGTAGAGCACCTGCTTTATAATCATGGAACCCTGAGTTCAAACTCCAGTCCCACCAGAAAGAAAAAAAAGGTACTTGTGGGTTCAGCAGTCCCCTCACCTTAGTGATGGCATTTAATGCATCCCAGCTCTCCTCCAGAACCACAGGACTGGAGTCGTTGAAGAGGCGGATCAGGCCTGAGACCAGGCTCCTCAGGTGGCTGGTGTAGTCAGCCTTGGAACGGGAGCAGTAGATGTTGAGGATGATGGCAGCAGCCTGCCTCATGCCCACCTCAGGGCTGCGAGTAGCTTCCAACAGATCCTCGATGATGATCCGGTGCCCAGTGTCATCCTCTACTGAGAGGATCACAGCCTGACAATTGGCCATCTCCTAAAAACCACAGGGAACATATGTGCTGAGCAAGGATCATAAGGGGCAAGACAGCTGTTAGAAAGCAATGGAAGTGATTGTAACCCTCTTACCAATTGCTCTTCTGGAGTTCCCAGCTTCTCCTTCAGGGCCAACATGACTGCTGGGAGAATCACACCAAGATGACGGGTGAGAGCATCACCTGCCACAGATGAAAGGAAAGCCAGCACTCGGGTATTGACAGGTGGTGTCGTCAGCTGGTGGAATGATGAACAACATCAACTTGATGAAGACTGCACTTGTTCGGTGCCAGGCATGGCGCTGGGAAGGGAAGGGTGAGCAGGGGAACCCGTGCCCCCTGCTCAGAGCTGAGGGCTGCCCCCAGCAAATCACACAGGACAAGGGGGAGCATCCCACTTGCACTGCACCCACCAGCAGCCCTCCCCCAGCATCTATGTTCAGAACTGGTCTTACAGCAGGCCCAGAAACTATGATGTGGATTCTGGATACCTGTAGGTGTTTGCCATGTGTTGGGATTTACCTTAGGCACGAGGTAGGGCAGCACCACACGACTCTTAATGGCCATAACTTGCTTCAGACCATCCAAGGCAAATTCTGATACCTCCTCATCATCCTGCAGGTGGGAATAGGGGAGAATTCTGAAGAGTTGCCTCTTGCCACAACTCTGGTCTCTGAACCAGTCACCACCAATGCTTCCTGCACTTACCTCCTTGTCTCCCATTACACCTGAATTTACTCACTGTCCAAGGAGAAGCACAAAACCACATTGCCATCATGCTGCACCCACTCCCCCTGGAAGGCCCACATTCTGACTGCCTTGGCAGCTACAAAGACAGTAAAAGCCACACTGGTAGGTGTATGGTAGATTCACTCACCAGCTGCTTCAGTAAAAATGGGAGGATGTCCTCCAGAGCCTGGTGGCCAATGGTGGAGTGCAGCTGCTCAAAGGTCTTAGCTGCTGCCTCTCGGACCTCCTCCAAGGGGTCACACAAAGCCTTCCTGGCCGTAGGCACAAGGGACTCAGAGAAAAACAGCACCTGCAACAGTGCAAGCATAACTGTAACAATGCTGAAAAGACCCAGAGCAAGCAGAAGCAAGCAAGGGGATGTGAGCCAGGGGCTCTACCCAGCCAAACCACAACTCCCTCTGCTGGACTTCTATAAAAATACTGAAATATAAAAAAAAGTACAGAGGATACATGATGTACCCACATGAATTCCTTACCCAGAATTAATAACTGAGAGTTCAACTACCCAGGTGAGTTTCAGAGACTTCCTGCCTTCCACATGAACTCTAAACTCTTTCCATGGCAAGACTTGAAGCACCTGCCTTCTTTTTCCCTGGACTCCTTTTTTTTTGCTCATCCTCTTGGAAAACTCCAAGTCCTTCAAGCCTCAAACCAAAACCCAAATACTTCCTCTTCTATAAGGTCTTTGGATCTCTAACAGGTTCAATGATGGCTCTGTTGCCTAGTAACCAATTTCACCACAGCAAAGCTCACTCTGAACTCTACTGACTGGTTGGTGTGTCAGCTACATCACTGGATAGTGGGCACCTTGTGGGCATGACTCAGCCGCCAAAGATTCAGTAACTACTCAATTATTCAGAATGTCTTTGGATTCTTTGCCATATAAAGACCAAATATAAGACTCACACTGACACACAGAAGAGGTATCCAGAAAACCTGACTAGGATGCCCAGGCTAAGCAACTGGCTGCTACTTACATTCCTAACTGGTCATTCACATACTTGCCTCTATACTGACACCCACCTCAAAGTCCATGTGCACTGTCAAACTACTCCCTAGGAGTGTTTTGAGGATCAATGACTTAGAAAGTAAGGTCATGCCTTTACAATCAAGTACTCCAAACCTCTTGAATGCTGCTACTATGGAAACAGAAGTATTGCCAGACAATACATTTCCACCCACTGGGTACTTAAAACTCTTGCTGACTCCTCTTCTAAGAATGAGCACATGCCCCTCCTGTTCCCAGCCACCCTCTGCCACTCTCGAGCATACACACCCCCTTTCCCGCTAAAGAAGCACCACACATTTTAACTTAATTGGTAGGGTGACATGAAAGGGACTCATCTACAGAAACCGCCAGTGGTGAGAGAGTCATCCTCAGTTTCCAAACGTCACTCGAGGAAGTCCTAAACTGCTTAGCTCTTAACCTGCAAAAACTGTTAAGAAAGCTAAGAACAGTTCACATGTCGCCCAGCCAGCACCCTGCTGCCAGCAGCACCCTCCAGGATGAGACTGGTGTATCCCCAAGGGCCTGGATATTAATTATGATCGGGGCCTACCCTCTAATCAAGCACCTGCAGGTGCACAACCTGCAGGGCTCTGCAAATACTCACAGCATCCCGGCTGGTGGACTTCATGATCTCACTCAGTCCGATGCACACGCCCTGCCTCTCATCGCTCTTCTGGGACCTCAGGCCTTCCTCAAGGATGGGGATGATCTCAGGGAGGATTTTCTCCCCTAGCTTCCGGACAAGATCGCCCAATGTCCTTGCAGCAATCTGTCAGTAGAGATCAAGTCAGGATATCCAACTTCCTGCAAACCCCAGGATGTACAGAAGACAACTCCATATGAGGGCCTTGGAAGCTCACAGGCCTTATCTGAATCATTAATACAGCTTCCCAAATGTTGTTACCCCTACAGATGCTGAAAACACACTACTAAAGAAAACTCTTTGGGCCAAGGAGAGTGGTGCATACCTATAATCCCAGCACTAGGGAGGCAGAGACAAAAGGATCATGAGTTCAAGGCAAGCCTGGCTATACAGTGAGGCCCTACCTCAAAAACAGAACAGAACAGAACAAAAACAAACCATTATCTCTGTTTCGCACAGACTAAAGCTTGAAATTCACCATAGGCAGCATGCTCAAAGCCAATTTCCCTGGGTAGACCTATCCCTGTGCTTTTGCTGATGGGGAGCTGAATTTGGAACAAATGCTTTAAGGGGGAAAAAAAATCTATCTCCTCCCTGAGGCAGACCTTTCTTTTTGTGTGCAGGAGTTTGGGGGTATTACTGAGGATTGAACTCAGGGCTTGGAGCAATGCCCCCAAGTCCTGGATACCCTTCTTTAAAGCTAAATACACAATTTGCTTATAAGGCTAGGGACTGAAAGTGCAGACTGCATCACTCTTCCGAACCACTGAACTCCATCTGCCTGTCCCCACCCAGCTCACCAACCTCCCTGATTTCTTACTCTAGTCAAAAACGGCCTTGCTCAACCCCTACCGCATTCCATGGCCCTGCTTACCACAGGGCCTTTGCACACACAAGCCTGGTATGTAAAGCACAATTTCTTCTATCTGAAAGTCTCTCATCACCTTTTCAGCTGGTTATTCCTTACTCATCTTTCATCTTCAAGCATCTTTTCTTCTGAGAAACATCGGCTGACCTCCTTGCTAGGCCACATTCTTTATCATAAGCAAGCATCTGCTCATGTTGCATTTGCCCCTGTTGCATTTAACATCTCTGTGTGATTATATGATTAATATGCACCTCCTTAACCAGAATAAGGAATGAGGCTGCCTTTCTTTTCCATTATGTCTCCAGACACCAGGGTCTCTCTCTGCTCAGCACCTAGTAAGGATTTCCTGAATGACTAACTAAATATTCCTCTTTGAGATATGGGACACTTGAACCTCTTCCAGGCTCTGCAGATCCACCTCTCTGTTCTCTGAAAGGAGGCACTGGGGGCTGCTGGGGCAGAGCAAGGCCCAGAAAACTTACTGTTCTTTTATCTGCACATGTGCTGGCCAGGAAACCCAGAAGGAGTCCAAAGAGAGTGGGCAGGATCTCACGCAGGGTGCGGGGGGTATTGGAAACAACAATCTTCCACACGTGCAGCGAGGCCTGCCGCACCACCAGCTGGGTGTCTGAGCGACCCATGTAGAGCCCTGCCAGCACCCGGTTCCGCCGATCAACCCCCAGGGCAGTGATGATTGCCTGCAGCCCACAGAAGAAGAAGGAGAACACAGAGTGGTGAGGCATCTAGAGCACAGGCACCAGGGCACCCCGCTACCAGCAAATGGAGGAAACCAACCCAGGTACCCACCTTGTTGGACTGGGCAGTTCCAAAGTTATCATCTTCAGAGGCAGTTTCTGTGGTCATTTTCCCAGTAACTCCTGAGATGTGGAACAGGAGGTCTCCAAGGAGCTGAACAGAGCTGAACCTGAGGAAGTCAAAGACAGAGTTATAGTGTTAGGCATGGTCGCTCATGACTGTAATCCCAGCTACTCAGGAGGAAGAGATGGGAGGATCACAGTTCAAGAGCAGCCTGAGCAAAGCATAAGAACCTATCTAAAAAACAAACTAAAAGGAAAAAAAAAAAGGGTTTGGAGGTGTGACTCAAGTGGTTGAGCTCTTGCCTAGCAAGCATAACGACTTAAGTTCAATCAGTTACTAGGCTCAAGGGACAGTCTTGTAGCCTCAAGGGACAATCTTGGGGCATGCCCCAGCACTACAAAGAAGACTGGAAGGATGCACCCAAAATATTCATGATGGTTATACTGGAATAGGAAAAGAGTTAAAGTGATTTACATTTCCATATGCTTTTCCACACATTTTCCAAGTTTTCTGCTAATGAACATATGTTACTTTAATAATGGTAAGAGGTGGGGGATGTAGCTCAGTACTAGAAGCTTAGACCCACTGGCCTTTGAGCCCAAGTCCTCACCGTATCCTCCAAAGGTCATCAAAGAGACCTTGTTCCAGCTGAGGCAACAGCAATGCGATGGCCGTCTCGGCATACATTGAAATGACCCGCTGGCCCGCACGTAGGGCAGTGTCACGCACAAACTCATTCTCATCAGCCAGAGCCTGGGTACACAGAGTAGGTCATCCAGGGCTACCCCCACCACTGACTTTGGGCACCCAGTTCAAAAGAAAATTGGGACCCTTTTGAAGAGCAGGACAGGACTCTTGCCACCTGGCCCCCAGCAGGCATCTCTTGCTCCCCACAACAGCAGTGGCATCCTGCCTCCTCCTTTCCTCCCTCCTCACTGGCGTTACTGGTACCTACTTTGAGGATACAGGGAATGATGGGCCCCACATAAGGGGTAAACTTGTCCCCAAAGGTGATGGGCAGGTAGTTAAACATCATGATGTAGCCATCTCGGACATGGGGTGCAATATCCACTTTACTGGCTGTAGCCACGATTTCTGGCATCAGTTTTTCCAACTTCTCCACCCCCAAGCCAGCCATGACCTCAGCCAACCCTGCAAGACAAGGATGGAATGAATGAACCTACTTGATCTGAGGGCCCCTGGAGGGCATTCCTAGTCTGAACTTCCTAGCCACTGGACTTCCTCTGGCCTCACCTTGTGCGGCACCTGAACGATCCACAGAGCTCTGCTCATAGGTCAGTGTCTCCATCAGCCATGGCAGCAAGTCCTCAAAACATGACTCCCCCATGCCCTTCACCATGGCCCCAAGAGCCTTTGCAGACACTGTCCGCACCTATCAGATAACGGAAATAGTGAGGAGATGCAGCTCAGAGCAAGGGAGCCACACACAGGAGTAGGGAGGGGCCCCTGGCCTCCTTTCCTTTGCCTGACAGACATAAATGCAGCTTTGGGAAATTCCCAGGAATCAATTTTCCAGAGACTGGGATAAAATAGTGAGATCCCTCCACCCCAAACTCACCTCAGGTACAGGGTCCAAAAGTGAGGCTTTCAGGCCAGGCGTCACACTGGGTAGGTAGGGAGCCAAGTCCTACAACAACACAAGAGGCAGTTCAGGTGGAGACCGGATTCTTGCTTTTTCCAGGCCGTGTTCTGTGGTGGACCTTGACTGAACCATTCTGCTGACAAGAAGTGCTCAGCAATCCCCCAAGCATGAGTAGCTCACTACACACAGAACATCTGGGTAGCTGGAAAAAGCTCCCCTTCCGAATGGCTCCTTGAAGGCACTGGGCAATTGCTCAGGAACTCCTACACAGTTCCTCCGGGACCCTCCCTAGCAGGCCAAACAGAGCCACCAGCTACAGTGCCAAGCACAATTTCTCCTGCCATCATCCTCTTGGAACCAAAGCCAACCCAGACTCTGTAATCCTTAGGAAATTATTCCTGGTACTTTCCTGCAAGAATTTCACTATAATCTTCTCTTTCTTCACCTCAAAATGTTTATATCTCCTGATGTAACATTCACTTTTAGGGAATAATTTTAAATATAGAAAATGGCTAATGTTCACTGCAGCAGCCCTTAAAATAGTTTAATAAAATAAAATAAAACTTTAGACACTGTATGAACAATGACAGAATTATGTAAGTTATGGTATATAAACTTGCTGG
Organism: Castor canadensis; assembly: GCF_047511655.1. NCBI lineage: Eukaryota > Metazoa > Chordata > Mammalia > Rodentia > Castoridae > Castor > Castor canadensis. Next base: position 32,344,146 of record NC_133403.1, on the reverse strand, counting down.
GATATTATAGATTAAAAATCAGTTTTAGGAGTAATTTGTTATCACTTGAAAATAATGTTCAGAAACGTATTTTTTACCAACTGTAAAAACATAAGCAGTAACTGTTTTAGTATTAGGGAACTATAAGAAAAATTTTTGTTTTTCTAGTTATTTTTGAGATGAGTCTCAAACTCATGATCTCTTGCCTTCAGCCTCTCCAGTGCTGGGATTACAGGCATGCATCACTACACCCAGTATCTAATTTTTTAATTTCCCAATTTTTTTAAAACTCACACTTCCTCTGTATCTCTTCTTCAAAGCAGAGTTGTGGTAGATGGTGAAACCACACACGCAAGCTCTTGGGAGCAATAACAAAGCAGATCTCCCAAACTAGGCTCAATTCCTCTAAGAGGTTTACAGAAGTGAATGTTCATGACCAGAAACCACTACAAGAAGGGAAAACTGCAGCTAGTTTCCCAACACTCCTGAAAGGTTCAGGAAGATAGTCTTTCCTGCACCTCAGCCTGTGTGACCTCAGCTGAGGACTAAACTAGTGAAGACATTAAACCACCGCACTCTGGAAGATACCCAGAGAGGCAATTTCAACCTCCCACCCCAAATGGTCCATTTCTCCATGCAAATGCAATCAGTGACAGTGCCTATATCCCTCCATGGCTGCTGTGGGAAGGGACTCTGCATCCTAAATCAGCTCCTCCCCACCTGTCCCACACCAGCCCCAGCAGAGCTGCTACCTTCTGGTCTGTCAAGGAGTACATGTTGCCAATGATCTGCGCTGCCATTTTCCGCGTGTCAGTAGAACGGTCCTGGAAGGCTCTCTGGACAATGGGCATGATGAGGGCCAGGGATGGGGCATCAATGAAGTGGACAAACTTGGTGTCCAGCAGGGTCTGTAGGCACTTCTGGGTCTTCCTCGATGGGTCCGTCAGGGCATCCAACAGGACGGGGGCAATGGCTGCAGGTCAACACAGGAGAGGCTGGTTTGTACACATCTGAGAAGTGGCAGAGCCATGAGGTCCCCAGAACCAAAGTGAACTAGAAGAGTAGGGAGACTGGGGTGCCTCCTCCCTGAAGTCATGTAAGTTATCAGTTGGAGAAGCTAGTCTGCCTGCAAAAAAGCAAACCCTGCTCTACTAACAGAATGGAGAGGTCAGTGTGGAAATGGCAGCAGTCACCCCCTCTACACTGCAACCTGTGAATGGGCAGGCATCTGTGGGCTGGTTTCAAGGGACACTGAGCCGCAGCCACAGTGATGAGCCTCCGCAGGGTTGCTTCTTTGGCACCATGGATTTATTATGGATCCAGCAACCAAATAGTGGTTTTATGGAGGGAAAAAAAAAAAATCTATTTTAAAACACCAAAGGTCCTTGATCCAGTGGTGGAAATAAAGCACACTTGTTTAGAGCAGCCAAGATCAGATAAAATGAGTTCTCAAAAACTCAGCATAAATAAATAGCTCAACAGAATTTCAAGAGGAATACCTCATGTATCTTTTCCACAAGTCCAAAGAGTTTAACCACTATCAAGACTCATGTTGGGAGCAGGCTGAATTGCTCATGTGGTAGAGTTCCTACCTACAAGTGTGACAGAGCCGAGTTCAAACCCTACTATTGCCAAAACATAAAAATAGAAAAATAAAGATAATTCATATTAAAAAGCCAAAAAAAAAAAAAAAAAGGACTCATGTTGGCCAACAATAAGAATAACTAATAACCCAAATTAAAAATGGGCAAAGGATTTGAAAAACAGTTCTTCAAAGAAAATATGGAAATAGCCAATGAGCACATGGAAAGAAATGCAAATCAAAACCACAAGGAGATGATGCTTCATATCAACTAGGATGGCTATAATCAAAGACATAACCAGCGTTAGCAACTAACACCCTCATAAGTTGCTGCTGGGAATGTCCATCTGGACACTGGAAAAGAGTCTGGCAGAACCTCAAAAAGTTATCATATGATGCAGCACTTCCAGTCCTCGGTCACTAACCAAGAATACAAAAAACACACCTGCACAAAAGACTGTACACAAATTTTCACCCAAAAGTTCTCAGCGGCTTTACTTTTTTTTTTTTTTTGGCAGGGGGAGGGGTGGTTTACCAAGGTTGGATTCCTGGGCCTCACGAATGCTAGACATGCACTCCACCACTGAGCTACATCCCAGCCCTGCAACATTACTCTTAAGAGCCAAAAGTTGAAACAACCCAAATGTCTATCAATGGAGAAACAAAATGTGATATATTATTCAGCCACCCTGGGGGTACGTGTGAGACTGTCTCAAAAAACAACAAAGTAAATCCCACACATACTGTATGATTTATATGAAATGACTCATCATTTTCTGAAAGAAAAAATATCTAGCAATACCCTGGTTTAAATACACGTATCAAACACTAATGCTCCAAGCTGAAACTTAAAGTGCAAAAGATAATACGCCAGTCGAGGTGACCGGTGAGGTTCATTCCTAGCAATCAGTCTCTATCCCTCAGAAAGGAACTATACTAAAGCCAACAGAGAAGGGACTAACCCTCTGCCTCATGCTCCCATCATGTCACAAGCCTGTTGGAATGAGATGGAACAGGAAATTCCCAAAGAACCGAGCATTTTGGGTGGTGCTGATGTGGTCATTCGATGCTGCAGACTGGGAATCTCTTAGTCACGTTGCTCTAAGCCAGTGACTTTATGTCCCTCCCTATGCAGCCAATGAAGTCTGCTCCAGACCAGTGGGAGAACAGACTGCTTCCAAACTCCCCTCAACGAATCATTCCCAGCCCTTAGGTTATTTCATGTGGACTTATTTGTCCTCAGAGAGCAAAGAGCTTAGCTGAATGGGTAAACTCCTGTAGTGTCCAAAGGGGGCTGAGCATGCAGCCAGAGCAAGGGCCCGCATAGAGAGCTGTACCCAAGATCTCCGGGTTTCTGATGACAGAGCCGATCTGCCTGAGTGCCTGCTGTCCAGCCTTCTGCACTTTCACATGTGAGTCAGTCAGCACCTCTGTGAGCTTGGGCACAATGTTGGGTAGACAGGACGACAGCTGCTTGGGAGCACAATATGCCATGGCTCCAAGCAGCTCCACTGACCCTGCAGATAGAAGACACGTGTCCAGCACTGAATCACTGGGTGATGGCCAACAAGTCACCTATGTTGGCTGCCCAGGGTAAGGTCACCCACCCCACATCCATACCATGCTCAAGCAGTTCCCAGGAGGAGGCAGAAGGAGCAAAAGGCTCCTTGAGGCCACCTGGAATCCCAGGTGAAGGGCAAGTGATACAGGGCAAAGAAGCGAAGCCAGGAGGAGGCATCCTGGTAGGGACACAAGATCAATTTACTGAATTTCTCTGGCCTCAGTTGCCTCATTCACAAATGTATGTTTCAAACCTTCAAGCAAAACCTAAAGGATCACAGCACAGTCAAGTGAGAAGGCCCCAGACCTTGACCCTCCCTCAACCAGAGTAACTCTGGTTGCATTCATTTTTCATAAGGGTTCCCAATTTTACATATATGTATATTTTTAATTTGGGGGGAAGAGTGTAGCACTGGGGTTTCAACATTGAACTCAGTGCCTCATTTTTGCTAAGTAGGCCCCTTACCACTTGAGCCAAGCCCCCAGTCTTTTGCTTTAGTTGTTTTTCAGGTAGGATCTATTTTTTTTTTTTGCCTAAGGGCTGGCCTTAGACCATAATCCTCCTACCTTCAACCTCCCACATAGCTAGGAGGGATTAAAGGTTAAGAACCACACTTGGCTTATTTGTTGGGATTAGGGGTGGGTCTCGCTAACTTTTTGCCCAGGCTGGCCTCAAACTGTGATCCTCCCAAGCTCTGCCTTTCACGTAGCTGGCATTACAGATGTGAGCCACAGTGCTTAGCCAAGATTATATTTTTAAAAAGTTTTACTAAGGGTAAAAGCTTTAAAGCCACAGAACAGCTTTCAAGCTCTGGATTTCCTGATTTAGGGCCACGGCTTGTGTCAGAGACCTGTTCTGGGCACAAATGTACACAAAACTACAGAAAGGACTAGAGGTGGCTCAAGTAGAGCACTGGATTAGCGAGCATAAGGCCCTGAGTTCAAACCCCAGTATCGCAAATAAATGAATGAATGAATAAATAAATAAATAAAGCTGCCTAAAGTCATGCAGAGTCTTGAGTCTTGACCTTGTTCCTGGGCTGGAAACCACACCCACAGGACAATAGCTGTGTGGCTACCTGTACCTGGATCCCTGCTGAAGGCAGTTGTCAGAGCAGGAAGATGAGAAAGAGATAGGAGGGCACAGCCTTACCAGCTTTGGTCCGCCAAGATTCCTCCTCCAGAGCAGCCAGTAAGGAAGGGAGCACCAGCTTCACCCCATGAGCACTCAGGTTGCTCATCACAGCCTTGGCACAGTCATCTGCAGCCTCAAGGGAGGAGAGAAGGTGTTCAGAGCCTCCTCACCCAAGCAACAGTCAAGACCTGATGCTAGCCCTAGTGCTCCAAAGACCAACACATACAGAGCTCACAGGGATAGCTAAGAACACATCTCACAAAGCTCCAGTGTCTGAGGGAGCCCAAGAGGACCTGTCCCAGAAACTAGAGCCCCACATGTGGGCAAAAAGGGTTCCAGCAGCAGGGGCTTTACCTCACATTGGAGGTTTCCCTGGCAGAGCCACACACCAAGCAGCAGTTCTCTCGAGCAGCCTTGGGCCTTACCTCACGAACATACTGGTTCCCATCCCCAAAGCACAGAAGCAGATGGGGCAGCACATGAACCACGTAGGGCTCGAAGAGCTTCCCCAGCATGGTACAGAGCATCTCAAAGGCAAACAGGGCTCCTGGGGGAAGAAGGTGGGAGAGCTGAGAAAGAAACATCCCATGGGCAAAAGGGGTTGGCGCCTTCCTGTCACCTCCTCACCCTCACTTAGAGTAGCTGGGAAATTAAAGTGCAACACATTTGGTCTCAGCACCCAGTCAGGGATATGGCAGAGTAGAAAGAAGGAGGGCAGTGTGTCAACCTAGTACCAACAACTACAAAGGCAAAGACTCTCTCAGCTAAGAGTGCTGCAGAGTTAGAACTTAGAAAGTCCAGGCCAGAGCCAGGTGTGGAGGCACACATCTGCAATCCCATCACTTGGGAGGCTAAGGCAAGAGGATGCTGAGTTTGGGGCCAGCCTGGAAAATTTAAAAAGACCCTGCCTCAAAATGAAATAAGAAGGGCTCGGAGTGTAGCTCAATAGGAATGCTAATACTGGTACGTGCAAGTATGGGTTTAATCCACAGAACCACAAGTGAAAACAAAAAAACAGGTTCAAGCTATCCCAGCAAGGACAGGGCTAGAATAGGTCACACAGCTGCTCCCTCTGCCACACACACACCTGGCAGAGGGAGAAGCATGGGCACTAAATTCCCATGCTGCTAGCATGCAGCTCACAGACACCCACCCTCTCGCCTGCGGAAGTTCTTTTTATCCTGAATGGCATCAGTCAGCGCTGCCATCATCTCCTGCTGCTTCAGGGAGAGGATTCCCAGGCCCTTCACCAGGCCAGCCAGCCCATACGCAGCTCCTTTGCGCTCTGCATACTTGTCTGACTCCAGTAACTGCTGCATAAGCCGCTGGATCATCCCTCCGGCATCCTCTTTGATGGCAGGCACAAGAGGTGGCAAGCAGCTGGCCACAGACTCCTGGACCTGTGGAAGGGGCTCGCCTGGTCAGTGCTACAAGTTCAACAACAGCCTGTTCCTGGCAATCAACAGCCCTACACAGCACCCATTACTAAATGTTCCAAGTCTCATCTCTGACAGGGTACACATTGCAATCTATTAATGACAAGAGCATCAGCCCTGTGGTGCTATTTCTGCTCTAAACTGAGCGCTGGGCCCATTTAGAAAGAAAGATTTAGAAAGAGATGTGCACTGCTTCACCTCCATAAAATGGCCTGTCTCTTGGTTTCCAGACCTGTCAAAGTAACACGGAAATCACACTGGGCCTTACAAGACCAGAGCCAAACTGAGTGATACCAAGACACTCAATCCCATCTTCCAGCCACGGTACTGTGCTACCAAGCTAAGTAGAGTTCTTTTGCTGGGCAGGTTTTCTGATAATTTGACTACAATTTTGGAGACATGTTTTCAACTGTGAATTTTGAGGATACTCTGACAAATCCAAAAAGCACATCACAAAAATCAAATGTAAATGCATATTTTTCAACAAAAAAGAATCCTTTTCACTGTGGCTTAAGGGTCAGCATTAGACAAGTACCAGTAATAGCTCCCACTTATAATCCTAGCTATAAGGGAGGCTGAGATTGGGAGGATCAAGGTCAGTGGCTAGCCCAGGCAAAAGTTTGCAAGATTCCCTCTCCAAAATAACCAGAGCACAATGGGCTGGAGGTGTGGCACAAGCAGTAGAGCACCTGCTTTGCAAGCACAAAGCCCTGAATTCAAACCCCAGTCCCACCAAAAAAAGAGAGTCTGCATTAAAGACACCTGCAACGTGTATTAACTAACACATGGAGAAGACCAGGAAAAGGCTCAACATAGAGAGAGACTGTCTTTTTAATTTTGTTTTTTTTGGCGGTACTGGGGTTTGAACACAGGGCCTCACACTTGCTAAGCAGGTGCTCTACCACTTGAGCCACTCCACCAACCCATTTTCTTTTTTAAATTTTTGTATACTGAAGTGTAAGACTTATGCTAAACAAAAAAAAAAAAGACTACTAGCAAATGAATAGAAAAATGAAATTTCTAGATCTCTTAGAACAAAGTGTCTCCCTCCCCAGAGATCCTCCCTGATAGGGTAGACTGCTTACTGATCAGCCCATTCGGCCCCTAGCACTCCACAGCCTACTTTCAGCAGGCTCATGAGCCTTGGGCCAGATGGCAGGTACCTGTTGGGAGGGGGTGGAGAGGGCAGCAATAAGCTTAGCAACGATAGGCTTCACTTTGGGGTCACTCTTGTCCAGGTGCTTGGCCAAAGAGCCCATCAGGACCACAACGCTCTGCCGAACAGCATCATAGCTGGCGTCGTTGGGCGCATCCTTCAGGAACTCCTCAAACACTGGCAGCAGTGAGTTGACATTCTCCTGGAAAGCCCATCCCCCCAGAGTCACAGGTCACACCATGGATTGCATCAGTGTAACAGGTTCTGCCCTGGGGATTAAGCCTGAGGTAGGCTCTGGGACAGGAATACTGAAGCCAGCCAACCAGTGATGCCCAGGGATTTTCCAGTTTTCTGGCAGGACTTACAGCCAATTTCTAACAATTTAAAATCTCTGAGGGTCTTTTTGACCGTTTAAAGGAAAAACAGCCAGGCGCTGGTGGCTTGAGCCTATAATCCTAGCTTCTTGGGAGGCTGAGATCAGGATTGAGGTTCAAGGCCAGCCTAGGCAAATACTTTGAGAGAACCCCCTCTCCAAAATAACCAGAGCAAGCCGGGCTGGAGGTGTGGCTCAAGCAGTAGAGTGCCTGCTTTGCAAGCCTGAAGCCCTGAGTTCAAACTCTAGTCCCCACCAAAAAACAAAACAAAAAAAGAAATACAAACTAATTTCCTAAGAGGGACTAGTGCCCCGACAGGATTCCTGACATTCAACATTTCTGAGTCCCCATCTCAACTTACAGAGAACTTCTCACCTTCCCATGGGCATTGAGTGTTGCAAGGGCTGCATCTAACATGCACTTCCGGACATCTGGGTTTCTGTCATTGAGTGCATCAGGGACAAAAAACTGAAAGAGTGGCTTCACCTGAGAACTGTCCAAGTACTGAGAGAGCTTGTTGAGGGCCAAGGCCAGACCACACCTGGAAAGAAGTGGGAGCGTGTGAGGAGACAACACCCAGCTAGGCACCTTCTGTGCTAACGGAATCATGCCAGCACACAACACAGGGAGTGGGACAGCAGCAAACACCACTTCGGGACAGGGCACAACATGGAGCCCACCACCCAGCACTTGACCGATGTTCTGGAACAATCCACTTGTAAAATGGAGATCAGCCATCTACCCTGAGTTTACCTCCTACAGAATTTCCTAGAGCAAGGGACTTGCTCTGCCTGTTTCCCTGTGTGTGAGTGTAATGCCCACCCCTCTGTCTCCACAGCAGGTTGTGAGAGGAAAGAGGTAAAAGAAACAGATGTGAAGGCCCTCCAAAGGGAACATACTCTACAAAGGCAATATGATGTTCTTTTCAGTTACAGAGCATTAAGAATGTCCCCGGGGCAAAGAATCTATGTTCTATCCCCAAGGAATGGTCTGAAGTGGGGAGAAAAAAAGTGAAGAAAAAACCCCTGCATCAGGCCCATGCACCACTCCACAATGACACACAAAGCCCCACAAGAGCATGTGGGCCAGCCCTTCCGAAAAACTAGCACTACTGTGTGTCTCATGAAATCTACTCTGTAGGAGACAAGTGTCTTCCAAGGTCACACTTGCTCCCAGGTGATTGCCTACCCCCCCCAACTACTACTCGTGGAAGCTGAGGGGAAGGAAATTTATCACAGTGTTCTGTTACTGGGCTCTTCACACAGATGAAGAAACAGAGGCCGGGAGAAAAAAGACGCCATGCCCAAGGACACGCAACTGGCACCAAAGGAGCCAGCACTTAACTCAGGTCTCTCAGACTCAAGGCAGTATGGCTCTTTCTGTACCTGTGAACCACTATCCCATGCTACCTCCCACATCACCCACCAATCTGCTACGTGTCAGAAAGCTTAGGTTTATACCTGGCTTCCCACTGATCTGGAGGCGATTCTGAAATCACTCGTCCCAAAGCATCCAATACTGGGGGTGGCCGCTGCAACAGACAAATGCATAAATGCCCGGCAGTGCCTGACCCTGCCCAGATGGGCAGACCAATAGCCTGGGCATGGGCAAGCACTAGGCTGAGAAGCAGAAAACCAGTCACAGCCCCCCTGAGCCCCAAGATTCCTGTCTGCAGTCATGAGGGGCTAAGCAAAGTCCAACCCACCCTCACACCCTCCAGACCCCAGCAACTGCCCTAGTCACTCACATACAGTTTCTCCTGGTAGATCTCCATGAGCCTGCCCATGACCTCCGCTGCCTGTTGCTGGTACCGTGCCACTGACTGGGAGAGGGCTTCAGCCCCGGCCTGCCTCACAGCTGCCTCATGGTAGATCACATCATCAATAAGCAAGGAGCAGAGATCTGGCTGCAGATCGAGGCCTAGAGTCGACCAGAGCCTGCAGCAGACCAAAGGTGGGGTTGCAAGGAACTGCAGCACCTGCCCCAGCAATCCTGGCCCTAGAGAAGGTACTTCTCTCATTGAAAGCTGACACACTGTATTCCATTATCTCTTAAGGAGGAGGGAATGGGACAAGAGAAAGCAGCCTCCCACCAGCTCTCACTTCTCAGCCAGCATCCGGATCTCTTCCTCCTTGTCAAACTTGACTACCCAGAGCCTCCGCAGTAGGTGCAGGCCGTTCTTCTCATCGGTATCAGGTGCTGGCAATACCAGGTGGAGCTCCATCAGCCCCTGAGTGGAGGATGGCAATGTGTGAGGCTCGACCTCTTACAGGAGCCTCCAACCTGCCTCCTCACCTCCCTCCCATCTGCTATCCAAGATAAAACCACTAGCTGCTGCATGTGGCTATGTAAAGGTAAATTGGGGTAAATTTGATCAAAGTACGTTATATGCATGTATGGAAATATCACAATGACAACCCTTTGTATACTGTACACTATTAAAAAAGAGAAAAATAAAGGTAAACCAATTAAAATTAACCGTAAGTTAACCAGGTGCCAGTGGCTCACACCTATAATCCTAGCTACTTGGGAGGCTGAGATCAGAAGGGAAGGACCAAGGTTCAAAGCCAGCCCAGGCAAATAGTTTGTGAGACCCCCATCTTCAAAATTACCAAAGCAAAATGAACTGAAGGTGTAGCTCAAGTGGCAGAGCACCTGCTTTGGAAGTGCAAAGCCGTCAGTTCAAACCCCAGTCCCACCAAAACCAATTAAGTATAAGTTAATCAGTCATACCAGCCACATTTCTTCAAGTGTTCAATAACCACATGTGGCTACTGAATGCAGCACAGGCAGCATGGTGCCACTGGACCGCAGTGGTCTAAGTAGTGCTGGGCAGCAACTCACAGCTCAGTAGTATGCAGCACACGCACAGGATGTGCAAGCCCCGGGCTCAATCCTTCTATCAATTAACAATAATGGCGTTTTCGTTTGTGAAATGACGCTGTGTGCTGGCAGAATTTTTTTCAATGTAAAAAATTAATCTAAATAAATAACATCAGGCCAGAGGTGTGGTAGTACATGCCTGTAATCCCAGCTACTCAGGAGGCAGCGATCAGGAAGATCCAAGTTTAAGGCCAGCCCCAGCAAAAAAGTTAACAAGACTCTAACTCAACCAATAAGCTGTACATGATGGTGCACACCTGAAGTCCAAGCTAGGCAGGAGGCGTAAGTAGGAAGACTGTGGTCCAGGACAGCCCAGGTAAAAAACATGAGACCCTATCCAAAAAAACTAGCAAGTAGGAGGCCCTAATTCTACCCCAGTACTGGAAAAAGAACAAAGAAAAAAAAAAAAAAAAAAAAGAAAGGAAGAAAGAAAGAAACACAGACAAAAGCTCAGAAAAAGTGCATTTCTCTTTGTTGAATGAATTTTTAAGAAAAATTTACCATACTAACATCACTTTTCACATTTTACCAAGGGCCAAAGAAAAATTCAGTCACATATCAATTTCAGGAGGCTGCACATTAGTGTTTGGGAACCACTGTCTTATCATTCTATGGGGACTCTAGTTGTGATTCAAAAGCCATCCAGAAAAACCAGTTAGGAGCAGTAGTTGGAGATAGTAGGCTACAGAAACTCACTAATCCTCTGTGTTAAGCCACCTGTAATGGTCCTAGGACCCACATTCCAGTTTGACATTTAGGTGAAAATGCAGTGATACATCATGACATGCTTAGTTCTCCAGTTCTTAGAAGGAGCCCTACCTGTCCTGTAACCACTTCCACTTGCCTCCAAGACCCGCCATCAGGGTGAGGGACACTCTCTCAAATGCCCATTATGCAGCTCAAACACTTGCATAGAATAACAAGGGACACCGCAGTGGCACACACCCTGAGTGCAGTCTCCCGTACACTGGCACATGGGGATTGCAAGGCACAGAGCAGCACATCCACCTCCTCCTGTTCCGCAAAGGCACAGCCATCCTCGCCACTGCTGCTGGTACACAGGGTGGTCAGTGTGTCCGAGGCCAGAACCTGAGAAGGATTATCAACCCATTGGTTCAGTTCAGCAGATCACTTACTTCTGTGGTCAGGTGATGAGCTGAGGGACTCACAGAGGACTCTGAACTAAGAATACCCACCCCACAGCCCTACTAGGGCTAAGACCCTAGCAGCACGCTGGGCCAATAACCAGACCCATGAGAAACCACTCACAACTAAGAACAGTCAGCTGTCTCTCAAAAGTACCCCTTCTGCACAAGTCCAAAAGCAAGAATTGAGAGAGAACTAGGAGCTGACCACTATGCCAGAGCCTGAGGTCAGGGTCAAAAACAGTCACAGCAGCAGCCAACTGGAAAGCATATCACCTGTAGTCGGGGTGAGCCGGTCCCGATCACCCAAGTCAGCAGACGCAGCATGGCCACTCGAGGCAGCAACTCAGGGCCATTCTGGAAAAGAACAGCAAACTGATCAGGGTGAAGCTGTGGAGAAGGTCTGTAATCATGCCTGAAGGTCAATCAAATGGTATTCTCTCACTCTCAGGGGAACACAACTGACTCGCTGTAATAACCCCATGAGATTTATAACAAATTCCACAAGCACCACCCCAGCCAACCATGATTCCCAGGAATTAAATATAAATTCTGAAGCATGGTTGAAATTCACAGACTCTGTGGACCATAAACATAGGAAGAAATACTCAACTTTACAAAGAAAGAAATAAAAAAATAAAAGACATCATCCATCATTGACAATATTCTTACTTCCTGAGCTTGAGTTAGGTTTGAGGAAAAAAAAAGGAACTCATAGCTCAGAATATGCCACATAACCTAGCAATTCCACCTTATGTCCTATATATCCTATATATACTCAGGTGTGCAAGGGGCATGTACAGAAGAGAACACATAACAGTGCTATTCCAAACAGGGAAGAGTTAGATACAATCTTAATCCATCAATAGGTATAGAGTCAAATAAAACATGATACATGCACAGTGTAGGATTTCATGCAGCTGGTAAAACCAATAAAGTAGTTTGGTACACACACACTGACAAAGACACACAGACAGAGACCCAGTGTAGAGAGTCATTACAAGAAGCAACATGGCTCGATTGTGCATTAAAAAGCTCACCATACCATGGGCTCCTGCTGTGGATATAAACATACCCTCTATTTCCCCACCAAAACTGTTCATAGGTCACAAAGTCATGAGTGCCTGCCTCCCTGAGCCACCTGAAACCAAGGGGATAGCAGAGCAACCTGCCAACCTCATCCACACGCCCATGCGGGGTGTCAGGGGAGGCCCTCAGCTGGGCGTGGACGGTAAGGATCTGAAGAATATGGGCCATCTGCTCCTCCTCCTCCTCACTGTGGTGGGGCATCTCAGTAAGCACCATCTTCAGCAACGGGAAGACCAAGGAGAAGGCTGGTGCAGACAGGGGTGCAGCATCTGCAATAGCAAGTGACAGCCATAATCTGTGGGTAAGCCTGGCCACAGCTGCCTATGCAGCCTCAAAGCAAGTGAGGAGGGAAACTGGAAGCTCTTCTGATGCCTGGAAGCCGGCAGTGCAATGAAAGGGATAGTAGCTCAGGGCTAAAGCTAAGCCTGTTTCTACCCCAAACTGCCTAGTTCCAGAATATGAAACTCAACAGAGAAGCAAACACCAAAATAAACCTTGAAATAGGGTCACAGACATCCACAGTATAGCAAGACTGGACTCAAATCCTCCAACTAATCCAACCCCCATTCTCCAGACAAGGAAACCAAGGCCAGGGAGAAGCATTCGTCCAAGGCCAGAGGCTCAGGAAGCCTGAGTGACACAGTAGCTCCTACAGCACTCCCCACACCAGCTCACTCCACCCTATGCCCTTGGTCCCATCCAGTCCCTTACCTGGCTCGCCTTTGCCCATCCGGTTGGTGATGGTGTGGGTGTGCAGGAGCGTCACCACCCTCTTCACAGCCACTGATAGTTCTTCTTGGCACCAGGACTTATCTAGAGCACACTCTGGCTTCAGCAGGCGCAGAGTTACATGGCTCACCAAAGTGCCTGTGAAGAAAAGAGGATCATTAAGGGGTGACCTGCACAAAGATGCAGAATCTATCCCTGACACAAATAAGGGGCCCAGGACAGAATCATGTCCCTCTGAATATAATCTCTTCTACTATGCCAAAATGTCTTCAACCTAATCTCTCACTTGATCACTGTGATAGTGCCAGAGGACAGGAAGAAGACAGGAGCTGCCTTTTTGGGTGATTTTTTGTTTGTTTTGTTTGATTATGTAGCCCAAACTGGTCTCAAACTCACAATCCTCCCTCAGCCTCCCAAGTGCTGGAATTATAGGTGTGCACCCACACACATAGCTAGGAACTACCTATTTTTTTGTGCAGCGCTGGGGCTTGATCTCAGGGCCTTCACCTTAAGCCACTCCTCCATCCCTAGTTTTGTGAGTAGTTTTCAAGATAAGGTCTCATGAACTATTTACACGGGCTAGCTTAGAACCGTGACCCTCCTGATCTCTGCCTCCTAAGTAGCTAGGATTACAGTCATGAGCCACCAGCGCCCGGTGGGGCTGCCCTTTTGATCTCACAAAGTTCTAAGTGTGCTGAGAGGAGGCACAAGTTAGCCAAGGGTTATTCAGCCAAGAATAAAGGTTTAGCCACATAATACCTAGGCAACAAGCTTAGAAAACTGACTAGCAACAAGTCCAATCAATCAGATTAATACTTCTGGCAGGTTTCATATGCACAGATTTTTCCACTCAAAACCATTTGTAGATTCCATCCTACCCCTGGGAATATACCCTTTAAGCTAGGAAAGAAGTCTGCTTCAGGTTGGTAAAAAATCTACAAAAATAAGGTCACTATAATTTCAGCCATCTTACTTGTCTTTTGTTTCTTCAGAACTAACAGAAAACTAAAGATCAAAGAGACATCTACTTCCAACTGACACACGATTGCTCAGGACCTCTGAGCTGCATTGACTTGGTCACATTGCACAAAACTATCCTCACTGCCATGGAACTTCTGACTTCATAATTTTAAATCCGCTACATGGCTGGGGATGTGGATCAGTTGGTAGAGTGCTTGCCTAGCATGTGCAAGGCACTGGGTTTGATCCCCAGCACCTCAAAAAACAAAAAAAATTTCAGGAAGATAAAATGCTGACTAGCGTGTAAAACCTGGTCCTCAGAGTGAAGGCAGAGAGAATGCAGAATGAAGAGAAGAGACATTATGTCACTCCTGAGCATATCCAGGCTGCTTCCATGTGAAAACAAAATTCACCAGCTTAGATTACTACATGCCCCTCCATAAGCACTCATGGCATCCCCACCCCAACTCTCACACTGCCCTGGGCCATCCCCGCAGCCAGCAAATGACTAACCCAAAGCCTTGAGCCTAGGGGGCATGACACAGGCAGCCAAGGACAGGAAAGGGCTCTTGATCCTGGGAGCAGCCAAGGGAGATTTCAGCAGGGGCAGGAAAGAGTCGATCAAAACAGGGATGTACTGGGTGAGGCCGGAAGGATTCTTGATCAGGATGGTGTCTAGCAGTCCTAGCGCCGCCTCCAGCTCCCCATCCAGCTGCAAGCAGAGTCACCCAGGGGCTAGGTCAGCAGGACTCCACTCTGGGACAACAAGGAATGGGGCTGGGCTGTCCAGAACCCTTCTGGCGTGGGCATGTGGTGGTGACAGTCACTTACTTCCTGCAGCCGCCTCCGGATTTCTGCCTCCTTGTCCAGCTGGGCCTGCAGCATCTCCTTCTGCTTACTGGTCAGCTGCACCTCCTCTTTTATGCCTTTCTTCTTCTTTATCTCCTAAAGGATCAGGATAGCAAAAACAGTTCGATCTCCATGGAAAAGACCTGCCTCCCTAACAAAGGAAGGTAAGTTTGCTTCCACAGAGACTAATAGGCCACCTCCAAGTCTGGGACTGGCACCCAAGACCATCATGTGGCTTTCCTGTTCCCCTACAAAGTCCACAGCTCCTGAATGTCTACAGAACAAAGACAGCAACAGAGAAGCAAATTTTCACTTGACTCTGCTGAAGGAGAGAAATATGTTAAAGAAATATAAGGTCTCTCAATGATCTCCAAAGGGTATTCTGGTAGCCAAATAGCTTCAGATTCAAAACTTCACCCTCCCCTCCTGCCAGTCCCTCCTACAATGTAAGCTGAAGCCTGGACAAAGCCTTCTCAAGTAGCTGGAGATAGCAAGGCAGAGGGATCACTCACTCTTTCAAGTACTTATTGAGCATCTGTATCATACTAGGCACTGTTCTAAACGCTAGAGATATGGGGGTGGAGGGTGGGGAGTTGCAGGTGGTGTGTAAAGTCCCTGCCCTCTTGGAGCTCACAATCTAGCAGGTGAAAGCAGATAAAAAACAAGTGAACAGATACAAACAAGATGATGGTGGAGCATGAGAAATGTCATGAAAGAAATGAGTATGATGCACAGTAACCAGGATGAGAGTGGAGTCTAGTGGATAATGGACAGAGGATCAATCACCTCTCTGAGAAGGAACCATGTGGGCTGAGATGTCAAAGTCAAGAAGAATCCAGCCTCGAAAACTGAGGGAACACAGGCTGAGACAGGAGAAACCCTTGCACTCTGCTGTCAGAATCAGCTCTGTTCAAAGCAGGATGCCCCAGATGCCCCACTACATCAGGCCCCATGCTTGCTATTAGGAACCCAGATGGGGCTCAGCCTTCAAGAAGCTGGGGGACAGGCACAGGATCGAGCAGCAGTACTTTAGGGAGAAACTAGTTTGCCTTGAGTGGGAGACAGACAAAGTGAAGAGAGTGTGGCCAGAGAACAAGGGATGGAGGAAATGATCCCAGCAAACAGCCTTCATGCAGCAGAGAGCTAGCAGCCTGAAGCCACCAAGCTAGGCAACCCCTTGAGATGCCTCTATGGCCTTACCTCCTTTAGCTCCAGCTCAATGATCTGCTCTTTGAAGGAATAAGCTTTGTTCTCTCGCTTCATGTTGGCCTTTTTTATGCTGTCCTGCTGGGCACTAAAATAGAGCAGGTGGCCGGTCAGCTCAAAAAGAGCCACCAAGCCCCTCAACCTCCCACCGGCCATGAAATCCCAGCTAGCTTTAACTTTTTTTTTTTCTTTTTTGTGATGCTGGAGAATTAACTTTCAAATGTTAGGCAAATACTCTTATCACTGAGCTACAATCCCAATCCCAACTAACTTACTATTTTGTCTTGTTTTTTGAGACAGGATTTCAATATACACAAGGTCATTGTAGACAAGATCTCTATTTAGCCCAGGCTGGTCTCAAAGTCACTATGTAGCCCAAGCTGGCCTTGAATTCAAGATCCTCTTGCCTCAGCATCCCAAGTGCTAAAATTATAAGCATGTACTACCATGCCCAGATTCCAGCTAGCCAGGACAGTGCCAGATCCTAGATACATGGACAGCCAGGGCCTAAGTGCCAGGCCAGGAACACAGCAGATATTTACCCAGTGAATGGACAGGCTGTTTCGTTCATTCCTCAAATGACCCTACAGAGAAGGTGTTGTTCCCATCATACAGGAAACTCAGGCTGGGATAGGCAAAGTAACTACGCCTTATGATTTGTGTGTGTGTTAGGGGGTGGGGGTGTCTCACCTCTGGATGATGGATTTGTCGAACAGCTCCCCGGCAGGGGTCTGCATTATGGCAAACTCCTCCCGAGTCACTAGACGCAGTGCAGGATTCTGCACAGAGGCGGTGATGGTACTGATTAGCTGTGGTAAGACCCGGTCCGGGGACAGGATTGAAAGGGAGCCCATGGCATTCATGGAAGACTGCCAGACAAACATGGACAGGGTCAGTCTGTGCCACAACTGGCCACCACAATGAAGTGCCATCATGCCTAAGTGCCCCTGGCAGTTGGTTCCCCTTCTTCCCATTGCCTTGTTCTTTCTGAACACTGCCCAGAGTAGAAAGCAAGCTTCCATCCCTTAGTCTGCTAATGGCACTCTGACTTAGAGAGACACACTCCTTCCACACCCTCAACCTCCATGGTCCAGGTACAGCTACTCTTGCCTTTTCCAGAGGTGGGCACATGACCTAGACCAGGACAGGCTCAGAGATGAGCATAGGACCTGAGCCAGATTGGGGACAATGAGACCCCATGACAGTCAAGGTTACTGGAAAATGCATGCTTCACCAGTGGAACTGACAAGAGGAAAAGATGTATGCGTGCAACTCTAGTAGCTCTCTTCTGACAGAAAGAGGATATAGCCCACAGCATGGAAAACAGAGGCAGGAAGCCAATGAATTGGACAGAGAGTAAGAGAGATACCACCAATACTTTCCCAAGGGCACCAGCTGACTGCCTACAGCACCATTAGCCCAAGCCAGTCACACCCTTGGATTTCACAGGTAAACAAGGCAGTAAGTTTCCTTTTAGGCTTAAACCAATATGCATTTCAGTCACTTACAACCAAGAGACCAAGCCCACAGTTTACTATTTCTTTGAGCTCTCCCTTCCTATTTCCTGGGAGGAAAGTCCCCCCTACCTGAGGCCAGAACCAGCCCATGTGCCCATCACCTGGTTCAGAGGACACTGTGTGGTAATCCTGGGAATGATCTGATCCAGGTGCCTGGTGATGAAGGTTTCAGGGTCAATCTTCATCCTGGTGAGAAGTGCTGGCCAGAGTCCAGACTGCACTGCCACTGAAGGGGAGGGGGCTCCTTAAAGCTTTCCACCCCATCTACTCTCACCCTGCCCAACAGCCCTCCCCCTCCCATACCCACCACAGTCACAGACCTAAGGATGGGTGGTGGGAGATGATCAGCATCTCCCGGGCAAGCTGTTCAGTGCCAGTGACGTCACCCTCAAGCCCTGGAACCCCAGAGATGACACACAGAGCCTCCTGCAGGACCCGTGGAGGCACGTAGGCCTTGCCTGTCTCAGTCACCTCCCCAGCATCAGTCACCAGAGCCTCATAGGGCAGCACCTGCATGGAGACAACAGGTTGAGTCCCCACTACTCAGAGCCCTGTGCAGGAACTATGCCAGGGATATCCCCAGTCATGCTATTCTCCAGGGTCCCTGATAAGAGTAGAGCCTGATGCCCAGCTTCCTGATTATGACCCACAGGCCGTGAGCAATGCACCTAAAAAAGCCTATGGGTGTCAGGCGCCAGTGGCTCATACCTATAATCCTAGCTATTTGGGAGGCAGAGATCAGGAATAGCTCTGCTTGAAGTCAGCATGGGCTATCTCAAAAATACTTAACACAAAATAGGGCTGGTGGAGTGGCACAAGAGGTACAGCACTTGCCTAGCAAGTGTGAGGCCCTGAGTTCAAGTTCTAGTACACACACACAAAAAAAAAAAAAAAGGAAAAAAGCCTATGGGGAAGAGAAAGAAATGGAAACTGGTCCAGACCTGGTGCAAGTCCACAAGTCTGTCTGGCTCACATGCCTCAAGCAGGCTTGGGGAGGGAAGCGGTGAGGCACAACACCCAGATCACTGAAACAGGAGGTAGGCCTTTGGGGTCTATTCCCAATTCTTCCAGCCACTGACTGGGAGACACCAAGCAGGTCATCTCATCCCCTAGAACCTCAGACAGCTCGTATCAAGTAAGGATTATAAGCCCTATCTGCCTTGAAAGGTACCATGAAGTCAAAAGGGAGAATGGTTAGAAAAGGCAAGTGGCATGGCTCAAGTGGTAGAGCACTCACCCAACAAGTACAAAGCCCTGAATTCAAACCCCAGTACTACACACACACAAAAGAGAAAGAGAGAGAGAGAGCAAGCAAACAAGTGCTCATGAGTAGGGTGCTGGTGGCTTATGCCTGTAATCATAGCTACTTGGGAGGCAGAGATTGGGAGGATTATGGTATGAGGCCAGCACAAATAGTTGGTGAGACCCCCATCTTCAAAAATAAACAGAGCAAAATGGACTGGAGTTTGACTCAAGCAGTAGAGTGCCTGCTTTGTAAGCACGAACCCCTGAGTTGAAACCCCAGTCCCTCCAAAAAGGAAAAAAGTGAGATATTCAAAAAGGGTTGAGTTACATGTCAAAAGGCACAGGAAGGGGGAAAAAAGGTCTCTGAAATAACAAGGAATTATATGAAAGATATTATCAGAACTCAAGGGTAGAGCAGAAGGTTCTGGCATCCAGAGTCTGAGTGAAAACAGCTCAGGGGTAAACCAGCCAAAACTCCTGGTTATAAGTATGGGGCCCAAAAGCCCCAGTTCCGGGGCCCAGACACCCTCACCTTATGAGAATTGAGAACAGCCTTCAGCTCCTCAAGGAGGCCATAAGCCAGCTTAAAGCCCCCAAGAGAGGACAACAGCTTCCTCACTGTCTGCTGAGCCTGCCTGCGCACGTTCCAGGTGCGGCTCAGGAGCACTGCAACCAGGACCCGGTGGTACTGCCTGTAAGCACAGGGACAGGTAGTCATAGGGGAGCCAGAGGATAGCACTAGCCAACTCTCTCACACACCACTCCTCAGATTCCTGCCAGGGTTTGCCTTGTTTGGCCCAAGGGACAAAATAAGCAAGCCTCACATACTGAACTTTGTTGTTTATGAGTCTATGCGGGTGGTCAAGGAAGAGTCTCTCAGTCAAACGCAACACAGTACACAGGGCTGTAAGAGGAAGAAACAGTGGAATTATTTTTTAAAAAGCTAAGTGTACACACACACACACACACAAAGAACTGGAATGAACTAGAAAATAAACACCAAAATATAAATGATTATCACTAAATGTGAAGTTACTGCTCATTTTCTTTCCTTACTATCGACACACATCTTGGCATAAGAAAAGTTTACACTTATTTTAATAAGTCAGAATTATTAGCTGGACATGGTTCTCAAGATCCCATCTCCAAAATAACAGGAAAAATGGACTGGAGGTGTGGCTCAAACAGCAGCATGTCTGTCTTCCAAGTGCAAAGCCCTGAGTTCAAACCCCAGTTCCACTTTGAAAAAAAAGTTAACTAAAATTTTTTAAAAACCAGGAAGTGACTAACAGTTGTAGCTCATTAATAGGATGTTGTGATGTATGAGTCAAAAGATTTTTCAAATCACTAATTAGTGGCAGACTCTTCTAAGGCAACCTAGAATTTTACACATACATTTAGAGATCAACTGTTCCTTTTCTGCCAGGGCAGAAACCAGTAGTGTCTGTGTCTCCAGGTGGGGGAGAGTAGCCTGCCACACTCCACCAGCTCCCCTTAACATAAGAAAACCTGAGACAGCACCAATTATCCAATCAGCTATAATTGCAGCTAGTATCACAGCTCTACAAGCATCACTACTCTGTCTCCACAGTTCTCCCGGGTCCCCCTACTTCCTAATCGTGACACTCCCACAGGAATGAATTCACTGCAACAACAGCCAAGCTACTCTTCACATTCTTCTGGCTTTTGCAAAGTTGAATGGCCAACAGCCAATTAGGTGGTCAGGAACTGGTCCTCCCTTGGAGTCAAAAGACTTGGCTCCAAGAAACTCACCATCCTCCGAAGCTGACAGCAGGAATTTCTCAGAAGTGAAAATCTGCTTTTTCTCATCCGTAACCAGCTGCCAAAAACCGCTCAGTTTCGCCTCTGCAAGAAACCTAAGGTTAGTTACCCCATGACAGAGTGAACCAGGTCCCCCAGAGCTGGATCCCTCCATCCTGAAGCTGCTGGGGCAGGCTTTGTGAAGGACCCTAGCCAACTGGGTCATTCGTAGGCTCAATGCTCTCCCTATGAGAATGAACTCCAGTCCTGGCAATCACCTCCTATATGAAAACCTCCCATAGTTCTGTGCTGCCTGCAGGAGCCCCCAGGAGTGACTTTTCCTGAATTCCCACCTGCACAGGCACCAAACTATAATACTTGAGGATCACCCAACACAGCTCCCCTTACTGGGACTGTTTAAACTTGTGGCCATTCCTTCAGAAGAGTAAACCTTTCTGGGCCCTCAGGGTTCTAGTACAAACTCTTCCTTCAAATAGCTTCTCCCATTCTTCAAAGTAAAAGCAGTCTCTTCTTCAAAACCATTCTAACTGCCTAGCAAGTATGAGGCCCTGAGTTTAAACCCAGTGCTGGAAAAAAAAAAAACCTCCATGCCTTATTTTGTGTTAAACTACAAAGACATTTTGGTCCTGCAAAGAATAAGCATCCTGAGTATAGTAAGCACCCTGAAACTTGCTGAAGTGAGGTCATGTTCATCTCTGCATCCATGCAAGGTAGTCTAGGGCCTTGGCACATTCATAGTGGGTACACAGTAACACATGCAGAGAGCTGAACCCCATTTCTCACCGCAGGAACAAGTTCAGGTACATGCACATGCAGAGAGTGGGAGGCTGCTTTAGTTGGATCCTCAATGTCCCCAAAACGCACATGTGTTAAAGACTTGGTACCCAGCCTATGATACTATTAGCAGTTGGTGGAACCTTTAGATGGGCCCTAGTGGAAGAAAGTTAGGTACTGGGTATATGTCCCTGAAGGAGATATTGGGACACTAGTTCTTTTTCTATCTCTGCTTTCTAGCCACTATGAGGTGAGTACCTTTGTTCCACAATGCTGTCCTTCCCACTATGGTGTGCTGCCTCACCACAGACCCAAAGGCAATGGGATAATCTACCATGGACTGAAGTCTCTGAAGCTATGAGCCAAAAATAAACCTTCCCTCCTTTACATTGATTTTCTCAGGTATTTTGCCACAACAATGAAAGCTGGCGAACAGAGGTAAACTAATGAAAGCACGGAATACTAGGTAGCCACAAAACAGAGTGAAAAGGCTCTTTTTGACATACTGATCTGAAATTATTTCTAAGATGTATTCAGCATATAACACGGTGTATACAGTATGTTACAGAGCATGTTTCATTACACATTGACTATATCTCGGCACAAAAGTGGCAATACTATCCAAAGAGGGAAACTTAGTGGCTGAAAGACAGGGCTAAGCGGAAGCTTTTCACATTATACCATTTTGTACCCTATAAATGTATAAGCAATTAAGACAAAAAGTTCTGATATTAAGCCTAGGTCTATAGGGCATCAACTCCAAGCCAACATCGCAGAGCATCAGAGCAACAGAGCCAAGGACAGTAACAGAGTCCCTTGGCTGCCTCCCCACTACAACCCTGAGGCTCATCCCTGCAGGTGACAGCCCTGTGGCTGTCAAGTTGATCCAAAAAACCAAAGCACTTCTCCCAAGGACTCTGAAAGAAGCCCTTGTCATGTACCACCCTGGATGTTCTAGAATCTTACCAGCCTGTGAGTCAGTCACTGAAAGCTTCGAGAGCAACAAGGCTGCAGCGACCCCTTCAGTGACCACAGGAACCTGAGTACTCTGAGAGGCTGCCTTCTCCACTGTCTGGGTGAGTAAGGGCAGTAAGTCCAGTGCCTGCAACAGTGTGTCACCTGTAAAGAGAGAACAACTTACAGAACATCTTGATCTTCAGTAGTGACAAGATTGAGAAAGGAGTTATCCACCCATGTGAGCTGGCTAAAACCATTCAGTTAATGTGACAAATACAAAAAGGAACTAGAGTTAGAATCAGGGGCTCAACTCATACTCTATGAATACAAAATTAGAGACAGAAGAATGTTTATTAACCCAATAGTCCAGCTATTCATCTGATGGATAAGGAAACAGAAACCTTAAGTGAGCTCCCTAAGATCATATGTCTGGTTGATGTGAAGCCAGCACTAACACCAAGCCTATCAATTCCAATCTGGTACTCTTCCCTTATACCTGGCAACCTCTGGACCCAAATTCCAAAACCAGAAATCTGCTTTTTTTTTTTTTAAACAAACAAGCCATTTAAAAAAAAAAAAAGGCAGGCCCAGTGGCTCACGCCTATAATCCTAGCTACTCAAGAGGCAAAGATAAGGAGGATCATGGTTTGAAGCCAGCCTAGGCAAATAGTCTGTGAGATCATATCTCGAAAATACCTATCTTAAAAAGGGTTGGCAGAGTGGCTCAAGGTGAAGGCTCAAGTGGTAGAGTGCTTGCCTAGTAAGTGCTAGGCCCAGAGCCCAAACCCCAGTACCATTAAAAAAAAAAAAGGGCAGCTTGTTGCTGGTGGCTCACATCTGTAATTCTAGCTACCCGGGAGGCTGAAATTGGGAGGATGAAGGTTCGAGGCCAACCTGGGCAAATAGTTCATGAGACCCCATCTCCAAAATAACCAGAGCAAAATGAATTGGAAGTGTGGCTCAAGTGGTAGAGCCATCTGCTTTGCAAGCATGAAGCCCTGAGTTCAAACCCTAGTCCCACCAAAAAGAGAGAACCCAGTTAAAACTATAGCTAAACCCATGTTATTGTAACTATTAACTGGGCATATCAGACTATTTCACAAGGAAACCATTATTTCAGATAATGTCATGGATTTGAATCTGAGAAATGCTTATCCTAAAGACTTATTTTATACTTTGTGCTCGTTCGTTTGCAGTACTGGGGCTAGAACTGCTGACCCCCAACACTATGTTTATTTTTAAAGCACGGAACAAAGCTAGCTCAACTGAAGAGACTAGGTTAAACCAAGTCTCTGACATCTACAATTCAATCTAAAACCAAGCCTGATTAAGGCGGCAAAAATGCAAACTGATACATGAGTACACAGACTGTTTTTAAATCAAGGATATGAGTTTATTCAATCCCTAAGGTAGTACTAACTGTACATTTCCACACATGAGAATCTAAGACTTCATCAGCACTCTCTGTGGCTTTGCATAAACCTCACTAACCACTGCACAGAGATGATCTATGACTCAGAGCCTGGATATGTGTTTTAGGAAAAGATGCATTGCTCTTAAACTCAGTGCCAAAAATCCTTCCAGTCATATTCTTCTTCCCTAACCATTAAGGGATATATATAGGTACAAAGTTCATCAGACAAGACACATTTCATACAGAAGGATGTCCCTTCTCTAGGGGCGGTTCTGGAATCTCTTGGACATTTCTTTAAACATAGCTCATCATAAATCTAAAAGAAATACATCATTTCAAAAAAATACAAGCTTATTATAGAGGTGGAAGTCAATGTTAAAGGTTACTAGTTTGGGAATGAAGCTCCTATCCAGATCTGACGCTTCCCTGGCTCTGCTTGGCATAGAGGTAGACACCAAAGTCTATGTCAGCAGCTGTGTTAGCACTAAAAGAAGGGCAGTGGTCATTTTTAATAGAACCAGAGTCAAGTATGTATGAAGTTAAACCTTTTAAATCAGTTTTATCAGGGCCAGGCACCAGTGGCTCACACCTATAAACCTAGCTACTCAGGAGATGGAGACCAAGAGGATGGCAGTTCGAGGCCAGCATGGGGGGGAAAAAAAAAAAAAAAAAAAAGGCAAGACCCTATCCCAATACTTGGGCTGGCATGGCAGAGTAGCTCAAGCAGTAGAGCATCTGCCTAGCAAACATTACGCCATGAGTTCAAACGCCAGTACCACCAAAAATAAAACAAAAATCAGTCTCATAAGAATCGTTTCTCCACAATTTCAGATGTTGCAGTGACAGGTTCTGCTTGTGGTCCTCACTAAATAAAGTTTGCTAAAGGGAGAAGTCCTTTATTTGTTGTTAAGACTGAGCTCTGATTCTGGGATTTATGAATGACTAAAAGGCCCAAAGGCTCAGGAAGAAATGATGCAAAACAAGCTGAACCAAAAGGGAAAGCCTGGAATGGTGGAAATGCCCTAAAGAAGCCAGGCACTGTGGCTCACACCTGTAATCCTAGCAACTCAGGAGGCAGAGATTAGGAGGATATTGGTTCGAAGCCAGCCAGGGCAAATAATTTGCAAGACTCCAAAAAACCCTATCATGAAAAAGGGCTGGTGGAATGGCTCAAGGTGTAAGCCTTGAGCTCAAACCCCAGTACCACCAAAAAAAAAAAAAGAGAAGAAAATGCCCTGAAGACTTGGCTACCCCTGCAGAGGAGGCTTCTTACCTCGGAAGGAGGCCAGCATGCACTGCAGGTAAGCATGCCTCACTGCAGAGGTGGAGGTTTTAAGGCTGAAAGCTTTCTTAAACCAGTCAGTGAGCTTCTTGGGCACTTCTGTAGTAAACCGGTTGCACCAGAGAGCCAGGACAGAAACAGCGTGTACCAAGGTGCCTTCATGCACTAGGACAAGCAGCACAAGATAAGTCAGTATAACATCTTACAACCTCATCAAATCACCGTAAGTAGCACAAGAAAGCAAGCCAGAGGCCCAGAAGAGGAAATAGTGACATTTCAGGCAACTCCCAGCCCTGCTAGCAAAGGATGGTGTGTCTTCAGAAGGGGCTCATGGAAGGCTCCAGACGGGAAAAACCACAGTCAAGGATGGGTCTGGACTGCACCCCCCCATGCTGCACAGAATTACCTTCCTGCTGGAGGAACGGAATAAAAAGCTCAGCAACGGTCCCATTCAGGACTTGACCAGAAGACCCGGACACCACATGGTGACTGATGCTCCCAATTCCTGAAAGGCAGATTCCCTGCTCGGCCCCTCATCTGCACAAAACCACAGCAGGCAAGTCTTCCTGCCACTGCCACCTTGGCACACCGGGTCACAGACCTCTTTTGGGTCCCCAGCAGCCATGCCTCTCCCCTGGCCATTACTAACCCTCCGTCAATTCTCCCTCCACAGTCTTGCCTTTTTATAGAAGCCAGGCCTCTTGCCACGCAGGCAGGCAGCAGAGTCCTGGGAGGCAGGCTGGCACAGCCAACACTGTCAGAGAGGTCAGGATTCAAAGGACTCGCCTTACCTGAGAGTTATGTTAAACCTCCCCCATTACTACACCACACTTCCATGATCTGAGGAGAAATCTCCTACCTGAGAGTACGCTGATCTTCTGGGCTACAATGGTTAATTTTCCCTCTGAGCCTGAGAAGAGAGAAACAAAGGTTCAAGTTCACATCTGCTCCATTTCCCCAGGGGGGGAATAGTGCAGCCATGAGGTGACATGATATATGCAGACTGCAGAAGTAGCCTTTCTGGTATAAAACTGGGTCTAAGATCACATTTACTAGCCTTTTGTTTTCTATCTAAAAAGTACAATTGAGCAAGATGGAGCCATACACCCCTTCTCATGCCTTCACCTGGCTCCTGAGCTGCAATTCAGCACAGTCCAAGTTCAATGTGCGGGAGCTGCCAAAAGCCTAACCCAGCTGGCTGAAGGTTGGGCTAATCTTGGGCACCACTATCTTCCTATGGTGCTATCATATCAAACAACATAATAAAGATGTTTTAGAGTATAAAAGAAGAAATGGATTAGGAAACACTTTGGAAATACTAATATAGTATGCTCCATATAATGATTATAGCAGTTATTCAGGATTTACCAATCTGTTGAGTTGTAAATGTAAGAGGAAAAAGTTTTACATGAATATATATCAAATCAGCATTTGTGTTTTACATTAAATGAAAGACATAAAAATATTTGTGTATTCTTCAAATTAAAAAAAAAAAAAGACTGGAAGTGTGGCCCAAGCACACTCTCATTTGCAAATGAGAAGTCTTGAGTTCAAACCCTACTGTCACTAAAAAAATATACTAGGGTCTTATAGAAAATTTGAGAAACTGAAAAACTATAAAGGAAAAAATATTTTAGATCACCACGTTCCCACTACTCAAAGACATTACTAACATCTTGATATATTTCTTTTCACTTTTCTGCCTTGCATACAAAAGCATATATACTTAAAAACAATGAGATCACCCCCACTTACACTGCCCAGTATGTGCTTTTGT
The DNA here is from genome assembly GCF_047511655.1 of Castor canadensis. NCBI lineage: Eukaryota > Metazoa > Chordata > Mammalia > Rodentia > Castoridae > Castor > Castor canadensis. The sequence goes on along the minus strand of NC_133403.1, from coordinate 32,317,315 downwards.
TCACATCGCACACATACATTTCAATGTGGGCATCCCCTCATCACATAGCCTCACCACAAACAGAGTCAGAATCAAGTCCCTGCCAGATCCAGGCTCCAGGGGAATACTAGGACACACCTCAGCCATGTCAGCAGCCGAGAAAGTCTACTCACCTCCGAGGATCGCAAACAGGTGTCTGGTGAGGGCCTCCATGGCTGAGGAGTCGCTGCACTGGCGGGCCAGGTTGCGCAGGGCCAGCACAGCTTCGTCCATCAGGCGGGGGCTGTTGGATTTCAGCTGATCTAGACACACAGAGCCACTGCTCAGGGGCTTTCAGCAGCTCTGCATTCAGACTTTAATCTGTCCTTCTCACGCTCCCAGCTCTTCACTCCTAACTCTCTATTCTAATTACAAAGGATCTCAAAAAATAAACTCTGCCCGTTTGGAGGAGGTTAAAGCATTATCTCTAACCTGAGCTGTCGTCCGTAAGAACTGCAGCAAGTACAACCAAAACCCAACGTGTGGCATACTCACTAGCCAGGCCTTTCACGATGTCCGGTGCATACTGACTGAGATCAAGTGTCACAGATGCCAGGAGACTAGAGATGGCTAAGGGGACAGAAAATACTGCCCTATCAGACTCAGGGATTAATGGGCATTTTTGCCCTAATCCCCAGCAAACATCACCAGGCCAAGTATCTAGCCACATGATAATGTAACTGCCCTTCACCTCTACAGGGAAGCAGATAGTCATATCCTTGAACCAAAGCTCTGCTGGAAAGCTGTGTATTTCCCTAATCTCAATGAGGAAAAACTTGCCCCTCTAATATTCCACTGACACCCATTACACCACGAGAAGCAGGGACAGAGACTTAACCCTCATAGTCTATGGTTCAAAAGCCACTTTTATGCCAATTCCAAACTGTCTATAAGAGGTTTTTAACCTAAATAGTCTCCAGGAGCATCTTGAACATCTACAATACATGTAGCACTCTAAGTGGCTACACTTTCAAGCATTTCTCTAACAAGAAATGACCATGACTTTAAGCATATTCTAAAATGGGTGTCTGATCTCTCTCACACCCTGCTGGCCAAGCAGGAGGAACAGAGCTGACCAGGCAACATGTCCCCTCCCATCATCCTGTTAGATAGGAACCTACTTTCAATAACATTCTCTGGACTCCTCAGTAAGGACTTCTGTATGGTAGGCAGTATCAGATCCTTAAACTCTGAGTGTGACATGTATCGGAGCAAAGGAGCACAGTTGTCCTACAAAGAGAAAGGAATCAGAGATCCAGCCCTCTAGGGATCAGATCAAGAATAAAGGGCAGTGAAGAGATCCAGCTTGTCTGGGTGGTTAAGCTATGCTGCCACTCACCAGCAGGTACTTCGGAGGCTTCACTTTGCTCATCAGGACGTTCTTCATGTAAAAATCCAGCAGGGCACTCTGGAAGACAGAGATCAAGCTAGATCCTGGCCCTACAAAATGTCTGACCACAGCCTAAGAGGTCCATCCCTGTTGTCAAAGCCTCCAAAAACCACAAACCAATGTCCCCAAATCTCAACGTTAAGCATACAGGTCCCACTGATCATGCCAACCCATGGCAAAGTCTTCCGTACTTTCCATGCCCCTGGGAGAAAGTTCAAAGGCTTTGGCATGGCTTCCAAGACTTTCTCTTCTCCCAGTTCACCTCTCTCACTCACTCCCGCCACTGGAGCCCCACTTGCCTCCTGGATGCTCCTTCTCTCCGACTGCCTTCTATGCCTGAAGTCCCCTTCCTCACCTCTTCACCTGCTAACTCCTTTCCCACTCAAAGTCCCTTCATTGCAGAGATATGTCCCCTGATCAACAGCCTTAGTCATGTCACTTGCTGTAGAATACCACAGCTTCTTGCACTTTTCCTCTGTAGCACTTATCATCATTATAATCATTTCCCTGATGTCAGATTCCTTTTCAGACTCATTTCTACAAAGATCATAGCTCCCTGCACACTGCTGTTATCACTAAACCTGGCACAGTGCTTGGCACATGGTAGTTTCCCAATGAGGGTGAATAAATGGCTGCATGAACAAGCAAACTATAACTATGATAACAATAATATACTACAATCCCATATACATAATACATATATAATATATTATAATAATAATAATGTAATCCCATAACTATGCCAGGTTTTACCACAAGCCAGAACTGCAGGAAAAACTTACCAACTCATTGAAGTTCATTATCACTGAAAAGGGCCAGGGTCTCATCTGAGAAAATCAGCAAGTCTTGAGATGAGACCAGCAGCTCAGGCTATGAGGTCAAAGCAAATTCCCACTCCTTCCCCCCAGTGAGTCCACAATGTGGCAAATCCATAGACACTGTGCCTGGCACTTGCCTTGTGCTGATTGACCACATCCATCTCCTTATGGCTTGTGCAGAACTGAACCAAAAGCCCCAGCATGCCAGCATAGTTCTGGTTGGGTTCTAGGCTGAGAATGGCTGACAAGTACTGTTCCACCAGCCCAGGGTTCTGAAGAGGAAGTGGAAGGAAGGTGGATCAGATAGCAGCCTAGGCACAGAACAAGCACCATCTACTACCTCCTGCCTGCTCCTGTCACCTCTTTCCACAGCTTGGTGAGCTTCTTCACAGCACCATCCACAGCATGCTTGTGGGAGCCACCTAGTACCTCCAGCAGCAGCAGACACTGAACCTCGACCTGCCAGGGCCAGGAAAGGCTTAAGTCAGGATGTGACATGGGAGTGGGGGTCCTATGGCCCTCACAGTCTGCCAAAGACCTTCTTCAGGTCCTCTAAATCTGGCTTTGTCTCTACTATGTCTCCTTCACTTAACTCAACCCTGATCCTCTTCCTTTCATCCTCCTGCACTTAGTCCTGTCCTTTAACCATACTGTTCACTTAAGTATTTTCTTTTTTTTTTTAATTTCTAACTCATCTGTATGTTACCTCTCAAAGCAGAATGTGACTTGGGCACTACATTTCCATACACAAGCCTTGCACTTACGCATTTATTTACTAATTATTTGTTGGGCTGGAGGTGTGGCTCAAGTGGTAGAGCACCTGCCTAATAAACACACAAAACCCTGTACCACCAAAACCCAGTTTAAACCCCAATACTACCAAAAATACATAAATATTTGTTGAACACTTTCTATAAGTCAGACAATGAATATGCATGGGGAACAAGATAGAACAAGGTAGAAATGGATGAGAAAAAAATAAAAAGAACAAGGTGCTTTCCTGTACTTTATAGTCCAAAGGAAGAAAAAAATATTAAATAAAAAGGCAAATGCATGAATTCAGTAAGACAAGTTCCATGCAGGAAAAGAACAGACTTCTGTTTCATCTGTTTCTTCCTTTTTGTTTTTGAAACAGGGTTTCATTAAGTAGTGCAGACTGGCCTCAAACCTGCTATGTAGAAAAGGCTGGCCTTGAACCCAAATTTGTTTTTTATAATTAAAAGTTTTTAGGGCTGGCGGAGTAGCTCAAGTAGTAAGAGCACCTGCCTAGCAAGCATGAGACCTTGAGTTCAAACTCCAGTGCCACCAAAAAAAAAAAAAAAAAAAAAAAAAAGATTTTAGCAAAGCACCAACGGCTCAGTCCTATAATCCTAAACTACTTACTACTTCGGAGGCTGAGATCAGGAGGATCACAGTTTGAGGTCAACCTAGGCAAATAGTTTGTGAGACTCTTATCTCCAAAATAACCAGAGCAAAATGGACTGGAGGTGTGGCTCAAGTGGCAGAGCACCTGTGTCTAAGTTCAAACTCCAGTTGCATGATAAAACAAGTTTTTAAAGCTTCTATCATATTCAGAGTTATACTGCTATTGCTTCTCCCTGGAATGTAATCTGGCCATTGCCTGTTCTCTCATATCCTCCAGGTCCCTGCTCAAACATTACCTCCTCAGAAGACTCAATCCCACCACCCTCTACCACTCTCTATCCTCCACCCTGCTTTTCTTCAGCAATGTTCTTCATTCTGTTGTTTATTTGTGGACTTGCTTACTGTCCATTCCCAGAGTGTATACTCCATGGGAGGAAGGAGTACCTCTACCTTGTTCACACACTAGACCCAGCTGCTAGAACAGCATCCAGCACACAGGAAGCCCTCACACATCCCTGAGCAGTTGAACCAACTACAACCTATGTGTACACTTGACATCAGCAACCAGTCATTTTGAATCTCAACTAAGTCAGTCTTTATAACAACTCTTTGAGGTAGGTGATACTTTTTCACAATTTGCAAATGAGGAAACAGATTCAATAGAAGGTAAGTGGCCAAACAGTTCATGAGAACCCATCTCCAAAATAGCCAGAGCAAAAAGACTACAGGTGTGGTTAAAGAGGCAGAGCACCCAATTTGCCAGCACAAAGCCCTGAATACAAATCCCAGTCCCAGCAAAAAATGAATAAATAAAATAAAAACAAATCACAGCTGGGCACTGGTGGCTCATGCCTATAATCCTAGCTACCTGGGAGGCTGAGACCAGGAAAATTGTGGTTCCAGGCCAGCCTAGGCAAATAGTTCACAAGACCCCTTCTCCAAAATAGCCAGAGTAAAATGGACTGAAGGTGTGGCTTAAGTGGTAGAGTGCCTGCTTTGCAAGTGCGAAGGCCTGAGGAAAACCAGGGAATGTGCAAGGAGCAGGGATAGAAAGAGAGGAGAGAATTTTAGGACCAAGACACACTACTCTATTATCCACTTCAACACTAAAATCCAAACACAAGGAAAAGAATGATTACTTGGGAAAAGACAAAACAAAACTGGCATGATATATATTACTGCATTTTCTAATTTCCTTGCTTTTTGTCTACCTTCCCTACATGCCATAAAGGCAGAACTCACATTTTCTTGTTCATCACTGTATTCCCAATGCCTAGAATCATGCCCAACTCAGAGAAGCTTCAAAACATGTAATGAACAGATGAATGCGATTCCGTGGAACTCATTTCCCTACTGTCACCTGCCTTGGAACAATTCAAAGCACTTTGTCCCAGGTACCTGTGAGAGCACTCAGCATGCAGGAGGATGTTAGCCGTGCTCTCTGACTCTGTGCAGGATGTTGACCCTCACTGCTTCAAAGACCCAGGAACCTACCAATTTGTTCCAGATGTCTCCTTGCCGCTTGGCTTTTGAGGGAAAGACGATGCGCACTAGAAGGCAGGTCCACGTCAGGGCCAGCAAGGCAGCCGAACCACTGCTTTTACTGTAGAGGAGAGGAGGGAGAAAGGAGGAGAAGGCTGAGTGCAAAGAAGCAGCCTCCTCTTGGAGGACAAACATTCACCCTAAGGCCCTGCCTAGTACATAATAGAGAAGAACTTGAAACTTGCTTCCCACAAGTTATTTGTGACAACTTAAGACAAGTAGCCCAGCCCTCATTAGCTAGAGTCCTATCTGTTGGCACTTGCAAGTATGAAAACAAAAAGATGACTTCCCCATCCAGTACCTTGCTTCTGCTGGTTCCCAACCCTGCTCCTGAGGAAAGTGGTTTTGTACACTGAGCTGGCCACATCCTGGCTCCTCTCTCAGTTTAGATGCAGAAGTCAGGTGCCATTCAGAGTGCAAAGGGCTATGAACCAGGGATGCTCACATCTGCACCAGCCTATCTGGCTGAGTAAGATTCCACCAATCCCTGGGGGCCTACTACCTTTACCCTCTTACCTAGGAACACCTGCTTTAGAGCCAATGCCTGAAGACTGCAGAGAGTGCAGGAGGTTCTTAGCAGTGGCCTCTGGCTGGGCCTCAGCCAACTGCTGGATGGCTGTCTGCAGAGCCCGGCGGGAGGCTGCATCTCTGGGGGAGGAAAGAAGAGGAAAAGTGACTGTGTGAACTCGGGGAGGGGCAAGGTTCTTAGGCCAAGCACTGGTATTTCTTGGAAAAAACTGACTTCACTATAGTTCAGTGGATCAGATGATAGGATAAGGAAATAACTTGATAAATCTACCTCTTCCCAGAGTTCTAAAAGTAGATGGCAAGGGCAAACACGCCATCAGGAGTATCAGGGCAGCACCTACACTTATAGAATACTTATAATAATGGCTTCGAACTAGGCCAACTGCATTTATATGCATGACTAATGACAGCATATATATTCTGAGCACTCATGAGAAGGCCTCTACATTTATCAACCACCATTTTTGAGATAAATAATGGTATCACCATTCTGCAGATAAAGAAACTGAAATGTAGACAGGTTAAGTAACTTGCCCAGGATCCAATGTAGACATGGCTCCAGGCAGTCTTGCTCCAATGCCTGGGCTCTGTAACCACTGTCTCATACTACCTCCCTGTATAATATGCTTCTGGTTGAGATTCACCTGTATCGATGCAGAGTCAAGCAGAATAATTTGCAGAGCCCTTTCACTGCTCCCTCTGGCAGATCTGAAACCAAAGATCACAAACTGATCAATAAAAACAACATGGTGAGCATCTACTTTCACCAGGCACTCCCCGTATCTTTATAAAATTCCCAGGAGAAAAAAGCAATGATAAAAATAGAACTCTAGAACCTTGATGCAGAAAAGCTTAGGGTAGACATTTGTTAAACAAACAAAACTACAGCAGTACAAGGGGCCTCAAAATCTTCCATGCTAGCCAGGTGCTGTTGGCTCACGTGTGTAATCCTAGCTACTCAGGAGGCAAAATTCAGGAAGAAGATCGTGGTTTGAAGCCAGCCCAGGGCAAGACCCTATCTCAAAAAACCCATCAATAAAAAAGGGCTGGTGGAGTGGCTCAAGGTGGTATAGGCCCTGAGTTCACACCCCAGTACCACAAAAAAAAAAAACCCAAAAAACATTCATGCTGCGGAGCAGAAGTTCAGGAGTACTGGAACTGTTCTGCTTCTTGACTTGGGTGCTGGTTACACAGGATGCTGCTTAGTTTGCAATGATTCAGAAAGCTGTTTGCTTATAATATGGGACCTTTCTTTATGTACATTCTAATACCACAGTTTAAAAAATAATACAAGCCAGGAACTGGGTGTGGTGAAGTACATCTATAATCCCAGCACTCAGGAGGCAGAGGCAGGAGAATCTTGAGTTCAAGAACAGCCTGGGCTACAGAGCCAGACCATGTCAAAAAAGAAAAAAAAAAAAAAAAAACAAATGGAGCTGGAGGTGTCTCAAGCAGTATTACGCCTGTATAACAAGAACAAAGCACTGAGTTCAAACCTCAAAACCACCAAAAATTAATAATAGTAGTAAAGGCAAGAAACAGGGCATGCACCCTATAGTCACAGCTATGTGGGGAGCTGAGGAAGGAGGATTGCTTAAGCCCTTGAGTTCAAGTCTTAAGGCAACAAGCAAGACCTTTTCTCAAAGAGAGAAAAAAAAAAGCAAGACTAAAATACCAAGAGGAGTCAGAAAAGGGAAGAGCACCTATAACTGGAGTGGGTTCTGAAGTCTGAAAGACCCCGATGCTTGGCCTAATAAATTAGCAGGCTATCAGGAAATGCAGAGAGAGGGAAGTATGTATGAGTGGTGTTAAAATGACTAAAAATGCAGGGGTAAGAAAGGAATGGACTGATGATACCTGGTACTTAGTGCTGCTCCAGGCATTTCATACCACATTAACTCATTCACTCCCCAAGGTGGGATCTGTTATCCAAGCCCACTTTAAGATGAAGAAAACAACAGGAATCTAAGCAGAGGGAAACAGGCAGTTGGGATGAACAAGAGTGCAAGGAAATGTTCAGAAGACAACTGGGACAAATGCTGTATGGCAGGCAACAAGGAGAACCCTGAGTAGGGGAAATTCAGCCTGAACATGAGACAGACAAGGAGGAAGACACCAGAGACTAAAGGACCCACACGGCTCACAAGATGTCACATTTCAGGCACACAAATGATGGAGAGTAAATGAATAAAATATAGGGATTCAGTTCCCCCAGGGCTCTCAACATTGAGAAAACCGTATAACTTAGGTCAGAAACAGAGTTAAACAGGCTAGGAAAATAACAGTAATATCTGCTAAAATAGGCTGCAAGCATACCAGTCAGGAGATGTGCTAAACATGTTCATGCATGTTCTCAATTACTCCTCACACCAACCCTATGAGGGGTACCACTGCTATCTCCATGTTCAAAGCAAGAGACAGCTCAGAGAGATGAAGTAACCTGTGGCAGGTCACACAGCCATGGTTAGAACACAGAGCCTGGCTAAGCCTTTCATCACTGACTGTGGCACTAAAGGAAAGATCAAACACGAGAGATGCTGCCTCAGTAAGTCTCCATGATCAAGTCTACGGAGGCAGGACTGAGGAGCAGGGCCAGGCTGGGAGATGAAGCCAACTGCCTCTCAGATAGCTCTGAGAAGATCCCCAACTCCTCAGTATGGCTGGAAACACCTCACCCAGCTTTGGTTCACTCACTCAATTATCTGCTGCCCTAACAAAGGAAGCCAGAATAATTACCACTATACATCAACCCCTCTTTGGACTCAGAAAATTAGAAAGAAATAAAAAAGAGAGAGAATTAACAATTTTGTGAAGAAAGTATTTCCATAGCCAACTTCCACATCAAACTACACTTTACAAATACAATTCACCCTGAACTGTAGAATTCCAAGGCTCCAGAAAAGCAAAATCACCCTCAAAAGATACAAAGTGGCTCATAAACTTCACTCACACAAGTCAAACTCCTCACTCCATAAACCATGGGAGAGGGAGGTAGGATTTGTGGTTATTTTGAAAGCAGAGTAACCAACATGGCTCAGCACATGTGTACAGCTGGTGTCACAGAACAGCCTAACTAAAACCCTCTTGAGAAAGTAACCAGGAAGACCTCATAGGAGGTCATAAAACTCATACACTAGAGCATTCATCCAGAGAAGGACACCTTAGAAGCTCACACAATTTACTCCACTTACAACACCACTTTAACAAGCTTGAGTATGCTGCCCAGGCAACAGCAGGTCAGAATCAGCAAGTGAGAATGTGGTGGAATAGTGGCAGGAAGTAGGCGCTTCACCAATAAAAGCTGATAGAACCAACTCCACAGAGCCGCGATTCTCAAATTTGCGCAAACAGGAATAACCCAGGGGCTCCTAAAACACAGGTGATGGACTCCACCCCCAGGCTTTCTAAATCTGAAGTGCTAGGTGGAGTTAAGACTTTCTCTAACAGGTTCTGAGGCAATGCTGATGCTGACACTGCTGGCCTAGGGACCATTATCGTACAGTAAAACAAATACACCCAAGCTAGGCGCTGGTGCCTCATGCCTGTAATCCTAGCTACTCAAGAGGCAGAGATCAGAAGGATCACAGTTCGAAGCCAGCAGGGGTGAATAGTTCCCAAGACCCTATCTCAAAAACACCCTTCACAAAAAAAGGGTTGGTAGAGTGGCTCAAGGTGTAGGCCCTGAGTTCAAACCCCAATCCCACCAAAAAAAAAAAAAAAAGTATATAAAATTAAAACACCTTTTGAATGTTCCAAGAGGGCTCTAGAAAACATGACATCTCTCAATCTTATTGGATCTTGGGATTTTTTACTGGCCCAATCAACTTTTAACATCTTGTTGACTTCCATGGTACAAACTGGGAAAAAATGGTGCCCCATTATAAAAAAATGTTGTTGCACCCAGTATACTACTCAAGAAAGATTGTTATCTTTCAAAACATTTCCAATAATGGTCAAAACTATAAACAGCTTTGGCACCTATGTGGATAAACTCTCCACTAACCCAAATGTTCAACTGTTTCAATGCATATTATAGTAAATATGAAAAGTGAAGGCAGAAGTCTGCAGAGAGGGGAAAAGGAGGTATGGTTCTTAAGAGAAAACACAACTTGTTTTTAAAATGAAACAGCATCCAGGGTACATGATGGTAAATAAATACCTTTTCCAGCAACACATCTCCCCAGTTCACTGAGGATTTCTCTCCGTTCCTTCACACTGGCTGTTGTCACCTTCCCTGCAAAACGCTTTAGTGTCTCCGAAACCTGTGAAGACCAAACCCACAGAGAAAATGTCACCAGTCAGACTACAGTGAGTGTGTGTGCACATGTCAGCATGCATATACCACAACTGCCATATTATGACTCTTTTCCAGACACTGTCTCTGGGGCAGGCGGTGGTAACAAAATCACCCCCAACTGAGATGTACTATTTTAATCCAACGCCAATATACCTTACTTAAATTTGGGCAAAGAGGCAAGGCAACAGGAACAAACACTGCACAGAAAATATCCTTTCAGTAGAGAGGGCTTACTATGTGCCAGCATGTTTCCTTTATAGTATCTTACTCTGACCTCCCACAGGGAATGTCAGTATCCTAGCCAGTCTGCCAGAGCAGAAGCACACTGGCTAAAGATGAAAGGTTAAGAGCTTGGATCTTAGCAGGGCGCTGGTGGCTCATGCCCATAATCCTAGCTACTTGGGAGGCTGAGGTCGGAAGGATCACGGTTCAAGGCCAGCCCAGGCAAACAGTTTGCAAAATTCCCAACTCCAAAATAGCCAGAGCAAAATGAGGTGTGGCGCAAGCGATAGAGCACTTATTTTGCATCTGCGAAGCCCTGGGTTCAAACCCCAATCCTGTCCCTCCCCCACCAAAAAAAAAAAGAAAACAAAAAGGTTGGGTCTTAGTTCTGCCTCTTACTAGCTGTAAAAATCAAGTCAAATAATGTCACCTCCTGACCTTCCACTTCTTCATCTATCCAATGCACCTCATATGATTGCTATGGAAATTAATGATAGAGTATGCACAGCATTTACTCTCATCCTGAGCACAAAGTCGGCTACTAATATTACCAAGCCTGCAAGGGAGGCGTCAGTAGCATCATCAGTCATGAAGACCACTTCCAAGAGGGGAAGTCACTGTTCACAGTGGAGCCCAGAGCCACAGCACCTGCATTTCTGAAACTAAACCTGAAACCAAATAGGTCTAAAAAGCGATGCTAACACATAATGAGCCCTCAACAGCCATCCAGTTAACACAGCTGCAGACCCCTGCTTAGGACATAAGACCCAGGGAGGGGACAGTTGGCGAAGAGTCCCACTGGGAAAATCTGCTCCTGAGCAGTACTATACAAGCTGTAAAGTGGGCAGGCTGTGGATTCAGAAGTGGTACAGCAGGGCATACTAAGACTCGCCTAACCAACACTCTGATGCAGTTGCCTTTTTCCTTTAAGGACATTTCACAGGCAGTCCTTATTAATGGCATGACTCAAGAGGATGCTGAGAAATAAAACCACGCTCAGTTTTTCCTTTATGCTTAAGTCCTGCTATAATTTTCTTGGCAATAAACTAATTTCCAAACTTCGACATAAAATTCTTATTTTAACTTTAAGATGTCCTTTATTTTTATAGTCAGAGATGTACATAATTCAAAAGGCAGAGTCACAGAGTTCTGGATGATTTGCTATAAAAACCAGTTCCTCATCCTCATTTTCCAGGGTCAATTTTAGGGGTTGAGTCTGGCTTAATATTTCAGTAGACATCCCCGTATCTCCAAATATGGATGTGCCTGTGGTGGTACTTCTTGGCTTTTCAGTTTTACTACCCTCAACCTATCCTCTGACTCCACCACACACCCTCCCCCATTTCTCCAACAGTTCTGTTTCATAATATGGGCCAGCTATGGAGTCAGTGTTTGCTTTATCTATAAATGTCATTCAAGTTCCATCTAATAAACTATGTTTCTTACCCTGCCAGCATTTTATTCCCCTGGAGTTAATAACTGCCTCTTCCCACCTCACATCAGTTTGCCTTGTTTTATCCATTCTTACTAATAATTTATCCTCAATCTTTGGTTACTTGACTAAATTTTAATACAGATCAGAAATTCTATCAAATCCTGTCCTCCTGAAGGAGTCTTTCTCACTTTTCTCTCCTGCCCCAATTTGGCAGGTGATCCTCCACAGCTGACTGCAGTTCATCACTCTGAAAATGCACTCTTTCTTGTGTTTGGGTGAAGTATACCCTCCATTTTTGGGGAGCCCTTAAAATCTAAAAATGTTCTAGCCTCACAGATGAGTTTGTCTAGACTCCAAAATCTGCATTGAAATCATTTCCTTTATAATAATAGAAACATTTCTCCACTGAGCTCTAACTTTGAGTTGTAATTATGAAGTCCATCCTAGCTTTTTGTTTTAAATGGAATCTTATTACATATCCCAAGCGGCCCTGAAACTCACTATGTGGCCCAAGTTGGCCTCAAATGAGACTTGAGATCCTCTTGCCTCAACCTCCCGAGTGCTAGGATTACAGTGCACCACCACTCCTGGCCAATTCTGGTTTTTTTTTTCTTTTTGGTGCCACTGAGGTTTGAACTTAGGCCCTCACGATTGTTAAGCACTTGATGCTTAAGTCACTCCACCAGCCCTTTTTTGTGGTGAGTTTTTTCAAGATACGGTCACTTGAACCATTTACCCAGGGCTAGCTAGAGCTTCCTGATTGCTGTCTCCTGAGTAGCTAGGATTACAGGTGTGAGCCACCAATTGCCAGCCAGCCAATTCAGATTTTTGATCCTCTGAATGAGAGCTACCTTTTCTCCCTGAAAGGTTCTGGATCTTCTCTTTATTTCAAGATACTGTGCTTTATTGTGAGTCTACTTTTATTCATTGTCCTAAAAACTATCAGTCTAGAAACATCCTTTAATTGGGGGAGTTTAATTATTTTGTTGGTACCTTCCTTGAATATTGGCTCACAAAGCAGTGATTTCCTGCTTTACAATCTCCAGAGAGAAAACTTCTAGTCTTTTGCCAGCATGGAAGAAGAGAGCAGGGAATCTGACTATGTCTCAACCCGGCTTTTAACCAATCCTCCTAAATCTAACCCCATACTACCCTTATGTTGATGTTAGTACCATCAACTTTCTTCTTTAAGATTCTGCAATGTATTCCGGGCTGGTTGTCAGTTTGCCTAAGTGCTAGATTAGGATTCATTTCCTTGGGCCTGCTAAACTTATGACTGTCACTTTCTTACTTCAAAAAGTTTTCTGCTGCTGTCTGTTTCTCATCCTAACAATCCTTGGTTATTGTTATTGTTGCTTTGTTGGTTTTGTTTTTGTGTTCTGGTTTGTTTGTGTGTGTGTGTGTGTGTGTACAGTGCTGAGGATGGAACCCAGGGCTCATGCATGTTTAAGCATTCTACCACTAAGCTATGCCCCAACCCAGGATTATTTTCTTAAATCCTTTACTAGCTTTAGTGAGGTTCAAGGAGACAGCAAAAACAGATACATGTACCACCCTCTACCTAGAATTCCCACAAAGCTGTGCTCCCATGTGATAATAGCAAACTCTCGGCTATAGTTTTTCTCACAAAGATGAAAGAGCTTTTCAGGTTCAAGGCTCTTCTTTTTCTTAATCAGAAAAAGAGGACTGATGGAATGGCTCAAGTTGTAGCACACCTGCTTAAGGAAGCAAAAGTTTCAGAGTTCAACTCCCAATGCGAACAACAAAATATACAGTCAGACACCAGTGGCTCACACCTATAATCCTAGCTACTCAGGAGGCAGAGATCAGGAGGATAGCAGTTTGAAGCCAACCCAGGCAAACAGTTCACAAAACACTATCTCAAAAAAATCCATCACAAAAAAAAAGAGCTGTTGGAGTGACTCAACGTGTAGGCCCTAAATTCAAGCCCCAGTACCACAAAAAAAGAAAAAAAGAAAGAAAAGAAATTGAGGGATTGGGGGTGTAGCTCAGGCCTAGAATGAAGCCCTGGGTTCAATCCCCACATTACAAAATAAGAAAAAGAAAAAAGTTACCTATTTGAAACCTTGTCACAATAAAAATGAGGAAGCCACTAAGACCCTTAGCAAAATTGTGTTGGTGAAATCAGATGCAAACAGCTGTTAAGTTCAGAGGTATCTTTCTAGAGCAGCACGATCCAACAGAACTTTCTGTGATAATGGAAATGTTTCCCTGCATTGACCAATACAGTAGCCACAAGCACATGCAGCCACCTGTGCATTGAAATGTGGCTAGTGCAAATAAAGAATTGAATTTTTAATTTCCTTTAATTTTGACTAATTTAAGTAAGCATGTAGCTATGTATTTAACTAAATATCTAGTGGCTACCATACTGGACAGCACAGCTCTAGAGAGATTCTTTTATGCATGTGTATCAATGTGAAACATTCAGCATGTTACTCTGTAAAAGCCCCTAAAAATACCCCCAAAGGACCAAGACTCTTTTCTTCCTATGATTCAGTATAACTCAACTTTAAACAAACTGCCAGTGCCTTGCTTGGGAAGATCCTCACTAAATGCCTTCTGAATGTTGGGGTTAAGTGGTCGCCTTCCTTGACCTCTGGGTCTACACATAGAAATTCATTACCCTCCTCAGCCTGGAGACCCAAGGGAGCCAAGCTGTCTTTCAGACACCAGTTTCTCTTTCCCATAATATTATCTTTTCAGCCTAAAACACAGCTACAAACGAGAATTGGGGGGGAGGGAGGAAAGGAAGGCTGGAACAGTTACTCCAAATAGGACAAGGTCCGCACCAGATGTTACACTCAAAAGGTGTCAAGACTCTTCCCAGGTGAGGAGAGTTCTTTTACCTGACCCTAGATCTAATAAAAAGAACCAACATATATGGCTTTACTTTATCTCGCTGACTCTTCACAGCCATCCTATAAAATAGGTATGACTTCAACCCCACTTTATACACTAAAAGACTGACTCTTGTCCACTGTCTCACAGAAACCGAAGAGTAGGGACTCAAACCCCAATCTGTACAAATCCAAAGACTCCACTCTTAAGTCCCTGCACATAGTACATGCCAGAAAACCATTTGCTGAAACAAAGTTAAAAAAAGAATACTCGGCGTTGGCCATAGGCTCGCTGCGGGAGGGCTTTGGGAAAAGGTAGCGGGGTCTCCCAAAGGTGAACTTCAGCGATTGTGGGCTCAGAGGAAGGCCCCGCAGGGCTCCAGCCGCCCGAGCCGAACCCGAACCCCTGCCTCCGGGAGCCCGGGATCGCTCTGCGCCGCCAGGGCCCAGCAGGGCCAAGAGCCGTGAGGAGCGGTCCCGAAGCGACCCCGGGCCGCGCCCTCCGCAGCCATCACCCTCCGCACCCTTAGGCCGCGCAGTCCGGCCAAATGGCAACGGTCTGTGCCCAGCAGCTAGCCGCGTTGGCCCAGCAGCCGACCGCCTCACCTGCGTGTCGGCCGCCATCCTGCGGACGCTGACTCCGGAACTGCTTTCGTAGCGCTTCCGGGTCACGACGAGGCCCACGCGGCAGGGCGAGGCTAAGAACGTGTTATAGACCGGCGGGGGCGTGGCGCCCCGGGGCGGGATGGCGGCCGCTGCAACCCTGGCGTGGAGTTGGCAGCCGGGTCGCAGGCCGCCAGGGCCGGCCCTTAACCCCTTCTCAGCCTGGCCTCGAGGGTGACGAGGGCCTGAGGATGGTAACATGGTGAGATCGCCCCGCGGCCAGGACCCACTTGATACCTACACATCCAGCTGGGTCACCGTCATGGGGACCCTTCCTGAAGACTGCATTCTTTTAGAGAAACTGTGCTTCATAGACACCGGGGAGTCAACTAGTTAAAAGGAAGAACTATTCTTAAAACTGGAGTTTTAGACCCCAGGCCCAAACTCCTGGGCTTCCATGTCAGATCTGGTCCCTCACCCCTATACCAAAAGTAAGAGAGACAGGATGGACTCTGGGTATCGCTAAAGTGGTAGAGAACTTGCCTAGAATGTGTGAGGCCATGGGTTCAATCCCCAGTACAACGAAAAAAAAAAGGACAGATAAACGTGATGAAGGACAGAGAAAGATTTATTATGCGCCTGGCCTGGCCCAGCCATGGGAAGAGGCAAAGTAAGCACTGAGCCCACCTTCAGCCATCTAGCCATCTTCAGAATGCACACAAGCTTTAGCTTTAAATAGACAAAGAATCAAGGCAGGGGGACAAAAAGTATGTATAGAAATAGTCCTTTTGCAGGTTTGTTCCTGTGGTCAGAGGTGGCAGCTGGCAGGTAATCCAACAGTTCATTGTCTCAGGACTGGTCAGGTGGGGCCTGGTTGACCCTTATCTCAGTCCTCATTCTTAGAGGATTTAGAAGAAGTTCTCATCACTGTCATCACTTGAGGAGAGCAATCTGGTTCCCATGAAAGGATTACTCCTAGACTGAAATGCAGCTTCTTCATTGTAAGTAATTGTCCTCATTTAGAGGGTGGTCTAAGATTCTGCTGGTCCTAAGGAGTAGTGTTGGTCCTTTGTCATAAAGATGTCAGTCCTGTCCTTTCTGGAACCCAAGGTGACTACAAGAGAGAATGGTTCAAGAACATACAAAATGGAGGCAGGGATGCCAAGCTTTCTTCCTGTGAGTCAGTGCTTTTCAGCAAAACCAGCTTTTAAGCACCTGTTACAGTCTCATATTAAGGTTGAAAACCTTGAGGGTTAGAAATGCAGATGCTGAGAAGCCTGCCCTGGTGATGTTCCTGGGCCACAAGGTAGGAGGCTAGAAGCAGTTGTAGGAAAAGAGCATCACAGTCCATGAAGTTGTCCAAATTGGACTCTATGCCTGTAGTGGCTTTGTAGACTAGTTTAGTTGTAGTCCTCAGCAGTGGCTTTGACAGAGATCTAATTACAAGTAGATCAACACAGATCTGCAAGTGCACCGTAAGCTTCATAAATAAAATGCCTACAACTTTCAGCAATCTTTTTTTGTTGAGAGTGGGGTTTGAACTTGCAAAGCAGGTGCTCTACCACTTAAGCCACACCTCCAGTCCATTTTGCTCTGGTTATTTTGGAGATGGAGGTTTCATGAACTGCCAAGGCTGACCTAGAACTGTGATCCTCCAGATGTCAGCCTCCCAAATGGCTAGGATTACAGGTACCAGCCACCAGCACTTGGCCCCTTTCAGCAATCTCTTGGTTTCTCCTTACTTGTCACCACCTGCTCATGAATTGGATTATGAATTGAAATAACCCTGCTCTTTAGAAACCTGAGTATTTGTTGAATACCCATATGGACTGACATTACTGGCTGGATGGCCAAAGAACTTTTTTTCTTTGGTGGTACCAGGGCTGGGGCTTGAATTCAGGGCCTTCACCTTGAGCCACTTCACCAGCCCTATTTTCGTGAAGGGTTTTTTGAGATAGGGTCTCACAAACTATTTGGCCAGGCTGGCTTCGAACTGCCATCCTCATGAGTAGCTAGGATTACAGGTGTGAGCCACTGGCACCTGGTGGAACAATTCTAGTCCAAGAAAAATACAGTAGTCCTCTTCACCATTTTGCTTTCCACCCTGTTACCCAATCAACCATGGCATAAAAATATGTAACAGAAAATCCTATTGCTTTAAATATCACATTATTCTGAATAGCATGAAATCATGTTCTCCCAACTGGGAGGTTAATCATCCCTTTGTCCAACATATCCAGTGCATACACTGCCTGATTAGATTGACTGGAAACTTAGTGCTTGTGTTTAAGTAACCCTTATGCTTAAACACAAATTTTATTACAGTATATTACTACAAACTTTTAATCTTACTGTGCCTAGTTTATAAACTTTTGATAGGTACATATAGGAAAAAACAGTACAGCTGGCCCTCCATATTAAAGGGTTCTGCATCCAGATTCATCTACAAAGTATAGAAAAACTTCGTTACACATAGCCAGGCTTGATGGTATGTTCCTGAGGCTGAAGTAGGAGGATCCAGTTTGAGTCCAACCTGGGCTACTCAGCAAGACCACCTCATAAGAGGGAAAGGGACACAACTTGGAGAGGTGGCTCGGTGGTATAGTGCTTGCCCAGCATGCACAAGGCCCTGGGTTCAATCCCCAGCACAGTAAAAAGAAAAAAGTTATCATCAAAGTACAAATGGATGAATTATCACTACAAAACTCCCTTGTACAATGTTAATAAAAGCTTAAAAATACTGACATGTACATTTTGCCGTAATTTCTACATTACCATCTAGAGATGGTCGAAAGTATACAGGAAGATGTGTACAGGTATATGCAAATAGTTTACCCCCACCCCAACCCCCAAATGAAAAATTTTATGAAAGGTGTTTGATTATCCACATTTTGGTATCCAAGGGAATCCTGGAACCATTCTCCCACAGATACCAAGGGACAACCGTAAAGGTTTGGGGCTGAGTGTAGTGAGTCCTACCTGATTCCAGCAGCTTGGAAGACAAGTTCAAAAAATTTGAAGTCAGAACAGGCAAAAAGTTGAGACTATATCAACAAATAACCCAGGTGTGGTGATATAGACCTGTAATTTTAATTCCAGCTACACAGGAGGCTGTAGGTAAGGAAATCATGGTCTGAGGCCAGTCTGGGCAAAAATGAGAAACCCCCATCGGAAAAAAATAAAGCAAAAAAGTGCTGGGAGCCTGACTCAAGTGGCAGAGCATCTGGCTAGTATGCATGAGGCCCTGAGTTCAAACCCCAGTACCACCGAAAGATAAAGTTTGGTACGTTCTGCAGTGTTAGGCATCCAACTGGTGATCGTGGAACACATCCCCTGTGCACTGGGGGGAGGGGGACTGGGGGGGAGCTAATGTACACTCAGTAAGTTACTAGAAAATCAGTGGCTTCATTTAGATACAAAGATACTAAATATCAACCCCAAGTACAAAGTTTTGTTCTCACCATTGTATAAGTCCCAAAGTGTACAAAATGAAGACTTTTAAGAGAAAGTAAGCTTTTATTTCCTTCTTTTGCAAATAAAATTGAATTGGCTGCTTTTTGGTGATTAGTCAAAGAGACCAAATCCCATATCCTCGTCCGACTCTTCCGACTCCTCCTTGGCTTCAACCTTGGCAGGGGCCGCAGCAGCAGCAGGAGCAGGAGCAGCAGTGGTGGCGGCAGCCACAGGGGCAGCAGCCACAAATGCAGATGGATCAGCCAAGAAGGCCTTGACCTGAAGGAAGAAGTTAGTGGTCAAAAGCAATCATTCACACCCTTCTACTACCCACAACCCTATGGAAGAGACCTAAGCAGGAGAGCTTGGATATGACCTACTGAGGAGACAGAGGTCCAGCTCTGAGTGTTGTCATTTCTGAAGTGAGAACACACAATAAATATACCCTGCCCCCAATCTCTAAAATGTACCCGCTATGTAAAAGCACTAACTCATTCTGTCACCTTGTTGTGAGGCCCACTGTGGTCCTAGTGGGATCTTCTTACCTTTTCAGCAAGTGGGAAAGTGTAGTCAGTCTCCACAGACAAAGCCAGGACCCTCTTGTACCCATTGATAATAGAATGAGGCACTGAGGCAACAGTTGGGTAGCCAATTTGCAGACAAACACTAGCAACGTTGCGGACACCCTTGTTGAAGAGAGAAAGATTACATTTTAGGTTGAGTTAGCCTACGGGAGTGACATCCGAGGGAAGTTCAACACGGGTAAAAAAAAAAATCCACAGCAGACTTGGATAATAGCTCATCCCCAAAGACGATGTTTTATCTCACACCAAATGCTCATAACAGGACAATTCAGTCCCATCAGTTTAATTTTTTTGCCCTTATTCCAAAAGTGGGTGGTGTCCCATATACCATGTTTACTTTATAAATAGGACAGCCATTAAGTTCCAGATATGAATTTCAACCACTAGTGAGACTTCCAAAAAGTAAATGGAGCTAATTTAGCCACCCCCTGGTATCCATAAAGAATTAGCCTCAGGACCCCCTGCAGAAACCAAGATGAATACTTAAGTGCCTTGTGCAAAGATGGTGTAACATTTGCATACAGCCTACTTTCTACTGCGTATCTTAAATCTCTTCCAATTCATAGCAACATGAATGCTGTCAATTGTTACTGTATTCAGTTTGTTTAGCTCAGATAAAACTTCCATTCAGATCCTAAATTGGTTAAATCCTCAGATGTGAAACCCACAGATATGGAAGGACTGTATTTGTAGCATATAATTTCAGTTTTTTGTTTAAGGCAGTGGGGCTTAAGGGGGTTGCAAACTTATAACCCCAGCTACTTGGGAGGTAGAGTTAGAAGGGTCACAAGTTGGAGGCTGTACCGTTAGCCTTATCTCAAAATGGCTGAGTGACTGGCTGAGTATGTGACTCAGTGTAACTCAAGTTCTTGTCTAGCAAGCTTGAGGGCCCTGGGTTCAATCCCCACATACTACCAAAAAGAAAAAAAAAAAACTCATCATCTATCATTATTCATCACTTAAAGGACATTTTAATAGTGAAATCTAGCAAGTCTCAGAAAAAAAGGACAATTAATGACCCCAAGGAAAGATGCTTAGCAATGTCAACATTTATGACCTAATTTCTCTTTCAACTCGTGACACTACTCAGAATGACATTATAGACCCTAGAACTACACTTACTACATGCCCAGCACATCTCTAGGCTTTAAACTCATTACTTCATTAAACTCTCCAATCTTGGTCATTGCTGTTTTTGCAGATGGGGGAACAGGGGTACACAGCTAGTTTAGGCAGTGCAGTCAGGACTTGACCTAACCCTGGTCATGCTATCTAGCACTTATAAGGGGCCAGGGCTGGCAGCACGCACCTCCAGGAAGCGGGAGTGCAGAGCTTCCTCTGTGATGTCGAGCACCTCAGGGTTATAGATGCTGCCATTGTCAAACACCTGCTGGATGATGAGCCCAAAGGAGAAGGGGGAGATGTTCAGCATATTCAGCAGCGTGGCCTCGCTGGCCCCCACCTTGTCTCCAGTCTTTATCAGTTGCACATCACTCTGCAGAAAAAGACAACAGGGCAGTTAACATCTGGACATCCAGAAAGCCCACAGCCTCCAGATGTCCCCCAGCACATGTGCCTGGCTATTGCTGGCGAGCCTGATCCACTCACCAGGATTTCAATGGTGCCTCTGGAGATTTTAGTGGTGATGCCTAAAGCCTGGAAGAAAGAGGTCTTCTCGGGCCCCAGACCAGTGTTCTGGGCTGGCACTGTGACTTCACATGGAGCAATGGCACCAGCACGGGCAGCTGCTGGCACCTGAACAAAAAATACAACACAGTGAGAAGTCTCCCCACCAATACAACCTGAGAATGGTCAGTTTTGCTTTAAAGGTCAAAGTAAGTTCTCGTTATGGAACCTGATTTTCCTCATACCTTATTGGCTAGCAGCATGTCCCTGATCTCAGTGAGGTCCTCCTTGGTGAACACAAAGCCCACATTCCCCCGGATATGAGGCAACAGCCTGCAAAGAGAAGTTTACAGAACACCATCACCTAAAAGCATCATTCTGCTCCAGGAAGAGGGAGCCGGACGACAGGAAGGGAGGGCAGCGCTGCAGAGGCACTGACTGACTTCTCCAGAGCTGGGTTGTTCTCCAGGTGCCCGCGGATGGCCTTGCGCATCATGGTGTTCTTGCCCATCAGCACCACAGCCTTGCCTCGGAGGGACATCCGGATCTGCTGCATCTGCTTGGAGCCCACATTGTCTGCTCCCACAATGAAGCATTTTGGATAATCATCCAAAAGTTGCTATGAAAATAAGCCAGAAACAAGCAAAATTTTGAGAGTGGAGAGTGGGGGGGGGGGACAATGTCAACAGAAACCAAGCCCCATAACCATCTCACTCCTTTCTGTGCTTTTGAAGTCACTCAAAGATTGGGACAATTCTTCCCACTAGGAGCCATGTCAGAGTTTATCCTAGTTTGCTTACTAGCTATGGTGAAGATTAGGTCTCTATGTTAGTCTAATATTAGATTTGTACTATTTTCTTCCCAATTTTTTTTTTTTTTGCAGTTCTTGGGCTTGAAATTAGGGCCTACAACCTTGAGCCACTCCACCAGCCCTATTTTTTTTGTGGTAGTTTTTTTCCAGGTAGGGTCTAATGAACTATGCCTAGGATCACTTCAAACCACAATCTCCTGATCTCTGCCTCCTGAGTAGCTAAGACTATAGGCATGAGCCACCAGCACCTGGCTTCTCCAATTTTGAGGCATCTAATTTACTAAAATCACTCCATTAACAGAAAGTAAAAGCCCAAATACGCCCATCAAGGGACAGACTTACAACATTCAAAACATGACATAAACCAAATAGTACAAGATATTACTTGTAGAAATTCAATTTGTGCACAAATGGTTACTGTGCATTTCTTTTTGGTGGTACTGGGGTTTGAACTCAGGGCCTTCACCTTACCTGCATTTGCTAGGCAAGTATGAGCTATGTTCCCCACCATATTGAAGTTTTTTTTATGACAGTAAACCTTTACTATAAATGGGGTAGTCAGGCGTAGAGGGCAGCACTCAGGAGGCATGCAGACCGGTGAGTTCTAGGCCATCTTGAGCTACAGACCAAGACCACTTCAGAAACCAAAAAAGTAATCAAGAAAACTAAATAGATAAATGTGGGAAATTAAAATAAAACCTAAGCTGTGTAACGCAGCCCAATTCCTGAAGAGCAGCATGGCCAGCACTTTTGATTAAGGAGGACCCACCTTAAGGGCCAAAGAAATCGTTGGACATGTGGTTTCCTGACTGACAGGTCCTAAATGTGCCACAACTTGCCTCCTTACAGTGAGTCACTCCTTGTCCCCGGCTTTCCCAAAGACGGAGGTAAGGGAGAAAAAAGGAACGCACTAAGGTAGGCCCCTTGACCTACCTGAACCCGTGTATTCAAGGGGACCTAAACTCAGGAAATCAGGATTACAGGTGATTTACCCAAAATGGCACCAAGAACCAGAGCCTAGGAGGTAATCATCCCTGCTAGGACCCAGGGCGGAAGCAGCACGATAAACCTCCACAAACCCCCTCCGCACTTACAATGATCTTAAGGAAGTAGTTGGACTTCCAGGTCGCCCTGTCTTCCCTGGGCATCACGGCGGTGCGTCAGGGATTGCCACGCAGGGTTTAAAGACGATGTCACTGAAGGGAGAAAGGGAGCTCAGGCCCGGTCACTCCCACACCTGTTCCCCGATCCGAGGCCTAAACAAAGCTGACCACGCGCGAGCCTGGGGGTGGGGGGGAGCGGCCGCCGCCACCAGTTGCACGAAGCGAGCCGCCTCCGAGGCCCCAGGTGGGACGCGCTCGAGCCCCATCTTCCTCAAACCATGCCCCCATCCCGCCCCTCCCGGCTTCGCGAAGACTCCTTGCTTCCTGCCGCCATTCCCCAGCACAGACCCTCCACCGCACGCACCTCTCCCGAGGACGCCCGGCGAAAGGAGGGCCAAAGCAAGGCGCGTGTCTTTTATATGTGAACGGTGAGGCCAATCGGAAGCCACGGACAGCCTCATTCTCTATTGGCTGGTGCCGGCGTCCGTCCGTCCAAGCCGAGCTAACTTAGGCAAGCCATTGGATGAAATTACTATCACTCAGACCAACAGGAAGCCGCCTTTAAGTAGGATAATTAAGGATAGCGCTTGCCCTAAATTAAAGACGCTCTCTCACAACTTCTGCCTCCTGCTGGACTGGAGCTGTCTTTGCGTTAAGAACCGCATTTTGCGTGACTTCTGTGTTGTTTCCTGGCCCCCTGGCCAGGAAACTACACAGCATGTCAAGGAGCTGAGAAATAATTGCAAATGCCTGAAAAGCAGAATGGGGAAGAGGCGTGGTTCAAGCGGTAGAGCACATGGCTAGCAAACTCAAAGCCCTGAGTTCCAACCACAGTACTGCAAAAAAAAGAATGGGCTCATGTCTTCTCCAGTTTGTTCTTTCTCAGAGAAAACAGAGGGATCCTGTAAACCTAAGTTCTCATCTGCTCAAAAGTTCCCCATTTCCCTCAGAGTAAAAATCTAAAATTTAGAGACTGCCTACAAAGTCCTCCAGGACTGTTCTCCTAGCCAGACCATTCTCTGCACTTTTCCAGGGCAAGCCCTGGTTTTACAGCTTTTAGATTGCTCTTCTGTCTTCCTGGAATGATCCTACCCAATATCCAATATTCCACCTGAGTCATTCACCCCTATCAAGTCTTGCTGCAAATATTACCTGCTCAGTGAGACCTATCCTGAGTCCCTTACTTAAAATTACCAAAAAACTTTCTACCACTCCCCCTTACTCTGCCTGCCTTCCCTGAGAGGACTTACACCTTCTAATTCACCAATTTATTTATTACCACATAGTAGGCATATAATCAATGCCCTGTTGAATCAATAAATGCGGGATGACCTTGTTCTGCCACTTGCTAGCTATGTTATCTTAGGAAGTGGGTCCCCCTTCTTGATCTTGCTTTCTCTTCCTTGTCTGTAAAATGGGAATAATAATTGTACACCTTTTAGAGTTCATATGAGAATCGAGTGTGAGAAAGTCAATAAATATTGGCTTCTTTTATTATATACATTCACTTAACATTTATCTGAATAATTGTACTATATCAATACACTTTTGTTTGTTTTGTTCTATGGGGGGGATGGAGAAACAGTGCTGGGGTTTGAACTCAGGGGCTTGTGCTTGCTTAGGCAGGTCCTCTACCACTTGAGCCATGTCACCAACCCTTGTTTTGCTGTTTCTCAGAACTGGGTCTATCTACGTCTGGGCTCGAACTTTCAATCCCCCTGCCTCCACCTCCTGAGTGCTGGGATTACAGCACAAATGTGTGTGCCTTCACTGTCAACTCAGTATTTTTTAAATGAAAGATCTGAAGACTGAAGGAATGTGTCTCCCTAGCTCCACCCTTCATACCCAATCAAGTTAGGAATTTCCAGTGAGCTTATCTAGACCATATGTAACCAAGAAACAGCTGGCTGTAGATGTATCTGGGCCCTAGTTCTGTTTCTCAAACTTCCTTCAACAAGGATAATCTAAGAGTAGAGTTATAATATTCCTGTCCTGCATCTAATTTTTTCTTTTTTGGTTATTTTTTTTTTCTTTCTGTGTGTGTGTGTTACTAGGGTTTGAACTCAGGGCCATTTTGGTGATGAATTTTTCTTTTTGAGATAGGGTCTCTCATGAACTAGTTGCCTGAACTGGCTTTGAACCTCGATCCTCCTGATCTCTGCCTCCTGAGTAGCTAGGATTACAGGCGTGAGCCACCAGTGCCTGGCATCTTCTATTTTTTTTGGAAGTACTGGGGTTTGAATTCACTTGCTAGGCAGGCTCTCACAACTTAAGCCACACCCTGGCCAGTAATTCTGTAATACTGCCTTTTTGGACACTTACTCATGAAACCATCTTTTCACGTCATGGTTCCTAAACCTAACTACACATCAAAGTCATCCCAGAAGCTTTATAAAAACATGAATATCCAGATCTTCCTTTTTTTTTTTTTGGCAGTACTTGGGTTTAAACTCAGGAACTCACCTTTGCTAGGTAGGCATTTTACTACTTGAACCACTCCACCAACCCTTTTTTTGTGTGTTATTTTTGAGATAGGTTCTTGCTTTTCACTTGGGCTGGCCTCAAACTACAATCCTCCTGATCTCTGCCTCCTGAGTTGCTAGGATTACATGAGTGAGCCACCAGTGCCCGGCCCAGCCCGCGTTTTACAAAATATTTTTGGTAGTGCTGGGACCCAACCTAGAGCCTTGCTCATGCTAGGCAAGGGTTCTACCACTGACTCCCTATCACTGCCCTGAGCCAAGCCCCTTTATTTTGTGTCTCAAACTGAGCTATCAGTTTGAACTGCTAAAGTTGATTACTGCTAAGATCCTGCTTCAATGACAATGCATTTATGCCCACTCAGCATTGCGCTAAGTACTTTGTGCATGTCCTGACACTAATATTTCCAACAGTCCTCTGAGGAGGACACTATTAGTATTCTCATTTTACCCATGAGAAAACTCACAGAGAGGTTAAATAATTTACCCAGGTTTCTCAGTCAGTAAATGATGGTTTCAGAACTGATATAGGAGCAAGTTCAAAGCCCATGGCCTCACTATGTTACAGTCTCTTCCAACCCAAGTCTGTTTCCCTTTAAATGTACTTTTCCAAGTATATACTTACTCTCATGGTACATTTCTCTTTTGAAGGGGAGGGGTTTGAACTCAAGGCTTTGCACTTGCAAAGCAGTGCTTGAGCCACACCTCCAGCCCATTTTGCTCTGGTTATTTTGGAGATGGGGGTCTTGTGAACTATTTGTCCAGTCTGGCCTCAAACCGTGATCTCAGCCTCTCAAGTAGCTAGGGTTACAGGTGTGAGCTTCATGATGCGCCACCAAGCACAATTGAGTGAAAAAGCAAATTAGAATGAAGTATGCTACACCGTTTCTACAAATAGAAATACATTTATATCTATATTTTACATATATACATATATGTATATGTATGTACATATATTTTAGGGGGTGAGGGTTGAAGGTCATGTTCACTTCTGAGCTCACTGTGAAGTGGTCAGGGTTTAAACTAGAATTCAATAGGCTCCTTTTGGAGGACTGTTCCAAACAGCAGGGAAACTGAGGCTATAGCTCAAGGAAGAATAAAGCCCTACAGATAGCTTTGGGAACCTGAGATCTGAAGAGTGCAGACAGGAAGCATACAAGCAAATATGGACATGACCAGAAGGAGGCGATAGAGACCGACCTGCAACCGTAAGTCAG
Organism: Castor canadensis; assembly: GCF_047511655.1. Taxonomy (NCBI): domain Eukaryota; kingdom Metazoa; phylum Chordata; class Mammalia; order Rodentia; family Castoridae; genus Castor; species Castor canadensis. Next base: position 32,290,962 of record NC_133403.1, on the reverse strand, counting down.
TGGCATTCCTGGGAAGTGGTTACACCCAATGTGTTGATGCCTAGCTCCACACAGGAACACAAACAAAGGCAAATCCGAGGTTCACAGTGGCTCTGCTGTCACTCAGCATGTCTCTTTCTTCTCTCCAGCCTCTTTCCCTATCTGTGAGTAGAAGGCCACCCATAGGTCCACAGCCAGCAAATGCAAATGGCAGCCCTAGGGCAGGGTCTACTGCAGGGCCTCAAAAGCACTCCCTCCCCCAACCCTTCCTCCATCAACTGCCCAATTAGGAGTAAAGCTCATCAGCACAGGTGGCTCACACTTATAATCCTAGCTACTTGGGAGGCTGAGATAGGGAGGATCAAGGTTCGAGGGCAGCTTAGGCAAACAGTTTGCAAAACTCTATCTCCAAAAATAACCAGAGCAAAATGGACTGGAGGTGTGGCTCAAGTGGTAGATTGCCTAGCAAATGCAAAGCCCTGAGTTCAAACCCCAGTATTACAAAAAAAAAAAAGAAAAGAAAGTAAAACTCATGCTGAGTCCAGTAAGACCTGCAGCCGCCGGCAAAAACCAGGTTCTCATTGTCAGGGCTTTGGGCCTCCAGGAAGAGAAGGCCAATGATTTACCCTCCTTCTGACCTTTCTGAGCCTGAAGAGGGTTTGGTTTCTCTGCTGGGCCTACTAGGTTGTCAGATCACCAAGAAATGGCATAGCACAGGTGAAAATAATGGCAAATTTTATTGGCATAAATCACAGAAATTGAAATGGAAAAAGCCAGGTTAGAAGTTTATACAAGAAAATAAAATTCATAATCAAATGATCAAATAACCATTAACCCAGAGGATGGACCCCAGAAACCCCAGGCCCTTCTGGGGAGGGGTCCAGGGTAGGTCACTGTAAACAGAGCAATAAGGCCTGTGGGTGGAAGTGGAGATGTCAGACCTTTTGAGGGCCCAGGCTGACCTCCCTAGACCTGAGCTGCTCCCAGTCTGGCCTCAACAAAGGAACCCTCTTCTGAATCCCCAGCACACTCAGCTAGGAGGCTAGTGAACTGGTCTGGATCCCTCCCTATAGATCCATCGGCAGTCCTTTTCATTTGACCAGGAACCCCAGGCCTGGCTGTTCCTGCTTCATCCTTGGGAAAGAGAACGCTGGGGCTTCCTGTTGTTCCAACAGAATCCTATCCTTCTGCCCTAAATCCAGCCAGGCCCCCTAACCCTCTTGCCTCAGGCCTTCTCTCCAAACCTCCTGAGGACAGATCCCACCTATGAAAGGGGAAGAACCTGCACCCAGTCTCCAGGAAGGGCAGGAAATTTGAGGAAATGATGTGCCCAGTGAAATCAACAAGACCAGGGACCCTTGTGGTCTTCATGGTCAAAATCAGATACCAACTTTCCTGAGGAGGCAGAAGAGCGAGCCCTGGAGATGTAGTGAGGAGGCCAAGAATGTCAATGGGTTCTCTTTGTTGCCAAAAAACTCATAGGGGAGCAGAGGCTAATGGCTTACTCAGACAGGAAGCAGCCCCCCAAAGTGTATTTCACCCTTCTCCTCTCTCAGGAACAGGACAAATGAGGTTCGGAATTCCAGGTGTTTAATTAAGAGCTTACAGGCCTGGGCAGTAAGGAAGGGGTTTCAAAATACAGCAGTTTATAAAACAGTCCTGGGGAGCTGTGAAGTTACAGAAGGGGAGTCACAGAGGTACTCCCAGTTCACCTGCTTGTGCTAAGAAAAAATAAAATACAAATTGCTTCCCCACCCCAAGCCCTCAGTACAAAGCAAAGTCCATACCAAAGCCACGGTCAGTGACAGGACCAGCAGCAGTGGACGAAGAGAATACAAAAGGGAACATCTTTAAAATCTCTTCAAAATCATCTTGTATAGAGAAGTAAAAGCAACTTGAGCAATACGAATTGAAACCTCAGTGTAGAAATCTATCAAAGTCGGTACAGTGTCCAGGCACAGGTGACATTCCCCACCTCACGCCGTCCCCTGGAGATGGAGGAAGTGGCTATAAAACATTATTGCTGGGGAGAGGCCTTTCTCAGTAGAACCAGAGCAGGTATAAAAGGGACAGTCAGGGGGAAGGAAGGCAGTTGCCCAGGCCCTAAGGAGACTGAAGGCGGGAGCCCAAGGAACTTTCTGAGAACCCTTGGGATCCTCCGCCTTTGGATAGATGAGTTTATGCTGGCATTGTCACAAGGGGGCCAGGTGTCCCCCAGTACTCTCAAGATAATGAAGTCAGGGAAAAATAAGAATAAAAAGGGCCCCAAGCTGACTCTGCCTGTCCTCCCGCCCCAGTTCCACTGCTGAAATATGAGTGCGAGATGGCTCCAGTGTGGGGTGCTGGCCAGGCCAGGCCAGTTCTTAGGGATGCATGTGGTGTGGGGCAGGCCCCAGCCTCTGCCTCTGGGGAAGATAAAGAGTGAGCAGCCCAGGAGAGCTGCAGGAAGGGGACAGGAAGCCCTGAGGCTCTGGTGGGGTGAGGAGAAGCAGGCAGGACCCCCCACGGCCCTCTTCCCATCCTGCACCAGGCTGAGGACGAGGTTCCAGTTTCCCTCAGGTTTACCCCATACCCCTGGGTGAGGTCTGTAGGTCACAGTAGCAGTTGGGGACACTGGCTGGGGGAGGGGCAGCTGCTGGCTGTAGGTCAGTAGCAGTTGGGGACACTGGCTGGGGGAGGGGCAGCTGGAGAAGGGGTGCCTAGCAGAAGAGCTTGATGAAGCAGTTCTGGCAGTAAGGCTTGTCATTCTGCTCCTTAAAGGTGCCCTTGTTGAGCTGCTTGAGGCAGAAGGCACAGACGAAGTGCTCGGGGTGGAACTTCTTGGCCATGGCGGTGATGCAGCGGCCTGTGATGGGCTTCTGGCAGCCAGAGCACAGTGAGCCTCGCCTCTCATGGTAGTGCACCTCACAGTACGGCTGCCCGTCATGCTCAAAGAAGCTGCCGTTGACAAATGGCGTGAAGCATTCCTGCCAGAGAGAAGATGGGCAGCTGGAGGGAAGGGGCTTAGGGGCTGGCCCTTCCAGCCGGAGTAGCACCCAGGGAGATGCACAGGGACATCAGCCTCATAACCTCCCACTTGGTTGATTCCTGTGTGCTGAGTACTAGGCTCAGTGCTTGTGGGGGATTGGGGTGTGTGTGTGTGTGTGCGTGCGTGCGTGCGTGTGTGCGTGCGTCCGTGCGTGCGTGCGTGTGTGTTGGTTTGATGGTATAGCAACTAAACTCAGGGCCTCATCCTTACTAGGCAAGCACTCTACCACTTGAGCTGAACTCCCAGTCCTTTGATTTTAGTTTGTTTTTCAGACAATCTCATGTTTTTGCCTGTCCTGCCTTGCTGCAGTCCTCCTACCTCCACCTCCTGAGTAGCTGAGCTTGCTTTTGAGATAGAGCCTCACTAACTTTTGCCTGGGCTGGCCTTGAGCTGTGACCCTCCTATTTCTGCCTACCAAGTAGATAGGATTACTGACATGTACCACTACATTCAGCCTAAAGGTTTGTTTAATTCTCTCTTGGGAGAAAGCAACTAAGGAGTAGGAGTTAAGAGACCTGCCCAAGGTCATGTAAGTTGCACAGCCTGAATTCAAACACAGGTCTGACTCCTGGGCACTTAAGCAGGTGGCTGCAAAGGTGTTGTCAGAAACCATGGAGCTGAAAAAAGGGATCTGAGCTCTAACTTTGTATCCTAGATTTGCATTTGGAGATTCCCTGTGCACATGTAGGTATGAAAGGATCTGAGAAGGTCTGCACAAGAGTATTTCCAAAACTGACTTGTCAGAGAGCATCTACTGGGTCCTTAGTAACATCTGTGGGCCCCCAGACCCCCACAATGCAATCTAGAAACACTGTCCATTTCTGTCGAGTCTGTTTAATATTCGCATGATCTCATTTAATTCTTACATGCTCTTCTCCCAGATAATATGACCAGTGCTAGGCCTCCACACAGGACTGGCAGACCCTGCCTCTAGCTACTTTCTCCACCCATACACTTTAGGTATAAGAGGATCTGAGATGATGGTAGAAGTAGACACAGGGTACGTGTCTCCCTTGTTCCTGGTTTGTTCCAGCCCTGGCCCAGGACTGACTGGATGTGAGGAGATGCACCCCCTGCCTACACAACCCCATTAGAACCCCAAATGAGAAAGACACAACAAGGGAAGTCCTAAAGGGCGGGCGGAGTGGCTCAAGTGGTAGAATGCATGGCTAGCAAGAGTGAGGCCCTGAGTTCAAACCCCAGTATTGCCAAATAGAAAAATAATAACAGGGAAGGCCCTTCCCTTTCACTTCCTGTTCCCAACCAGGTAGTACAGTGGGGGCTCCTTACCCGGCACACAAAGCACTCAGGATGCCAGAGGGTGTTGAGGGCCGAGATGTAGTTCTCCAAGATGGCCCGGGCGCAGCCGCCACACTTGGGTGCAAACATGTCGAAATAATCCTTCCGGCAGTAGGCCTTGCCATCCTTCTCATGAAACCCTGAGGAGTGGGGATTTGGGGCAGATTTAGGGCCTCTAGGGGTGGAGCCACCCTGACTCCAACATCAGCAGAGTCTCCTGGCCCTCCAGGAGGCAGTGGGTTCATCTACCAGGCCTACTATACCTTCAGGACCAAAGAAAGCTCCACACTGGGCACAGAAAAAGTGCTCAGGATGCCACGTCCGGTCAAGGGCTGTCACCACTTTCTGTGAAAGAGAGGGATCAAAGCTGAGCTGCTACTGTGCCAGAGAGATTGTCACAGCCAAGATTTGTGGCCAAAAATGTCCTTCTTACCTTACCCCATTTCACACTCAAGGAAAGAGCAAAATGCTCAACATGGTCTCTCCTAATTATGATACAGATACCACTAAGCATTAAGATTTATTGAAGGAGGACTGGAGGTGTGGCCCAAGTGAAGTGCCTGCTTTGCAAGTGTGGAGCCCTAAGTTCAAAACCCAGTCCCACCCAAAAAAAAAAAAAAGTTCATTGAAGGATGTGATATACTAGACACATACTATTTCCTTTAATCCTCACATGCAATCAAGGTCATAAGTTCTGTCATGACTCCTATTTTAAAAGTTAAGAAACTTAGGACCAGATGTGATAAGGGCACACCTATAATTTCAGCTACTTGGGAGGTTGAGATCAAGAGGGTTGCAGTTCAAGGCCAGCCAGAGCAAAAAATTAGCAAGACCCTATCTCAACAAACTGGGCAGTGGAGGTGCCTGTAATTCCAGCCACATGGGAGGCCTAGACAGGAGGATCACGGTCCAAAACCAGTCCGGGGCTGGAGGTGTGGCTGGTAAAGTGCCTGCCTAGTATGAGCAAAGCCCTGAGTTCAAATACCAGTACTACCAAAAGAAAAAAAAAAAAAAGAAACAAACAAACTTAGGCTCAAAGAAGCTGACATCACATAGGGGAAGAGTGAGACAGTTGGCATTTATTTACCTGTCTATCTAATCAGGGCTCCTAATCTCTGGGGGTCTCAGCAGAAGGAATCCAGAATGTGAGGCAAAAGGGAGCTGGGGCTGTTGAAAATGTAATAGGAAGGGCCCAGACTTGACTCCCAGTTCTACCACTTCCTAGCTGTGTGAGCCTTGGCTTGTGACATGTCTCTGAGCCCTCACCCTCCAAACCAGGGCTAAAGTGAAGATGATATGAATTGGGGCTGGAGCCGAAATCAGGGCGAACCCAGCTGCCCCCACCCCAGCAGGCACTCACATCCAGGATGGGCCCGTTGCAGTAGTAGCAGCGCGGGGAGAAGAGGTTGTGATAGTCCTTTTCACAGTAGGGCTGTCCATCCCGCTCAAAGAAGTTCCGGGATCCGATCTCCTCCTGGCAGTGGGTACAGACGAAGTGCTCAGGGTGCCACGTCTTTCCCATGGCTGTCACGACCTGAAGAGGAAGAGAAAGATGGCTCAGGGCAAGAACAAGAAGAGAGGCAACTATGCCCACCTGCTCAGTTCATCACCTGCCCAGCGATGGGCTTCTTGCAGGCCCCGCACACCCCCTTGGCAACCGTGGCAACCCCCAGCTTATTCAGGTCAGACTGCAGGCTTCCCAGCATGCTGTCCAGCTGGCTCCCGGGCTTCGAGGGTCCCCCAGGGGGTGAGCTGCTCCCGGTCTTCCCCTGGGTCATGAACTGCAGAGACAGGGAGAAAGGACCAGTCAGGACTACCACAGCATGGGGCAGGAATCTCACAGCACCAAGACCAGGGGCCTCTTCTCCCTTCTGGACTAACAGGCTGAAAAAAGCCAAAAGCACACTGTCTTCCAGGGACCTTGAAGAGCCCTAAAGGTGGGACTGACAATGGCCAGCCATTCTAGTGACTGGGGGCTCCCAGAGGTCAGAAGGAAGGGCTCATGGCACCCTGCTGCATGATAAAGCTCAGGGAAACATGACAAGCAGGAACTCAGCCCCCATCCCGGCACTGACCCCTCCCTCGTCCTGCCCTTCAGGGCTGCTCTGCCTGCCGCTTGGAGGCCAACCAGCCGCCCAGTGCTGCTCTCCATCCGTTCTTTGCTCCAGACCGTGCATCTTCGATAGGGAAGTAAAGGAGGAGAAATTAAAAACAAACAAGCAAACAAACAAAAAAAACACTAAGAAAGAATAAGAGACCTTGTAATTGGGCCATTTCACACAAGGGAATTCAGATGAGATAAGAGGATTTTTTTCCTCCATTGGCAATACTAAAATCAGGAGAGAGAAAAAAAACTAGAGCAAAACAACCTGGAAGAGGTCCAGGGAGAGAAGAGGGAGAGGGAGGTAAGCCACCCAAAGTCATGGGACATAGGAAGGGGAGATGAGCACAGAGGTCTCAGCAGATATTGGCCTGGTGGCTGGACAAGGAGAACATGGGCTTCTGTTTTTCAATCTGGGTATGGCTTCCTCTCATGCCAGTATAAAGGGCAGTGAGGAGGAAGGGTCCTCAGGGGAAAGTGAGAAGCCAAATGATTTCCCAATGGTGGGCCTGGACATCAGGTTCAGTGAGACTCTAGGGACAAGGTCTAAAGAACTATAGTTAATGTGCTGAGGCTGTAGATGGAAGGACAGAGTGTGTGTTTATGTGTGTGTGTGTACACTCATGCACACAGGCATGCATGCAGAGGTAGGAGACAGCTCAGACAGAATGGGACAGGAAGGGCTGGTGCTGGGGCCCCTGGGAGGCCTGCCTGCATCGGATGGAAGAGCGGGTCCTCATTGGTCTGGCAGCCCACGGACCTCATGGTGTGGGGTGCAGGAGCAGGAGAGGTGGGGCCTCTCCCATCCTCATCATGGGGCTCTTCCCCTGAACTCTGGACCCCAGGAGAACCAAGGGTGCAAGTCAAAGGCCCCGTGGAGGAGGAAGTGGGAAGCCTGGGTAGAGAAGAGCTGCTGGCCGAAGCATCTGGGTGATGCTGGAGCAAAGGAACAGAAGGAGGAGAAGCCACAACAGAGATGGTTCTTCTCAGGGGAATGGGAGAGTCAGGAGGGAAGACAACCTGGGAAGAAAGGAGGGAAACAGATAAGGAAGATAGAAGAAATCATCAGCTCAGCAAGCAGAGGGGTTGGGAAAGTAATGTACCCAGGCTCCCGTGGGCCTTCTCACTCTAGCACAAAGAGCAAGGCCAGCCTTACAAGGCCACAGAATACATGAACCCACCCCACACCCCCACATCTCTCTCTGGCCAGTGCTGGGGCCAAGGAAGCATTTGGATACCTGCTTCCTGGGCCCTGGGCCACCCAGCAATTCCTGGCTACCTTCTCTACAAGCTGCCCCCCAGCCCGCCTCCCACGTGGCTGCACAGTGATGATGATGCCCTCAGTCAGCCAGTCTTGGGTGGAAGTCCCTCCTGGCCCTGCTGCCTCCTCTGCCTCCAGCTGGATGCCCAGCCGGCCCTGCAGCTCTGCGATGAGCCGCTCCTGGGATGGGGTCCTGCTCAGGGTGGTGGGGTCCAGCCGGCGGCGAGGGGAGGGCTCCCGGGACATGGGGTGAGCATGGCCCGTCTCCCGACTCCTCCTGATCACGGAGCGGATCTGGGGGCGGAGGGGGAAGTTGTCACTGTCCCATGTGGGCAGGATACAATGCCACTCAATTCAAGGGAGGACAGGGCAGAAAACAATTGCCAGGCAAGAGCCAAGCTGAGGGGGGTAGACAGCGGGCAGGCAAGACTGGCTCAGGAGTACAAGCTGAAAGAGAGCCCTCTGGCCTGGAATTCACCTCCAACTCAGCCTCGGACCTTGGGCAAGACACTTAACTTCCAGGGGCTTCAGTCTCTCCATCCTCAAAATGGGTTTTGTTTTTTTTTTTGGTTTACCTCATAGGGTTATCACAAGAATTATTTGCTCTTGACAGGGCATAAGGTTTTCTTTTTCTCTCTCTTCTGAGAGAAGTGGTTTTTTCCCCCCCTTGTTTATATTATAACCAACTTGCTTGCAGTGTTTTCAGGGTTTTTGTTGCTGCTTTGTTTCAGGAAAGGGCATACCAGTTTCATCAAGCAAGAAACAAGTAACACCAGTGGTGGCAGCCATGGTATTGCTTGCTGAGGAGCCATAGGCTGTGTCCTATATACTTTCCAGGACTTAAATCATCTCTGCACAATCTTGGTGGAAAATGGCCATTTTAAAGATGAGAAAACTGAGTCTGGGGTGTTGCCCAAGGTCACAAAGGTAGCAAGTGTTGATGGTGTAGTTTGTGAGTCTATGGGGTTCCAAAATCCACACTTTTAACCATTCTACACATCAGAATGTTGAGGACAGCTTGTCTAAAGGGAAGAAGTCTTAAACAAGCAAAAGGAGTGTCATCACTATGAGGAACAGTGAGTCCAGGAAGCTCTGCTGGCTCTACAAGGCCCACTGCTGAGCGCTTGTTCTTGGCGCATGGCCCCTCAGCACTTTCTGCCCGTGCAGACATGCTTGTAGTGAAGGCTGCATGCAGTTAGCGAGGAGTGGCCCACGCTCAGCCTCCGAGGGCCATGCCTAGTGGCTGTGCAGCTGGCGCCTGCCTGGCCAGAGGTGGAAATCCTCTCCGTGGTGCTGCCCATGCCCATGGTCTGTGGATGCTCCAGCTGTTCCTTCCTGGTCCCAGGAGCAGCGTCGGTGGTGCCCTCTGGGATCGTTGGGATCTCAGATCCCTGGGTTGCTTCCCCCAGGCTTCCCTTCCCAGGCATCTCTGCACTCAACTGTTCCTTGTCAGATGGGGCAGGGCAGCTGCTTTCTGCACCCCCTGGCTCTGGCTGTGCCCTCTCCTTCTGCTGCCGTTCCTTTGTGAGACTCCAGGTATCTGGGAAGATGGCCTGATGGTCCACTGCTACAACAGCTGGCTCAGTTACTTCCTGTAAGCTACAAGTGGCCCCATGGGGAGTCTCGGGACTGGATGTTGACAAAGCCCATGACCATTTCCAAGTGGCATCCACAGTCTCCTCTGGACACACAGGGTTAGCCAATGGCCCCTGGGAGTCTCCAGGTTCCTGGGATTCTGGGCTCCTAGCAGGGGGTGGAGTGTGGCATAGGAGAAACCTAGAGGGTTCACTTGTGTTCAGGAGGTCATTCCTAACTCGAGATTGGCTGTCAGCATCAAGTAACCCTGGAGAACCCTCCATGGAGGGAAGCTTTGAGTTATGGGTGTCAGACATCATCCCGAAGCCAGCCAAATCAAGCCAGCTGGGGGCCACAGGAGGTAAAAGGCCCCATGTATTTTTCTCAGTGCAGAGTATCTCTGGGGTATGGTCTTGGCCTTGAGGGGAGGGTTTAGTGGGAGATGGCCAGAATATAGAAGGCATGAGAGGAGAAGGCAAACAAGGCATGGTGTGGGGTAGGGATGGAGCTGAGCTAGGTAGCAGCTCCAGGGAGCTCAGAGCCACAGCAGAGGAGCTGGTCTGGAGGAGAAAGACAAAAGGACGGGGGAAAGGAGAAAGAGAAAAATGGGAAGAGGTAAGGAAGGAGGCTCACAGCAAGGGTGGGCTTGGCCTTAGGGTTCAGAGAGCCACCATCTACACTGTCTGGCTCCAGGTGTCTGCAAAACTGAGGCATGGAGTCTTCTGAAGATTCAGACCCCACAAAAGGCTGTCCTGGCTTCATGTCCTTGAATCTCATGAAACCCAGGAAACAGAAAGCAGTCATAAAGCCATGCTTGTGAGGTTACCAGGAGTGGGTACAAAGGAGAAGACTAAGGTGAGGGAGATGGTTAACCAGGGAGCAGCCAGCTCCAGGTGCAAACCAAGGAGAAGTCAGTCACAGGAAGCCGCTCAGCTTCCTATGCTGGCTCCACTCTCAGCTTCTTCACTCTCAGACAGTACCAGCTTTCCTAGGTCCCTAGGTCATTGCTCCCGGGAAGGGCACAGACAGAAGCAGTGCAGCTTCTCCTCATGGGGTATCTGGATAATGGCTGTCTTGGAAAGCAAGAGCAGCCTTCAAGGGACCAGGGCAGACCAGTGCCTGAACCTACTGACTTGCCTCTCACCAACTACTCAGAACCATGGCAGCTGGGCTCACAAGCCGGGACTCAACCCGCCACCACCAGCCACACTCCCACCTTCATGACAGCCCCAGCCAAAGGAAGGCAGGAGGCACCATTGGGGCCAAGAATAAATGGACTGCTTCCTTCCCTTCTCATATTCCCTAAGTTGTGCCCCAAAGGTATCCAGCTAAGCCACGTGGAGCTGAAGTCAGCAACTACTGGAGACTTCTGTCAATATCAATTCCCATCAAGGTACTGCATCCTCTAAATAAAACATTGAGGTTGGCAGGCCTGAAGAGGCCTAGAAGGGGTGGGGCAGGGCTCCTCAAGCAGGCCCAGTGGCTTGACAGGTTAGGTTTCCAAGACAGGGCTTGTGGAAACTCACAGACCCTGGAAAGAGGGAAGAAAGGAAGGAGACAAGCAAGAGAGGCCTGTGGATTCAACTGCCAGAGGCAGAGGATGTGCTGAGGACAGCTAGTGTGGGAGATGGAGCTCCAGAGCAAGTAGCCTCTCAGGCATGGGATCCTGAGGCCCATAGGGCCCAGCAGAGCACACCCTCCCCCACTGAGAGTAACCGTCCACACAGGGCCCTTTGTCCCTGTGTCCCAGACTCTTGGTTCCCTTGACCTGGGTGGCTGGGAGTGTAGCAGAGGAAGGAATGTCTAACTGAGCACTTCTCTGGTTTCTCCGCCTTCACTGGCTGCCATGCAGCTCAATCCCCACAGACTGCTTGGCCTCCCTCCCCTGAATCCTGCTGTCCTGGCAAGGCCAGGTTATTATAGGGTTGCTAACTCAGGGGAAGGTACTCAAACACTGAAGGGTCAAGGTCCAGCTACTCACACTGAGATAAGGAGGAAAAGGATGGGGAGCAAGGAAGACAGAGGGGACACAGGGCACCTTAAAGTCTGACAGGGAGGCCATCAGCTCGTCCAGCTCCCTGGTGGCGGAGGAGGCCGAGATGCGTGTCTGCTGCTGGCTGGAGGTGACTCGCTGTGGGCTGCTCATCTCACCTTGGTTCACAGTGATGGCGGGGCTGCAGGGAAGGCATGTGTCAGTGGGGAGCCCAGAAGCCAGCTCCAGGCCATGCAGGAGATCAAGTCAACATCTCAGCTCAGACACTGGGATCCCAATGCCTCCAATGCTGGGAAGACCACCAGTGCCCATAATCCTGGGGACCCATCACTGAGTGAGATGACTAGGGAAAAGACAGGGCAGCTAAAACGGCACCTCTCCCACAAAGATTCTTCTATCCCAGTCCAGAGGAAAGCTTGCCTGTTAAATATACCCAAGCATCCACATGTATCCTCCACAATGTAACTGTACATAGAAGCAAGATAATTACAATAATATAACACTACAGGAGCTAACGTTATTAAGTACTTTCCATGAACATAGCATTGTATTATGCATATGTTATTTGTTCTCACCTCTATCAAAGTAGTTATTAGTCTTATCTCCATGTATACTTATCCCATTTTTTGTTTCTTTAATTTTGATTTTTTTGTTTTTTGTTTTTTGGTTTTTTTTTTTTCATTTTATTATTCATATGTGCATACAAGGCTTGGTTCATTTCTTCCCCCTGCCCCCACCCCCTCCCTTACCACCCACTCCACCCCCTCCCGTTCCCCCCCCGCCTCAATACCCAGCAGAAACTATTTTGCCCTTATCTCTAATTTTGTTGTAGAGAGAGTATAAGCAATAATAGGAAGGAACAAGGGGTTTTGCTGGTTGAGATAAGGATAGCTATACAGGGCATTGACTCACATTGATTTCCTGTGCGTGGGTGTTACCTTCTAGGTTAATTCTTTTTGATCTAACCTTTTCTCTAGTTCCTGGTCCCCTTTTCCTATTGGCCTCAGTTGCTTTAAGGTATCTGCTTTAGTTTCTCTGCATTAAGGGCAACAAATGCTAGCTAGTTTTTTAGGTGTCTTACCTATCCTCACCCCTCCCTTGTGTGCTCTCGCTTTTATCATGTGCTCATAGTCCAATCCCCTTGTTGTGTTTGCCCTTGATCTAATGTCCACATATGAGGGAGAGCTGATTTTTTTGTTTTTTGGAACACAGTCTCTATAACTAGTGTGGTGTCAAATTCGCCATCATCCTACTTCAGCTTCCCAAATGCTGGAATTACAGGCATACAGCCCTCTCCCCCAACTTTTGCTTATCCATTTTACAGATGGAAAACTAAAGCTTGAAGGCTCACACATAGTAACTAGCAGAACATAATTTGAACCCTATTATGTGGCTGCAAAGCCACTGTGTGCACAATGCCTGCCTTTCCTGATTAGTAGTGGCTAACTAACAGCAGGAATGGTGTCCCTGCTACACGTACTGTACCCCAAGGCCTAGCAAATAAGAGACACTTAAGGAAATGGGTGATACCAGGGCCAAGTGACAAACACTGGAACATGGGGCCTGGCTGGGCAAGACCTTCCCCAGCCTGGGGAGAGCCTGCTGTATACTCACACAGGGCTGGGCACAGAGCTCTCCAGTTCATCCAAGAGGCTCTCCACACTGGGCCGTACATCTTCCAGGCCTCGGCCCCCATTCCGCTTTGGCTTCTCTTTCGTCAGAGGGCCAGCTTTGCCCCCCACGGGGCTGTTATTCTCTGGGATGCCATAATGAGGGCTCAGGACCCCAGGTAGTGGGGGGCTTGAGTTGGCCTCATCTTGGAGAGAAGGAGAGAGAAAAGCTCTTCAGCTCTTGAGCCCTCCAGGGATCCAGAAGCCAGCAGGTGACCTGGGGCCTAATCCTACCTGCAGGAAAGCCTGGAGGATTATGCTGCACAGCATTCAGTTCCAGCAGCAGACGGTCAAGTTCTGAGAGGTTGCTGCCCAGGGAGGAGCTCATTATGGTGGGTGAAGGCTCAGCCGACTTCTGCTTGTTGGGGAAGCTTTGAGAAAGGAAAGGAAAGCAAAGCAAAGGGAAGAAGTGAGAAACACTCTTCAGCTTTACACTGGCTTGGCAGTCCGCAAATTCTCAAGGTCCAATAAGGTGAACAGATATAAAGTCTCCCTCAGCAAGAAAGCAGAGGGTAGGAAAGAGATGTGGTGAGGAAAGGGGAGGAAGGAAGTCTTGCTTCAGTTCCTCAATGACATAGAGATGCTGGGACAGCCCAGACCATCAGTTATATGGAGATGACAGTGACAGGAAAAAGGGGTAGTTGACAGGCATGGGAGCTGGCCAGGAGCCTCAGGGCTTTCTGTAGTTAAACCAGTGGCCCTGGAGGCAGTACCCTCTAAGGTCCAGTTGCCAATCCTGATCCCTGATCTAAGCTCTCTCTGACCCTGGCAGGAGGGAGAACACCTGGGGGTAGACATACCTGTAGACGTGCTCTTCCTCGCCTGCTCGGGAGCACGTATTGCTGACACCGTCCTGAGGGTTAGAGGCACCGGAAGTTTTGGCACTGGAGCTGTACACGGGTGATGGGGATGGAGGCTGTGGGAATATGAGTACTCAGAGAACTCCCCAAAGGGAGAGAAAGTATGGGGGACTGAAGCCCGAGTCACCTCCAGATGGCAAATGCTCACACCCAGTCTCAACAGGGAATTTCCAGAGTCTGGTCGGGTGATTAAGACTTGGTCACTGCCCTCCTCACATGGTGGGTGGAAAAGGCAGTGTTTGGTTGGAGACAGCCAAGTCCCCTGATCCATTCCTATAATCCCATTCCTCTACTAGCTCCCCAAACCCTTGTCAGATAAGCTCTTTTTACCCCCAAATCTCTGGGGGTTTCCCAGCACTGGTCCCCACCTTACCTGCTGGTGGGGGAATCGGGAGCCACTAGGTTGCCACTGGTCTAAGGGGGTGAGGATTGTGCCATTGAGGGCCTCACTGGATGGGGGTGGAGGGACAGGGGGTGGCACTGCAATCTCTTGGTAGGTGTGGTTTCCAGTTGGGTAGGAGTAGGGGGGCTCCTCAGACAAGAACACAGGCCGTTTGGAGATATGGGAAGTGGTGGATTCCAAGTCTGCCAACAGGGCGTCTGCAAAGAGAAGGCACGGGAGCAGGTGAAAGCTAGGCCTGCTGGGAACTTTCCAGGTACAGTGCCTACACTTCAGAGCTAGTGACTACTAGGCACCTGCCCCACCCAGGGGAGAAATGGCTGGCCTCAGGACAGGAAGCTGCCATCCGAGACCAGCCTGGCCAAGAGCTGGCTTCCAAAGCTGCCCTCTTCTCTCCAAGCCCAGACTGAAGGTGCTTGGGGTTCTCCTACCTCTGAGTGTCAGATACCTGGCTTTATGTTCCTCCCCACAGGGCTGTGCCGTTGGCTGGTACCAGTGAGAAATGCCTGCCTGGAACTCTGACTCCACAGGGCACCACAGAGAACAGAGAGGAGGGGCCCCCACGTCATAGGGAGGGGCCAGGCAGCACTAGGCCCCGAATGAACTTCCAGGTACTTAGGCTTTTTCAAACTACAGACAGGAGGGGACCCCGAAGGAGCACCTGCACTCCTGACCAGGTAGAAGCAGAACCCCAAGCTGCAAGCTCTTCCTGAGGCTCTGGGATATGGGGTAAGGGGTGTGGGGAAGTGGGGGTTGGAATGAAGTGGCACAGTTGTCCCCACCCCTCAGCAAGTCAGGGCCCAGGACTGCTCTGCTAGCTGCTTCTGTGAAGTCTGGCAAGCAGCCCAGCCCTAGAGGCTCCAGGGCCCAGCTACTCTGCTTTTAACAGTAGCACAGACCCTCAAGGGGAACCTTCCATTACCCCAGCCCCCAGCAGCCAATAGGGGGCCCCAGTCTTCCCTGTCTACAGAGAAGGATACAACTACAGCTGGCTTTCCAACCTCCTTCCTCCCCTCCTGGGACCCTCACAGCCCCACAGCTCATACAGAGCAGTCCCAGGTCTCACACCCCCACTCCTGCACTGCTCCTGAACTTGCTCACACTGAGCTCCCTGATGACCTGCTAGATCCCTGCCCTCAGGATAATAATGAGGAAACAGTGGCTGTGTTCATTGCCATTTACTAACAACAGACACTGTGCTAAGTATATACATTCATGGTCCTGGCTGATCTGCCTAATAACCCAAAAGGTTGTAATTCTGAACCTCTGTTTGCAGTTGAGAATGGTGGACTTGAACTTGAAGTGGAGGGACTGGTCCCAGTTAACAGAGACAGTGAAGGCAGGACTCTATGATTCCTCAGAATCCCCAAGTCCCAAACATCCAGCCTGCAAGAGGCTGCTGTTCCACTTCCTGAATTCCGGGGCAGGGGTGGAGATAAGATTTGAAGGCTGCCAATCAGATCCTCCCTTATGGCCCTTCCCCTGCTCCCACCCAGAGGAGAGAAGAGGGAAGCAGAGCCTTCACTCAGGACTGTAGGGCCAAGCCTTCTCCCCCTGCCTGCCCTGATGACCTACTCCCTAGGGCAGCCACACCTACCCCTGATTCCTACCCAGATGGTCAGAGGGGAAGCCTGTTCCAAGGCCCAAGACTCTGGTTCTGATCTACTTCTGAAGAAGGTGAATTTCTGCTGCTTCCTCCAGGTCCTTCAGAAGATATCTGGCTTCCTGTCTCCCACAAACCGGAACTAGAAGGAGTTGGTATGTGTCTAGGTAACAGTGGAAAAGGGAACCAGTGTCCAGGGCCAATCCCAGTGGCCTCTCTAGGGCCACACCTGCTGTCGTGACTCCACATGGTGTCCCTATTTCCTCTGGGCCCAATCTAGCAGGAGTGGTGACCTGAATGCCTACTAGGGCCAGGAGCTTCACCTGTGTTATCTGCCTTCCTCCCCACAAGAACACTAGCACCAAAGGCAAAAGTGAGTTCCAGAGTCAGCCATGCTCCCCACTGCCAAAACTGGCTGAAGTAACAATGATAGACTCTGAAATCAGGTCTCTCAGGCTCTAAACACTCAATGAAAGTCAAATGGCCAGCCATCCCTGCTAAATACTCTTGAGTCAGGGATTCCACTGCCCGTTCATCAAAGCCCTACACTCCTGCACCCGTGGCATGATTTTAAGTCTGCTTTCTGAGTTTATGGGTTGGATTCTGGTTTATGATTTCAACAGGCTCTTTCAACACAGATATTCAAGTTGGTTCAACTACTGGTTGGAGGGTGCAGTCCTGGATCAGAAAAAAAGAGAGAGAGAGAGAGAGAGAGAGAGAGAGAACTAGTCCTGGAATTGAGCCAGACCCAAGTTCAAGTCCCAGCTCCTCCATCTACTATCTAAGCTGCACAGCAAATCACTCAGCTTCTCTGAGCCCCTTTCCTTGGTAAACTGTGGTAAAACTGTGGCAGTAACTCTTACCCCACAGTATTTGTGTAAGTTTATAAGGGATAGCAAATACCAGATTAACTTAGTAGCTGCAAACATCAGATCTTAATTGTTTTGTGAAATGCAGAAAAGATCCTCCTCCAAGGAGAAGGGTTGGATGCAAAGGACTGACTTATCTTCCTCAGTCTCTTCTCAGCAGAATCTAGGCAAGATGTGGACACAGCAACCTTGACAAGAAATATAGAGTAATAAAGTAACATTCGAAGTGCAGCCTGTGTGATGTCAGGAGAAGGCATACCATTCGCAGTTCTCTCCAAACATCTGTCTACCTGAGAGAGGGAAGAACCCCAGCAGGCGCCTACACAAGGGTCTCTGGTATGGCTTCCTCTTCTCTCTGCCCTTAGTCCTTGCTTGGTGATTTGAACAGGACTTGGTGTCCCTGGCTCCCAAGATACCCCCACAAACTTCTCAAGGAAGAGAGTCAGGAATACAGGACGCAGCCAAGGCGTAAACTTGGAGATCTACTTTGGATTCTGATGTCTGCTGATGCCTAATATTTCCACACAGGCTGCAAAATGGTTAAGGGCCAAAGTCCCCTAGCCAGCTCAGCACACTCCTCCCCTGCCTTGAGTAAACAGAGCCAGGAAGACACTTCACAAGGCAGTTCACTTGAAGGTAGAGCCTCATCCAGGGGATTGTTCCAAGGTTTCAGCCACAGCTACTTTTTACTCAGCTCTGAATACCCAATGGGCAGGCTCAGATATTCCTTCTACTCATACCCCAAGGAAAGTGTTTGAGACTACTGGAACCCTGAAAGGCCAGAAACAAAGCCTTCCTTCCCACCTGCTAGAAGGACAGGTGCCTGGTAACAGTCTAGAGTCCTTGTTTAAGATAGGAGGCCTCCAAGCTCCTCAGCATCACTCTACTAAGTTGCTGGGTCCAGGCCCAAGACCATCCTGACTCAAATCACTCTGTGGGAGAAAGCTCTCCTTAGGGTTTTCATCCTCTTTTTGGAGGGAACCTCCCTGGATTCTGCAGTCTTTTTGCCTCTCTGGGTCAGCAGACACAGGCCCTGGAACTTGCATCCACAGAAAGGAGAAAGCCAAGGTCATCGGGTGAGACCATGCAACCTATGGGTGTGGGAATGAGGGACAGGCAGGCTGTCTCAAAGTTCAGCCAGCAAGGCCACTGAGCTTATGCCCTGCAGAGGAAGGGATGCAGACCATCTGCTGCTGACCACCAGAGGGCACCATTGGTTCAAAGGCCACTGGGAGTAACCAAAGGTAACCTCATGCAATCATGGAATTTGAGCTGAGTTTGGGGGCAGGGGGAGGGGGTGCAAAGTGAGAAGTTTCAGTCCTGAGAAAAGTTAGCTGAGATGGAGGGATAGGCTACAAAGAGGAGCACAAAATGGCCTAGGTTCCAAGAGCCTGGGGCTATACCTGGAATATATCGTTTGGAGGTACAACCTAAGGGCTACATGAGTTCATGGGCTTAGAGGGGCACCCTCTCTCATTTGTAGAGAGAGTGCCCTCTCTACAAACACAGTGCTGCGGGACAGTCCACTTCCACCTCACAGCCTTGTCTGGCCCAAGCAACAGCTCAGAGCAGCAGCAGCTTTGGGCCAAAAGGCTGCTCCAGGGAAGGCTGGTAGTCCAATATAGTACACAGAGGACCAGATCAAGAGGAAGAGACCCTTATTCCTTGGGTCCAGCATCTGACTGTAATCCTCAGAAAGCAGGTGATGCTTACAGGTCTGTAGCCCCGACGGGGTTAAGATGCTGGCATTCCCAGTCCCACAGTCTTCCTGAAAAGGAGGGGACCCGAGGGGCCAGTCTGCCCACATTCCAAATGCTGCAGCTATGACCCTCAAGTTCTCATTCCAACCTAGGGAAACAGTGGAGGGAGGTAAGAGTCCCCTCACACCCCCAACATGGGGGATTGTCCCCCAGACCACACACTTTGAGGACCCAGGCCAGCTCACTGACACATAGCAGTCAATAACGGGTTAAGGAGAATCAATGTGGCTGGAGGTAGAGCTGTTGCTTAGGAAACCCTAGGTTCAATCCCCAGAGAGAAAGAGAAAGACTGAATATGAATTAAACCTTCCCACCCCATCCCCAAGCAGAGCAAAGAGACAAGTCAAGGCTCTTTCATAAGCCAGGCTTCTTCCTCCTACCTAGGCCCAGCCACCACACCTTAGTATGTGACAGACTGTCAAAACCAGTGGCCTGATACTGGACAGATGCTGAGAAAGGAAATAAAGGTCCACCCAGGATGGCTCAATCGTGTGAGAAGGGAAGGACCCAGAACTGTTCCATTCTCTCCTCTCAGGCTCTGAGGGCACTGCTTGTTACAACTTGCACAGGGAGATTTGGAACTACATATCCTACTCAGTGGCTGAATTATCTATATAGGATGCTTCAAGATGCTTGTTGCCTCAGTTTCCTTGCCTGTCCCATAGGAATGCCACAATATTACTCACAGGATTAAGATTAAATGAGAAAACACATACAGTACCCACTTGGGCCAGGCATGGAGGTACATACCTATAATCCTAGCTACTTGGGAGACAGAGATCAGGAGGATCATGGTTCAAGACCAGCATAGGCAAAAACAAGTAATAAAAAAGGAAAAAAGGGCTGGGGGCATGGGTCAAATGCTAGAATATCTGCATACCAACCACAAGACCCTGAGTTCAAACCCCAGTACTGCCAAAAAAAAAGAAAAAGAAGGGGGTTGGTACCAGTGGAAGGGGGGAGAATATAAGGAAAGAGTATGTGGGGGGGGCGGTGAATGTAGTGGAAATATTACATACTCATGTATGAAAACAGAAAAATGAGACATCTCAAAACTATTCCAGGAATGGGGGAAAGGGGGGTAAAGGAGAATGATGGAAAGGGTGAATTCAACTATGAAATATCGTAAGAACTTTTGTAAATGTCACAATGTACCCCCAGTAAAATAATCATATGATAATAAAAAAAATTAAAAGAAAAAGTATCCACTTAGCACAGGGCTTGAAAGAGCACACAGTCAGGAACTGAGAAGTGTTCAGCCCTCGAAATGGAGAGCACCTCCTGTCCTATCCAATATATCATAAAATCCAGTGCTGTTCCAGCAGGAAGGTCACCATTTTGTCCAACACAAAGCATCGATAGATCTCCACGTGCGAACCTCTAAAGTTCACTTCTGAAAGCTGAGCAACTTTCTCATTTCCTCTCAGCATCTGCAGGTTGTCTTGCTGGGCCCCCACCACTTAGCCCACCCTCCCATTGCAGACTCCTGTGTGTGCAGCCCCAGGCATTAGAAGAGCCATGTCCTCTGGCCTGCCATGCCTTGTATTGTTGAGGCCACAAGAAGCACAGCTCTTTGCAAGGCCTTCTTTCTTCAGGCTGGCTTCTCAGCTTCCATGGTCCTCAGCTTTCTCAGGAGCCGAAAGGC
The DNA here is from genome assembly GCF_047511655.1 of Castor canadensis. Lineage (NCBI taxonomy): Eukaryota > Metazoa > Chordata > Mammalia > Rodentia > Castoridae > Castor > Castor canadensis. Next base: position 32,270,919 of record NC_133403.1, on the reverse strand, counting down.
AGAAGCAGCAGCAAACACTCCCTGAAACCCCAAACAGGCAGCAAGAGACTGCCTCAACTAAAGGGCTTCCCAACAGCCCCGTCCACTGTCCACACATATGGAACTCCCAGACAAGAGCACCAATGCCACAAAGTCCCTGAGCCAAGGGAATCTAGGGAAGGCCAGCCCTACAATCCATCTATCCTGTTGAGCCCAGAACTCTGGTCAAGGGAAGATTTAGGCTCCCTGCTGACCACCTGGACACCCTTAGAGACTTCCAGTGTCACAGAAACTGCTGGGCCCGCTTAGGGCCATGTGGGCTCAAGGATACACACTGTGAATGGGGCTCAGCCCTTTCTAAGAAAGAAGGTATGTAAACAGCAGGAAGAGTTCAGGGATGGTCTTATCTGGGCCCCTTTGGTGAGGTTCTTCCAGATTAGGAAGGAGAGCAGAGCAGGAAAGCAGCTCCCCGCTCCCCTGGCCCACAGTCCCTATCCCTTCCCCCAGCCCCAGCACCACAGCAGTTAGAGCAGAGGTAATCTAATCCACAGCGGGGTACTTCTACTGGGTGAGTAACACCCTAGGAATGGGGAGCTGGGTATATTTATCCTGATAACCGTCCTGTCCTGTTCACAGAGGAAAGGCAGACTTGTGGCCAGTAAAGACCAATTCACAATTAGGTCAGATCCACTCTGCTCCTCCCAGCCTAGGGACCTAGGGCTGGACACTGACTAGGAACTCAGACTCCTAGAGGGGCCTCTCCTGCCCATTTGGGTTCTTGTCAACTGTCTGCTCTCTTAAGAATCAAGCTCCAGAGACTAGGGCCTTGTCTATCTTCCTCAATATCATTTTCTCAGCAGCTAAATGAACAGTTGAGTGACAGAAGAACTGTGAAGAGAAGAATGGGGAAGGAGCAGTGAGCAGAGAAAACAGCTGGTACGGAGTGGGAGCCAGGATGCCATCTTGCAGGCCCAGCCTGCTGGGTGCCCAGCAATGGGTCACAAACCCTCTCTGGATATCTTCTCTATCAGTAAAATGTGCAGAACCTGACTTGTCCCCATTCCTGTAGCAAGCTGAGGAGGGATGCTGTGATTATGGGAGAGATTTATATAGCACCTTTGAGCTCTTGGGTAGTTTGTCTAAATCCAAGATGTTGCTATTATCTGACTCCCAGACAGGAACTACTCTCCCCAAGGGGATGGATGAGAAGCAATCAATACCACAGTGTCATTTAAATATTTAATAGCCAGGCCTGGAGGTTATGAAGACTCAGCCACCAATTCTCCCTTGCTGACTCATGCCTCACTCAACAGGAACTGCCATTTTACTCTCACAGCCCTGAAGGAAGTGTGGGCTGGGGTGACACACAGGAAACCAGGGGACAAGGCTGGAGTTTCCAACCTGTTGCTAGGGGAGGGGGCTGGCTGCTTGGTGAGGTGGTTCCTTCCAGGCTTCCTATGCCTATGTGCTGAGGCTGGTTTCCTGTCTGCCCCAGTACCCTGCCTTGCAGAGGCTGACACAACATGAGTGTGCAGGCAGGTTTGCTTTCTTTGGATGCCTGACTTGTGCCAAGGGTCATGGGGCACAGGTAAGGGGGAGACCCAAGACAATAAAGGCTGAAAGGCAACTAGAGGTCACCCTGAGCTCTAGGCAGAAGCCCCACTGTGCCAGGTCCCCTCTGCACCAGATGCCTAGCACCCACACAGCATCCACAGAACAGGCCTCTGGCTGCTACAGCTTCCCCATGTGATTGGGCTCTAGAGGTTGCACAGCACCAGGTGAGAGGAGACAAAGGGGCCAGGTTCATTATGAGCACATGCACCCATCCCTACATTGTAGCTCAGTCACAATACAGGCTAGCGGAGCAGCTAAGTCTCATACCTTAAAGAACTCATCATCATGGCCAAGATCAGTGTTCCCCTCCCCACCCCCACCCCAGAGGTTCCAGAATACCAAGGACACATTTCCTTGGTCAGATTTCATCTGCCTCTTCAGCTCGCCCACAGGCTCTGAACCTTTTAAGGTCAAGTTGAGGGCCCCACAGTTCCTTCAATGGGTAAAACACAGATTCACATACAAAAAGACAAATGGCCTCAAGCCCAGGAGACTCATGTGCTGGAAATGTCCTCAGCCTTTCCAAATCCACTCCAGTCCCTTCCTGCAATCTGGCTCTTCTAGGCAAGTGGGTCTGTTGCAGAGCAGGGCGGTTCCTTGGGCCTCTCCCCCTGCTAATCACCAACAGAGTTTAGGAGGGGCTCAGCAGTGAGTCATCGCTGGCCCCACAAAGACCCGAACAAAAAGTTCAAAAGTTTGCCTGTTCCTGGGATGAGCTGCAATCTTTCTGTGATGTCTGCGGATTCCCCAGTACCAGTTACCCACTCTCTGCTGGCAAGTTCTACCTAATGAACACAGCCCAAGATAGCTGGAGAACAGGCCAGCGCTTCTTCCTTTGTCATACAGTGTTTCCCACTAATTGCCTTTTGCTTGCTCAACTTCAGGTTCTCCTTCCTAAAGTACCCTTCATAGCTCTGCCCACTTCTAGTTTCCACATGTAACTTGTTCCAAATCCCACCAACTTTTCCTTCATGGTCCTCTCCCCATTTCATGTGTCCCTTTCTTTTCATCATCCACAGTCAACAACATAGACTGGATCCAAATCCACACTCAGTCCCTTTTTGAACACATTTGCAGCCCTCAACTTTAGGTTCTCCCTATCCTACCCCTTCTCACAGATACCACTGATTAGAACTTCTTGGAACCCCACCTATTTTTTGTTTTTTTGAAACAGGGTCTCAATATCTTCCTGCCTCAACCTCCCAGAGTCCTGGGATTATGGGATTAAAGACTTGCACTACCACGCCTGGATAAAGCCCCACCTTTTTTGCATGTGCTCCACACTTTACTCACATCTCTCCTACTAGACTGTCCCTGTGGGCAGGATTTCCTTCCTCTTCCTGAATACCCACAGCATGGACACCCTTGTAGGTCTCTCATAAAGGGCTAGAATGAATGTGTGCTGAACAAAGAATACAGTCACAATACAGTCTTCAGATATTCCTTCACAGATGCTCAAGCCCCTTATGTAAAATGGCATAGGAGTTGCATATAATCAATATACTTGCTTGTTTTTGAGAGCCACTGTGCCTAACTTTCCTACTTTTTTTTCCTTTTTTTTTTTTTTTTTTCTCTTTTCAGTACTGGGGTTTGAACTCAGGGTCTACATCTTGAGCCACTCCACCAATCTTTTTTTGTGATGGGTTGCTAACTATTTTGCCCACGCTGGCTTTGAAGCATGATCCTTCTGATTTCTGCCTCCTGAGTAGCTAGGAGTACAGGTGTGAGCCACCAGTGCCCGGCTCCCTTTTTTTTTTTTTTTTTTTCTGGTGGTACTGGGGTTTGAACTCAAGGCCTCATGCTTGCTACGTAGGCATGCTACCACTTGAGCCATGCCCCTGCCCCTGCCTTCTTTTATTTAAATTTTTATCTTTTCTCCTGTATAGTTTTTTTGGGGGAGGGTGTAAAGGGAGTTTACTACAAGTTAGGAAAGGGAAATACAAAGGGGAGCATGGCAGGGGCCGCAGGTGGAGTCTGCCAGCAGAGAGCTTTCCTGGATACTTTAAATCATCTCTACATGGCTTATAATACCTACCACAATGTGAACGCTGTGCAATAGCTATTATACTAAACAGTTTGGGAACAACAATAATGAGAACAAAAGTCTGTGTGCATTCAGTACTAATTATTTTTTCTTTTTTTTGGATCAGCCATTGGTTGAATCCACAGATGTGAAACCTGCAGATACAGAGGTCACCTCAGGATAAACCCAGAACACCTTCTGGAGGTCAAATTTACTCAGAATAAGAAATTTAAATCACTGTCTTAAAACAAGCAAGGCGACATTATGAAGCCAAATGCAAAATACAAGTGAGATGTGAGCTAGAGAGGCTCCTTTGCACATGTACTTAGAGACCTCAGTGGACAGTTTTATGCAGCACCACAAAGTCCCCACTGTCCACACATAAAGCCACCCCTATCCATACCACACATTTGGCTGCTCTGGTGTCTCTGGGGCCTGGGATAGTCACATGGTTCTTTGTACACCCTTTTGGTACCCTACATGCTTGGCAGCATGGCAGAGTAGAATAGGCCTCCCAAGAGACAGGCAGGTGGCTTCAAATCCACCACTCACTAGCCTGGTAAGAATTTTACTAGATCATTCTGGGCTTCAGCTTACTCAGATACCTCATAGAGCACATGTTGAATAGTGGGTGAAAAAATATGCAAAAGCTATCATGGTGGCTGGGGATAACATAAATGTGGGCTTCCCACTCTGACACAGAGGAGACTTGTGGTAAATAGATCCGAGTCACTGATTTTCATCTCCCTGCAGATGGGAGGGGGAGGAGCTGGAGCCAGGGACTGCAGCCAGGGATCCTAGGAGCTATGACAGGTCGTCACTAACTTGGGCCTTATTGCTGAGCAAACCACTGACCTCACCCCTCTGTGCCTGGGGTTCATTCCAAGTCCTCCTTGGAGAACATCAGCTGAGCCCAGAAGCCTCCAACTTGCTGCCCAGCAAGGGCAGAGCCAAGATAGAGAAGCTGCAGGGCTACAGTGCTTCCCCCTCTCTATTGCCTGCTGGGAGCTCACAGCTGCCTGAGAACCTTGTGGCTTTGAACCTGAACCTACCCAAGGTCCATAGGAGACCCCAGAAGAACGAGCACAGGAGAGAGCAGCCCCTACCCCTGCCCCAGCAAAGTGCCACCAAAGATAGGGCTGTGTGGCAGAAAGAAGCTAGGGGAGCAAAGAGGAGGGAAATAAGCCTTCCTAAACATGTCCTAGGAGACTGGCCACATGACCCCATTTTACACATCAGGACAAAGGGGCCCAGGGCTATATGATGAGTGAACACTGCAGGCAGACAAAACTCATCCCAGGCCACCCCATAGAGACAGCAGCTGTTCCTTATTTGGCACCAGTCTCCAGAGGCTTCTGGAGGAATTCAAGAAGGTGGGCCACAGGGAGTGCTCCACCACTGCCTACTCTGGCCTATGTCCTCCTTCCCCCTCCTCTACCTCAAGTGCTCTAAGGTCCTAAGCCATAGATGGGCCCCTTGCAGGCACGGGGAAGTTCAAGAATTCACAGAAGGCTCTATATTCTAACCTAACATATTGCTGTACCAGGTGGACTTGCACAAGTGTTTTCCTCCTATGCTTTCCTCATACTGCTGTTGCTCTTATCCGAGCATCACCATGCAAGACAAGACACAGTCTACACCCTCATAAAGGTGGCATGAGAAGCATCAGGAGGGAGACAGACAGACAGAGTTCCACTGTGTACAGTAAGCCAGCAAACTGAGGGAGAGACTCCCTGACCCAGACTTGATTTACAGTCACATACCTCACCCAAGCACTTGCTCTACTGAACAAAAGTGCAGGTGGTTCTGGGTTTCCTCCTTTGTAAATGCCATTCCCACCTGCCCCACATCTGGGGCCAGGAGAATGGCAGAAGGGACAAGTACACTGGAGAAAAACACAGGCCTGAGCCAGGAGCTGAACTTGGCCCCTGGTTCTCAAGCTTGATGTGAGGTCAATCATCTATGAGGTGTACCTACCGCCACCTATCTTTGATAAGTAAACATCGAGTTTTGACATGTGCAACAGATTTGCTTTTATTTTGAGAAAATCAATTGAAGTGTATTCAACATGACTCCATGACGGTCAGTCCTACCCATGTATGTTCCAACATGCCTTCATATATATATACATATATATATATATATATATATATATTTTTTTTTTTTTTTTTTTGGTGGTACTGGGGTTTGAATTCAGGACCTTATGCTTGATAGGCAGGTGCTCTACCACTTGAGTCACACCCCAGCCTGCAATGTGCTTTTTTGAAAGAGTGAAAGTTAGGAAGTGCACATAACCCGAGACATACCCTAGGTATCATCTGTAGGGGAAGTTGTGGAGGAACACAAGTTGAAACCACTATCTCAGATGGTCAGAAGTTCTGAGAAGTGTGGAGGAAGAGCCAAGTCAGCTGCCCCTAGATATACCCCTAATTGATCCACAATGCCACTTTTGCTTCACTAGAAGCACTGACACCATCCAGTCCTGGGTTTTCTTGACCTCATAAGATTTGAAAGCTATCTGCTGAGTTCAGGGACCCAGAGAATTCTGGGGTCCCTTGACAGCTGATGTCACCACAGATAATTGGCACCTTCTAAAAAAGAACCTGTGCCACACAGAAAAGCTCCAAGTTTCATCTCAGTACCTCCACCCCGAGCTCTCTACACTTGCTTCTACACTTGCTTACAGGTGGCAGGCATGATCCAACATGAGGTCCTGGTGGGATAATGGTATTGACCTAAAAAGGAGGGATGCCTCCAGACACTATCCTAAACAGGACTGATTTTGCTGAAAGCCCAAATCCCTGTTGGCTCTCTGTGTTGGGAAATCTGCCTCTTCCTGGGCAAGGAGGAAGCAGATGGTGGCTGCAGGCTCATGCTGGGAAACCACAATAGAAGAGGGAAAACAGACGTTCCTAAAACAAACAAACAAAAAAATGCATCCAGGGACCTCTATGCACTTCGTTTGGTTGGCAAGGCTCACTTGTAGGGTGCAGGGGAGGACAGAGTAGAATAGGACCCAAATAAGACGGTGCAATGCCAACACGTAATATAGGAACACAGCACAATCCCAGCTCACGGGAGGCTGAGCAGTTCCAGGCCAGCCTGAGCTATCTAATAAGATAGATAGCTCAAAAAAAAACACGTGGGCACTGGTGGCCCACGCCTGTAATCCAAACTACTTGGGAGACTGAGATTAGGAGGATCAAAATTCAAGGACAGCACGGGCAAATAGTTCACAAGACCCCATCTCCAAAATAACCAGAGCAAGATGAACTGGAGATGTGGCTCAAGCAGTAGTGCACCTGCTTAGCAGGCAAGAAACTGTGAGTTCAAAACCCCAGTCCCACCAAAAAGAAAAGAAGGGAGGGAAAGATGGAGGGAGGGAAGGAGGGAGGGAGGAAGAAAGAAAGGGATAGTGCCCCAAAATAAGAGCCTATACTCAACCTTCAAGAAACCCACCAACCCAAGAACTGAGGCCTGGAGCCAAGCAGCTGCCAGGCTTCTTGAGCAAAGGAATCTGTGCCCTGAGGCTAATGCGGCAGAGAATTTCCAGGACTCCTGCTTGAGTTGGCGTGGCTGAACTGGCCTCCCAGCTGACTACACCAAGAAATTGATAGGGGCAGAAGAGGGTGGGATCACTTCACTCCTGATTTGGATTTTATTGCAGGAGACAGTCTGGGACTTTGGGAATCCAACCCAGCAGAGCCAGGACAGATGGCAACAGCAGCACTTGGCTGTAATGCCCAGAAACATCACACAGGAAGTCCCCAATGTACACACAGGGAGCATTCCAAAAATTTGTTTAGAAGTTGGATTTTGAACTGTGGAGAAGGTTTTCTAGTAGAGACAATACTCAGAGGGAAGTTGGGTGCATCTGTTCGGGTAGCCCATGTCCTCACTTGTTCTACCAGGTGCTAGATTCTGCAGTGTTTATAGGGACTGCTCTCCACTCTGAAGTGCACAGCCTAGGTCCACAACATTTTTTTTTTTTTTTTTGGTGGTACTAGGGTTTGAACTCAGGGTTTCATGCTTCCCAGGGAAGTGCTCTACTACTTAAGCTACTCAGCCAGCCCATAAGTCTGCAATACTTAAACTCATCATTTCTGCTCTGTGCCAGGCATGGGGAATATTGTCTTGGGGACTCTGGTTCAACTTCTTAAGGACTGATGGTATATGAAATTCTCTGCTTCTGCCCCTTTACAACCGTGTGCAGATCAGAGACCCCAGTGGTTAATGAGGCAACCTCAGTGGCAACAAAACTGTCAGATGGGCTGCTGCTTCTCCTGCCCATCTTCATGTCCACACAGGAAATGGTCACCACAGAAGTCAGTGAGCTGATCAAGCACTGGTCCCGCTACAACACTTTCTGATGTAATTTCTTTCTCCTTTTTAAAGACTGGAAGTCTCTCTCCTCTTCCACCCCTCCTCACTGTGCCCCAAACTGTGATGTTTACCTTCAGTGGCCCCATTCCATTTCCTTCCCCACACCTAGATGAGGTCAGAGCTGGAATGACACTGTCAAATCCTCCTGACCAGCCGGGCACCAGTGGCTCAAGCCTGTAATCTTAGTTACTCAGGAGACAGAAATCAGGAGGATCAAGTTTCGAGGCCAGCCTTGGGTAAACAATTGTCAAGACCGTATCTCGAAAAAACCCATCACACACACAAAAAAATGTGCTGTCGGAATGGCTCGAGTGGTAAGAGTGTCTGCCTTGCAAGCGTGAGGCCCTGAGTTCAAACCCCAGTGCTGAAAAAAACCCTTGACCATGAACAAGGACTCCTGTTTCTACAAGAGAGACAAATTTCTAACCAAGGTACAAAGACAGCTGTGACATTCTCCTAGTGTCCAGGTACTCTGAGAAAAGATCCCAGGGGCTGTGATACTCTTAGAGCCAAGGGCAGCTCAGTGTGGGGTGAAAGACAACCCCCATGCCTTTGGAGCAGGAGAAACAGGAGCCCAGGGAGCAGGTGGGTGGGCTGGGCAGAGCTGAAGCCTGAGTTCAGACTGCTCTAATTCACAATCACAGCCTCCAGAGTGTAGATTTGTCTTCCTGGCTACCAGATGCTCTGGTTTCTCACCTCTCTGGACCTTACCTTTTTGGTAAAATGGTGATTTTTGGTGAAATCATAAATAGCTAAGGGTTGAGCCAGTCTTCCAAGATCTCTTTCACCAAGTAACTGACTCTTTTTCTTCCAGAGGAGATTCTAGAGGCAGCAGAGCCAGGGGAAAGGGGTAAGGGGAGGCAGAGGCCCCCAGTATGAGGCCTGTAGATGAATCCCCCCACAAATGTCTCTACTTTCTAAGAAATGTGAGTTAATCTGTAGAAATTAAGATATTTCACATGAAAACAAGATTTTTAGCTTCCTAGGAGCAGTCAAAAGAGCTAGCAATACAGATGGTCCCTAACATATGATAGTTTCACTTACAACTTTTCAACTTTATAATGATGCAAAAGCAATATATATTCTGTAAAAGTCATACTTAAGATTTTGAATTTTGATCTTTTCCAGGGCTAGCAAAATGCAGTGTAATGCTTGGGATGCTGGGCAGGAGCAGTGAATCACAAGATCATGAAGGTAAACAATGAATACTTTACTGTGTACTGGGTTGCTAAGTAATGATGAAGAAGAGGTTAAGTGCATTAAAGGTATTTTCAACTTCAGGTATTTTCAGCCAAGGAGGTAGAGCATGCCTGTAATTCCAGCCACTTAGGTGGCAGAGCCAGGAGGATCTCAATTCAATGCCAGTCCAAAGTTAGTGAGTCCCTGTCTCAAAAACAAAATATAAATAAAAGGCCTTGGGAGAATGGTTCAAGTGGGAAGAGCGCTTACCGAGCAAGCATGAGGCCCTGTATTCAATCTCCAGTACTGCTAAGGAAAAAAAAAAGAGAGAGAAGATATCTTTCAACTTACAATAGGTCTATTTGGATGCAACCCCATTATTAAGTCAAGCAGCATGTGTACGGGTCTACTTTCCTACAGGACAGCCATTACTAGTGGCTGTCTTCTTTGGATGCAGCATGAAATGTAGCTCCTTTTCTTTTTTTGGCAGTACTGGGGGTTTGAAATCAGGGCCTCGTGCTTGGTAGGCAAGTGCTCTGCCACTTGAGCATGCCTCCAGCCCTAAATTCTTTTCTTTTTTTCCCCACTTCATTCATTCAGAAGTGTCAGTTTGCACCAAAATGCAGCATGGGTTTTACAGATGAACAACCTGGGTTCAGTTCCTAGCTCTGTCACTTGTTAGCAAGGTACCTCTTTGAGCTCAGTTTCCTCATCTGCAGTATGGGTATACTAGGCCTCTTGCATCACGGAGACTGTGGTCATTTGGAAGAACAAATAAGATAACAAACATAAAGCACGTGTAGCATATCAAAAGCATATAGTCCATAGCATTAGTGCCTACCCTACCAGATGATGCCAGGTGATAGACAAATGGGGACTGAGTAGCTATCTTACCCACAAAGCTGACATCCCTGACCACCCCCACAGAGCACATATGAGAGAATATTAAGCACTACAAACTAGTAACTGCAGAGAAGGACTCTAAAATATATCAACTGGACAGCCTGATCCTCCATACCATCCTCAGCTCCATTTGTTAAGACACCAGGACCAGACCATTGACCTGTCAAAAAAAAATCCTGGGTAAAAAGCTGAGAGGTTTTGCAAGACCCAACCAAAGCTCTGATTTTTCTCCCTGGCTTCAAAAGCCATCCCCAAGTTCAAGGGTCACCAAGTGCAAATATCCAGGGACCCTGTGCTGGGAGTGTGGGGCGCTCAGTGCACAAGGCCAATGGAGGAAAGGCACTGCTGGTCTTCCTGACATCTGATCCAAAGGTTAATCTCCCAGCCCCACAGTGCTCCCAACAAACATCACCAAGGAAGGAGATTGGGACGGGGCCAACTGAGCTCGCTAACTCCTGACTCCAAGGTTCAGACTTTGGGGAGCATCCATACACCAGCCTGCCCCAAGACTCACTCCAGAGGCTATGAGTGTCAGATATCATTGGTGCCCACCTGCTCAGTGTGACCTGCATCTGGACCTGCCATCCTCCCTCCTTCTGCTGACTCAGCTCAGCTCCCCACCCCTGGGGCAAAGGGACTACTCATTGCCTTTTTCCCTTTCCAGGGAAAGAGATGGAGGAGCACCCCAGGAAGGGAACTAATCCTTACATCAGAAATCTGAACCTGGAGTCTATGCATGACCTCCAGGGATCTGTGAATGTGAACCACCTGAAATTATACACAAAATGTCATGTGTGGGTCTTTGGGATAGAACTAACAGTCACAGTTCAGTGAAGATGGTAATCCACAAAGGGATCTGCCCAAGGACAGAGCTGACTACACATCCCTGCCCCTCTCAGCTCACTGCTTGTTCTCTGAAGAGGAGTCTGATTACTTAGGGCTGAAGCTGTCTCATCTTCACTTCATTCCCAAGTGACTGGAATTTCTGGAATGGGACCTGTCTGTGCACTGGCCCAAGCAGCACATGCTCCTCTACAGCAAAACCACTACAATTCAGGAGGCACAAAACAGAGGCAGCCTCGGTGGGTGTTTGAGGCTATTCTTGAAAAGGGGCAGAGCTACTCATACCTGTCTCACCTGCCTCCTCCAATCTTTCCATTCCTCTTACCAGGGGCAACCTCACGTTTATCAGTGGCAGCCGCAAAACCATCTACAAATTCATGTTGAGCACAAGAGGAAATAAGTGTCTGCCCCCAGGAAGCACTAACTAGTGGGAAACTATCATAAGGAGGGAGCACACAGGAGTTAGCAGAAAGTCAGGGGGAGAGGGAGGGAGGGGCTTTCCAGGTGGAGGTGAGAAGCAACCTGGGAAAGTGCCTGGATACAGGACCCTGGAGCTCAGAGTGCAAGTACCAGCTTGGTGGAGGGGAGTCCAGGGCCCAGGGGCTGCCCAGGAGCTTGGACTTACAAGGGCAGCTGCAGAGGGTGGTTGGCAGGGGAACGGCAGGACCAGGCCTGCCTTTTAGATTGCTCAGCCAGTGGGTGCAGGCAAGAAAGGAGGGAGGCAGGGCTCAACTGGAGGAAAACCAAAAGTTGCAATGCCCTAAATGAAATGAGGAAAAATTAACAAGACCCAGTAACTGAGTGTATGTGAACAAAGAGGGAGTACAGGATGCCTCCCACGTTTCCTACAGGAGGATGGGACAGCCACCAGATGAGATAGGGAAGACAGGAGGGGAGCAGGGCCAAGGGGAGAGGGGAAGAAGTCCATGGAAGGGGTAGGGTGAGGAGGCAGCAAGGACTGAGTCAGATCAAGAACAAGCAGACCCATGGGGTGATCCAAGGGGGGCCAAAGAGACTTTCTTTCCCTGGCCACATTTCCTATGAATCTGTCAGGGGTCCGGAAAGTAGCAGTTTGGAAAATGATACCATGTTCCCACTCCAGTCTGCCCCTCTGCTAAAAACAAGTCATTTTCCTGCCAGGCTTTGGGAGAAGCTCTGGAGGTTGCATGCAGCCTGCTCCAAGAATGCTGAGAGCACTTGGGAATAGCAGGCTCCTTCTGCCTGCTCCCATCTGTGCTGAAGTCTGTTTCAGCAAACCACATACAAAGCCAGCTCCATGTCCAATAACGCTCCTCCAGGAAGAGAGGCAAGGCAAAGCATGTTATCAGAGGAGCCAGGTCCTTCTTGCCACATGAACAGGCAGGTCAACCTGAGGGCCAGAAGGCCCCAAGCTCTCGTGGATGTGCCCTTCAGAACTGGCTCAGATGAGCCCAGAGACCTCACACAGACAGAATTCAACCAGATTTCACCAGAGGACAATAGACACCAAAGCCCCAGCCACCATCTCAGTTGCCATACTAAGGCTACCTCACAACTGTCCTTGGCCCTGTGGCTCAGGCTATTTGATTTGCTTGAAAAATCCAATTAGAAGGATATAGGATACCAAATCACAGTCAATGAACTCAACATTAGTGTACACAGACACACACACACACACACACACAGACACACGTACACACACACACACATGCCTCCTTTCCCCCAGGCCTCTGCACATGCTGTTCCCCTCCCTAGTCTAGCCTCCTATTTTCTTTACAGGGTGAATCCTTTCTTCTCCCCTGAGACTCACAGCTCAGGTCCTACTGCAAACAAGGGTAAATGTTTTGGTTTTATTGTAGAAATCTCTTCTGATAAGAAGTACCACATGTTCTTATTGAATGGCCATGGATATAAAGGATGAAGGTTTGGGGCTTTTTTAAATGTCCAGACTCTCATTAAGATAAACATAAACAAAGAGCAGTTTAGAGTACCATTTCCTCCAAGAAGGACCCCCCAACCTCCTTCCCCATGCACGTTTGAGGCCCCACTTCTGTTCCCAAAAGAATCACGCACTTCCCAGACGATACACATGTCAAACTGGAGTGAACTGTCTGCCAAGCAGTTCCTGTCCCACAGATGCTGAACAGCCAAGTGAGGGCAGGGAGCGGGCAGGGAGCATGCTTATACCCATCTGCCTCACCTGAGCATCAGGTAGAGCCTAGCACATAATAGGCGCTCCACAGATGACAGAGAACAAATGAATTAATAGCCCCCACCAAGCCATATGCTGCAGAGATATGCCTTCCTTTGCAGCTCATGCCACCTCCAGGTCCTCCACGAGCACTCAGTATATGCAAAGCATAGGACCTGGGCCTCCCTATTGTATCCCAGGAAGCATCCCATCTATTGTGATCAACTTATGATCTCCCCACTCAACCATACCACTCCTAGCCTTAGAAACAGGAGGGGGAATCGAAGGATCACAGTTGGAGGACAGTCAAGGCAAAAAGTTAGCAAGACCCCAAATCAACCAACAAGCCAGGTGTGGTGACAAATGCCTATCATCCCAGCTACAAAGGAGGCTTAAGCAGAGGCTCAGGCCCAGGCAAAAACACAAAATCCTATCCAAAAAATAACTAAGGAAAAAAAAAAGGAGGTTCTGGGAGTGTGGCTGAAGTGGTAAAGTGCCTTCAAATCCCATTACTAAAAAAAAAAAAAAGAAAAATCAAAAGAATATTCTACAAGATTTTGTGGCCAGAGCACAGCCCCTTGTGGGCATTTAAGCTTTCAGCTCACTGTGTGGCCTGCCTGGCTCCCTTGCAGTGGGGAAGAGGAGGTGGGTGAGGTGGACTCAGTGCTGAGGAATGAGGCACAGGAGGGAGTGTGAGCACCAGGCAGGATTTGGGCCTTGGACAGGGGCAGGGGGAAGGGGGATACAGACACACCTTGGCTTGGGCTGCAGAAAGAGGAGGGGCATTATCAAGTGACAGGACAAGAAGGAACAAGGACAGTGACAGTCCCAGAGTCCTGAAGATCTGATTAAGCCTCTCCCCATGGAGAAGAGGCAGGAGCCGTAGGCTGGAATGTGCAGATTTCGTGAAACGTGCACTGCTGGACTGTGTTAGTAACATCCACAGTGGGCTCTGCAGCCCAGAGAGACTGATAGCATCACTGACTATCATGACTGCCCCACAGATGAGATGAACCACAAGGCACGCTGGATTAGGGAGCCTCAGCAGGAAAACCAGCCAGGGAGGAAGACAAAAATTACAAAAATTGGAAGGGAAAAGAAGGAAAAAAATAGTGTTCTCGGAACACTTCTGTTAATTTCTTTAGACTTTTTTTCTGTTTGTTTATTTATTTAGTGGTACACAGACTTGAACTCAGGATCTCAAGCTTGCTAATTGGGCACACTTTTTTTGGGAGATAGTGGGGTTATGAACACAGAGCCTCACACTTGCTAGGCAGGTGCTCTACCACTTAAGCCAGTCTGCCAGCCCTGTTTTGTATTGGGTATTTTTGAGATAGGGTCTCGTTTTTTTTTTGCCCAGGCTGGCTTCAAACCATAATCCTCCTGATCTCTGCACCCTGAGTAGCTAGGGTTATAGGTGTGAGCCACTGACACCCAGTGAGACCTCATCTTCTTTTTTTTTGGTGGTATTAGGGTATGAACTCAGGGCTTCATGCTTGCTAGGCCTGTACTCTACCACTTGAGTCTCTCTGTCAGCCTTTTTTGTGCTGGGTATTTTCAAGATAGGATCTCATGAACTATTTCCCTTAGCTGGCCTCAAACCAAGATCCTCCTGATCTCTTCCCTCCTGAGCAGCTAGGATTACAGGCATGAGCAACTGGCACCCAGCCAAGACCTCATCTTTTTAAAAGAAAAAGAAAATCAAAATGGCCTTTGAGGAAGATGGAGTGGCAACTGCTATAGAACTCCAGGTTGCCCTCGCCTGCTCCTGACTTGCAGCTGTTCACTCTCATCCAGGAAGAAGTTGGTCAGGGAGCCCAGAGGTGGCAACTCACCAAATCAGAATTACTATACCAACCTTAACACAAAGTCCCTGGAGAAGGTAAGCGCTGGCTTGCTCAAAGAAAAAGAACCTAGGACTAGAGGTATGGCTGAAGCAGTAGAGTGCCTGCTTTGTAAGTGTGAAGCCCTGAGTTCAAACTCCAGTCCCACCAAAAAACAAAAAACAAAAAGAACCTCAAAAGTGTAGGATCAGTTTGGATGCCTACCAGGGATCCGAGAATCACTTCAAGAAAAGTCCTGTGGGGAAGGTTCTAAGACACGGGATGCTTCCAGAAAAGAAATGCAAGTAAGGCTCTGACCTGCACAGTCCTCCTCAGATTATTAAACAGATTACACCCATCTGGATTGAGCCTAAGTCACCGCTACAGGTGCCCCAATCAATTACTTTATTAAACTGACTATGAAGAAGAAGGGAGCTGGAGGTATGGCTCAAGTGGTAGAGCATCTACCTTGTAAGCACAAAGTCTTGAGTTCAAACCCCAGTACCAAGAAAAAAGAAAGGGGTGATGGGAGGAGAGGGAAAGGGAGGGGAAAGGAAAGCTAAATTGGGGTATTCTTGTTCTTAATAGAAAAGGGAGACTTCCAGATAGGAATACTAACAGAGGTAAAGAGGGTGATTCACAATGATAAAAGGGTCACTTCAGCATGAAGACATAATCATCCTAAATGTATGCACAGCTAATAATGGGGCTTCAAAGTAGGTGAAGCAAAAATGACAGAACTGGGGACTGGCAGAGTGGCTCAAGTGGTAGAGTGCCTGCTTAGCAAGCATAATGCCCTGAGTTCAAACCCCACTTCCGCCCCCCCCCAAAAAGAACTGAAAGGAAAAAGAGACACATTCACTTGTCTCTCCAGGTGGGAGATGTCAACTCCCCAACTAAGAAAGCTCAATAATTGAGCAAAAGCCATTCACAAGGATATCAGAGAGAGATGAAAGCAAATGACATAAGAACTAATGGGCAAGAGGACAGAGGGCCAACAAGCTATTAGTCTGAGGAATGGAAGAGCCCCAGGCCTTGCTCACAGAAGCACAGGAGGCTGGAAGAGGGGCACACAGCAGAAAATGCTCCTCCTGCACAGCCCAGAGGCCTCCCTGTCCACTGGGAAGCATACCAGCTCACACCTTATTTCCCGTGGTTTCGATCCCTGATAATCTAGGCAGGGGTCAGTGTTCAATAACCCTCTCTCCCACTCACCTGGCTGACCACTTCCTCCATGCTCAGCCCAAAGCACACTATGTATCATCCACAGATGATTTTCACCTGCGTAAAACGCAACCTATACATGCCTCAGCCTGTCTCCTCCCTCCCTCCCTCCAGAGTCACTCTTAAATATCACCCTCATGGCAAATGAGAATTGGAAGAGAGTCTATAATGTAATCAGAGAAGGATGTAGTGGTTAGCAGGCTAAAGAGCAGTCTCTGGGTCCCCATCCCAGTTCAGTAGCTCATTAATGACTCTTCAGCCAAGCCACTCATACTCTTTTGCTTTTGTGTCCTCTCTTAAGGATACCTACTTCTAGCATGCACCAGAGGTTCACGACTATAACCCTAGCTACTTGGGAGGCTGAGTTCGAGAGTAATGAAGGCCAGCCCACACAACAGTTTGCAAGACCCAATCTCCAGAATAACCAGAGCAAAATGGACTAGAGGTGTGGCTCAAGGGGTAGAACACCTGCTTTGCAAACATGAAGTCTTGAGTTCAAACTCAGTACCACCAAAAAATAAAAAAAGAATACCTACTTCATGGGTTGTACCCAAAACAGAGCAAACATCCTATCACTGCTTGCAATTATTATATCAGTTAAGGAAACAGGTGTATACCAAAAGATTTTAGAATGTTTACAGCAAAAAAAAAAAAAAAAAGAATGTTTACAGCAGCACTATTCACAATAGCCAAAAGATGGAACCAGCCCAAATATCCAGCAATACATTATATAATGTGATATAAACATACAATGGAATATTGTTCAGCTATAAAAATGAAGTATTGATGTATCCTACAACTCCCATGAACCCCAAAAACATGCTAAGTGAAAAGAAGCCAGACACAAAAGGCCACATACTACAGGGCTGCTTTTATATGAAATGTTCCAAACTACTAAATCTGTAGAGAAAGAAAGTAGAGTACAGGTTGACAGGAGCTGAGGAGAGGTGGTAAGAAGTGGCTGCTTAAGGGTCATGGAAACTCCTTTGGGAGTTACACACTGTGAACGTACTAAATGTCACTTAATTAGACGCTTTAAAATGGTTCATTTTATACTATGTGTATTTTACACTAGTTAAAAAACAAAACAAAACAAAACAGTAGCAGGGGCTGGTGGAGTGGCTCAAGCTGTAAGAGCACCTGTCTAACAAGTGTAAGGCCCTGAATTTAAACCCAGTGCCGCCAAAATAATAATAGTAATAATGAAAGGAGCTAGAAATGTAGCTCAGTAGTAGAGCACCTGCTCAGCCCATGTGAAGCCATGGGTTTGATCCTCAGCACCACAAAAATAAAAATAATACCAGGCATGGTAGCACACACCTATAATCTCAGCTACTTGGGGGAAGCAGAAATCTGGAGGATTGAGATTGGAGGCCAGCCAGTTCAAAAACAATCTCAATCAATAATCTGTGGTGGTACACACCTCTGATCCCAGCTACAAGGGAGGCATGTGAAACCCTACCTGCAAAATAACTAAAAGAAAGAAAAAAAAAGGGTCATGGCTCAAGTGGTTAAGCACCTGCCTAGCAAGCAAGAGGCCCTGAAGTCAAATCTCATACCACCAAAAAATATACATTATATATCTATGTACATATATATATAATAAAGGGTATGTATATGATATACATGATTGTAACTGCAAAGAAAATGGTTGGAACTGGGTGTGATAGTACATGCCTATAATCCCAGCTACTTGGGAGGTGGAGGCAAGAGGATCATGAGTTCAAGACCAGCCTGGGCAAAGGACACCCTATCTCAAAACCAAAATAAACCAAAGGGCTAAGGGCATAGTTCAAGTGGCATAGCATTTGCCTAGCAAGTTACAAGGCCCTAGGTTCAATCTTCAGTGCAAAGAAAGGATAGGAGGGAGGGAGAAAGAAAGATAAGAAAGGAAGGAAGGGAGGGAAGGAGGGAGGGAGGAAGAGAAAGAGAAAGAAAAGAAAGGGAGGGAGGGAGAGAGAGGGAGGAGAGGCGGAGAGAAAGAGAAGAAAGAAAGAGAAACAGAGAGAAGGAGGAGGAGGAGGAGGAGGAGAAGAAAGAAAGGAACTTTCACTTCTGTAGTTTTCCTTTTATAATAAGCATGTATCTCATTTGACACACACAAAAAAACTAAATAACAATGTCAGATACTAAGTAACATGAGAAAGGTGGGGGGGAGGGGAGAGGGCTTGAGGTTACACTGTGGCAGATGTGGAGTTTCAGAAAGAAGGAAAACACCTCAAATATTCCCAAAAAGGGGAAAAAAGCACAGGCCTGTTCTACTAAGTGTATTGGACATGTAGTTCCTCCTCGAAGGGACTCAATATGTCCATCTGTAAGACAAAGGGGTTGAACTCGATAACTAATTTTCAAATGTTGTTATATTTTTATTTTCAAATGTTTAAAAACCACAAACCCCTTCTGCAATTGCAGTCTTAGACAAAAGCCTAATACATAAATAGATACAAAGGGCATAGCTCTGACTGAAGAAGGTAATGGCTGGAGACCCCCAAAAACCACAGAAGAAAGGCACCCTAAGGCCCCTTCTACTTCTGGGAGCACAGAAGGGGCATGTTCGATCTAAGATCTACCTGGCAAAACCAAAACACTCCAGGGAAAGGCTCTGGAAGCAGGCAAAGGAGGAAGAAGTACAGGGCCAGGACAATGCTCACGGGAGCTGCTACTACCAACAACACCCCGAACAGGCACCAACCAGAACACCAAGCCCCTGCTGGGGCAAATAGATCATGGTGCCCTAGCCTGCCCTGTGCTCTGCCCAAGGTTAGGCAGAGAACAGCTGTCTCCTGGTCAGTGTCCCTGCTACTTTAGGGGCACAAACAGGATGTTTAGAAACAGATGACCACAACTGACCACAGGAAGCCATGACAACCACCTCCAGGTGACACTCCTCTTCTTCCCCAGCTTGTTTCCGGCTTGGCTGCCTCAGCACACCAGGCAAAATAACTTCACATATTGACTTCCAAAGACAGGGAAGGGTCAGGAATTCTTGGAAAGTTCAGGATACAACAGAAGAAGCCATCTAAGGTGGAAAGGCAGGGAGAAGAGTTCACCCAGTTAGCTAATAGCTACCTACCCCAAAGATGCATCTAGGCTAATATTAAGGGTGACATATACTCCTGGGGACAGAGGACTTTCCAAGACAGACAGCATGTGACCAAGAGCGCTTAGCAGGGCAGCCAAGTTGGTGTCTGAGGAATGACTGTAGTATTCCAAGAGTCATGACTGCTCCTTAATACCCACCCCAAAGGAGCCAGCCCAACCAGGCTGTCCCAGAGCACATCAGGAATGAAAAACCCACCCCAGCCAACCAGCAGAGCCAGGAGTCCACAGGGGAAACAGCAAGTCCAGAGGAAACCAAGTGTGGACATTCCCATTTCCACCTAAGGAAGAGGAGTGTTCTTAGAAACACAGAGGAAAAGCCTAGCCAGGACTCTGAGCACATCAAACCACCACAGAGCCCAAGGTAGGCCCAACCGATCAACTGCCCTGGAAAGGGTACAGTCACTGGGCCAGCTTCCATCTAACAACAGTGCCCACTCACCAGATACCAACTACAGTTCACAGTCCAAAAAAACAATTCTTCCTTTTTCTGCTGCTATGAAGTGCCTCAGGAGCTGGGTATCGGTGGCTCACGCCTATAATCCTAGCTACTCAAGAGGCAGAGATCAGAAGGATCACACCCAAAAACAGCCTGGGAAAACAACTGATGAGACCCTCTCTCAAAAAAAACCCATAAAAATGGGGTGGGAGACTAGTGGAGTGGCTCAAGGTGAAGGCCTTGAGATCAAACCCTAGTATGACAACAACAAAAAAAGAGCCTCAGTGGTCACCCACCCACCCTACCCTAGCCCAACCCCCGGGAACTCTATGGATGTCACAAAGCATCCTTTACAGCCTGAGAATGCTAGGAGAAGCCCAGGGTTGATCTGGGAGTGGATCCCAGAGTGGCTCACTGTGGCAGCTCTCAAATAGTAGCGTTAGATGAGCGATTAGTATAAGCCAAGCCACCAAACAACCTCCTCTCCGCACCACTTCCTCCTCAAAGCCACCAAAGAGGCTTAGGGGAAATGAGATGTCACCAAACCAAAACCCAACCTTACACTACCAGCACTGGGGTATGACCAGTGCACCTTCAGAGTGGAGCCCCAAACATTCTCTAACCAGCAGGCCCATGAAATAGCCTAAGTTACATTCTACTGAAAACAACCAAAGTTAGATTTCTGCCCCCATGCAGCAGAACAGTCAAGCAGGCACATGTGATTTAATACCCACCACCAAAGCCACAGAAAATGTGGCCAGCATATATGTCCAATGGAAGTTTAAGCACTTAGGGAGACAGCAAAAGCCAAACCCCCAAAGTAATGTCTAGATGATTCCAAGAACCAATGCTAATCATTGTCATTTGCCCAGCACTTTGTTTTTTTTTTTTTTTTTTTTTATTCATATGTGCATACAAGGCTTGGGTCATTTCTCCCCCCTGCCCCCACCCCCTCCCTTACCACCCACTCCACCCCCTCCCTCTCCCCCCCACCCCCTCAATACCCAGCAGAAACTATTTTGCCCTTATTTCTAATTTTGTTGTAGAGAGAGTATATATAAGCAATCATAGGAAGGAACAAGGGTTTTTGCTGGTTGAGATAAGGATAGCTATACGGGGCATTGACTCACATTGATTTCCTGTGCGTGTGTGTTACCTTCTAGGTTAATTCTTTTTAATCTAAACTTTTCTCTAGTTCCTGGTCCCCTTTTCCTATTGGCCTCAGTTGCTTTTTAGGTATCTGCTTTAGTTTCTCTGCGTTAAGGGCAACAAATGCTAGCTAGTTTTTTAGGTGTCTTACCTATCCTCACCCCTCCCTTGTGTGCTCTCGCTTTTATCATGTGCTCAAAGTCCAATCCCATTGTTGTGTTTGCTCTTGATCTAATGTCCACATATGAGGGAGAACATACGATTTTTGGTCTTTTGGGCCAGGCTAACCTCACTCAGAATGATGTTCTCCAATTCCATCCATTTACCAGCAAATGATAACATTTCGTTCTTCTTCATGGCTGCATAAAATTCCATTGTGTATAGATACCACATTTTCTTAATCCATTCGTCAGTGCTGGGGCATCTTGTCTGTTTCCATAACTTGGCTATTGTGAATAGTACCCAGCACTTTGAAAACAATTTGAGAAATGTGCGTGTTTTCTGAATGTGGGACAGACAGAGGCTCAGAGTATAAAGTGACCTACTAAGGTCACACAGGAAGCAAGTAGCAGCAGCACTGGTACTGACCCAAGTAGGAATGACCTGGATTCTGTCTGTGGCATCAGGCAGCCTCCCCAGCCAGAACCCAGAGAACTTCTCACTCAGACTCTCCAGAGTGGTTCGCTAGAGGTTTAGAATCACACTGGGCATCCACTGTTCATACTCATTTAATCATCAACCACCATCAAATATTTATGAAGCAACCACAGAGAGAATAGTGGTACTTGGTGGTAAGAGACACTTGAAAGGCTGATAAAATCCCTGTCCTCAAAGAGCTTACAGGACAGAGGGGGAGACAAAAGAAATCCCAATACACATAGATCTGCCAAGGTATGTCTAAGTGAGAGGGCTAACAGGTTAGTTGGTTTTCATTAAAAAAAAAACAAAAAACCTCCAAAAGGTGTTTCACAAAATTCTTAAAGGGAAAGGGTAGGGGGAGATAGATAAGGGGAAGGAGGCTATTTTCTGTGACTTAGATAAAGATACAGACCCAAGGCAGAGGGGCTGGCAGAGTGGCTAACATGGTAGAGCACCTGCCTAGCAAGCTTAAGGACCTGAGTTCAAACCCCAGGACTGCTCCCTCCAAAAAAAAGAAGACTGACACAGACCCAAGGTAGAGCTGGGTGTTCGGTGTGGCCAGAAGTCAACTCTAACTCAGACAGTGTAGCTCAAGAAACCACCTAAACCTGGCAACTGAGTGCTTGTTATAAATACAGTGCAAAGAGAAGGCATTTTAGAAACCGCCTAAGCCAGGTAGGAATATGTGGAAGGGAAGCTAGGCTAATGTTGGAACACAGAGGGTCAAATACCAGGACTGGGACTACAAGGTCAAGGAAGTGCTCAATGGAAAATGTGCATCCAGTGTAGTCAAATCTCAATTTTTGAGGTGCAATCTCCTGATGTTTTAAGTATTGGTAACCAATTTGGAATATTAATATTAATTTGGTATTTAAACCAAAAAGGCCAAGAAACACTGGTCTACAGGTCAAATCCAACCTGTAATTTCCGTTATCTGCCTTTGTGTTTCCAGTAGGAAAAAATGAAGAGATAAGGTCAGGCATCAGAAGACCTAGATTCAAGTTCTTGCATCATTATTTGTGATGACACTGGGTGTATCCCCTTCCCCTAACTCCTCTCAGCTTCAGTGTAGTTTCTCATTTGTAAATCAAGACAATTGCTATCTACCTTAAAGGGTTATTGTCAGAATCTTGTAAAAAATGATGAAAGATATGAGAGTGTTCCCTCAACTTGAAAAGGGGTTCACAAATGTCCATTATTTAACTCAGACCAGAGAAGAGGGGCCACAACAGAGATATCAGACAATAGATGAGGCTCAAAGGGAGAGTGAAAAGGAAATGAGCCAGGTCTTTGCTAGTGTGCAAACCGGAAGAATCTGGACAATAGAATCCACGTCAGGAGCGGAAACAAATTTAGGAGCCACCAGAACACAAGTTCTAAAAGAGGTCATGCAAGTAGATAAACTGACTGAGATACCTAGGAGAAAAACAGGGAGTCCAGAGAAATCCTTTGGGAAAACACAACGGTGCACCCACACAAAGGAATCAGAGAAGGATGCAGGGAGAGGAAGACAGGGAGGTTCTACAGAGAACCAAGAGCAGCTTAAGGAAGGAAGATGAAAATATGGCCACTAGAATGGGATACATGTCAGAAAATGTGGAAGAATGAACCAGGCTGTGCTAAAAAGCAGAAAAAGAAGCAAAGTAAAAAAAGTTACGAAGAAGCTGGGCATTGCTGGCTCACACCTGTAATTCTAGCTACTCAGGAGGCAGAGATCAGGAGAATCACAGTTCGAAGCCAACCCAGGCAAATAGTTCATGAGACCTTATCTTGAAAAAAACCCCATCACAAAAAAGGGCTGATGGAATGGCTCAAGGTGTAGGCCCTGAGTTCAAGCCCCAGTAGCACGGTGGTGGTAGGGCGGGGGAAGACAGGAAGGAAATAAAGGCAAAAAGAAGCCAGCTGGAGGCATGGCTCAAGTACAGCATCTGCCTTGCAGGCGTGAAACTCTGAGTTCAAACTCCAGTACCTGGTACCACAAAAAAAGAAAAGAAAAAAACGAGGGAGAAGGGAGTCCAGATGGACCTGCAAATAGAGACTGTGGGGTCACATTAGGCTACATGGGTCAGGGGTCAGGGAGATATAAAAGATATTTTGGTGAATCTGGTGTGGATGGCTCACACTTATAATGCTAGATATTTGGGAGGCTGAGATCAGGAGGACTGTCATTCAAGGCCAGCCTGGGAAAAAAGCTCAGCAGATCCTATCTCCAAAATAACCAGAGCAAAATGGACTAGAGGTGTGGCTCAAGTGGCAAAGTGCCCTCTTTGCAAGCATGAAGTCTGAAATCAAACCCCATTTCTCTGAAGGTCTTTGTATTGTGTGCTCCACACCTCCATGCTACTGGCTCACAGCCACCAATGATCCAGAAGGCAGATGTGGGACCCATTCTACAGCCTGCTTTGAACAGCGTTTCTCTATTGTTAGAAGAGGCCAAAAGTCTCCATGGCTCATTCAAAAAGCTACCCTGGGGAGTGTAGCTCAGTAGGAGTACATGTTTTGCATGGGCAAGGCCATGAGTTCAATCCCCAACACCCCACCACACACACACAAGGACACACAGACTGATGTCCAGATGAGAATCAAGCAGCCTTGAAGCTCCTTGAACTATACCAGGAAGGCACTCCCTGGAGGCTTTCACCCACCTTGCTCAGCTCACCCAGGGTCCTGCAATTCAAAACAGCTGGAAATGTGTGCCCTGCTCCTCCCAACAAGAAAACAGAACAGAACATGGCTGTTTCTGCCAAGCGAGTTCTGAATAAGCTGCATTCCATTTCATTAAAACAATTACCTGAGCCCCAGCCAAGAATTACATAAAGCTTCCTCCCAGCTCCACCCCCGCCCCCATAAGGCACACATCGCACTGCTTTTCCAAGAGCAGAGTAAGGTCCTGACACACCACTCAAGGCCTCACGTGACGACCCCCATGAGCCCCTCCAAGCAGCCAACTGTCTGTCCTCGCAGGCTGACAGACAAACCTGAGGCTCAGTGAAGACCCTTCCAAGTGGCAGTCCCATCCTGAGGCCTTGCTGGCAGCCCAAAATGTTCCTAGTAGGCAACAAGGCCCTCAGTTATGCCTGAGCCCAGGGAACCACAGGTGCCAGAGTCCAACTACTTCCCCAAAACAGATGGGAGGCCCAAGTGGCCCAGCTTCGAATCATCACAAACTAGACAAAAGGGACCTTGGAGATGGGCGATTCCAAAAGCAGTAGCCTAAAAGGCTAAAGAACTGGATAGGACAGATCTGGGCCACAGGCTAATGGTGTTCCTCTGACCACAGATAAGTTCATGATGTGCAGCAAAAGGTAACTGCCCCCTCTCCAGCCTCCAGGGTTCAAGTTGCCTGAAGCTCTTAGATGTTTTGTGAAGCCTCGCTCTCTGTATCCCACTAGCCCAGACAACCTCTTTCAAACTCCAACCAGAGAACTACATCTCTCCTGCTCTGCCCCTGCTCTGATTAATCTCACTCTGCCTAAAATAACCCCTGAGCCATTTCCACACCTGTGGAAATGCACTGTCTTTCTGGCCCTGTCATTTTTTTCTGCACTGACTGCAGCACTGTGACCCAGGTCCCCAGCTGACAGTCGGCAGTCACTGTCACTGGAGGCACCTCTGGCCTCATATCTGCTCACCTGTCTTCCTGTCACCTGCACAGTCACAAAAAGCAGACAGTCACTCAGGTCAACCACAGGCAGATGCAGGACAGAGACCCTGGCCCAACAATTCAGAGCCCATCATGGAAAAGCAGGGTTTTATCTTTTTTTCAACAATTTTTTTCCGTGAGAATGTCTAAACATATAGAGAAGTTGAAAAACTGTTACAACAAACACCCATGTACTTCCACTCATATCCAACACTTTGCCATTTTCTGTAAATGTACAGTGCATGCTCTCTATATAGACATACATGTACATGTACGTAGACAATAAGCCCTCTGTTATCTACAGTTTTCATATCTGCAGACTCAACCAATAGAGGAATGAAAAAGCTGGGTACCAGTGGCTCACACCTGAAATTCTAGCTACTTGGGAGGCTGAGACCTGGAGGATGGCAATTTGAGGCCAGCCTCATCACGGAGTTCATGAGACCTCCATCTCAACCAATAGTTTGGCCTACTGGTATATACCTGTCATCCCAGAGAAAGCAGGAACCTTAAAATAGAAGGATCTCAGCCCAGGCAGGCCTGGGCAAAAAGTGAGACCCTATCTCCATAAAGACCGAGCAAAAAGGGCTGGAGGCATGGCTCAATTGGTAGATTACCTGCCTTGCAGCACCAAGCCCTGAGTTCAAACCCTAGTATTCCCAAAATAATAATAATAATAATTTTTTCAGGAAAAAAATGTGTCTGTACTGAAATGTATGTACAGATTATGTCTTCCTGTCATTATTCCCTAAATATTATAGTACAACAATAATTTACATAGTATTTACACTATATCATGTATTATAAGTAATCTAGAGATGACTTAAAGTATACAGGAGAGTGTGATATGTCCTATGCAAATACTATGCCATTTTAAATAAGGGACTTGAACACGGATTTTGGTATGGGGCAGTCCTGGAACCAACCCCCAGCAGATACCAAGGAATGTGTGTGTGTGTGTGTGTGTGTGTGTGTGTGTGTGTGTGCGCGCGCGCGCGCGCATCCTTTCTTTTTTTAACACTATCATTTAAAAGTAAGCTACAGGCATCATGACACTTGACTCCTAAATACTTTTGCATGCACCTAACAATAACAATATTCTCCCATAAAACCACAATACCACAATCACACAAGAAATAAGCATTAAAAGGCCAAGTTTGGGAAGACTTGGCCATTGGGGCTCTGCTAGGCCTGGTCCACCACACGTTCTGCCTGCCACTGGCCCAGTGTCCACAGCCTCCCTGGAGAGGTTAGCTCTCAGCCTCACTGGTTAAGCAATTGGTTAGTTAGCTCAAAGACTTATCAGGATGTGAATGTATACTGAGACCAGACGTGAGGCAGTGGATGAAGGTTTGGTAAGAAGGAAAACCCTGACCTCTTATTCTAATAAGCTGCTTTGTCAACATTTCTAAGCCTTCCTCTCCCTCTCTCTCCCACAGGACATCCTCCATGCTCCACCTTGACATTTTCAACAACTTCTCCGTTGGATATGGGATTGCTCCAAAGTACATATACATGAACAAATACAAGGAAGGACAGTGTCTGTGTGGGTGGGGATGGGGGCACAGGAGGGCTTCTGACTCTCAATCAGAAGTGGTGGGACAGGAAGACATCTAGCTCGAGCCGTGCTGTAATCCCCTGGTTCTGTCTCAAGGGTAACAAGTAGACTGGACAGGTGGCCACTGATGAGAGAGTGAGGCCCTCCATTGATCAAGAGACGCTATCACCAACACTCTCCTTCCAACCCAGAATGTAATATCCCCAATAAAGGGCAAAAGAGAGAGAAGCCACAGAGAACAGGGAAAGCACAGCTGTTGAACAGTGTGGGAAGGAGGTAAAAAAGATTTTTGGTGTCCTAGAAATGGAAAGTAATCAAACCAATAGGCAGCCAAGGTTAAATACAGTATCACGAATAGAAGTGTAAAGAATGTTGCTTACAAGTCTACTTTGCAGTCGGACAGTGTGAATTCAAGTTCTTGCCACTTACTAGATGCAGAACTTGAGCAAGTAGGCTCACCCTCTCTCTCTCTCTGTGACTCAGTTTCCTCCTCTATGCCAGGCACTGGTAGCTCACACCTGTAATCCTAGCTACTCAGGAAGCAGAGTTCAGGAGGATTGCAGTTTGAAGCCAGCTCAGGCAAATAGTTTGTGAGACCGCATCTTGAAAAAAAACTCATCACAAAAAAGGGCTTGTGGAGTGGCTCAAGGTGGAGGCCCTGAGTTCAAGCCCCAATACTAAAAAACTATGAAAAAAGAAAAGTGTTCTACAGATGTTTATTTTATTAATGAAGGCACTGAGACCAGGACTATCTGGTAAAAGACTGGAATGAAGCTGGAAGGAAGTTTTTTTCAACATCTCTGGCTTTGGAATAAGGTAAAGACTTATCAGAAGGTTCAGAGACCAGAAACTCCATGCCCAATGGGTACCTGGGGAAAGGAGCTGCTCAGAGCCTCTCAAGAAGTCTGGTCCCTCCAGATAATAGTCTATCTAGCCTCTTCAATGCACGGCCATCACTAGGGAAACTATAAAAAAAAAGGAATATTGAGATGTTCCCTTAGAACACCTTGGCCCCAAAGTGATGGGGCTATGCCTCCCCACACACACAGCCCAAGCCTTTCCACCCAAAGCTGTGTGTATCAGAAAAGGCACCTGCTTAGGGATCAAATCAGGGTTGGAATTCTAGTTCATCCTCTTCCTAGCATTCAGATGACAAAGTACTACCAAAAGGGCACCACCACTCCATAGGCAAATACTGCTTCTGCCACAGGTCCAGCAGCTGGGTGCTCTAATATACAGAGGCACCACAGTTGGGCGAGCCCAAAGTCCAGACTGTCCATGGAAACGGGGAGGTTCCGTAGCCCGGAATGCCCCAGGCGACTCCCCTGCCCCCCCCCAGCACTACCCCCAAGGACAATGAGGCACTGTTTTCCAAAGGGTCAAGACTGCTGAGAAGCTGAAAGATGACAGGTCCAGATTCCAGCAGTAACTGGGCATTGCCAACAGCTGGCTGTGCCCCCTGCTAGTGTATGGGAAGGCAAAGCTATCAAGCTGTGAATTGGTCCCACCCTTTGCCACACAGGCCATTGCCTGGGTACAGCCCCCAGAGCAGAGCAGAAATTTTAAAGGTAACTATCAATTACTCAGCAGGCCTTGTGGCTCTTCCCCTGGTTAGTCACCAGCACCTACTGTCCTATGATTAAGAAAGACAAGGTCTGGAATTGGATCATTCTGGGTTCAAACCCCAGCTATACCAATGAATGTACCTCAAGCTCAAGTTTCTGCATCTGCGAAACAGAAATAAAACCCCTCCCTCCTGGATGGTTGTCATAATACTCAAAAATCTGAATCTCGTGCCCGTCTCCAATTGAGCAAGCATGATCACTGTTAGACCACACTTGTGGTCAAAGCCCCTGACACCCTTACACCCCAAATACATTAGGAACATGAACCAGCAGAGAGGGGAAGAGTCCAGGCACAAAGCGTAATCAGAGCGCATCTCAATGTTATGGGAACTCTGTCCAGGAAACTCCAGCCAGAACTCAAACAGAGTGAACTCCTGGCCAAACCAGCATCTAAACAGTAATGAGAAAAGCCACCAAGCAGCCACCCGGCAGCACAAAGCAGAGGGAACACATAGAGAAGGGCAGGACACGCTGTGTTTATGTTTTTCTGCTCAGAGAGCTATAAATTTGTAACTTATTAAACAGCACATGGTGATTCCATCACTGGCCAGTGTGTGGAGGGGAAGAGCCCTACAGATTTTTTTTTTTTTTTTAGGATTAAAAAAAAAGTCATAAGAGAGATTCTGATCCCCTGGGCCTTGCCAGACTACCATAAACTCTTCCATGTTAGGGACTAAGAAGCACACAGCTAAAAGCACTCTCAGAAGAAAAATAAAAGCAAGAGGGCTAGCTTTGTGTGCACCCTAACTTAGGAAAACAGCTGACGGGTGGTGTGCTGAGCAGCCACCCAGACAGCTGACAGGGCCTAGCCTCAGAGGCAAATTCCTCTCCCCTCCTGCACACACCATTCCTCCCACCCTAGGCTCTGGTCAGCCAGGCGTGGCTGGCCCCCTGGGAGCTCAGATCAAGGAAGTCAGGCAACCCAGATCAAACAACTGGAAAGCCAATGGTGGAAGGGAGCGGAAGTCGCAAGTAGCAGCCATCACCTGCTGCCACCCTTCCCTTCCATCACCTGCTCATCCCCTTCACAGGAAGAAATACTTCTCACTACACAAGAGCTGCATGTCAAGGAGCTAGGGACTGGGCTTGCAGTCATGGATTTGTCATTTAGTGTCTGGGTAGCCTGGGAGGCGAGAATCAGCCTCTCTTAGTCTCAATTTCTCAATTTGATGGCAATGGCCTTAGAAAGATCTTACAAAAGGATTGTTGTGAGAATGGGACAAATCCAGACAGGGGGAAGTACAGCAAATTTCAATTCCTACAATCTCCTCGTCCAGTACACTCTCTTTCCTTTCAGAGGCTAACTCAGTTTCCTGGCCCTAAATGGAAGACCGTCAGAAGACAGGAATTCCAGACTTTGTGAACTCTACAAAGACTTTCTCAGTCCTTCAAACAGCACGAGGACTGTCCAGAAGCAACAGAGCCACACCAGCACATCAGAAACTGAAATCTGTTCCCTAGTTCCCACTGGGGAAGCAAAGAGACTTTCATATCCTGATTCAACGCACATCCCCCAGTCTCCTTTCAGCTTAGTTATTTTTATGTGAAGAAAAAAATAAATACCTGCCTGGAAGCTATGCCAACCCTAAGTACGTTGGAAAAATAGATGCCAAGCCTGACCCAAAGGCAGAACTATGCTTGGCAGCCACTGCACTCTGCAAAACAAGTAGGACCCTACACCACCCCCAATTCCAGGATCTCTCCGGGGCTCTTTCATCCCACAAGGAAGCTGCAGGGAAGCACTGAAGTCCAAGGCCAGCCTTAAGTAGTGCCCTGTGCTATTTGGGAGAGGCTCCTCAGTCCTTTCTGGTGATTCTGCTTCTCAGCGCCTGGGATAGAGGAGGCATCAGTGGTCACACACCCACAGTCCAAAGAAGGAAGACAAGGCTCCTACAGAGAAGAAATTTTCCCCCCTCCTCACCTCCCTAGCTCAGGAGCATGAAGGGGAGGGAGAGGCAGGGAATCCTCTACTTTGAGATTCACAGCGCTCAGGGCATTCCTAGAACCCTGGCACCAACTTCCTTGGGTTTAGAGTCTGCTTCCAGGTGATTCTTTCCCCTCTCCTAATACCAGATGGAGACTAGACTGAAAAGAGCAGCCTCAGGGCTCCAATAACATGAAGACAGTAAAACTCTGTTATGGGCATCCTGTTCTCTTTACCTGTGTGGCTTCCAGCTCAGCCTGAAACTTGGGGGTGGGGGAACCTGCCAGCCAGGACACGTTCAGAGACCGCCATACCTTGAGGCCCACTTCCCACCTCATTCCTCTGGCATTTCACCAGGGGCTGGTGAACTTCTAGGTTTAGATATGAAGGGGGAGCAGCTGTTCAGTGAATGGAAAGCTGGTCCAGAAAGGGTAACGGAGTAGCCAGTCCATGAAACAGGGTGACCAGACCTGAAGGGGGGTGGGGTGTTAATGAAGTAAACTAGGAAACTTGTCATTGAAAATGGGGGGTGTGGTCATAGCAAGTTCATCTCTAGCTTGTGAAATGAAAGGGGTGTGATCGGAAGGGCTATTCCCCGAAGTGGGGGTGCCAGTAGGCTAAGTGGGGGGGCGGCTCTCCAGGGGGTCGCGGAGATAAGCAACCATGAGACTAAGCAGCTGCTCTCAGAGTCGGGCAGCTCATCTGTGATGTGGGGGTGGGGAGCGGTCTGTGAAGCGAGGGTCCCGCAGCCGAGGGAATGGCGTGGTCCATGGAGTCCTGCACCTGAGGGGGCTTGGGGTGGGTAGGTGAGGACGAGCTGGTCCCCGGGCCAGATCTGGGAGATGGGTTGCCGAGGTTGGGGGTCCCTAAGTGAGGCCGCCCTCCCGCTGTGGGGCGGCAGCGGAGCTGGCCTGGCCCAGAACTCAGGCCCCGCGCGGGATCCCGGCCCACTAAGCCCGGACGGGCAAGGACAGGAACCCGGGCCGGGCCGCCAGGGGTGGGAATCCCGCGGCCCCCGCCGCTCGCTCGCGCCCGCCCGGCCCGGGGCCGCGCACTCCTCGCCGCCTCTCCTTCAGCCTCCGGCTTACTCACCGAGGTCGTCCATGGTGGAGCCGCTGGCGTTGGGACCGGCTCGGCGTAGCGCTTGCTGCCTGTCCCGGGGCCGTTCCTCTCAGCCCCGCAACTTTTCCTCCGCCAGCCTCGGCCCGGAACGGAACGCTCCGCCGCCGCGCGTGCCCGCGCTCGCTGACCCCGCCCCCTGGCGCGTCCGCGGCATGCTGGCCCCGCCCCGTGCGCGCTCTGGCTCCGCCCCGCTGCCGACCCCGAGCGCGCCCGGCCTGGCTGGGGGGGACCCTGGGCGTGGCGGCGGCGCCCCCTGGCGGCCGAGCGGGCTGGTGGAGGCTCCCAGGCCTGCAGCCCTTCCTGTCAGTCTCTTGTCTCAAAGTCACTTGCCTGACCTTCAGGCAGACAGATGTATCTGTCCATTCATCAGTCACTCGGTCATCACATGCTTTCCTGTCCACTGGAAAGTTGGATTTGTCCACCTGTCCTTCTGTCTGTCTTCCTAGGTTACCTCCTAGGAAGCCTAAATCTGTACCAGGCAAGGCCAGGAGCCTTTCTTTGGAGGACATTTCCTGGGGTCACCCTCTGGATTAATGGCTGTGCAGGTCACAGGCCAGACTTTCCATCCTAGATACAGTAATTTTTTTTTTCTCCCCCCAGCCTTGGCTTTTTTTTTTTTTTTTTTTTTAGTCAGGGTGTCATGTAGCACAGGATAATCCTCCTGTCTCAGCCTCCCAGAGTGCTGGGATTACAGGCGTGAAACACCACATCCAGCTCCAGCCCCAACACTTTTTTTTTTCCAGTACTGGGGTTTGAACTCAGGGCCTTCACCTTGAGCCACTCCACCAGCCCTATTTTTGTGAAGGATTTTTCAAGATAGGGTCTCGGCAACTATTTGCCTGGGCTGGCTTCGAACTGTGATCCTCCTGATCTCTGCTTCCTGATAGTCGGGATTACAGGCATGAGCCACCAGTGCCCAGCCAGGCCCCAGTATTTTTGAGGTGATGTACCCTTTAATCTTCACATGTCTACCCTCCCTAGAGACTTTGTCAAAATTCTGCATGGGGCAGAAAGGACCCCATATTAGACAAAAAGGGAAAACTACAGGAAAGTCATACTCAATTCCAGGTACAGCTTCCTGAGGAGCTCTGCTCATACACTCAGAAAATGATGGATGATAGTAACAGTTGCCATTTACTGAGTGCCTGAATAGACAGATACTATATAGCTATTATCTAACTTAATTTTCATTGATAATAACTTTATCACCAAACCTCCCCAACTATGAGTGATGGTAGTTTGTCAATTTTATATAAAAATGTTCTGCACACACAGCTTCAAGTTTTCTTTGTCCCTCAAGAATTCAGCTACTGGACTGGAATTGTGGTTCAAGTGGTAGAGCACCTGCTTTGCAAGCTTGAGGCCCTGAGTTCAAACCCCAGTTCCACCAAAAAAAAAAAAAGTACATGAAGAATTCAGCTACCAAGAGCTGGTGGAGTGGCTCAAGTGGTAGAGTGACTGCCTAGCAAGCATAAGGCCCCAAGTTCAGGCCCTCATAAGGCCTTGACACAAGTTCCTCTGTGTCAAGTTACATCTTCCAGGAAGCAGATGATGAGATAAAGTTAGGGGTAATGCCTGTGAAAGAAAGGGGAAATAAGTAAGACTGGGCAAGGAGAGACTCAGATTTGACAAAAACAGGCTAACCCAACAGGAAACTATGAAAAATGAGGCAGACCCATTGCACAGGAGTGTCCAGCACCATGGGGTTGCCTGGAAAGATGTGGCCTTGTCTGAACCTTGAAACTGTGTGTGTATGTGTGTGTGTGTGTGTGTGTGTGTGCGTGTGTGTGCGTGCTTTGCTGGAATTGGAACCCAGGCCTTGCCATGCTAGGAAAGTGCTCTACCACTGAGTCACACCCCCAGCCCCAATAAGTACTCTAAGCTCAGCACTAAATACAGAATTCAAGCCACATATGCAATTTAAAATGTTCTAATGGCCATGTGTTTTTTGTTTTTTGTTTTCTAAAAGTAAAAAGAGCCAGGCAACAGTGATTCGGGCCTATAATCCTAGCTATTTGGGAGACTGAGATTGCAAGGATCATGGTTCAAGTTCAGCCTGGGCAAATACTTCACAAGACCTCATCTCCAAAATAAACAAAGCAAAATAGACTAGAGGTGTGGCATAAGAGGTAGAGTGTCTGTTTTGCAAGTGCGAAGTCCTGGGTTCAAACCCCAGTTCCACCAAGAAAAAAAAGTGAAAAGAAACAGATATTATTGTTTTGTTGTTGTTGTTGTTTTCTGTGCTGGGATTTGAACTCAGGGCCTACACCTTGATCCACTCCACCAGCCCTTTTTTGTGATGGGTTTTCTTGAGATAGGGTCTCAAGAACTATCTGCCCAGTCTGGCTTTGAACCTCAATCCTCCTGATCTCTGGTTCTCAAGTAGCTAGAATTATAGATGTCAGCCACCTGTGCCCAGCTTTAATGGTCTTTAAAAACACCATTTCTGGGGTGGTGGAGGGTGGAGTGACCCAGGTGGTAGAACACCTAGCTAGCAAGTGTGAGGCCCTGAGTTCAAACCCAAGTACCACAAAAAAACAAACAAACAATAATTTCCTTGGGTAAAATAGCATTATGTCATATTCCTGTACCAGCATTTACTTAGCCAGTCCCGTGGTTAGATGTAATTATTTCCAAGTTTTCACTATAATTAGCAATGCTGAGGAGAACATCCTTGTAGCTAAATCTTGGAGCACACCCTTAATTATTTCTGAAGATTATCAATTCCTATATATGGAAGTGCTATGCCAGAGTGCTCAGTGCATTGCTGGTCCTTTTGCTGGATGCTGACAAATTGCCATCCCTAACAGTAATATCTAGATAAACATGCAATAGATAGTTCATGAGTACCAACTTGGCATATCACACTGTAGGGTGACCCCATGCAGAAATCCCCGAATGTGGCCTGAGAGACCACACATGCTTGGTGGAATGAGAGAGGTATAAGTGATATGTGAACAAATTCCTTATTTTATTTTTTAATTTTTACTTTATTCATATGTGCTTACAATGTTTGGGTCATTTCTTCCCCCTTCCCCCACCCCCTCCCTTACCCCCCTCCCTCTCCCCGCCTACCCCTTCGCTACCCAGCAGAAACTATTTTGCCCTTATCTCTAGTTTTGTTGAAGAGAGAGTATAAGCAATAATAGGAAGGACCAAGGGTTTTTGCTGGTTGAGATAAGGATAGCTATACGGGGCATTGACTCACATTGATTTCCTGTGCGTGTGTGTTACCTTCTAGGTTAATTCTTCTTGATCTAACCTTTTCTCTAGTTCCTGGTCCCCTTTTCCTATTGGCCTCTGTCACTTTAAAGTATCTGCTTTAGTTTTCCTGCGTTGAGGGCAACAAATGCTAGCTAGTTTTTTAGGTGTCTTACCTATCCTCACCCCTCCCTTGTGTGCTCTCGCTTTTATCATGTGATCAAAGTCCAATCCCCTTGTTGTGTTTGCCCTTGATCTAAGGTCCGCGTATGAGGGAGAACATACAATTTTAAATTTCTTAATAGTTAAGCATTTATGTCTATTAGAAAAATGCCTAATTAGCCAGCAAATCTATGATTATTTCAATTTTATTATTTAGGATAATGCTAAGTAAAAACAAAAGTGGAAGCCAGGCACTAGCTGCTCATGCCTGTAATCCCAGCTACTCAGGAGGCAGAGATCAGGAGGATCAAGGTTTGAAGCTGCCTCAGGCAAATTGTTTGCAAGACTCTATCTCAAGAAAAGGAGTTGGTGGAGTGGTTCAAATGATAGAGCAACTGCCTAGCAAGCATAAGACCCTGAGTTCCAATCCTCACTACTGCCAAAAAATAAAAAATAAAGTGGTTCACTTAAAGAAAAGGACTTAGTAAGTACTAGCATAGTTGGTTCTCAGTAACTGCAAACTTATTTGCATTTTCTTTTCTTTCTTTTTTTTTTTTTTTTTTTTGGCAATACTGGGGTTTGAACTCAGGGCCTCCACCTTGAGCTGTTTTTTTGAGATAGAGTCTTGTGAACTATTTGCCCAGGCTGGCTTCAAACCTCAATCCTCCTGATCTCTGCCTCCTGAGTAGCTGCAATGATAGATGTGAGCCTCCTGCACTCAGAAATTTTCTTTTCTTCCTTTTTTTTTTTTTTCTTTTGGTCCTGGGAACCCAGCTAACACATGCTCTACCACTAAGCTACATACACCCTCAGTCTTAGTTTGCATTTTCTGGAATGGATGTATAGATGTGGATTCATACAGAATGCACTGTTTGAGGGATGGGGGAGAAGTATGACTTTTTTGGGTCAGCACAACGTTTGTGAGATTCAATCACATTGTGTATACATCACTAACTTTGCTCCTTTTTATTGCTGAGTAGCGCTCCCTTGTATGAATGTGCCCTTATCCTGTTGGTGGGCGTAGGGGTTATTCTTCCAGTTTGGGCCCGCTAGGAATAAAGTTACTATGAACATTTGAGCAGAAGTCTTTATGTGGACATATGGTTTCATTTCTCTTGGATAAATACCGAGGGGTGGAACAAATGGGTTGCAAAGTAATGTTTAAAAAATGTAAATTAAGTCTCATCGGTCCCCTGCTTAACTATCCCAGGGGTTTGTTGTTGCATTTGGAGCAAAATCCAAACTGTTTACAGGGTCTCCAAGGCTGCACCTCAAATCTGGTCTTTTTCCAGCCTCCTCTGGCCTCATGCTGTTCACTGTCCCTCAAGCTTGAAAAGATATCTCTGAAGGGCTGGCGGAGTGACAAATGGTACAGCATCTGCCTAGCAAGCATGAGGCCCTGAGTTCAAACCTCAGTGTTGGAAAAAAAAAAAATTGAAAGGCTAGCTCTGACTTCAGGGTCTTCAAAACTTTGAACCTTCTCTTAAAAGAATGTTCTTCACAAATCTTGACATGCTGTTCACATATCATCTCTGTGTGTCCTGGACATTTTATCTAAGGTCTCTCCATCCCCCACTAGACTCTATCTCTTTATTCTGGTTTATTTATTTTACTTTCATCTTCTGGCATTATGTTCTGTATTTGTTTGCCTGTTTATTATTCTGTCTCTCTCTTCCCCATTAAAATGCCAGGGCTCTGAGAACAGGGATGATGTCTGTCTTGCTGTTGTGTGCCTTGTTCAGCTGAGGGGGTTCAGGAAATAGTCTTTGAAAGGGGCTAGAGTGTAGCTCACAGGTAGAGTGCATGCTTAGTGTGCATAAGGCCCTGGGTTCAATCCCCGGCACACACACACACACACACACACACACACACACAAATTGTTGAGAAAAAAAAAAAGGGAAGGGTAGGGAGATGGAGATACAAAGGGATGAGCTGACTCGGCTCATCCCAGTGTCCTAACCCCCAACCCAAGCCTCTCTCTCCTGTCACAGGCCAACCATAGAGCTTCTCAACAAAGACAGTCCATGGGTCCTAAATGCAGTACTGTTTTTAAAAGCAAAGGAATAAGCTGGGGACATGCTCAAATGGTAGAGACTTATCTAGCATTCACAAGAACCTGGGTTCAATCCCCCAGCACTACAGTAAATAAATAATGAATAAGAGCAAAGGATTAGAAACAACCCAAACACCCATCGATAAGGGATTGGTTAAATAAATTAAGCACAGCCCTACAAGGGAAAACTATGCAGACCAGAAAAGATCCAGGAGGTTCATTGTGTACTGATATGAAACAGTCTCCAAAAAAAAAAAAAAAAGTGAACAGAGTATGTAACATACGTATCAGTTGTAGAGAAAGCAATATATCTGTTTATGAGATATGTACACACTGGAAGATTTCTGGAGGAATCCATAGGCACCAAAGTCACCTGGCAGTCGGTGTGGGGAGGTCAAGGGTAGGACAGAGACTTCACTAAATAACCCCTTTTTTTTTTCAAGACCAAGAAAAAAAGAAAAACCCAA
Organism: Castor canadensis; assembly: GCF_047511655.1. Classification (NCBI taxonomy): domain Eukaryota; kingdom Metazoa; phylum Chordata; class Mammalia; order Rodentia; family Castoridae; genus Castor; species Castor canadensis. The sequence goes on along the minus strand of NC_133403.1, from coordinate 32,233,697 downwards.
CAACTTACCACATCTCAATGATTTTCCATGACCTCTGACCTTAGTAGAGGACCCAGTGCCATGTGCCTTTCTCCCCAGGTCTCCCTGCTACCTCCTTTCTCAACTCCAGCCACAGGAAATAACTCCTCCTCTCCCCAGTGCTGGCAATTGAACCTAGCACCTTGTGCCTGTGTAGTGTGCTCTAAACCACTGAGCTACATCCCAACCTGGAATGACCTGTATTTCCTCCAAGATCCAGTCTCCTAGCTCCTAGCTAAAATCCATCCTTCTCTCTATGTCCTGGTCATCTCCTCTCCTCCTTCAGTTCACAGCTCAATCACGCCCTCCTCCAGGAAGTCTTCCCTGACCACCACCTAGGCTTGGATAGCTGGTCCCACACCTCATCCTAAAGCACTTGACTCCTGCCAGATCCTCTATTATCTCATTTAAAACCCATACACCTTTTCAGCAGCAAGCCTCTACCTTGGAGGCACATTATAATCACCTGGAAGGCTTTTTTGCCAAGACCCAATCCCCAGACATCCTGATTTAATTGGTCTGGAATGCAGTTTGGTCATCAGGATTTTTAAAAAACTCCCCAAGCAATTCTCATGCACTCTAGGGTGGAGGCCCCCTGACCTCTGATACAGACATGATCATGACTCTCCTTTTACATCCTCAGAGAGGCACAGAGATGCTAAGTGAGTGGCTTAGGGTCACACAGCTAGGGAATAACAGTCAAGATTTGAACCCAGAAAGTCTGGCTTCAAAGTGTCATGGGAAAATGATAATTGATTGATTTTAATTTCCCTAGTGGTGAAGAAGTAGAACTTCGAGGCAGCTCTGTACTGAGACAGACACTGTAGGCCCCTCGGGCATAGGATATTTTTAACCTAGAAACTGGTGGTTCTTACAAACATCCTTAAACACTGAGCAGATTGTTGGGGACGAATGGGCCCTTTCTCTGCTAAATGGCCCTCAGAGTCTGGCCCCTTGAGACGATGGGTCCAGGCAGGCTCGAGAGACGGGGTGGGAGGGTGCAGTGGGGTTTGCCCCACTGGGTGCTAAAGTTTCCAAGGATATTTGCAGGCACAGTGAAGGGGAAGACAGTCAGTCTGGGATGGGCCCAGATTCCTTCCCCTCTGAGACAAGGATTACCTCACTCCATCCTGGTTCCTGGCTAGAAAACTGCTGAAGGGCAAACGAATGTTGGATCTGTTTTGCACAGCCAGGGCCTCGGGCAGGAGAGAGGGTGTGATTTTGCCTCCTCCCCACCTTCCCCTTCCATGTGAGCCACGTGAAAGCTTCAGAACACTTCCAAAGACACTCATCAAATATTCCCCACATCCTCTCATACGCAGCTTCCTCGGGCAAATATATTGATACAGTCTTAGGGGTGCCCCGTTGGGGGTTTCCCCCTCAAAATATGCATGGCCTTCGAGCAGGCAATCCGACTGATAGAAATTTCCCCTAGAAATGCCTCATGGGGAGGCACAGAGGATGTAACCCCAAGGATGTTCATTGTAGTGTTGTTTATAATGAGGAAAAAGCAGAAACAACGTCAATGTCCATCAATAGGGGAGCTGATTAATTTGGCAGGGTGCATCTGTACAGGAAGAAGGGGGAACTGGGTGCTGACATGGAAATATGTTCAAGATAATATTGTTTAGCAGAAATGGTTGGTAGAAAAGGAACTACATGTACAAGCAGGGCGTGGTGGTACAGGCCTGTAAAAATCACAGAGATCTACTTCAATTTTTATTCTTTTGAACTCAGGGCTTCACATGTGCAAGGCAGGCTTGAGCTAATATGATTAATTTTTTGTTATATTAATTGTATCATAATTTAAAAAGTCATTTAAGCCTATAGCCTGTGGCTCACGCCTGTAATCCTAGCTACTCAAAGAGGCAGAGATCAGGAGGATCGAGGTTCGAAGGCAAATAATTTGAAAAAAAAAATCACAAAAATGGGCTGGTGGAGTGACTCAAGGTGTAAGCCTGAGTTCAAGCCCCAGTACCGAAAATAAATAAATAAAGTCATTTAAACCAATCTGTTGAATCCAAGGGCAGGTTGCATTAGAGACAAGAGCAAAATATCACTTGCAAGCTGGGTGCAGGTGGCCCATGCCTGTAATCCTAATTACTCAGGAGACAGACAGGAGGGTCACATTCAAAGCCAGCCCAGATAAATAGTTTGAGAGACCTTATCTTGAAAAAATTCAACACACATACACCAAAAAAACAGGGCTGGCGGAGTGACTGAAGAGGTAGAGCGCCTGCCTAGCAAGAGTGAGGCCCTGAGTTCAAACCCCAGTACTGCCAGAAAAAAGGTACACAAAATAACAAATCAGATGGCACAAAAATTAATCAGGTGTTAATTTCTTGCTATATTTCTCTTTCCTTTTTTTTTTTGCAGTACTGGGGTTTGAACTCAGGACCTACATCTTTAGCCACTTCACCAGCCCTTTTTTTGTGATAGCTTTTTTTCTTTTTTTTTTTTTGAGATAGGGTCTCACCAACTATTTGCCTGGGTTGGCTTTGCACCCATCCTCCTGATCTCCACCTCCTGAGTAGCTATGATTAACAGAATGAGCCAACAGTGCCTGACTCTTTCCATTTTTTTAAAGAAATAAAATGTTATATGTTCATTTAAGGCTCCGCTTCTATCCTGTCTCCCGCTTTTTCTGGAAAATTGCTATTCTGATATTGATGTGCGTTAGTTCTGATTTTACTTTCTTCCTTTTCTTTCAGTTCTGGGGAGCAAACGCAGATGCTAAGCAAGACCTACGAATTTTTCTTTTTTTCCCTGTACTGAGGCTTGAAGTCAGGGCCTATACTTTGAGCCACTCCACCAGCCCTATTTTTTGTGACGGGTTTTTTGAGATAGGGTCTCGAAAACTATTTGCCTGGGCTGGCTTTGAACCTCCATCCTCCTGACCTCTGCCTCCTGAGTAGCTAGGATGACAGGCGTGAGCCACCAGTTCCCAGCTTAAGAATTATGAATATTTTAAACTTTTACATCATTGGCACATATCCACTAATTGTGTATGCTTTTAAAATTTCATAAAGCCAGGTGTGGTGTGATGCATCTGTAATCCCAGCACACAGGACACTAGGCAAGGCAAGAGGATCAAGAGTTCAAGGTCAGCCTGGGCTACATATTGAGGAGACCCTGCCTCAAAAAAGAATTTTTGTAAAGGGGGCTGGGGACAAAGGAGGGAATGGGAATATAAAGGAGGAGGTGAATTTGTTCAAAGTACACTGTAGACATGTATGGAATTACCACAATGAATCCCCTTGTGTTATTAATGTACACTAATTCCAAAGATAATAAAATTATTAAAAAAAAAAAAAAAACTGGTTAATAGCCAGATGCGGGTGGCTCATGCTTATAATCCTACCTCCTTGGGAGGCTGAAATTGGGAGGATCCTGGTTTGAGGCCAGCATGGGTAACTAGTTCTCCAGACCCCATCTCCAAAATAACAAGAGCAAAATGGACAAGCAGTTGAGTGCCTGATTTGCAAGCATGAATCCCTGACTTCAAACCCCATCCCACCAAAAAAACAACAAATAGACTGGTTAATATCCTGTAGGGCAAGGTAATAAAATCATATCCTTTGAGGCATTCTATTCTCCTGGACAGAAGAAAAAATGCATTATTCCCAGGCAAATAAAGCATTCCCAACCTCCCAATCTTCCACAGTATAAGCTCAAACTTTCCAGAGGGAAAGGGAGAAGGAACTGTAATCACTAGTAAATGTTGGGCCATGTATGGTAGTGTACTTCTGTAATCCCAGCTACCCAGGAAGTGGAGCTAGGAGAATCAAGGTCAGAACCTCCTTCAGACCACCCACCCACACACAAGCACTAGACCTTACCTAAAAAATAAACTAGAGCAAAAAGGACCTGGACATGGCTTCAAGTGAAAGAGTACCTAATTAGCAAGCAGGAGGCCCTGAATTTAAACCTCATTACTCTTCTCCACAAAGTAAATGGTGGACTGGAGGTGTGGCACAAATGGTAGAGTTCCTTCTTTGTAAGTGTGAAGACCTGAGTTCAAATCCCACCAAGACCCCCTTTCTCAAACTTCCTGACTTGAAACCTTGAATCTTTTTAAACAACTTCTCCAGGTGAATTTTTTTTTTTTTTTTTTTTTTTGGTGGTGCTAAGGTTTGCCCGCAGGGCCTCATACTTGCTAGGCAGGCTTTCCACCACTTGAGGCACTCCAACAGCCCTTTTTTCTGTTGTATTTTCAAGATAGGGTTTCATAATCTATTTGCCCAGGCTGGCCTTGAACTATGGTCCTCCTCATTTCTGCCTCCTGAGTAACGAGGATTACAGAAGTGATCTACTGGTGCCTGGCTTCCAGGTGATTTTCATGCACGCTGAAGTTTAAGAAATACTGTTTCAGTCCAGGGACCAGTGGCTCAAGCCTGTAACCCAAGCTACTTGAGAGGCTGAAATTGGGAGGATCGAGGTTTGAGTACAGTCTTGGCATAAAGTTCACAGAATCCCATCTCCAAAATAACCAGAGCAAAGTGAACTGGAGGTGTGGTTCAAGTGGTAGAGCACCTGTTTTGCAAGTGCAAAGAACTGAGTTCAAACCCCAACCCCACCCCCACAAAAATGTTTGAGTTTGATTTTTGAAAGGGCAGGTGGTATTCTTTTGTCCTGGATCATTTTTCTTGCAGCATACTGATACATGTCACATCAGCAGATGTGTGTCAGTTTCCCAACTGCTGGGTTTATAAGATTATGGTGAGGCTAGTAAGGCACTCACCTCAGATGCAAAGTGTAAGGAGACAAAAAAAAAAAAATCAGTGGAAAGGGCTGGTGGAGTAGCTCAAGTGGTACAGTGCCTGCCTAGCAAGCATGAGGCCCTGAGTTCAAACCCCAGTACTGCCAAAATAAATAAATTAAATAAGTAAATAAATAAATGAGTGAATAAACGAATAAATAAATTACAAAAGGGCAGCCAGGTCACACCTATAATCGTAGCTACTCAGGAGGCAGAGATCAGGAGGATTTCAGTTTGAAGCCAGCCAGGGCAAATAGTTCTTAAGACCCTGCCTCAAAAGAAGCCATCACAAAAAGAGGGCTGGTGGAGTGGCCCAAGGTATAGGCCCTGAGTTCATGCCCCAGTACCGCAAAAAAAAAAAAAAGGCGGGGGTGGGGGTTAGAGGGTAAAGCTCAGTAGTAGAGGCTTGCTTACTTAGCATGTACAAAGACCTGGTATTGATCCCCAGTGCTGAAAAAAAAAAAAAACCCAAAAAACTGTCAAAACAGCTTCAGAGATGACATTGTAAACTCTTAATGCATCATCCACCATTAATGATGCTGAGTTTGAGTGACCATTTAAAGCAAAATCTATTTGCTCTCTCCAGCTATTAAGGTGCACATTTCCCTATGTAATCAGTAATCTGTGGAATAACGTTTGACACATAACCTTTTCTTTCTGCTCCCCTAAACCACTTCCTGATCAGGCATCCAGATATCACGATTGGGGCTGGCGAGTGACTGAAAGCGGTACAGTGCCTGCCTGGAAAGCTGGGGGCCCTGGGTTCCACCCTCCCAGTACTGCCAAAACAACAAGTTCTTGATTTATTGTGAGCTTCTTGAAGGAGAGCTGGGTCTTGCTGGAGCTGTCTCCCCAGTGCAGGTAGAACCACCTTTGTCCTTGGTGACCACATTATTTTACTACAGGCCAGGAGTATTTTAGGAATGGTGGCTTAAGCAGGTCCACCTGGATTGGATCTTCCATGAGGGGTATTGGCTCCTGAGGACCTCTGTCCATGGATGAGACTGGAGGTTAGAATTGTGCAAACAAGCACAACACTACGGGTAAGAAGTAGCTAGCCACAATGGGACCCAAGCAAGTCTCTGCTGATATCCCTGCAGTCATTTTGAAGAGTTTGGGTGAAAGGATCCAGGGTTCCCTCCCATTTCTGGAAAGCCGTGACTCTAGATGGATCTGTTCATTTCAGTGGCAATGGAAGTGAACCGTGTAGGCGCTGGAGAAATAACAATTACCATCACACTACTCACAAACCTATCAGAGTATATAGCTTTTTGCCAGAACTCGCGTTCCTATGTCTACTTCAGAGCGTGCCAAAGTTACAGAAGCGCATACCAATAACACCTATTCCTTGAAATGCCACGTGTTGTACGCAAATTTTTCACCTACAACTGAAAGTTAAAAAAAACACACAAAAAAAACAAACCTTTTTCAGTAGAGAACATCTCTAACTTTCATACCAACAACGCTCAGTCTCCGTAGAGACTGTCAAAAATTGCCAATGCCGACTATATTTCAAGTCGTCATGGCGGGGTATTGGGAAAAGTTTTCAATTAGCAATAATCGCGCCTCGGATAAACCTCATTGGCTACGATACTGCCACTGCGCAAAGCTAGCGACTGAGTTTGCGCACTCCACTGCCCAGGGCTGACAACTCCCTTTACAATGACGGCGAGTAACAAACCGCGCATTCGTAGGTACAACGCGTTCCCGTTTGAGCAATCACATTTAAATACTTCTGCGTGGAAAGTTTCTTGTCAATGGACTATTTTGTGCCCACACATTCGGATTTTGGAAAGAGAGGAACACTCGCTTGGAATGCTGGGCACTCTTATGCAAATGATCTGACGTCACAAAGATGACTGGGTTGAGAATTTCAGAACAGCGGCAGGAAAGCCAGCGTGAGTCGGAAGGGCAAAAGTGGGGTGGGGTGCACGACTGAGTAGGTGCTGGGGTGCAGAAACAGGAGGTGGGATGTTTTTCATCAGAAGGTAACTTTCAAAGGAATTACAACTTTAACTTCAAATGTCAGTGTGGCACGAGAACTGATAAATGAACAAGGGCGTGTATGACAAAAAATACAGACGAAAATACCAGTAACCAACTTTAAATACTAAATACAGGTAAAAACATCGCAGTGAGAAACGTTAATTCTTGAAAGATTACTATAGTAGTACTCACAACCCCGCTTCTTTACCTAAGAAGCAACTCTGTACTTACTGATATAAGGAATTACTTTCTTTAAGACCGAAATTACTCAGTCTCCGTAGAGACTGTCAAAAATTGCCAATGCCGACTGTATTTCAAGTCGTCATGGCGGGGTATTGGGAAAAGTTTTCAATTAGCAATAATCGCGCCTCGGATAAACCTCATTGGCTACGATACTGCCACTGCGCAAAGCTATGGAGCACCGCCCCCCGTCATCGCCCCCAGTAAGTGAGGTTCCTATTACAGAAAGGCGAGTTTGAGCCCAACGAGGAAACCTTCCATTACTGTTTGCTTGAAAATTTACGGAATCAAGCGAAATTATATGAAGATCCTTTGAAAAATATATAGGGTTTCGGTTGTGATTTCATTTACTAGATTTCGGTGAAGACTGAAGCAAAGCACTATGGGAGGAAACATGCTAATAGACTTAATTCAGAGAATGCAAGGGGAGATTGAGGGAAATGGCTTGAGGCAGGATGTTCTCTTGGCTCCTGTTTCACAGTGCAACAACCTTCTCCAAAGAGGTTTTATTGTTTATGGTGTTATATACAATAAAATATGAGGAAAGTACACAGAACATAAAATTTACCACTTTTTTTTGTTTTGTTTTGTTTTTTGTGTGGTAGTGGGGTTTGAACTCAGGGTCTACACCTTGAGCCACTCTACCAGCCCATTTTAGTGATGAGTTTTTTCGAGATTAGGGTCTCGTGAACTATTTTCCCGGGCTGGCTTCGAACCGCGATCCTCCTGATCGGCTGGGATTACAGGCGCGAGCCACCAGCTCATTTTAACCATTATAAGGGTAACTTCAGTGGCATTGAATTATTCACATTGTTGTGCAGTCGTTACCCCCATTCATCACAATTGAAACTCTTCTGGATTCCCCAGCCCCTGGCAACCACTATCCTATCTTCTGTCTGCATGGATTTGACCACTCTAAAGACCTTGTATAATTGAAATCATAATATTTGTCCTTATTCCACTTACATAACATTTTTATGGCTCATCCACGTTGTAGTACGTATCAGGATTTTTAATTCCTTTTTATGGGTGAATAACATTCCATTGGATGGAATTCTGTTTATCTATTCATTCTTCCATGGAAGCTTGGGTCGTTTTTACCTTGTAGCTATTGTGAATAATGCTGCTACAATGTACAGTATTAATTTGAGGACTTCTTTTTGGTACTGGGGTTTGAACTCAGGGCTTTGCACTTGCTATGTAGGCGCTTTAGCACTTGAGCCAAGCCTCCAGCCTGAGCTCCTGCTTTCAATTCCTTTGGATAGATACTTAGAAGTGAAATTACTGGATCATATGGTAATTCTGTTTAATTCAAAAGAGTTTTCTGCCAGACACTGGTGGCTTATGCCTATAATCCTAGGTCCTCAGGAGGCAGAGATCAGGATGACCTGCAGTTTGAAGCCAGCCCAGGCAAATAGTTCCTCAAGACCCTATCTCAAAAAACCCTTCACAAAAATAGGGCTGGTGGAGTGGCTCCAGGTGAAGGCACTGAGTTCAAGCCCCAATACCGAAAAAAAGAAAAAAAATTTTCTATGAACATTTTTTTTTCTTTTCAGTGCTAGAGATCAAACCTAGTATACTTGTGTAAGGAAATGTGGGCCCCAAAGTGACCACGTGGAGAGGAGTGATCTGGCCAAGAGACTCTTTATTGCCGGGTGGGAGAGGGAGAGAGCAGAGAGCCAAGAGAGTGAGGGAGAGAGGGGCAGGGGCTTAAATACCCCTCAGTGGGACTTAGCATGATCTGGTTGGTTAGGATCTTATGGTTCATGCTAATTGGAGGTTGGGGCAGAAGGAGGGTTCAAGCTAGACTTGAGGCTGGACTGTGACCCTGGGAGGCAGGACTGTGACCCTGGAAAACAGGAGCTTAAGGGTGCAGTAAGAACTGAAACCTGTCGGTGCCATTATTGCCAACAGTTTTTATTTTTATTATTATTATTTTTTGTGGTACTAGGGTTTGAACTCAGGGCCTACATGTTGAGCCACTCCACCAGCCCTTTCTTGGGTTGTGTATTTTTAAGATACGATCTTTTGAACCATTTGCCTGGGCTGGCTCTAAACCTTGATCCTCCTGATCTCTGCCTCCTGAGTTGCTAGGATTACAGGCTTGAGCCACTGGTGCTGACAGAGCATGACATTTTTTGAAGCGTGAAAGCACATGAACTCTGTTTTGCCAGCCAGGCTCTGTTAATGATGCTCGTTGCATTGGAGAACTGGAAAAAAAGTAATCTGGGCTTGAAATTTTTCATCATAAAATTAAAGGGGAAGAGAACGTCACTATTTCAACATTTTTGTAAGTTTCTTGTCAAATACTCATATGTACAAAAAAATGTACTGGATATTTTTTTTGGAGGGGCTCCTGGGGATCAAACCTGGGTCCTTCATCATGCTAAACACAAACTCTACCCCTGAATTATACCGCAGCCCTGCAATGTTTTTGGTTTTCAGTTTGGTCCGTTTAGGCAATGTGATCGGGTTAACTAAGGCTGCCAGGTGATTGATTCTCCCAGTCTAGTACATACTATAGACAGTGACCTATCCAAATCGTCTTTTGTAGGACTGGGGTTTGAACTCACAGCTTCATGCTTGCAAAACAGGCTCTCTACTGCTTGGGCCAAACTTCCAGGTCCCAAATTGTCTTTTGGGAAAGGACAAATCTCCTAAACTACTAACTGAAGTCGCTTTACCAATATTCACAACTGTATGTACAATGGGAGGCCCAGGAGTCAAACTTTGCCTCTAGCTTCTATGTTATCCCTCTGGGTTTCAGAGTTTTTTGAGGGCTTTTGTTATTTATTTTGTTTTTGTTTTTTGAGACAAGACCTCATTGCAAAGCTCTGGCTCCCTCGAACTCTCAGTCCTGCTACCTCTGCCTCCCCAATGCTGGGTCACAGGCATGAGCCACCATGCCTGGCTTGGTTTGGCTTTGTTGATGCTAGGGATGGAACCCAGGTTCTGTGCTTCCTAAGCAAACACTCTACCACTGAGCTATATCTCCAATCCTTTTGGTTTATCCTGAGGTAAGGAAAGAGGGTTCTTAGGTGGTCTGCAAGGTCCCTCTTCAGTTATTTTCTGAAACACATTAATTGATGTCTTTATTTATTTATTTATTTTTGCAGTTCTGGGGCTTGAACTCAGGGCCTACACCCTGAGCCACTCCACCAGCCCTTTTTGTGTTAAGTATTTCCGAGATAAGTTCTCAAGAACTATTTGCCTGGGCTGGCTTCAAACCATGATCCTCCTGATATCTGCCTCCTGAGTAGCTAGGATGACAGTAGCTAGAACCAGTGCCTGGTTCTAGATGTCTTATTTAAAAGGTAATTCTAGGGCTCAAGTGGTAGAGCGCCTGCCTAGCAAGGGTGAAGTCCTGAGTTCAAACCTTAGTACCACAAAAAAAAAAAAGAAAGAAAAAAGGTGATATTATAGTGCAGTGGTTCCCATTTGTACCCATTAAGAACAACTGGGAAGTAAGTAAACAGAGTTGATACCCAGGCCTCACCTCAGACCAATGAAGTCAAAATCTCTGGGGGAGGGTGATACAGGCATTGTATTGATCATTAAATTAAAACGTAAGAAATGACATTGGAGGGCTGGGGGCTTGAATCAAATAGTAGATCAAGCAAGAGGTCCTGAGTTGAAAGCCAAGTACCACAAAAACGAAGAAAGGGAAAGAAAAAGAAAAGAGGGCTGCTGGCGTAGCTCAAGTGGTAGAGCACCTTCCTAGCAAGCACAAAGCCCTGAGTTCAAATCCCAATACCACCAAAAAGAAAAAAGAACAGAAATTACACTGGAGAAGTCAAGTGTGGATGAGTGCACTAGTCCATACATATTATAATTGGCTTTAATTGTTCTTATTAACCATAAAACATCAATTTTTCAGGTGTCTGTGCACACATTTCTTCACAACTCACTATAGGATACTTTATTCATAGTGGAGAATTTGATTCTGTTGTGGAGAATAGAAAGGAACATAAACAATGATGAGTCGAATCCTGGTCCATTACTAAAAGCCTGTAGTGTAAGAGGATGAATTTCTATGCTGGCGCTGCTTGGATGCTATTTTGCACTGAGGACATTGGTACCCATGCTCTAACCACGTCTCTCTCAAAGAGAGCACTGTGTATCATTGGCTCAGGTGACAGCTATACATCCTGAATCGAGATTCCAAACCTCTGACCAATAAAGGCCGACAGGGGGCGTGCCAGGACGACCTGGGGCCCTCAAGGGCGAGGCCCGCAGGATTGTGGGATTTGTAGTTTTTCTTGCATCACATCGACTTCGTGAACTACATTTCCCAAGATGCAACTGTAGCTGGACAAGCCTACTGTCGCATGGGAAGTGCTCCTAAATTGTGAAAGGTAAAGTGTGTTCTGTGCGGGCTGCAGGTTTCTAGACGTTGTGCATTTCTTGTAAAGGGAATCCATTTTTCCTTTTTGTCCTTGGAGGGACCTGGAAGACACGTGTTTTTAGTGCGGTTTCCCTGTCCCTGTGGCCTCAGGAAACCCGACTGTGTGTGTTTAGCTGTTCACGGGTTGCCGTGGAATGTCAAGGAGAAAGCAGGGTCCAGAAGTCAGGTTTGCAGAGCCACACATGAAATAATATTTGCCTATGGGGGGGGTTGTAACTACAGAATTTCTGCGTTATATCAATGAATACGCCAAAGCCTTATTTGTACTGCTAGCAAAGCTGACAGGTAGCTGTCAGCTGTCTTTTTTTTTTTTTTTTCTGTGTCCGAGCAGCAAAATTTGCAATGGAGAGTAAACAGATAATATGGGGGAAATGAAGAAACAAGAGAGGTGTGTATGTATATAGTTACATTCATAAAATCAAAAGCCTGAAAACTCTGAGCAATAACTTCATGAAAACCTGACATACTGGGCTGGGGGTGGAGCTCAGTGGTAGAGGGCTTGCCTAGAGGTACGAGGGCTTGGGTTCCATCCCCAGCACTAGGGGGGAGGCCCTGACATCCTAGAACTAGATTTATAAAACAGGAAGTTGGCTTATGGGAACACATAGTCCCCCAAGGGATAATATTAACCAAAAACATAGGTAAATTTAACTCTTACAGTGACATCATTAGATGTAGTCATAGGTGAAAAAAATAGAATTTTTTTTTCCAGTGGGGAAGTGCTAGGATTTGAACCCAGAGCTTTGGGCATGCTAGGCAAATGCTCTACCTCTGAGCTATACCCATAGCCCTTCCTATTAATCTTTTGAAGTTTATAAATTCAGTTCTGACCAGCCAGGTGTTGCTGGAAGAGACAGATTAGGTCTTACGTTATGTCAGATTCCAGCTTTATCAATTTTTTCTCCCTCCTCCCTTCAGTGTTTTAATAAACCAAGTGTTCCTTTTTTTTTTTGTTTTGGTGGCATTGGGGCTTGAACTAAAGTGTTCGTCGTGTTCCTTGGTTGCAGAAAGCCTTGCAGATTCCCCAGCCACGGGAAGCTAATTTCCATTTGAGAGCTGCAGCATAATACAACTCTGGCTTAGGTTATTAGGTGGTCAGGGAGATATGATTGACTTAGACTGTTATGAAATAATCCCGTGTACAGACAAGATTTTATTCTGTAGAAAGTATTACAGATTGTTTTGTTTGTTTCTGTTTTTTGAGGCATAGTCTCTGTAGACCAGGCTGACAAGGAACTCACTATATCGCCCAGGCTGACTTCAACTCACTCGAGATCCAGATCCACTTGCCTCCTGAGGGCAGAGCTTTCAGGTGTATGCCACCACACCCTATCTGACTTGTGGATTCTTGATTGAGATCCTCCGTCTCTTTCTAGCTTGGGTACACTGTCTTCCTTTTTTTGTTTGGCTCAGTTATCTGGTATATAGCCTGATGTTTATTTTTTTAAGCATTGGCTCTTGCTTATCTCTGTTAACAATCTGTTGATAATCATGCATCCTGGCTTTCATTTTGATCTAGAACTAGGGCAGTACAAGGGTGCAATATTAGTTGTTTCCTGTCCTAGTTCACTTTGTACATTTAATTTCAAATATGTTTTCTTCAAATACTATATAGGCCATCACCAGTTGCAAGCATTTAAAGAAAAAAATACTATCTGGCCCAGATATTTGAGTTTTGTTTACATTTAAGATAAAACAAGCTGGGATCCAGTGGCTCAAACCTATAACCCTGGCTATTCAGGAAGCAGAGATCAGGAGGATCGAAGTTTGAAGCCAGCCTGGGCAAATTGTTCGAGAAACACTATCTTGAAAACACCCATCACAAAAAAGGGCTGATGGAGTGGCTCAAGGTGAAGGCCTTGAGTACAGCAAAAAAAAAAAAAAAAAAAAGATAAACAGCCAATGTTTTAACTTCTCTTCCATTTTTATGTCTCATTTTCTGACAAAAATCTTTTTAAGAGTTTTTAACTGATAAAATTTAAAGGATAAAGCATTTTCCTTCATCTCATGGCTCTTTTTCTTTCTTTTTTTTTGATGGTACTGGGGTTTGAACTCAAGGCCTCAGACACTCTACCACTTGAGCCACTCTGCCAGCCCCAAAACACAAAAAATTGTATGATTCTAATTAAATAAATGTCTGGAATAAGCAAGTCTATAGAAATAGCAATCATTGCTAAGGGCTGGAGAAAGGGAGACATGTAATAGCATGAAAGTATCAGAAATTCGTTCATTTTTATACCTAAAAAAAAAAAAAAGTAAAAAATAGGCCCTGAACATCAGTAGCTACTAACATTACAAAGAGACGGAGGTGAGGTGTGGGGTGGGGGAAGTGCAGCAGTAGAGCCCTTGTTTAGCATGCGTGAAACCCTGGATTCCATTCCCAACACTGCAAATAAATGAATAAATAAATAAAGATAAATAAAACATTGCAAAGAGACAGCCAGAATTATAAGACTTTTTTTTTTTTTCTTTTGCAGTACTGGGGCTTGAACTCAGGGCCACCACCAGCCCTTTTTTGTAAAGGGTTTTTTCGAGATAGGGTCTCACAGAACTATTTGCCTGGTCTGGCTTTGAACCGCCATCCTCCTGATCTCTGCCTCCTGAGTATTTAGGATTACAGGCATGGCTCAGAATTATAAGACTCTTGATGGAAGAGCTCACCACTACCTAAGATGTGGTCTTGGCAAAAAAAAATCAAACCTGATTGATCAAGTTTCTAAAGCTACTTACTAACTTACAGGAAATACAGATTTAAATTTAAAACATTGTGTTAAGTGACACCATTTGTCAATTGGCAAAGATCAGACCTTTGGAAACTGTACAGGACAAACAAATGAGTTTTTTCAACCAATAAATTGCATGATTTATGAAGGTGAATTCTCTATTAAAACAGATTCAACCAATTATAATATACAAGACTTATTTGGATCCCAACTCAAACCAATTTTTAAAATATGACATTTATAAGACAATTGAGATTGAAAAACAATATTAACAAATTAGTGGATTTTGTGTGTGTATGTGTGTCTTTTTGTAACTGACTTCTTACACTTAGCGTGTTTTCTTTCTTTTTTTTTGGTGGTACTGGAGTTTGAAGTCAGGGTTTCGTGCTTGCTAGGCAGGCACTCTACTGCTTGAGCCACACTTCTAGCCCACACTTTGCGTGTTTTCGATGTCCATCCAGGTTGTAGCATGTATCAGAACATCATTCATTTCTATGGCTGAATAATATTCCATTGTATGGTTCAGTTGGTGATTACCTTTTTTGTTTGTTTGTTTTTTGCAAAACCCAGCTTCTCAGATGAGATTTCTTCTTCTACAGAATGAGAATGAGCTGTGTGTTGACTTTCAGGTCAACAAAACACCACTGGATCACGAACTTCAGCCGTCCATGCTTCCATGGATCCATTGGGTTGTTTGTTCCACCAAGTCCTCCTTTGGACCCTCAGAAAGTCAAAGAGTTACAGCGCTTCATCACCCTTTCCAAGAAACTTCTAGTGATGACTGGAGCAGGTGTCTCCACTGAGTCAGGAATCCCAGACTACAGGTCAGAAAAGGTGGGACTTTACGCCCGCACTGACCGGAGGCCCATCCAGCATGTGGATTTTGTACGGAGTGCTCCAATCCGCCAGCGGTACTGGGCAAGAAACTTTGTAGGTTGGCCTCAGTTCTCCTCGCACCAGCCGAACCCTGCACACTGGGCTTTGAGCAACTGGGAGAAACTCGGAAAGCTGTACTGGTTGGTGACTCAAAATGTGGATGCTTTGCACACCAAGGCAGGGAGTCAGCGCTTGACAGAGCTCCATGGATGCATGCACAGGTGGCTTGATTGAAAACTGAGTGTGTGGTTCCATGAGGGCAGGGTGACACTGACTATCTTGATCGCAGTTGTCTTAGTTTTTTTTTTTTTTTTTTTTTTTTTTGTGGTCCTGGGGTTTGAACTCAGGGCCTACATCTTTGAGCCACTCCAGCAGCCCTTTTTCATGATGGATTTTTTCGAGGTAGGGTCTCTTGAACTATTTGCCCAGGCTGGCTTCAAACCGCAGTCCTCCTGATCTCTGCTTCCTGAATAGCTGGGATTACAGATGTGAGCCACCAGCACCTGGCACGGTTGTCACAGATCTTGAGAAAAGCACTTGGGAGCAAGTTGTTTATCTTGGAGTTGATCCCAGTAAACTCAGCGAGGAAGCAGGGACATAAACAGAGGAGGAGGAAAGTCAAGAAAGGGTACTTTCAGGACAAGGTATGTAGCTTAGTGATAGAGCCCTTGCCTACCATGCACAAGGCTCTGCATTTTATCCCCAGCTCTGCAGTAGAAAAGGGGGTACGTTCACTAGTGTGTTACTGTTTTAGGCAGTTACTGTTTTGCTTCAGAATTACCTTACTGATCCAGGTGCCGGTGGCTCACACCTGTAATCCTAGCTGCTTAGGAGGCAGAGATCAGGAGCATCGAGGTTTGAAACCAGCCGAGGCAAATAGTTCAAGAAACCCTGTCTCAAAAATATCCAACACAAAACGGGAGTGGTGGTAGTGGCTCAAGTGGCGCCTATCTAGCAAGCTTGACACCCTGAGTTCAAACCCCACAGTGCCAAAGAAAAGAATTACCTCACTGAAAAGAGGAGGAGGCTAGGATGTTTATGCAGACTCTCCCATCCTTCATGGGACCAGGCCAACTCTTGGAGAATTATTCCCCAATAACTTTGACTCTGCCCTTCCCAAGAAATATTCTACGTCAGAGAATATCCTCAGCAAGAAGAGACTCAGGGGATTGGAGATGTGACTCAAACTGTACAGTGCCTACTTTGTGAGTGTGAAGCTTTAGGTTCGAACCCCAGTCCCACCCAAAAAAAAAAAAAAAAGAAAAAGGGAAGAAGAGTCTCAGGAAGCTGCTTATAAGAAGAACACAAAAAGGTGGCCTCCAGAGTGTCCTGGGGGACGTATGTGCAGAATACCAACAGCATATGCTACTGCTCTTATCTCCAGCATCTAGACAGACAGAACACAGTGTGGCCTAGCAGATATATGAGCAGGGTGTCATGCCTGCAGCCCTGGCAATAACTTGCTAATTGGAACCATTGTTATTTTTAAGTCCCAGGGAGCCTTCTCTGAGGACTGAAATCAGTCTGCCAATCATGATATGTTTACTGGAACTGTCATGTATGGCGTGTATTGGGATGCTACTTGGGAATGTGGAGGGATTAAAGCCAAATTATAAAACTAGTCTGGGACTGGAAGTGTGGCTCAAATGGTAGAGCACCTACCTAGCAAGTACAAGGCCCTGAGTTCAAACCCCACTACTGGAGAAAAAAGAAAAAAACCCACTTTTTTTTTTTTTAAACAGGGTCTCACTATGTAAGCTGGGCTGGCCTTGAATTTGTAATTCTCCTGTCTTCACCTCTGGAGTGTTGGGATTATAGGGGTATGCCAACACACCCAGTTTAAGCACGGTCTACTTTATATGCAGGAATTTTGTAATTCTGTAATGTTTGTGTGGTGAGGGACACAAAAATAACGTTCAATTATAAACAACTCAATGCATAATAGTCAAATTGTGTGGTCCTTGATATACATGCGGGCTGGCAGAGTGGTTCAAGTGTTAGAGTGCCTGCCTAGCAAGCATGAGGCTCTGAGTTCAAACCCCAGTACTGTAAAAAAAAAAGTTCTCAATATATATGATGTGCACATTCAAAGAAATGGGGTTAGTGGAGATTGGAGTAATTAAGAAAGCTTTTATGGGTTAAGACAGGTCTGGAGACTGGCTCAAGTTTGACTAGGCAAAGGAGGAAAAAAAGAGAGTTTTCTAAATTAAGGGAATTTGTAGAACCCAGGGGAGTCTGGTCTGATCTCTATGGAGAGTTTGGATTGGGACTAGTATAAAATCAGATTATGGGAAGGCTGGACCCAAATCAAGGTTGCATTTGAAAAACAGGCAGTGCAGTTTGGGTCTGTTGTGAGACACAAAAAGAGACTATTAGTGGTTTCTGAGAAAGAAAACAACATGATAAAAATAGCATCTAAGGAAGGCTAGACAAGATTAAAAAGAGAGGGTTAGGGAGGTCAGCCTGAGGACTCAGATTAAAGTGGTGCTGGGGGAATTAGAACAGTAATGATGCCAAAGCTGGGCATATGCTCTACCACTTGAGCCATTCTGGCAGCCAGGATGCAGACACTATTGTAGGTAGTGGGCACAGAGCAGGGTCAAAGGACCACTTGCCCTTATGGAGTTTGTATTCTGGTGATGAGAGGAATGAGGAACGAACCAGAAGGCACTGAGGCATGGAAACCAAGGGGGAAAAGTGGTTTTGTTTTTATTTTTTGGTGCTGGGGATAGAACCCAGGGCCTCATGCACAGGATCTTCCCACTGAGCTATACCCCCTAGGCCTGGAAAAGTGTCAACAATAACAGCAGATGAACAGAGCAAAGAATAGAGAGAGGGGAGAAAACTGATGTGAGTACTAAAGAAATTGTCAAAGGGTTTGCTGCTGGTTAAGGATTAAAGTGATCTAGCCAGCTGAGCAGGGAGTAAGGAGACATGAGTATTACTTTTTCTTGAAAGTTGCAGCAGGAAGGTGAGCAATCAGGGATAGGAATGTGTAAAGTGGCCCAAAAATGTGGGTATTAGGAAAGGAAAGAGCTAGAGGGCTGGAAAAGGTGGGAATTAAGTGCTTCTGGAAGCTTTGTGCCTCCCAAGGACACAGTGTTCAGCGGGTGTCATCTTTGGTTTTTAGGGTCCTCTGCTTGGGATGTGGACAGCAGACTCCCCGGGGGTTGCTGCAGGAGCGCTTCCGAGCCCTGAACCCCAGTTGGAGTGCCCAGGCCCAGGGCGTGGCCCCCGATGGTGACGTGTTTCTCTCAGACGAGCAGGTGCAGAGCTTTCAGGTCCCATCCTGTGTGCGATGTGGAGGCCCTCTGAAGCCAGATGTCGTTTTCTTCGGGGACACAGTGAATCCTGACAAAGTTGATTTCGTGCACAGGCGCGTGCAAGAAGCTGACTCCCTGCTGGTGGTGGGATCGTCCCTGCAGGTATTTGGCTGGGTCAAGGTGGTAACTGCCTTTTGCTCCCTCCTGTTTGGACTGTCTTGCCTGCATCTATTGACTTCTTACATTGTCTTCCATCTGGGCAGGTGTACTCTGGTTACAGGTTTATCCTCACCGCCCGGGAGAAGAAGCTACCTATTGCCATACTGAACATTGGGCCCACACGGTCAGATGACTTGGCCTGTCTGAAACTGAATTCTCGCTGCGGGGAGCTGCTGCCTCTTATAGACGCACAGTGACCACAGCCTGACCTTCCTCAGCCAAACAGGGACTTTCCCTGAGTCCCTCTGCTAAAGGTAAAGGTCTGCTCAGATACATCGTGGTTCCCATTGGACCGAGTAACGGGGTGCCACAGTTCTAGGCTTCTTAGTATATGGCTGTTCTTTACTAAAACTAATTTTTTTCTTGGTTTGGTTTTGGGGTTTTTTTGGTCCTGAAACCCAGGAATGAGCCTTTTTTATTTGGTGGTACTGGGAGTTTGAATTTACAGCCTTGATTTGCTAGGCAGGCACTGTACTACTTGAGCCACATCCCCAGCTCTGTCATTGTTTTTTAAAATGTACTTTTTTCCCAAATATTTAAAAAATTTCCCTCCAAAATAGGTAACGGATTTATATGCTTCAAAATTAGAATGGTATAAAAATGATCTAAACTGAAATTGTTCAATCTACCTGTATTTCTCAGTCATCCAGTTCCTCTTAGAGTTATGATACTGCATTGTATGGGTGTATCCTTGTATACATTTGACTTATATTTATACTTACACGTATTTCTTGATGAGCCATTAGTGTTACAGGCATCATGATGCTTTAATCCACAATACTAAAGTATCGGGGAGGGATTGATTCAAGTGGAATAGTGCCTGCCTAGCAATCTCAAGGCCAGAGAAAACCAGTGTGAAAAACCCAGTGTGAAAAAAAAAGCCTCAAGTAGTTATATATTCATGTATCTCATGGGAAAAAACACATTTTTAAAAACTATAGTTAACTCTACCCTGAAATCTAGCATTGATGAAACGCTTTTATCAGGGCTGGGGATGTAGCTCAGTGGTAGAGCACTTGTCTGGCATGCACAAGGCCTGGTGTTTGATCCCCAGAAACCAAAACAAACACTTTTATTTATATTCAAATTCCCCCAGTAGTCCCAGTAATTTCTTTCATAGGTTTGCTTGTGATCCAGCATCTAATTGAAGTTTAGATACTACATTTAGTTGTCATGCCTTTAATTGCCTTTAGTCTAGGTCAGTTCTTCAGACTTCATTATTCAAGGCATTTTTGAAGAGTCCAGGCCAGTTGTTTTATGCAATGTGTATCTCTCTGCGCCCCCTTCCATTATTAGATTCTGGATAAGCATTTTCAGCAGAAATACAACATAGCAGGGCTAGGGGTATAGCTCAGTGTCAGTGATACGATACTTGCCTAGGACATTTGAGGCCCTGAGTTCAATCCTCAGCACCGCCAAAAAAAAAAGAAAAAAAAGAAAGGTTAAAGAATTAGGAAATCTGAAAAAAAAAAAAAGAGGGGGTGATGAAAATAGGTGGAAAATGGTTCCACTATTCAATTATAGCAAATTATAAACATACGCAAAAGTAGCAAACAGTATAATGAACTAGGTAGCCATCACCAGACTTCAGTTACAGTCAGCATATGGCCAGTGGCTCAGACCCAGGGCCTTGTGCATGCTAGGCAAGCACTACCACTGAGCTACGCCCCAGCTCTACATGGCCACCCTTGTTTTAGCTGCATCCCGCTTACTCTGTCATACCCTCTCTCTGCCATTGGATTAAATACCAGACGTTATTTTCATTTGTAAATACTTAACTATATTATCTCTAAATCTTTTTTACAATCGTAGTATAAAATCACACCTTAAAAATTAATAGTAGTTCCATCAAATATTCCAGTTACCAGATTTTCCTGGGTTGTCTCTTCTTTGAGTGTTAGCTTGTTTGAACCAGAATCCAAACACGCTCCTGAAAACTGCATTTGGTAAATCATGTATTTTAAATCCATTTTAATCTATGAGCAAAATTACATTTAAAAAAAAAAACGTTTTAAAATTATTTTTGTTTCCTTTTGCTTTGTTTTTGAGACAGAAGAATCTCACTAACTTTGCCTAGGCTGGCTCTGTCTTGGCCTCCCAAGTGCTGACATAAGCTCTGTGGTGTGCCACCACACTCAGTGGTCTTTTCTGTCTCTCTCTTTCTGTGGTTCTGAGGGTACTTGGGGCCTCACACTTGCTAAACAGGCACTCTACCACTTGAGGCATGCCTCCAGCCTCCCATATACTTTTAAACTTGTTTTGTATTATCAGAATAATACATATTTATTGTAAAATTTAGGTGACACAGATAAAAGAATATGAGTTACCCATAATCTCATCACCAAGACAACCAAAGTTATTCTGGTAGAACTAGAACTAAATCTTGCTTTTATTTATTTTATTTAGTGCTGGAGATAGCTGTGCTTAGTGTTTTTTGGCAGTACTTGGGTTTGAACTCAGGGCCTCGTGCTTGCTGGGCAGGCACTCTATCACTTGAGCCACCTCATCAGCCCTTCTTTTGCGTTGGGTATTTTTGAGATAGGCTCTCTTGAACTGTTTGCCCAGCAACCCTCCTGATCTCTGCTCCCGAGTAGCTAGGATTACAGGTGTGAGCCACTGGCACTTTAGTGTTTTGTTGTGTCCTGTTTTCACTGAATATATATAGTGTCTATTGTTCTATGAACTCAGTGTAATGGTTTTGAGTGGGGAGGCTGATTTTCACAATCATTCCCTCCAACCCATTCTGAGCTTATTTTCCCATTAACTTGTTTCTTTTTTTTTCAGATTCCTAAGGATTCATCCCTTTTTCCTCAAACTAATAGAAGCTCCCTGATTGCATGCAGTAGAGGGCAGCAAACCAACGTCTCTCAGCCAGCCCATCTCAGAACCACCCAGCTTTCAGAGCAGGGGTTAAAGTCTTCAGATGGATGAGATTTGCCCTGAAGACTTTGAAAGAAGCAGCTGCTCTTGATGGGAAAACTGCAATCATTTCCTTTTATGTCACCTGGCAGAAGAAACAGCCTGGGAAATGTGTAGGCCAGAGTGGTCTCCAGAGTGCTAACCCAGAGATTTCACTAATTTGGGGAATAAGGGTAGAAGGAAATTGCTTAATTTATAATTCTAAATGGTTGTGTTTTTAACCGAGCCATTTTGATATATTTTTTAAAAAAATGAGTGATAACATGAATGAATTTTTTTATTAACCAAAGAATAATCATTTTTAATAGCACATTGCGTGTGTAGGCTGCATATATTTAACCAGCTAAAAAGAGAATGGGGCTTTATGACACAGTTCTCTAAGTATTTCTACTTGATGCCAGCTGTCAGACTGAGACTTCTGCCTTGAACCTTGTTTGTGGAGAGAAAACAGTGAATTCCCACATGGGAAGTTAAGTTGAGTTGTTTCTGCTCAGGAAAGCAGCAAGACTTGTTTGATTACTACGTTAGCCAGAAAGAATCAATGTACCCTGAAGAGTGAAGTGGATGGAACAATCACAAGCCATTCCAGAAGGCCCTTTGTCTAAAATTAGGGCAGGCAGTACACACTTGTCCTGCACCTGCCTAGGAAGCAAATTTCAGTTCAAGAAATCCAAGATGTCAAAAACACAAAGAGTTCTTTTCATCAGCATAAGTGTAGGTTTTCTCAGAATCATTAATCCTGAAGAGCTATAGAGTTGTAAATCTCATTCCAGCTTTTTGGCAGATGGGGATCCTAAGGTGTTTTGAAACATATTCTCAGTTCTTCAAAGTAAGTACTAACAACTGTACTAAAATCTGTGTCTTTTGGATCTCAAGCCATTCTCATCCTCAAATCTCATTAATAGTTACTAAGGTATTAAGGATACAAAGATACCACTTCTTGGGTATAGCACCTGTCTAGCAAGCATGAGGCCTTGAGTTTAAACCCAGTACTGTCAAACAAAACAAAACAAAAGCAAAACAAAGATACCACTTGTGCTCTGAAGTAGCTCAGAAAATATACTCTCCTACCTCCACCCTTATTCTCTACCAGAAAATGTCAGAGTACTGCACACAGTGACAAAAAATTTAGCCCTTCCCCTCATTATTTTTATTTATTTATTGCACTGCTGGGATAGAACCTTACCTTACTTTACCTCACACATGCTAGGCAAGCACTCTTTTTTTTTTTTTTTTTTTAAGACAAGGATTATGTAGCCCAGCCTGGCCTTGAATTCAAAATCCTGCCTGTACCTCCTAAGTGGTACAGCTTCTACCACCAGTTTTGAAGAAACTAAGGTCCAGATCAGGTCTTTTCTTGTTATTTACTTAATTTCTTTGTGGTGCTGGAGATGGAACCTAGGATCTTGTGACAAATGCTCTACCACTGAACTACATCCCCAGCCAAGTCTTTTTAAACAATGCTTCTCATTTGTGTGAAGATCATGGTTAGATTATGGACGACTGTGTCAGCCAAAAATTGAAGTAAAAGCCAGCAAGTACACCTAACCAAGGAGACCAGGATTCATTAAAATGTGGTAGGCAGGGCTGGGGATGTAGCTCAAGTGGAAAACAGGTGCAAGGCCTTTTTTTTTTTTTTTGCAGTGCTGGGGTTTTGAACTCAGGGCCTTCACCTTGAGCCACTCCACCAGACCTTTTTTGTGTTGGGTTTTTTCGAGATAGGGTCTCATGAACTATTTGCCCAGCCTGGCTGGCTTGGAACTACAATCCTCCTGATCTCTGCCTCCTGAGTGGCTACGACTACAGGCATGAGCCACCAGAGCCTGGCAAATTTTATGAGTAAACACTATAGGGCTTTTTTTTTTTTTTTTCTCTCAGGGCTTCACGCTTGCAAGGCAGGTGCTTTACTGCTTGAGCCACTTCACCAGCCCTAATTTTTATGTCATAAAACATAAATTTCACTTCATGACAAAAAAAAGTTCAACCCAAGAAGAGATTTTTTCCCCCCTTCGTTTATTAGAAAAGGAATACAGCATGGAATTGAAACTCTTAAGGTTTGGACCTATGTGAATTTCAGTCCCAGTGTTGCTACTTACTAGTTAGATGAACTTGGGCAAGTTATTTAATCTGCAGGGGGTTTTGGTGGTGGTTCTTATGGAACTGGGGTTTGAACTCAGGGATTGTTGCTAGGCAGGAGTTGTACAGTTTGAGCCACGACCCCAGCCCTTCACAACGCGTTTGTTCACTTAAGTCCCACAACTGTAAGATACGTGATATGAGCACTATAATTTCTTTTTAAAGAGGATCCTCGCAGCTTGTGTGGCTTAGTGGGCAAGGCTCTGGGTTCAATCCCCAGCACTGTAAAAAAACAACAAAACAACTAAAAGATGAGGATCCTGAAGCACAGGAAACTCACACAAGGTCACCCAGTGTTGGTCGTGTATTCAATTTCCCAAACCTGTCGGGTTCTGATCTCTTTCTTGGTCTTTAATACTATAGAAACCTGCCCCAACTCCCGGGGGTTGGTAGCACAGAGGCTGAGCCAGGAGGATCAGAGTTCCAGGCCAGCCAGAGCTACACAGCAAGACCCTGCCTCAAAACAAAACAAAAATCCTGTAGAACCCGTTGGAGTAACTCAGCAACAGTACCTGGGGAAGGTTGAAGGGTAAAGCTTAAGGAACTCCGAGTAGCCTAGGCTGGGTCCTGAAAGATGCACAGAGTCCACCAGGCGGGAAAAGGAAGAGCATTGCAAACAGAGAAGACAATAAATGCAAAAGCCTGGAGGATAGACCAGCAAATCCCTTCGCTTTCTATTTTTCTCTTCAAGGCAAGGATGGAGATTTATACCTGAGCCTGGGGCTCCTCAGAGGCCTGGGTTTGCCCAACACCCCGTCGCTTCTCTGCTTGCCCATCGCTTGACTGCTCGCTTTACTTCTCAGCCCCTCACTTTCCCCAACCACCACCTTCCTCCCAGGAATAAATAACGTAGGGGTTACAAACTGGAAACTGAGGGGGGGCGAGCACAGCAGAAAAGTTGGCTTTACTGTCACACCCAAGTGAATTCGGCTTCTTTTCATACTCAACCGCCTATTCTACCCTTCCTGCGGAGGAGTGGATCAGGAGGGCGCGTTCACTATTCGGAGCATACACCGATTGTAGCCACTAGTACCCGGCATGGCGCACGCGCACTCTCGGACCCCTCCCCCGCCCGCGCGCGAGGGGCGGAGCCTGAATTTGAGCCGTAAGGAGGTAGGCCAGTGGCTGGGCCGCTGTGCACCAATGAACAAGAGAATCTCGAGTCACGTGACCATAAACTATCCAATCACACACCCTACTCTGTAATCTAGGTTTAGAGTGGGAACCAGAGATTGAACGGTGGGTATGCAGGACCACGTGGCATGAAAAGGTAAACACAGCCACGTGGGGTTTTTTTTCTCTGAGGCCATAAGGTTACACCATACTATATTTTCGTGGAACAATTATTTAATAAGCGTATTGTGGGGACTGGAGGTGTAGCTCAAGTGGCAGAGTGCCTGCCCTTTGCTAGTGTGAAACCCTGAGTTCAAACCTCAGTCTCACCAGAAAAAAAGAGTTAGTGTATTGTGTATTAGGCACTGTGAAGATGCCAGTGGCTGCTGCAATGTAATTCCATTTCAATTACGATCAGGCTAATTTACTTAGGTACCTACTCAAATCACCCTAGCCACATTACTAGAATTTACTTCATTACCCTTCGCACAATGATTGCTCATCAAAAAGAGCGTTAAAGAAATTTGTTACGGTTGTCAGTGACTGACGCCTGTAATCCTAGCTACTGGGGAGGCAGAGATCAGAAGGAACTATTAGAACTCAGCCCTGGGCAAATAGTTTGTGAGACCCTATTTGGAAAAACTCCATCACAAAAAAGGGCTGGTGAGGGGGGAGAAATGACCCAAGCATTGTATGCACATATGAATAAAAAAAAAAAAAAAAAAGGGCTGGTGGAGTGGCTCAAGGTGTACACCCTTAGTTCAAAACCCAGTACTGAAAAAAAATTTTTTTTGTTGTGTTTTTTGCAGTACTGGGATTTGAACCGAGGTCTTCACAGTTGCCAGGCGCTCTACAGAGAAATTTATTATTTCTCTCCCAACCCTTGGATTAATAAAAAAGATGTTGAATTTTACAAAAAGGGGATATGTCTTTAGTACTCACGTGGCCCTGCTTTCTTGTTTCCTACTGTGAAAAAAAAATGGGACTATACACCAATCTTCTAAAAGCCTACTTTTCTTCTATTTGAGGAGGACTTGCAGTTTCTTTCCATTAAAAGATGTTTGCTTAAGGCCTTTACAATTTGTTGATGGCTCATCGCCCACTGTGAGTATTGATAACACTTCCTTTAGTGTTCAGCAGCTGTTTACTGAGTGACCCCAAAGTGCCAGGTACAGTATGAGGCAGGAGGGGATTCAAAGATGACCAAGACATCTCAGTTTTGACTTCAACAAGTTTACAATCTGGTGGCACTTCTCTAAGAAGATTTGGACTCCAATCCAGGTATGCCACCAGGAAACAAGTGACCTTTGAAATCACTTACCTCTTTGAGCCAGTTCCCTTATTTGTAAAATGTGGCTGTAATAATACAACTAGAGATGCAAGAATAACTAGATAATTGTGCAAAGAAAATCTTCTGGTGCATTAAACATAGTATATGTAAGGATACCAGTTTGAAGAACAGGGAAAAAGTCTCAGAGCAGACTGAATTGCAGAGCTACTAACAATAACTGTCTTGACCACATGTGGTGGCACATAGCTGTAATCCCAGCATTCAGGGGTTGAGGGAGGTGGATCATGAGTTAGGTCAACTTGGGCTACACAGTGAGACTCTCAAGAAAAAAAACACCTCAAAAAAACTGGAGAGGGAGGCGTGGCTCAAGTGATAGAACACCTGCCTAGCAAGCACAAAACCCTGAGTTCACACTCCAGTACCACCATGAAAAAAAAAAAAAAGTTGACTCCAGGTCCAAACACTGTATTCTCAGCACTTTGTGTGCATCCTCGCTCAAGGTAAATGTTCAGTAGGCAGTCATTGAATGAACTGATGAAATGAGGAAGATAGTGGGACAGAAATAAGTCTGTGCATATTCCCCTCTTCAAACTGAAGGGTCTTTTGCTGTCTGCCACTTGTCCAGAAGTGGCACTGTTCTTTCAACCTCCAATGGTTTGAAACGGCTGCTTGATGACTTCTCATAGTCTCTATTGTCCTTCTGTTTTGTTTTGAGCCAGAATCTCACTATGTAACTCAGGCTGGCCTTGAACTTGAAATCTTCCCACGTCAGCCTCCTGAGTGCTGGGATTACAGGCATGTGTCATCTCCTTTCTCTGCCCCTCACTCTGGTGATTCCATTGCCAGTGTAGTCATAAATATTCATGGAGAAACTTAGCTGGGTAATTTAGTGTTTAAGAGCTCAGGCACTGCTGGAAGACAGAGCTCTTGAATCCTGGCTTTGCCGTTTGTGTGATCTTGAACAAGTGACATATCCCCTCTGAGTTTTTGAGTTTCTCATCCATTAAATGAGAGGCGTTGTTATGCCAATATCACAGAGCTGATTTAGACATTTAATAAGATGAGATGTGGAAAGCTCTTATCACAGAGGGGTATGCCATAACTGCTTAATCACAGAAGCTGCTGTTACTGCTTTTTTTGTTGTTGTTTGGTGGGACTGAAGTTTGAACTCAGGCTTTGCACTTGCAAAGCAGGTGCTCTACTGCTTGAGTCACACCTCCCGTCCATTTTGCTCTGGTTATTTTGGAGATGGGATCTCACCAACTGTTTGTCTGGGCTGGCCTCAAACCACAATCCTCCTGATCTCAGCTTCCCAAATAGCTAGGATAACCACCATGAACTGGACTGTCTTTGAAGAGTTTAAAAGAGGTAATAATAATTGGGTGTGGTGGTACATGCCTGTAGTCCTAACCCTTAGAAAGCTAAGGCAGGAGTTCCACACCAGCCTGCACTAAATACTGCAACTCTGGAAAGAGAGAGAGAGAGAGAGAGAGAGAATGAGAGAGAGAGAGAGAAGAAAGCAATGCTTTAAGACAATTGGGAATGGAGGCGGATGAATGGGATGAATGAGAGGGAGTGAGATCTGGCTCAAACTAGGCCCTAGTCCACCACATGGGCATGTGGCCTCAGCTTAGAAAACTAAGATTTGCTCATAGCACTACTACCTATAGGGGCTACCAGAAGATTTAGAGACACACAGTCCTGGTGCAGAGTAAATAGTCAGTTGACGATGGTCAGTAATTATTGTTCACACTTCAAGGACATTTCCTGGACATGTCCTTCCAATTCAACTTCAGCTTCCAAGGCTGGAAGGAATGATGTTCACAAAAGATCCAGTTATGATCAGTAGCCAGAGAACATAACAAAATCCAAACATGAGATCTTTCAACAAGGTGCTTTATTGGAAGGCACAGTGTAAGGTGAAAGCAACAATGCAGGTCGGGATGACACTTCTTAGAGGTGACACTTGTTTCTAACAGGATGTCTTTTTGTTCAGGTCTTTGTGCTCCTCAATGTATGGAGCCTTGGAGAAGCAGATGGCAGCTGTGCGGTCACAGTTACAGATGAAGGCCTCGCACTCTGAGTTTTTGCCTGGACAGTGATAAGAGGAGAAAGCTGAGCCAAGGAGGCACTGCTTTATATGATTCAGAGACAGGAAGAAGCTGGCAGTGTGGTTCAAGTGGTAGAGCACCTACCTAGCAAGCGTGAGGCCCCAAGTTCAAACCCCATTGTCCCCTCCCCCCCACACACAAATAGAGGTAGAAAGAGTTCATGGGAATGGCCATTCTATTTGTACAAATTTAGGGTTGAGAGACAAAGCAAATAAAAATATACTGGGGTGCCCAGTTCCATTTGACTTTCTAAGAAACAATGAAAATATTCTGCAGGATACAGTTATAATGAAAAACTGTTGTTTATCTGAGAGTCAAGTAGAACTAGCATCCCACTTTTGATCTGGAGATCTGAAAGCATGAAAGCTGCATTTTTGAAAGTCCTGTGTACTTCCTACCCTATGTGAACTTGCTGATTTCAAAACCTGTAGCATTACGGGTCTCTGATAACCTAGACAAGCAGTTACGAGCCCTAAAGAGAACATGAAAATGTGTATTTGACACTGGGGATGTACGTCAGTGACACTGGGGATGTACGTCAGTGGTACAGCACGTGCTTAGCATGCATCAGGCTCTAGGCTTGATCCCAAGCACCACCACCCCCACCACACACACACACAAACATAACATTTAAAATGCATTTGAGGACTGGGGCATGGCTCAAAGTAGTGGAGCTCTTGCCTGGCAAATGCAAGATCCTGAGTTCAATCCCTAGTATTGCAATATAATAATAATGATGATAATAATAATAATAATAGTTGGTGGAGTGGCTCAAGCAGTAGAGCGTGAAGTCCTGAGTTCAGTCCCCAGTACTGCCAAATAGTAATTAATAATAATAATAATACATCAGAGGCTGGGAGTATAGCTCAGTGGTGGCATACTTGCTTAACTTGAGGCCCTGGGCTCAGTCCCCAGCACCAGAAGAAAAAGCTATATGCTTAAAGCAGCAAAGTATTGTACATTTCAATTTGGCAATGTTTAGTAAACCAATTTCTCTGCCTTAAAATACATTTATTTCTTTTTTTTTTGGGAAACAATTTATTTCTTTAAACGGTAGTAATAGTCTTTTTTTTTTTTTTAATGGTGTAACCACTGGGCTGTGGTTTTAATTATTTATGTGACATTACATGATCTCATTTCTTTTTTTTTTTTTTTTCATTTTTCTTTTATTATTCATATGTGCATACAAGGCTTGGTTCATTTCTCCCCCCTGCCCCCACCCCCTCCCTTACCACCCACTCCACCCCCTCCCGCTCCCCCCCTCAATACCCCGCAGAAACTATTTTGCCCTTATCTCTAATTTTGTTGTAGAGAGAGTATAAGCAATAATAGGAAGGAACAAGGGGTTTTGCTGGTTGAGATAAGGATAGCTATACAGGGCATTGACTCACATTGATTTCCTGTGCGTGGGTGTTACCTTCTAGGTTGATTCTTTTTGATCTAACCTTTTCTCTAGTTCCTGGTCCCCTTTTCCTATTGGCCTCAGTTGCTTTAAGGTATCTGCTTTAGTTTCTCTGCATTAAGGGCAACAAATGCTAGCTAGTTTTTTAGGTGTCTTACCTATCCTCACCCCTCCCTTGTGTGCTCTCGCTTTTATCATGTGCTCATAGTCCAATCCCCTTGTTGTGTTTGCCCTTGATCTAATGTCCACATATGAGGGAGAACATACGACTTTTGGTCTTTTGAGCCAGGCTAACCTCACTCAGAATGATGTTCTCCAATTCCATCCACTTACCAGCGAATGATAACATTTCGTTCTTCTTCATGGCTGCATAAAATTCCATTGTAAAATACATTTATTTCTAAATTTACAGAACATCTGAAGAGGAATATTATAGATGTTTAGAAGAATTAGGTATGTCTATGTATGGACTTGTTTCCCAGATCATTGCTGGGGACAGAGTTTCACTGTGTAGCTCAGGTTGGCCAGAACTCACTATGTAGACCAAGCTTCGAGCTCCAGATCCTCCTGCCTCAGCCTCCCAAGTACTGGGATTATAGGTGTGCCCTCCACACTCAACGTTCCAAGAGTCTTTAAAAAGGAAAAGGAGCTACTATATGCCTGATATGTCTCAGAAAACATGTCTGGAATCCACAGAAAGGAACACTTACAGATCAAACTGCAATGCAAAAATATATTTATTTGTTATTTTGAGACAGGGTCTTGTTAGTTTTTTTTTTTCTTTTTTTTGGTGGGACTGGGATTTGAACTCAGCATTTAGTGCTCACAAATCAGGTGCTCTACCACTTGAGCCACATCTCTAGAAAACTTTTCTCTGGTTATTTTGGAGATGAGGTCTCATGAACTATTTGCTTAGGCTGGCCTCAAATCGTGGTCCTCCTGATCTCAGTCTCCCAAATAGCTAGGATTACAGGTGTGAGGCACAGGCACCTGGCTAGGGTCTTGCTATGTAGCCAAGGTTGGCCCTTAACTTTCAGTCCTCCACCTCAGTCTGCCAAAGAGTCACAAGTATGTGCCACCATGCTGGGCTATATGGTTTCTTTTTGCTTTTTTGTTTTTGGTGCTGGTGATTGGTTTGGGGGCAGGGCTTCCCAAATGCTTAATACACTCTTCATCACCGAGCTGCATCCCCAGCCCCATAGTGCAAAAGTGATTTCCCATCTATTTTGCTTTCTAAAGTGGGACACAACCTAAATGTCTGTTACTAGGAAGACGTGGAAGCGAATTGTGATATTTATACAGCAATTAGAATAGTAACTATGACCACTATTCATAGTGGCACTAGAGACCAATAGCAGGGTGTTAAGTGAGAAAAGGTAGAATTCGAGAGTCACCAAATGTTCACTGAGCACTGACTGTCTGCAAGGCTCCTCTCTAGATCCCGGGGATACATCAGTGAAGAAAAGAAAAAGCAATCTCTTAGCCACACATGACGGTGTACACTTGTAATCCCTGCTCTCAGGAGGCACGTGCAGGAGGATTGCGACTCAACAGCCTGGCCACATAGCAAGACCCTGTCCCAGAGAGAGAGAGAGAGAGAGAGAGAGAGAGCGAGCTTGTGGGTCCTACACTCTATTGGAAACAGAAAATAAGTAAGTTAAATACACAGATAGTAATTAAGTCTGTGGAGAAAATACAGCAAAGAAGGAATAGAGAGAGTGATGGAAGGACAGAAGGAGTATTATGGGATTTTAAAGAAAGGGACGTTTGTTCTCGCCAGGCAGGCAAGAACATGACTGCTTGAGTTATGCCTCCAGCCCTCCCCCCCCCCCGTTTTTTGTGTTTGGTATTTTTGAGATAGGGTCTCACTTTTTGTTTTTTTTTTTTGCCAGGTTGGCCTCAAACTGCAATCCTCCTGATCTCTGCCTCCCAAGTAGCTAGGATTACAGGCTTGAGTCACCGGTGCCCAGCAATATTTGTCCATTATTTATTCACCAAGACTTCTCTCCCCTCTCTCCTCCTCCTCTTTTTCTTCTTCTTCTTTTTTTTTCAGTGCTGAGGGGCTAACCTAGGACTTTGTGCTTCCAAGGCAAGCACTCTACCACTGAGCTACTCCTCCAGCTCCAGAAAGAGAAATTTGAAGGCCTCAGATGCGGTGTGCCAAGCAAACAGGTGGCGGTCAGTGTTCCAGGCAGGAGTAAGGAAGGATTTCAGGTGGGTGCATGCATAAGGCAGGATCATGCCTACCTGTGATTAAAATTATGTAACCATTATTCCAAGGATAAGGGTAAAGGGAGGGAAGCATGAAATGATTTCCTGGCATTTTGGGATTTGAATCATGGTAATTCCACCGTTGATTGTACAGTTTTGAAAAGTCGGACCTGCCAATGAGTGCAAAACAGAGTATGATGCTTGAGACCATGGGTTCTACCATCCTCAGCACTAAAGAAAGAAAGAGAGGGAGGGAGAGGAGGACGAGGAGGAGGAGGAAGAGAAAGAAGAAAGCAACACCATTAACAACAGGTGTTGGCGAGGATGCGGGGAAAAAGGAGCCCTCTTACACTGTTGGTGGAAATGTAAACTAGTACAACCACTCTGGAAAAAAATTTGGAGGCTACTTAAAAAGCTGGACATGGATCTACCATTTGATCCAGCAATACCACTCTTGGGGATATACCCAAAAGACTGTTACTCCAGAGGCACCTGCACATCCATGTTTATTGCGGCACTATTCACAATAGCCAAGTTATGGAAACAGCCAAGATGCCCCACCACTGACGAATGGATTAAGAAAATGTGGTATCTATACACAATGGAATTTTATGCAGCCATGAAGAAGAACGAAATGTTATCATTTGCTGGTAAATGGATGGAATTGGAGAACATCATTCTGAGTGAGGTTAGCCTGGCCCAAAAGACCAAAAATCGTATGTTCTCCCTCATATGCAGACATTAGATCAAGGGCAAACACAACAATGGGATTGGACTTTGAGCACATGATAAAGTGAGAGCACACAAGGGAGGGGTGAGGATAGGTAAGACACCTAAAAAGCTAGCTAGCATTTGTTGCCCTCAACGCAGAGAAACTAAAGCAGATACTTTAAAGCAACAGAGGCCAATAGGAGAAGGGGACCAGGAACTAGAGAAAAGGTTAGATCACAAAGAATTAACTTAGAAGGTAACACACACGCACAGGAAATCAATGTGAGTCAATGCCCTGTATAGCTATCCTTATCTCAACCAGCAAAAACCCTTGTTCCTTCCTATTATTGCTTATACTCTCTCTTCAACAAAATTAGAGATAAGGGCAAAATAGTTTCTGCCGGGGATGGAGGGGGTGGGGGGGGTAAGGGGGGAGAGGGAGGGGGGGTGGGGGAAGGGGGGAGAAATGATCCAAACATTGTATGCACATATGAATAAAATAAATAAAAAAGAAGAAGAAGGAGGAGGAGGAAGAAGAAGAAGAAAAAGGAGGAGGAGGAGGAGGAGGGAGGGAGGAGGACAAGGAAGGAAATAAAAGAAAAGAAAGAATGAAAAAGAAAGGAAGAAAGAAAGGAAAAACAATTCCTGCCTAAAGCATGAGACCCTGAGTTCAAACCCCAGGTGCTACAAAAAAAAAAAAAAAAAGGAAAACAGAGAAAATCCGGAATGGTGACCTGGCATGACAATATCCTTCACTTTTCTGAATTGTCTGCTCAGAGATATAATAAAGAGAGAGAGAGAAGGAAAGAAAGAAAGAGCCTGACGTCTGACGTGGTGGAGCAGTGGTCCAGGCTACTCAGGAGGTAGAGATGGAAGATCGCGTCCGAGACCAGTCCTAGCAAAGTTAGCCGGAGACCCTATCTGAAAAAAAACAAAGCAAACTACAAGCAAAAGGACTGGGGGAGTGACTCAAATAGTACGATGCCCGCCTTGCAAGCATGAGGCCCTGAGTTCAAACCCCAGGTCTTGCAATAGAAAAAAAAAAAAAAAGAGAAAACCTAGAATGCTGGGCTAGTATGACAAACCCCTTCACTTCTCTGAGTTGTCTGCTCAGAGATAAGAAGAGCCTCCACAGAGGGACTTGTCTCATCCTGTCACCTCAGAGCCTGATGCTTAAATGAGAGCCTTTTAAATCAAATGAAACTAAGTTCAGCTGTCAACTACCACTTGTCAAACTATGATTTGGGGCAAATGAATGTCTTTGAGCCTCATTTCAAATGTCTTTGAAATGAGAATGGTAAAACCTGTCTTGTATACATCCTTCACCCAATATCTGGCATAGTTGATAAAATAGCCTAAAAGTGGTATAGCTAAATAGCCTAAATAAATGATATAGCTCTCAACTCTTTATTAAACAAAGAAGCAGTGTAGCTTAGTAATTAACAGGAGAGGCTTTAGAGTCATGTAGAGCTGTGTTCCGAAACCAAACGCTATCATTTGTAAGCTGTGTGATTTTGGGCAGATGGTTCAGTCTTCCAAGCCTCGGTTTCCTCATCTGTATAATGGGGATAATAATAGTACTTATTCCATAGGGTTGTTGTGAGGTTAAATGAGACCAAGAAAATGATCAAGAATGGGAGGAGGGAGGATAAAGGAGAATGATGGAGGGGGTGAATTCAATTACGATACCTTGTAAGAACTTTGGTAAATGTCACAATGTACCCCCCAGCACAGCAATCATAAAAACAAATCTAAAAAGGAAAATGATCAATAGATCATGGCTATCATTGCTACAATATCCCCCCAGGCCTGCTGAGGGCCAATGAGAATCCCTAGGTCAAGAAGAGGCAAAACGTACTGCTGCAGGTGATTTCGGTGCCAGAGCACGAGTACGAGTAAGTGTTGGTGTAGGCGTTGTCCAGGAGGATCTTACAGCCGGACAGCTTCTTGGCCTCGGTGTAGCAGTTGTCATGTGTCTGGCAGCACCTGGAGAGGAGGAGGAACAGCTGAGGAAGGCAGTAGACAGGCACAGAGGTCAGCCCTCACCTGCCGTCTCTCAGTAACAGGTGGGGATGACTTAGCCAAGATGCTTCTGGAGAAATGGCCTTATGGCTTGAAAAACTATAAGCCCTCTCTTATCACATGTTTATTAAAAAGTTATTTCAACATGGTTGTGGGACTATAGAAAAATTATATATTCTGAAGATGCAATGACACTTTTATTTAAAGAAGGACTGATGAGACACTGGGATTGGGATGGTGATGGTTGGTGCCACTAGAGGGCAGCATCTCCCCCTATTTTACATCTGGGACAGTCTGCTTTCCATTCCTCTGCAGGGAGCATTGAAACCTTCTTGACAGGACAAGAGGCGAACATGTGGCTATCCTTAGCAAATATGCACGTCCCTCCTGAGATCCTTGGTTTGTGCCCTGTCCCCCCCTCAACACAGACACTCCAATCTCCCTCCAGATGGAACCCTTACCTGTCCAGATCGTCCACGGGGGTCCCCGAGCCCCCCAAGCCACAGTAGCAGCCATAGTTGTTGAACTCCTTGAAGGGGCTACTCCCGGGGATGGCGCACTTGATCATGCCACTGAACTGCCACACCGCCCGAGGGCCGATGCTGTATGCAGTAGCGCCCACTGCAAGAAATCAGCAAGTTCAAGGGCTGTGGGGATGTGGGGGCGGGGCGGGGGGGTTGGTGTGGCTCAAACGGTAGAGCACCTGCTTTGGAAGCACAAAGCCCTGAGTTCAGACTCTGGTCCCACCAAAACATAAATCAAATGAACCCTTCCGTGGTTTGTAAATGCTTTCACAAGGTGTGCCAACATCACCGCTAAAGCTTGACACCGGTGACTCATGGTGCTACTCAGGAGGCAGAGATCAGGAGGATGGTGGTTCGAAGCTAGCCCCGGGGAAATGGTTTTGAGAGTTCCCTATCTCGAAAATACCCAATACAACAAAGAGCTGGTGGAGTTGCTTAAGGTGTAGACCCTGAGTTCAAACTCCGGTATCACAAATAAATAAATATATAAATCACCACTAATTCCTAAATATTATCGTCATGGAAAAAAAACCCTGTACCTGTCAGTGGCTACCCCACTTTTCCCCTGCTCCTCCCTTCTGGTATCACCTGCTCTACTGCTTATCTTGATTTTTTTTCCATGCTGGATATTTCATGTAAATGGAGTCATACAATGTGTGGCCTTTTGTGTCTGGCTTCTTTCACTTAGTATGTTTTCATTTTGGGTTTTTATTTATTTATTTTCTGGCAGTGCTGGGGGATCAAACACAGGGCCTTGCAAATGTTTTTTGAGACAAGATCCTGCTGTGCAGCCCAGGCTGACCTTGAACTCTTGCTTCTTCTGCTTCAACCACCTTCTTCTTTTTTTTTTTTTTTGGTGGTACTGGGGTTTGAACTCAGGGCCTTATACTTGCTAGGCAGGTGCTCTCCCACCACTTGAGATGCTCCTGCAGCTCTTTTTTTGTGTGTTGGATGCATCCAAGATAGAGTCCCTCAAACTATTTGCCTGGGGCTGGCTTTAAATCTCCATCCTCCTGATCTTTGCTTCCTGAGTAGCTAGGATTACAGGCATGAGCCATCGGTGCGGGGCTTCCTCAGCTGTCTGTCTGAGTACTGGGATTACAGGTGTGCACCACCATGCCCAGCTGGGGAATAGTTTCTGAGATTAAATTACATAGTGACCGATTTTTGCCTTGTTCACTCTCTTATTTGCTCAGTCTGAGGAAGGTCAGCTGCCATGCTGTGAGCTGCCCATGGAAGGGTCCGTATGGTAAGATGCTGAGGGCAGCCTCCAGCCAACAGCCAGGAAAGAACTGAGCTCTTAGTCCAGCCGCCCACAAGGAGCCAAATCCTGCCAAAAATCACAAATCTCAGATGAGATCCTATCCTCAGCCAGCACCTCAGTTGCAGCTCTGGAAGAGACCTTAAGCCAAAAGGGAAGCCCCAAGCCAGCCACACCCCCATTCCTGACCTACAGAAACTGAGACATGTTTACTGCTTCACACTGCTAAATTTCGAACTATTTTATGACATGCTATACATAACTGATACACAGGGCTGTTCATTATAGCATTATTTTAGCAACGTTTTAGACATTATTACCCCTCAGCAGAGGACTAGTTAAATAAATCAGGTTACAGCCTACAGTGGAATACTCTGCTGCCATTAAAATGAAGGAGACAGTCAGGTGCTGGAGGCTCACACCTGTAATCCTAGCTACTTGGGAGGCTGAGTTCGGGAGGATTGAGGTTTGAGACCAGTAAAACCTATCTCAAAAATACCCAACACAAAAAGGGACTGGTGGCTCAAGTGGTAGAGTGCCTGCCTAACAAATGTGAGGCCCTGAGTTCAAACCCCAGTTCTGCCAAAAAAAAAAAAAATTAGGAGACAGGTGTCTATTGATACCTTCAAAGCAAAGTGAAAACAGTAAGGGGATGAGGGAGAGTGAGTGGAGGAGAGAGGAGACTTTGAAAGACCCGAGTTGCTACAGAGGTAGGCAGAAAACCAGGAGGAAAAAGGAAGGGTGAGCAAAAGGTGTGCCCCGGATCTGGGAGCCAGTGCACCAGGTTCTCAGGAAATTACCAGTGGGAAGACTATCTGAAGGTCCTTTTTTTTTTTTTTTTGCAGTACTGTAGTTCGAACTCAGGTCCTACACCTTGAGACACTCCACCAGCCCTTTTTTGTGATGGGTTTTTTTTGAGATAGGGTCTTGAGAACTATTTGCCTGGGCTGGCATCAAACTGTGATCCTCCTGATTTCTGCCTCCTAAGTAGCTAGGATTACAGGCGTGAGCCACCGGTGCCCACCCCGTAGGTCCATTTTGAGGCTGGGTGAAGATGGGTCAGGTCTGTGCCTCACTGTGACTGAAACCTGTCTCAGACTCCCTCAGCCCCAATATCAACCCTGCACCCATCTGCGGTTTCTCCCTTCTACAGACCCTGGAGTCTGCTTCATCTCTTCTTTCCCTCCACTGCCAGCCCTGCCCGGGCCACCACTGGACAAATTCTAGGAGGTGCTGTCCCCAGCAACACTCTCCCTTCTTCCCTCCTTGATCTACTCTCCACAAGTTCCCAGACTGATTTTTTTTGTTAAACTTGAGTTGTATCTTGTTACTCCTCCTTTAAACTTTCAACAAATGCCCTCTGCCTTTGGGTAAACCTCAAATTCTCTGTTCCCACAGAAGGCCCCTGAGGTCTGGCCTCTGCCCACCTCTCCTGTCTTATGTCATGTCACCTTCCTCCCATCCACTTCCCTGCACCTACTGGCCTTCGATCCCTGCCTCAGAGCCTGCATCACTCCCGTTCTCCTGCCTGGCACACTTGTCATCTACCTGCCTCCCTCCCTTCCATCCTTCTTTGTTTTTAGAGGCCAGGTCTCACTATGTAGCCTAGGCTGGCCTCTAACTCTTCATCCTTGTGCCTCCGCCTCCAAATGCTGGAATTCAAGAGTGCGCCGCATCTGGCTGTCACCTAACTTTTCAAAAGGCTGGAAAGATCCTGCTTTAAATGCCACCTCTTCAAAGAGGCCCTCCTGGCCACCAGCTAAGTGGGTCCTCTGTCATCACTTCTGTTTGTGTTCTTTGCTTCATAGTACTTCAGACAGACTGCATGCATCAGTTTACTTAATTCCTCTCTCTCACCCTTGATAAGACATGAGCTCCTCAAGGCAGGTTTCCTGGCTTTTATGGCCTGCATTGCACACAGTATGCTCTCTCTCCTATATGCACACACACATATGTATACTTATATGTGAATATACTTATATGTGTATGTGAGGAGTTAAGTGATTAAGACAATAAATTAGTGAGTTTAAAAAAAAAAAGAAGGACCTGGCATCTGATAGGTGCTCCGTAAATTTTTGTTGAATGAGTGAACAAATACAGCTCCTAGCTGGGAGTATTCACCCAAACCAAGTTCAAGGCTTAGCTCAGGAGACTCAGGCAAGTAGAGCCCTTCCCCCCATTTGCACAGAGCTCTACCCTGTGAGATTTTTTTTTTTTTTGGCAGTATTGGGATTTGAACTCCAGGCCTCCATCTTGAGCCACTCCACCAGCCCCTTTTTTGTGATGGGTTTTTTTCAAGATAGGGTCTTGAGAACTATTTGCCTGGGCTGGCTTCAAACCTCGATCCTCCTGATCTCTGCCTCCTAGCCACCAGTGCCTGGCTACCCTGTGACATTTTAGAGTCTAAAGAGAAGAGAGCATAAGCTGGAAGTGGTGGTTCACTTCTGTAGTCCCAGCTACTCCAGTGGTGGAGGCAGGAGGATCATGAGTTCAAGGCCAGCCTAGGCAAAAGCTCTCTAGATTCCAGCTCAAAAAAAAAGGGGTGTGTGTGTGTGTGAAGGTTGGGAGTGTGGTTCAAGTGAGAGAGCTCTTGTCCAGCATGTGCAAAGGCCCTGGGTTTGATCCCTAGCATCTCAGACACACACACACACACACACACACACACACACACACACACACACACACACAAAGTAAATGGATCAACAAGATAAGAAATTACAGGTATTGGCTTAAGTGCTAGAGCGCCTGCCTAGCAAGTATGAGGCCATGAGTTCAAATTTCATACTACCAAAGACCAACCAAACAGAAACTGCAGCTACCAGGCACTGGTGACTCACACCTGTAATTCTAGCTACTTGGGAGGCTGAAATGGGGAGGATCGCAGTTTGAGGCCAGTCCAGATAAACAGCTTGTGAGATCCCATCTCCAAAATAACCAGAGCGAAATGGATTGGAGATGTGGCTCAAGTGTTAGAGCGCCTGCTTTGTGAGTACAAAGCCTGAGTTCAAACCCCAGTCCCACCAAAAGAAGAAAAATTGCAAGCAAAGGTGTGTTCTGGGAAGGGTGATATGCAGAGAGAAAGAAGGGGGAGCTTTCTTAGCTTGGGTGACCTTCTAAAGAGGGTCATTAGAGTTCAGACATGGAGGCTGAAAGGATGCCAGCCATGGAGGATTTGAAGTATGAGGGAGAACCCCAACCCAGGAGTTCTTAGGCTCCACAGGGAGCCTTGAATTGAGACTCCAGCTGAGGCCCGCCCTGTGAATTGTGACCTGGGCCCCCCCCCATCCAAGAGAAGGAAGATCTTAGCACACACAAAAGAGACAGGGGTGCCTTACCTGTGAGCAGAGCGGCCAGCACAAGGAATTTCATCTTGAGCGAGGACGAGGGCTAAAATGACTAGTGGCCTCCCTTCTTATAGTCTGGAGCCCCATGCCCCCAAGATAAGGCTGTTTGCTTTGCTCTCAGCCACACTGGGTTGGCCTTGAGTCTGTTGGGGGAACAA
Source organism: Castor canadensis (assembly GCF_047511655.1). Taxonomy (NCBI): domain Eukaryota; kingdom Metazoa; phylum Chordata; class Mammalia; order Rodentia; family Castoridae; genus Castor; species Castor canadensis. Next base: position 32,194,005 of record NC_133403.1, on the reverse strand, counting down.
CCTTGAGAGCTTTGCCTGCAAGGGATCCCTGGAAACAATGCCACGGATTTGTGGTCAGCACTTTTTAAACTACAGGGATGATTTTTGGAGATTGCAGATCTGCACTCTTGGTCCTCATTTGTTGTACTCAGCCTAGCTTAGTGAAGTGGGAGAGCAATCCTGGTGGACATCTGGGTGGAGGGGACAGGGAGGACATGACGGCTGCTTCCATGTCTTGTCAAGTCTGGGTGGTGGGTGTCATTGAATATTGCATCAGTCATGCACTTTGCAGATGAGGATACAGGTGAAGTAATTTGCCCAACGCACCCAGCTGTCAAATAGCAAAGCAGAGTCTAATTCCAAGACACAATTCATATTTCTTCCTCCCCACTCTCCAGGGTGGGTTTGTGAGAAAATCCTGGGCTGTGGAGTTCCAAAGGTTTGGGTCTGACTTGTAGAATATAAAGTTTAGGACAGACATGAAATGTCTACTTAACGTTTTTTTAGGGGGGTGAAATTCACATGCTGTAACATTAACCACTTAAAGAACACAACTCAGTGTCCTCTAGTACATTTACTGTGCTCTGGGACCTTCTATGGAGGTCCAGCACTTTCTCATCACCCCAAGAAGAAACCTATACCCACTGGCAGTCATTGTTTCCCTAGTGACTACCAAGATGCTGTTTGTCTCCATACAGGTTGTGCATCCCAAATCCAAAATCTGAAACTTTTTTTTGCAGCACTGGGGTTTGAACTCAGGACCTACACCTTGAGCCACTCTACCAACCCTTTTTTGTGATGGGTTTTTTTCAAGATAGGATCTCGAGAGAACTATTTGCCCAGGATCTTGAACTATCTTGAAAAGCAAGATAACATGTTATCAGCCTATTTGCTGTCAAGAACTATTTGCTTGGGCTGGCCTTGAACCGCCATCCTCCTGATCTCTGCCTCCTGAGTAGGATTACAGGTGTGAGCCACTGGTGCCTGGCTTAAAATCTGAAACTGTTGAGCACCAAGACGATGCCACATGCTGGGGACTGGTGGCTCACGCCTGTAATCCTAGCTACTCAGGATGCAGAGATCAAGAGGATCAGGCAAATAGTTCTCAAGACCCTATCTTGAAAAACCCTTCACAAAAATAGAGCTGGTGGAGTGGCTCAAGGTGAAGGCCCTGAGTTCAAGCCCCAGTACCACACACACACAAAAAAAATGCCACAAGTGGGAAATTGCACACCTGACTCCATGTGACAGGTCGCTGTCAAAACTCTGGTACAGGCTAAGCTCAGTGTTAGAGAGCTTGCCTAGTATACCTAAGGCCTGGTTCATCCCCAGCATCACAGAAAAAGAAAGAAAAGAGAGAGAGAGAAAAAAAAAAAAGAATGGAAGAAGGAAGGGAGGGAGGTAGGGGGAGAGGGAAGGAAGGAGGGAAGGAAGAAAGAAGCCGGGCACCAGTGGCTCACACCTGTAATCCTACTCAGGAGGCCTGAACAAATAGTCCTTGATAGCAAATAACAGGCTGATAGCATGTTATCTTGCTTTTCAAGATAGGTCAAGATCCTATCTTCAAAACACCCAAAATACACAATGCAAAAAAGGACTGCAGAGTGGCCAGAGTGGCTCAAATTGGTAGAACACCTGCCTAGAGTTCAAACCCAGTGCCACCAAAAAAAAAAAAAAAAAAAAAAAAAAAAGAAGAAGAAGAAGAAGAAAGAAATTCCATTTCCCAACCTCTGTAGCCACACTTGCAGTGCTTGGGAAGACATGTGTCTGGTGGCTGCCGTGTGACAGTCCAGACAGGGACTGTTTCCATCCTCACAAAGGTTGTTCACAGAGCCTATGGCAGTGCCAGCACAGAGCAGGTAGGGGCTGTGGCGGCCACTGCAGGGGGACTGAATTGTTCTGCCTCTTTGGCCCCAGCACAAGTGGTGGCTGCCCAAGGAAAGGAAAGATGTAGTTAGCCAAATGCTAAGTCCCTCTCTTGTGGGATTTTTTCAGGTCAGAACAAGACAGAGAAACAGGGAAACAGAGAAATAGGGACCCACTCCTGGATTTGGAGCTGGAGGATGCCATGTGGTGATTGGGGGGTGGTCTAAGGAAGGAGCAGCTGGTGCATCAAAGTTCTTTAAGACAGACAGTGATAACTGAGTGCTAACTCCATTCTAAGAACCTGCCACGAAACTTTTGTCTTTTTTTGGTGGTACATGATTTGAACTCAGGGCTTCACGCCTATAAGGCAGGTGCCTCGAGCTCTTTGTGCTCTGGTTGGTTTGGGGACAAGGTCTTCCATTGCCCAGGCCAGCCTGGTCTGTGGTCTTTCTATTTTAAGCTTCCTGCTGTCGCTGGAATGACAGACACGAACCACCACACCCAACTTTTAGTTGAGATAGGGTCTTGTGAACTTTTTGCCCAATCTGGCCTTGAACCATGATCCTCCTGATCTCAGCCTCCCAAGTAGCTAGGATTGCAGGCATGAGCCACCAGCACCCTGCTCTGACACAAACCTTTGAGAGAGGTCCACTTACAAACTCCATTTTAGGGCTGGGGACATAGCCCTGGGTTCGATTCCCAGTACTGCAAAATACACCCACAACAATGACAAAAACCTCCTCCATTTTTCAGGGAAGGTTGAATAATGGCCCTGACATCATAGAGCGGGACGAAGGTGTGAGTTGGATCTAGCACACATGATGCCACAAGAACACCTCGGAACAAGGAGTTCCGAAGGTCCCGCTGGATGCCTTCCATGAGGGAATCTGGACAAATTCTCATGTGTGGGACTCAGATGGAGCAGCTAGTGGGGTGAGGGGAAGGCTGCTACCACAACGCTGTCTCCACAGAGAAAGGCATGCCTCCCAGGGACACCAGCCAAACCTCAGTGTCCCCTGCAGAAGAATGAACCTGGTGGGTCATTGGATCACTCTCTAACCCCCCGCATTCTTCCTGCCTTTACCTTCCTCTGGCCCAGATCCACGCACAGGTGTGTGAAACACAGCCTCTCCCAGCCTGGGAAAAGCACAATCTCCAGTGGAAAGAACATCTATCAATAGCTTCTTGACTGCTTCAGGTGACAGTGTACCCACACTCTAGCAAGGTCACATCTGCTGGGTCCTTAGAGGATAAGGCTCCTGGCTCCAGGAAATACCCTCTGTTGAGTGCACCTATAGGCTTGGCACTGAAGGTGCCAGGCTTTTCTTATGTTGTCTTGCAGTCTAACAACCCATCTTCTACCAGTGTTATTGCTGTCATTTGATAGACGATGAAACAGGTTCAGAGAGGTTAAATAATTTGCTAGGAGTCAAACTAGTGGTGGAGATGGAGCCCAGTGTGGTGGTGCATGCCTGTAATCCCAGCACCCAGGAGGCTGAGGCAGGAGAATGTTTGAAGCCAAGCCTGGGCTACATAGCAAGACCTTGTCAAAAACAAGAAAGGGGGTGGGTGGGAAGGAAAGAAGGAAGAAAGGAGGGAGGGCGAGAAGGAGGAAGAAGTGGGATTTGAACTTGCGTCTATCTGCTTCTTAGTCCAGGGTGGGCTCTTCAATAACAATAGCAGCAGCTGACATATCTTGAGTGCTGTGACTAAACAGACACTGAGTGCATTACCTAGGCTGCCCCAAACCAAGAGCTACTACAGATGGGTAAACTGAGGCAGTACCCCAGATTATCAAATCATTTTTCCACACCCAAAGCCACCAGCCTCACATCAGGTTCTTCTCCTGACTGCTCTCTCAGCATTCACTCCACACCTCCCAAGCCCCAGTGAGCCTCGACCCTCCTGGGAACTTAGAGCAATGGAGATTCTTGGAACAGAGGGTGCGGGTTGAGGGTAGGGATCTAAAATCTGTGGATTTTTCTTCTCTTCTTTTTTTTTTTGGTGGGACTGGGGTTTGAACTCAGGGAGTCAGGCTTGCAAAGCAGGCGCTCTATTGCTTGAGGCACGCCTCCCGCCCCCCTAGGTGATTCTGATGTTTTTTCTGTCTTTTATCATTTTCATGTTTGCTTATTTTTTTTTAATTTTTAAAAAATTTTTCTTGGCAGCACTGGGGTTTTAATTCAGGGCCTCACGCTTGCTGAGCCACTCCACCAGCCCATTTTTATGATTTTTTTTTTTTTTTTTTGAGATAGGGTCTCTCGAACTATTTGCCCAGGCTGGCTTCAAACCTTGACCCTCCTGATCTCTGTCCTGAGTAGCCAGGATTACAGGCGTGAGCCACTGGTGCCCAGCAAAATGATTTTAAAAAGAAATTTTTTTTTTTTTTTTTTAGTAGCACTCAGATTTAAACTCAAGTACTAGGGTTTAAACTCACACTTGCAAGACAGGTGCTGTTATTGCTTGAGCCACTTCACCAGCCCTGGAAAATGTTTTGGCAGTTCCTCAAAAACCTAAACATAGTCAGGCACCAGTGGCTCACATGTGTGTAATCCTAGCTACTTGGGAGGCTGAGATTGGGAGGATCGTGGTTTAAGGCCAGCCAGGGCAAGTAGTTAACGAGACACTATCTCAAAAATACCCAACACAAAACGGGGCTGGTGGAGTGGCTCAAGGTATAGGCCCTGAGTTCAAACCCCAGTACTGCAAAAACAAAAACAAAAAACAACAAAAAAATACCATTTTCCATAGTGGCTGCACCATTTTAAATTCACACCAGTAATGAGTTCCTTCCTTCCTTCCTTCCTCCATCCCTCCCTCCCTCCCTTCCTTCCTTCTTCCTTTCTTTCATCCTCCCTCTCTCCCTCCTTTCCTTCCTCCCTCCCTCCTTCTGTCCTTCCTGTCTCTCCTTTTTCTCTGAGGTTGGTCAAGAAGCTGGAGATAGAAGTGGGTGAAGTGGGGTCAGGCAGCTCCCAGGAGAACAGATGTGAGGGCAATACTCTGACGTGTTGACTAAGTTAAAGGCACTTGAAAACCAGCACAAACAAGCAGTTACTCTGAACTTTGTGCGGTGTTGTTTTGGATGGTACTGGGGTTTGAACTCAGGCCTTTTCTCTTCCTAGGCAGGCACTCTAGCTACTAATCCAGCCTTTTTGTTGTTTTTGAGATGCAGCTTCACATTTATGCCCAGGGCCTCATCCTCCTATTTATGCTTTCTGAGTAGCTGGGATGACAGGTGTGTACCACCATGCCCAGCTTTTTTATTGGCTTAGATGGGGTCCTGCCAGGACTGGCCTCAAACCTCCATCCTCCTTATCTCTGCCTCCCAAGTAGCTGGAATTACAAGTACGAGACACCACCTCCAGCATGTTTTTTGCTTTGTTTTTGTTTTTGTTTTTTTGAGACAGGGTCTTGCTATGTAGCCCAGGCAAACTTATGATCCTCCTGCCTCTACCTCCTGAGTGCTGGGATTACAGGCAGAGTTCACCATGCTCAGCTGTGCTGTTTCTTAGAAGCAGAAAATGAAATTTCCTTGCACTTCAAGAAAAGTAATACCCTTTAGGATGAGAAGTTGACAGAGAATTCTATATAGGCCTTGTTAAAATAACTTACCTTTTAAGCCTTCGCACAGAATGTAGCTTCTTCATGACATACCATTCTGTCCAGTTCAGTGCAGTATATAAGTAACTACCTCTACCTGCTTCTTTGGGTCATTTCTTTTCAAATAACATTTACTTGGAGTTTATTTGTTTTTTTGAGATAGCATCTCACTATGTAGCCCAGACAGACTTCAGACTTGAGATCCTCCTATCTCAGCTTCCAGAGTCTGGGATTACAGGATGGGCATTACCACACCTGGTTCTTTTGGGTCATTTCTTTTTGAAGGCATCCACACCTTGTAAAGCTTTTAGTAAATAGATAAAGCTTTCTCCTGTTAATCTGTCTTATGTCTATTTAATTTTGGGGGCCTGGGCTGGAACCCTAAGAGGATAGAGGTGGAGTTCTGTTGCCTCTATAGCAGGCAAATAAGCTGCCCCCAGAATACCTAGACCGGGATGTACATAGAGACACAAGGCACTCACAAGCTTAGCACCGTTTTCAAATAATTTATTAGGAATTTAAAACAAAATAAAACCTGGAAAAAGAAACAGATGTGGAGAGAAGAGACACGGGAGGATGGTAACTTGCTGGCTTCAAAACACCATGTAACATCTTAAAAAAAAAAAAAAAAAAAATTCCCCAAACAAATCAGAAAACGGAATTCCAGGGCCCTGAACCCATGGTTGGGCCCAATGGGGTGAGAGGGTCCAGGGATGGGAGGAAAAGGGAACCTAAGTCTCTTAGGACTCAGCTCAAATGTGTAGAAAATTAAACATAAAAACCAATAAAATGCAGCTTCTCTTTTATTAGGGAACATTTAAAAAAAAAAAGAAAAAACCCAAACACAAACAGCCGAGCGTCTTGGTAATAAAGATTATTGCTTTGTGTTCCCAGGGCTGATAGGTTGAGCACCTCATACAGACAATTAACTCTCCAAAAGGGTGCTTTGAGAGGGTGGGCCATGATGGGGCAGGGAGCATAGGCCCCCAACCTCAGATCTGGGGGAAGGGGAGAGACACAGAACAGTGACAACAGTGGGTAGGCCTCAGCCCTACCACCCTGGCCAAGTCACACTTCATATTCACAGCCTGAGCCTTTTTCCTTTGACAGGGGCTCCAGGGTAAGGGGCTGCCAAGGGCTCCGGCCACGGGACCATCGTGGTGGGAAACTTCAGTGAGAGAATGTGGGGATTCCCTGAGAAGCCTTTTGCGTTCCCCTGGCATCTGCTCCTTACCTAAGTGCCCCCTGAGGCCCATTCATGGGGAAGGGGCTCAGAGCAAAAACCATGAAGGTCCAACCTAGGCAGGGGCAGGGGAGACCTTCGGAGAGCTAATTCCTTTCCAGCAGTGGCTCTGGGCAAGCCCGTCTCTTCCCTCGCCCCTTGCCCCCAAACTGGGTTTTCAGGGTGAGCAGGCCCAAGGCCTTGACCCCGAGGGCCTGAGAGAGTGGGCCTGCTGTGGCCAGAGCTGAGGCCTGCAAGCTTACAGTAATGGTGTCTGAGGAGGGGACAAAAACAGGGGGTGGGGGGGGAGGGACACAGACCTTTGCCCTGTGGGATCAGGCAATGCCCTCACCCCCAAGGGGGTCTGAGAGAGAGGGGCAGGGGCTTCGCCTCACAGTATTTACATATGATACAGGACGGTTCCAGGGGCTCGGCCTGGCCTGCCCGCAGCCCTGCCCTCCTCTCCAGGGCTGGAGGGAGGTGGCCAGGGGCCCACACCCACATACACACTTTGTTCTCAGCTGGTGGGGGGCACCTGGCCCCTTGCCCCCTGCGGCCTGGGGCTTCACATTCACAAACCTAGAAATAGTTTAAAAACGGTTTCTTTAAAAAAAAAAAAAAAAAAAAAAAGCAAAAAAAAAAAAGTTAAAGAGCAAAGGAGGGAAAGTCAGAATAAAAAAAACAAGGGTTGGGGCTGCAGTGTATAGCAGGCTCCCTCCGCCCTCATTCTACAATGCACAAATACAAAAGCCTTCTGGGGGGGGCAGGAGTCCTAGAGAGGCATGGGCAGGGAGGGAGGGGCAGACCCAAGAAGGGAGAGGGGAGATCCAGGGGACAGGAGGGCATCCGGCTAATCCAAAATAAATAAAAGCAGGCAGGGAGAGGGGCAGGTGTGGAAAGAGGCCAAGGGCAGGAAAGGGGGAGGTTAGTAGGGGAGCCAGACTTCAGGGCAGTAGGGCAGGGGAAGGGGGCAGGCAGTAGCAGGCTGAGTCGCGGTGGGGGCGGGGCGGCTGCGGCTGAGGTGTCCCAGCCCCCTAGCTGGCTCACTCTGGTCCTCAGTCAGCTGCAGGCTGGGGCGCTGGAAGACAGAGGTGGGTTGTAGGGAGCCTGCCCGGCCTCTCTCTCCCTCTCTGGAGCCCCCAGAACAATCCCCTCCCAGGACAGCTTTGTTCACAGATTTCACTTTCTGTTCCCCATTTGGATGGGGCCTTGATCAGATTTTGAATGGCTGGATTTATTTAAATGTCTGTTTTTTTTCTTCCCCTGTAGTGCTGAGGATTGAACTCAAGGCCTTATAAGCTTGCTAGGCAGGCGCTCTACCACTTGAGCCACTCCACCAGTCCTATTTTTTAAACGAGGTCTGGTTTGGGCCTGGATGGAGATCCTCCTACTATGCTTTCCTTGATAGCTAAGATGACAGGTGTGAGTCACCACGTGGTTGGGATGCGTGCGGGTGTCTGGAGAACTTTTTGCCCCAGCTGGCCTCAAATCATGATTCCTCCATCTCCCCAGTAGCTAGGATTATAGGCTCTCACTGAGGTGGCTTTTTCTTTTTCTTTTTCTTGAGACAAGGTCTTACTATGGCCCTGAACTCACGGTCTTCTTGCCTCAGCTTCCCACGTGCTGGGATTTCTTGCACATGCTACCACACCCAGCCAAATCAAAGATGCCTTCTCTGAACCCCTCATTGAATACAGCCCCCTACACACTGTTTGAAATTATCTCATTCTCTCTCTCTGTGGGACTGGGGTTTTGCACTTGCAAAGCAGGCACTCTACTGCTTGAACCACACCTCCAGTCCATTTTGCTCTGGTTATTTTAGAGATGGGATCTGGGGAACTATTTGCCAGAGATCCTCCTGATCTCAGCCTCCTGAGTAGCTAGGATTACAGGCGCTGGCTTGTTTGCTTTACTTTTGTCTATACAGTGAGAGAGAGTTGTCTCACTTGTTCATCTTGCTGTGTGTACCAGAATAGGGTTCAGTATTTGAATGAATGATGCCCTACCATTCCACCAGGCACTGTGATCCAGACCCATGTGTCAAAGGTATCCCGTTTTAATAGCTGTGTAATATCCCACTATATGCATATATTCTAATTTATCTAGTTACTCTTCTTTTGATGGTCATTTCAGCTATTTGCAGGTTCTCTTATTTTCTGATTTACTTATTTTTTGCAGTATTGGGATTTGAACTCAGGACCTCATGCTTTGCTAGGCAGGTGCTCTACCACTTGTGCCACTCTGCCAGCCCTACTTGCAGTTTTTAAAATAAATGCCTAGAAGTAGAATTATTGAGTCAAAGAGCATGAATGTTTAAAATCTGGATAAGTACTGTCAAACTGTCCTTTGGGACCCCTGAGGCCAGTTTACAGTTCCCCTGTACCTTCACCAATGCTAGGTGTTGTCAGCTGTAAGAATCTTTGCCTGCCTGACTGTGGTTTAAACTTAGATTTAAAATTGTAGTGTGCGGAGCTGCTTTTCCTGTTTGTTGACCACTGCTGGATAAAGGTCTCTCTCCCGCAGTGGGCTGTGGACTCTGAGGACAGCAATGGGGTCTATGTCCCAGACAACATCACCCAATATCAGCTTCCCTGGTACCACCCCTGCCCCATGTCCTTCCCCAGCTCCTCACCTCCTGCCTCCTGTCCCCTGCTTCAGTGGTACCCATTGGTGAAGGCTGTGGCAATCAAGGGACCCTGAAAAGAAAACAATTAAGATTCCTAGAATGCTGGGGAAAGCCCCGGGCTCCTGCTTTCTGGCGCAGGGACCCCATGGTGAGGTACAGGCCCTTTTCTGCCCTATCACCCCACAACAGACTTGCTCAAAGATTCTCCAAGGCAGGGCCTAGGACTCTGCATGTAGTCAGTACCCTCTGGAAACCTGCATGCAGGCTTCTAGAAGGTGATGCTTAAATGTCTACTACCTGAATGCTAACTTCCACAGCAATCCTCAGTGACATTTGCTGTTCCCATCCATCATACCTTCTCCTTCCCCTTGTGCCTGAGAAGACAGGCAAGGCTTCTCCCTCCCCCATCTTGGGAGTCTCCCAGGGTGGAGGGTGAGATGGAGGCCACCAGGCCTGGCCACTCACCCCAAGACTGTGGCCAAAGCCGGTGCTGGGGGCAGGGCTGGCGGCGCTGATGTAACTGCTGACCCCTGAGTCCTGGTTGGCTGCTCCATAGAGCTCAGCCATGGGGCCGGGGCTGGTGGTTCCCAGGAAGCCCCCTGTGCGACTGGGAGTTGAACCTGGAGGGGGAGCCATCGTCCAGGGGTGAGAGCCTGACAACCCAGAAAGAAGACGGTGATAGTCCCAGCACCCACTGTGGCCCAAAGCATCCCTCCAACCTCTTCTGCCCACCCTGACTTTGACCACCACATCCCAGTAAGTCCTGTGGCCTTATCCCTGCAGATCGCTCCAAGTCCATCCTCACCACTGTCGCCACCCCAGGTCCCACCACCTCCTGGCCGGCCACTCAGCAGCCATCCCTGGTGAGCCCCATCAAACCTATCTCCAGCTTGTCGCCTAGTGCTTTTTCTATAGCTGACCTATGTCACACTGTGGCCCCAGATTCCTGTCCCCACTCCCTAGTCCTGCACTCTGCCATGCTAACTGGTCTCCACGTCTTTGCACGTGCTCTCTTCAGCCAGAAGCATTTTCTTCCTCCTTGTTTGCCCTTCTCCTGCCTTCTCTAGAGGCCCCAGCTGGAGAGCTCCTCTGGTACCAGACTTCCCCCAGAGCAGATATCCTACAGAATTATGGTCTTTTTAATTCTGATGCCCCTATAGCCTGTAAGCTCCAGAGGGCAGAGGCCCTGCCAGCGTCACTCCTGGCTGGATCACCAGTGATGGTACAATGTCCGACACAGTGTAGGTGCTCAATTAACACTTCAGTGAATAAATGGGCCCCTTCACCACGAGGTAACAGTAGCCACCTCCTCTCCTCTCTGGGCTTCTCTGCCCTCTGCCCTCCCTTCCCAGAAGGCCTCACCTGTCCCTCGAACCACAGCTGCTGCTGCTGCTGCTGCCGCCATTGGTCCATAAGCAGTAAGAGGAATGGCTGAAAGGCAAGGTTTGGGTACTCAGCATAGCCAGGGAAGGGGCAGTGGCAATGAAGGAAGCCCACCATCTGGGCAGAGTCTCTCCTGCCTGACCCCCATCTCAGAGCGGGGGGTCTGTGTGGCCCCAGGGCCAAAACAGAAATAAGCCACCTTGGGTCACCATCCTGTGCCCTGACCCAATGGATGGGAAAGGTAAGGATGAAGATGGCTTCCCAGTGAGCAGCTCAGCTTCGGGTTCCCCCTGGATGCCTGGGCTCAGAGGGTGGCTCTGAGCTGCTGCCCCTTCTCCAGGCTCCTTGGCAGAACAGGGACCACCTGGCCCCAAGCAGCCAGAAGCTTGTGTCCCTCTCCGCAACCATCACTGACTAGCCAGAAATGCAGGCTCCTGCCTCAAGGGGGACTGGCTGAGGACAGACTCCACTGGAAGCCACAGCCTTGCTGTGTTCCTTCTGCTGTGTGTCCTGTGTCCCTCACTCCCCTTCTTCCCCAGCGTACCCATCAGGATCTCCCTGACTAATCAGCCCCCAAACTCCCAAATTCCCTCAGCCCCCTTGCATTTTCTTTTTTTTTTCTTTTCTTCCTTTCTCTCTCTCTCTCTTTAAGCTTTTGGTGGTTTGTACTGGACTCGAACTCAGGGAGCCATACTTGCTAGGCAGGCACTCTACTGCTTGAGCCATGCCAGGAGCCCCTGCAGTTTCCCTTCTGTTGTCTCTTCAGACACAGGGGCCTTGCCTTTCCCTTGTTGCTTGTCTGCATCCACTCTCCACAGCACCTAGCACTTTGGTCTGTACACAGCAGGTGCTTAATACATGTCTGGTGAAGAAATAGAAGGGACCTTTGCTTTTTGTTTTGCTTAATTTTGTTTGAGACAGGGTCTTGCTGTGTAGCACAGCTGGCCTCGAACTCTTGACCCTCCTCTTCCCAGTGCTGAGATTACAGCTGTGTGCTTCCACCCCTGGTAGGACCTCTACTTCAATAACCTGTTGGCTTCAGCTGAGAGCTCCCTGGGGTTAAGGGCTTCAGAGTTTGCATTTGGCAACCCTTCAGGACACTAAGCTTCCATTCCAAGAAGCACCCCTCGGAGCTATTTGAGTGACCTTGACCTTGAACTACAGCTGAGGCAAGGGGTCCTGAACACCCTTGCCAAAGTCACTGGGCTGGAAGATTCAAATCTAGAACTGTATGGTTCCTGTAACTCAGAGGGGTCTTTTCTAAGAGCTTCATACAGTTGGCACCTTGGTTTTTTTGGCAGAGCGGGGAGGAGGGCAGGCAGTACTGGGGTTTGAATTCAGAGCCTTGTGCTTGCTAGGCAGGTGGTTTACCACTTGAGCCACATCCCCAGGCAACTGGCTCCTTCTTAGAAATCACCTCCTCTGAGAAGCCTTCCCTGAACACTCGTCCTGCGCCAGCCCCTCACCCACACCCTATTCCCTTAGCACAGTTTCCATGCTTCATCTGCCCCATGAAACTTAGCCTTTTGAAATACCTCACTTGTTTTCCTCCCTATCAGCTCCCAGAAGGAAGGAGCCTTATTTAACTCAACCATTGGTGTCCAAGGGCGTGGTCCAGCATAGGCACAATAAGCATGTACTGACCACATGAAACATGAAGGAAACACCCAAGTTTCCTTTTCTCCTCAGAAAAAGTTCAGACCCCAGACTCCCAAGAACTGCTGAGCCCAGGGACCCGCATCTCCCCTCCAAGACATCCATAGAGGGGACACCTCTCCAGTCAGGTGTGCAGGCACTAACGCGCTGAGGTCTAGTTTTTGGACAGTAGCCAACCTCAGCGAGTTTTATCACAATGTAAAGAAATCACTTCTTTATAGTGATAGATTTTTGTGTCCCTCTTTAGCCTGCATATTCTGTGAGACCTGACCCTACTTGTTCCCAGGGCCAACCCAGAGGTCTTACATGAGTAAAATGAACCCCTCCTCACCCCAATTGCTCATCAAATGCCCCTCATTTCGTGGTGGAGCCTCTATCTCCTCCTCTGTCTCCTTCCTTCTTCACCCTCTCCCACTTTGGGGGCACCCTGCACAGCCCTTGGAAGGAAGGTCTTAACTAAAGCAGCGTCCATACTCATATCTCCACACACGGCCAGGATGGGGGAAGAGTATGGAATAGAGTTGGGGAGAAGCAGGTTGGACAGGGAAACCCCGTGCAGCCCACCCTGTGCACACACAGCCCTCCACTTGGCCTCACCCAGTTCCACAGCTCAGCTCTTTGGCCCAGGTGAAGTGCCAGCCAGAGAAATGGCCGAGTGACCATTGTGACCCCAGAAGTCCCAAATGACCATCGCTAAAGCCAGACTGGATGATTCAATACATTTCATTTGGCCTATGGTGTCTTGATAATTTGGAGTTTGTTGCCAGTATTTTTAAATAATTAAAAAATTCACATGAAAGCCAAATCTGGGTTCTGGCTTCTCTGGAGAGATGAACTGTGAGGGTACCAGGTCTACATCCCCTTGGAAGGACAGGCTGGCACCGAGTGTAGGCATGCCCACTCCTGTGGGCAGTGTCTCTCCCCTACCCCCCACAGGCCCACTGTGCTCTGAGTTTGTGATCCTGGCCTGTTCACTGCTGGATACCAGAGCCTCCATGGTACATGGCACACAGGAGGTGCTACATATTTGCCAAAAGGATGAATGAATGACTTTGCCTCCATCTGTTTGGCATGGTTCTATGCCCCACCCTTAAGGGGCAAGGAGCTACACAGACCGGTCAGTGCCCAAACACAGTCTGCTGTGTCCCCACAGCCAGGGGGCTGGAGGGCAGGAGGAAAGGGTCCCACTAGCTTTCCCAGGGTCCCTGGGCCCTTCTCTGTTTCCCCATGTGGCCTATGAGACATAGGAAATCCGAGCAACTGACCTGTAAGCTCGGGGAGGACTGGGGCGCTCGGGAGAGGGGTCCGCTCTACACGGAATTCTAAAATGAAACGTAAAACAACTTAGGAGGAAGGAGGGGAGGCCCCTCAGGCACACCCCAGGGGGGACAAATGTACCTATAGGGACACTGGGTGAGGGTACAGGCCATGCACAGGACCCAAGAGCTTGGGATGATGATAGGAGTCCCCAGCAGGCAGGGCGGGTGGGACAGACAACACAGAGAGGAGAGACAAAGAAGAGAGAAAGAGCAAGCAGTTGCCACCTATACCCTGGGCATGGAGCAATGCTCATGCTAGGATTCTGGATGTTTCTTAGAAGGCTCAGTAAGGATTGTTCCAAAGAATAATCTTCCCATAATCCATATTTTTTTTTTTTTGTGGCAATACTGGGGTTTGAACTCAGGACCTACATCTTGAGCCACTCTACCAGCCCTTTTTTGTGATGGGGTTTTTTCAAGATAGGGTCTCACAAACTATGCCTGGGCTGGCTTTGAACTTCGATCCTACGAATCTCTGCCTACTCCCTGAGTAGCTAGGATTACAGGCATGAGCCCCTCGCTCCTGACTTTTTTTTTCTTTCCTTTTTCTTTTTTAATGATGAGCAGTCCAACCAATAGGCTGGACTTGGGCTCAGGTTCCATTTCCAGTGCCACCACTTCCTAGTCAAGTTGCCTGAGTACCTTTCCCTTTTCCTGTCTGTACAAAGAGGACAGTCACCCCTCCCTGGGGGTTATTGGGAAGCTTAGCCATCATAACAGCCCCAGGGGCAGAGGACGCAAGTACTAGCGACCCCTCAAATAAATAAGACCAAAAAATGGCCTGGAGATGCGGCTCAGTGGTAGAGCACTTGCCTAACATGTGCAAGGCTTTGGGTTCGATAGCCAGCACTGCAAACAAAGTAAGAAATAACAGCTAACGCTGTAGCTCAGTAGCAAAGTACTTGGCAGCTAGCATATACACAAGATCCTGGGTTGGAGTCCCAGTGCCACAAAAACAAATAAAAGCCTTGCCAAAGTTTGATCTTCGATCTTTCAAAGAAAACGACACTGAGTACTCAGGATCACCCAGAATTTTGATGGGTTTCCTGACACTTATTTAAGGTCCAGTGTTACCTTCATGTTGAATTACAAATGAGAGTGGTGATAATAGAGGTTTGAAGTCGTTCTTCAGCATTTAGCAAAAGGGCTCTGCGACCCTGCAAGGGCTCAGCACAGCACTCCAGTCACTGTAAATGTGTCTATCCCTGGAGGCAGGCCCCACATGATCTTTGGAGCGGGGGATCCCCCTCTGCAAGCCCGGCGGCCTCTTAGGTGGAAGTGGCAACAGTAGAGTAGGGTGGGGAGGACAGAAAGGCAAAAGGCACGCAGAGGACAAAGGGCCTGGGACAGAATGGTGCCATGCAGGACTACAACAGGAGCCTCCCATCCCAGCTTCTGGGAAGCTGGGAGAAGAAGGATGGGAGAGGCCCTCCTTCCTCAGATGTGCCCTTCCTTCCAAGCCTCCAGCAGGCAGACCCCCAGCCATGCACCCCAGACACCGCCCTGAGGAGTCAGACTGCCTGGGCACAGGGGACATGCTGGTGGCAGAGGGACACGGAGCAGGACTTACCAGGGAACTGGTAGGTGTAGCCAGGAGCGAGGCCTGTGTAACTCCGGCTGGCGTAAGTTGTGGCTTGGAAACCTGGGTAACCTGATGGGGCAAAGGGGCAGTGTCACCCACACTTGGGATCCTGTTCACTGGGGATCTGAGCCACTCATTCCCCTCCTCCACCTCAATCATGGGTAATCCAAATACCTGCTGCATGCCAAGCCTTGTGCTTTTTTATCTCATTAAACCTCATAAGCACCCCAATAGGTAGATACTATTAAGAGCCTTGTTTCAGAGACATGGAAACTGAAGTCCAGAGAGGCGAGACTTAACTGGCTGAGAATAGTCCAATTCCCTTACCAAAACTCCTTGGTGCTCTGGCTTCTGCCTGGCTTCTATCCAAATCTCCTTCATTCTGCCCTCCTTCCCTCAGCTCCAGCCACACACTGGCTTCCTGCTGTTTCTCAACTTTGCCAAGCTCATCCCCACTTTAGGGCCTTTGCACAAGCTATGTATGTCGACTGTCTAGAATTCTTCCTCAAATGAGGTCTCACTGAGCACGGACAGGTCTTCCCAGCCCTGCCTCCCACCATGGCACCTTTGTTTTCCCCTTCACAGCATTGATAACCATCAGAACATATCTCATGATTTCTCTAAGTGCTGATTTTTGTCTTCCCAAAGAAAAACCCTATAGCTAGTAATAGTGGTACAACTGAAATTCAAATTCAGATCTGCCTGGCACCAAGGCTCTTAACCATCTGTCTCACTATTTATTAGATGTCCTTTCTTTTTGTTCTCTTCCTCCTTCCCTTCTTCCCTTCCTTCTTTCCTGAATTTTTGGAGACAGGGCCTCCCTATGTAGCCAGGCTGGCCTCCTCCTGCTGCAGGGATTATAGCTATGAGCCACCATGCCTGGTGTTTTTTTTTTTTTTTTAACGACAGTGAAGCCAGCTCATAAACACTTTTTTAAAAAGAAAGCCAGGCACTGGCGGCTCATGCCTGTAATCATAGCTATTCAGGAGACAGAGATCAGGAGGATCATAATTTGAAGCCACCCCGGCCAAACAGTTCAAGAGCCCCTATGTCGAAAAAAGAGTGTCTCAAGGTAAAGGCCCTGAGTTCAAGCCCCAGTACCACACAGAAAAAAAAAAAAAAAGGAAGAAAAAGCCAGGTGTTGTGGACCCCACTTGTAATCCCAGCACTCAGGAGTAAGACATAGGAGAATTATGAGTTCAAGGCCAGCTGGGTCACACAGTTAGACTGTCTCACAAAACAAGGGCTAGGGATATAGCTCAGTGGTAGAGCACTTGTGTAAGATATCTGCTGGGGGTGAGAGGGCACTGCAAGAAAAGAGAAAGAAGATGGCAATTATATTGTAGGTACATTAAAGGATTCCTAATTTTATGGATAAAGGTAAAGGGTCATGACACATATGATTTGCCCATAAGTGACTCAGGGAAAAATCATCATGCGTGTGTATAAACAAACATGCCTGTGTGCACGCACATACACACAATGAAAATGATAAAGCAAATGGGATCAAATGCTACCAGGTGACTCCCATGATGTGGGTATGTTCTTTTATGTTATGGGGTTTTTTGGTGGTACTGGGGATTGAACTCAGGGCTTTGAGCTTGCTAGGCAAGTGCTCTACCACTTGAGAAACATGCACCCAGTCCTTTTGCTCTCAGTTTGTTTTTCAGATAAGGTCTCTCACTTTTGCCCATGCTAGTCTTGGACCATGATCCGTCTGCTCTGCCTTCTGAGTAGCTGGGATTATAAGTATGCACTGCCATATCTGGCTTATGTTATATATTTTTATGTTTTTCTATTTTTGCTACTCTTCTGAGAGTTTGTAACCTTCCAAATAAAAAGTTAAAAACAACAATAAAAACCTTCAAGAGAAAGACTGTACCCTGTTTGGACAGCGCTCTCCTTCCCACCTGTCCTGTGATCACAATTCTGACCCTCTAGCCTATACCACACCCCCTTCTTTGAAGTCCCAGAGCACCTCTCTGTGGGGTACCCCCATAACTGGCATAAAGGACCCCTGTACTGCCAGGCACTGGTGCCTCATACCTGTAATCCTAGGTACATGGAAGACTGAGACGAGGAGGATCACAGTTCAAGGCTAGCTTGGGCAAATAGCTTTTGAGACTCCAGCTTCAAAATACCCAGAGCAAAATGGACTGGAGGTGCAGCTCAAGTAGTAGAGTGCCTGCTTTGTAAGCATGAAACCCTGAGTTCAAATCCCAATCCCACAAAAACTCCACAAAAAACAAAAAACACTGTACTGTATATTCCATCTGTCTCTGCAGGGAGACTGTGAGCTTCCTGGGGGCCAACCTCAATTCAACATCCTTTCCGAGGCCCAGAATGTGACTGACTGCACTTTCTTTTTTTTTTGACAGTACTGGGGTTTGAACTCACACTTGCTCTACAACTTTAGCCACTCCGCCAGTCCTTTTTTGTGTTGGGTATTTTCAAGTTAAGATCTCTCGAACTATTTGCAATGGACTAGCTTTGAATCGTGATCCTCCTGATCTCTGTCTTCTGAGTAGCTAGGATTACAGGCGTGTACCACCAGCACCCAACTGTACTTCACTTTCAAGGCTCACTGCAGTCTTTGCTTCTTCCAGGGAGGCTTCCTGACCCCTTGGGGCAGTAGGTGCCTCCTTAGGCCTCCCACAGCCTCCAAGCACGCTGTGGTAATTGGTGTTCGCTTACTCCTATCTCTCATTTGAAGAGAGCAGGTCCTGCCCCTCAAAAGCAACCCCTTAAAAATTAGTTGAGTGAATAAGAAGAGGCAGCTTTCTTTTCACCCTCCCAAAGACCTTCGTGAATGTCCTTCCCTCTGTCAGGAACACTTTTCCCTTATTTCTCCCATCCCCTGCTGTAACTGACGCCTGCTCAACCTGCAGACTCAGCAAAAATGTTCCTCATTTTCTGGTTTCTCTAAGTCTTGGTCCAGTTCCCTATGACCATTCTCCCTGAGCACCCTAAATCTAAATCTCCTTATCTCCTCACTTATTTGTCTTCTCCTGACGGGCCATACATCTCAGAAAAGTCACTGTTGGAATTCCTGGCACACTTGCTCTATACCTACAGCTGGACAGGTGGATGGAAGGATAAGAGACTGGACGGATGGACAGAGTACCAATTAATATGAAGCAACCGGACTATTCTGGTTACCACAAGAGGGCAGCACTCTACAACCAAACCAACCCCACCTTGGGCAGGACTGCCAGACCTGTGGAGATGCCTTGCTTTCTGTGACTCAGTGGGGAGGGCAGACCACAGAGGAGATGCAGCACCCACGCAACCCTGGGAGCAGTTCCGGGCAGGAAGAAGCCGCAGGTGCTGGCCTAGCACGTACCCAGCATTCCGATGCCCAGCATGAAGGCGTCCATTCCGTAGGGCATGACTCGAGACCGGCCCCGGGCTGAGCCCGTCGGCGACATCACCTCTTTTGGTTGAGCTTTCTTACATTCCACCTGCAGTGAGACAACAGTCAGTCCTTCCCACAGCTGAAGTCACTCTCCCCCTCCCAACCCATGGTAGACATCTCTTCATTATGAATTTCATAATTGTCATTTATGCAGGGCAGTCTATGCAAGGCAATGTACGAAAGTCCTCCTGCCTGCCTGCATTGGATGCTTATACCAGGTTTATCACAGCCTTCTTGTTACTGTGAGTCCCGTTTTACAGATGGAGAAACTGAGACTCAGAGAGGGACCCAATTAACCACTATGTGACACTGCCTCTCTGCTACCTTTTCAGGAGGTAGGAGAACAGGCTCTGCCCGGCTCACCGTGAAGCCCTGACTGCTTCTAGAACCCCAGAACTTCTCTGGCTGGCTCAGGCTGGAGCCCCGGTCTCTCTCTGCACCTCAACCTCCATGCAATCCAACTCACTTTTTTTTTTTTTTTTTTTTGCAGTACTTGGGTTTGAACTCAAGGTATACGCCTTGAGCCACTCCGCCAGCCCATTTTTGTGATAGGGTTTTTTTGAGATAGGGTCTCGAAAACTATTTGCCCGGGCTGACTTCACACTGAGATCTTCCTGAGTAGCTGGGATTATAGGCGTAATCTAGCTCACCATTTTGTTGTTGATTTCATGGAAGTGGATTTCACACACTTTCTCCACGATGTCCTCGCTCTCAAATGTCACAAACCCGAACCCTAGAGGTTGGAGAAGGGGCAAGGGCAGGGTCAGAACCAGGGTCATGGTCAACATCTCCCCCCAGGCCATATAGATACACTGCTGCTCTTTTGTGGCCAAGTGTCTGGGAGTTAATGAAAGGCTCTGCCCACAGACAAGGAGACTTTCAACTACCAGGTGAGACGGGGTTTCTGGTCCCAAATTATGGATGAGCAAACCAAGGCTCAGCAAAGTGAAGCAACTTGCTCAAAGTTACACAGCAAGTTAGAAAGTGGCAGAGGTACCATGAGAATACAGTCGTCCCTCAGAATCAGAGGGAGATGGGTTCCAGGACCCTCTCACTGATACCAAAATCCACGCTGTGTGTAGGGGTTTTTTTTGGTGATGATGGAGATTGAACCCAGGCCTCACACATGCTAGGCAAGTGCTCTACCACTGAGCTACATCCCCAACCTTTTACATGTAATTTTTTTTCTGGGTATTTTTCATCTGAAATTGTTTAAATCTGAAAATGCAGAACTACAGAAACGAAGGACAACTGTATACTTAATATGCCTTTTCTCTCCCTCAAGGGCTTTCCAAAGAGGAAAGAAAGAATATCCCTAAACATTCATTTCAACTTATACAAAGGTGTACATACCCAAACATACCTTTGTACACACACACACACACACACACACACACACACACACACACACAGCCAAAAGGCCAAAAGGCCTGAGGCTAAACAGCCCAGCCTCTTCCTGCACATCCCTAGGGCTGGATGAAATTTCTCAGAAGGCAAGGCCCTTAGAAAAGCCAGGGAGAGCCATGCACCAGTGGTTCATGCTGTAATCCTAGCTATTCAAGAGGCAAGATCAGGAGGACTTCAGTTCAAGGCTAGCCCAGGCAGATAGTGTAAGAGACCCTATCTCAAAACTACCCAACACGAAATGGGATGGCAGTGTGGCTCAAGTGGTAGATTGCCTGCCTAGCAAGCGTGAGGCCCTGAGTTCAAACCCCAGTACCATCAAAAAACCCAAAAACAAAACAAAATCAGGCAGAGCACACAGCATGGCCCAATGTTCACAGGTTCACGGAGTGGGGGCAGGAAGGCTGGGGCAGGAGACAGGGCAGAGCAGACTGCCTGGGACTGTGGAGTCAGCTTGACCCCAGGGGCAGCCTGGCCTCAGCTCTAGTTACCAGGGACAAGGTAAGCCTAGGCGGAGGTGGAGGGTGCTGCTGGGGGGGGAAGGGGGGGGCTGTCCTCTACTTCTCTCCATGGCTGCAATTGGACAAGTTTCTAGCACAGGAAACTCGGGACAAAAGCCTTCTGTAAGGCCAGGCCCTGGAGAGGTTGCAGACCCTCAGGGATAGGATGTCAGGAGGAGAGATGAAAGGGCAGCTGTGACCTGCAGCCCCCTGGCTGACCAAGGCCCCCCAGCCCAGCCTGGGAAGGGGGAGGGGTGCACTCACCTCGGTGCCGGTTAGTAGTTTTGTCAAACATCAGCATGGCATCATCCACCTGAAACACAGCCTGCCGTAGAAGACCCACCAAACACCAGGAGCTCCTTTCACCCACTCCCCTCTTGCCCGCTCCAGACTTTATCTGAAATCTGCTCCAAACTCAGGGAATGGGTTTCCATCTACAATCTCCCTGGATACAACAGCACCCCAGTCAACCAGCAGATGCTCAGTGGATCAGCCTGCATTTATTAAGCTGGCACTTTATCCCCATCATCCCAATATTCCCTGCAGGGGAAGACCTCCACTGGCTACATAAGGAAATGGGCTCAGAGAGGTAAAACTGCCTCCAAAAGGTCACACAGCAAGTCCCGAACCTAACCAAGAAGGAAGAAGCACAGAGCAACGGCTAGGGAAGGAAATACAGGAATAAGATTATGAGACAGGGAAGCAAAAGCCTCTTTCTTCCCTTTTTGCAAAAGGCCAGGAGGACAGGGCAGCAGCCAGACTTGACTCCCCTCTCCTGGTACAGATCTTTTCTCTAATTGAGGTTTCCTTTAGCTAGAGGCTGTAATTAAAGCAAGTAGAGTTCAGTGACTGGGCTGCCTGCCTTCCACTGATTGGGGGAGGAGAAGGGACTAAGGAAGGGGAGGGTTTACATTAGGCACCTCTCTTGAACCCCAGACATAGCTATGTGCTACTCCCTCCAGCCATCCTCTCAAACACGTGGAGAGCCACCTCCTTCCCTGTGCCTGCACCTCATCCTTCTTTTTGCTCTCCTGTCTGATTCAACCTTAGAGGAAATTGGGGCTGGCAGGCCTGACCCTCCCCCAAATGGCCAGTCATGCAAAGGATAAAGGAAACCAAGGGGTACAGCTTCCCCCACTCTCCTCACCCCATTCCAGGCCCTTAATGTGTTTTCAGGGGTCTCCCCTGCCTCAGTAAAGTGGAATGTGTAGACCCCGAACTAGGGTGGTCCTCTAGCTAGGGAACCAAGACTGGTTCAGCAGGAACCCTGGAGCATCTCAGAGGGGAAATGACGTCTTCTTTCCCAAGGAGCTTCCTGCGGCAGACTGCCACCCTTGCTTCCATCTCTCTGGCCACATTCTGAGTCTCAAATCGCAAATCAGCTGGCCTGTCCAAACTGGGGGGACACTTCAGGCTCAGCACATCTTCCCCATCCCTTGTTTAAGCAATGGGAAACAGAAACCAAGAAGAAGGGTTTTGATCAAAGCACAGGCCCAGGTTGAAATGCTGATCCTGCACTTGCTGGTTAGGTGACCTTGGGCAAGTGAATTCAGGTTTCCATGACTTTGAGGCCTCACCTGGGAACTGGGTATAAGAGTGACTGTCTCTTGGGGAGGAGTTGAATGAGAGTGCATGTAACACCCTTAACTACCTGGGGTTTAGCAAGTGTTTAATAAATAGCAGCTATTATTATCATTATTATGGAGGACTTGCACACAGTCACATGGGGGAGGGTGGCAAAGCTAGAGAGCCTGAAGTGGCTTCAAGGTTCCATGAGGACAGGGTCTCTGTCAGTTATGACCATCGTCACCATTCTGTTGAGCAGGTTGACTTGTACTCAATTATTTTTTGAATGGATGAGTGAATAAAGAGAAGAACCAGCCACACCTTCATCCTTAATCCTACAGTTTTGAGTTCTTGCCCGACCTACAAACTGATTCAGGCCAAATCCAGTCCTTCCGGCTGTCTTCCACCCAACCTTCCAAATCCAGCATCTCTGGTCTCCAACACCCTTCAACCTGGGCCTTGGCTATGCAGACCCCCAGTGGGGCGGTGGGGTTGAGGCCAGGGCAGGGAGCAAGGAAAGTGGCTGGGGGTCCAGGGTACCCCCACCGATGTCCCCTCCTGGGACCAGCTAAGGGGAGGGAGGCTCCACACCCAGTGTCCTTAATAGGCTTTGGTCTCCATGGGAACCCAGGGACAGGGGGGCGCGGGCGGGGGGGGGGGGGGGTGGAGGGAGGGGGAGGGGAGGCGACCGAAGCCTGCTGACCAGTGGGAGCCGCCAAGTTCGGCGGCCGCTAAGCCTGAGTGGCAGCCATGGCGGCTGACCATTGTTCCCCCCACGGTGGCGGCCCCTCGATCCGGGCGGGGGAGCCCCCTGCCGCGGGGCCCTTGGCATTCCCGGCTGTCCCCCTCGCTCCCTGGCAGCCTATTCTCCGGCTCCCCCTGGCCTCCCCGGGCCGGTTTCACATGCCAACGCCGATTTAGGCCCGAACAAAAGACGCGGCCGCTGACGGCTTCTCCTGGGGCCCGGTTGCCATGGCAACGCCGGCCCCGGGGGCAGGCGGCCTCCAATCACAGCTGCTGGATCAGATTAGTGCGAGCGCTAATGCTCGGCGCTCAGACACAAAGACACCCCGCCGGAGCCGAGCCGGGCCTGCTGCTTCCCAGGAGCGCCCTTCCCTCCTGGGGCCCAGGCCGGGCCTGCCCTGCATCCTGGACCCAGGTCCCCAAGGAGACGCCTGAGCCGAGGCCTCTGGCCCCCACACGTCAGCATCCTCTGGCTTGTGGACCCCCTCAACCAGCCTCAGCTCACAGGCCATCTCCCGAGCCTCGTCCAGCTTGGCCTGCTGGGGAGCTAGATGCCTTGAGACCAACCTCTGCTCTGTCTCACCTGGCACAAGCAAAGCAGCCCCCTTCACCACTACACCTCAGACTTGGACCCCTCTCCACCATCTCCCTTGGGACCTCGAAGTACACACTGGTCACCTTTTTGGGGACACCCTGTTGTCTACAGTGCCACACTTCCTACCTTTTTGCAGACCCAAAAATCCAACCTTGATGCACCGCGGAGCTGAGAACCAATCTTCTGGGTCAGATCAGAATCTGGGGTGCTTTCTTAAGTTTCCAATACCTCAGAAATCAGCAGCCCCCCCAGCTCCTGCTTCCAGTGCCCCATCTGCATGCAGTGTACTGACTGCAGTGGGGAGTCATATTTATTGAGAAATTATCATCCTCCCCAGGAAGGGGTGGGGGAAGGTACAGCTGCCCTTGGCCTGGACAGGTGCAAACTCCCAGGAGGCCAAGGGGTGACTGGATTGAACTGGCTACTGGAGCACCTCCTCCCTTGGGAGAATGCAGATAAGCAGGAGAAAAACTCAGGGGAAGGGCAACAAAAGGCACATTACCGGGTGGCTTCCTCTCCTTGGGGATGTTGAGAGTCTGAGGCTCATAGATGGGCCAAGAGCCCATGTACCACCCACAGAAGGATCCAGTCCCCTTTCACTTTTTGTAGGAATTGGGATGACCTAGCCAGTCCCCACTTGCTACTGACCCATTCTACACTTTCACAGTCCCAGAAAGCAACGCCCCTGCACCGAGTTAAGACCCACCTTCCCAAACTGCTCAAAATATTGCTTCACATCCTCCACCGTGGTGTTCACTGACAGCCCCCCCACAAAGATCTTCTTCGTTCGAGTCACCATCTGTTAGGGGAGGGAATGAGAAAGTGGGCATCTGAGTCCTGTGGCCTACCACCACCAGCAGGGGCTCAAGCCCCCCTGCCAGGATGCCAGCTGACAAGCTCTCTGTGGCCCTAGCCTCTCAGAAGGCCCCCCAAGCTCCCCCTTGGACCCCTGCCTCTAGGCCTGTCACAGGCAGCTGTGTACCCCACACCCTGGCTGGCTTGAGTGTGCCTCCATCCCTGGAGTGTGTCTAGAAAATGCCTTCCCTAAGGACTCACACAGGAAAGGGGGCGGACCAATGACCCAGACCCACAGCCTAGCTCCAAGACCCCACCAGTCCTCCTGGGAGACACCAAGGCCATTGCAGGGTCTCCCTGAACTTAACGCCGACATTTTCCTCATCAACCTCCTCCCAACACAACCTCTGGCAGCCCCATGGCCCCAACCCTGTTTTAGGAAGAACACATGGTCCTAATTACCCCAGGAGCGCATGGCTAATCCGCGGCAATTCCCAGCCCCATCCTAACACTAAAGCACCTTCTGTCACCAAACTGCTTAATGGAATTAACCCAATTCCAACCATGTGCTCCCTGGTGTGGCTTCCTTCGAATACCTGCTCCATAATTGCTTTCAGGCCCTCTGCTGGACCCCTTCCAGAGATGCCCCTTTCCTGTCTCCTAAAACTGTCCCTCTCTCTTTGCCCTGGTAGGAGCTAGGGACTTTAATGGAATTCAGAATCTTAAAGCCCCCTGCTTCCTACCAACCCCCGCATAAAGGGGGAAACTGAGAGCTCCTGGAGATGGATCCAGTCCTAAGACACATGATAAGTCAGCACACTCAAGGGTTCTGTTCTGACTTCCTATCCTGTAACTGCCCTTTCTGTCTCCTAAAGTCAATAGCTTAACAATTAAGATCTGCCTACTTGTCATGAGGCCTAGAATCAAATCTAGGCCTCACACCAGAGGTAGGAGGCTGGCTGGGAATGGGAGCAGGGGGAGTCAGAAGTAAGCTCCCTGGCTCAACCCAACTCTAGCTCAGCTTCAGGGGACAAGCCTGCCCTGTGTTTGACCCCTGGAGGCCTAGAATCAAATCTGACGCCCCTACCCTATACCACAAGTTTTGAGTGCTATGTTGTTCAACTACTCAGAAACCCATTTTCTGCCCCTCTCCTCAGAACACCAAACGGAGTCCTTGAAAGAGCAGCCCTAGACAACCCAAGTTGAAAGACAACAGGTGACAGACTTTCCCCCCACTCCCCACATGCAAGTCCAGCGTGCCTCACACCAGAGGTAGGAGGGTGGCTGGGAATGGGGGCAGGGGGAGTCAGAAGTAAGCTCCCTCGATCAACCTAACTCTAGCTCAGCTTCAGGGGGCAAGCCTGCCCTGTGTTTGACCCCTGGAGGCTCCAGGCACAGAGGCTGTGATCTATGAGGTTGGAATTAGACTCAGGGTCCATACTCTACTGGATTCAAATAAAGGAAAATGAGTCTGCTGAGCAGTTCTCCTTTCTCCCAATCCCCTCTGCAGTCTACCCCAGAAGACAGTTAAGAAAGATGCATATTTTCTTCATTATACAGAGAACAGACATCTCCTCTTCCTGCCCCAGTCCATTCCAGAAACACTCAAAACACAGGTTCCAGAAGCATCTGCCATAGAAGAGACTATTGGGAAAATCACTGTCCAGAGTAGCCCAAGGTAAGAGAGCTCCTCCCAGTGCCAGATACACCTACCTTAGGCTGTGCTCTCCGAGGAAAGGCCACCTTAGGGTCAATCTGAAAGAGAAAGGGGATGGTCAGAAGGGGTCTTTGGTTATCACACTTTAGATCGGTACCATACAGCACTTCGCCTTGACAACCTCTCATCTCAAGACACAAAAGTGACAGAAACCACAACAATCTCAGGCAGGAAAGCATAATGATTAAGCAAGTGACTGGGTTCAAATCCAACTTGTGTACTTCCTCACTGTGAGACCTTAGACAAGTTATCTAACCTCTCTGAGCCTCAGGGTCAAGCTCACCTGCAAAATGGACAAATAATAATAGTACCAGTCTCAAAGGGTCATTTGCAGATTACTTGAGATAAGGCATACAAAACAAGAACCAAAAATAACATAAAACACTTTTTTTTTTTAAACCGTTTTTTCTTTCTTTTTAAATTTTATCGTTTTTACTTTTACTCACATGTGTATACATTATTTGATATAAACCACTCTTGTTCCTGCAAGTGTCAGGTACATTGAGGGCCTCCCTTGCCTAACTGACTTGACTATCTAGGAAGGCATGCAATTTGGACTTTGGAAGCCTTGCAAATGGAAATACATTTTGCCTGAGAAAGGCTACAAAATTAGAGTTCAGAATCACCAGGAATAGTCTCAGTTCTGTTTGCCCAATACCTCCAGCCTCTAGCAGCCCTTCTGCAGGCTGCAAGCAAACAGCTCCTAAAAATGCAAGTAGGCTCAGGTAAGACAGAGTGTTGACTTGAAAGGGCATGGGACTTAGAAACTCTGGGCTGTTTATGGGGCTTGTGATCTTGGTAATTTTGTTTGCCCCTCTTGGGCCTCAGTTCCCTAATCTGCAAAGTGGGGATAATCACACCCCTCTTTTCCCAGAGGCAGCTATAGGGAAGCAAAAGAGATAACGTAGGTGAAAGCGGCCCTTTGTGAACTGCCCTTCATTGCACAAACAAAGGTGCTATTATCAGGAGGCCACCTTTGCCCTTGGCTGTGAACAATCAGAGGGAAAAATCAAGATCCACCTGGGTATTCTAGCAGTGCTGACAAACAGCAAGAGACATGGCTTGAGAAACTGTGATCAATGCAGGACCTATTGAGGCAAGAGAGTTTCTTGCCACCCACATGGGTGGACATCATTTAAGTTCACCAGCCAATCACAGGGAAGATCTATCTTTTCCCAAAGTCCCTTCTGTTCAAAACTCAGTCTCATTCTAGGAAACTGACTCTGGCTTGCCTGCCTGAATGGCACAGACCAGGAAGGGGCCAGCTCTCCTACTGGAATCTGCCTACAGATAATGAAACCCACAAAGTCCACACCAGGGCAATATCCCCTTTCTAGCAAAGGCCCACTGGGCTCAAGAAAAAAGACACCCACTGCCCCTGACTGAAGTTTTGATTTCATACCTCTATGGACATTTTTATCCTTCTATTTCTCCTAGATGCAGCCTCCCTAGCCACCTCCATACCTCAAACAGTCCCCCTGCACAGACCCTAATGGGGAGATGGTGCCCAAGCCACACTCCCCCAGACCCACGTGTACCCAGTCCCTGACACAACCCACCTCCACTCTGACTCACAGCTGGCAACATAAATAAAATCCAACAAGTAAATAAAAGGTGAAAGTCAGAACCCCAAATAGATTTCCACAGTAAACCTCCTCTCACCCCCTTCCCCAGCCCAGAGATGC
The DNA here is from genome assembly GCF_047511655.1 of Castor canadensis. Taxonomy (NCBI): domain Eukaryota; kingdom Metazoa; phylum Chordata; class Mammalia; order Rodentia; family Castoridae; genus Castor; species Castor canadensis. Next base: position 32,166,351 of record NC_133403.1, on the reverse strand, counting down.
CAAACACAGACAAATTCCTTGCCCTTGGTGAGTCCTTATGTCCTAAGGATACCCATCTCGCCATCCTTCCTCCTGCTTATCAATCTTCCACTACTCCAGTCCCCAACCCCAGTCCCTAAACTCAGCTTCCTGAGTTCTGCAGAAGCCACTAGTGCATTCTGAGGACAGGGGATGGTAGGAGAACAGGCAGCTTGATGGCAGATAATCACCAAAAACAATAGGCCACTGTCTCTCCTTTCCCAGCCTGGGTCACTCAGGCTGCGCCAAGAAGATCCTTTCAGAGCCGGCAAAGTCGAGGCCTGGCCTCATTTGCTCATTACTGCGAGGAGTAGGAGCCACTGGGCAGATAACAGGAGCTGGGGACAGGCGGTAATTTAACAAATTCTTGGGCACAACCAGCCATTGTTGCAGGTAAACAGGAGCCAGTGGCTGACCCAAGCAGGGAGGCCCAGGGCCTGGGGAGAGTGGGGGGGCGGAATGTGGACGGAGATTTTCACACTGTCCCAGCCGCCTGGCAGACAGACACCCCCATCACTGAGTAAGCCCTCTTCAGATTCTCTCCTTTTCCTTCTCCCCGTGAATTGGCCTCCGCCAGCGCCCCCTGCAGGGTTCAAGACATTGGGGAGCAGTGGGACAGTGGCAAAATGTTGCAGGAGTTTGAATGCCAAACAAGCAGCTTCTGCTAAGATCTAGTTTTCAGAGTGCTTTTTTTTTTTCCCCAAGCAAGCTGGCTCTCGTCTCATAAATCCCCTGTATGGGCAAAGCAGGTCCGTGTCTTCTACACAAAGCAAGGAGCTCATTGACCAAAGTCGGCGGAGGAGGGAGAGAGGGGACTCAGTGATGCATTGCCATTGGTCTAGGTGGGAGGGGGGGTGTCAGCAGAGCCAAATACTAGTTAAGAGTTCAGAGAAGCCACCCGTGGGTCACTGCAGCCCTGACTCACTCAATTTGGGCTAGGGGAGGGACCCAGCCCCACCCCAAGCTCTGAGGCATTAAGATTAGTACTTATAGGGAGGAGGTAGTAACTGCTTCTTCCCTCACCAATGCTACGGAGAGAGGGTTTAGCATCTCATTCGCGACCTGGGATCATTCTTCCTCTCTGCCCCCAACTCTAGTGACAAAGTTTCAAAGCATGGCAACCCTTTTACTCAGAAAACTCCCTTTCCTCAAGGACCCAGTCCGACTGTCCCCTGGGGAGAGTGCGGGCCGTCTCCTTCCGCAGCCTCCCTTCTCCCTAAGGATCCCCGAAGCCCCGAGGGCCACTCACTGTTTTGGAGTCGAGCTCGTGCCGCGATTGCGCCAGTACTTTATCCACCCCCGCCTGGTCCATGAAAGTGACGAAGCCGAAACCCCTGCGCGGCGTAGTGAGGGAGAGGCAGATGGTTACATGGCAGTGAGTGGCAGCGGTGAAGCGGGGCGAGCCGGGTGCAGGAGGAGGGAGTCAGGGGCTCACCTGGATCTCTTGGTCAGGGGGTCCCGCATCACCAGACACTCCTTCACCTCCCCGAACTGGCCGAAGTATTCGCGCAGCCCTTCTGTAACCACACACCCGCCTTTGGACCAGCCCGGGCCCCACGCCCTCCCCCTTCCCCCGTCCTTTGCCCCGGGTGACCCCGGCGCGGCCCGGCCGCCCCCGCGCCAAGCTGCCCGCGCGCTCTCCACAGCCTGGCCCCCCCCTTGCGCTTGCCGGCCTCTCCAGGAGCCCCCTGGCGCCCACCGGGGCCCCGGGAAGCCAAGGGCCGAGCTGGGCAGGAGGGGGGGGAACCGCTCCGGCCGGGTTCCCGCCGCTCCGGGAGCCGCCTCACAAAAAGTTTGAGCCGCAGGTGCGAGCGGAGTTGGCGCTGTCGCTGGCGGGTCCCGGGGGCCCAGCCCACCCCCCTGATGCCCCTTAAACCCCTCTATTGCTCCCCTTCACCCGCAGGGCCGTGCGCACTCGCGGATCGCCCTGCGCCCTCGGGGTCCCCGAGCGGGGCGCGAAAGAGGGCACGAGGGTGCCCGGGGTCAGCAGGGCGCAGGGCCGAGCTGGGGTGCCCGGGTCTGGGGCGCTGGGGGCGTCCAGGGTGCTCTGCGGGGCCGACGGGCGCTCCCGGGCTGGCTCACCCTGCGTAGTCTGCCAACTGAGTCCCCCGATGAACATCTTGCTGCGGGAGGAGGAGAGACACAAAGGGCCCGCGTGAGCGCTGGGCGCCAGGGCGCAGGGGGCGCGGGCCCGGGCCCCGGGGAGGCCCGGCCCGACCCGGATCGGCCATGTTGGCGGGGCTGGGGCGGTCGCGGGCCGGGCAGGCCGGGCTGGGCCGGGCCGGGTCGTACCAGGGGTCGTGCGGCGAGTCCGGGGAGGCGAGGCCGGGCTGGGGCGCGTCAGTCTCCATCGGGAGCCGCGGGCGGCGCGGGCAGGGGAGCGGCGGCGGCGGCGGCGGCGGCGGCGCTCGGCGCGGGGCAGATGAGGAGCGCGGCGAAGGGGGCCGGACGGACAGGCCATGCTGCCCCCTCCCCCGACCCCGCTCGGGCGGGCGGGCGGGGACGGCCGAGGGGAGGGCCCGCCGGGGGCCGACCTGCCGGCTCCTCCCCCCGCCGCCCTGCGCGCATAAAGCCCCGCGCTCGCCCGCGCGCCCGGGCGCCCGCGGAGGCGACGGCGCCGGGACCCCCCTCCCGCCGTGCTCTCGGGTCCCCGGGGGCGACAGACCCCCCGAATCCCGGTGCGGGCCGGGACCTGGGCGCGGCCGCACCCCCCACCCACACCAGCGCAGGGGCCGGGCCGCGGGAACGCCCTCCCGGAATGAAACGCTTCCCGGTGTCTTCAAGGTAGCTCGGTTCCGGATCGGGAACACCCCCCCCTCTCGCCCTGTCCTCCCTCTCAGGTCCCCGCTATCCAGAATTTAAGGGCGCCTCCCAATCTCCCTGGACCGGGTTGGAGATAGCCTTAGTATCCTCCAAATCCCCACCCATTCCAACTGGTGAGAATTCCTCAATCTCCCCTAGTTGGAGCGAGAAGCCGCTCTGGGAGCCCCAATTTCTTCTGAATCTAATTTAGTTCCTTTTTAGCGGCTCTCAGTCCACTCCTAGTATCCCATATCCAATTGGGGAACCCCCTCAGTGTCCCCCGTCCCGAGTAGGGAGCCTCCATTAGCACCCCAGTAGAAACCGTATCAGTTTCCCCTATCCCTTCTGCCTTTGCTGTCTAGAGAGAGAATCCGTCTCAACTCTTTCTCTCCACGCTTGTGGTCCCTATGGTCTGTTGAGAAATCCCCCTTTCTGAGTGTGGGTTCCCAGTTTACCGTCCCCTAAACTCCCCCCCCCCCCTCCTCATTATGAGAAACCTCTCCCTGTCTCGCTCTTGCCAGCCCCATTCCAACTCCTGTCTGGATTCGGGAAATCGGGTTCCAGACGCTCGCCGCCCGCTCCCTACTGAGCTGGGAAAGAAGTCAGTGTCTCTTAGAGTCTCCCGTTTCCAGTTTAGGAGCCCGATGGCACGGCTGTGTATCTTCCCCTCCGAATGACCCCCTCTTTTGCAGAATTCTATCTCAGTCCAATCGGATTGGAAGAAGCTGAGCTACCTACCCACTGCGTTTGGAGTTACTTTGCTCTGTCCGTCTCATCTTGAGACCACTCCCCGTGCAGGCGAACTTCTTTATCTCCTCCCCCATCTTCTGGGTCTTGGGGATTCCCCCCTCCCCAGTACTTTCACCCAAACCACTTCATCCACCCCTAAAACTGCCTCCCTCCAGCTTGGCAAGGACTCTAAGAAAGTCCATCTGGTTCCTGGATGTCCATTGAAGCCAGAGGCCACTCATTCCCCCCTCCATATCCAAGCCTGAGGATCCTTTACTGCCCTGAAACCAGCCAAGAAAGGGTCAAAGCCGAGGCTAAGGCAGCTAACGCCCCATCACAGTGCCTATCCCTGCTGGGGGTCTCTGTCACGGAAGCCCCTCCCTCCCAGCTCACCTCCTCTCTTCCTTAAATCCAGCCAGTATAACCAACCCAGTGATAATCGGTGGTGGCATGCCCTTTACCGCCCACCTTCACGTCCATCCTGTATTCCTACACCTTTGGTTAATGTGTGCCCCAGCTCTGAGCATAAGAACCTGGAGGTGCTTCTTCCCTCCACTTAGCACTTTTTTCCTCCGCCCACCCCAACCTTGGGGGAACTCTCAGCAGGTATATCCTGCCACCCTATGTGCCTGACACTACAAACAAACTTGCTTTTTCCTGTTTGTACCCTCCTGCTCTGTCCCACAGTTTCTCAGCATCCCCTGGATTGGGGGTAGGGAGCATCCCACACAGGATGGTTACCTTCTCAACACAGCTGGGGAACATCAGGTGTGTCCTGGGAGAGACCCAGGTGACAGTCAGCAGGTGTTATCCCCGGTGTTAGGGATCTGAACGTTCCTAGGGCTGAACTTGAGATTCCTTGTGTTTATCATGGGGTTCTTGAGGGGCGCTGGGTGTGTAGAACTCCAAGGATCCATAAACATTGATTTGCCTGCTAGTGAGGATAGGAAGTGGTAAGGACCATTTAGCCAACCAAGACTGTGTAAGAAGTAGTTTGAGATAGGAGTCATATACTAGCACCCTTGTTCTGGACCTGGAAGGAGGAAGTGTCTATTTCCTTTTGGTTGGTAGCAGAGTAGTGTGTGGGTGGACTTAAGAGGAGTCCTCTCCCACTTCGGGTTCATCTCCACCTGACAGCTTCAGTTCACTTTGTTCACCTTAGGTGCAACAAGTCCTTCTAGGGGCAGCCCTCACAGGACAATGCATCTATGAGGTAAATTGAGGATCTTGGTAGTATTAAGGAAAAGTGATCCTTAGGCTGAGATTAGAGGATGTAGGTGTAGCTTCTTTCTGGGCCCAGGCTGGCTTCAAACTGCAATCCAGATCTCTGCCTTCTGAGTAGCTGGGATTATATGGAATAAGCCACCTGTGCCCAGCTATAATTTTTTTAAATGCTCTTGAGAAAGATAGTGGAGAAATGACGTTTTGCCCAAGCACTAAGATGATATAGCACCTTCTACATTTATTGAGCACCTTCTACATCCCAGACACTGATCCAAGTACTATATTCTCAGCACCTACCATCATGAAGCTTAATTTCTAGAGATAAGAGCTAGATAAATAGCAATTAAGTGCTATGAGAAAGGAAAGGGAGATAGGGAAGGTGGGACAAATCAGAGATAGGACGATACACAATTTTAAATCAGGAAATTGCTCATAGGGAAGATGAGACTAATTCATCTCCTCTCTCTTTTTTTTTTGATGGAACTGGGGTTTGAACTCAGAGCTTCACGTTTGCAAAGCTGTCACTCTACCTCCTCTTGAACCACTCTACCAGTCCATTTTGCTCTGGTTATTTTTGGAGATGGGGGTCTCAAGAACTATTTCCCCCAGCTGACCTCAAATCTTGATCCTCCTGATCTCAGCCTCCCATGTAGTTAGGATTACAGGCGTGAGCCAGGTGCACCTGGTCGAAAACTGCACTTTTTAAGCAAGCTGTTCTATCAGATGATGCTGGTAACAAGTTTTCCTTGGACCACTCTTGGAGGAATACTGCTTTAAAATATACTAGCATCTTTGAGAACAAAACTAAAGATTAAATTATAGTATGTTTGGTTTTAGCATTGAAAATATTTTGCTGTGTTCTCATTCTTCGAAAAATGCAATACCAGGCAAAGCCCTGGATTACCCAGGACATCCCAGTTCTTGTCTGTACAGGAAAAGGAAAAAAATATTGTAAGCTGATTAGGAACTCTTCATCTATAATCAGGCCATTTTAGAACCTTCCCTTACTTAAAAAAAAAATTTTATTTTTAGAGTGGTTTTTAGATCCACAGCAAAATTGGCCAAAAGGAACAGAGATTTCCTATATGTCCTCAATCACCACATATGAATAACTTCTACCATTATTGATGTCCCCCATGTGAGACGTTTGCTGTAACCTATACTGACACATTGTTATCACCCAAAGTCCATAATTTGCATTAGGGTTCAGTCTTGAACTATGGATCTGGACAATAGAATGACATATATCTACCATTACAGAATTATACAGAATTGGGGTGTTTGTGGTGGTACTGATGTTTGAACTCAGGGCCTCACACTTGCTAGGCAGCACCTGAGCCACTCCATCAGCCCTGTTCTGTTCTATGTTGGGTGCTTTTGACATAGGGTCTTAAGAACTATTTGTGGAGCAGGTTTCCAGCTGCTGTCCTCCTGATCTCTGCCTCCTAAGTAGCTAGGATTACAGGCATGAGTCACCAGTGCTTGTCACACAGAATATTTTTTTGACTACCCTAAGAATTCTCTATGCTCCACCTATTCATCCTTCTCTTTCTCCTAGTCCTCTGCAACCACTGACTTTTTTTTTTTTGGTTGGTGTTGTTTGTTTTGTCAGCACTGGGATTTTGAACTCCGGGCCTCATGCTTGCTAGGCAGGCGCTCTTACTGCTTGAGCCACTTGAGAACTATTTACCTGGACTTGGAATGGCAGTCCTCTTGATCTCTGCCTCCTGAGTATGTAGGCGCCTGGCAACCACTGATTTTTTTACTGTTTCCATAGTTTTACCTTTTCTAGAATGTTACAGAGTTGAAATCATATAATATGTATCCTTTTTCAGATTCACTTCCTTCACTTAGTTACCTGCACTTAAGGTTCCTCCATGTGTTTCATGCTTAGACAATTTTTTTTTTTCCGGTACTGGGGCTTCAATTCAGGGCCTACACCTTGAGCCACTCCACCAGCCCTTTTTTGTGATGGGTATTTTTGAGGTAGGGACTCACAGAACTATTCGCCCAGTTGGCTTTGTACCGAAATCCTCCTGATCTCTGCCTCCTGAGTAGCTAGGATTACAGGTGTGAGTCACCTGTGCCCGGGCTTTTTTTGTTTGTTTGTTTTGATTTTGCTTTTAGTGCTGAATAATATTTCATTGACTGTGTGCACCCAGTTTATCCATTCACTTACCGAAGGTCATCTAGGTTACTTTTTCCTTCCCAGGAGCTCAACCAGGAGTTAATAGAGGAGATAGTGAGAGTTTTTGACTGAGAGTCAGAAGACCCACAGGTTGGTCCTGGGATCCCTGCTGTTTCTGGTTGGGTGGGTCTAGGGAATATGTCACTTAGACTTCTGACCTTCCATTTCCTCCCAGAGTTGCTGCAAGAAGTGAGATCATGCATACAGAAGCACCTTAACAACTCTAAAGCATAAAAATAAAAAGCCTCTGCCAGGTGCCAATGGGTCCCTCCTGTAATCCTAGCTACTTGGGAGGCTGAGATCAGGAGGATCAAGGTTTGAGGTCAATCCTAGGCAAATAGTTCAAGAGACCTCATCTCTAAAATAACCAGAGAAATACAGATGAGAGGTGTGGCTCAAGCAGTAGAGCACTTGCTTTGCAAGCGTGAAGCCCTGAGCTCAAATAACAGTCCCACCAAAACAAAACTAAAAGAAGGAAGCTCTATGTGTATTTATTGATCCAGTTAATTTGACCCAGCTCAAATTGAGTTATCTTCAAGACTAGGGTAGGGCCAGGTACCTTGGCTCACGCCTGTAATTCTAGCTACTCTGGAGGCAGAAGTCCAGAGAATTGAGGATTGAGGTTGGAGGCCAGCTGAGGCAAAAAGTTCCCAAGATCCCATTTCAACTAATAAAAAGTTGGGTGTCTGTGGCACGTACCTGTCATCCCAGCTGCACAAGAAGCATAAGCAGGAAGACCACAGTCCAGACCAGACCAAGTATAAACTTGAGAACCTATCCCAAAACTAATTAACGCAAAAAGGAAAGGGGGCATGGTTCATTGGTAGAGTGCCCGAAAATATCAGGCCTTGAGTTCAAACTCCAGTACCGAAAAAAAAAAAAAAGGGCTGGGGTGGGGCGAGGTATGGCTCAATTGGGGAGCACTTGCCTAACACACACAAGGTCCTAGATTCTAACCCCAGCTCTGAAAAAAAAAACACTGTATAGTACTGGCATGGCAGACATATAGATCAATAGAATAGATTTCAGAGTCCAGAAATAAAATCTCCTATTTACAGTTAATTGATTTTTTTGTTATGTTTTGTTATTCACAGTTCTGGGGTTTGAACTCAAGTCCTCACACTAGATAGGGAGGCGCCCTACCACTTGAACCACTCTGCCAACCCAGTTAATTGATTTTTGACAAGGGTTTTAAGACAATACTTAAAAAAAAAAAAAAAAAAAAAAAAGCCTGGTGCTGATGGCTCATGCCTATGATCCCAGCTACTCAGGAGGCAGAAATCAGGAGGATCAGGGAGGGGGCGGGGGGTAAGAGAGGGAGTGGGGGAAGGGGGGAGAAATGACCCAAACATTGTATGCACATATGAATAAAATAAAAATTAAAAAAAAAATCAGGAGGATCGAAGTTTGAAGCCAGCCCAGGCAAATAGTTCGAGAGACCCTATCTCAAAAAGAAAAAAAAAACCCTTCATAAAAAGGGCTGGTGGAGTGACTCAAGTGGTAGAGCTCCTCCCTAGCAAGGCTGAGGCATTGAGTTAAAAAAAAAAAAAAAAAAGTGTCTTCAATGAGCAGTGCTGGAACAAATGAATATCCACACTTAGAAGAACTAAGTTGCACCCCTACCTCATACCATATACAAAACTTAATTCACAATGGATCAAGGACCTAAATTATCTAAATGTAAGAGCTAAAACTATAGAAAAAAATAGATCAATTAGACATCATTAAATTAAAAACTTTCGCACTTCAAAGGACACCATCAAGAGCTGGTGCATCAAGAGCAATAAAATGAAATTAAAAAACAAAGACCCAATGCTGGGCACCAGTGGGCTCATGCCTTTAATTCTAGCTACTCAGGAGGCAGAGATCAGGAGGATTGTGATTTAAGATCAGCAGGGCAAAAAATTACCAAGAACCAATCTCAACAACAAAAAGTGCAGGGTGCCAGAGGCTCATGCCTGTAATCCTAGTTAATTGGGAGGCTGAGATCAAGAGCATGGCAACTCGAGGCCAACCCCTGAGATCAGAGCAAAATGGACTGGAGGTGTGGCTCAAGCAGTTGAGTACCTGGTTTGCAAGCTGGAAGACCTAAATTCAAACCCCAGTCAGAGAGGCTGGGGACGCGTGGCTCAAGTGGTAGAGAGCCTAGAAGTGCAAGATAGTCCCTTAGTTCCAACCCCAGTACTGTCAAATAAAATAATAAGTCAATTAAACATGGCCGGGAGCTGCCCCTGGGTCGACGCCTGTGCACCTGGCAGCCCTCCTCCTTTCCATCACCGCCTTCTGTCTGCCTTTGCTAACCCAGACATGGCTGGCTAAGTGCTGGGGAGGGGACCAGATGCCGCTAAACCTTGAGTGCTGTGAGGTGGAAGGAGCTGGAAGGCCATGGTGCAATCTTGCAACAGTGCCACTTCAATGACCTTGGCCTTTGGGTTCAAGACAAAAATGACTCTAGAAGCTGGGAAACTGGGCCACCATCCTGCCTGGTTAAAGTGTACAACAAGGTCCAGTCACCCTGTGCACCGTGACCATGTAGGCCTTTCACAATGGAATGTAATCCTAGCCGTGTCGCCTCTATTTGAAGTGAGTCTTTGCTGTGGAAAGAAGGCACCATCAACCCTACACCAGGAATCGGGAGCTTTTTCCCTTTGCCACCTCTTCAGGCTGGGGCTCTGGTAATTTGGTTTTTGTTTCTGTAGCACTGGGGTTTGAACTCAGGTCCTCATGCTTGCAAAGCAGATACTCTTATCATTTGAGCCACTCCACAGCCCTGTTTTCTATTGGGTATTTTTGAGATAGGGTCTCAAGAACTGTTTACCTGGCTGACTTCGAACCATGATCCTCCTGATCTCTGCCTCCAGAGTAGCTAGGAGGCAGAGATCACAAGTGTGAGCCACCTGCACACAGCTAGTTACCTTAATTTGAATAACTTCTCCCCTTTTCTTGCACCTTCCCAACTACACTCATGATTTCTTCCCAGGCTGTGTCTTGCTCCCTTTCTAATTCACTTCCAAAGAAACCATGTTAGAGGGTGAATTAAAGTCTTATCTTAGAACCCAAGACCCTAAAGGAAACTCCCTTCTATATGAGAGAAACATGTGTGCTTTAGGCTTCAAATAAAACTATTGTATCACTCCAGAAAAAAATAAAAAAAAAAAAGGCAGCTGGATGCTGGTGACTCGCGCCTGTAACCCTAGCTATTCAGGAGGGAGAGATAGAGGTTCAAAGCCAGCTCAGGCAAATAGTTCGGGAGACCCTGTCTCAAAAATATCCAACACAAAAAAGGGCTGGCAGAGTGGCTCAAGGGGAATAGCGGAGGCCCTGAGTTCAAACCCCAATACCACCAAAACAAACAAAAAAAAAAACAGGCAAAGGATCCGAATAGACATTTTTCCAAAAAAAGATACCTTTCATACCCACAAGAATGGCTAGCATTGAATAGACAGCTATTTACAGGTGTGGCAAGGACATAGAGAAATTAGGGCCGTAAAATGGTGCAGTGCTGTGAAAAACAGTCTGGCAGTTCCTCAAAAGGTTAAACATATGACCCAGCAATTCTACTCCTACATATATATCCCAAAGAAATAGAAAAATATGTCCACACACAACGCTTATGCCTGTAATCCCAGCTACTTGGGAAGCAGAGATATGGAGAATCAAAGTTTAAGGCCAGCCCAGGCAAATAGCTCTTGAGACTCCATCTCCAAAATAACCAGAGCAAAATGGTCTGGAGGTATGGCTCAAGCAGCAGAGCACCTGCTTTGTGTGTGCGAAGCCCTGAGTTCAAACCCTAGTCCCACCTAAAAAAATAAATAAAAGAATTCAGTACTGAATCATGCTACAACACAGATGAACTTTGAAAACACTGTGACAAGTCAAAAGAGGCTGAAACAAAAGGCCACCTATTTTCTGATTTCATTTACATGAGATGTCCACAGAGGCAAATCCACAGAAACAGGAAGTAAACTAGTGGCTGCCTAGAGTTTGGGGGGCAAGGGGAAGAACTGAGGGGGAGGGATTGTAGTAGCTTCCTTTTCGGAATGATGGACTGTTCTGAAACTGATTACAGGATTGTTGCACAATTCTATGAATCTGTTAAAAAGCATTGAAGTAGGTACATTGTATCTTAATAAAGATGATACCAAAAAAAGTCATTTACTTGGTATAAACCTTTTCTTGATTCCTATTCAACGCAATGAATTTACTTTCTTTTCTCCCGTGATCCTTTGCTTTTATCTTTGTTATTATTATTATTACCTAAAAATTATTAAACACTTTCCATATACCAGACACAGTGCTAAGCACTTCTCAAGGATTTTCCCACTGAATCATCTCAGCTATTCTACGAGGTCTAACTATTACCTATATTTATATTTATATTCACATTTTGAATTTGTGGTTTTGAATTCAGGGCCTCGCTCCTCCTTCACAGGTGCTCTACCACTTGGGCCACATCTCCAGCCCTTTTACCTTTAGGTTATTTTTCAGATAGGATCTCTCACTTTTTGCCAGATTCTAGCCTTAGACCTTGATCCTCCTACCTATGCCTCCTATGTAGCTGGGATAACAGTTATGCACCACTAGGCCTGGTTTGTTGTTTGATATGGAGTCTCACTAACTTTTTACCCTGGCTGGACTCCAGCCATGATCATCTTGACCTCTGTCTTCTGAGTAGCTGGAATTACAGATGTTGAACCACTGCACTCAGCCACTATATTCTTATTTTAATGGCCAAGAAAACAAGTCTTAGAGAAGTTAAGTGGTTTGTCCAAAGTCACATAGAAAATGATAAAGTATCATTTCAATGCAAAGGTGTATTGAATGATGACTGTGCCAGGCACTGTACTAAGCACTCAGCACCTGCACATTCTTTCAATCCTCACAAAAACTCTATGAGGCAGGACCTTATTCAACAGACTAGGAAAAATAAACATTGAGAGGTAAACTCACTAATAAAGACCAGATTGACAGCAAGTTGGGGGAGCTGAGGTTTGAAGTCAAGTCTAATGCCAGAATTTCCATCATGAACACAACATATAGTATCTCTTTAATGCATATACAATCAACCTTCTATCATAAGTGGTTCTGGGCTATTAAATGGGAATGACAGCTCCTTAAGGGCAGGGACCTTGTGCTAAGCCTTCCCTACCACCATACCCCATCCTCAGGACCCAAATGTTACACTAAGGATTTGTTTATTAAGCGCTAACCTAACCCAGGATGCCTATGGCTCACACCTGAGACTGGGTGGACTGAGGTTAGAGGCCAGCTTTGGCAATTAGTTCCCAAATAACCAGAGCAAAATGGACTGGAGGTGTGGCTCAAGTGGTAGAGTGCCTGCTTTGCAAGCGTAAAGTCCTGAGTTCCAAAACCCAGTGTCACCAAAAAAAAAAAAAAAAAAAAAAAAGCTAACCTGGAGGCAGTGACAGTGGTAGGGCTGGAAGATGAGATGTTGGATGAGACAGACAGCTATCCCTACTCTTTCTCTTACAGGTGTTTTTTTTTTTTTTTTTTAATACATTCATGTGTCACTTAACAGAGATCTATATTCTGAAAAATGAGTCCCTAGGTGGTTTCATTGTTATGGAATATCATGGAGTGTCCTTACACAAATCTAGATGGTATAGGTCAATCATTTGATGTGGCCTTTTGATGCAGTCAAGAGTCAGTAGGCACAAGATGTACAAGGTTCCTGTTGGCTTAACACAGCCAGAGGTTACGCAGTACACTTTTTTGTTTTTATAAGTAGAAGGAAGTAGTATGCTTTAAAACAGTGATAAGGCTGGGGGTGTAGCTTGGTAGGAGAGTATGTGCTTAGCGTGGGTGAGTCTCTGGGTTCAGTCCCAGCAAAAAATAACATGATAAACAAATAAATAAATAAAAGAAATGAAAAAAAAAATGATAAAAAGCATAGTAAAGAAAATAACAAGGCAGTAAACTGGTCCTTTATTATCAAGTGTTATGCACGCTACATAATCCTATGTGCTGTCATTTTGTGAGGATGTGCAGGCAATGCAGCAGGTTGTAGGTTCGTTCACGCCGGCATCACCACAAACACATGGATGTGTGTCTATATTATGAGGGCTGGGATGTCACTAGACAACCAAAATTTTCAGTTCCATTCACATCTTATGAAATCATCATTATCTATACAGTCTGTTATTGGTTAAGACATCATGAAAAAAGGGTGGTACTGGAGGCATGCCTCAAGGGGTTAGTGCTTGCCTAGCAAGTGTAAGGCCCTGCGTTCAATCCCCATTACTGCCAAAAAAACCCCCAAACCATCATTACATAGAGCGTGACAACTGGTTTGAGAAAGGGTCTCTCTGCAGGGACTGGCCTTGAGTTTGTGATCTTCCTGCCTAGGCCTCTTGAGTAGCTGGGACCACACAGCCCCCTCTAAGTGTTTCTTCTTAACAATTGTCTGTATTTAGGGACTGCGGTTTGGCATCTCAATACATGCACTGGGTTCTGTTAATATGCATGTCTTACAGGGGAGGAAACAGACTAAGACACCTGAAGTGACATACCCAAGGTAACACTGCTAGCAACTCCAAGAGCCCAGCTCTACCTGTCTCCATTCTCCTCCTGACTTTTCCCTCTGCCCTGGTGGGGAGGGAATTAAATAAATGATTCCGCTTGCCCAGCTGAGAACACCCACAGTCCATCTAGACCTGCTGACTCTCCGGTTTTCTGTCTTTCTCACTGTCACTTTCAATGACTGCCAGAGTTGGTTTGATGGGTTTGTGAAAGGGAGATGCTTTTGGGAGTTTTATGGTTTCAGCAACAGACGTCGTCTCTCTGCTGTCATTAACTATCTGATTTGGGCTGGTCAGTTAATAACTCCACAATTCAGAGGCTAAGAACAAACTTGCAAAGAGCATGCCTCCTTTATTTAAAAAAAATATATTTTTGAAGTGTTTATTTTGGGAAACTGAAAACCACAGGTCTGTCCATGGTGACTGTGGGGGAGGGGATACCAGGCTGTTGGCAAGGGCTTCTGTTACATTCAAGCAGGGCACGAAGATCAAGGGCTGGCTAGAGGTCAGGTCCCCTCTCTGAGTCCTCTCCCTAGAGGCCAGGTTTTCAGCAATCACAGGGAAATCACTTTTGGAGCCAGTGAATATGTGGAAAAAACATTACACAGGGAGCTGGAGCCTGGGGCTTTGTCTCTGACCTTGAATCAGGCTCTTCCCTTCTCTGAGCCCTAGTTTATTCATGTGCAAAATGGAAAGTGGCCAGATTATTTCAGAGTTGGGAAATTGGTTTCAGTTGTTCTCCAGATCAGTAGTGGCTGGGACTGGGTAAGGATAGAAATCTGTGATTGATTAGTGATGTCTGCCATGGATGCAGGTAATTGGGAGTTAGGGGAAGGTATGCCTTCTACAGTAGACTCAATATTCAAAGGTTCCACATCTGTCACCTGTGAATTTAACGAACCATGTGTTGTTTAAAAAAATCTAAATATTTATTTATTTACTTATTTTTTGCAGTGCTGGAGATCAAACCCAGAGCCTGGTATGTGCTAGACAAGTGCTTTAGTGGTAAACTACATCCCCAACCTAAAATATATATATATATATTTATTTAAAATTGCATCTGTATTGAACATGTACAGACTTTTGAAATTTGTCATTCTTACCAAGACAATACAGTGTAACACCTATTTACATAACATTTTCATTGTATTGGGTATTACAGTTATCTAGGGATTATTTAAATTATTACAGGAGGATATGCTAGGTCCTATGCAAATAGTGAACTCTTTCACATAAATAACTTGACCATCCTTGGATTTTTCTTTCCCTCTTTCTTTTTTGTGATGCTGGGAATTGAACTCAGAGCTTTGTGCTTGCAAAGCAAAGGCTCTACCACTTGAGCCACACTAATGGCATCCTTTGGATTTTGGCATCTTTGAGGGTCATAGACTCAATCTCCCTGTGGATTCCAAGGACAACCATATTTGCTGTCTCTGGATAAGATGATTCCCTATGTTTTTCCAGTTCTACTTTCTATAGATTTTAGAGCTGGTAAGAAAGTAATCAAGAGCTATGCAGCGTCCTTAGGGGTTAGGCAGCCAAGGGAGGAATCACCAAAGTGACAATTTTATTGGTAATGATAATGCAAGATTCTATATGGAAAGAAAATGTCTAAAAAATGGTTTTTTTTGTTTTTTTTTTGAGACAGAGTCTCACTCATAGCTCAGGCTGGCCTCAAACTTGAGGTCCTCTTGCCTCTGCCTCCCAGGTGCTGGGATTACAGGTGTGCACCACTTCACCTGACTATCTGAAAGGATTTACATCAAACCATAAAACATTGACACCACCCATCGACATGAGATTTGAGGGGGAAAGGAAAACATATTTTGTGTTAATATGAGTATGGAATTTTTGTGTAAGCATAGATTCTTTTTTTCTATTTTATTTGCAAATATTAGTTGTACACGGATTCATCTTAACAACCAAAAAAATATATAGCAAATATAATTTGAGCAAGGTTATTTAAAGACTACTAAATAGGGCTGAGGATATGACTGTGAATATGGCTCAGAGCTAGAGTACTTGCCTGACATACATGAAGCCCTTGATTTGATCTCTAGCACCGGAAAAAAAAAAATGCAAACCAAAACAATTTGAAGGGGATATGTTGGAGGGGAGTGGATAGGATTACCAAGGCAAAGAAACAGTGAATCTGTTTCCACCAGTGCCCAGGACGACTAACACATGAAAGATCAAATTTGGCAGAAGCTAAGGGACTGTTTAGATATCATCTTTGTGCCCAGTTTTCTAGGTGTCCCATGGAACATGTAACCAATAACAATAACAGTAGATATTAACAAATTGATTTATTTTTTCTTTTTGGAGGTACTGGGGTTTGAACTCAGGGCCTCATGCTTGTCAGGCAGGCACTCTACCACTTGAGCCACTCCACCAGCTCTTTTTTGTGTAGAGTATTTTCGAGATACTATTTGTCTGGGTTGGCCTCGAACTGCAGACATGATTTCTGCCTCCTGAGTAGCCAGGCTTGTAGGTGTGAGCCACCGGCACTTAGCTTATTGACAACTGCAGTGAGCCCTTGACAGACACTCAGAATGGTGCTCGGCAACTTTCCTGCGTGATCTCATTTAATCCTCCCCACAGCCCTCTGAGATTGGTTCTGTTATGATCTTCCCATTTCAGAGATAGGGAAACTGAGGACCAGTGAACACCCCAGGCAAAAAATGATAAAGAATGTTTAAAGTCAGGTCTCCCACTTCCAGCCTGATTTTCTTAATCATTACCTCTACTGATGGGTGAAAATGCTTTCCTCGATTAGAAAAAATAAATAAATAAATGCAGAAGGAAAAGAAAGAAACAGATGAGGAAAGTGGAGTCACGTTTATGCCCATAATAACATCACTCTTGCTCCCTGGCCTTTGAACATGCTCTCCTGAGGGAAAGAGGAAAAACTGGGGTTGTGTAGGACTTCAGGCTGTATTATCTGAATGCCCATGGAAGCCTGACACATGGGAAAGTCATTCATTAGGAATGTCCCAATTTCAGAAAGGTTGAGAACAGCTGCCATACAGAGTCTCTGCTGCCCTTTTGTATTTTATAGATAGAGACACTCAGAGATCCACCTAAAGAGGTGTCATGCCCAAGGTCACACAGCTAGGTCTGAGTGGCTTCATCTTTGCATTGAATGGGTCAAATACACCTTTCCCAGGTGTCCTAGGCAGGTATTTTGGAGGTGTCCTAACCTGCATAAGACCTGCGGCCACTTCTTAAAAAATGTACACTCCAATAAATGGCAAATTACATAAAGCAAAGTATGAGAGAGAGAGCTGGAAGCTCAAGGGAGGGAGAGAGTAGAGTAGGATGGAGAGAAAAGAGAGGACTGGCCAGAAATAGAGCAGTGGGTGATCACTGAAGGAGAGCCGGTGAGTACCTGTGCTGGCTGAATTCTGGATTTCCCGTTTGCCCAACTATTTTCTCTAGTGTCAGCCATGGTGATGGCCCCACATGAAGGCTTAGCCAGTGTTGGCTGACTGACTGATGTAGGATATAACTCACTCATCAGAAGTAGAGAGATGGGCCAGGGTGTGGCTCAGTGGTAGAGGGCTTGCCTAGCAAGTACAAGGCCCTGAGTACAATCCCCAGTATCATCCAAAAAAAAAAAAAAATATATATATATATATATAGAGAGAGAGAGAGGGAGGGAGAGAGAGAAAGCAACCAGGCATGGTAGTGCATGTCTATAATCCCAGCACTTGAGAGGCTCAAGCAGAAAGATCTCTTAAGTCAGGAGTTTGAGACCAGCCTGGGAAAAATAGCAAGACCCTGTATCAAAGAAAAGAGGGGAGAATCGAGGAAAGGACAGGACAGGAGAGGAGAAAGGAGGGGGTGGGCATGGATCAAGTGGTAGAGTGTCTGCCTAGCAAATGGGAGGCTCTGAATACGAGAGAGAGAGAGAGAGAGAGAGAGAGAGAGAGAGAGAGAGAGAGAGAGAGAAAGAAGGAGGAGGAGGAGGAAGAGGAGGGAGAGGAGGAGGAGGAGAAGGAGGAGGAGGAGAAGGAACAAATATTTACTAAATTCCTATTGTGTTTCAAGCACAGTCCTAAGTACTTTACTTGGGACTTTACTTGGGAATCAAATTTTTTTTTTTTTGTCTTTTCTTTTTTGGTGCTGAGATCGAACCCAGGGCCTCGCGCATGCTAGGCAAGCGCTGTACCACTGAGCTACATCCCAGCCCCGGGAATCAAATATTTTAACTGTAGCCAAGCCCACTTCTCTCTACCTGATATAACAACAGTAACACAGTAACAGTCGCCAAAATTACCATTTTTCATGTGCTTTGAGTATATTAGGTGTTTTGCTAAGCAATTTACACCAATTGATTATTTAGCCTTTCTTCCAAAACTGAGGTAATTACATTTATTCTCTCTCCCCCTCTCCTTCCCTCCCCCTCTTCCTCTCCCTTTCCGTCCCCCCAACCCCCATCTTCACTTGACAGAAGAACAACCCCAGGTCCAGAGAGGATACGTAGCATCCCAGAGCCACACAACAAAGAAATTGGGAGCTGGGTCTTGAACACAGGTTCTGAACTACTCTTGAATCCCATCATTTCTGTCTCCTTGGGAGACATGGAAACCCAGGAGCCACCTCCTCCAGCAAGATATCTTAGTGAAATGTGACAGCATAGTGATCTCTGGTGGCCATGGTTGTCCTTACCCCAGCTGAAACTCCTCAGTGGCTATCCTGCAATGGTAGAGAAAACCCAGGCTCTAACAGTGGATGGGAAAGCTCTGCATGATCTCGCCCCTGCCTCCTCTCCAGCCTCATCCTTCCATAGTCCCCCTCACCTCTTCCCTATCAACTGGCTTTGCATAGCCTGGAAATTGCCAACCTCATTCACAGCCTTTGCCCAGGCTGGAGCCTCCATCCCTGAACTGCTTCCTCTGCTGAGGCCTTCTCTCTGTGTGGAGTGTCTACCTCCCAAACCGCATCGATTCATTTCTCCTTTTCAGTTTGCAGCACAAGTGTCAGTTCCCCGCAGAAACCTTGCATGATCACTTCTCTGAACTTTTATTTTGCCTTTTCCCCATTTCTTTCCCCTGTAGCATTTGCTGCAATGTCTGTTTGAGTGCATGTATACTGTCACTGGGTTATTGTCTCTGTATCCTAAGTTCTATGCTTGCTTGTTGTTTGAGACAGGGTCTCCCTATGTAGCCCAGGCTGGCCTTGAATTCACTACATAGGCCACACTGGCCTCAAACTGCTGATCCTCTTGCTTCAGTCTCCTGAGAGCTGGGATTAGAGTTATACATAACCATACCAGAGGTTTTGTTCTTGAAATAAGGACTGTTTTCTTCTGCTCCCCACAGAGTGGCTAGCACATAATAGGCACTCTGTATATCTTGATTGAATGAACAAACAGGTAGAGTGTGGCAGACACACTGCCCTGCTTAGGACTGAAGTAATAATGATAATCACGTGTTTATTGAGCCCTTTTTGCAGGCTAAGGACTTCTCATGTTACTTCATTGACTCATAGATAACTCTACGATGCAGTTTTAATTGTTAGTATCTTTACATGATGGATGAGGACACTGAGGTCCAGAGACATGTCACCCTTTGGTCAAGGTCACATGGCAAGTAGGAAGAAGAGCAAGGCTTCCACCCAGGCCTCTCTACCCCAGGCACATCTTACCCATCACTGTGTACTGCTGAATACAGCCAGTCTAGGCTACATAACAAGTTCAAGGTCAGCCTGAGCTACATAGCAAGATCTGTCTCAAAAAAAAGTACATGGATTATATGCAAATACTATTCCATTTTATAGAAAGAGCTTGAGCATCCAAAGATGTGGGTATCTGTAGGTAGGGGTCCTAGAACCTAGAACCAATCTTCCACTACATATACAAGGGATAACTGTATTTGTTTGGGCCACTTTTTTTTTTTTTTTTTTGGTGCTAGGGATGAAAACCAGGGTTTTCCTCATGTTAAACCAGGATCTACCTCTGAGTTACACCTCTGCCATGTTTGTCGCTTTCAGTGCAGGGATTTTGAATTCAGGGAATCAAGCTTGCTGGCCAGGTGCTCTACCACTCGAACCATGCCCCCCAGTCTTTTTTTTTTGCTTTAGTTATTTTTCAGATAGGGTCTTGTGCTTTTTACTTGGAGTGGGCCTGGGACCTCGGTCCTCCTACCTATGCACCACCATGTCTGACCCTTGTAGTTATTTTTTATAACAAATTTTGTTTATTATAACAGTACAGTTGTACATGCATATACTTTGCAAAAAAACAAATCTGAAGGTACTAGAGATAATTTAAAGGTTATTTCCTCTTAGGGATCTGCGATCAGTGGCTCAAGTCTGTAATTCTAGATAACTTGGGAGGCAGAATGGGAGGATCAAGGTTCCAGGTCAGCCTGGATAAAAAGTTCTCAAGACCCCATTCTAACCAGTGGTTGAGCACAGTGGTGTATCCTGTCATCCCAGCACAATTAGAAGAATCTCAGTCTAGTCTAGTCTGGACATAAAGTGAGACCCTGTCCCAAAAATAACAAACATGGAAAGAGCTGGTGGAGTGGCTCAAGTGGTAAGAATGCCTGACTACCAAGTGCAAGGCCCTGAGTTCAAACCCCAGTCCCACCAAAAAAAAAAAAAAAACTAAAAAAAACAACCAAAAGACTTGAAGAAGTTTTTCTCCAGCCAGACGCTGGTGGCTCATGCCTATAATCTTAACTATTTGGAAAGGTGAGTTCAGGAGGATCCAGGTTTGAGCCCAGCACATGGAAATAATTCTATATTCCAAAATACCTAGATCAAAGTGAACTGGAGGTGTGACTCAAGAGGTAGCATGCCTGTGCTGTGAGCATGAAGACCTGAGTTCAAACCACAACCCCACAAATAAATAAATAAGGTATTTCTCCAAAGGACATAGCATAAATGATCAAAGAGCACATGAAAATATGTTCAATAACATTGACAAACAGGAGGATGCAAATCAAACTCACAGTTAGCCCGGCGCTAACTGTGGCTCACTTCTGTAATCCTATCTACTCAGGAGGTGGAGATCAGGAGGATCTTGGTTCAAAACCAGGTCAGGGAAATAGTTCAGGAGACCCTATCTCAAAAAAAAAAAAAAAAAAAATCACAAAAAAGGGCTGATGGAGTGGCTCAAGGTGAAGACCCCAAGTTCAAACACCAGTACTGCAAAAAAGAAAGAAGGAAAACCACTGTGAGGTACCACTTCACACCCACTAGCATGACAATAAATATATAAGTGAAATAAATAGGTAATAACAAGTGTTGACAAGAATGTGAGAAATTGAAACCTTCTTTATAGTACTCATAGGAATATAAAATATGTGGCACCCTGGAGAACAGTTTTGTGGTTCAGGAAGCAGTAAAACATAAAACTAGGAACCAGTGGCTCACGCCTGTAATCCCAGCTACTTGGGTGGCTGAGATCTGGAGGATCACAGTTTGAGACCAGCCTGAACAAATAGTTCACAAGATCCTATCTCCAGAATAACCAGAGCAAAATGGAACTGGAGGTGTGGCTCAAGTGGTAGAGTGCCTGCTTTGCAAGTGTGAAACCCTGAGTTCAAATCCCAGCCCCATTAAAAAAAAAAAAAGTAACATATAGAATTGCCATATGACTCAGCTCCTATGTAGTTACCAAAAGAGTTGGAAACAGGGGCTTATGTATGTATGTATGTATTTTTTTTTTTTTTTGGTGGCACTTAGGTTTGAACTCGGGGTTTCATGCTTGCTAGGCAGGCACTCTACCATTTGAGCCACTGCACCAGACTTATTTATGTATTTAAAGACAAGGTCTTGCTATGTAGCCTAGGCTGGCCACAAACTCAAGATCCTCTTGGCTCAGCCTCCCAAGTTCTGGGATTACAGGTGTGCACTACCACACCTGGTTCTAAAACAGGTGTTTCGATAAAAGCTTGTATATGATGGAGTGTGACTCAAGTGTCAAGTACAAGGCCTTGAGTTCAAACCCCAGTTCCTTTCCCTCCAGAAAAACTTGTATAAGAAAGATCATAGAAGACAGTTGCTAAATATTGAAACAACCCAAGCATCCATCAAATGAGAAATGGATGAACAAAATGTGGTATAAACATGTAATAACAATTTAGTCATAAAAAGGAATGGTAAGTGAATAAATGCTACTGACATGGTTTGAACTTCAAAGACATGGTAAGTCAACCCGGAAGCCTTTTGCCAGACACAAAGGTAGATCTATAGAGGTGGAAGGTATTTAGTAATCACCGGGGGCAGGGGAAGGGAGGACTGGGGAGTGTTTACTATTTAATGGACCCCCAGATTTGCCTTTGGGGGAGATGAAAATGTGCAACTAGATAGAAACAATGTTTGCAAAACACTGGGAAGATACTGAGTGCACTTTAAAATAGTTAATAAGACAAAAGCAGTATTTATCGTTTATAAAATACATACCTGATCCAGGTAAGAAAATGTTTTTGAGAAGGCACACAATGGTGCCTCTTTCTACCCTTCATTCCCACTGCTCAAAGGAAAAAACAGGGCTGGGCATGGCTGAAGTGGCAGAGCACAGTTACGAGGATCTAAATTTACCCCCCAGTACCACCAAAAACTAAAATAAAAATATAATAAATGAATTCATAGGAAGTGAATACAATTCATGTTATATTCTTCTACAGTTTTTCTATATATTTAGAAATGTGCACTGTGTGTGTGTGTGTGTGTGTGTGTAACTCCTCAGTCTCTTACCCAAAAAGGATTATATTATGCTGGGCACTTTGCCTTTTTCTCTTGGCAATATATCAATTTCCATTCGGTATCAATACATTCTTCTTAATGGCTCCATTATATGAACGTTCCTACTGTCCCCAGCTGTGCGTTCTCAGACCTGAGGTCTCCACTATTTCCCTCAGAGACCTGAGTTCCAGTTCCTATGCTGCATGAACTTGACTGTGACTTTGACCTGGATTGTGGGGAAACCCTAACTAATACCCAGCAGGCGCCCGGTCCCTTAGATCTTGTTAAAAATAAACGGCAGCTTCTCCCTCACCCCATCCTATCCTAGGACCAGCCAAGAGAGTCCAGATTCTCCCCCTGACTAGCTGACAAGTGTCCTGACCGCTATAAGCCTCAGTTTCCCCAGCTGTACTGAGGACAATAGTCCTGCAGGAGCAGCACAAGCACAGGGCCCAGTTCTTAGGCGACTGGTGTCATATGATCTCTGGGAAAGAAAAGCTGGGCAGAGCCTTGGTTTTGTGGCCACCTGCTTTTGGGTAGGGCACTAATGCGGGGTGCTGCGCAGGAAGGTGAGGCCGAGCTGGGCGGCCCTGGGAACCTGGGAAGAAGGCGAGGCTGGAGTGGAAACATTTAGAATGAGAACTAACTGGCTTCTGAATAGAAGCTTTTATTCCTGCCGCAGAGGGCTTTGTTCCCCAAACACGTGACACACAAAAGCCTCTACTTGAATTCGGGAACCCTAATTGGTTCTCAGGTGGGGGAGGAGAGGGGTGTCCGGATTTAGGGATTCCTTAAAGGGGCAATTCTATGCGAGCTGGTCTCAGGGTTCAGTACTCATTGTCAGGGGGTGGGGATGGAGATGGGGAGGGGGGAAGAGCTGGACCAGTGGGGGGTGGGGCAGCTGAACAGAAGAAGAGGGGGAGGGGATAGGAGGGGAGATGGGAAGACAGGGGGAAGTCAGGAGAAACTCAGATGCCTTCGCCTTGGCCCAGTGCCTGGGAAGTAGTAGGAAAGGAAGGAAGGAAGGAAGGAGAGAGGGAGAGGGAGGGAAGGTAGGGGAGGGGAGCTGAAGGGAAAGGGAAAGGGATGGAAGGAGGAGAGAAGGAAAGAAGGGAGGGAGGGAAGGCCTGGCTCTTCATCCTCTCTCACTGGGTCCCACTCAGCTACACTGGCTAGTGTAGACCCCTGGGTCTTTGCATTGCACTCCCTCTCCCTGGCCTGCTTCCCCTCCCCTGCAGTTCAGGAACCACCTACTCAGGAGACTTCTCTGCAGGACCCTAAGGTTCCTGGAGTGCAGGAGGATATCTGTGTCTGGTCTGTCTTGTGCCCTGCTCTCCCCCAGAACTCAGCGCAATGCTCTTAACACTCTGGGTGATCAAAGACACCTGGACTTGCCAGACCAGCAGAATGGGACAAAGGTAGTGGCAGTGACAACTCCCCTCTTTCCAGACCCAGAGCTGAGGTTTTTAGGGTCAACAGGGTTCTAGCTTCCCTTTGAAACCTTCTAGCTGTGTGACCTTGGGCAAGTCACTTTGCCTCTCTATTTTCTTTTCTTTCCTTCATTTTCCTTCAAAAAGTACAGAACCCTTTCCCTAACAGGGGTGTGAGGAGAATTGAAGAGAGAATTTAAGCACTAAGCAGGGGCTGATATATAATGGACACCTGAGAAGCAATAACCAATTTGGTAATAGGGCTGTAGATGTTTTCACAGAAGAGTGACAGAGGGCTTCCATTCACTGGGCCTGCCCCTTGGTTTTTGGGGGTACTGAGGTTTGAACTCAGGGCCTCACACTTGCTAGGCAGGCGCTCTACCATTTGAGCCATTCCTCCAGCCCTTCTTCCCCCATTATTTTAACAAATGTTTATAAACAATTTTTTTTTTTGGTCAGTACTGGGGTTTGAACTCAGGGCCTCTCACTTGCTAGGCAGGTGCTCTACCACTTGAGCCACACCCCCAGCCCTGTTTTCTTCACTTGTTTTTCAGATAGGGTCTTGTCCTTCTCTCCCTGGACTGGCCTTGGGCCACAGTCCTACTATCTATGGCCTCCCTAATAGCTGGGATTACCAATGTACATGTTCACCCACGCCTTCTGTGCCCAGCTTATTTGTGAAGATGGGATCTCACCAGCTTTTTGCACTGGCTGGCAAGATCCTCCTAATCCCTGCTTCCCAGGTAGCTTGGATTACAGGTATGAGCCACCGTGCCCAGTCTATAAGCAAATTTTTGAAACAGGGTTTTTGCTAGTGTGCAGAGCTGCAGATAAAACCTAAGGTCTTCAGCATGCTAGGTAAGCACTTCACCACTCTACATGCTCAGTCCCTGAAGCCAACATTGATTGTCCTCATGTACAGGTGAGAAAAGTGAGCATCAGAGAGATAAGCCAAGGTACACACAGTGGGTAAGGAAGAGAGTCGGGATTTGAATCCAGCTCTACCTCATCCCAAAGCTCATTCTCTGCCCATCCCACCCTCTTTGCACTCTTTGGCTTCTGGGACCTGGAAGGCAGAAGGTCACAGAGGAGCTGAGGAACCTGAAGTAAGAACTGCCAGAGGGAAGACCCTGAGGGACTTGCCCAGTTGGGGCTACCTTGCAGCCTTCATTGTCACCTGGATGGGCTCTTAAAGTAGGTAGATAGAGTCCTAAGGTCAAGACCATTAGGACTCCAGTTATGTTTGAGAACCTGTGCTCCAGTTATGTTTGAGAACCTGGCATGTGCCTTGGTGAATGCCTGTGGTTCCAGCTAGTTGAGAGGCTGAGGCAAGGAGGCTCACTGGAGCCCCCCGGAGTTCATGGTCAGCCCCAGCAACAACAACAACAACAACAAAAGCCAGACACCAGTGGCTCATGCCTGTAATCCTAGCTACTCAGGAGGCAGACAGCTCAAAGCCAACCTGGGCAAATAATTCACAAGGTCCTATCTTGAGAAAAAAAAAATCACAAAAAAAGGGGCTGGTGGAGTGGTTCAAGGTGTAGGCCCTGAGTTCAAATCCCAGTACCGCAAAAAAAATCAATAAAATAAAAAAGCTAAGTCTGCCATACAAGCTTTTCTTCATTAGACTATGTGCCAAGTTCCAGATGACAAGTGCAAACAGGACACATCTATCCCACAGTTGTGCAGTAAAGGGGCCAGTGTGATGTTAATGGGAAGCCCCTGAAGTCTCGGTGGGTCGGTGGGGACAGGCGTTCTTATGCCCTGGTTGAGGAATTGATTGGGAGGCACTCACAACTTTGCTAGGGCTGAAGGTATTGTCAGGCTGAGTCCTGCTCCCATCTGCAGCCTGGGCCCTGGGTGCAGGGCCCTTTAAGAAGGTTATTACCCCCCCTCCCCAACATACCCTAATTAGCCAGCTAAAGAAAGAGCTGGCTTGAAATGGGATTGTGCAGACACAGCTTTGGGGCCTGAGGACTTGGGATCGGGATTGTTATGCTAATCGCCTGAGATCAGCAGTTCCCGTGCCCTTCAGATGGCAGGTAGCAATGCTGGCTGTGCCCAGCGGCTGTGGCTGCAGGAGGGCCGGGCTTCTCCTGCTTCCTGCTTTCTGGAAGACTCGTTGGACTTGCCCTGCCAGTCCTCCCACCTGCCCTTGGGCTGGCAGGCCTGGCCTCTCCTGGAAAGGTCCAGCCTAGCTCCTCCCACCCTCCAAAGAGAAAGCTGCTTGCTTTTGAGTTGGGTGCAAAATGGGGACCCAGGCAGGAGAGGCAAGGTACCCAGCTCCTCCTTATAACACAGTCTCATCTCCAGGCATGGGCCTGGCTCAGGTGCAGAAACCACCCGGGGTGGGTGCCTTTGCAACTTAACTATGACATCTTAGGCAAGTTGCCTCTTAGAACCTCAGTTTCCTCGTCTGTAAAATGGGTTGATAAGAGCAGAAATGAGAAAGGACCAAAAGTCGGCATCTAACCTGCCCCATTCATCATGCTTGATATCATGAGCACTTGATAGTAGGTCACAGGTGGGCACACACTACAGGCCACTCCTGTGCTTTGGATTTTTATCAGGCGTTATCTCATTTTGCCATTCCAACTACCTGAGGAGATACTTACCATTAGCACACCCATTTTATAGATGAAGAAACCAAGGAGCAGAGCAGTGAACGCAGTTGCCCAGAATCCACCATTTTAGTGCTGAGGACTGAATGCCGGGCCTTGGCTTCACATGCTCCACCACTGAGAACAGCCCCAGCCCCTGGCCTGCTTGTTCTCTTGCCCTCTATTCTTCACTTTGGCAAGTGACCATCGAGGGGACCCAAAGGTGGGTTTGGTTCATACAAAAGTGCTCACATACACATGTGTAGTGGTGTAATGCACGTTTATTGTGCAGGAGGAAAAAGTAAGATCAGTGTTTCGAGCCCAGGCATTCACAAGCAATATTGCTTAGGAAAAATATGTTTAAGTCCCTATGATGACCAGTACGCATATGATCATACAGCTTTACTGGCAGCAGCCAAAAGCTGGAAACAGCTAAGATATCCATTAACAGGACAATGGATAACAAACCATGAACCGGCCAGATAATGGAGGACTCACTCCTCAGCCAGTGGGGAAAGGAAACAAATGTCTGATCCAACCCACAATGTAGACAAAACTCACAGACTGACAGACATGAAAAGCGACAAAGTCAGATTCTAGAAAGTGCAAACTGTATGATTCCATTAATGTGAAATTCGACAATAGTTAATCTACAATGACAAAAGTCAGAATATTAGCTGCACGGATGTGCGCGGGGACTTGAGGGACCTTCTAGTGTGATGGGAATAGTCTATCTCCGGATGTGGGTGTGGCCACAGGGTGTCCCCATAGGTAAAAATGCATTGCCATACAGTTAATATTTCTTCAAGTTAATGTACGTCAAGAATACATCAGTACATCACTGTTAATAAGCCAAAAAATGTAAATACATTAATTTAAATGGAGCAAGGTGGTATACTAGTGTTCTCCCAGCACTTCCAGGCTAAAGCAGCAGGATCATGAGTTCAAGGCCAGCTTGGGCTGAATATCGAGACCCTGTCTCAAACAAACTAAGAAAAAAAAAAAAAAGAACTCATTGAAAGAAAAAGATATATATGAATAGCTCGGACGGAGCTGGAGGTGGAGCTTGCTCATGCTTGCTTAGCATGAGCATCTCTGGAATCATTAAAAAAAAATAAAAGTAAACTGAAAATAGTAATTTAGCTGGGTGTGGTGGTCGCCTGTAACCCCATCACTCAGTCGGTGGAGGCAGCTGGATCTCAGATTTGAGGCCAGCCTGGGTTACAAGGGAGACTCTGGCTCAGGGGTTTAAAAAAAAAAAAAAGTAGTTCAGGGAGGAGGTAGACCAAAACAAAACAAAAAAGCCAGCAAACAAACACAAAACTCAATGACTTGGCTTCTAGGTCTCCGGGATGCCAAATTAACCACAGGATGTCCAGTTCAGTGTGAAAGTCAGATTAAAAACAAAAATCTTTTTTTCAGTGTAAGTATGTCCCGTACATACTGGAAAAACGAGTGGGACATACTTACACTAAGAAAAAGATTTTGGTTGTTGTTGTGGTGGTGGTTTCCCAGACCCGCGGTATCCCTGGGCGGCCTGCACTTGCACGTGCTCCGGGGCCCGCGCCGCCCGCGCGTCTGCAGCGGTGCCCGGGGCGGCGGGAGCGCGGTGCGCGGTGCGGTCCCGCCGGGCGGGCGCAGCCTGGCAACGCGGCCACAAAGGGAGCCCGGGAGGCGGAATCTTTCCACATGCCTGATCAATGGGGACGCGGAGACGGCGGCGCAAACAGGCCCGAGACAGCCGCACAAAGAGGAGGCCCCTCGGCCGCTCCCGCCTCGCATTGATCGCGGCCCTTTGTGGCGCGGACAGCGGGGGCGCCGCGCAGGGACTTGGCCCATTCTCTTTAGGGGGAGCAGACCCCTCGAGGATCCCCCTCACCACCGTTCCCCCTCCCGATGGCTCCAGGTCGCAGATCTGGAAAAGTCTAGCATCTATCAGGGGATAGGGTGGGGTAGGACCAGGCCAGGTGGGGCTGGAACCTGCCAGTAGAGCCTGATCCCGCCCCCTGGGGACACCCCTTCGACCCCCCAGTCTGCCTCCCTGGTTACAGGCAGACCTTGCATAGTCTTATTTATTTTTTTTTTTTTATTGAGCAAATATTTATTGAGCTTTTGCTCCAAGCTGTTCCTACTCCCTCCCCTCCACACACCCTCTATGATCACTTAAATTGGCCAGTTCCTCCCTCAAGTGTCACCTCGCTGGGAAAGCATCTCTGACCCCTCTCCCACCTCTGATGAGTTAAGTGAACCCTCCTCCCTCCCTCTGGGCCCCTCTGTAGCTCCCTGCTCCTCCATCACAATGGAACAGCTAACAATTCTTAAGCATTTGGCATTAGTGACCCCTTTAATTCACACATCCTCCCTCTAAATTTGAGCTACTGTGATCTCCATTTTCCAGAGGGGGAAACTGAGGTCTGATATGCTAAGGAGATCATGCAAAGTTATACAGCCAGCAATGGCAGAGCAAAGATTTGAACCCAGGCAGAAGCCGGATCTTTACCACTCCCAGTTCCAGGCTTTGTGCAGGATTTATTCGTGTGGCCCCGGAATGAACTGCTCTGCCGTCAGGACACTTCCCACACTGAACTGTGACTAGTTGTCTATTTTCTTCTCTTTTTCCCACTAGAACAATTGCTCTGTGACTTTGGCAACCAGCAAAAAGAAAGTAAGGTGCCCATGGTATATTTGTTGATCTGAACAATTGGATTTAAGAATTTTGCTGGTGTTGGAGGAGTGGTTCAAGTGATAGAGCACCTGCCTAGCAAGCCTAGCAAGCCTGAGGCCCTGAGTGTACCAGAACTGCTAAAAAAAAAAAAAAGCCTGTAATCCTCACTACTTGGGAAGCAGAGATCAGGAGGATCAAGGTTCAAAGCCAGTCAGGGCAAATAGTTCTTGAGACCCTATCTTGAAAATACCCAACACACACACAAAGGGCTGGCAGAGTGGCTCAAATGACACAGCACCTGCCTAGTTTGTGTGAGGCCCTGGGTTCCACCCCCAGCACCAAAAAAAAAGGTAGAACTTTGCTGAGAAGTGAAGAGAATCCAAAACAGTTTCTGCCCACAAATGAACTTTAAATCAGACACTCAAATGATATAAGAAGAACAGCAGGACTCTGATAAACAATTCTTCCACCTCCCTTTTTAAAAATCAGCTTCACTGAGGTATAATTTACGTGCAAGAAAAACACACTCATTTTAAAGCCCACTGGGGTAGTACATGCCTATAATCCCAGCACTCTCTAGAAGCTATGGCAGGGGAATCTCAAGTTGGAGGGCTGGACTATCTAGCAAGACTCTGCCTGTCTCATGAGAAAGAAAGAAAGGAAGGAAGGAAGGAGGGAGGGAGGGAGGGAGAGAAGGAAGGAAGGAAGGAAGGAAGGAGAAAGAGAAAGAAAAGAAAATACACCAATTTGAAGTGTCCAGTTTTATGAGCACTAATAAGTGCATAAACCTATGTTCGCAGTGTTACCGTCACATGAAAAACATTTCCATCTCCCCAAAGAGGTCCCTTGTGTCCCCAGTCAATGTCCCTCCCACCCCTGTTCCCAGGCAACCACTGATCTACTTTCTGTTACTATTGGGTAGTTTGCATTTTCTAGAATTTCAAATAAATGAAGTCATACAATGGGTACTCGCTTATGTCTGCCTTTTTTTTTGCTTAGCGTGCAAGTTTGGAGGTTCATCCGTGCTGTCGAGTGACCCCCTCTGTCCCATCCTTACCTCACTCCTCACTTCTTTGAGTTTCATTCAGTCTCTTCATACGTAAGCTCAAGGGTGGATGCTGTGAGATTTTGTTGAGTGAAGGTCTGCAGGGGGCACAGGCCCTGCACACAGAAAGTATGAGTAAATGCCCTAGATCTGCAAAACATTTCTGCTAGACTAAGTTCCATGAGGACAGGGACCTTGCTCATTTTGTTCCCTACTCTTCACTAATTGCCATGGCTACCAGTATTGAAGACAGTGAACTGGAAGCCCAGAGAGGTATAGCAACTTGCTTAAGAGTACACAGCTAGTAAAAGGCAGAGCTGAGATCTGAGCCAAAGCAACCTAGATTTCAGGTCCTAGTTCTTTAAAAAAAATTCGTTTTTTTTGGTGGGACTGGGGTTTAAACACAGGGCATCATGCTTGCAAAACAGGTGCTCTACCGCTTGAGCTGTTCCTCCAGTCCATTTTGTTTTGGTTATTTTTGGAGATGGGAGGGTCTCATGAACTATTTGCCCAAGTTAGCCTTGAACCATGACTATCCATCTCCCAAGTAGCTAGGATTACAGCTGTGTGCCACCAGCACCTGGCCAATTTTATATATATATAAAATATATATTTTATATTTATATGGAATATGAATTTTATTTATATATTCATATTATTACAATCTGATGAACTGGACATGGAGGTGCATGCCTGTAATTCCAGCATTTGGGAGGCTGAGGCAGGAGTACCTGGAATTGGGCTACATGGGAAGACTCTGTCTCAAAAAATTATATATAGTTGGGCACTGGTTGCTCACACCTGCAATCCCAGCTACTCAGGAGGCAGAGATTAGGAGGATCTTGGTTCTTAGCCAGCCTGTGCAAATAGTTTTTGAGACCCTACCTCAAAAATAATTATCACAGGGGGGAGAAATGGCCCAAACAATGTATGCACATGTGAATATAAAAAAAAAAAAAACCCATCACAAAAAATGTGCCACTGGCAGAGTGGCTCAAATAGTAAGAATGCCTACCTAGCAAGTTTGAGGCCCTGAGTTCAAGCCCCAGTAATGCAAATATATATATATATATAATTATATAATGTAATATATAATTACTTCATGTACATACATTATATATATACATACATAATGGTATAGCATATGGGGTCCTTTTGTGTGTGTGTGATGCTAGGGATTTTTTTTTTTGGTGGAGGTGCTGGGGATCGAATGTGCTAGGGATTGAGCCCAGCTCCTTGCTCGTACACTAGGCAAGCACTCTCCCACTGAGCTACAGCCCAGCCGAGGGAGCCCTTACTGTGAATCTCTGTGCTAAACTGCCCTACAGCCTTTGTTCTTTTCCCCAGCAACATCCTTGACTCTGTCCTCTTGTCATTGTCACCCTTCACCCACTTCTTCATCAAGGTAATACCATATAAAGAATACAGGCTGGTGGAGTGGCTCAAGTGGTAGAGCGCCTGCCAAGTAAGCATGAGGCCCTGAGTTCAAACCCTGGTACTGCCTGAACAAAACAGAAGAATAACAACTATACTACTGCTAATATATATTTTTAATTTCTGTACCAGGCAGCATGCTAAGCACTGCACATATATGAACTCATTTAACTTCCCAGGAACACTGTCAAGTAGATTCAGAGTTTCTGCCCATTTTACAGATGAGGAAATTGTAGCGGAGCTGAGAATTGTAACGGAGCTTCTAGTTTTCTAGCCTGGACACCCCGCTTTGGAGCCCCAAATTTGCCTTGCTCTCCATGGGATTTTCACAGATCTCTTCCCTCAGTGTTCTGCCACTTCTGGTCACCAGGTCCTCCCCAGAAGTGCCTCCCTGACCTGGCATTCTTCTGGACACGTCTTCTCTCTGACCATTCCGTGGGCTTTTTTTCCGTTCTGCTGATTGATTCTGAATTTCTTTTCCTCTTTCCCGCCTGGAACTTAGGCTGGCCAAGTCTACAATTTCAAAAGGAGTTGAGTTCCTTCTGGAAAGGGGCAGGGACCGAGCTCCTCCCCTCTCCTCTCTTCCCATAAATACCCCCTGTGTGCAGCGCCCAGGGGCCCCCCCCAGGGGAGCCTGGCCTACTGATCTGTAATTAGAAACTTTTTTCCTTTCCCTGGCAGGAGGAGGGGGGCCCCAGGTCTGGCCCAACTATTTGTCTGTCATGAATTATTCAGGAGATGGGAAGTGGGGTGGAGAGGGCCCCTCTGCTGACCAGACCCCTCAGGCCCTTCCCGAGGCAGCTTGACTCACCCAACTCTGTCTGTCCAGAGAGTAAACAACCCTGAGCTGGGCACATCCACAGAGAGGTTTTCATCAGACCTCGAGGTGGAGGTGTGTTTCTCACCTGGGATTTAGGGTTATAAGGTTAGGAAGAGAGTAGCTGAGCTGAGACTTGAACCCAGAAAGCAGATGTGCAATGTTCATTTTTGTCCTGTGCAGCCATGGATGCTGGACAGAGGCGGAAGAAGGTAAGAGAGCCCAGCAGGCAGGTCTTGAGAACTATTTGCCTAGGGTTGGCTTCGAACCTCAATCCTCCTGATCTCTGCCTCCTGAGTAGCTAGGATTATAGGTGTGAGCCACTGGAGCCTGCTAGCAGCTTTTATTTCAATAATATCATCACATAATCCCCAGTACCACAAAACAAAACAACAAGAACTCAACCCTCTAAGGAAGATGCTATTGTGCCCATTTAATGGATGCAGAAACTGAGGCTTATAGACATCAAGCAAGTTTATTCAAGGGCACAAACAGCTAGTTAATGACAGAACAGGAGTTCAATCCTAGCACATTCCTCCTGGGTGGGAAGGCAGAGGCACCAAGAAATCCTGTCTCCTGTGCCCACAAAAACCTTTGGATCGGACTTCCTTTGCAACAGACCTCTAAATGTTTGGGCGCTGTTCCAGGACAATCCCTGGAATCTGGGAATCATAAGTGACTCTAAATGAGAGCTGCCATCTCACACTGGTTATACCCTTGCAAGGTGGCCCCTGTAGGAGGCTCAAGGTTTCCTCTTTGGCAGGAAGCCAGTAATTCTGAGAGAGGAGAGAGAGAGAGAGAGAGAGAGAGAGAGAGAGAAAGAGAGAGACCACCTCTTGGTCCTGAGCTCAGAGCTAAGAGCTCAGGACTTGCAGAACGACTGTCTAATTCCACTCCTTACTATCTATATGAATTTGAGCAAGTTCCTTAAACTCTCAGTGAATTGAGATGAAGATAAGGAGAAATATAACACACATAAAACATTTCACATAATACCTAGCACATAGTGAGTGTTCAATAAATGTTGCCAACATTATTGTTTATTTTATAGATATATAATTTTTGCAGTACTGGGGCTTGAACTCAGGGCCTACATCTTTTTTTTTTTTTTTGGCAGCACTGGGGTTTGAACTCAGGGCCTCACATTTGTTATGCAGGCACTCTTACTGCTTGAGCCACTCCACCAGCCCCTTTTTGGTGATGGGTTTTTTCAAGGTAGGGTCTCCAACTGTTTGCCTGGGCTGACTTTAACTGTCGTTCTCTTGATCTCTGCCTTCTGAGTAGCTAGGATTACAGGTGTGAGCCACCAGTGCCTGGCATTGTTTATTATTGTTGTTGTTGATGACCTCTTCCCCTTAAGTTGACTTAAGAAAAAGGCAGGAACTTCCAGATGGTGCTGCAATTTTCCCTAGGGATCCCTGATACCAGTCCCTGTGCCTGGAATGGAGCTTCCTCCAATCCTGCAGCTGCCTTGGGCCTGTGATCCAGCCTGGACACAGGATTGGTTGAAGAATGAGCATGTAACCCAGTGAGAGCCAATCAGAGAGAGCCCTGAGATTTTCTCTGTAAAGAGCACCTCTCTTTTTCTTCCACTGGGAAGAAAAAGCAGGCAGGTCTGAAACTTTTGAGCTCCATCTTGTCACCTTGGGGAGGAGAGTGTCTGTCTCAGATGGAAGTCACAAAAGAAAGCAGAGCCAAGACATGGCAAGAACAATAATTGATTTTTTTTTTTGCGGTACTGGGTTTGAAGTCAGGGAGTACAACTTGAGCCATTCCACCAGCCCTTTTCGGTAAGGATTTTTTGGAGATAGGGCCTTGGGAACTGTTTGTTCTAGCTGGCTTCAAACTACGATCCTCCTGATCTCTGCCTCCTGAGTAGCTAGGATTATAGGTGTGAGCCACGGGCGCCCAGCTCCACTAATTGATATCCTTGAGCTCATGGAGCCAGTTGTGAAAGAGTAAGCAATAATTATTATTACTATTAATTTTTTTGTTTGCATCTGTTTGTGTTTCTCTTGCTTATAACCAAGAGTTCTTTTTTTTTTTATTCATATGTGCATACAATGTTTGGGTCATTTCTCCCCCCTGCCCCCACTCCCTTCCTTACCCCCCCACCTGCCCCCTCCCTCTTCCCCCCACCTTCTCGATACCCGGCAGAAACTATTTTGCCGTTATCTCTACTTTTGTTGAAGAGAGAGTATAAGCAACAATAGGAAGGAACAAGGGTTTTTGCTGGTTGAGATAAGGATAGCTATACAGGGAGTTGACTCACATGGATTTCCTTTGCGTGGGTGTTACCTTCTAGGTTAATTCTTCTTGATCTAACCTTTTCTCTAGTTCCTGGTCCTCTTCTCCTACTGGCCTGTGTCACTTTAAAGTATCTGCTTTTGTTTCTCTGCATTGAGGGCAACAAATGCTAACTAATTTTTTAAGTGTCTTACCTATCCTCACCCCTCCCTTGTGTGCTCTTGCTTTTATCATGTGCTCATAGTCCAATCCCCTTGTTGTGTTTGCCCTTGATCTAATGTCCACATATGAGGGAGAACATACGATTTTTGGTCTTTTGGGCCAGGCTAACCTCACTCAGAATGATGTTCTCCAATTCCATCCATTTACCAGCGAATGATAACATTTCGTTCTTCTTCATGGCTGTATAAAATTCCATTGTGTATAGATATCACATTTTCTTAATCCATTCGTCAGTGGTGGGGCATCTTTAACCAAGAGTTCTTACTAGGGGCTGAAGACATGGCTCAAGTGGTAGAGTGTCCACCTGGCAAAGGTGAAGCCCTGAGTTCAAACCCCAGAACCACCCAAAAAAAAAAAAAAAAAGCATTCTAATTAACATGCTATGATATGTACCCTCGTGTCCTCTTTCTCCCCCTATATATATATAGAAACAGATCAATACAGATATAAAAAGATACATATACATACACATATATCTATAATTAAAATGACTGCATGTTGAAGACTCACTTCTAATTATTACTTTTGTTTTACAAACTTAGGTCAAGAAAGAATGTCAAGTAAGACCTTAGGATTCACAACACCTAGGTACAAATTAAGTGCCTTTACTCACTAAATTTACACTGTCGTGGAGTCACAGACTTAGAGTCATGGCTTGGTTTTAACCATGGTTTTCCTTTCTGCTTTCAGGAAAACATTTAATTTCCACCCTGGGCGTAGTCTATGCCCAGCTTCCTTGCGGTGCGCTCTTTCTGTCTGCCTTTGTCTGTGTGCTGGTGGTGTCAGAGCCGGTTAACTATCTGTTTACAGTTTCAGACAGAAGCATTAATTGCCTTCTGAACCTCCCATTTCCCTGCTCAGCGCTGTTAACTGTCTCACTTGCATTTCTTTCTGCACAAAGAGAAATGTCTATTTTCCCTCCCATAAAATCTGACTACCTGCAAATCCCAGCATATTCTATCAGAGGCGGTAACATTAGACAAGCACACAGGCAGCACATGTAAGTTGCCACTACCCAGAAGCTTCTAGACCCAATGACAAGGCAGTTAGAATTAGAGTCAGACCACCTTTGAAATCTAGTTTTGTCACTCGCTTGTTGTGTGACCTGGGGCAAGTTCCTTCATTCTGCTGGGCCTCAGTTTCCTCATCTATAAAATGGGCACTGCTTCATAAGGCTAGATAATGTAACTACTTGATGAAAGCCCTTTCCTGTGGAAAAGCACATTTCTCTGCCCTTTACTTGTCTGAGATGGGATCAAAATAATAAGAAAACTAACGTTTGTTGAGTCCTTTCTGTGGCCCTTCAATGTTATTGCTATTATAATGCTCTCACTTTACAGGGAAGGAAATAGAGGATCAGAGAAGGCAAGTAAGTTGCTGAAGTAACACAGCTAAGAGGTAAAACTGGGATTTGAAAGCAAAAGTTTCGGACCGATGGAGTGGCTCGAGTGGCAGAGCATCTGCCTAGAGTTGTGGCCCTGAGTTCAAACCCCAGTACCACCAAAAAATAATAATACTAATAATAATGAAAACAAAAGTTTCATTCCACAGTTTTCTCCCTCTCATTCTCATCTCATTTTCCACCACCCTCCTCTCCCCTGCCCTTCCCTCCCCTCTCCTCTCCTCTTCTCTATCAGGCGGTGCTAGGGATCTAACCCAAAGCCTTGCTCACCCTAGGCAAGTACCCTATCACTGACTGCATCTCCAGCCCCATCCTCTCTTAACCAGGACTATAGCTTAACCTCCACTGTGGTAGAAGACACCAGCTACCTCATGGGGGGCTAGATAGGACTAAAGGCTGGGGTTGCTGTCCTTGGGAAACCCATACTGTTGACTTCCACACTCCATGTGCCAACCCTAGTCAAAACAGAGCTTGAGCTGGGCGCTGGTGTCTCACTGCTATAATCCTAGCTACTCAGAAAGCAGAGATCAGGAGGATTGCAGTTCGAAGTCAACCCAGGTAAATAGTTCAAAAGAACCTATGTTGAAAAATATCCAATCCCCCTAAAAAAGGGCTGGCCAAGTGGCTCAAATGGTAGAGCGCCTGCCTATCAAACTCCAGCATCATTAAAAAAGAAATTTAAAGAGAGAGAGAGAGAGAGCTTGATGTTCCAAGAGTCCAAACTTGACCTACTCTTGGGAAATAAACCTGATGGGAATAAGGAACTGCAGTTGGGCTTTGGCATCCGAATCTGGGCCCCTCTTGGCCACTTGTGTGCTCTGTGTGCTAAGAGGAAGGAGGAGAAACCAGCAGAGGTGAGTTCTGTGGGAACCTGACAGGAGAATCAAATGCACATACATTTCCATGTCTGGCATGGTCACTGCCATGCCTGCAGAGCACAGGCTAACAAGTGCACGTGTCTGTGCAGTGAGACTCACAGTGAGCACATGAGAACATGTATGTACGTGTGTGACTCCACAAGTACACCCCCCCCACACACTCACATGATCATTTAGCCACCCACCCTGAGCTGGGACCTGGACTTGGTCAGAAGCCATTAGGCATTGTAGTGCAGAGTGACAGGGGTTCTTGGGATCAAGACCTGTGGGAAGAAAGGACATGGACTGGGAAGAGGGAAGAGCTGGAGCTGAGGTGGCCTGAGTTGAGATGAGGGGGCTAAGCATATACCTGGTGTATGTTCAAGGATATGAGTTACACTGAGAAGCAACCATGAACTTGAGCTTCTGGCTCTCAATCATGGGCAAGCCATAGAGAAGGATTTGGAAAAGCATGTCTCAGTCCTAAAGGGGACCAGGGCGGAACCCCTCATATCACATCTGGAGGCGGGGGGGTGGGGGGTCCATTCTCTTCTCTCATCTTTGAACTCTAAACAATCACTGCTGGAAACAGAATCCAGAATAGGAACCTTGGAGCAGTGTGCCCAGAGGTCCTGTGAATCTGTTTCTTGCTTCAACAGTGTTTGGACTGTTGGGCACCAGTGACTCACACCTGAAATCCTAGCTACTCAGGAGGCAGAGATTAGGAGGATCGTCGTTCAAAGACAGCCCGGGCAAATAAGACCTATCTCAAAAAAAAAAAAACCCCGTCACAAAAGAGGGCTGGTGGAGTGGCTCAAGGTACAGGCCCTGAGTTCAAATCCTAGTACTGAAAAAAAGAAAAAAAGTGTTTGGACAGATCAGAAGAACAGACCTGGGGACTCTCTCTCTTTCAGCCACCAACCTCCTTCGAATCTCCTCTCCATTCACAACCCTGGGATTATCCATGTCCTCCTTCAATGACCAGCCAACACCATTTCTTTGTGGTTACCTTTGTATTGACAACCAATCATGACCTCCCAGACTCATCAGAATTATTCCACTGAGGTGGAGCTGCTGTCAGTCTGCTGGTCAATTTGCACCTGTAGGCCTCCTGCACCTGCCTCTCATTGGGCTGCAACTGAATGGTGACGATGTGCCCACTGTGGGGCCATTCGTCCATGAGTTGGCTGAGAAGTACCAAGGTGCCCTCAGCACACCCTGAAGGTACACGATCAGTGTGGTGGCCAAGCGCTCTTCCAGGATGTACAGAGCCTTCTCAAAGTGAGTGGGACAGCTACGTGCTGGTGGCTCACGCCTGTAATCCTAGCTACTCTGGAAGCTGAGATCAGAAGGATCACTTACAAGGGCAAGTCATCCAGAGCAAAATGGACTGGAGATGTGGCTCAAGCAGTAGAGCACCTGGTTTGTAAGTGTGAAGTCCTGAGTTCAAACCCCAGACCCACCCAAAATAAAAAACAAAATAGATGAGTGAGGCAAACCCCACATGCTGTGGAAGCCACCTTCACCCTGGAGAAGAGTCTGAACCAAGCCATTTTGGACTTTCACACCCTGGGTTCTGGCCCTGAAGCTCATCAAGAAGATGAGTGACCACCTGACTGACCTCTGCAGGCTGGCAGCCCCCCAGGCCGGGTGAGACAAGTATCTCTGAGTGCCTTTCCCTCACATATGACTAGAAGGCCTCCCCAGCAGCCTTGGAGGGTGCCTGGCATGGCCTTCAGCCTGAACCTCTCTCTAGCCACTAGGCAGCTTTTTTTTTTCCATCACTGAAGTTTGAACTCAGAGCTTCATGCTTGCAAGGCAGGCACTCTACCACTTGAGCTACTCCACCACCCCATTTTTATGTTGGGTATTTTCAAGATAGGGTCTCTTGAACTATTTGCCCAGGCTGGCCTAGAACCGTGATCCTCCTGATCTCTGCCTCCCAAGTAGCTAGGATTATAAGCATCCAGGCAACTTGTTAACAGCCCTAGACTCCCTCCCAAGTTTTGAACCAAATAAAAATAAAGCTTTGTATGCAGCAAAAATCAATGAAACAAACAAAACCCCCCAGCAATCTCAGGAGGCAAAAACAGGGAGGATTGAGGTTTGAGGGCAGTCTGGGAAAAAAATTATTGAGATCCCATCTCAACAAGCAAGGTGGGCATTGTAGCACACCTCTCATTATAGCTACAAAAGAGGCATAAATAGCAGAATAGCAGCCCGAGCTGGTCTGGGCAAAAAAAATGGGAGACCCTATTCAAAAAATAACTAAAGCGAAAAGGACCGGAGGCATGGCTCAAGCGGTAGAGCACTTGCCTAGCAAGTGCAAGGAAGGCCCTAAGTCCTAAGATCAAACCCAGTACTGCCAAAAAAAAAAAAAGAAGAAAAAGAGGAATCTCAGCATTCCCTGACTTGACCCCCAAAGCAAGCTGTTTGCCCTTACCTGTATATTTCCCTGGCACCGTGTTCAAACCTCAGGATCCCCCTGAGAACTTCCTTGACTAATGATAAATACAGTAACATTAGCGTTTGTTCAATAGGCATGAGCCAGTTCTAAGTACTTTAAACAGAAGAATTCATCTAATGCTTACAACGACCCTATGAGATGAGATGGACGTAATGTTATTATCTGCATTTTACACATGAGGAAACTCAGGCACAGAGACAGGAGAGGAAGGAAGGAAGGAAGGAAAGAGGGAGGGAGGGAGAAAGGAAGGAAGGAAGGGAGGGAGGAAGGAAGTCACAGATTTTATTTTTTGAGACAGGATCTTGCTATGTAGTCCAGGCTGCCCTTGAACTCACAATTCTGGGCCTGCCTCAGCCTCCCAAGTGCTGGGATTATAGGTATGTAACACCATACCAGGTGCTAGAGCTCACAGGGATTTTTGGTTTTTTGTTTTGTTTTGCTTGTTTTCCAGTACTGGGGTTTGAACTCAGGGCTTCATGCTTGCTAAGCAGGCGCTATAGTGCTTGGGCCACGTGTCCAGCCCCAGAACTCACAGTCTTCACCAGCATGCCCCTTGATTAGTGGTTAGTATTAACATGAATGATGGATATCTGTGACTCAGTGGATGGACAGAAGGATGGATGGATGGATGGATGGATGGCGGAAGGGTGATGGATAGAAGGAGGGATACCCACTGCCCTGGCTTTCCTGGAATTTTCCACCCTAGTAGTGCCTCTCTGTCTGACATAAGAGCATCCGGGTCCCTAGGTGCAGGGAGCGTGGCTCAGTCCCTTGTACAGAACACAGATCTGGATCTTTACCTCCAGGGGCTCCATCCTCCAGTCAAGAGACGATGGACAGACAGTCACTGAGGAAGACCAGGGGCAGTGGCACAATCCCAGGCTTTCCAGTTCTGTGGTGCTGCACAGGCCTCACATGTAAAACGCACTGGCTGAGACTTCGAATGTGGTCAGTCTACATTTCATTCTTTGAAGTAGGAACTCAGACCAGGGCATCTAGTCTTCTTCCACCTGCGGGGACCAGCCAATGCCCAAAGCACTTCTGCCAGGCACCTTCTTCCTCTCCACTGTGTGCTTTAGCAGCCCTGCCCCAAAATCCTCTCCTTCTTAGCCATTTTCCTTTTCTTCACCCACCTCTTTTCTGTTGTCTCTGCTCCACTCTCCTGTGAAATGGCCTTGTCTGAACATGCACCGGGGCTGCCCGATTTCCTCCCAGTTAAGCATCTGGTGCTTAACTGCTATTTCCTTTTTTTATGACGGATAGGCAGCAGCACCCAGCCCTGGAGGGGAGACACTGGGGCTGCAGTTCTGAGAGGCTCTGAGTCTTGTTGGAACCCAAAACCCCCATAAATTTTTTTTTCTTTTTCCTTTTTTTTCATAGGAGGGTTGAGACAGGGTCTCACTATGCAGCTCAGGCTAGCCTGGAAATCACTCTGAAGCTTATGCTAGCCTCAAACTCATGATCTTCCTGTCTCTGTCCTTCGTGCTGGGATTACAGGTATGCCCACCATGCGTGACTCCCACAGGAAGATTTTTCTAAGGTGGTGTTTTGGAATTCCTTCAGTTACAGGTCCTTAGATCTGTATCCTGGGACCAGACAATGGAGTATAGTAGGAAAAGTCTAGAAAGTTAGGTTGGGCTCCTTCCCTGACTTTGGGTGAGGCACAGCCCTTTTTTGGGTCTCCTTTTTTCAACCTGTAAAAGGTTGAACGTGCAAATTCATGCAAAGGAAAGTGGATTGCCTAACTCTAATCTCAGCTGCACCACTAACCAGCTGTATGACCCTTGGGAGAGACACAGCTGTCTAAACCTCGGTTTCCTCATCTGTAAAATGGGACTAAGATCACCAACTTCATAGCGTTCTTGTGGGAAATAAATAACATGGTGCATGTAAAGTGTGAAGCAGTGCCAAGGACAAAGTGAAGACTCAGTAATTGGTGGTCATTGTTGCAATGCTATTGAAGAGGAAGGAAAGGGGAGATCTGGCAGGCAGAGATGGTATTTAAATTCCAGGTATTCCTGTCCAATCTACTGGGGTTTGAACTCAGAGGCAGGTGCTCTACCACGTGAGCCATTCTGCCAGCCCTGTTTTGTGTTGGGTTTTTTCGAGATAGGGTCTCATGAGCTATTTGCCCAGGCTGGACTCAAATCTCAATCCTCCTGATTTCTGCCTCCCAAGTAGCTAGGATTACAGGTGTGAGCCACCTGTACCCAGCATTCCTGCCCAATCTTGCTAAGCTGATCTCCTTACCTTTCTCATTTTTTTCTTCCCCCCTCTAAAATATCAGTGCCAGTTGAGATGTAGACCTGATACCACTGGAGACTGAACCCAGGGCTGTGTTTGCTAGGCAAGTGCCACAATCCCAGCCCAGTAGTCTAACACTTTTGAGAGAAGTGATTTATCAGTGTTTTTTAAGAACCTGTAAAACAAAACCAGGCACTGGTGGCTCGTGCATGTAATCCTAGGTACTTGGGAGACTGAGATGGGGAGGATCACAGTTCAAGGCCAACCTGGGCAAATAGTTTGGGAGACTCCATCCATCTCCAAAATAAACAGAGCAAAAACCAAATAAAATATAAAATAAAATGGAATGGAGGTGTGGCTAAAGCAGTAGAGCGCCTGCTTTCAAGTGCAAACCCTTGAGTTCAAATCCCACTCCCCCACCAAAAAAAAAAAAAAAAAATCACAAACAAAAAATCAACAGCATAGATATTATGAAAAATGACCCTGTAGTCATTTTAACACATCAAAACAGAGAGGGCTGGAGTTCAAAGCCCTAAATTCAAACCCCAGTACAGCTAAAAAAAAATAGTCAGACTGAGGATGTGGCTGAGTCAGGGGTACAGTGCTCTTGGGAGAGGCCCTGGGTTCTATCCTGAAAGAAAGAAAAGAAAGAACGAAGTGTACAAAGAAAATGTTAATAACCCCAGTTTCTTCACCTCCAAACTCACCCTCTGAGATTAAACAATGCTAACTGCCTGGTGGGAATGTTTCCATATTTCTTTCTAGAACATGTTATTTTTACATTGGAAAAGAAAGAATAATAAAAGAACTTTCAAAAAAATTTCAAATTATCCCCCCCTCCAATTCCCTGGCCCCTGGGGCAGCACCCCTTGAGGCCTCCCACTTTGCCAACTGCTTACTCTCCTTCCTTCCCCAAACTTTTTGCCCACAAAGCAAAGCCACTGGGCCACGCTCCCTGGAGGCAGCTGGGCTTCTGCCTAGGCCGGGCCTCCTCAGCCATCAAGGCTGGGCCCAGGGTGGCCAGGCCAGGCCCAGCAGAGCCCAGGAAGGGGCCCAGGGCCAGGCAAGGCCTGCTCCAAGGGAGGCCTCCCTCCCAGCGCTTTCTCCAGGAGTAATTAAGAGTGAAATCCTCCTCCTAGTGACCCCGTGCTCTGGGCCGCCTGATTTACACATGAAAGGTCCACACAGGGCCTGGGCTTTCTCCTTTTCACATTCACAATGAGGCGCGGCCTATAAATAAAACCTCTCTGAGAAACCCGAGGCATCAAAAATGCCATTGTGTGTGTGTGTGTGTGTGTGTGTGTGTGTGTGTGTGAGAGAGAGAGAGAGAGAGAGAGAGAGAGGGAGAGAGAGAGGGAGAGAGAGAGACCCAGAGAGTTTGAAAGAGCAAGACCCCAGAGAGAGTGAAAGCTTACAATAGCTGGTGTTTATTGAACGCTTACTCTCTGCCGCAGCAACCCTGGATAGGGACATTATGGTTCCCATTTTATGGATGAAGAAACCGAGGTTCAGGGAGATTTGCCCAAGATAACAAGTGGATTAGAGGGAAAGTTTGAACTCAAAGTCGATGCAAACAACCTCTGATCCTGTTATTAATAGTGGTTGCAAACCCAGAGCATTTGTCAAATTTGTAGGACTGTCTACTGATCGTGGAGAAGTTTACTCTATGTAACATATACTGCAAGAACCATGACTTTGAAAAAGGAAAAATAGGGAAGGTATGATGGGGCACGCTTGTAATCCCAGCACTGGAATGGCTGAGGCAAGAGAACCATGAGTTCAAGGCCAGCCTGTCTAAAAAAATGGGCTAAATAAGCTGGGCACCAGCCTGTAATCCTAGCTTCTCAGGAGGCAGAGATCAGGAGGATCATGGTTCAAAGCCAACCCAGAAAAATAATTTGAGAGGCCTATTTTGAAAAAAATGCATCATATTTTTAGAAAAGGGCTGGTGGAGTAGCTTAAGTGTAGACCCTGAGTTCAAGCCCCAGAACCACAAAAAAAAAAGTTTAAATATAATTATTTCTGGACTCATTTCTTCACCTATAAAATGAAAAAAATCTATGAAACATTACATGAATGCTTCCCTATCAACTATAGGGTCACCTCCTCCAGGGAGCCTTCTGGGATGGTCAGGAGTCTCTTCTGGGCTCTCACAGAGCCAAGCTGTGTTCCTTG
This sequence comes from Castor canadensis, assembly GCF_047511655.1. Classification (NCBI taxonomy): domain Eukaryota; kingdom Metazoa; phylum Chordata; class Mammalia; order Rodentia; family Castoridae; genus Castor; species Castor canadensis. The sequence goes on along the minus strand of NC_133403.1, from coordinate 32,122,549 downwards.
TACTAAATGTACAGTGCAGTATTTGTGTGGTGCTGTGGTGTCCTCCACATTTGTATTCAGGTTCTCTGTGGTTGAGCCCCTGTCTGTTGGCTCGTGTCTGTACTTCCAGTACCACCCACACAGCAGGAGGAATGACTAATAAACTAAGGAATTAATGCATTTATGAGTTGGGGTCTCAGGTCTGTAAGTGAACCATGCTGCTGTTGGCTGGGGCTGGGCCAGAAGGTCCCAGGAAACAGAAACAGGCCTGGGGACAGAACCAGGACAGGAAATCCCTGTGCAGAAAGGCCTGGCTTTCTGTGACTTCTAAACACAAACTTGAGTGATCATGGCAGGAAATTTGGGGTGAGAGGCGTGGACAGCCAGACTCCACCAAGCCAGATGGCTTGGGGAGAGCCCTGGGGAACAGACAAGCTGCCTGCATCTGTTTGAGGCTGGGAGTGGGGTGGGGCACAGAGGGCACATGGATGTCCTCAGGTCCCAGCTGTGCTGCTTCTTTGGCTGTCATTTCACCCTCACTACCCTCCGTCTCCGTATCTGTGAAGTGGTCAGGGAATATCATTAGACAAACTTCTACTTTCACACATCCATGAAGAGGGCTGGGCAGGTGAGCACCAGAGGCTCTCACCTGTCGTCCTAGCTACTTGGGAGGCTGAGAACTGGAGGATCGAGGTTAGAGGCCAGGCACATAATTTGAGAGACCCCCCCCCATCTCCAAAAATAATCAGAGCAAAATGAACTGGAAGTGTGGCTCAAGTGGTAGAGTCCCTGAATCAGGTCTCTCTCTCTCTCTCTCTCTCTCTCTCTCTCTCTCTCTTTCTCTCAATCGCATATATATGTGTGGTGGAGAATATTACTGGGTTTGAACCTGAGATCTCAGGCCTGCTAGGCAGGTGCTCTACCACTCGAGCCACACCCTCAGCCCTCATTTAATTGTCCCAATTAGTTCCTCGGGTAGGTTTGCTATTATTCTTATTTTCCGGAGAAGAAGCAGGTTCAGAGAGGTACAGTGACTTGTCTGAGCTCACACAGCCTCTAAGTGGTAAGTCAGTCCAAGACGTGAATATCTGTTAACCTGAGACAGCACCAGGAGAGCTTGTTGGAACACACCTTGCTGGCCACACACACCCCCAAAGTGTCTGACGCAGCAAGTCTGGGGTAGAGCCCAAGAATTTAGATTTCTCACCAATTCCCAGGTCCAGTTACTGCTGCTGGTCCTGAGGCACTGCTTAATAGCAAGAGTTCTCCCCTGTCATTATCCCAATTAGGCGTGCAGGGTCACGTCCAGACTATTACAATAGGTCCGGTTCTTGGAATTTGAAATTCGATGTAGTTCATTTAGCACTTACCATGTTTTACCCTATAGTCTTTTTTTTTTTTTTCTTTCTTTTTTGTTTTTTGGCTGCACTGGGGTTTGAACTCAGGGCCTCACACTAGCTAGACAGGTGCTCTACAACTTGAGCCACTCCACCAGCCCCTCTTTTGTGATGGGATTTTTTGAGATAGGGTCTTATGAACTATTTATCTGGATGCCACTTCGAACCTCCATCCTCCTGATCTCTGCCTCCTGAGTAGCTAGGATTACAGGCATGAGACAAGAAGTCTTCAAAACCAAAAAAACCCCAAATCTCGTTCGTTCAGGCAACGAACTGCTCAGTCGTACAGTGCATGCTCTGGGCGTGATCCCTAGCACCAAAAGAAAAAGAGAAAAGAAAAGAAACTTCCATCCATTTTAAAGGTGTTAAAAAAAAAAAGTTGGAGGCCTGTGACTTACACCTATAATCCTCGCTACTTGGGAGGCTGTGTTCAGGATGATTGTGGTTCAAAACCAGTACCAGCAAATAGTTCCTGAGATCCTATCTCCAAAATAACGGGAGCAAAATGGACTGGAGGTGTGGTTCAAACAACAGAGTGCCTGCTTTGCAAGCAGGAAGCCCAGAGTTCAATGGGGTGGGGATGGAGAGATGGGATGCTAAGTCTGAAAAACTGTTTCTCTATCAACGGTGTTGTTTGTTTGTTCTTTTGGTTCTGGGGATCTAGCACAGGCCCTTGTGCACCCCAGGCAAGCACTGTACCACTGAGCTCCGTCCCCGTTTGTTTTGGAGACAGAATCCTACTATGTTGCCTAGTGCCTCTAGCTCCTGAGCTCAAGGGATCTTCCTGCCTCTGTTTCCCCATACACACCTGAGACTACAGTACACACCACTATACCTGGCCACACCAACTTTTAAAAAGCCCAGACTAGGAAATGTGAGAGATGGGCACTGGGTGGCTCACACCTGTAATCTTAGCTTCTTGGGAGGCAGAAATCGGGAGGATCACAGTCCGAGGCCAGTTCGGGCACACTGTTGGAAAGAGCCTTTCTCAAAAATACCCACCACAGGCAGAAGTACTGAGGAGACAGAGGGAGAAAGCCATGAGAGGAACAGATCAGAGACTGGAGTAACGTATCTTCAAGCCAACAAACACCAAGGATTACCAGCAACCATCAGAAGCAAGGAAGAGTAAACTAAATAATGGTCACCCTAGATATCAAGTCCGAATCCTGGAACCTAAATGGATCTCCTGGAAAGCCAGGAGGTCCCCAGAGAAGCTCAGTCTCAAACAATCAGTCCTAGCTCAAAATGGTGCCTGGTTATAGCACTCCAAGACACAGGAAGCAGCACAATGGCATTCTTTTCCTGTCCTGGTCTGCCACACAAGAAAAGCCACTGTCATACCACATCCCTGCACTTCAAACCCCTAATGAGGAGATAAGTCAGAAAGTGGGAGGAGCTGACAATTTGGGAGACTTAGGGTGTAGGAGTTTTGCAGGGATGACTTGTGTTTAGCCAGGAGTCAACTGTCTTCCAGGAACTTCCCCCAGCAAAGAGATCCCAGCAGCAAGGAGATGTGGGGACCCTTCTTGGGTCAGGACCTGGCAGGTTACATGAGGTCACCTGGGAAGCACATTGCTGTAGCATGGAGGCTCCACTGTTGGGGGCCTGCCACCTAGATGGTTCCTATAGCCAGATTTCTTTTTTCTTTTTTGGTGGTACTGGGATTTGAACTCAGGGCTTCACACTTGCTAGGCAGATGCTCTACCACTTGAGTCACTCCACCAGCCTGCATAGCCAGATTTTGACAGAACCATGGACGGTCCAGTAGTGATATTCTCAGACATACCAAGTTTGTCTGAGAATCACTTTGTAAATACTTATGGAGAAATACTCCAATAAGAATAAAAATAAATTCAGGAGATGCAGTCAAAGATACGAAAAAGAAAATACCCAACACAAAAAAGGACTGGCAGAGTGGCTCTAGTGGTAGAGCATCTGCTTAGCAAGCTCCAGGCCCTGAGTTGAAACCCCAGTACTGCCAAAAAAACAAACAAACAAACAAACAAAAACGTGAAGAAGAACCAATCAGCACAATCAGCAGACTCTGACCAGGTTCAAAGGTAAGGTTTTGGACCAACGTGAAAAGATTGTTGAATGGATAAAATAGAATTTCGTTTTATTTTGTTTGCTACGTAGCCCAGGCTGACCTCAAACTTTCTATCCTCCTGCCTCAGCCTCCAAGTGCTAAAAATAGGATATTTAAAAACTACAATTTTTAAATCATTTCCTGTTTCAATGAACTTCAATAAATTTACCAACATCCCATGTGACCAGACTATGTAAGAGAAGTCTTGCGCTACAAATTTTTGTTGTGGTGTCCGGTTTTTGATACAGGATCTTAGTATGTATTCCGGATTAGCCTTCACCTGGAGATCCTCCTACTTTAGCCTCTCAGTGCTGGGATTACATGCTAGAGCCACCAAGCCTGACCAAATACTTTTTTTGTGTGTGTGTGAGTACTAGGGGCTGAATCAGGTCCTCCCGTTTGCTATCTATCACTTGAGCCACCAGCCTTTTTGCACCGGTTACTTTGGAGATAGGGTCTCACTTTATGCCAGGGCTGGCCTAGACCACAGTCCCCACAGCTGGAATGGCAGGCATGTGTCACTGTGCCTAGTTATTTGAGAGTAAGTAGAAAGATTGGAATAAATGCTATAAGCCAGGTGCCCATGGCTCACGCCTGTAATCCTGACTACTCTGGAGGCTGAGGATTGATGTTCAAAGCCAAGCCCAGGCAAATAGCTCATAAAACCCCATCTTCAAAATAACCAGAGTAAAATGCACTGGCAGAAAGCAACTGAGGCCAATAGGAGAAGGGGACCAGGAACTAGAGAAAAGATTAGATCAAAAAGAATTAACCTAGAAGGTAACACACACGCACAGGAAATTAATGTGAGTCAACTCCCTGTATAGCTATCCTTATCTCAACCAGCAAAAACCCTTGTTCCTTCCTATTATTGCTTATACTCTGTCTTCAACAAAATTAGAGATAAGGGCAAAATAGTTTCTGCCCAGTATTGAGGGGGTGGGGGGGAGAGGGAGGGGATGGAGTGGGTGGTAAGGAAGGGCGTGGGGGCAGGGGGAGAAATGACCTAAGCATTGTATGCACATATGAATAATAAAACAATAAAAAAAATAAAAAATGAATAAATAGAGGGACCCAGGCAAAAAAATAAAATAAAATGCACTGGCGGTGTGGTTCAAGTGGTAGGGCACCTGCTTTGCAATCATGAAGCTCTTCGTTCAAGCCCCAGTCCCACCTAAATAAATAAATACTTTAGGCCAATACCCTTGGAGGAAATGCTTTAGGGTGGGAGAGACACTAAGATAATAATTATGTCTGGTTCATCTCTGGATCCAGGCTCACCATAGGCCGTCAGGAAGTATTTGGTGTTTGGTTGAATAAAAGAAAAGTTGAGTGAGTGAATTAATAAAGTAAGAAAGTCAGGCACCACTGGCTCACACCTGTAATCCTAGCTACTCAGGAGGATTGTGGTTCAAAGCCAGCCCAGGATAATAGTTCGAAAGATTTTACCTCAAAAAAAACCCAACAGAAAAAAGAGCTGGTGGAGTGGTTCAAGGTGTAGGCCCTGAGTTCAAATCCCATTACCACCAAAAAAAAAAAAAAAAAAAGAAAGAAAAGAAAAAAGAGCTGGCAGAATGGCTCAAGTGGTAGAGCTTCTGCTTAGCAAGCATGAGGCCCTAAGTTCAAATTCCAGTATTGCCAAAAGGAAAGAAAGAAAAAAACAAGAACTAAGGAACCCCACCAAAGTCAGTACTCGCAACTTCCCAAGATAAGGGTGGGTTGTTTCAGCCTCTGGAACATTTCCTTTCTACCCACAAAAGCTAAGTCTGCCATACAAGCTTTTCTTCATTAGACTGCAGTCTCCCTAAAATTGACAGGAAATCTGTTATTTTCATTGTAGATCAGGTTTTTAATTTTAAATTTTATTTAAATTAAATTTGAATTAGCACACATTAATACTACAAGGGGTTTCACTGTGATAAGTCCATTCATGTGTACTGTGTACCTTGAACAAGTTTACCCTCTGTCCCTTTTTCATAGTGTTTGGTGGGTTTCATTATACTGTCTTTGAGTGAAGAAAATGGGCTGCACACAAATCAGGGCTGGCTGGGGGACAGAGGCTGGTTGGGAGGTGTGATTTCCCAGGTTGTTGGAAGCCTCTTATCAGCAGGTGGGTTGGGGTTGAATAGCCCTCTAATCTGAATGTTGTTTTCACCTCCATTGTCAAAGCTAAGCCTTTGTTTGTTTGAACTACATCCTTCTATCTGGAGTCCTTAGCGCCCAGCAGCAAACGGAATAACTGAATTCCTGTGGAAAGGGACCTGGAAAACACCTGCTTATTCTTGAGCTTACACAGGAATCTCAGGATCTCTTCCCTGCTGGAACAACCCTCCTGGCCACCACTGGTTAGGAGAAACCTGGCCCTGGCCAGCCCAGATTCAAATCCTGCCATGGCCCATTTCTGCCTGCCCCGGGCGACAGGTTATTTAACCTCCCAAAGTCTCAATTTCCTCCTCTGGCGAAGGGGCTAATTATATACTTCTACCTCCAAACAGTTATTTTGAGAACCAAGTGAGTTTTCTTATGAAAAGTGCCTGGCACACAGTAAGACCTCAGAAAATGTTAGGTACTAAGAACTGTGCAGAAAATTGGGCATACGACAAAAGATAAGTTAAATCCTCCACGGAATTTATAATCTAATCAGGGACGTGAACAACAAAGTAAACTAAAATAATATTGGCAATAATGCCAGGGGTGCCAGTGGTTCACACGTGTAGTCCTAGCTATTCAGGAGGCAGAGATCAGGAGGATCACAGTTCGAAGCCAGCCTGGGCAAATAGTTCAAGAGACCCTATCTTAAAAATACCCATCACAAAAAGGGCTGGTGGAGTGGCTTAACGTTTAGGCCCTGAACCTAATGCCAGTACCAAAAATAAATAAATAAATAATGATGATTGGTGATCTGGAAAAAAATTAAGATAATATTTGTTATAAAGAAGGACTGGGTGGGGCAAGGTGGTTCATACCTGTAATCCTAGCTACTCAGGAAGCAGAGATCAGGAGGACTGAAGTGCAAAGCCAGCCTAGGCAAATAGTTCACAAGACTATCTCAAAAAAACCAACACAAAACAGGGTTGATGGAGTGACTCAAGTGGTAAAGCACCTGCCTAGCAAGTGTGATGCCCTGAGTTCAAATTCTAGTACCACCAAAAAAAAAAAAAGAAGGGCTAGGGAGGTGGCTATGTGGTACAGTGTTTGGCTAGCACGCACAAGGAAGCCCTGGGTTCAATCCCCAGCACACACAAAAAAAAAAAGCCACAAAAAAACAGTGACCAGAGAAGGCCTCTCTGAGAGGTCTGATATTTAAGGAGCAGCACATCACAGAAGCAGGGGGAGGAGGTTTCCAGGCAGAGTCACAGCAAGTACAAAGGGCCAGAGGTGAGAATGAAGTTGACTTGTAAGGTCACTATGGCTGGAGTAGGATTCATTTCTTACTGTCACCATTTTATAGGTGAAGAAAGAAGGCTCAGAGAGAGCAAATAACTTGCCCACAGGCACACAGGAAGTGATGGAGGCCAGATTTAATCGTGGGTTCAGCTTAACCAGGAATTTTATCAAATTTCCCATTTCTTTGCAGGGTTCAATTTCAGCCAATGCTCGTGTGGAGGCTGAGTCTGATTTACATCTGAGAACAGTCTCCATCACAGCTAAGGTTTAAATAGACCTCCTCAGGCCCCGGGTGTAGCTCAGTAGTGAGTTGCTTACCTGGTATATGAGAAGCCCTGGGTTTGATCCCTAATACTGCAAAAATAAACAATTAAACAAACAAACACATCAACAAATAGACCTTGCTACCAGAGTCATTTCTAGCAACTTCTGCCAGCTTTAACACAGAAAATGCATAGTGTCAGGATGCTAAAGCCTGTAACGAGGAGTCCAGGTAAGGACTAGAAATTAAGGAGAAAAACCAAGCAACCTGGACCACGCAGGTAACCTTCTCTTCCCCTCCTGTAAAATCTATAAATGCACACAAGGCTAGAGGTGCCCTTAAAAATGACAACAGGAAGGGGGAGAGACAATGGGAGCAATGTAACTGATGTACAATATAAGTCTAATCGGAATTGTCTCTATGAATCCTTCCTCGTACAATGAATACATCCTAATAAAAAATTTATAATAAAAAAAATGACAGTAGGAGAAGTTGACTTGCGAGTTGAACTCTCATTTCTTCTGCTCTTGGACAAGAACACAAGTTTTCTACCTGGCCTGTAATCCTCGTTACTGGGAGGTTGAGAATGAGAAGATCCCAGTTTGGGACCAGCTAGGACAAATGTTTCTCAAGACCCCCCATCTTCAAAATAACAAGAGCAAAATTGACTAGAGGTGTGACTCAAGAGGTAGAGCATCTGCTTTGCAAGTGCAAAGCCCTGAGTTCAAACCCCCAGTCCTACACACACATAAAAAAGAGTCCCCTTCACTGCTAAATAAATAATAAGACAATAGCTGGAAAGAGTGGGCCTATGGGGAGCTTTTATCCACTATTTCTGACATACTTTCTTTTGTCATCAGAAAAGCCCACAACAAAGTAATAAAAATAGTCAAGGTTACTGGTTTATTTCAGGAGCTGTTTTGGCATTTGGATATAGGAGTAAGCAAAACATACAAGGCCCCTCCTATATCATGGGCCTTCCAAGCTAACTTGGAAGTTAGTAAGGGCTGGGGATATAGTCAGAGGTAAAGTGCTTGCTTAGCATACTCTCTAGATTCCTTCCCCCAAGGAAGAGAGAGAGAGAGAGAAAAGAAAGAACACTCCTGAAAGAGAGAGTGGCATGAGCAAAGGCCCTGGGGTTGGAAAGAACTTGGCATATTTTGGAAATGGAAGGAAGGATAGCTCAGAGGGTGAATGAAGTATCCTTAGCGGTAATGGTGGAGAGTCTGTACCTTAGGACTTGGAGGTCAGAGTAAGGAATTTGAGTTTTGTCCTAAGGGCAACAGGAGAGCCATTGAAGGATTCAAAGAAGGATGGCAGAACCATCAGATTTACACTTTATTTAATTTATTTATTTTTGCAGTGCTGGGAATTAAACCCAGGGTTCTGCACATCCTAGGCAAGTGCTTTTCCACTGAGCTATGCCCCAAACAGACTTTGTACCCTGTGGCTGCTGTGTGGAGAATAAATTAAAGGGGGTGGGACTGTAAGGAGGGAGACCAGCCTGGAGGCTACTGCAATAGTCCAGGGAGCTGCGCACCAATGGCTCACACCTGTAATCCTAGCTTCTCAGGAGGCAGAGATTAGGAGGATCATGGTTTGAAGCCAGCCTGGGCAAATAGTTTGTGGGATGCTATCTCAAAAATACCCAACACAAAAAGGGTTGGTGGAGTGGCTCAAGTGGTAGAGCACCTGTCTAGCAAGTGTGAGGTTCTGAGTTCAAACCACAAGCCACGGCTAAGGTAAAACCTGCAGGATGTGGATGAAGGAGCAGAGATTATGGTGCTGGGTTGGGGACTGGGTGGATGGAGGCACCATTCTAAGTGTATATGACAAAAGATGCCTGAAATAAGAATCTAGTAGGAAAGCTAGGCCTGAAGACACTAGCTAATGAAATGTGCTGAAGATATGCTGGCAGGGTCTCTGGGGGCAGGGAGGGGGGAGACAGAGATTCTGGCTGCTGGGGACAGGTCAGGAGGATGGTTGCATGATCACATGATACAAAGCTTGGAAGATCAGCATGGTGAAGACATAAGGTAGATAAGGTGGATGGAGATGGCATTCGGGAGTCCCTAACTGTCAACCCAAGGAATCAGTGAGAAATTACTCCCAGTTCTAGAAGAAAACACAGTCTTCCTGTATTTCAGAAGATCAGTGGTGAGAGTGTGAGAAGCAGTAAAGTAAGGTGCTCCCCTACACAGAGACCTTCTCAGTGTGGCGACCGACCATGACAATGAAACTGGGGTGGCTGGAGACTGGAGAAGAGGGAACAGGGATAGGGACAGGCTTTTCATTCCTTATTTTCCTTTCTTTCTCTCTCTCTCTTTCTTTCTTTCTTCCTTTCTGTGTGTATGGTACTGAGGTTTGAACTTGGGGCCTCACACTTGCTAGGCAAGAGCTCTTCCACTTGAGCCACTCTGCCAGCCCTGTTTTTGTGTTTGGTATTTTCAAGATAGGGTCTTATGAACTATTTGCCTGGGCTGGCTTTGAAAGGTGATCCTCCTGATCTCTGCCTCCTGAGTAGCTAGAATTACAGGTGTGAGCCACAGGTGCCCAGCAGATTCTTTCTTTTTTTTTTATTAGATCGTATTAATTGTACAATGTGAAGGGTTTATTGTAATATTTCCATTCAACTCTTGTGGGTTTTTTTGTTTTGCTTTGTTTTTGTGTTCTAATGCTTGCTGGACAGGTGCTCTCTAGCTTGAGGCAAGTCCCCAGCCTTTTTTTTTTTTTTTTTTTTTTTTGGTGAGGGGAGGCTTTAGTTATTTTTCTTGTAGAGTCTCGAGTTTTTGCCCCAGCCAGCACAGACCACAGTCCTTCTATTTATACCTCCCGCATAGTTGGGATAACAGGTTCTCGCCACCAAACCCGGTTTGTGGTTCACGTGGGGTCTCAGTTAACATTTTACCTGAGATGGCCTGGAACTGCAATCCTCCTAATCTCCTCCTCCCTTGGACCTGGGATACAGGCCATCTTGCTATGTAGCCCAGGCTTGCCTTGAACTCTGGATCCTCTTGCCTCAGCCTCCAGGAGCTGGGATTACAGGTGTGTACCACCATAGCCAATTTAGGCTTTTTATTCTTTTGTTTTTGTTTGGGGCTTTGTTTTTGCAATCTGAGCCATGTGGATATATTACCTATTGAATAACTCTGTAATTATTGAGAGGAAAGCAGGACTGACTGAAAGCAGACTTTGGGGATTAGAACTTTCGCTCAGTCAACATTATGTCAGTTTTTGCTTCTCTGAGACTCAGTTTCCTCACATGTAAAATGGGATGATAGAACTTCTTTGTGGTGCTGTTGGAGGGGTTAAATGGGAAGAGATATCAAGGGTCATCATGACAGTGAGGGTAGGCTGAATCGGTGATAATAGCATTAATAATTAATGGCATTTGGCATTTGGGCTGGTGGAGTGGCTCAAGTGGTAGAGAGCCTGCCTAGCAAGCATCAGGCCCTGAGTTCAAGCCCTCTACCACAAAAAAACAAAACAAAACAAAACAGTAAGTTAGATGGTTCATCTTGACACACGGAGTCAGGTCAAAAACAATTTGGAATTAAGCACAGCCAGGTCTGTCTTTTTCACAATGTCTCTCTGCAAGTGACAGCGCTAACACACATCCCTGGTTAACACGGAAGGAGCTATAATATGGAGGGACGCTGTCAAATGCAGCATCCTATGAGTTAGGACAGAGAAGACTTTTAGGATGATCTCTACCCCACCTGTCTGCCCCTCACCCACGAGGAAAGTGAAGACCTTCTTGCCCTCTCCTCCTCCTCCTCCTCCTCCTCCTCCTTCTCTCTGTTTCTCTCTCTCTCTCTCTCTCTGGTCTCACTCTATAATCCAGGCTGGCCTTGAACTCCTTATCTTCCTGCTTCAGTCTCCTGACTGTTGGGATTACAGGTGTGTACCTCCATGCCTGGCTTTCATATTTCTCTTCTTCTCCTCTTGTCCCAATCCCAAGAAGATGCAGGAGATTTCCCAGCAGGAAGGCCCCGAGGAGTCCCTGAGGCACCCGCAGCTCCCTCTATTCCTCTCTCTTTTAAGGATCCCGAGACCACACAGCCACGTTGAAGGTCGCAGGCCAGACTCCCTGGCCGGGCTCGTGGGCGGCTCCCGCACATGCGGAGCCTGCCACCCACCGGGAGAGAGCGGTACTGCAGGCACGGGTGCCCCAGACGCCCCCACCTGGTCACCTTCGTGTCAGTGCTTTCTCTGTGCCAGGCCCAAAGGGTCGCTGCCCTCAAGCAGCTTACCGTCTCCTGGGACGACCACGAGCAACGGAAGTGCTGGTAGCAACTTCACAACGTGGTTTTTGATGAAAGCTTCTGTTCTTACAACACAAGTTGTATACAGTCATGGCAGAAAATGTACAAAGAAAAGCAGAGCCCAGACAGCTTCTGCTAACACGTGAGAGTAACCCCTACAGTATTTTCCTATACATTTTACAAAGTGGAAGCAGACAGCCAGAATATTTTGTAGTCTGCCTTTTTTACAATTTTATTGAGAGAAAAAGTGGGAGAGACTGATGTCAATGCATTTCAATATACCACCTTGTCACACTCCACATATCTACTTTGTTTTGAATTGAATGTAATATAGATAACTAATAGTGCTTTGTACCTGTCGTCCCAGCTAGTTGGGAGGCTGAGGTAGGAAGATCGCCTGGGCAAAAGAAGGAGACCCCATTTCAACAATAATAATAGTCAGGCACGTGGCTCATGCCTGTAATCCTAGCTACTCAAGGAGGCAGCAATCAGGAGGATAGAGGTTTGAAGCTAGCTGGGGCAAATAGTTCATTTATCTAAATAAAAATGCAGTACAAAGATGGACTGGGGGCGTGGCTCAAGTGGTAGAGCACCTGCCTAGCAAGCATGAGGTCCTCAGTTCAAACCTCATGCCACCAAGAAAATTAATAGTAATATGAATTACTGCCATTTGTGGAGCAAGGCACTAAGTGCTTTACACAAATCTTCACATTCAGTCCCCCCAACAACCCTAATAGTAGGTACCATTACTTTTATTTATGTATTTATTTTGCGGTACTAGAGTTTGAACTCAGGGCCTACAGTTTTGTGGTTTTTTTGTTTTTTGTTTTTTTTGCAGACTGGGTTTGAACTCAGGGCCTACACCTTGAACCACTCCCCTAGCCCTTTTTCTGTGATGGGTTTTCTCAAGATAGGGTCTCAGAAACTATTAGCACAGGCTGGCTTTGAACTGAGATCCTCCTTATCTCTGTGCTCCTGAGTAGCTAGGATGACAGGTGTGAGCCACCTGTACCCAGTCTTGCCAAGCTGACCTCTCCACCATTCTCATTTTTTTTTCCTCTCCCTTCTAGCATGTCAGTGCCCTTTTTAACACAGCTGAGATGTAGAGTGGCCTGACACCACAGTGCCACCAGCATCCAGCTATTATTTTTCTAAGTCTGCAGAATCAACCCAGGCAGAGAAAGGCAGAGCAATATTTAGTCAGCAAAAGCAGCAGAGCCAGGAATTAAATCCAGCTTTGTCTGAGGACCTGGGTTCCTAACCATTTGTTAAGCTTGCTCTGTGCCAGCCCTTGAAGGAATTCAGGGAAATGGGGAAAAACAGGACCTCCCGGAGCTCACTGCAGGAATGGGGAAATGAAACCGCCTTCCTACAAGGGACAGTGACTAGAGATCACTGGGACCTCAGAGGCCTGAGGGCAGGTGGTAAGGTGTGTGTGGGGAGGGAACCCGTGGGGAGTGTGCACAGAGGTGAGGCAAGCCGTGGCAAGTGCTTTCAGCCTGAGGGAAGCCTCTCAAATTCTGAGACTGCAAAGTGGGCAAAGCAGTGTAAAAAGCCGATCTCTGGTCTTTTTGATGAAACCATAGCATCTCACTGCCTTTTTTTGTTTGTTTTTTTCTTCTCCCCTGTTCTGGAGATCAAACCCAAAACTTCACATATGTGGGGCAAGCACTCCACCACTGAACCCCAGCTCACCTCAGTACCTTGGAGCTCCATCCAAACTTGGGGTCTAGAGGCTCACAGCCAACCTCTGAAGCATAAGCGTGAAGCTCTGAATTCAAACAAAGCCCAGGACCGAAAAAAATCCTAACTCAAAGTGGCACTAGGACCCTAAGATGTGCAAGTCCTCGAACCCCTCCTCCCTTCACATCTCCGTGGTTCTGGGTTTATACCCACATGCGTTTTTTTGGTTATGTGTATCTGGAAAATTCTTCCCACCTCCCTTCCAACTCAAATTTAAGTTTATCCCTGACTTACTCTTCTTTATTTGTGTGTGTGTGTGTGTGTGTGTGTGAGAGAGAGAGAGAGAGAGAGGGGACTCAGATGCCACCTGCTACAGGAAGTCTTCCCTGACTGCCCCTTCAGAGTCCATGATGAACCCTTCTGCTCTGCTCCCACACACCCTGTACCTCTTCTCTTGATTACGTTTTTTTTTTTTTTTTTTTTTGTAATGGGGTCTCACTTTATTGCCCAGGCTGGCCTTGAAGTGATCCTCTTGCCCTAGCCTCTCAAATTCTGGGACTACAGGCATATACCACTATACCCAACTCAGTTAACAATTCTTGAACTTACGCCGTGCACTGTGTTAAGGTCACTGGAGTTATCGAAGTAGCATTTATAGTGATTAATTTGCAAGTTGTGGGGCCAGACTTCTGGATTTGAATCCTGCCTCTATTTTAGTTTTAATTAATCAATTATTTAACTAATTTGGCAGTACTGGAGTTTTGAGTGTAGGGCCTTGCATTGCTAGGCAGGTGCTCTACCACTTGAGCCACTCCACCAGCCCAAGATTTTTTTTGTTGGTGGCCCTGGGATTTGAACTCAGGACTTCGTGCTTCCTAGGCAAGCACTCTTACTGCTTGAGCTACTCTGTCAGCCCTCCAAGTCTTCATAAAAAGCCCAACTCACAGATGAGGTGACTTGGCTTACCCATGATTACATAACTAGGTAGCAGACCTGGGACTTGAACTTGCTACCAAGGTATGACGCTGTCCTGCCTCCCCATTGTAGAACCCATCACACTGGTTGTAATAACCTGTTTCCTCGTCAGTCTCTACCTGGAGCCCAGGTGTTCCATGAGGACCACTGCTGTGTTCCCAGTCCAAGGGCACAGTTGACCCCCTCAATGAAAAAATGAAAGCTACTGAGCAAGTTAAGCAGAGGATGGAATTCATGAAGCCCGCTAGTAAGATGCCTCAATGCCTTCTAGGATTAGCCTCCTGGCTGACAAATATTTATTGGTCCAGGAATTAAAGGTGCTCTTTGCAGGGAGAAATGACAGTAGCAGGCAGGATGCTTGCTTTCTACTAAGCAAGCCCTGTCTTCAGCCAGGCAGCCTCTCCCAGCCTCACTAACACAGCCAGCAGCTGGCCTAGTCTGGAGGCGCTCACCTGTCAACTCTCCAGTTCAAGAAAATAGGGCATCAGAGACAGCCTTAGTGTGGCCCCCGCATGAGTGTAAACATCACCAGCTGCCAGAGAGGATGACGTCAAACGCACACTTGGCTGGCTATGGCCTCAGGGATGCTGCTTGCACAGACAGGCTGGTGCAGGGGAAGGGGACATTTCAGTGAGAACCAGCATGTGGGGAAATGCCACTTCAGCTCCTGAGAACACATTTGATGGTTCTGTCTAGCCTCAAGGATAACTTGAAATGTTTCTGCTTTCCAAACCTGCTAAAGCCAGAAATTTTTAAATTATTTTATTTTTATTGACTTGTATTAATTGCAATGGGATTCAAGGTGATATATTCACTCATGCATACCATGTGCACTGATCAACCTCTAGTGATCAATAGTCCCTGTTCAAGTTGTGAAGCTAGAAATGAAATACTTGTTTCTTTTCTTTTGTTGGCTGTTTCAGACAGGGTCTGACTATGTAGCCTTGAATTTGAGATCCTCCAGAGTGCTGGGATTACAGCACTCTGTACCACTGTGCCCAGCTTTTGCTAATCCTTATTTACGGCATCAGAGCAGCATGAACTTGACAGGGCAACCTCTTGGAATTGGAAATCCAACCCATACAGCTCTGAGGCAAGAGAACTGGCCAGAGCCTGACCTTGAGCGATTTCTGCATATTCCAGAGAATCACTTTGATCGCTTGAAAAAGTGGGGAGAACAGTGTTTACCTACAGGATCACAGTTGGGATTAATGCACACTTAGTGAGTGCCTAGAAGGTGCCAGGTGCTGGGGTCACACAGTAAGCAAAACTTGAGTAGCTGCCCCCATGGCATTTGGTGGAGGACGGCAGACACTAATTCCATAAATATTTAATATAACAGATGGTGGGAGTATGATGAAGATGGATAAAGCCCTGTGAGGCAGATAGAGTATCAGGGTAGGGAGGGGTTAGTTTACTTTAGGGTGGTTGGGGAAGGCCTCTTTGATGAGATGACTTTTAAGGCTGGGCATTGTGATTCCCATCTGTAATCTCAGCATTTAGGAGGCTGAGACAGACGAATCATGAGTTCCAAACCAGCCTGACACTCTGTCTCAAAAAACAAAAACAAAAACAAAAGCCAAAATAACAAAAAGAATAACTCTTAAGCCAAAATTTGAGTGCAATAAGGTAACAATTTCATAGGGCTATGTGATGAAAGTTTTTTGGTTTTTTTTTTGTGGTACTGTAGTCTGAACTCAGGGCCTTCACCTTGAGCTACTCCACCAGTACTTTTTGTGATGGGTTTTTTCAAGATTCCTGGGCTGGAGGCCCATGAATTATTTGCCCGGCTGGCTTTGAACCAAGATCCTCCTGATCTCTGCCTCCTGATTAGCTAGGATTATAAGTGTGGACCTCCAGCACCCAGCTTGTGATGGCTTTTTTCAAGATAGGGTCGCTGGAACTATTTGCGGAGGGCTGACTTGGAACCTCAATCCTCCTGATCTCTGCCTCCTGAGTAGCTAGGATTACAGGCGGGAGCTACCAGTGCCCATCTGAAAAAACTCTTGCAGACAAAGAAATGAGCATGTGCAAAGATGCATCCCCGGCCTGTGCAACAAAAGGAAAGGGGCCAATGTCGCTGAGGAGAAGTGAGCAGTGGGTGGAGGTGGGTCAGAGAGGTGGCTAGGGGCAGTTAAGTAGGACCTGGCAGCCTCCTGTAAGGACTTTGACATTTACACTGAGTGTGACAGAAGCCATTGGAGGACTGTGAGCAGAGGAGGGAGGTGACCTGAGTTAAAGGAGACTTCTGAGCTATGCAGAGAATAGACTGTAGGAGGACCAGGCAGCAGGGAGGGAGACTAGGGTGCGGTTGCAAATGCTAGGTGTGAGATGAAAATGCCTTTGACTAAATTGGTAGGAATAGATGGTAAGAACTGGCCAGATTCTGTAGGAAGAGCTGGCAGGATTTGCTCGTGGATTTGATAATGAAATGTGTGTGTGTGTGTGTGTGTGTGTGTGTGTGTGTGTGTTTGGGAGTGGGAGGAGAAGAGTTAAGGATTCCAGAGTGTTTGACTTGAGCAAAGGACCAATCATTTCCTGAGGTGGGGAAGACAATTTATATAAAGTGAATGCTTGGCACATATTTGGGCACACAATAAGTGCTCAGTAAATATTACATTTTTTTTTGATGAATGATTTTTGTTTTGTGGACTGTGTAAATTCAGGCATCCAAGGCTTTGCAAGTGCTGAGCACACCTGGCAACAACATCAAACCTGTCATGCCTGAGCAGACTGTGTGCCAATTGCGTGCTAGAATCTACTTAGCAGTGCCACCTGGCAAGGTGTAGAAAAGCCTATGAGAAAAAGAATATTTGCTGAATTTTATCATATTCCAGGCATTGGATGTTTTCATTTAATCCTCTCTCTACCACTAGAATGCAAGCTGTGTGAGATAGAGGAGGAGGAGAGGGAGGAAGAGGAGAAAAGAGAGAGAGAGAGAGAGAGAGAGAGAGAGAGAGAGAGAGAGAGAGAGAGAGGACTGGTGTGCACACCTGGCACATAGTAATTACCCTGGTTAATATTTATTAAATGAATCCTCCTTATTACAGATGGAGGTTGAGTAACTTCCCAAGGTGGAACTAACTTTTTACTTGTTTGTTTTGTTCTCTGTGTGTATGTAGCCCAGGCTGGTCTCGAACTTCAATCCTCCCCGTCCTGAGAGTTGAGATTACAGGTATGCACCACCACACCTGTTTGGAGCTGTGTTTTTGATAAATATCTATTGAAGGAATGAACAAGTGCATATTACATTTCCATTGCAGAGAAGAGAGCATAGCTGGTGGCAGAGCAGAGATTGAAACTCAGGATTTCCTGATCCCTGAGTTTGGACAGTTCCAGTGGTCACGCTGTGGGGCCCTATATACCCTTTGGCTATGTTTGAGGCTGCCTAGGGCATTGGTAATTTGGATCACATCACAGAATGTAAAAAAAAATCAGGCCACTCAGAGAAAGACTGACTGCTGGATCAGCTTGAGAAACTAGTAATGTATGATCCTAATTTTTTGGGTTCACAGAATTGCATGATCAGAAAGCATTTGTTTCATCTAGTTTGACCTAGGTCACATAGGGTGTAAGGGAACAGGGTGTAAGTTCAGTCTTCTCACAACTGAGTCTCTGCCTCTTCTTCCCTGGGAGTTCTTTTTTTCTTCATTTTGGAGGTACTGGGGTTTGAACTCAGGGCCTCATGTTTGCAAGGCAGGCGCTCTACCACTTGACCCACTCCTCCAGTCCTGTTTTTTTCTTTCTTTCTTTCTTTTTTTTGGTGACTGGGGTTTGAACTAAGGGCCTACACCTTGAGTCACTCCAGGCCATTTTTTGGTGGATTTTTTTCGAGATGGAGTCTTTTGAACTATTTGCCTGGGTTGGCTTTGAACCACTATCCTCCTGAGTAGCTAGGATTACAGGTGTGAGTCACTGGTGCCTGGTGTGTGTTGGGTTTTTTTTGAGATAGGGTCTTGTGAACTATTTGCCTGCATTGGCTTTGAACTGCAATCCTCCTGATCACGTCCTGTGGTGTAGCTAGGATTACAGGTGTGAGCAACCAGCGCCCAGCTAATTTTTTTCCTTGACATGGGTTTTACTATGTTGTCCATCCGGCTCTTGAAAACCTGGGCTCGAGTGACTCTCCCATCTTAGCTTCCCTAGTAGGTGGGACTGCAGGCAGGGATGTACGATCATGCCGGCTTTCCCAGAGGTTCTCAATCTGAGGCACAAGGTCTCCAGATGTACTTTATGGTCACCTCTTTCCCCCACATTGTCTGCTCCATTGAGTGCAAGCATTTAGGTAAGATTTTTGGAAAAATGGTTCAAAGTTTTTATTACATTCCTAAAGGGGGCTATAATCAAAAAAGTTACTATTCTCTTATTTTATGTACATATAGATGTGTATATACATATACACATCCATATATATTTGTTGTCTTGAGACAGAGTCTCAATACATAGTCCAGGTTAGCCTCGAATCCACTATGTAGCCCAGGCTGACCTGCACTTGTGAGCTTCAGCCTCACAAGTGCTGGGATTACAGGCGCGAATCACCATGCTAGGCTCAGATGTCAATTTTTGTTTGTGGAATTTCAAAGGAGAGAAACGCAGTGTGACCACAGGCCAGAAGTTTAGGATGTTGAGTCCACAGTGGAATCCAGATTTTCTGGTAACAATTCCGGGGCTCGTTCTGGTTGAAGTTGTTATTCGTACGTTAGTTCGTTCATCCATCCATCCATCCATTCAGGAAACTGTATTAACCACCTGCTAGGTGTCGGGCACAATTCCAGACCACACTGCTCTCAGAGAACTTTCAGAATGCCGCAATGGCAAACTCTTAGCAAAAACAGGACTTATATTCTAGTGGGAGGAGTCGGACAAAGAATAATAGCCATAAACATGATGGAGTCAGGTCATGAAAACAATAACGCATATTCAGAGGTGGTGAATTTTGGATATTTGGTGGTGGTATTTTGGATAAGTTGGTTTGTGCTTGGGACTTCCAGATGCCGTCTACCGACTCCAACGAGGAGAGCAGTCAGACACCGGGGCGCCCCGCACAAACCTCTTCCCTGGCTTATTCACACCAAGGTGGGACTGCAAGGAGGAGGGAGGGCACACGCATGCGCACAAGGGAGGCCAAAGCCCGAAGGGAGGTGCCGTGCGCATGCTCTCTCTAGCTCGGTGGCTCCCAGGAGTTTGACAAGGACTGGGTCGGATGATAGTGCGCAGGCTCCTCAGCCTGTTAATAAGATTGAGAAGCCGTCGTCCAATAGGAACTTCCTTTTGAGCTCGTGGTCCCGCCCCCCCGCAGAGGGCTACTTCCGCTTCCGGCGCTCCGCCGGTCCAAATCCAAAATGGCAGCGGCAGCGGTATCTGTGTTCCGGGTTTCTCGACTGCTCGGTCGGTCCCGTCCACAGGTGGGGCGGCCCATGTCGAGTGGTGCCCATGGCGAGGAGGGCTCAGGTACTGTGGCTGGGGTCGGCGGAGTGGGACTCAGCTCCTCTCGGGTGAGGCGGGAAGGGACTGTGACCTTGTGAGGCCGTAGAGCGGGCAGCCCTGTTGTCAGGGCTGAGCGGTTGTGGCTCCTTCGCAGCTCGCATGTGGAAGGCCCTCACCTATTTCGTCGCGCTGCCCGGGGTGGGAGTGAGCATGCTGAATGTTTACCTGAGATCGCACCACGAAGAGCACGAGAGACCCGAGTTCATCGCCTACCCCCATCTCCGCATCAGGTCCAAGGTATGCCCTTGCGGTCCCTTTATGAGAACGTTTTCTTTTCATTTTATATAGCTTAGTACTGGTTCTTTGTGTATTAAAGGCGTATACCAGGCGTGTGAAGTTTCTGGTTTAATCTTCGCAAACAGAACATTTATTTGCTCCATTTTACGGAAGGGAAGCTGAGACTTGGGGGGAGGGTCACGTCTCAGTTATCTTCAAGGTCATACAGTAAGTGCTCTTCAGTTTTCCTTTAATCCGACGCCTCCCACCTCTTACCTTCTGATACAGTTCAGAAACAGTTGTCTTTTGCATAGAACTTAGAGGTTCGGGGAACTCAGATTCTGAAGGTGATTCACCTTTCTAAGATCTGGACATCCTTCAGGTACTAGCTGCATAATGAAGAGACTGCCAGCTTCAGTATTCCAGTGCCTATCTTCTCAACTGTCTTATCCTTTGGCTATTCATGTAAATAATTATAATCATTTGTTTTCCACTGCTTGATATATTTTGAACAAGTCTCTTTATTTTGTTTTTTTTGGCATTACTGAGGTGTGAACTCAGAGCCTTCAGCTTGCTAGTCAAGTGACCTATCACTTGAGCCACACCCCCTAGCCTTTATTTATTTATTTTTGCTTTAGTTATTTTTCAGATAGCATCTTGCACTTTTTGCCCAGGCAGGTCTCCAACCTTGATCCTCCTGTCTCCATCTCTGGAGTAGCTGGGTTAATATCCACCATCAGCATGCATCACCACTCCCGGCCCAAAATTTGTATCAGTAGATTTATACTATATACCTTGGTGGTGCCTCTAACGTGCCAGGCAAGCACTTCACCACTGAGCTAGCCCCAGCTTCTCTTCGTGTTCTTTAGTAAGTATGATATCACCTAGCTCTTGTTGGAATGGCCTCACAGAAACTTATTGTAGACTTGAATGTGGGAATCTTTGAGCCCCACTTCCATCCTTGCAGTAACATTAGGAGCCAAACAGTGCCAAGGTTTCTCAGCCTCAGCACTGTTAGTGTTTTGGACTTCAGAATTCTTGGGGGATGGTGCTCCCCTGCAGTGGAACCACTGGATGGCATACTTAACCACCCCCCCAATGTCTCCAGATACTGCTTTGTGTCTTCACACTCCCATTACCCTGGGCTGGGCAGGCTGGCAACATTGCTTTAGAGGTAGCAGGCAGAAGGATCGAGGACGGGTTACATTTTCCTGTTCTGGTAATTCTTTTTTTTTTTTTTGTACTGGGGTTTGAACTTAGGGCCTACACCTTGAGCTACTCCACCAGCCCTTTTTTTGTGATGGGTGTTTTCGAGATCAATTCTGTCCAACTGTTTGCCCAGGGCTGGCTTTGAACCATGATCCTCCTGATCTCTGCTGAGTATCAAGGATCACAGGTGTGAACCACTGGTGCCTGGCTGAACAGATTGGTTTTCTAAATCTGGAATGGAGTCCAGCAATCTGTATTTAAATAAATTATCTCCTTCTTTATACCTACCACTGCCATTCTCAGAGATGATTTGAGGATTGCACCTTCATAAACACTGCACTGAATATATTACTTACAAGGGGGCTTATAATGAACCAACTTGAGCTTGATTTTTCTATCTACTTTAAGAATGGTCTCCCTGGTGGTAGTTATAAGAGCTCCTTTAAGTTAGGGAAAGTTGAAATATGCTAGTAGTTAAAGGACTAACTTCCATTTTATTTTATGTTTTATCTGTCACCCTGCTTTAAGCAGCTAATTGGCAGTGTTCTTTCTAAACTATTTGCTGGAATTATCTAATTGACATCTTCACTCCACAGCCCTTTCCCTGGGGAGATGGTAACCATACTCTGTTCCATAATCATCATGTGAATCCGCTTCCAACTGGCTATGAAGATGACTAAAGAGAACCTGGACTATCAGCCAGGCACCAGGGACCACAGCACTGGTTTGGACCATTCCTCTGCATGTGGACCAGAAAAGTGTACGGGACCTTAAGCTCACCTTTCTTTGCTGTATCAAATGACAGTTATACTGATCTTCCATCCCTTTGCTTGTGGCAGGAGATGGCTTAAATAAATAGCTTAAACTTAGATTGGTTATGAGCTGAAAATTGTGTTCTTTGGTGTGGTGTTTTTCCTCAGAAATTAACATTGATATTATTTGCGTTTCTACAGTGAAGGTCTGTGTTGCCATTTGCAGTGTTTCAGTCCACTGAATACTGTTTATAACAGGCTCTTTGGTTTCTTTTGCAGTACTGGAGTTTGAACTCAGAGCCTACACCTTGAACCACTTCACCAGCCCTTTTTTTTGTGTGTTGGGTCTTGAGAACTGTTCGCCCAGGCTGGCTTTAAGCCTCGATCCTCCTATCTCTGCCTCTTTAATAGCTAGAATTAGACATGAGCCATTGGCGTCCGCCTCTCCTTGGTTTTTTATATCTGGGATGTGTAAAGCTGAGGGACCAAGGCAAAGCATAGAATGGTGTAGTTACTTACCAAAGTAAGGGTACCTGACAGACTGGCAGAGTCATTGAATGGCCAGCAGAATGGCTGCAGGTTATACTTGAAAGAGGTACCTGTAATTATTAATAGGAAGTGTTTCCTTTGAGTCTCAGCTTTTTCCTGTCCCTTTCCACAAGCATTTGGTGCACACTCTGCTTGGATAGTGGGATAAATTTTCTCCAAAGGAGTCAAATCTTTAGCTTGAGTTAAGACTTATCTCAGCAACCTGACAGCTGGCAGGGTCAGAAATTTCTACAGAATAAAGGCAGTCAGACACATTTCTGCTTATAATATAGCTTTATTTGTTTCTGAAATGAAAATTACACCATAGCCATATGAATTAGGAGAAACATTAAGTTACAAGATACCCTGAAAGGGCAATTAATTCTGTATCAAGATTGAAAATGTTTAAAGTAGCTTAAGTAGTTGGAGTCACTTTTTGGACAGGATTAAGTCAGAATGAGGAACAATCAGAAGTACTCTTGGTAGCAATCTATAATTTCTTTTGGCAGGATGTGGCCATAAAGGAAGCTATTAATAGCTGGTCTTTTCAGGATTAATCAGTAATACATGATATGGTTGAACTTTGGGGTCACATTTAAGCCCCTCCCCCACATACACATAGCATCTTGCTGTTTCCCAGGCTGGCCTTGAACTCCTAGGCTCAAGCAGTTCTCCAACCTCAGTTTAATAGATAGCTGGGAATGCAGATGTGCACCACCATGCCCTGTATAGACTACTATGGAAATAAAATTTAAAAATGATTTTCTTTTTTTATTTTGGTCTTCAGTACTGAGGATTGAACCCAGAACCCCAAGGTTGCTAGGCAAATGATCTGTCACTTGAGCTATACCCCTGCTATTTTTCTGAGATAGGGTCTGGCTAACTTTGTCCAGGCCAGCCTTGAAATTATGATCCTCTTGCCTCCATCTCCTGAGCAAGTGGGATTACAGGTGTGTACCACCCCACCTGGCTAGAGGTCAGGTTTCTTTTTGTGGTTGCACTGGAGTTTGAACTCACGGCCTCACACTTGCTATGCAGGAGCTCTTAGAGCTTGAGTCACTTTGCCAGTTTTTTTGTGATGGGGTTTTTCAAGGTAGAGAGAGTCTCACAAATTATTTGCCCAGGGCTGGCTTCAAACTGCAATCCTCCTAATCTCTGCCCCCTGAGTAGCTAGGATTACAGGCATGAGCCACCAGTACCTGACTAGAGATCAGATATCTAATGGCTACAATATACAACTTAGTTTAAACAAATCTTTACTTTTTCACCTTTAAGTTTTAAAACATACAACTCTGCGGTGTATATATGAGATATGGGGGTGTGGTGGGGTGGTAAAACAAGGTAACAGATGTTCCATAAAGTGCACTGAGTTCCAGGGGCAAATGATAAAAAAAAAAAAACTTACAATTTATTCCATCTTCATGATTATAGACATAGGGCAGAGTCAGCAAACAAGATGAATGAAGCCTGCCCCATCCCTGTTCAACCAGATGTATGTAGCATTTGGCTTTTTTTTTTTTTTTTAATGATATGCAAGTTGACTTAATTCATTAATTTGGGTTGGAGACTGTCAACAGCAGATCTTTGTAATTTAGGCTCTTCCATAGACACTCCAAGTACAATTATTCCTGAACTACATTGTGAGCTATGGAATAGTGTTCACTCTAATGTTTTTGAAGCTTTCACATCTTAATCAGATACCTCCTGTAAGGCAGGGAACTGTTAAAAGCTGTCTTCCGCCTGGCCTAACCCAGGCCACTCATAATCTTAACTGTTATCATATAAAAATAAAACTGCTCCCAAGCATTGGTTGAAACTTGTCCCAGATCCCTTTTTTAGAATATTAGCTCCCTGAGAGAAAAAGAGGTCTTAAGTGACTGCCATCATGAACAATGATCTCATACAGTGTACCTAAAGTCCTTTGCAGCAAAAATCAAGAAGTCAGGCAACCCTGATCATCTTGACTAGTTTATCATAATTAACATACAAGATATATTTAAAGCTGATTCCAGACCAAGTATTGTGACCATAATTCCAAGAAATTGTTCAGTTTTAGCACATTGAGTTCTTGCGAGATGCCACAGCAAGTGAGAAATCATCTCAAAGCAAAGAGTGATCGTTCATCATCTTTTACAATTGATAGGAAAGCATCAAAGTGGGAAAAAACAAACTTCCCTCCTAAACTCATTAAATCTTTTGGCTATCTTCACAACCTAGTTGACAAAATCCACAGTCCTTAATTTTTTGGCAGGAGGAATTCATTTTCAAGGTGACAAGCAAGGTCAAGAGGAGTTTTCATGCTTTTCTTTGCCATGGCCCATGAATTCCAGTCCTTCAATAGGAATCTCTTTCTCCTTTATTGCTTTCTGATGGGAGAAGAAAAGACATTATAAAGGTCTGTAGGAAGTTTGAAGTCCAAACTTTGTAAATGCAATGTGATGGCACAAAAGTAAATCAGATTGAACTATAAAGACAACTGGGGAGGACCCGGGTGGCTCATATCAGAGGATTAAGGTTCTAGGCCAGGCCAGGCAACTAGTTCTGGAGACCCCATCTCTAAAATAACCAGAGCAAAAATGGACAAGAGCTGTGGTTCAAGAAGTAGAGCACCTGCTTGCAAGCGTTCAAACCTTAGTACTACAAAAACAAGAAACAAACAACAACAAAAAAAAAATCCCAGCTCAATCCATGATTCAAATGACGTTTTTTGGTTTTCTTTTTTTTGGTTCTGGGGCTTGAAATCGGGGCCTTCACTTTGAGCCACTCACTCCACCAGCCCCCATTTTTGTGAAGGTTTTTTTTTTTTTTTTTGAGATAGGGTCTCGCGGAACTATTTGCCTGGACTGGTTTCAAACCGCGATCCTCCTGATCGCTGCCTTCTTGAGTAGCTAGGATTACAGGCGTGAGCCACGAGCGCCCCGCCAAAAGACATTCCTTTAAGGAACAGAAGTACAAGCGTGAGGCCCTGAGTTCAGCCCGCAGTACTGACAAAAAAAAACCCAAAAAAAACAAAAACCAAACTTCAAGCCCGGTTACTGCCTGTTACTGGCTCTGTGAACTTGAGCCAGCCTCACTGTCCTCATCTGTAAATGGGGTAAGCATAGCGACTATCTCCTGGAATTAATTACAGGATGTTTCCAGTTAACTTAGCGGAAGTGCTTTTTCAAGGGCTGTTCTTGCACTTCAAAGCAGTTGCACGTCCATAGAGACAAATCGAAATTTTACCAGCTTCAGTTAGGAATTGGTTGAAAGAAAAACGGTAACGAAGAATACAACAGGGACCCTCCGCCGCGTCTGGGCGGCGACAGAAAGGGAGACATTACGCCCTCTCCCAACAGCAACGGCGAACAAGTGCACCACCGACAGCACAATCAAGGACACTGATTCTCGTGCACTTGAACAAGTAACTTCCCACTTCTGGGTGCCAGTTTTCCATGTATATAATATGAGTAACGATGGCCACTTTCTGAGTTTAGGATGAGTACAAATCAGTGAACATCCTTTGACGTTACTGTGCTCCGTCAAAAGTAAAACTTCGTAAAAACACTTAACTTTGTTAGACTGAGAACCCCGCGGGCGGCCTTGGCGGTGGGGGTGAAGGAGAGGACTGCCTGTCACAGGCCTTGCTGCGGCTCCCCCCACCCCGCGTCCCACCCCCGCCAGATGCTGCGCGTGCGGTGGGAGTCACCGCAGAGCCGCGGGCCTGGGGTAAAAAGGGAGGGCTCGGGCCGCGGTGCACCTGGACACACTGCTGGTAGCGCTTGAAGAGGTCGGTGCACGGGTCCCCGGAGCCGTCCCCCTTGAGGAACTTCTCGGCAAACCACCGGTTGAAGCACTGGTCGTACTCGCGCTTCATATCCGTGCAAGCTTCCCCGACGCTGTTCATGGCGATGGCTGCAGCTACAAAGTCGCGCTCTGATGTCATCACTCTTACGCGCGTCGCCCGACGTTACGTTTGGACGCACTACGGGGGCCGACAAGGGAAGAGATGTGTGCGCGGGTTGTACGGCTGAGCCTCCGCGCCCTGTTGGGCGGGTGCCGGGGCTTCACCTCCAAAGCCGATTCTCAGGTAAATGATGGGCGCATCTAAGCGGGTGGCAGCCAGGCTAGGAGGTGATCGACCCCTGCCCTCGACTTATGCTCCCCGCCTCATCCCCTAGGGAAGCACTCGGGTCACCGCCGAGATGATCGAGCACCTGGAGCGTCTAGCGCTGGTGGACTTCGGCAGCCGCGAGGCGGTGGCGCGGCTGGAAGAAGCCATTGCCTTCGCCGATCGGCTCCGCGCAGTGGACACTGACGGGGTGGAGCCTATGGTGTCGGTACTGGAGGACAGGTAAACTCGCGGCTGCCACGCCCGAAGCCTTGACTGGGGGCGCCTTCGTAGCGAATTAAGGTGACCCATTAGTGTCCCATTTCACGAGGGTCAAAGAGCTCAGTCGGGTGTCTTTACTCTTACCCCTGATCATTACGGATCCTGTCGCTCCCATTTAGAATCCTCGAGCCCTCCCAGTGTCAGTGTAAGTAGGAACAAAAATCCGAACTGCTTGCTAGCCATAACCCTTCTTCAGCCTCGGGAGGCTGAGGCAGGAAGATCAAGAGTAGGAGGCTAGTTGGGCAAAGTTAGTGAGTCCCTACCTCGAAAACAAAATAAAAATAGGGCTGGGGAGTGTGGCTCACTTGCCTGTGCGAGGTCCCGGATTCGGAACATCCCAAGTACAAAAGTGGGTGGGGGACATATTTCACAGTGCCTGCCTACCCACTCGAACTTAACTGTTCGTTTTACCCTCCAGCCACACTGCTTCCCCCAAAAGCCAAGGTCATTCCCTCGCTGGATCTTAATACAAATCTGCTCTTGTTTTCGAAAAGCTTCCTTCCAGCAGATTTGTTTGCTGTTTGAGCTACAGCTTCTTAGGAAGGATGATGGACACTTAGGGGTAAGGACCTAGGGCTGGTGGAGTGGCCTAGGTGGGACGTCCTGAGTTCAAACCTCTGTAACACACACACACACACACATACATACATACATACATACATACATACATACCTGACTTAGCCTCATCCCTGCCCACTTCTCCAAGGCTGGATTGATACGTATCTTTCAGTTCCTGAAGCTATCCATGCTTTTTTCAGAATTCTCAGCAGTGCCTCTGCTACCCCATCCCACCAACTCTTTTTTTTTTTTTTGGTGCTGAGATTGAACCCAGGGCCTCGCGCATGCCAGGCAAGCACTCTACCACTGAGCTACATCCCAGCCCTCCACTACTCTTTTTTGCCTAATTTCCTTTCTTCTTCCCATAACAAATGCCACTTGAAATCTTCAGGGTTTTTTTTTTTATGGAGTTAGGTTCTCTTTCAGGACTTGTGAAGCTCTCATAATATGCTATACATCTGGTGAGCACATGTATTTATACATCTGTGTGTTTTTTTTGACTCTCTGTCCTGCTTATCCATGTTGTCAGGTAGCATGCTAGATTTTCCTCATGCTTTCAATAGCACTGAACACTCAGTAAATGCTTCTTGAATATTTTATTAATTTCTTTGGGAAAAAGAATAGAGCACAAAGAGGAGTCAGAATTTCCCACATCTTCTAAAGCTTAACTATAAAGAAATACAAAACAAAAAAAAAAAAGACCTACAAAAGGGCTGGTGGAGTGGCTCAAGCCGTTAAGGGCACCTCCTAGCTAGTGTGAAGCCCAGTGCCACCAAAAAAAGAAATGTGACAGGCACCAGTGGCTCATACCTGCAATCCTAGCTACTTGGGAGGCTGAGATGGGGAGAATCAAGGTTCAAGGCCAGTGCTGGCAAAGTTAGCAAGACCCTATCTCCAAAATAACCATAGCAAAACAGACTAGAGGTGTGGCTCAAGCAGTACAGTATCTACTTTGTGAGTGCCTGCTTTGCAAACACAAAGTTCTGAGTTCAAACCCCAGTTCCAACAACCAAAAGAGAAATTCACCATTACAAAGGGATTTGTGGAAGAGATGACAATGGATTTGGAGCCAGTAGCCAGAATCTCAACCTGGCATTCAGTGATCTGTGCTCTTTCTATAAACTAGGAATCCAGTTTGGGTAAATGACTCCCATTAATTTCTCTCCCCCCTTCCCCCTACTGAAGTTTGAACCCAGGCTCTTGTACTTGTTAGGCGTGTGGTCTACCGCTTGAGCCATATCCCCTGCCCTTTGTGCTCTCACTATTTTTTGAGTAGTGTTTTGCTGTTATGCCTGGGTCTCCTGAACCACTGTCTTATTTATACTTCCCAGGTAGCTGGGATGACAGATGCACGCCACTGCGAGCAACTTTTTATCAGCTGAAATGGAGTCTCGTCAATTTTTGCCCCAGCTAGCCTTGAACTAGAGCTAGTCTTGAACTGAGATCCTCCCAATCTCCACCTTTGGAGTAGCTAGGATTACAGATGTGAGCTACTGCCTGCTAATCATTTTACTATGCCATCTGTGGGAGTTTAATTTTTTTGTTCCTCTTTGTGGTGCCGGGGATTAAACCCAGGGTGTCCTGCATGCTAATACTAGGCAAGCCTTCTACACAGAATCACAACCCTGACCCAGACTTTTAATTTTTTGAACATACTGCTGGACTGAACATGAAACAGAAGCTAGTAAAGACAGGTACTCAGTGATATTAGGCAGTAGCCACGTAGCTGTAAAAGTCCTGACGGGTTTATAGAAATCTTTCAGTACATTAGTAACATACCATTTGGTTTGAGCTAGAAAACTCAAAATACACAATGACTCCTGTTTAAGATGGCCAGAGGCACAAAACATGGAAGGGCTCTCCTGGACAGCTGTGCGTTTGGCAACTACCTGGATGACATCAGGTGCATGACTCAGTATGCTTACTTGTCAGGGACTAAAAATGTGTATGCATGATCATAAAATCCTTGGAAGGCAAGTACGAGTATGTTTTATAAATGGAAGAAACTGAGGCTTAGAATGTCTCAGGTAGTGAGAGTAGAACCCAGGATTTGGAATTCATTACTCTCAAATATTGCTCTAAATGTGCTCTAAAAACCTTATTCATCTCATATCTAGACCCTGACTTAGCTGACATCTCTGCCTGCAGCCAAATACTTGAATGCTTTGGGTGTCCCCAAGCCTTCCTTGAACCAAAACTTTTTTAGTGGTGGTACTGAGATCTGAACTCAGGGCTTCGCACTTGCTAGGCAGGCACTCTACCACTTGAGACACTTAACAGCCCTTTTTGGGTTTCCTATTTTCAAGATAGGGTCTCTGGGGCTGGCTTTGAATCAAGAGCCTCCTGATCTCTACCTCCCAAGTAGCTAGGATTATAGATGTGAGCCACAGGCATCAGCTCAAAAACTCTCTCTCAAGGCAAGCACTCTACTTCTGAGTTGTATCCTCAAACCCAAAAACCAATTAGCTTCTAAGTGGAATTAAGAGTGGTGACCAAACTACAGGAGGGAAGAGGCAGAAAGAAAAGCAGTGGCACACTGTCCCATTAGCCAGTCCAAGATCCGACAAAAAAAAAGCCAGGCATTAGTGGCTCACACATGTAGTCCTAGTTACTTGGGAGGCTAAGCTT
The DNA here is from genome assembly GCF_047511655.1 of Castor canadensis. Lineage (NCBI taxonomy): Eukaryota > Metazoa > Chordata > Mammalia > Rodentia > Castoridae > Castor > Castor canadensis. Next base: position 32,092,762 of record NC_133403.1, on the reverse strand, counting down.
GGGAGGATCAGAATTTGAGGCCAGTCTGGGCAGACAGTTTGTGAGACCCCCCCCCCCAACTCCAAAATAACCAGAGCAAAATGGACTGGAGGTTTGGGTCAAATAGTATAGAGCCTGCTTTGCAAGTGCAAAGCCCCAAAATCAAACTCAGTACCACAAAGAGTAGAAAAAAAATTGACTTGAAGGTCAGTTTGTGAGAGGTCCTAAGTTTGATCCTTAGCACCATTAAAGGAGAGAGAACCTGAAGCACTTGTCCTATTTGGTGTTGTATACATGATTTTGAGGTCCAGGAAAGTTAAGCAATTTGTCAAGTGAAAGATCTGATTAGAGACTCTGGGTTCAGTTGCCTTTGGTGTAGACAAGTTTTATCCTAAAAATACTCCATTATAAATGGTAATTAAGTGGAAATGTAAGGTATTCATCTTAAAGGAGTGAATTTTATTTTTCTGGAAATTTTACTTACATAGGAAACCTGATTACCAAATGAGTGGAAAAAAAAAAAAAACAAATCCGTTAAGAAAGTGGCTTTTACAGATACCTTAAAAGCAACTGAAGCCAATAGAAGGGGACCAGGAACTAGAGAAAAGGTTAGATCAAAAAGAATTAACCTAGAAGGTAACACACATGCACAGGAAAGTAATGTGAGTCAACTCCCTGTATAGCTATCCTTATCTCAACTAACAAAAACCCTTGTTCCTTCCTATTATTGCTTATACTCTCTCTTCAACAAAATTAGAGATAAGGGCAGAATAGTTTCTGCTGGGTATCGAGGGGGTGGAGGGGAAAGGGAGGGGGCAGAGTCGGTGGTAAGGGAGGGGATGGGGGCAGGGGGGAGAAATGACCCAAGCATTGTATGCACATATGAATAATAAACAATTTAAAAAAAAGTGGCTTTTATTAATTTTGCAGTACTGGAGTTTGATCTCAGGGCCTTGCACTTGCTGGGTAGGTATTCTACAACTTGAGCCACACCTCCCAGCAATGGCTTTTAAATCCCAGTTGGTGGTAGAAGAGTCTTACTTTTCAGGTTTGAAGCCGGCCCAGGCAAATAGTTCTCGAGACCCTATCTCAAAAGAACCCTTCACAAAAAAGGGCTTGTGGAGTGGCTCAAGGTATAGGCCCTGAGTTCAAACCCCAGTACTGCCAAAAAAAAAAAAAAAAAAGTACTACTTTGTCAGACTCTTCAAATGCTAGATTAGATAGGTTTAAGAACATGGCTATCAGACTGGAAGCTATGGCTCAAACAATACAGCACCTGCCTAGCTGGCATGAGGCCCAGAATTTAAACCCCAGTGCTGCCAAAAAAAATGAAAAAAAGATACTTTGAAGACTGAGGTTTACTGACTTTCCGGCAAAAGCATGTGTCTAGAAGCACCCGCCTCTTACCAAGGTGAAAATTCAATGCTGGGCCTGTCAGATTTCTTTCCTTTTATTCTTAGGCAGGGTCTTACTTTGTAGCCCAGGCTGGCCTCAAACGCAGTCCTCCTGCCTCAGCCTGCCAAGTGCTAAGATTACAGGTGTGCATCATCACACCTGGCTCAGATTTTATTTTTTAATACAATTACATTTGATTTTTCCTGTAGTCCTACAGAGTATTCTACAAGTAAGGAAACTGAAAGATGGAGAAGATAAGTAACTATAGCATTGGAATTTGAATTCAGCTGTGACTGGGGAGCCAAAGCACCTTAGCTATTTTGTCATACTGTCCAGCAGAACTAGAAAGTCCACTGGGTACTTTTGCATAGTACAATTACGGATTAATAACCCAGGACCTCAACACGTACTAGCTACCACTGAGCTACACCACGAGCCCCCAAGTTGTCTTAAATGAATGCATAATCCTTGGTTAAAAACACTGACGTATGGGCTGGAGGTGTGACTCAAGCAGTAGAGTGGTTGCCTAGCAAGCACAAGGCTCAGAGTTCAAAGGTATAACCCTCACTTTTTTGGACAAGAAATTCAAGGTCTGGGAAGATTACTCTTCTTCAAGGCCACAGTTAAGACAATGTGGAACCCTGGAACAAACTCCAGCTTTCCATTCTTCATACCACAAATAAATATTTGCTGTGTCTAGTTCTGGGCTAGGTGCCAAGTTTCCTTTATTCCTTCCCTAGAAGAAACTTATAGTGACAACTTAGCCTTCATGTGCAGGCAAGCCTTTGCCCAGGTGTTGATGTCACAGTCCCGCCACTTTGTGATACGATTCAAACCCCCATTAGGTTTAGCTTCAGTCTGTGCCCTACTCAAAGCAGAATGCTTGACTGCTCCCTTCCGACACTGGTTTCAGAGACTGCTTATTTAAGTATCTGCAAACAGGCTGAGACTCTGGTCAGGCACTTTTATACCTTGAAATGAGTGGAGCTTCATGCCAGTGTTCAAGCTCCTGTTTGGCTTCACCAGTTTGCCTTCTTGATATTTAGTGAAGTCCAGAGAACAGTGGGAGATGAGTCATGTTTGTAATACATCTTGCTCAATGGCAGACACTTGGGTATATACCTAGGTGCCTATGGTGAAAAATGCATCCACCTTAAGGATACCAGAAAGAGGTCACACTATGGCCAGTTAGGAGCCAATATCCTTAAGCAAGTTTCCTCCTCCATCTCTACATAGATTTCTAGCTTCCTCTTCTACCCAAGCAGGCCATGCTGCAGCCTGCTGAATCCCCTAAATCTGCTGGGCTCTCTTGCTTTGAGATCTATGCTGCTGTATTTGACATGAAGCCATTTCTCACACCAGCTATTTTCTGCCCATCCTTTAGCAGTGCCATCACCTATTCTGAGTATGTTTCTCACCCAGGATAGGTTAGGTACCCTTGCTAGTAGTTCCTTTGCAGGCTTTATTTACTTCTGTTCCATTTAACACACTTGGCTCATAATTCCCTTTTCATCTATCCTCACCGAAAGTAACCTGTACATAGTAATCATCCAAAAGTATTCACGAATTTATCAATCCTGAGAAATAATTACCACTTACCTCAGTTGTCAGGAGAATTTACAAACTCTGCCTTGGACCAGTTACCATATCAAGAATCTGCTGCTCTAGGGCTGCTGCTCTAGGGAATGGTGCCAAGTGGTAAAGTCCCTGCCTAGCAAGCACAAGACCCTGAGTTCAAATCCCGGTACCACCAAAAAATAAGTAAGAATACACTGTTCGAGCTGGGAACAGCTCAAGTGATAGAGCCCTTGGGTTCAATCCTCCAGTAACACCAAAAAGAGAGGATGCTGCTCCCTTGTTCTCCCATTCTTGACCCTCTCCCTACAGCCCATCCTATAAGAAGGTAACCCTGCGCTTTTGGGTTTTGTAGATGTCTATACTTGAGATCGGACAATGTAGCAGAAGGCAACTGTGCTGAAGAACTACTACAAAACTCCCAACATGTCGTGGAGGAGTATTTTGTGGCTCCCCCAGGTACGTGGCGAATACTCCAGATAGTCTCTCACAGTGACCTAAGGAAATAGGAACTGTGAGGACAAAGATCCTATGTAAAGGGAAAAGGACAAAGTTCATACAAATGGTGGCATTAAGATGACAGTAGAGTCCAGTCATTAGCAAGGATGAGCAGAGCAGGACTGTGGCATGTACACTGTTGGCAAGTCTGCTTCTCTGCAGGGTTATGAGCCCATTATTGCACAGAATGATATCTAGCATTTTGTGGATACTTTCCAAATTTTAAGTGTTGGCAAGCAATGCAATTTTATTTATTTTGTGGAACTAGGATTTGAACTCAGGGCCTACACCTTGAGCCACTCTGCCAGTCCTTTTTGTGATGGGTTTTTTCAAGATAGGGTTTTGCGAACTGTTTACCCAGGCTGGCTTGGAACTGTGATCCTCCTGATCTCTGCCTCTTGAGTAGCTAGGATCACAGATGTTAGCCACAGGCGCCCGGCCAATTCAAATTTTACCAAGTAACATGCTGTATAGGCCAAATAAAACATACCTGGCAAAACAGATGTGGCCTAGCTAAGGCTTATAATCCCTTACATGTTTAATCTCACTACAATCTTTTTTTGTGGTGTCAGGGGTTGAACCTAGGGCTCTGCACATGGAAGGCAAGTGCTCCACCACTGAACTCCATCCCCAGTAAATATTTATTTTTTTGTTTGCTACTGGGGCTTGAACTCAGGGCCTACACCTTGAGCCACTCCACCAGCCCTTTTTTGATACAGGGTCTCGGGAGCTATTTTCCTGGGCTGGCTTCGAACCAAGATCCTCCTGATCTCTGCCTCCTGAGCAGCTAGGATTACAGGCGTGAGCCACTGGCTCCTGGCACCACTGTAAATATTTTAAATGGAAGTTTTACTCAGAGCTGCTGCACCTTTGGACATTTGGGATTAGAACTAGCCAAAGCACTCTGGGAACTCTTCCACTGCTGACTTGCAGTTAGGCATCTGGGGGAGAAGCATCCCGAGCAGCCTCCATGTAAAACACTGGTGAGCTCAGGAGCTCTTACCTCTTCAATGATCACATCCAAACCAACCAAGAATGGGAAGACAAGCCAACAAACTTGTGAGCCAGACTCTTAAACATGCCTCTGATTCACCCTGGCTAACTGGAAAGAAGATTCTATAATCTTGCCATCTCAGGACCAGAAAGTTGTTGCTGCTTCATCAGACAAATATACTTATCTCCCAAACAAACTTTGCTTGTTGGGACAAAATGAGTTCATGCCTGTCTTCTACTGTCACCTGCATATGAACAGCTAACTAACTTGCCTTTACCCCTTACTGAAAAGTGTGCATCAATTCAGCTTCTCTTTTAACTGTGATTGTAGGAGCTGTATTTTTCCCACTGTTTTCCATGATAACCAAGCAATCAGTGAGCTCCGCAGAGCCAGCTGGACAGCAGGCTCAGCTCTAACATTCTTTCTTATTGTTTTCAAACAGGTAATATCTCTTTGCCAAAGCTGGGTGAACAAGAGCCTTTTCTACACAGCTGAGTAGCTATTCTGGGAAGGGGGTACCCTGGGAACAGATGGAAGGAAGTGCAATGAGTGTTTTATTACTGTGAACCTTCATGTTCTCAATTCTTTTAGTCACCTGAAAAAACGGATGCTTAAGCATTTCTTACTAACTCTTCTGAAGACAGAACTGGAGAACATCTAGCCCAAACAAGGCAATGAGTTCCTGATGCTAATGGAAATAAAAGGAAAGAGCAAGTGTTAGCTTCCAATGAAAAGGATCAAGTATTTACTTACAGGCCTGTTTAGTATGGAAAACATTTTCCTCCATTATCTGCCCCTAAAAAAGATGTCTAATAAACTGTATAAACCTGAATTTTTCAATTTATACACTTAGCAGATAAGAGCATCTGATCACTATGTAACAACTTAAGTTGTTATTTTCTTTTCTCTTGCTTTTTCCATTGATTTGAGCAGCCTTATCTTTATCAAACATACTTGAATTTGTTCTGGGATATCTATTTTATTATAAGCAGAGGGCTCACTTTCTGCAAAGATCTGGAAAGCCTTAAAAGTAAACTATAGCTTGGAAACTAACCTAGAACCATCTTCCATCTCTGTTTTTTTTTTCCTCTTGGTGGTAATGGGGTTTGAACTCAGGGCCTCATGCTTGCTAGGCAGGCACTCTACCACTTGAGCCACTCCACCAGCCTGCATCTTCCATCTCATAAGGTGATTATATCCAAACAAGATATGAGCTACATCAGTAGTTCCTTTTTGAAAAGAGAACTTAATATAAAAATAGTCCTGGGTTTATTTTCATGCTTCCCACTATCTTTCTCTGCAATGCTCCCTTTTTCTTTAAAGCAACTTAAAAAATCAGTTTGAATTTTAAGAGAACTCTGAACCTGCCCTTAGGGTTGAACTTCTCAAACCACCATCAAAACAACTATCACCATCCCCAAGTAAAGCTGTCCATTCCTAATTCTTACAAATTGGTTACAAGGTGCTTCTGTAACTTGATTTCTTTTTTTAAATGTGTACCTCTGAAGTGAACTCTGCATACTTAATCAAGGACCACCACACTTATCAATTACTAAACATTTAAAATATATTTCTGAACAGAATGGGCCGACTCAAGTCACAGTAAATGCTGATCTCCAGAGCAGAGCAACCCACAAAGACACAGCACTGATTTTTTTTTTTTTCCCATAATCAGGGGTGAAAAATATACAACTTGTTTCTGAACCAAAACCACAATTTCTGCAGTTTAAGACATTTCACTGCTAATATGGCCCTGGTAGAAATTATGTAATTTTTTTTCCCTTAAAAAAAAATTTAAAAAATTTCCTAAGACACTAAATTATCAATCTGGAATGTAGAGTCTGAGCACAAAGCAGCTCAGTTCATCTAAAAAATAAAGAAAAAACTCCCATCACCTGTCTCAGTAGGGCCTGAAAGGAGAGAAGTAGTGTGGGGAACCCCTGCTTTGGTATGGAGATTCACGGCCCCTTGACCCAGACCGAGACCGTGAGTAGCCATAGCTGGTGCTTCTCTCAGGATAAACTCGAATGTAGGAAGTTTCACCCTGAAATTCGAAGAGCAAAGGAAAAAAAAAAAAGTGAGCCAAAAGAACAAGCAATCTAACATCTAACCTGGCTGCCTAACAATAATTAAGTCCTGAACACATACTGTGTACCTGGCACTGTTATCTCATTAAACCCTCACCATGTCAGAGGTAGGTACTCTTATTATCCCATGTCAAATAAGATATTAAGCTTACATTATTTACTCAAGGTGACACAAATAACAGACAGCAACTTTACAGGTTACATGGGCATCTATGGGAGAAGCTAACCCAGGTTCTGGGCAGATGTTACACAGTTATCCTCACGGGTGAGTTTCCTGGCAGGTCTTTGTAACCATGCTATTCCGTGACCATTTTACATATGAACAATTCCAGGTTTAGAGCAACAGTTCAGCTAAGAATAACTAGCAGCAGAATCATATCCAGGCTGGCCTGTCTTCAGCCCCTCTGTACCCCAGTCAGCATTCTCAAAAGACTGCAAAGATGCAAAGGTAAATCTGAGTGTGGTGGTACCACCTATGTGAGAAATGTCAAGAGGGTAATCAAGATATAGATCTCAAGCTTAAACTTGAGATCCTATTCTAAAATTGTTTGAGAGGTGGCCCAAACAATGTATACACCTGTGAGTAAGTAAAAATATAAATAAATAAAAATAACAAGCTAAAAGGGCTTAGGGGTGTGACTCAAGTAGTAGGGAGGCAAAAGGCCCCAAGTTCAAACCCCAGTACTGTGCACACACACAAAAGATGCAAAGATAACTCTGGTGGCTCACACCTGTAGTCCTAGCTACTCAGAAGGCAGAGATCAGGAGGAATGCAGTTTGAAACTAGCCAGCCTGGGCAAATAGTTCATGAGACCCTATCTCGAAAATACCTAACACAAAAAGGGCTGGTGGAGTGGGTCAAGGTGTAGGCCTTGTGTTCAAGCCCCGGTATCACACACACACCCCTCCCAAAAAAACAAAAGATTAAAGAAGCCAAATGCGTATGAAAGTCAGTCACTGGATTTACCCTTACTGAGGCCCTGCTCTGTAGTATACTGAGGACCAGGTACTGTTCTGTTTCTGCTCCAAATTCAACTCCTAGAGGACTGTTGGAGGACTGATCTCCAAACCACAAAACTAGAGAATTAAATGAATCCTCCTAAAAAGAAAGGACCCCAGAGATATGTGTCCCTTGGAGATCCCTGAACACCATACCAACTCAGGCAAATAATTAGAAGAAACAATGTCTTAATTGGTGGTCTGCTATCTGGTCTCGATGATACCAGAGATGGTCACCACTTGAATCAGACTGAGTGACCCAAAGTAGCAAGTGTCTTGCCAAAAGGAAAGACATCTAGAACTGAGTTTCAAGGGTGAGACAACCAACTACAAGATGCTGTCTTGGTGCCTCAGGTTTCAAAGAGAAGCCTGTACTATGCTGAAAGAGGAAACATGAAGTGATAGTATCAGCCCTGACCTAGAAGAGACAGGTTGGCCTGTACAGCCCAGACTAGACTTAAGAGAACAGACAGGCATAGAGACATTGCTGTTTAAACCAGCTGTATCACAGAATAACTCACCATATTATGGCAGACTGCACCAGTACTTTCTCTAGATTAAAAATATTCTGAATGCACACTTCTCTTTGCCAGTGACCCCACAGGCTTAGCCATGGCAAATTTCTTGACTTTGTTTACTTAAGATCTTTAACAGTATTATCAGTTCACCAAAGAGCTACTGCTAGGTTAGATTCAGGTGGAACAACCATAGAACAGCTCAACAGAAGGTAGGGACCCACCTCGTGAGAGCGGAATTTGGTGTCATCCAGTTTACGCAGGGCATATTCCATGTCTTCTTTTCTGAGATATTCAACCATCCCCATTCCATCTTTCTGTACATCTGCATAACAGACATCCCCAGCTTCTCGCATGTGATCTTTCAGGTCTTGCCAGCTGCCTGATGGAGGAAGTCCTAGACACAGAGGACACAAGAGCCAACATCCTTTAGCCATGTTAACTATCCGGTTAGCCAGCAATACCCATGGTCTCTTCCCTGTCAATCATTTAATTTCCAAGGGTCCCCAAATCACAAAACTTTGTAAGGGGCACAAATTACAGGGGGTTGGGGAGGACCACCTGAAGTATGTGTGGTAAACTACCTTGAGAAACTAGTTCTAAGCTAATCTTCCAGAGACTAAACCTTCCCAGAAAAGCATCCTGTTATTGGTTTAGTTACCGAATTCACAGCCTTTTTTTGTCCTTCATAATCAATGCCAAACTACCAAAACTGAGTTTCAATTGTTTTGCCATTATGAAATTTATCAGTACCAATTATTTCTTGCCTGACCAAGTTTCCCAGCACATGGGAGTTTTGAAACAAGCCAATGAATCACCAAAATGTGGCTGAAGGTAACAGCACAAAAACCACTTACAGTTTGTGTTCTTATAGGAATGAATGACTAACAGATCAAAGTACCTCTTAAGAGATCACCAACATTCTTCACTACAGTGGGGGAAAGAGAACTCAGACGCTAAAACTAGTCGGGAGTCATACAACCCTACCTGATGTCATGCAAGGGAAATGTGCTCCTGCTCTCAAAGGCTGTGTTTACCGCTCACAGCTCAGGACTGCAGCCATTTCCTAATAGTTTTCTAAGCAGCATTTCAGAGCAGCATGGAGAGAAAAAAAGATAACGTATGACATCCTGAAGGAGGGAATAGAGTTCTAGGGTTAAAAACTTACAAAGGGACACAGATAGGCAAATACTGAGTATTACTCTTAAGCACACAGGAATTTGCTGTGGTTGTAGGACATTCACATCTTAAAAAGGTGCCAGATTCAATATATTCCACTCTATAGGGCACCCAAATTCCTCTGCAATTGCAGGAGGCCCAGGTCTTTACTGTATTAATATTTAATAAACCTGAGTTAGCATTTCATCACTTATTGACATCAGACAGAAAGGTTCTATACTTTCCAATATAACCCCAAATTCCAAGTTGAGGGCTTTTTTTTTTTTTAACATAATTCCAAAATCACCACAAAATCTGGTCTTTATCAGGCTCCAAGGCTGTTAGAATCTGACTCCTATAATGTCTTCCTATTAAGTCAGATAACAGGTGCATTGCAAAATAAAACAACCTTAGAATTCCAGCTCAGAGTTTTGCCATCATGTTTCCTTTCACCAGTAAGAAACCCCGTTGTAAGGGTGACCCTTACAAAGGCTGTTCTACCAAGGCTGGCTTTTATTTGCAGGGTACCTACCTCACTGATAAGGGACGGTGGTGTTTTAAGACTGTCACTGCACACAGGCTATTGAAAAGAAAGCTCATGTATCCCTTGCACTGAAGAATAACCGCTAACATTCCTTGGAGGTCAGTCTGGGCTAAACAGTTTACATGCAACATCTCATTCAATGTGAGAGGAACATACCTGAAACAAGGACTCGGAAATCAGATCTTCTTGTAGGAGGCCCATTCCTTGCACCTCGGGGCCACCCACCCCGACCTCCATAAGTCCTGGGGAACTCCACCCGAAGCCGACACTGGCCATAATCATAACCATTTCTTCCATAAATTGCATCCTCAGCATCTCTGCAAAGAAAAATCTGAAGTCAGTGGTGCCCAGGAAGCTGAATGATTTTCTAGTGAAGGACATGAATAATTAAAAGGGAAACTCCAGAGTGAGGGAAAAACAAAACAAAGCAGGACCTTAATATACTACTTTGAAGACCTTTCATGGTACTGAATTAAACTTTATAGCTGTCACACATCCTTTTCTAGCTATGAAATGACATGGATAAGTAAACAGATTACTTATAAGAGGGCTGATTCAGAGAAAAAAATTGTTTACATTGATTTTGCCAATAAACCCAGTTTCTCTAACCATGGTTAGAAGTTTCTCAAAATGCATACCATACATTAAGCCCCTTAATACTCTTCTGCAAGGCCTACTACCACAAAGCCTATGAAAAGAAAAACCCATTAAAAAAGGTTCAAAAGAAAGCTGAGTGCTGTGGTGCATGCCTGTAACCTCAGCACTAGATAGGTTGAATGAGGACTGTGAGTTTGAGGCTAGCCTGTGCTACACAGCAAAATACAAAACAAAATAAAACAAAAGCAAAAACAAAGAAAGGTTCACACAATAATCATAGCTACTTGGGAGGCTAAGATCAAGAGGATGGAGGTCCAAGACCAGCCTGGGCAAGTAGTTTGAGAGACCCCATCTCCAAAATTACCAGAGTAAAATGGACTGGAGGTGTGGCTCAAATGGTACCTGAGTTCAAACTCCAGTCCCCACAAAAAAAAAAAAAAAACCTTAACAAGGAGAGCACATCCAGGACAACCCTGACAGTCTGACTGGACTGGAATTATAATGCTGTATAGGTGGATTAATTAGAAGCACTAGGGCTTAAGAGCTGACTTTGAATACAAACGGACTTGAGTTCAAACCATTCTTCTGCTACTTTAATCAAAGTTTTACATCATGAATGTGCAAAGATGCTTTTTTGAAACTTCACATGGTAATAATCAGAATACAGTTTTTCTATTATGAAAGGACCAAGAAACCATGAAGTAACATGTTATACAGTAACTATGTATTTCAAGGGCAGAACAGGGGGTTCAAATCTTATCTCTCTCCAAATCCTCATTTCCTCTACCTCATAGATTGCTGAAAATACTAAATACACAGATGGTACTTCACATTAACAACTGTTCAAAATACACAGTGGCCCGGTTAACTAATTGATAAGAGGCACAGACTTCTCCCAGCTAGGTGTAAAAATGCCCAGTTCTACTGCTGAGGCAAATGACAAGACCCTAGGCACGGCCCGGGCAGGCAGGACACTGCGGGCCTTGCTGGTGGGGTGGTGGTGAGTTGCCGCTTTCCCCCACACGATGCTAGGAACAAGGAGCAGGTCCCGTTCACCCCAGTGCCCGGACCAGGGCAGTGCAGCAACTTCTAGGAAGCACCAACCGCAGTTTGGAAAGTTCCTGGGCCCTTTCCGGTCTGAGGACCAACCAACAATGTTTGCAAAATCAAAGACCCCTTTTGAGCAAGCTTGGGGATCTAGCGTTTCCACAGTTTCCACTTCAGCATCTAGCAAGCTCTCCCTCAACAGAGGGACAAAACTCAAGAGACTGCCCCTGTCCCCGAACCCCGCTCTTCTGCAAGGATGGAGCTCTAGGCGCGGCCTTGGGAGGGGCGCGCGCGTGGGGATGGGCTCCATCACAGAAACCCCTTCACGACCTCCAGAGGCATCCACGACCCGGCCACTGCTCCCGGCTAACGGCGACTTCTGGTCGCGGATTCCTCTCCGGGGCTGGCGGGCCCGAGGTTTTCCAGCCCCGGGCCGCTTCCCCCAAGCGCCAGGGACACAGTGCAGATTTCCACCGTCCCCGAGGCCAGCTGGGGCGGCTCGGACCCTTCGGAGCCCAGACTTCGTCTTTTTAAGTAAAATAATAATAAAGGAAGTGACGACGGCGCCGAGGGCCGCCCGAAGTCTGCGACAAGAAGACGCCGCCTCTTCCACCCGGGGGCGCCGCGAGGGGGGTCTGCGCTGAGGGGGAGGGGAGGCCGGAGGGGGAGGGGCGGGGGAACCCAGGCGCTCGGGCCTGCGGGACGGGGCGACCCGCCAGGGCCTCACCGGGGATCCTCGAAGCGCACGAAGGCGAAGGGCACGAGGCCGTGCCGGTTCTTGAGCTCGATCTCGCGGATGCGGCCGTACTTGTAGAACAGGTCCTCCAGGTCCTTCTCGCGCACGTCTGTCGGAAGGTTCCCCACGTAGATGCGCCCGTCGCCCTCGCCGCCGCGCTCGTCCGCCCAGCCCGACATCCGCACCGCCCGACGCCGCGGGCCCGCCGCAGCCCACGTCGCGTCGCCGCCGCCTCAGCCCGGGTTCCCCCGCAGCGTCCCCGCGGGCTCCGAGGCGCTCAGCCGCACTGCATTGTGGGAGCGCGGAGCGGAAGCGAAAGGGTCGGAGGAGGCTAAAGGAATCTTCTTAAAGGGCACGCAGCCTCGATAACTGCGCGTGCGCACGGACCGACGTCCCCTGGAGGTTCAGGCGGGCGGGGATGGCGGTGAGGGATGGCTGTTAGCATTGAATTCCTGAGCCCCGCTGGCTTGCGGCCTGTGTGGTTTGGGTGAGTGCCTTGGGCTCCCTGAGTCTGGGGTCTCCCTCTGTAGCGCCGCCTTCCACACAGGCCTTTGTGAGCTCTCGCCGAGGTGACGCGGGTAGCTCGGGGGTCGGCGCGCGGCTGTCACTCTGCGTGCCGGGCGCGGGAGGGAAGGAGGCAGACCCGGCCGCAGGCCCACCCTGCAGCGGCCCGAACGAGTCCCCGGCGCTGGGCAGTCGCGGCCCTCAGCCTCAGGTCAGTAGCCCTCTGGGCCAGCCCGCCCCGACTTTGCCGTTGCTCAGACCTGCCGGTGCACGCCTGAGGCGGTCTCCGGAGCTTGGACTCGGAATTGATGGGAGATGAGCGTGTAAAAGACCATGAGAACAATCGCCATACTCAGTGTACGTGAGGTTGGGGATTCGTGCTTTTAATCCTCACCCCCATGTAATATGGAGGGACACCCAGGTTATAGGGGAGAGAACTCCCTTCTCAGAGCGGGCTCAGGTTTAGAACCCTCAGTTGGGCCCCATGCTGAGTGCCGAGTCCAGGACGTCAGCTGGACTTCCCCCTCGACACTTTTCCCCATTTACGTCCTCTCATGCAGCGCACTGAACAGTGAGGACTTGCTTGCATCGGGAGAGTCTTAATCTAGGGCTGGGGGCATGGCTCCAGTGGTAGAACACCTGCTGGCAAACCCCAGTGCTGAGAGGAGAGGAGAGGAGAGAAGGACTTCCCCTAAAGAGTCTTCACATTAAAAATGAAACCTCGATGGACTGATGGTTGGATAAAGCAAATAAACCGGAGTGTTAATGATGGACTCTAGGCAGTGGCTGTGCAGGTGTTTACCATATTATGCTTTCAGCCTTTCTGTATATTTGAAAAGTTTTCATACTAAAACGTTGGGGATGGGGAAGCAGGCGTGGTATTTTGTAATTTTAGCACTCTGGAGGCTGAGGCAGGAGGATTACAAGTCGAAGGCTAGCCTGGCCTCTATAATGGGACCCCTTTTCCAAAAACAAAAGTTGTGGGGGCAGAGTAAATTTTTTTTTTTCGGTAATCGTATTTGAACGCAGTACTTACACCTTGAGCCACTCCACTAGCCCCTATTTTGTGTTGAATTTTTTTTTGAGATAGGGTCTCAAGACTATTTGCCTAGGGCTGGCTTCGAACCAGTGATCGTATTGAATAGCTAGGAATACAGGTGTGAGCCACCAAGGCCCACCGGAGCCACCGGGGAGAGTGAACATTTTAACAAAATTCCAGGGCTCAGTGGTAGAGCGCTTGCTTAGCATGGGTAAGGTCCTGGGGTTTGATCCACAGCACTGCAAAATAACAAAAGAAGCAAAGCAAAAACAGGTGGGGACATGGCTCAAGTGGAGCAAAGTGCTGAGTTCAAATCCCAGTACCAGCAACAAAAAACCCCAAACAACAAAACACACAAACACAATTTAATTATTGTTAACAATAGCAAGAGACTAAAACCAAACATTTAATTCAGAAGATAGTTAATTAGTTGATTTATGAGCCTTTTAAAATCAAAACAAAAAATTAGGCAGCCACAAATAACTAGAGTATATAACTTTTCAGAAGGCAAATTGGTAGTATACATCCAGCCCCTGATAATGTATGTATAATTTTGCTTATAGGATCTTATCAGAAAAGAAATCCTTAGTAAATTATGTGGGATCCTAATTGTGTCGTGTGCAATTAAAAAAATTAAACTCCTGACACAATAACATTAGATGCTACACAATTATTAAGTCATGTCTTTAATATTAAGGTCACACTAATTTGGCCATAATTAAAGTGACTTAAAATGGTATTTAATATACACACATATAAGTATATATTCTGAAGGGATCCTATTAAGCTTGTTGCACTGATTGTCTGCAAAGAATGCAGCCATAATGGAAACTTTCCATATTAAATGTCATACATGTCTCTGGAATTGAAAATTATTACTGCAACTATATTTTATTTTAATATACTAAAAAAAAATAAAGCAAAAGGAGAAAATACACAAAAATTTATATAATACCCCAGTTCTAATACTATATTTATGCATGCACACAGCTATGTATATAAAATCATTGCTTGTACCAAAAACATTAAAAAAAAATCTTCCAAAAGTTCATAGTGATATCTTATTTTTCTTTTATTTATATTTCTTCTTTTGTGTGTGTGGAGATATTTCTTAATGGCAATGACTTCTCTGTAACTTTTTTTGTATTTATCAAATTGTAATTAGTCTGTACTACTTTTATAATTAGAATACAATACAATAAATTATCTCTAAAGTAAACAATCAGATTTCGTGTTGTTTCTGGATTATGTAATGCTTCTGGCTGCTCTCTGGTGGACTTCAGAAGGCAAATAGGAAAGATCCCTGGCCAAATAGGATCTTGAGTCTAAGTATGCAGTCTTATAGATGCTTATATATCTTAAAAGCATTCCACAGTCCAGAAATCCAGATTGCCTCCTCATTTGGGGGTGGGGAGTGCCTAGGTGTAATAATCCATTCTCTCTATCCTGTCATCTCCATCATTCCTATGTGATTGTTGTCTGGAGAGA
This sequence comes from Castor canadensis, assembly GCF_047511655.1. Classification (NCBI taxonomy): domain Eukaryota; kingdom Metazoa; phylum Chordata; class Mammalia; order Rodentia; family Castoridae; genus Castor; species Castor canadensis. Next base: position 32,077,607 of record NC_133403.1, on the reverse strand, counting down.
TTTTTTTTTTTTTCTTCTCCAAGTATCAAGTTCCCTAAATGAGTCAGAATTTGTATTTGACAAAGATTTCTTTTTTTTTTTTTTTTTAAGTTGGGAAAGTTGGGCACCAGTGGCTCAGCTGTAATCCTAACTACTCAGGAGACAGAGATCAGGAGATTCCAGGTTTCAAAGCCAGCCCTGGCAAATAGTTCTCGAGAACCTATCTTGAAAAAAACCCATCACAAAAAAGGTCTGGTGGAGTGGTTCAAGGTGTAGGCCTTGAGTTCAAAGCCTAATACCACAAAAATAAATAAATAAATAAGATGCTGTTGGAAACAGCTGGGCAGTCTCCTAAAGACAGAGAAGTAGAGTCAGCTAAGGACTCCAAATGGAGGACTGCTTTCAAGAAGTAATAGTTGAGCTTGCATTGCAAAGTCCTGTAACATGCAATTCCCAAAAGGGTATAGTTATTTAACATAGCTGTGCCCAGATGTTGGGCAGAGATAAGTACAGCCGGCATGGATTAGAAGGAGCACAGCTAAATTGTCGGAGGTGGTTTTCACCAGCCATCGAAACCCAAAGGTGGAGTGAATTCACAGGAGTGAATATAGATACTGACCTTTACAGGTTAGAACATAAATAACACCAAAATTATGCCTTCATGCTCAAAAGTGCTCATTGGCTCCACGCTGCTTAAGGCCACAGATTCTAGACAGGGATACCCTTTTGAGCTTTTGTTCATCTAGCTATTTGATAACTTTGAATGCAAACTATAATTAGGCCCTGTTTGAGGTCCAGGCCATGCAGTAATAAAACTAATAAAACTGTCCTCAAGTTGTATGTACAAGTTGCTATTCTATCATGTAGAGCACAATTTTGATAAGGATAAACTGCTTGAGACCACATTGGAGGACCACCTACCAGTCTTAGAGATCCTAAATTAGGCTTCCAGGAGGAGATGTTTTGGTTGAATTCTGGAGGACTTGTAGGAGTTAATCGGGGAAGAAAAGAAAGGCATTTCAGAGCGATCACTCAGAAGACAACATAGCAGGCTAGGGGAAATCCCTATGGCTCTATACTATGGCTGGAGCCAGGAGTTCAAGTGGGGAGGAGGGAGAGAAGGTGTTGAGATTGGGGTTTGCAAGACCTAGCAGACCATACTGTGGAATTCAGACCTTGCCTAGGGCAATGAATAGGCACTTAAGGAGTTCTGGTGGGATGAGACTTCCTTAGTGGGGAATGTCAGTGTGGGGACTGGGAGAAATAGAGTAGGGGAGGAGACTGAGAGCATTTGACCAGAGGGTCTCAGCTGCAGGATAGTAGAGGAAGGGAATGGAAGAAGAGATGTGACTGTAGCTGCTGTTATGGGGAAATCTGGGGAAAATGGGGGACAGTATAGGAAGGATCACTGTGTATTTGCAGTGTAAAAGCCTCCCTGTGACTGCATAGATTCTTTTTTTTTTAAGTCTACATTACCCATGAGTTATTTGGAAGTTGAATTGTCAGGAGTGTGCCAATGTGCTCAGATTAATTAAAAGGTATGTACAGGATAGGTCGGGAATAACCCCAGTGGCCCATTGATTAGTAGGCTCCTGGGGAAGTAATATGGTGGAGTGGAAGACATGGGAGTGGTTACAGGGAGAACTTGGCAGTTGCCTAAGCAAGATTCTTATAGCCTGATGTAAGGTGATAGAGATGGAGAGATACTAAGGAGATAAAAGATCTTGAAGAGAGGAAATCCCAGGACTTGGAGATGGATTGGGCATGAGGGCTGAGCAAGAACTCCAAGTTCATTATTGGGTTCCTGGCTTGGGGAACTGGTTAGGCAGTGATAGCATTGTAAGACAGAGACTAAAGCAGAAGGAATTAATCTCCAGGGGAAAGAGCCTGATCTGCAGTGGATGGATGATGACGAGTTCAAGTGTGAGTGGAGGACACGAGGAAGGATAAGAGACACAATGGCACTAGGCTGTATGTGCCCTCTTTACTGAAAACAGAACTCAAGATGCGTGACCTAATAACATTGGGCACATATTCCTCAGATACCTGGCACAGGACTTCTCTTGATACAGGGAGAAGCTATCATTTAAAATATATAGAAACTTAATAAATATTCATGATTCCTAATTTGATAATAAGAAAGGTACAATGAGGCCTTGGTGTCTCATACCTGTAATTGATTGGGAGAATCTCGGTTCAAGATCCACTTCTAGGGAAGTGTAAATAGAGGTATGATGGTTCAGGCTAGCCTGGGCATAGATGCAAGACCCAATTCGAAAAACAACTAAAGCAAAAAGGGGAGAGCATGGCTCAAGTGGTAGAGCGCCTGCCAAGCAAGCACAAAGTCCTGACTTCAAACCCTAGTACTGCCAAAAAAAAAAAAAAAAAGCCAGGCACCAGTGACTCATGCCTGTAATTCTAGCTATTTGGGATGCTGAGATCTGGACAATTGCTGCTTAAGGACAACCCAGGCAAATAGTTCGAAAGACCCGATCTCCAAAATAACTAGAGCAAAATGGACTGGAGGTGTGGTACAAGTGGTGCAGCAACTGCTTTGCAAGTGAGAAGCCTTGAGTTCAAACCCCAGTTCCACCAAAAAAAAAAAAAAAAAAAAGTACCAATGAGCCAGGCCTGGTGATACACACCAGTATCCCAGCATTTAGGAGACTGAGGCAGGAGAATCTCCAGTTTGAGGCTAGCCTGGCCTATATAGCAAGTTCTAGGACAGCCTGGGCCACAAGGCAAGACCTTGTCTTAAAAAAAAAAAAGAAAGAAAGAAAGAAAAGAAGGAAGGAAAAAGGGAGGAAGGAAGAGAAGAAAAACAGGCTGGGGGAATGGCTTACTCCAATAATCCCAGCTACTTCAGAGGCAGAGGTGCAGTTTGAGGCCAGCCTGAGCAAAAGTCAAGATGCTATCTGAAAAATAACTAAAGCAAAAAGTGTTAGGGTTTGTGGCTCAAGTGATAGAGGCCCTGAGTACAAATCCCAGTACCTTCAAATTAAAAAAAAAAGAAAAAAGAAAAAGGCCTTAACCATGGGAAACTATTAAGAGTTAATGCACTTGCTAGGCCCTGAGTTCAAACTCCAGTCCCCCCATAAAAAAAGAGTTAATTCACTAATAGGGACTCAAGGCATAGCTCAAGTGGTGGAGCACCTGCCTAGCCCTGACTTCAAACCCCAGTACTGCCAAACAAATAAAGAGTTAATTCACTGATCTGGGCATGATGTTATAAATCTGTAATCCCAATTTGGTAGATTGAAGCAGGGAAATTGTGAGTTTTAAGTCAGCCTTGGCTATATAAGTATACCCCATCTCAATAAATTAATAAATGAAGTAAGGTCAGGTATAGTGGTACATGTCTATAATCCCAGCTACAAGGGAGGCTAAGGTAGGAAGATCACAATTTTGATGCCTGCTTGAACTACATAGCAATTTGGAAGCCAGCCTGGGCAATTTAGGGAGATCTTCTCTAAAAATAAAAAATTTTAAAAGGGACAAGGATATAGCTCAGTGAAAGAGTGCTTGCTTAGCATGCACAAGGCCCTGGATTCAATCTGTAGCACTACAAAAAGTAATTTAATTAGCCGAGCACTGGAGGCTTACGCCTGTAATCCTAGCTACAGGAGGTAGAGATCAGGAGGATCTCAGTTTGTAACTAGCCCAGGCAAATAGTTTGCAAGGTCCTATCTTGAAAAAACCCTTCACAAAAAAGGGTGGGTGGAGTGGCTCAAGGTGAAGGCCCTGAGTTCAAACTCCAATACTGCAAAATAATAATAATAATTTAATTAAAGAGTTAATGCACTTCCCACAGCAAGCCATTTACTATCTGCCAAAGAGAGTAGGGGAGTGCCCAATTAAAAAAAAAATTAACACCCACAATAAAACATCTTGCAAACCTGCCCATCTGGTTTTTTCCTTTTCGCTGTGACATCAGTCCCCTCTGGAGTCCCAACCAAATGTTTCCTTCTGTATCAGGCTCAGACATGAGCCTTCTCCCAGAGCCTGGCCCTTGGCAACAGGAGGCAGTAGGGAAAGTGATAAGGAATAGAGGATCTGGGAAAAATGAGTCATCTCAGAGAAATTGGTCCAGGCTTGCAGGGACAGTAGTAGGCTGGATTACTGTGGAATTTGTTCCTGGTCGCAGCAGCCTGGGAGCTCTTGTCTGTTGTGTGCCACAATATTTGAGATGCAGTTTAAAAAAAAAAAAAAAGCCAAACATTTTGGGGGCTGAGCTCAAGGATGGAGCTCTTTTCTAGCATTCCTGAGGCCCTGGTTTGATCCCTAGTCCAGCAAATAACAACAGCAATAACAGTAAAAGGTTTCTTTCTACATACTAACTGAGCCATGCAGGGGAGGATGAGAATCAGCAGCAGCTGAATGAGATTTGGAGAGAGTTTGGAATGGGGGGAGCAGAAAGCTTTAGGGAAGCAAGTGCCAAGCGTGGGAGGTTGAGAAGACAGCGATGGGAAAGATAATTCAAGAAGATTTGCAGGGCGTTGGGAATATAATGCACCTTTGGTGTTCTCTTAAGAGACTGCAGAGAACCTTCATTGTTTTTCAGTTATTTTTGGATAATGAAGGAACTGATGTTTCTTTGAATGTGGCCAAACAGGTAGGAAGACTAGGGCCTGGTTTTATATGAGGTTATTTAAAGTAGTGAGCATATTGAGTTTGTAGCCGCTTTCTTGCTTGATTTTTGCTAATTTGTTATAAATTGATGGAGTCCTCAAACAGCTTTCTGTTTCCTTTAATTTATTTATTTATTTATTTATTTATTTTTCAAGTAGCTTTTCATATAAAGCTTTTTGAATTCATGGGCTGCCTCTCCTCTCCCCAACTTCTACCCCTGACCCTACAAAGTTGTAAAAGTTATATGCAAAATAATGGATGTGAGCAGAAAATTCTTCCAGTTCTGGGGAGAATATCCACGTAGTCCTGTCTGATGGAACTTTCTACAATGGTGGGAACATTCTGAGTTCTTCATCGTAGTCATTAGCTATTGGGACTTTAAAATGTGGCTACTGCAACTGAGAAACTGAATTTTCAGATTATACTTAATTGTACTTAATTTGAATTTTAATAACCATAGGGGCTAGAGGCTATCATATAGAGAATATAGGAGTTCATCATTACTAGTCTTTTTTTTTGGCACTACTGGAGTTTGAATTAAGGGCCTGCACTGACCTCACTTGCTAGGCTTGCTAGGCTCTATTGTTTGAGCCAAGCCCCAAGCCCTTTTCTTTTGGTTATTTTTGAGATACGGTCTCACTTTATGTTGGGGCTGGCCTGGACTGCAATCCTCCTATTTACACTTCCTGTGGAGGTGGGGTGACAGACATGCACCACCACTCCCAGCATTTTATTGGTTGAGATGGGAGGGAGGCGATCTCACTTTTTGCCTCAGGTGCTGCCTCCTGAGTAGTTAGTATTATAAACTTGAGCCACAGAACATGGTGGTTTTTGTTTTTTGGACTTGTGATTGAACATACTAAGCACACACTCTTACCACTGAGCTATATCCTCAGTCCCAGAATTTATCATTCTTAGAGGTTTAACAAACCATGATCCACCACCCCTTAAAAAAAAGCCAAGAACTACTGGGGGCAATCACTTTCTTTTAATAGCTCTTCTGTGTCGTCATTAGGTGCTGTTTTTTTTAACTGGTACATTAAAAAAAAAGCTACTCTAGTTTGAGAAAGGGGAGCTGAGGTACAAATGGCAACTGGATTCATCAAGATTCAGAAATTTGGACTGGAGGTGTGGCTCAAGCAGTAGAACACCTGCCTAGCAAGTGTGAAACCCTGAGTTCAAACTCTAGCCAAAAAAATATTGAATTATTTTTTTCTTTTGCTTTCTCTCTCTCTTTTCCTTTGAGACAGTCTTGAATTCATTATGTATCCTAGGCTGGCCTAGAACTCTCTAATTTTTATTTTTTATTTATTTTTTGGCAACATGGGATTTGAACTCAGGGCCTCACACTAGTTAGGCAGGCATTCTTACTGCTTAAGTCACTCCAGTGACCCATAGCCTGCAACTCTAAATCCTCCTGCCTCACCTCCCAAATGCTGGGATTACAAGCATGTGCTACTAACAGGTTCCACTTTTTCTTTTCTTTTTTAAGTTTTGGGGAATTGAATCTAGGGCCTTGTGCATGTTAGGCAAGTATTCTACCACTGAGATACATCTCCAGCCTTTCTTTTTGTTTTTCAATTTTTATTTAAAAAAAATTTTTTTTGAGACAGGATCTTTCTGTGTAGCCCAGGCTGACTTCAAACTCATGATCCTCCTTCCTCTGCCTCCTCAGATTTTATTTTCTAAGCCCTAAATTCCTCATCCTCAACCCAGAACTTTTCCCTAAAAATTTTTCATTCTGTCACATTACTTGGAGACAGTAAATCAGAAACATAAGCAAAGGCTGTGAACAGATTATAACACTACTAAGAATAGTTTTTGATTCAGCAAAATGATGCATTTATTTAATAGAATCCTAAGTATTGGGCCCAACTTTTTTTTTGTGTGTGTGGTGATATTCAGGTTTGAACTTAGGGCTTTGCACTTACTAGGCAGGCACTCTACTGCTTGAGCCATACCTCCAGTCCATCTTGCTCTGGTTATTTTGGAAATAACTATTTGCCCCAGCTGGCCTCAAACCTATGTTCTTCTGATTTTAGCCTCCCAAGTAGCTAGGATTGTAGGCATTAGCCATCAGTGCCCAGCTTGGAGATTTTAAAATTTTTATTATTATTATTTTTTTTTTTGGCAGTACTGGGGTTTGAACTCAGGACCTCACACTTGCTAGTCAGGTGCTCTACCACTTAAGCCACTTCACAGCCCTTTTTGTGTTGGGTATTTTTGAGGTAGGTCTTGTGAACTTTGAACCTCAGTCCTCCTGATCTCTGCCTCCTGAGTGGGTAGGATTTTAGATGTGGGCCACCGGCTTGGAGATTTTTTTTTAAAGAAAGAAAAAAAAATGCCCTGAAAGTCAAGAAGTTTCTAGGCCACCCACATACTCCTCCCCTCCCTGTAGCGTTAACACATGCACAGCGGCTGAATTTCCTTGTGTTCAGCTGAGGTTGGCTCTCTTCCTCAGCCAGCACATGTGCAGGGCTTCAGTGAATGTCACATTGACAAACATTCCCTGGAGCTAGGCAGCTGGGGACCAGTTTCTTTTGTTGTTCCTCCTTCTCAGTAGGTGCCAGTTTGCTGTGTGGCAAGCTCCTTGAGGGTGCAGACAAGAAACCAAACTTTTTTCCCCTGTGGTATGCTGCAATCCCAGCCCCAAGAGCCGAGGGTTGTGAACATGACCTCTGCAATTTGGGTAGCTTCCCCATTCCTTGCCTGCTCAACATGTGTTCATTCATTTAACTAATATTTATTGAGCCACAGAATTGCCTGGCTCTGTGCTGGGTGCTGAGTGCTGAGAACCGTGACTAGTCAGACCCAAACTCTGCCTTTGCCCCATTCACAGATAGCTAAAAAGGCCATCAGAACAAAGGAGATGTGTGCTACAAGAAATACAGGGTACTCCTGTAGCTCTTAATCCAGCCTGCAGAGAGGTGTCCAGGCAAGACTTCCTGGAGGGAGTGGCTTCTAAACTGAGAGTGAACAACCAGATGGTATTAAGCAGACAAAATGAAGAGAAGAGAAGAAAAGCTTTCCAGACAGAAGGAAAAACATGTGCAAAGAAAGCTGGGAGGGTAGAAGAGAGCTTGGTGCGGAAGCTAAATAGTTTAGCACAGACAGGGCCTGTGGTGGGGGTGTTCTTTCTCACTCAAGAGCCACAGTAACTTATGGTAAATTGCCCTAATGTAAATCAGAGCTCAGCTGGGTTAGATTATACATATAAGGTCTAAGTATTTCGGCTGCCCAATAGAAATCAGTGTAAGCTGCCTTTACAAAATGTTTATTGTACATCCCTGAATAGGATGATTGTAACAGGAGTGAGAAGGGCCTGAGAGGAGTTTGGTCTGTCAGCCTCCAAAGGAGAGCTGTGAATAGCAAAAGGGTGCTTGTTTGAAAGCCAGAAGGAGAATAGGACTGGGCAAAGAAGGGCCTGAGGGATTCAAAATGCTAGCGTGTTTTTAAGAACACGCTTGGAAACTGGAGATGACAGGGTCCATCCAGAGGGGGCTTGTTAAATGGGAAAAAGTGCAGTTCTAGTTCTGAATATTGTGTAGACCTTAAAAAAGAAAGGGAGGCTGGTGGAGTGACTCAAAAGGTAGAGCACCTCCCTAGCAATCCTGAGGCCATGAGTTCAAACCCAAGGCCTGCTTCCTGGGCAGCTACGAAAAGATGTCAAGATATTTATGGGTCTCCTGGGTGCACTGCGCTAAGATGCCAGGGACCCAGCAGAGAAGGAGGTGGTGTCTGATCTCTGGCGAGGGCACCATCTATCGCCACATCCTTATCTTAATGATTAGCGCCCAGCAGCATCCCATCGCCTGCCACCCCTGCCAGATTCTCCAGGATTTGCTGTACAAGACACCTGTATCTTCTTTCCTCCAGGTTTTTGCACCAGCTACTTGTTCTCCCTGAAGCCTGCTTCTCTCTGCACCTTTGCCTGTCCATTCTATGCCTGGACAAACTCTCCTCAACCTTCACATCCCCGACTTAGTGAGATCAGTAGTCCCCAGACCTATGTGACCCAACTAGAGCTTTCCTCTGAGTTTCTGCCGCTTAAAAGCCTTGCTCCTTTATTAGTTTCAGAATATTATTATTATTATGTACTGTGGTTTGAACTCAGGGCCTCATGCTTGCTAGGCAGGTGCTCTACCATTTGAGCCACTCTGCTAGCCCATCTTCAGAGTACTTTTGATTTTTCTAAACACATTTTATCCATCTCTCTCTCTCTACCCACCCCACACTGGGGTTTGAATTCAGGGCTTCACACTTTCGAGGCATTTTATCTAATTTTGTATGGCGGCTTGTTGGTGTTAAATCTATAAATTTAGATGGGGAAATTTTTTTTTTTTTTTTGCAATATTCGATCTTCCCATCCAGAAACTTGGTATCATGTTCTGTTGATTTTGTCAAAGGAAAAAAGAATTATAATTTGATTTGATAATCTTAATTGGCTTAAGTAGACTAGTCATGTCAAAGTTACTTTCCTTGTAAGGTGGGGGATAGGGAAATAGATCAATAGAAAAATAACTCATTGGTTAATATCAGGATACTACAGCAGATTATTTCCTTTTTTTTTTGAGGAGGAGGTGGTACTGTGGTTTAAAGTCAAGGCTTAGAGCTGTTGTGCCATGCCTTCAGCCTCATATTACTTTTCAAAATGTGAATTTTTTTTTTTCCAGTTCTTGGGTTTGAACTTGCTAGGCAGGGAATCTACCACTTGAGCTATGCCTCCAGCCCCTTTCTTTCAGTACTGAAGTACTGGTGATAGAATCCAGGCCCTGTTGGAATAAGGCAAGTGTTCTACCACTGAGCTATACTCCTAACCCTCCATTTTTATTTTTAGACTGGTCTGTTGGAGCCTGGTGCAGGAACTTAGTCCAAAACAATGGCTTTTTAGCCAGGCGCCGCTGGCTTATGCCTATAATCCTAGCTACTCAGGAGGCAGAGGTGAGGAGGATCGTGGTTTGAAGCCAGCCGAGGCAAACAGTTCATGAGACCCTATCTCAAAATAAGGTCATCACAAAAAAGGGCTGGTAGAGTGGCTCAAGTGGTAAGAGTGCCTTCCTAGTAAGCGTGAGGCCCTGAGTTCAAACCCCATGCCAAAAAAAAAAAAGAAAAAAAATAGAACTATTACATGCAAGAGAAAATCTAATTTTAAATGTTTGTGTGCGTGTGTTGTATGTATGTGTGCATGACATTTGGAATTGAACCCAGGATCTCACACATGCTAAGAAAGTGCTCTATCAGTGAGCTACATACCCAGCCCCAAATCTAATTTTAACAGTCATCTTTGAGTTGCATCATTACCAGGAACATGCTTTATCAGAGTCTTAATTTCTGTAAACTTTGACTTTTGTACAACTAGTATCTATTATTTCTGAAAGTAGAATAAAAAAAAGATTCCTTTTATCTTTGAAGGACGTTCATAAGAACAAATCATGAACAAAGCCCTGAGTTCAAACCCCGGTACTGCAACAACAGCAAAAAATTCCATAAGTGGAATGGCAATGACATGAGTGTGAGTACAGCCTCGTTGGCTGCATGAATTATATTATTTTTCTTTACATAGCCTGGCACTGAAGACCCCATAAAGTCAAATGAAATATGGACACAGAGGCTCTGGCCAAAACCACCTGACACCCTGATAATGAAATAATTCTGCACCTTCAGAGCTGCTGAGGGAGGAGGCAGCCCCTGGAAGAAACAGATTTTTCTGTCCAGCTTTAAGCTCTGACTTTGTCATCGGGGGTATCAGGAGTTCCCTGTCCCCTTCCCTGTCCCCTTCCCTGTCCCGAGAGAACTGGGGCTCTGCAACAAATGTTTAAAATGGAGAACTGAGAGACTGAGGCAAGAACCTCCGCTCTGGTGTTCTAGCTGTCCTGCGGGCCCCTCTGACCTCTTCAGTGGCCCCCACCAACCACTTGAGCCCCCATCATAGCTTAAGCAAGTTTAGAGACGGCCGCCTCCAAAGGTGTGACTGCTGTCCACCACTCTGGCCTCTTCTTTCCCACACTTCCTCCACCAACTCTCTAGCCAAGGAGGCCCTTTCAGCTGCCAACCTCCTGCTTCAGGCCTTTGAGCATGCTGTTCCTCCCGCCTGGAAGGCTCCCAGCGCTTTCCCTCAGCCTAGTTTCCCGCTCTGATCGCTCCTCAAGAGTGACTTCCTAGAACCGTCCTCCCTCCATCCCGGGCAGGAACTGATCTCCACTATTAGCTCTCCCACCAGCTTGTCCTCCTTCACTGCCTCCATCACAACAGGAATCACATCCTGTGCACATCCTTGTTCATGGCTGCCCTGTCCACACACAAAATGCCTCCTCCATGAGGACAGGCTACGTCTGACTTCCTCCCTTTCATGTCCTGAGTGCCTAGATGGGCACCTTTTCTCAAGTAGGTGCTCAGTAAGTGTCTGTAGGGGGAAAAAAGTTACAAAGAGGCAGGGTAAAATCCTTCCAGACTCATGCTCCAAATGGCTCAAGACTTAGGCAGGAAGAATTCGGTAAGCAGTGGGGTTTCTCTGGGGCACATACCAAGGGCAATACATCTGTACTTCCTACCTCACTCGGGGCCTGGTCCGCGGTAAACAGTCAGAGAATAATGCAAGCTGAATAAGCATTACCTCCTCCATCTACTCATACTCCTCCCTCAGTGGTGATCTCATCAGATCCCAGGGCTTTAAATGTCGTCTGATGACTCCCCAAATTACAGCTCTAGCCTGGACCTCTTCCCAGAATTCATAAATCCAAGTGCATATCTGACACCTCCACTTGGAATGTTTGAGGGGTATCTCAAATGAAACATGGCCAAAACAGAACTTTTTGTTTTCTCTGCCAGCCTTCCTCATCTCAACCTATTCTTCTCATTGTTCAAGGCTTTTTTGTTTTTTGTTTTTTTAATTTGAGACAGGATTTAACTTGCTATGTCACCCAATTTACACAACATAGTTCATTGGCTTCACCTGCACAAGTAGCTGGGACTACAGTTATTCACCACCACACCCGGCTGTCATCCTTGACTGTGTTCATTCCCTCATGTTCTGTATCCAGTTCAGTAACAAATTTGTCAGCTCTACTTTCACAATACAGCCAGACTCTGGCCATCTCTCATCCCATTTCTGTCACTACTATCCTGGTCCAAGCCACCATTACCTCTTTTCCTGAACTGTTGCAATAGTCACTAACTGGTTTCTCTGCTCCCACAGACTTCCCTAACTCTGTCCTCCACCCCATAGCCAGGTTATCACATCTTGGCTCAAATGACACCTTTTAGATAATTCTACTTAAAGTTCCTGAAAATTTTACTTAAAACAAGACCCCTTACCAGTCACCCTTGACTCTCTCTTTTTCTACTTTATTTTTATTTATTGTATCTATCAGTTTCAGAGTATTTTTGTTTATTATCTGTACTCTTCAGTTACAAAATGAGTTTTAGGAAGAAGGAACTTTGCCTTTGCTTTTTTTGTTTTTTGGTAGTGGTGGTGGGGATCAAATCAATGCTTCCCCCATTTGAAGCAAAGTGCTCTACCACTGAGCTACAGCCTGATTTTGCCTGTTTTCAAAGCACCTAGAACAGTGCCTGACACCAATTTTTCTCTCAAATACTTCCCCATCATCCTGAATGACAGTCTTAAGGAGCTCTTAAATTCTGGAAATTCAGATTTTTCTCCCAGTCAGTGAATCAGAATGCAGATGCCAGCAATCAGATACCAAGAAGAGGGAATCAGATATTAAGTACCTGTCCCTGGAATAATTGAGAATAATTAGGAACAACTTTGCATATAATTAAAGGGTGACACAGAGGCTGCCTACTCCTCAGATAGGCCCCTTCACCCCTAGAGATGTTGCCTAGGTGCTTAATGTGTAATTGCTGGACATTCCATCCTTCATCTGTAAGAAGGCCTGCCTGCCTCATGGCCTTTACGTGGGGCTGAGTGTGAGACACATAACATTCAGACTCAGTCCAGATTGTTTGGGGTGGTAGTTCTCAAGTAGAAATAAGCAATTTCACTCTCTGCAGGACTTTTGGCAGTTTGCAGACGTTTTTTGTTGTTGGCGCTGGTGGTGCAAGTGTGATCGGTATCTTGAAGGTAGAGGGATGTGTTGAACATCCTCCAATGCACAGGACAGCTCCCCACAACAACAAAAAACTTTCTGCAGTCACTCTTCCCATTTCCTGCATGGGGAATTGGAAATATTTCTCCTCCCACCCCCACTTTATCCTATCATACTAAAATAAATCCTTGCTTAAAAAACAAAAAATTTTCTGGCTGAGTGTCAGTGACTCAAGGCTATAATCCTAGCTACTCAGGAGGCATAGATCAAGAGGATTACGGTTTGAGGCCAGCCTGGGCAAATTGTTCTCAATACCTTATCTGGAAAATATCCAACACAAAATAGGGGTGGCCAAATGGCTCAAGTGGTGGAGCACCTGCCTAGCAAGCAAGAGGCCCTGAGTTCAAAACCCCAGTACTACCCTCCCCCCCAAAATAAAAACTTTCTGGTCCAAAATGTTAATACTGCCAAGGTTAAGAAATCCTGGTTAAGGCTAATATTAATTGGTAGCTAGCTTCATTGTTCTTTCACCATGTGCCAAGTGCTGTACTACATACTTTGCATGGACCATCTCACTAATCTCCAACTTGTCCTTGAGAAGCAAGGACTATCTCAATCCCTTTTGCAGATGAGGAAACTGAGGCTCAGAGAGGTGGACTCACTAGCCAAAGTCACACTACTTTAGTGGGGCAGAGTTAGGATACACAGGAGACTGGCTACAAAGTCTGTCCTTTTCACAGCTGCTCTGGGCTGCTCTGCCCATTGACTGAGAGATGAGGGGGACTGTTATGCCTACCTAGATGTGCTTGACTTTATCTGCTGCCCCATGGACAGCAGAGTGTCAGTCCATTCAGATGATGCTTGGCTATTATAGGCTAGAGGGGTGCCACTTTCTTGAGTTATGTCAGCCAGTCTGGCCTCACTCTCCTGCACTGCAGTATAGTCCTTGGCTCCAAAGCTCAGGTTGCTTGCCAGCCCTAGGTTTGTGCCAGCTCTTCTCCATGAAAAGGAAGCTTACACCTCCAGTAGTGTTCCTCCTTTCTAGGCAGTGTCCCTTAATCAACTCTGGAACCCCAAGGCCACCTCACACTTCCTTTCAGATTAGGGAAGATTGTAGCTGCTAGGTTGGTCATAGAACTCATGATCCAGCAAAGGACTCAAGGTCTCAGAAAGCATTGGAGAAGGATTGCAGGACACAGCTAGAAACAGGGAGATCCTGGGGCAGTGGTGGGCTGGAGGTGGGGCAGGCCACTCTGCTTTCTAGTCTGTTTGTGGGCAGGTGGAGCTGCAGGCCCTGTGAGAAATCCCTTAGCCTGCTTGTGAATAACAACTCTAAAGGGTTTTCTGGGAGCCCTTGGAAAGTCTGATAGCCAAAGTGGCAAGGAGTGTCTGTCCAGGGAAGATCAGGAAAATCAAGAGACTGATGCAGGGTCAACTTTGGAGTATTCGTCACTAAGGAAGCAATTTGGAATTAGAAATATTCATCCTTTCTTCATCTATCCATCCATTCATCCAACATATTTGGGGAGCTCCTACCAGGGGCCAGGGCTGCTTCCAGGCTGCAGGATACTCTTTTTTCTGAAGCCTCAGCCCCGTCTAGCTCACAGGTCCATCTGCCATGTGGGACTGCGGAATCCCACCAGGATTCAAATCTCAGACCTGTAACTTCCTAGCAGTGTGACTTTAGGCAAGGGACTTCACCTCTCTGGACCTCATTTTCCTCATCTGTGTCATGGAGAGACCAACAGTTCTTACCTCAGAGAACTGTTGTGAGATGTCAATGAGACGTCTCCAAACTGACAGGCACGTTCTAAGGTCTCAAAGTGTAGTGGCAACCGCTACACTTACGGTATGTTGCTTGGGTCTCTATAGGCATTTTTGCCACTACCCTAGTTTTCAGTGTCTCAACTGAAATATCAGGAACCTACACGTTAGTTGGTTTAACCAACTTGAAGTTAAAATTTTTCTTTGGAATCTGTTTGATTCCAAAGCCTGTGCTATAACCAATCTTTTTTTTTTTTTTGGTGATACTGCAGTTTGAATTCAGGATTTTGTACTTGCTAGGTAGGCATTCTACACAGGTTTTTAATCCCATCATGGAAATCTGATAGATTTCCAGGGCTCTCCCATCCCTGGAAAAATGTCTGTGAGCCCTCCACATGTTTTTGTGCACAATTCTGGGGAGAGGGGCTTGTGAACCTTTGAAATCCATCTATGGACCCAATTTAAGAAACTTCCTCTATAAAGGTGCCCCAAGGGGGATCAGTTTTGGGTAAGAGGACAAAATGTTTTATATTCTAATTATATATTTTTTTTCTTTTTTGTCTTATTTTGGTGATTCTGGGGTATGCACTCAGTGCCTCATGCTTGCTAGGCAAATGCTTTACCACTTGAGTGAAGTCCCCAGGCTTTTCTACTTTTTTTTAGATTATTTTTCTGGTAGAGTCTGAGTTTTGACCGAGGGCAGTTCTTAGACTATGATCCTCCTACCTGTGGTCTCCCATGTAGCTGGGACCACAGGTACATCACACCCTTGTCTTATTTGTTGAAATGGGATCTTGCTAATTTTTTAAATAGTTTTTTTCATTAGGACATATTCATTATACAGGGGGATTCATTGTGACAATTTTGCTTAGATTTATATTGTACATTATTTACATTGCCCCCATTTTTTTTTCTTTTTTTCTTGGTGAGACTGAAGTTTGAACTCAGGGCTTGGCACTTGCAAAGCAGGTGCTCTACCTCTTGAGCCACACCCCCAGTCCATTTTACTCTGGTTATTTTGGAGATGGGGACTTGTGAACTATTTGCCTGAGCTGGCTTTGAACCAAGACCCACCTGATCTCAGCCTCCCAAGTAATTAGGATTATAAGCATGAGCCACTGATGCCCAGCTTACTAACTTTTTGCAAGGGCTGGCCTTGACTTAGGATCCTTCCAATCTCTGCCTCTCTGGTAGCTGGGATTACAGCCTTAAACTACTGTGCCTGGTCCTATTTATAGTTATATTTACCTTCTATTTATGGGAAATGAGATTGATTTTCTACTTATGGTAATGACAAAATTTTGTCCTTTATTTATTTTTTTTTGAGGTTTTATTTTGTTGTTTTCGAGATGTGGAATTGATCTGTTGCCTGGGATGCCCTTGAACTCCTATGTTTGGGCTGGGGGTGTGGCTCAAGTGGTAGAACACCTGCCTAGGAAGACTGAGGCCCTTAGTTCAAACCCAACTATGTTCAAAAACAACAAGAAAAATTCTGAGGGTCAAAGGATCTTACTGCTTCAGCTTCCTGAGGACTGGGACTATAGACATATACTTCTGTGCCTAGCTATAATTTTGTCTTTTTAAATACACTCGAAGCACCAGCCTATAATCTCAGTACTCGGAAGGCTAAGGCAGAAGGATCTTGAGTTTCAGACCAGCTTATTCTATACAGTTAGAACCTATCTTAAAGAACAAAAAACAAACAAAATCCTCAAAACTGTATATTTATATACATTTAAAGCTGGGGCTGTATTGTTGCTTGCCTGTTGTGCTCCAGCTACTTGGGAGGCTGAGGCAGGAAGATTGCTTGAGTCCAGGATTTCTAAGCCAGCCTGGGCAATAAAGTGAGATGTCATCTCAACAAATAAATAACTACATTAATAAAAGTAAAAAGAGAGCCAGGAGCTGGTGGCTCATGCCTATAATACTAGCTAGTCAGGAGGCAGAGATCAGGAGGCTGTAGGTTCGAAGCCAACCTGGGCAAATAGTTTGAGTGACCCCTATCTCAAAAAAACCTATCACAAAAAAGGGCTGGTGGAGTGGTTTGAGGTGTAGGCCCTGAGTACTGCAAAATAAATAAATAAGAAAATAAGCAAACAAATAAATTAAATTAAATATGTTTATTGAGGTAGGAATGTAGTTTAGTGGTAGCGTGTTTGCCTAGCTTGCCAAGACTCTTGGTTTGATCCCCAGTACTTCAAAACAAATAAATAAATAAAATTAAAAAACTGAAGTACATTTTTTTCAGTTAGCAATAATCATGCCTCAGATAAACCTCATTGGCTGCAATAATGCCACTGCACAAAGCTGGTACACTCATTCAAAATATAAAGGTGTGAATAACAAATATGCTAGGCACAGTGGCTCATTCCTGTAATCCCAGCTACTCAGGAGGCATAGGTAGGAGGATCATGATCCAAGACAAGCCTCAGGCAAAAGCAAAAAACCCTATCTGAAATAACTAAAGCAAAAAGAGCTGGAGTGTGCCTAGTAAGTGTGAGGCCCTGAGTTCAAGCCCCAGAATTGCCAAAAATAAATACAAAGAAAGTTTAAAGAAAATATTAAATATTATACAGATATTATTCATAAACTATTATTATATAAGAACTGTTTTTATAATAAAATACTGTATTAATCAGACTTCTTGTTGCTGTGACAAATACCTGAGGAAAATAACTTCAGGAAGTAACGATTTATTTTCGTTATGGTTTCAGAGGGTTCAGTCCATGATGGGGCAGGTGACAAAGCATAGTGGCCAGGAAACATAGAAAAAAGATGTTTTGGCTGGATGGTGCCACCCACATTCACAGCAGGCTTCCACTGCTTAGTTAACTCACCCTGGAAAAGGCCTCACAGACACACCCAGCGATGTGCTTTACTCATCTCCTAGGCATCATCTCCTCATCTTTCTCAATCAACCAAGTTGACGATCAAGATTAACCATCACAAAAGACTAGGAGTGTGGGCTTGTGGAGTGGCTCAAGGGATAGAGCACCTGCCTATCAAGCGTGAGGCCTGAGTTCAAGCCCCAGTACCACCAAGAAAACAAACAAACACAAAAGCTTAGGTGTGGTGGCTCGCACTGTAATCTCAATTTTGAGGCCAGTCTGTTCAAAAAGACCCATCTCAATCAAAAAGGTGGGCACATCTCTGTAACCCCAGCTACTTGGGAAGTGTAAGCAGGAGGCCAGCCCTGGCAAAAAACGCAAGACCCTATATGGGTCAAGTGGTAGACCACTTGCCTAGCAAGCATAAGGGCCTGAATTCAAGCCCCATTACAACGAAGAAAAAAAAAAAGATTTAACCGTCAGAAATATTAAATAAACAAGTGTGGAGATGGAAAAATCATGGGTCTGAAAGAAATGACTGTTGTTTCTACTTGGTGGACTCACAGAGGCTTTACTTCAGCATCAACAGCACTTCCAGGAGATCCTAGAAATGGCCTGTGCTCGCTTGTTCTGAATCTAATGGGATGGCTCTCATCAGCTAAGAAAAGGAGGCTTTGAGCCTCTATTTTTCCTTTTCCTGTGGAATCACTTTACTTTCCACAGAACACAACATGCCAGATACCAATCAACACTGTGACAAATATTGACTTCCTCCATCTAAGTGCAGGCACCTGAACGCATTCGTTTATTCAGGATTCATTCAGCAAACATCATGTCCCTCTTATTCCCAGAAAGTATGAAACCCTGGTCCCCAAGGATAAGCCAACCTGTCTGATGAGAAGGAAAAAGCACTGGACTTGGGGTCAAACTGAGTAAGAGGTTGCAAAATGGAGCCCATAGGTCATATTTAGATCATGCAGTGTTTTAATAAATGAACTTGTAACCAATATTTTATTTTTTTGGTGGGACTGAGGTTTGAACTCAGGGTTTTGCACTTGCAAAGCAGGTGTTCTACCTCTTGAATCACACCTTCAGTCCATTTTGCTCTGGTTGTTTTGGAGATGGGGTCTCAAAAACATCTGCCCCGGCTGGTCTCAAACCCCAGTCCTCCATATCTCAAGCTCTCAAATAGCTAGGATTACAGGTGTGACCCACCAGCATTGGGCAAATTGAAGTATTTACTTATTTTTGTGGTACTGGGGTTAGAACTCAGAGCCTTGGGCTTGCTAAGCAGATGCTCTACCACTTAAGCCACACCCCCATCCCCAACATTTTAAAATGTTATAAACATTTTAAAACATTATAAAATGTTTCATAGGATATTTTCTATGAAAATAATCCAGATTACTGTTCTTTCTTTGAAATGAGATGAACTAGCAACACTGGGCCAGTGTTCTTTTTCTTTTCTTTTTTTTTTCCTTTTTCTTTTTTTTTGGTGGAAGTGGAGTTTGAACTCAGGACTTCCTGCTTTGTAAAGTAGGTACTCTACCACTTGAGACACACCTCCAGTCCATTTTGCTCTGGTTATTTTGGAGATGGGGTCTCTTGAACTATTTGCCCAGACTGGTCTCGAACCACAATCAGAAGTCCCTCAATCTCAGCTTCCCAAGTAACTAGGATTACAGGTGTGTGCTACTGGCGCCTGACTGGGTCAGGATTCTTTTTAATTTTTTGGTGGTACTGGTGATCAAACCCAGGACCTTGTGCATGCTAGGCAAACACTAAACTACTGAGCTACGTCCCCAGCCCTGGGCCAGCATTCTGAAGCAGCAACATCTGCCTCCTACTTTGAAGGGACTTGTCCCTCCTCGTTCCCCTTTTGGGGTTTGAACTCAGGGTCTTGAGCTTGCCAGGCAGTTCCCTCTACCACTGCAGCCATGCCTCCAGCCCTTTTCGATTTTAGGTGTTTTTCGAAAAGGATCTTGCCTTTATGCCCTGCCAACCTATCCCACAATCCTAGTTATGCTTCTCATGTAGCTGGGCTTGGTTTTGGTTTTTAGAGACAGGGTCTCTCTCCACATGTAGCCCAATCTGAATTCAAACTTAAAATCTTCCTGAATGCTGGGATTATAGATGTATGCCACCAAGGTAGTTTAAAGGGGCTTCTCTACACTCCTTATTGTGCCATCTATGTTGGCTCACTCATTTTGTGGGGGTGGGACTTGAACTCAGGGCCTACACCTGAAGCCACTCCACCTCCACCAGCCCCTTTTTTGTGATGGTTTTTTTTGAGATATGGGGTCTCAAACTATTTGCCTGGGCTGGCTTTAAACCATGATTCTCTTCATCTCCTGAGTAGCTAGGATTACAGGCATGAGCCACAGGTGCCTGGGCTTGCCTCACCCATTAATGTTTCCTTCTGGGCCCCTGTGTTTCTAAAGTCCCTTCAAATTCCAAATCTATGCTATTAGAAGATTAGTTTACTGTTAACTATAAGATTCTTGAGGATGGGGCTGCAACTTACTCTAGGTGTGTATTTGAAGCATCCAAATGTTGCCCAGTATTTTTCCCTGGTGATTGGGATATTTGTTGTCTGTCTCACGAGGAACAGCTAGACACCAATGAGCCAATTCTGTATAAATGAATGTGAAAGGAATGGAGAAGGCAGAGAGGTTTTTGGCTCCCAGAAACCAAACCCTTCAAAGGGTCCCTAGGGATAAACACAGGCCAGAAAGGCACTGGTTTGTGATAGCACCCTTCTTTCACATTTCAAGAAAATAATTCAGGCTGAGAGCTGGATGAGATGAGCAGAGCAAACGCAGGTGATGCCAGGGAAGGGCAGGTGCCACACACAGAGAGAAACCCATCATTTACTAAACAAAACCCTGCTACCTTTAGAACACCTTAACATTCCATCATTCCATTTCAAACTCCTCTTCTTCAAAATTATAAATAAGAAAAAGGTCAACTATCTAGTCTACTCAGCTAAATTTGTGACTGTAGTCCTGAGGTTTAGAGAATGGACTTTAGGGTCCTCTAGACCTAGAACTTACTCATTTGTTAGCAGCATGTCTTTGGGGGAAAAAATCAATTTTTCAAACTGTAAAACAGGGACATAATAACTGGTTTTAAAATTCAATGCATATTTACTGAGTACTACTACATGCCAGACATTGAATTTGATGCTGCAAATGGAACAGTGAACAAAACAGGCAGGGACAGATACACAACAGCCAAACAAGTGAATACATGAGATTATTTCCTCTGAAGGAATAAATGAGGCAACTGATGGAGGAAATAAAAGTGCTGTAGAGAGTAACTGGAGGGTGGTGATGGGAGCAAATACAGTGGGGAGTTCAGGAAGGCAACAGTTGAGCTGAAATCTAAATGAGGAAACAGCTTTGCCCAGAGGTAGGAGGAAAGGGGAGTGGTCCCAGACACAACTTTCCTGGATAAGTGAGACCATGACTGCAAGTGCTGAACTCGGTGGTCAGCAACTACTCAGTAAACAGCGGCTATTCATATTACATTGTGGGGCTGGAGGATTGGCTCAAGCAGTAAAGCACCTGCCTAGCAGCCAAGAACAAATCCTAGTACTGCCAAAATCGAACAAATAAACAAACATGTATTATGGGCTTTTTTTTTCCCATCATGCCTGTGCCCTTTGGGTTTTATTTTTACTCATTTATTTTGCAGTCTAGGACAAACTCAGGTCCTTCCACATGCTACAGAAGTGTTGTACCACTGGACTACAGCTCCAGCCTCAACCAGTTCAAATACTCTCAGGTCTTTTATTCAATCAAGGCAAAGCTGGCCAAGCTACAGATCAGAGGAATAGATACAGACAGGTAGACAGACAGATCTATAGATAGGACATAGAGGTATCTATATCCTACAGGATACAAATTCTATCTATGTATATGTGTGTATGTATGACTCAAGAGAAATTCAGGTCCTGGCACTATCAAGAGATTCTATAGCTCTGAACCATAGGCCCAAGCTAGGTAAAAGCAGCAGCCCAGTCTCACTTGTCAACCCTACTTCTTCCTCAAAACAGACACCATATAGAAATATTAACTCCTCAAATCTCTGATCTCATCATTAGAAATGTGGAGTTGGAAAAGAAAAACCTTTTAATTTGATTTAATTGACACACATAAACATCATACCTGAGGAAGTTCTCATTATTCCTATCTTTTGCTCTTTGTAGTTGGTCAAATTGGTTTGGTCAAATTATTGTAAGGGGCTCTGGATTAATGAGAGCAGGTGGTCAGGAGAAACACGTAAATATAAAACTTCTGGTTATATGAATAATCTGAGCTAGAAGTGTGGCTCAAATGGTAGAGTGTCTGCCTAGCAAGCAGATAGCCCTGAGTTCAAACCCTAGTATCACCCAAACAAAACAAAACCCCAAGATTAACCTGAAACTCATTTAAGGAAGTTCAAAAATATTAATACTCCCACAAGCCTATCAAGTGGTTTCCTTTTATATTGTTTGCTTTTCTATATTAAAAAACAAAACACTGAGGTTCGGGGGGAGAGGAGAGGTAGCCAAAACAATGTATACACATGTAAGTAAATGTAAAAACAATAAAATAAAATTTAAAAAGTAAACAAAACAAACAAAAAAACCACAGAAGTTCAAACAGTGCAGCATTTTAAATCAACGTCTAACTTTGCCCCTAAGACCTCTCTTCTCATTGATTGTTTTATTTTTTGCAGTGTTGGGTATCAAATTCACTGCCTAGTGCAAGCTAGGCAAGAGCTCTATCATTGAGCTATATCCCTAGCCCAAAACCTTGTTTGTTTCTGTAACCATTTAGTGATCAGTTTTCCTAAGTCAGAGGAGACACCTCTGAGGGCCACCTTCTTGTCTGTTAGGATACTCCTACCTAGATATAAATCCCAACCAAGAAACTTTCCCATATAAGACAGACTCCCTTACCTGAGCAAGAAGCCCCACCCTGTACATACCCTAGGGATCAACACTCCTAAATTTACCAGAGCCCCCACTCTCTTGAGGTGTGCATTGTCTGGCAGAGAGACCCCCATATTTAGGGATAATTCCTCACTGTAGAAGGGAACTTTCTTCCTCCATCCCTCCTTTAATCCTGAGGCTATCCCACCCATACAAATATTTCACAGCAGGACTGGCTACACAGGGATCCAGTGGAAAATAAACATCAGGGCAGTCATGGTGTGGTGGTGCCTAACTGTAATCCCAGTACTTGGGCTACATAGTGGGTTCCAGGCCTGCTTGGAATATACAGCAAGATCCTGACTAAAAAAAAAGAATTTCAATAATGAGATAGCAGAGCATTAAACCGAGTTATGGTCTGCATTGGTGGCTTGCTCTTGCAGCCGGCCCTGCTACACATCTCAGTGAAAGGATAGGGCACCAGTATGGTCTATAAATCCTTCTGACCCGGGAGTTACGTGGGAAGGTGGCCACCCATCTTCTTCAGGTTGTAGCTCGAGAGAGAGCACACTCTGGGACATCAGGAGATTGAGGATCCCTTTCCTTGATGTGAGCAGAAACTCCCTTCTCATCCTCCAGACAACTGGGTGGTCCTCGAGACCCAACCCGGGCTCCACCTTCTGGGTGTGGGCCTAAACGCTTGCGGCCCATTGCCGGGGCAACCGACGCCGTGAGCGGTGCATTGTGGTCTGCAACAAAATGCAGGAGAAAGATCCTGAGGGAACCATTGAGTCTACAAACCAATGGAAGAATTCCGGGGGCTGCGTTAAGCCAATAGGGATGGACTAAGGGGGCGTGGCCTGCCGGAGCAGGGCGGGGCCTAGGCATTAGGCGGCGGCGCCTGGCGTGGGGAGGCTTAGATGCGCCACGGCTTCTGTAGCGGCTGCGTCTCTTCTAGGGTCTGAGCCCCGCCAGCACCTCCCCCCGGAGACCGTTGCAGTCGGCCAGCTCCTGCTCCACGGTGAGAAACCCGGGGGTCTTCGGGACCCGGCCTCGCTCCCCGCTCGGTATTTGCCCCTCTCGTGTGGCTCTTGCGACCTGCGTCTCCTGAGAAGTGGGTGGGGGGCGTCGTCCCGGGATAGCGCGGGCCGGGGTTGGGGAGATGGCGTCGCGGAGGCGCTGCCCACACCCGGACCCCTCACCCCTTGCCTGGGCCTTGCCCCCCAGGTAACCATGTGCGACCGAAAGGCGGTGATCAAAAACGCGGACATGTCGGAAGAGATGCAACAGGACTCGGTGGAGTGCGCTACGCAGGCGTTGGAGAAGTATAACATAGAAAAGGACATTGCGGCCCACATCAAGAAGGTGAGGAGGGGCTCGAGTCGGACTTGGTTCTCCTCCTCCTCCTCCCGCGTCCCCTGGGCGCCCGGCGGAGGCTGGGGCGCGCAGGGCGGCCTGGGGCGTAGAGCTTTCTAGAAGGGACGCAGATGAATTTTGCGCCCTTCTCGGGCAGGCGGGACCCTCGGCGCACGAAGTTTTTTCAGTGTGTTTTTAAAAGCCCCCTCCACGGGGGAAAGCGCCACCTAGCAACGGTTTCCAGGCCTGGGGAGCAGCGAGCGGCGCCCCTCGGCTCCCGCGCCGAGGCTCCATCTGCGCCTCCGGAGGGGCTGCGGGGGCGTCTCCCCGGGCGCGGGGAGCCGGGGACGTGGGCGGCGGCGGTGGCTGGGGGCTCGGGAGCCGCACTTGGTAGAACGCTGGCAAGGACGGCGACCTCCCGAGCTGGGTTTGCTGGAAGCAGGGAAGCTGCCAGCCGAAGTCGTGGGAGGGCTCCAGTGCAGAAGGGGCGAGGAATGGCTTGGGTGGCACGGAAATGAGCACCTTGCTTGACAAACGCAGCAGCGCGTGCGTCTGGCTTGTAAGAAAAAAAACATACTCCCCTTAAAAAGTCTGCGTGGGTAGAGATCATCTTCGGCCCCTGCCTGCACACTAACCTAGTGTGCAGGAAAGCAGGGACGAGGTACTCTTAATTCGCTAACCTTGAAGACCAAGTCATAGGTCAGCACCGTTAGGATAGGTGGGGAAAGCTGGGCCAGCCTTTAAGGGGCTTGTCTCCTTAAATCACAATTTTGAGCTGTAGTAGTTTGGTTTAGGTGGTAATTGAAGCTTTTACCTTGTGGAAGTATATAGCAGTGCAGGAGTGCATCTTTGATTTTTGGGTCTATGGCAATAGTGTAGAAGGTTAATTTAGTTTTTTATCCAGAAGAACATGGTAAACTCCCAACTGTTGGTATTTCTTGCTGTCAGCAAAGAATATAGAAGGTAGGAAGGTATAATAACCGTAACAACAAAGTGCCCTGTCTTTGAGGCTGACCTTTCTGCCTTTGACCTCAGTCCCCATCTCTATCTTAGCTCAGACTGCAAGCATGTTTGCATTAATGCACTATGTAGGCGACTTGGAGTTGGGGAACATTCTTTCATTCTAAGAATTTGCAGATGCCAGTGTTCCTCCTTTGTGTTCATACAGGCGCCAACTTATCCAGGAAATGAGCTGTTCTGGTTTAACGCTAAAATTCTAGTGTTTTGTTTTCTTTCCCAGGAGTTTGACAAGAAGTACAACCCCACCTGGCACTGCATCGTGGGGAGGAACTTCGGTAGTTATGTGACACATGAAACCAAACACTTCATCTACTTCTACCTGGGTCAAGTGGCCATTCTTCTGTTCAAATCTGGTTAATAGCATGGACTGTGCCACAAACCCAGTGATCCATCCAAAAACAAGGACTGCAGCATAAATTCCAAATACCAGAGACTGAAATCTTCAGCCTTGCTAAGGGAACACCTCGATCTTTGAACCTTTATTGTGTTTTGTACAGGGCATTTCTCTGTACTAGTTTGTTGTGGTTATAAAACAATTAGTAAAACAGCTTATGTTTGTATTTATTTTCTATTCCATACTTCTGTGCCCCATGTTTTTTTTTCCCTTAATCCATTCCTTTAAAAAATAAATCTGTTTGAGATGTTTATGTGTGTGAACTTCAGTTTGTTCAAATAACATAGGGATGAATAGGGCCTATCATTTGATAGGTGACCAGGTTGGTGGGGGTGAGTCCTGCAAGTTTCCGTGGGATTCACCATTTCAGTGCTTTTTACTTGGTGGTAACTGGGGTTTGAATTTAGGGCTAAGTTCTTGCTAAGCAGGTGCTATACTACTTGAGCCAGCACCCAGCCCTGGTGCTCCTTTTGAGACTGTAGCCAAACTGGTTTATAATCTGCAATCCTGCCTCAATCTCCCTGGTAGGGATTAGATGGCTGCATCACCATGGCTAGCTCATAAAGCTGGTTATTCTTTGGTGCTGGGGATCAATTATACTGCCACTCCCATATTTTTGGTGGGACTGGGGTTTGAACTCAGGCCTTCATACTTGCAAAGCAGGTGCTCTACAAGCCACATTTCCAGTCAATTTTGCTCTGGTTATTTTGGAGATGGGGTCTCTCCAACTATTTGCCTGGGCTTGTCTGGAACCTTGATCCTTTCAATCTCAGCTTCCCAGGCAGTTAGGATTACAGGTGTTGAGCCACTATTGTCCAGCTCAAAAGACTAAAAAGATGTTCTTAAAAGGAAAAGCAGTTTTTGAATGGCAGCTTTCCATGATTACCTAATAAAATTTTTGCAGGAATTTAACTTTTAGCTTACTGGGTTTGTGCTTTTAACTAGTCCTGGCCAGAAACCTATTACAAATGTGAATTGGAGCTTTGTTAAAGGGCCCAATTAAAGCTACAAGTAAGTACAATCAAAGATTTCCTGTCAGATGAATGTATATAGGGGATTGTCTAGGAGGGAGGAGGGAAAGGAAAGGATATGCTGCATACATACTTATGAAGACAGTGTAACAGGGCTGGTGGAGTGGCTCAAGTGGTAGAGTGCTCGCCTAGCAAGTGTGAGGCAAGTACTGAGTTCGAACCTCAGTCCTGCCACACACAAAAAGCATAATGAAACCTGCCAAACGCTATGAAAAAGGGGGAGAGGGTAAACTTGTTCAAGGTACACAGTACACATGAATGGAATTATCACAATGAAACCCCTTCTAATATTAATGTATGCTAATACAAAAAACTTAAAAACTGATTTACAATGAAAACAGATTTCCTGTCAATTTTAGGGAGACTGCAGTCTAATGAAGGAAAGCTTGTATGGCAGACTTAGCTTTTGTAGGTAGAAAAGAAATGTTCCAGAGGCTGAAACAACCCACCCTTATCTTGGGAGTCTGACTTCAGCAGGATTCCTTAGTTGTTGTTTTTCTTTCTTTTTAGCAGTACTAGAGTTTGAATTTAGGGCCTCCTGCTTGCTAAGCAGAGGCTGTACCACTTGAGCCATTCTGCCAGCTCGCTCTTTTTTTGTTTTTCTTTTTTTTTCAGTACTGGGATTTGAACTCAGGGCCTATACCTTGAGCCACTCCTCCAGCCCTTTTTTGTGATCTGTGATCGTTTTTTTTGAGATAGGGTCTCTCAAACTATTTTGCCCACACTGGGTTCCTGATCTCTGCCTCCTGAACAGCAAGGATTACAGACATAAGCCACAGGCACCCAGCCCTTTTTTTGTTTCTTTTTGAGATGGGGGTCTTGCTATGTAGCTCAACCTGGCCTAGAACTATATAACCCAGCTGGCCTGGAACTTGAGATCCTCTTGTCTCAGTCTTCCCCAAGTGGTGAGGTTACAGTGTGCACAATCATGCCCGGCCTCCTCCATTATCTTCACATAATGTAAGGCTTTGTTTTAGGCTCTGTATCTCTAAAATGGATTTGACACAGAAGGGGGTGATAGATTTGAATGGACAGGTGATAACACCAGATTAAGAGTAGCATTAGGGTTGGGCACCAGGTGGCTCATGCAGCTACTTGGGAGGCTGAGATCAGGAGGATTGGGGTTCAAGGCCAGCTCAGGGAAATAGTTCTCAAGACCCTATCTCCAAAATAACCAGACCAAAATGGATTGGAGGTGTAGCTCAAGTGGTAGAGCACTTGCTTTTCAAGCACAAAGCCCTGGGATGGTGAAGTGGCTCAAGTGGTATGGTACCTGTCTAGCTAAAGTTTGAGGCCCTGAGTTCAAACCCCAGTACCACACAAAAAAAAAAAGCAGCATTAGGTCAATAACATTTTTGAAAGGTTATAGTTTTCTTTACCAGAACTCAGGGTTTTATAAGTCTTAGTGAAGTTGGGCTACGTCAGGACTGGGAGAGTTTCAGGGTTGGGGTGCAAAACTTTTACTGTTTACTATGGCAGTTAAAATGAGAATTTTTCCTCCTGCTGTCTGCAGGAAAGAAGTATGAGGTACTATGGAACAGGAGACTGAAATCGGGATGATTTAGGTTTGTATTTAGGAAAACAGATGGAAAATGTTCTTATGAACCATTACTTTTCTATTCCATTCCCTTTAGTGACCTAGCTATATTTCTGTTTGAAGCTCGTCAGGAATTTGGCCTCCAATGCTTTATCTACTCCAAATAGATGATCTCTCTCCAGCAACAGACCCTAGAGTTGATTCAAGACCGTACAGCCAGACACTAGGGGTTCTAATCTAATTTGATCTGATCTACTGTAGGGAAGTGTTGACTTTTAACTTTGATTTTTTAAAAATTTATTTAGAGTTAAGACAACCACACAGCTATGGAGATAAAACTGGGCTTATGGTTTATAGAGTTCCTTCTGGTGCCTGTTCTTTCCTATTAATTTCAAAAACCATTAGGTTCCAGCTGGCTTAACCAAAATGTAAGCTAAAAGTTACTGTAAGGTTTAGCTTTTTCTCAAATGCTTCTTCTTCTTCTTCTTCTTTTCTCCTCCTCCCTCTCCCCTTACCCCCTCCTCCTCCTCCTTCTTCTTCTTCTCCTTCCTTCTCCTCCTCCTTCTCCCTTCTCTATTCTCCTTCTTCTATTTTGCAGTACTGGGGCTTGAACTCAGGGCCTCACACTTGGTAGGCAGCACTGTACCACTTGAGCCACTCCACCAGCTCAAATGCTCTTAGCTGCTGTTCTTTGAGATAGTTGTATAGTTAGCTGTATCTAAAAGTTGTTAAGTGCCAGGGCAAGATCCCCACTGTTCTGGCCAAGAAGTAAGTCTAAAGCCCTTCCAAATAGCCTTGAACTAACCTATCCACAATTAAACTATCCGTGGACTGTAGTAAGGAGACAAGCTTTTCCCAGAAAATACCTGAAAACTGGAAGGGATCAAGTTGCATACATAAATAGTTTTCAAGCCAACCTTCCTCCTTCCTCTCCATCCCCTATATTCCCTCCCTCCCTCCATCCCTCCCTTCCCTCTCTCTTCTCTTATTCCCTCCTTTCCTCCCTCCCTCCTTCCTGCCTTCTCTTTTTTGCTATAAAACCCTTTCATAAATGTCTTTCTTCAAATGTATTCTGACAAAGAAGCTCACTATATTACAGGACATGAAAGCAGGAGTTTGCTCTTTATTTATTCCATCAACAAGGATTTAGTCAAACATCAATGATTATAGGAAAACAACAACAACAAAACAATAAGGATTAGTAGTGAATACACAAGACACAGTAATGTCTTTTGGTGGAAGAAGACTGAAAGAATGATGAAAACATGTTTTCCCTTATTCTCAAGAAAACAATGACAAATAGCCAAATAACATCCCAATTATAAAAGTATGTACTGGTTCAGCACACAATTCTAGTTTTTTGTTTTGTTTGGGGTTTTTTGATGTTGAGGATTGAATCCAGGGCCTTGAGCAACAAGGCATGTGCTCTATCACAGACCGTGTGTCCAGCCCACAATTCCAGTATTGATAGCCCTCTGATGTGGATCTTGGCTTTTGGCCCTAGACTGAGTGTTAGGTTAAGGTTGATTCACGTACAATTAAATTTTCTGGATCAAACTGTCTTTGGGTTCAAATGATCCATTATTCTTTTGGAAGGCAGTACCGTGCTTTAGTGCTGGTTTTACCTAAACTCCATACTACACAGCCCAAGGAAGTTAGCAGGAGTTGAGTAAAAGAACAGACCAAATTCTCTTGGAGAAGGCCAGAGAATCTTCTAATGAAAGCTGCAAAAAAAATGACACTTTGAGACTGTCAGTTCAGCATGAGTCTAAGGTTCATATCCCTTTTTTAAAAAAAGGGATTTGAACTCAGGGCCTACACCTTGAGCCACTCCCCCAGTACTTTTTGTGATGAGTTTTTTCAAGATGCAGTATCACGAACTATTTGTGTGGGCTGGCTTTGAACCATGATACTCCTGACCTCTGTCTCCTGAGTAGCTAGGATTACAGGCTTGAGCCACTGGTGCCTGGCTAAGGTTCATATCCTTAAGAGGAAGTGCTTGCTCAGCTGCTGTCTCTTCAGCCAAATTATCCTTCAGTTCCAGGCTCCAATAGGATATGACTGGTTCACACTCCAGATAGGAAACAAGTTAAAGTTTGAAGCCAGAATGAATGGCCACAATGCCTGAAGTTAGACTTTCGTAAGTCACTTTCTGAAAACCTGCATCTTCAATCATCTCCTTGAACTCTTCCTAAAACAAAAGGAAAAACAGAGCAAGGATTGCTTGGCTTTCATCTTTAGGGTCTTTATTATAAACTATGGAACTTTTGTACCTGAGATGGGAACTTTCGGATACTTTCCACAAGGTACTGATAGGACTTCCAGTCTCCAGCAATGACCTCTCCTAGGACAGGAATGACCTGGAAGCTATATAGATCATACAGCCTAAACAAAAAGGCAAGACATTTGAATTAGAACATGCCCTGGGTTCATTCCCTACTACTTCCACCAAAAAAAAGAAAAAGAAAATGCCCTGAATACTTTCTTCAGTAAGAAGTCCATGTGTGTGGGGAGGTATGTGTCAAGCAAGTGCCTGAAATTAGGGAAGTGTGCCATGTACAAGACCAAGAGGTATAATGACAGCTATAGTTAGCAAGTAACAGTACTTATAAAAGCAGAGAAGAGGTAGTTAGCATTAGGCTCTGATTAAAATTTCCTGATTTTAAGTCTTGTCTTTTTTCAGTACAGAGGTTTGAACTCTGGGCCTCCTCCTTGCACATTACCACTTAAGTGTGCTCCAACCTTAAGTCAATTTCTTAAAATACTATATGAGTCAAATAAAATATAACATGAGCCAACTAGGGCCTCTGGTTACTGGGCTGAGGCTCTTCTGGTCTAAGTATTGTTATTCAGAACTCACTAACCTTCTGTTGTTTTTCGGTAGAAATGGGGTGTGAACTCATGGCTTCGAATTTGCTAGGGAGGTATTCTACTGCTTGAGAACTCCCTCAGCAGTGAGTCCACCAGCAGTGAGATGTTTCTCTCTCTCTTTTTTTTTTTTGGTAGTACGGAGATTTGAACTCAGGGCCTGTGCTTGCAAGGCAAGTGCTCTACCACCTGTACCACACTGCCAGCCCCCTCTTGAAGCAGCACTGTCCTTCAGGGCTTCTGGGACTCAGACTTATAGCTTACTGGCTACTTTCTATCCATTTTGGAATGGGAAACCTTTGGCTAGACAATGAAGATAAAGACCTTTTATCAATGCCAACCTGGACACAATGGGATTGTTCACTTGACTAAACTCCAAACAAAGGAACCGTCCTCCTGGCTTTAAGACCCGATGGGCTTCCTGAAGTGCCTGAGAGAGATAAGGACAACAGGACACACTAGTCAGCAGCCTTCACTCAATTCCATGGGTTTCTGTGGGCATTATAAACATTACTAACTTGTGCACTGTCAGTTGGAAAGCTGTTAACAGCAGAAATAATCCTACATATCCTAAATGATAAAGGCACTGTGCTACCCAATGACTACATAAGATTACTGAGTATAGACTAGTACAACACCATAAAGAGCAAGTTTAGAATTATGGATCAAAATCACAGTGCATATATTCTTCAGTATAACAATTTTAATCAAGGAATCTATCCTACAGAAACTCTTCTATGGTAGAAATTACATGTATATAGATATTTCACTATTTGAACAGCACAGGATTAGAAGTATCTTTATTTATTTTTGGTAGTATGGGATTTAAATTCAGGACTTTGTGCTCTCAAAGAAGGCACTTGCAGAGCAGGAGCTCTACTGCTTGAGCAACACCTCCAGTCCATTTTGTTCTGGTTATTTTGGAGATAAGGTCTCATGAACTACTTGCCTAATCTGGTCTGGAACCTCAGTGCTCCCAATCTCAGTCTCCCAAGTAGGTAAGATTATAGATGTCAGCCACCAGTGCCTTGTAGTACTGGGGTTTGAACTCAGGGCCTTCACCTTGAGCCACTCCACCAGCCCTATTTTTGTGATGGGTTTTTCCAAGAAAGGGTTTCTCAAACTATTTGCCCAGGCTGGCTTTGAACCTCTATCTTCCTGATCTCTGCCTCCTGAGTAGCTAGGATTACAGGTGTGAGCCACTGGCACTTGGCTTCTCCATTTGAACTTTGAACCTATTCAAAATTTTTTTGGTATGTGATTTGAACTCAGGACCATGAGCTTGCTAAGCAAGTACTCTACCACTTGAGCTATGCTCTCAGCCTACCAAAATTTTTTTAATTAAAAGAAATAATAAACTAGCCAGGTGTGGTGGCACATACTTGTAATCCTAGCACTTGGGAGGCAGAGGCAGGAAGATTCTGAATTCAAGGCCAGCCTGGGCTACATAATGAGAACCTATCTTAAAAAAAAAAAAAAGGGGAGAGAGAGAGGGAGGGAGGTAGAGAAATATGAAATGATTATAAAGAGCACTATTAGTCAGTTTTCCATCACTGTGATGAAATACCTGAGAACATTAATTTATAAAGAGAAAAAGGTTATTTTGGGCTTACATTTTTCAGAAGTTCCAGTCCAAGATTGGTGGGCCCATTACTGTGGGCTTCTGGTGGGTGTGCCATATGACAATGGTGGGGAGCAGATGGCAGAGCAAACTGTTCACTTCATGGCTGTTTGCCATGAGAGGAAGACTGTATTCTAGCAAATGATCAAATGCATGGAGGGGTTGCAGGAACCCTATGTATAGCCAGTCAGATGCACCAGTGAAAACAAGAGCAAGCAATTCAAGTCTGAAGTGGGGGCTTGTGTGAATGAGGATTGAGTCTTTGATAACTCGAAGTAGATGTAACTGAATTGAACTGAAAGACACCCAATTGCTATCTTCAGAGAATTGCTTGGTGTGGGGAAATCCCACGTTTGGTGTCAAAAATATGTGAATATAGGACTGCAGATGTGGGTTGAGTGGTAGAGTGTCTGCTCTGCAAGCGTGAAGACCTAAGTTCAAATCCCAGTCCCATCATAGAAAAAAGAAAAAGAAAACAAAAATATAGGACTATAGAGAAGACAGTAAATTTTTCCTACACAGTAGCTAATTACATGATTAATACATATAGCATAGTCTATCTAAAATCAAAAAGAGCAAATCAAAAAGGCATTGGTGGCACATACTTGTAATGCAGCAATGGAGAGGTTAAGGCAAGGAGATTACAAGTTCAAGGCCAGCCTGAGCTACATAGTGAGTTTGAGGCCAGCATGGGCCTCAGGGAGACCCTCTTCCCCAAAAAGCTAACTAAATAAACAAACCAAAAAGACCTCTTCATCTTATTTTTCAAGTGGCAATATTCAAAAGAGAAGCAGAGATAGAGAGATGAGAGAGAGAGAGAGAGAGAGATGAGAGGACAGGGAAGAGGAAGAGAAGGGAAGCAAATAGGAAGAGAGGAATGATAGGAGAGAAAGGATACAGGTCTGAATCCAAAAATACTCATAAGCCACGCCCCCAGGGACTTCTAAGGACTTCCCACAAGGCCCCACCTCTTAAAGGTCCACAGCACTTCCCAATAGCTCCATTCTGAGGTCCTTTAAGAAATAGACCTTCAGAGGGTACTACTCATAGTCAAACCACACCAAGCACATTAAAGAATGTCCCACCCAGACAGGGGTGGTTCAAGCTGATTATCCTAGCTACAAGGGAGGTGGAGATTAGGAGGACCATGTTTGAGACCAGCTGGAACAAAAAAGTGGTAGGTGTCTGACATCCCAGCTCTGCAGGAAGCATAAATAGGAGGATTTCAGTCCAGGCTGGGCCAGGCATAAAGTGAAATCCTATCTCAAAAATAACCAGTGAACAAAGGGCAGAGTGGCTCAAGTGGTGGAGTGCCTTCCTGGTAAGCGTGAAGCCCTGAGTTCAAACTCTACTAGTGCCAGGAAAACAAAAAAGAATGTCCCACCCTAAAGCAGAAGAGCCACACACTGGAACCCATGTTACAATATTACAGATATGAAACTAATTGCCTTGCACATGATCGTCAAATGTTTTGAACAGAAAATTAAAGCAGAAATAAAGAAAAGCTAAATCAGATTAAGAAACAAATATTCTCTTCTCCCTATAGGGAAACCATGAATTTACTGTCTACTAAAATAATGGCTGAGTGCCTTTTCCTGTGTCAACCTCTGACCATGCCTCTGATCTGCAAACTCACAGACAGCTTTACAAGTGAGATGAAAGGCCAGAGCAAGACTAACCATTCCCAGAATATAAATGCCAACCTAAGCAACAAAAACTTCTATGGGGAGTTGCTCTGTGATTTTGGTCCTTTTCAATTTTCTAACTAGAAAAATTGGCAACCTAAAGGAAGAAGTTCCTAAGCTTAAAATAGTCATTCTACTGAAGTTCTTGGTTCGTAAATCTCTCCTTTCCTCATTCATTGTGGATCAACTCAGGAGAACTAACAGATCCTGGGAGTCACACAAGCCAATCAAATAGCCATTGGTACCTGATCAATGTGAGTGACATTCCGGATCCCAAAGGCAATGGTGTAAACATCAAACTTGTCGTCATCAAAAGGTAGTTCTTCAGCATCTGCCAGCACCCAAGCAAGTCCTAGAAGACAAAATGAATTCTGGGTCTGAGTCTGGGTAGTTGTGTTCCTCAAACCCAGCAGATTATTGAACCTGAGGAACTTTTAGTCAGCCAGGAGGAAGTGCGAGTAGCCTAGGCACCCAATGTACAGCTAGGGTTGGAAGTTTAGGCACTCTTGTGGGACTGAGCCCTTAAATCTGGGGTGTGATGTAAACTCTGGGCAGCATCAAAACTGACTTTGAGCAGGGCACCAGTGGCTCACTCCTACATCCTACCTACTCCAGAGGCAGAGATCAGAAGGATCGAGGTACAAAGCCAGCCCAAGGCAAATAGTTCATAAGACCCTATCTCGAAAAACCCCAATACAAAACAGGACTGTCAGAGTGACTCAAGTGGTAAAGCGCCTGCCTAGCAAGCCCTGAGTTCAAACCCTAATACCGCCAAAACAAACCCCAATTGAAGTGACTGAAGTGAGATGTCAGGCATGGTGTCAAGAAAATGCAACACATTTGATGTCAGAAGACATCACACACCTGCCTTCTCCATTCGATTCCTGGCCACTGTTTTTATGGTGTCCTCTAATCCCAAGAACTTGAAGCTTGGTATCTCTGAAGATCTGAGCCCTCTTTCAAGGGTCCAATACCACAACTTGATGCTTGCTTACTTATGTTTTACCCAAAGCAAATTTCCTTTGCTAGTGCTGGGGATAGAACCCAAAGCTTTCTGCATGCTAGACAGTCCTCAGTCCTGAGCCAAGAACCATCCTCAAACAATTTTTTTCTTTTCTTTTTTTTTTTGGTGGCATTGGGGTTTAAACTCAGCAGGCACTCTTACTGCTTGAGCCACTCTGCCAGCCCTTTTCTGTGTTGGGTATTTTCAAGATACAATCTCTCAAACTATTTGCCTGGGCTGGCTATGAACCTTGATCCTTCTGATCTCTGCCTGATGAGTAGCTAGTATTATGGGCATGAGTCATTCGCACACAGTCCCCTTTTACTTTTTTAGTTTGTTTTTCTAGTAGGGTCTTGTGCTTTTTGACCAGGCTGATCCTCCTTCCTCAGCCTTCCAAGTAGCTGGGATTACAAGTGAGCTCTGTCACACCCAGTTTATATTTATTTATTTATTTATTTATTTTGCAGTACTGGGGCTTGAACTCAGGGCTTACACCTTGAGCCACTCCATCAGCCCTTTTTTGTGAAGAGTTTTTTTTCAAGATAGGGTCTCGTGGAACTATTTGCCTGGGCTGTGATCCAGCGATCCCGCTGATCTCTGCCTCCTGAGTAGCTAGGATTACAAGCTGAGCCACCAGCACCCGGCCACCCAGTTTATTTTGAAGTCTTGTAAACTTTTGCCTTCACTGTGCTTGAACTGTAATCCTCCTATCTCTGCCTCCCAAGTGCTGTAATAATCTTGAATAAACTACTTTGTCTCAGTCTGTTTGTTAAATGGAATTAATAAGAGTAACAACTTACTTACAGTGAGTTCTACACTGACAATGAAGAATTTAGCATAGTGAAGCAGTCTGCTGTCCATATCTAGATTCCCCATCCATGGATTCAATCAACAGAGATTGAAAATACTTGAAGGGCAGGGGTAAGGTTCAATGGTAAGTGTACGCTAAGCATACAAAAGGCCAAAAACACCAAAAACAAAACAAAACAAAATTATGTCTGTACTGAACAGGTACACACTTTTTCTTGTCATATCCAATACAATATAACAACTATTTATATATCATTTATATCATATAAAAGTAATCTAGAGATGATTTAAAGTATATAAGAAGAATCTGGTCATGGTGACACAGGCCTGTAATCCCAGCCCTTGGGAGGCTGAAGGATTGTGAGTTAGAGGCCAGTCTGGGCTATACAATGAGACCTTGTCTTAACAAACACATTAAAAAAAACCCTACAGGAGGGTATATGTAGGCTATGTGCAAGTGCTGTGTCATTTTATATAATGGACTTGAGTATTTGCAGATGTTGGTATCTGAGGGAGTTCCTGGAACCAATGCTCTGTAGATACACTGCGGATTCTCTTGTAGTCATCGAAAGTGTCCAGACACCAATCCTACTTCTGAATTCAGAAAATATCTGAGAAAGCCCCTTATCAGGGTAGCAATGTCCTCTAAAGGTACTGATTTGGCTTTAACACTGATAAATGAAAATTACAGGAGCCACTGTTTTGGACTAAGCTCCTGCACTAGGTCCCAACAGTCCAGGCTAAAAATAAAAGTAAAGTTCCACATCACCAAAGCTGAAAATAAGCTGTTTATCTGACCTTCTGTGAAACCAAAAGAAATGACAAACAGCCACATTTCCTAGTCTAGTTCTAATGAGTATCATCATAGTTTTCTCTGACTTTCATGCTTGTAAAAATAACTTGCAGCACTGTGGCGTTAACCAATCAGTTCTTTTCTATTGTTACGGCCTCACCTTATAAGAAAAGTGACTATGAAGTGGCAATCTGCTTTGTGTCTTTTTCAGCTTTCTTCTGCATTTACCTGCTTATAAAATCAACTTTCCTTGCCTGACCCACTGAAATGCTTATTCTAGCTTATGGAATTAAGTATTGCCTAATTGTAGAATCATGAATAAAGCAAATTAAGATCTTTAAAAGTATAATTTTGTTTTTTGACAACATTATTCAAACCTGTAGGCAATTAGACATAAAATATAAAAAGAAGTCTTTTTAGAGGAAGAAAAATGATGATAACCATTCTAAACTGTGTATGGTGTCACACACTGTAATCCCAGAATTTGATAGGATGGGGCAGGAGGAGCCTGAGTTTAAGACCAGCCTGGGCTACATAGCAAGACCCTGTTTCAAAAAAACAAAGCATGGGCTAGCAGAATGGCTCAAGTGGTAGAGCGCCTGCATAGCAAGCATGAGGCCCTGAGTTCAAACTCCAGTACTGTGAAGAAAAAAAAAAAAATGCAAATACTTTAAAAAAATAAATAAATAAAAACAACCTTTCCAGAAAGCAAACTAGCAGTATCTAAAAAGAGCTTTAAAAAGAAAACAGTCAGGAGGCAGAGAACAGGAGGACTGAGGTTCAAAGCGAGCTCAGGTTCATGGCCAGCCTAGGCAAAAAGTTTGAGAGACCCCCATCTTAACCAATGGCTGGGTGCAGTGGTACATGTCTGTCATTCCAGCTACATGGCTAAGCAGCAAATAGGAAGATCACAGTCTAGGCCAGCATGAACATAAAGCGAGAGACACTATCTCAAAAATAACCAATGCATGGGCTGGGAGGATGGCTCAAGTGGTAGATCCCTTGCCTAGTAAGTGCAAAGCTTAAGTTCAAACCCCGGTCTACCAAATAGAAGAAGAAAAAACACACCCAGGGTTGGGGGCATGTAGCTCAGTGGTTAATGCGCTTGTCTAGCATTTGTGGGTTTGATTACCAGCACAAAAAAAGGGGAAAAATATATATATAACATAATATTAAACATAAAAAATGCCTTTACACATTAACTTTTACTTTTATTAGATAACTTCTGAGACCCTCCTACTTAGTTTCTTGTTTTCGCATGTGTTTTGCAAGGCATTACTGGAGATTGATAAAGCAAGGAGGAAAGAAAACTATACTAGACAACACTTACTTCCTGTTCAGGTGCATTTGTCTTAGCAGTTATGACAGCATGGAAGAGATGATTCCAGAAATGGAATGTTACCTCTCATTCCAATACTCTTGTTCTCCATTTTTTAATTTTTTAATTTTTTTTTTGGCAGTACTTGGGTTTGATCTTAGGTCTTCAATGCTTGCTAGGCAGGCGCTATACCACTGGAGCCACGCCCCCAGTCCTTTCTCCATTCTTCATGGCTGAGCACCAGAGTGAAGGGAAACACTTTGGTCAGTAGGAGTAAGGAAACACAGTGCTTTTGTCTGAAAAACACTAGTGACTGTCTGCTTTCTGATTCGTGTTGATGACTGACAAAAGAGCCCTTCATCCTGGGGACCAGTGGGCTGCAAATCGTCTAGGCAGCTGCTCATGGGGGCGGGAGGAGGAAAAAGAATTGGGTTAAAATAACCAGAGATGCTTCTGGTGAGGGAGGAGGAGGAAAGAAATACTGATGTGGACCTGAGAGATTTTTCTTTTATTATATACCCTTGCTTCTCTCTGTGGTTGCTTGCAGTATCTGGGTACCTTGGATGAAGGCCATGCAGCTGGGCAAAAAGGGTGCAGCTTATAGGATCATTAATGAAGTTAAGAAAATTGGGACAAAAGCATTTATGAATGTTAAGCAGCCAAACGTAAAAATTTACATTTGTGTGCTACAGCAGAAATCATCCATTTTGTGCTTGCAGTGGGCTCCTAGAGTCAGTCACTCAAGTACCTGCTGCTGGTATTTGCTAGAGTGGGAAAGCTTGAGGAGTCTGGTACTGATGTCTCTTTTCTTTACTGTCAGTTGGGTCCTCTGACAAACATGCTGAGATGGAGCAAGGGGTGCAAAC
Organism: Castor canadensis; assembly: GCF_047511655.1. Taxonomy (NCBI): domain Eukaryota; kingdom Metazoa; phylum Chordata; class Mammalia; order Rodentia; family Castoridae; genus Castor; species Castor canadensis. The sequence goes on along the minus strand of NC_133403.1, from coordinate 32,039,142 downwards.
GATGTTTCTGGTTTTTTTTGTTTTGTTTTGGGTGATGGTGGGGGCAACATTTGGGGAAGATAAAAGGAAGAAGAAAAACTGAGTAGGACAGTCTGTTTTTTTTTTTTCTTTTTTGGCGGTACTAGAGTTTGAACTCAGGGCCTCAGGCTTGCTAGGCAGGCGCTCTACCACTTGAGCCACTCCATCAGTCCTAGGACAGTCTTTAGACCTTGATGCAAATATGGTAAGACCTCAGCCTGCCCAGCAGGAAGCTCTGGAGTCAAGACTGGCCATTAAGAGTCCTGCTTAGGTTGGGCATAGTGGCTCATTCCTTCCTATAATCCCAGCACTCCAGAGTTAAGGAAGGAGGATAACAGGTTCAAGGACCTTGTCACACCCCTTAGGCCCTCCCCCACAAAATAAAGAGTACTTTTCAGCCCCACCAGTGCTCAGTGGGAGTTGCCAAGAAGGAACTTGGCCTTGCAAGAAAGCTGAGGCAGAGGCTGAAGTGCTAAAAGTTGGAAGCTGTTAGCTAAGTATAGTCCTTGTGACTGAAGGCAAATTCTGTTTTTATAGGGAATTTGAGCAGCTTGCTTGTGTTCCAAAGGAATCAAGCCGGCCTAGCACTGATAGGGAATGGAATGCCTCAAACACAGGAAGGACACTCTGAAGTCATCCTAGAGTTGCTGGGTATTAAAAGCAAAACTTCTTTTTTTAGACAGGGTCTTGATATGTAACCCAGGCTGGCTTCCAACTGGAGATCCTCCTGCCTCAGCCTCCCAAATGCTAGGATTACGGGCATGCATCACTATGAATAATGAAAACAAAACTTCTATAACGGGCTTCAAGAGCCAAGATACAAAGACTGAGCTCCAATTTAGGATCTGCCACTTTCTTTCTTTTTTTTTTTTTTTTTTTTGGTGGGACTTCGATTTAAACTCAGGGCTTCACACTTGCTAGGCAGGCACTCTACCAGCTGAGTCAGTCTACCAGTCCCAGGATCGGCTACTTAAAAGTTGTGTGACTTAAGTAAGATCTTTAACCTGTTTGGGCTTTGGTTATCCCCCTGTCACATGGGGCTGTTCATCTAGCTTGCTGAAATCATATATGTAACACCACAGGAGCTGTACTCAGCCATACAAATGATCTCCGACTTCTGCCTACTTATAAGTTTCTGAAAGTTGGAATATAAAGCATTTCAACATTTGATGTAATGCACCTTATTTTATAAAGACAAGTATTTCCTCTGTGTCTGCTCCAGGGCACTCACCAGCTTTGTATCCTTGGTCAAAGGCTTTCCGCTTTCCAACCTTTAGCATCTCCCTGTTGATGTCACAAACCACAACGTGGGAACCACCCAAGGAATCCCTTTCATCATTCTGGTACTGTTTGGCAATTTCTTCCCATGATAAATTTTGCTGGGCCCTTAACTTTCTCTTCTGTCTTCTCTGATGCTGTGACTGAACATAATTAAGGAACCGAAATGCAATGTCACCTGTGGAAAGCCAATGGGAAGAATGATGTAAACAAAACCAAAACCAAACCCTCCAAAAACCATTATTTCCTAACCCAAAAGGAATAACAAAGGTATAGGAGTGAATGAGTGTATGAAGAAGGAAGTTTCTACTCCTTTCAACAGTAACATTTTCTTCTCTCTTGTTTTTTTCAGACACAGGGTCTCACTTGCTGCCCAGGTTGGCCTTGAACTCATGATCCTCCTGCCTCAGCTTCCCAAGTGCTGGGATTACAGGTATGTACCACCACACCAATCTTAAAATAATTTTTATAAAAGTAACATAAGCATACCTAGACACTTTGTAACCACAGGTTCAACCAACCATGGATCAAAAAATGCAGTTAGACTTAAAATGATTGTGTTTGTACTGAACATGTACAGATTTTTTTTGGGTCAACATTCCCTAAAGAATACACTATAGTAACTATTTACATAGCATTTACATTGTACTAGTGTTTTTTTTTTTGTGGTGCTGGGGATCAAACCCCTGGCGTAGAGATGCTAAGCCTAGCACTCTACCACAGAGCTATCTCCCCAGCCCACAACATGCACTTTAGAAATCCACCACATTTTTCTCCCCAAATGCTAAGTGTGCAGTAAGTAACAAAGGAGCAGAGACAACAATTAAGCTTTTGATACCTGATGAGATAGCAGATTAGGTAGAAAAGACTACATAGAAAGCTTATTTAGTGTGATAAAAGGCTTCCCTCCTTCCAACAAAAGGGAAAGTGGGTTAAAGGTTAAACAGAAGCTGAAATAGGCATTTAGAAGATAAAAGAGGCAGGGGATATACCTCAGTGTTACAGTGCTTGCCTTGTATCTCTGGGCCCTGTTCAATACCCAGCACCAAGAGGAGGGAAAAAAAATAAAGCAGTCATTTAAATGATGAAATATCACTGGAGTCAAAAATTGGTCTTTTACTTTTTAATTCTGTTTTAGAGAAGTGACAGGCACAAAACCTTTTGTTTGTATTTTACTTATTTATTTTTTGTGGTACACTAAACCACTGAGTACATTCCCAGTCTTTCTTTCTTTTTTAATGGTATTGGGTATTTATCCCAGAGCCTCATGCATGCTAGGTAAGTACTCTAACTCTTGAGTTACATCTCCAGCCCACAAAGCTGTTTTCTTTTTTTGTTGTTTGCTTTGTTTTGCTGAGACTGGGTTTTGAACTCAGAGCTTCATGCTTACAAAGCAGATATTCTACCAATTGAGCCACACTTCCAGCTCATTTTTGCTCTGGTTATTTTTGAAGATGGGGTCTTGTGAACTATTTGTCTAGGCTGGCCTCCAAGTGCAACTCCCCCACACCCTGATTGCAGTCTCCCAAATAGCTAAGATTATAGGCATGAGCCACTGGCACCCTACTTTTTTTTTTGCACTGCTAGGGTTTAAACCCAGGGCCTTGCGTATGCTAGGCAAGTGCTCTACCACTGAGTTATATCTCCAACTCCCACAAAGCTGTTCTTTCAGTTTTTTCTTTTAATTTATTAGCAAATAATATTTGTACAGGGGGATACATTGTGATATTTACATGTATGTTTACAATATATCTTAGTTAGATTTACCCCTCCATCTTTCTCCTTCCCTGCCTTCTTAGAACAATTTCAACAGATTTCATTCTTCTATTTTCATATATGAATATAAAATACATCTACCATATTCACCTTCATTCACCCTTTTCTTTTGCTTACCCCCCCTCCCACTGGTAACAACTTCCAGGAAAGACTTTTTTACCCTCCTGCCCTTCATTTTTTTGTTTTAAGCATATATTGATAGTCCAAGGGGGTTTTGTCTTGGTAATTCATGCTTTAATCAAATTAATCCCCTCCATTACTTACTCATTCTCTCGATCACCACGATCCCCTAATATTCAACAGCTTACAGTATAGTACATTATATTCATATATAGATGAGTTACTTTCCCTCTCCTGCAGTCCCCTCAGACAGACTCACTAATACAATTTTGTTCTATGTATATAATGTGTGTATGTATATATATCGATATATACATGTATATATACATCCACACATACGTTCAACCTACAGGTTTAGCTTCCATATATGAGGGAAAACATTTGACCTTTGACTTTTTGAGCCTGGCTCACTTTGCACAAAGCTGCTTTTGGCTGAAACTTTTGTATACCTCTCATGGAAGTTGCAAGTATACTGATTTTCAGTTACCAACTTCAGTATGATGGTAGATGAGATACTTTGTTCCAATGAGAAATGAGATAATAATTTCTGTAGAAGATGCTAGATGGTACTCAAGGACACCAAACTTGATCTTACCTGTACCTCCAGCAACATCGAGCAGCTGGGTGCCGGGTAATGGGTGCATCTTCCAGAGCAGCAAATCCTTCCAAACACGATGGATGCCAAGACTCATCAGATCATTCATCACATCATATTTCTTGGCCACACTTTCAAACACTTGATAGACTGTCATGGAAGAAATACACAACTGCCTTATTAGTAGGATTGACATGGAAAAATTCTAAATGGAAAGAGGATGTTCTTCTCCCCTGAACCCAATGGAGGAGATTGGTGTGTAATGTCTTCTGACACCAAATGCATGCTATTTTCCTAACACCATACCTGATTCTTCACTTCAATTCGGTTTTTGTTTTTTTGATGGTACTGGCTTTGAACTCTGGGCCTACACTTTGAGCCACTCCACCAGCCCTTTTTTGTGATGGGTTTTTTTTGAGATATGATCTCACAAACTATTTGCCCAGGTTGGTTTCAAACCATAATCCTCCTGATCTCTGCCTCCTGAGTAACTAAGATTACAGGCATGAGTTACCAGCACCCAGCTTAATTCTAAATTAGTATACTAAGCAAATTAGCTGTACTTATTTTTTCACTTTTCTATACACTTATAATTATGTGTCAGGGTTTTTGTTGTCTTTTGTGTGTGTGTGTTTTGAGATAGTGTCTTACTGTGTAGCTCAGGTTGGCTTTGAACTCATGATCCTCCTGCCTCAATCTCCAAGTACTGGGATTACAGGTCACCAGCATCCCACTGACAGAGAATTTATGATGTTCAATAGTAGTTGTTGTTGTTGCTATGAATCAAACTCTGAACCTTGAGCATGCTTAGCACATTTTACTACTGAGCTACACTCCACCAGTACCTGGTGGTACTGGGTCTGCATTTGCAAAGCAGGTGCTCTACCACTGGAGTATACACCTCCAGTTCAAAGCCTAAATAATTTTTAAAGGACATGGAACAACTGTAATTTTACCATTGATTATTCAGGTCATTATCATGATTTCAGGTCATTATCATAATTTCCTACATTAATGTGTCAAGTGAAGTCTGCCTGTACTTCAGCACTAAGTTGGAATGAATATTTAGCTTAGTTGTGAGTCCCCTGCCACTGCTTGTCACTGCAGGAAGTGTTGAGTACACACAGTATACTTGGCTCCACTTATTTCACTCACCTGAATCAGGTCCCGAGGATATAGAAATGATAAAAATGAAAACTTGAATTTAATGTCCAAAAAATTCCAGTAGACCTATATATATTTAACAAGATTGAGGTGGAGGTACTGAAAGGTAGTCTTTAAGACTAATTTGAAGCCCTGAGTTCAAACCTCAACAGCCACCCCCCAAGAAAAATTATTTCAAATCTGTAATTTTCCTCTCATAGTATGGTATGCTGCTTCTCCATTACAACTGATTAAATGTTTGTGCTGGAGGCGTGGCTCAGTGGTCCAGAACCTGCCTAATAAGGGCAAAGAGGTCAAACCTTAGTACCAGCAAAAGAAAAAAACTCAAACATTCCACTGTGGGTTCTTTTCTTGCTTCCTGAGTGACCTTACCCTATCAAAGAAGCCTCTGGGCCTTCCCTTGTCTAAATTAAAATGGGTATAGATGGCACAGCTAGATCTGAAAACAGTCCTTTTCCATGCCTAAAGAAACTGCTCAACAATATTTGAAGTGCTTTAATGTATTTAAAGTAATATGATACAAGAACTCTACAAGAAGGTTGCTACTATTCCTACTTGGCAAATTTAGAAGCTGAGGCACAAAGAAGACAGTTTCTTTCTTCCTTTCTATAAAAAAAAATGGCTTTTCTCTCTAGTAAGAGGCTAAGAATGTGGACTCTGGAATCAGACCAACCCGGGTTCTAATACTGGTTCTGCCATTTACTAGCTGCGTTAAATTGGGTAAGTTCTTGCTTAACCTTTAAGTCTCAATTTCTTAACATAATACTACTCATCACTGGAAAGTGAAAATGAGGATTGTAAAAAAATGTCTACAGGGTGACTGGTAGATCACAAACGCTGAATTGATGGGATTTACTGATATTCTGATTTAAAAAAAGGGGGCGTCTAAGCTCTGCCCACTCGGGCAGGTGGGTCCCCGCTGGAAGTCAGGACTGCACAAACAACAGCACTGGAGTTAACGGGACGTTAAATCAACCCTTAGTTGGTCAGAAGAAACTAGACTGCTGACTGACAGATGCCTCCATCTGCCCTCTCGTCCTATTCACCTTTGCTCCCCTTCTCCTCCTCCGACACGGTCTCAAACCCGAAGTGCGTTTCCGTTGCTCGCTTCTCTTGGGACAAGAGCCGCGCACCCAGCGGACCCCCAGACCAGGAGCTCTGAAGCACAGGGAGGCCGCAGCCCCGCAACGCCCGCGACCACCTGGGGCCGCAGAACCTCCATAGAACATAGCTCATAGGGGCCGCCATCTTGACTGTCGGGCTACGCGGGCCCAGCTATACGTCGTGTTACGTCATCAGTCGGACGACGGCGGCCGGCCGGAGCCAGTTTTATTCGAACGCGTCCGGAAACCTGATATTGGGTTATGTGGGACTTTTTGGATCCGGAAGCTACTTAGTGTTTGAATACTCAAAAGGCCCTTCATCTTTCTCTTCCAAATTGAATTTAGAATTCATCAGGAGAGACTATGCTTTCAGGGATCATTTCTATAGTTCGTTACTAGAGAAGTTTCTCTGATTGTGTGGAGTACTGGAAACCATGAGGAGGAGGTGCGGTGCTGTCTCCTCAGCCTGAAGCTGGTTCTTGGTGTTGCTTTATTGCAACTGCCATTTGCCACTGATGATCGTTCTTACTTTCTTTCAAGGGAGTAAGAGGGAGAGAGCACGGTCTGAGTGGTTAAAAAAAAAGAATTCATCAGGCATCGCCTCTCAGCAGCCATGTCTCAATCCTACCAACCAGTAGTACCTGTATCAACTCCCAAGAATGAATATTTGTATATTTGTGTTTTCTGGTGCACAAGGGGAAACTGTGTCATGGTGTAGACCATGAGGTCAATTTCTGCATATTTTGGTGTAAGAATCACCTGGTTTGAACTTTATTATTACTATTATTATTTTATTCATTTATTCATATGTGCATACATTGGGCCTTTTCTCCCCACCCCCCATTATTATTATTATTATTTTGAGATAAGGTCTCGCGATGTAAACCAGGCCGGTTGGGTGAAACTCATACTGGAATTGGTGAACGTTCTCCCTGCCTCAGGCTCCCAAGGTTTGATCTTTTTCCTTCTTTTTTTTCGGTGGGTCTGAGGTTTGAACTCAGGGTTTCTAGTTTGCAAAGCAGGTGCTCTACCGCTTGAGCCACACCTCCAGTCCATTTTGCTCTGGTTATTTTGGAGATGGGGTCTCATGAACTATTTGTCCTAGCTGGCCTCCAACCGTGATCCTTCTGATCTCAGTCTCCCATATAGTTAGGATTACAGGCGTGAACCACTGGTGCCTGGCTGGTTTGATCTTAAAAATGCAGTCTTTGAATCAGTAATCCGTTGTATTATTTCTGGAATATCCACTCACACACATGGCCTTCTTGGTGATAGGCAAGCCCTGCACTGTTGAGCCATGTCCCCAGTGTTTTTCTTCCTTTCTTTAGTTTCTACGTAAAAGAAAACATGTGATACTTCTGAGTCTGACTTACTTTGCTTAACATGATGATTTCCAGTTCTACCCATTTTCCTGTAAAAGAAATTGTTTTTTTCCCCCTTTTCCTTTTTTGGGATTTTAAATTTTGTTTTGCTTTTTTTTTTTGAGACAAGGTCTGAATATATAGCCCAGATTGTCTTTGAATACAGGATCCTTCTGTCTCAACCTCTCAAGTGGTGGGATCACAAGTGTTTGCCTCCGCATCCAACGAATTTCATTCTTTAATGGCTGAATAATGTTGCATTATTTATTCAGAAATATACATATATGTATAAAATTTATATGTATAAAATTTGATATTAAGGAGCCATGCATGACCTCTGGGATCCAGAGACTACTTAGTCTTTAAATAATTGAAGGCTGTATATACTGTATATATGTATATAAAATATTGTTTTATATATGTAAAGGAAATATACACACACATTCATATGTTGATATAATTTCATATCTTGGCACATCACACTGTGAATGTGCAACCACAAACTTGGGAATACAGGACTCTCTTTTATGTGGTGACCTAATTTCCTTCAGGTCTGTACTCAGGAGTGGTATAACTGGATCATATTGTACTTTTTTTTTCTTTCTCATTTTATTTTATTGTTTTTACATTTACTTACACGTGTATACATTGTTTGTGCCACCTCCCCCCCATCTCTTTCCCTCCCCCATCCACACAGTTTCAATCAATTTTTTAAATTGAAAGGACAATGTAGACCATCTTGTGCAAAAGAGAGGATGGAGGTTGTTGAGTTTTTCTTTTAATTCCCTTTTTAAAATGCGCATTTTCTGTACATATTTCACAAGGAGAAAGAGCCAAGAATTCTAAGAAACTATTTTGAAATGAAAAATCTCTTCCTGGTTTAATATAGCCTGACAGATGGACACCTACCTACTACACTAGGATTTCTCTTTCCCTGTCTTTTATTTTTATGAATGACAGAAGAAGGAAATAATTCATCAACACTTCACAAAATAGTTCTTGTGGAATGGCTCAAGTTTGGTGGTTCAAACTCAGAACCACTTGGATAGAGGTAGACAGCTTGTTTGCATGGAAGAGGCCCTGGGTTTAATCCCCAGCACAGCAAAAACAAAGAAACAACCCACTCATCCATCCTTCTATGTTAGGCTCATATGACAGCACTTCTGTGAAGTTCTTCACCCCTCTTAACTATTGGTACTTCTGTCTTGGAGTCTCTGTTCTGATCAGCATTTCATAATTAAACATATCATAGCCCTTATCATGTTCTTGTAGTTTCTTATTTGCTTAACTTTGTAACTTATGAAATTATGAACACATTAAAAGCATCACTTTTAATTGATTTGGCATTCCTTGTGCCTAGTACCTTGCCTGGCACATAATCGGTTTCTAAGCAGTTAAAGAGAGTCTAATTGAACAGTGTTATCTGTTCATATATTTAAACAGTGTGTGCATGTGACCCTTTGAATCTCAAACTACTACAGTTGGAAGGGAATAACTTAATTTCCCAAAGTACAAGTGGTTGGGATGTGATTTTCTTTATCTTTTCTTTCTTTCTTTTTTTTTTTTTTGGTGGGACTGGTGTGTGAACTCAGGGCTTTTGTGGTGGCAAAGCATACCTTTGCAAAGCAGGTGCTCTACCACTTAGGTAATACCTGCAGTCTATTTTGCTCTGGTTATTTCTGGAGATGGAGTTGCGAACTATTTGCTGAGTCTGTCCTGGAACTGCGATCCTCCAGATCTTAGCTTCCCAAGTAGCTAGGATTACAGGTGTGAGCCACGGGTGCCCAGCCGTGATGTGATTTTCAGAGTATCTATGTGATTTTCTAAGGCTCATCACTTCTTAGCTATGGGATCATGGGTAAATTATCTAAACTTCTTGAGTCTGTTTATTCATCTTTAGATTTTAGTTATTGTGGGGTTGGAGGTATAGCTCAGCTATCAATAAAGCATTTGCATGTGGAAGGACCTGGGTTCAATTCCCAGCACCACCACCACTAAAAAAAAATTAAATGTGATATGCTTGAGGGCATGGGTGAAGTGGTAGAACACTTGTCTAGCATGAGGGAGGCCATAGATTCAATTCTCAGTAATGCCAAAAAAAAAAGTGACACTTCATGTTAAAAGCCCAAAAGAGCCAGGAGCTGGTGGCTCATGCCTTGTAATTCTAGCTACTCAGGAGACAGAGAGCAGGAGGATGGCAGTTCGAAGCCAGCCAGGGAAAACAGTCTCAAAAAAATTCATCAAAAAAAAAAAGAAGGCTGGTGGAATGGCTGAAAGTGTAGTCCTGGAGTTCAAACCCCAGAACCACACACACACACACACAAGCCCAGCAGAGTGATTGCTAATATTAAGCACTCAGGATAACTATTATAATTAGCAGCGAAATGAAATGTTAACAACTATTTATATTGGATAAGTGACTCAGTAACAACAAAAGTTGCATGAGGAAGTGCTGAAGAGTGATGTTAAATGTATTTGTATTTTTGGTCATACTGGCTTTTGAACATAGGGTCTTGTGTTTGGTAGGCAGACACTCTACTACTTGAGCCATACTCTCAACCCAAGTATTGTCCTTATTAAGGCTATTATTATTCATGATATGAGAGAACAAAAGCTCAGAAATATGTTATGGAATTTGAACCCAGGGCCCCACGCTTGCTTTACCACTTGAGCCACTTCACTAGCCCGTTTTTTTGTGTTTTGGGTAGTTTTGAGATGGGGGTCTTGCTTTGTGCCTGGGCTGGCCTAAAACTATGACACTCCTGGTCTCTGCCACCTGAGTAGCTAGGATTACAGGCGCGAGCCACTGGCGCCCGGCTATTAATATTAATACTAGACTAAAATCAATAAATCGAGTCCATAAAGGTGTTCTAGGGTATCTCAGTGTTTTGTGGCATTATTATCAGTATCTTTTTTATTATATATATTATTAGTGTGCTAAGAAGAAAACTTGGTCTTGGAAGGAACTACAAATCCCCCAATCCCATACATTTTGTGAGTGAGGAAGGGAGAGTGGGGAAATTGGAGCCAGATGTAGATGAAAACTACATTTCCCAGAATACATCAGTCCTACTTCTCCACTATATATATAGCCCATCCGGGTTCTTCGAGATGCTGTTTGGCGACTCGTCGCCATTCCCAGAGCAGCTCGGCCTCGGCCTAGAGGCGAGTGTCGGTCGCTGTGTCGGAGACACCCGTCCCCGACATCAAGACAGCCAGCCCTCTCTCCTGCCCCGCGGCGGGAGAGCGTGTCCGGCCGGCCGGCGGGGCTCGCGCACCTTCCCTCGCCTCCCCTTCCCCCGCAGCCTCCGCCCCGCCAGGCCCGGCCCGGACTTCCGAGCCCCGGCCTCCTCTTCTCTCTCGGTCACCGCCACCGCCGGGCTCGACAGCCCCGCCTGCTGCTTCTCCTCCCATTTTGAGAAGCTGAGGAAGGACACCGGGAAAAATGTCGCCATGAAGACCGAGAACCGCTGCCGCCGCCGACCCCCGCCGGCCCTGAACGCCATGAGCCTGGGTCCCCGCCGCGCCCGCTCCGCTCCGACCGCCGTCGCCGCCGAGGCCCCTGTTGATGCCGCAGAGCTCCCCCAACGCCGCCGCCACCGCCTCCGACATGGACAAGAACAGCGGCTCCAACAGCTCTTCCGCCTCTTCGGGCAGCAGCAAAGGGCAACAGCCGCCCCGCTCCGCCTCGGCCGGGCCAGCCGGCGAGTCTAAACCCAAAAGCGGTAAGAGCCGGGCCGCGGTGGGGGAGGGGCGGGGAGGGCGACGGCCCGTTCGGGTGCTGGGTCACCCCGGGGACGAACCGCGCTTTCCACCATTGTTGCTATCTTCCCTTTACCGTGGCTCGCGTATACGCAATTAATCAGAACCATACTGAGTGCTTTACTTGGATCCTTCCATTAATACTCGGAACAGCTGGTGAGGGCTGGTGGAGTGGCTCTAGCGGTAGAGCGCCTGCCTAGCAAGCGTGAGACCCTGAGTTCAAACCCCAGTGCTGCAAAAAAAAAAAAAGTCAAAACAGCTGGTGAAGTGGGTGCTAGTCCCATCCCCATTTTGCCGATTGGGGAAGGGTAAGGTCATCCAGGTCGACTGTGCCTTACAGCATGCCTTGTTTTGCGCCGGGGCTGTGACTCAAGCGAGCAAGTGTAAGGCCCTGAGTTCAAATCACAGTACCCGGGTGGTGGGGGCGGGGAGAGAGGAACTTGTTTCGTCTGACTCATAGGTCCACCCTCTTAAAACTCCCGAGTTCTGTCCTTTAATGTTGAATTAGTATTGGGGAGTGTTCAAGTTTAAACAAGAGAGGGTGGGGCCCAAGGGCTCTTCAAACTCTTGCTTATTTACTCTGTTCTCTGTTGAAGAGGACTAATCTTTAAGCAAGTTTATTCGAAATGATAACGATAGTTAAGAGCGCAAATCTTGAGTCAATGTCTGAATTTCCTTACCTGTGAAGATGGAGCTAAAGAACATTTAAATAAGTAAATGAAGTAAGCTCACAAGAGCATAGGACAACTGTTAGGCACCAGAAACATACCCATTTTTGTGTGTTAGGCAGTAGTTATTTGATCAGAGAAGACTTTGTCATTTTTGTATCCGTGCTGGTTAATATTAAAGTTAGCATATAATGACAATAGCTGCCATTTATTGAGCTTACCATGCACCAAATACTGGGCTAGGCTTTTATCTCTTGATATTACCCTGTCTAGCCAGGTGGAATTATTTTTAAAGAAGGAACAAACTGAAGAGGATAAGATATTAGGAATCGGCAGTCTAGAGTTAAACATTCTTCATCTTATTTCAAAGCCTGTGTACCAGTCTCTGCTCTTTTTTGTTTTCATTATATTAGCAGAAATAGGAAGGTATTTTTGGTGAGAGTGGGAGTGTGTGGCAGAGCGGGAAACGTTTAGAGTCCCTAAATATATATGCTTAGTGGTTGAAAACATTTTAAGATTTTGAAAAACTGTAAGGCTAACTTAAAAACTGAGATTTAGTGACTTGTTCAGAGTTTGTCTGCTGAGTGTGACAGATTTGTTTATCTGGTGCGTCTGAGGCGTGTTGAGATGGCTTATGGAACTCAGGTGGAGACGGTTGTCTCCATGATAAAACAAGTGCTTTAAATATCTAAGCAGGGATTAGTATGAACTCTCAGGCCAGGAGGACTTTGTACTCTGATTTTGGGGTTTTGTACTTGTGTGGCTTTATTATAGATCCCTCTAAAGATAGAGGATCACCTGTCCTCTTGGCTAGTGTTAGAATTGGTGTAATATTTAGGATTTGGTTCAACTGAATTCTTAACTAATTTTTCTTAGGCTCTTTTTAAGCCCCTAACATAAATTCATGAGTCAGCTGCAGGGAGTGAAAGATTGTGACAACCTGAACAGAAAGCTGAGGCATTTAAGGCATTTTACCTCTGAGTCATATGTTATGAGTGGAACTAACCAGCCATAGGTACAGAATTCTGTTGTAGTCTGACCAAAGCAAATAATTGTCAACATTAACATTTCAAGCAGAATGAATGTTTAGTTCATTCTGACTTTTTAAATCGATTTTTTTATACAGTTAAATTCTACAAAGCACATTTAAAACACTTGTTCATTTAATTAAACTTCTGTGAAGGAAGTAACTCATGTAAAAGATGTTAGAGTTCTTGAAATGTAAGTGTGCCCTTAGGTGGTGCTAGTTGTTCCATGTATTAGAAAGCTTGATGACCCCATATGTTTGCCTTTGCCAGTGCCTACTTTTCTGGTTTCTGCTATGTATGTATATTCCCTTCACAAAGAAGGATGTTGCTTGTATCTAAATACATATATAATTTTTTTTTTGGTTGCATACATACTTCTTTATCAGCTGCATTTAGGAACAGCTTGCAATTAGAAACAAAAGGTTGAGATTAAAAAGTCAGGAAACTCTGGTGTGTGGGTTTTGGTTTTTTTTTTTTTTTTATTGCGGTACTGAGTTTGAACTCAGGCCCTCTAGCTTGCTAGGTGCTCTGCCACTTGAGCCACGCCCCTATCCCAAGGTTAGGAAGCTGGATATTGGCTAATTTTTAAAGTTGAACTGTAGCAAATGTTGTGTTAAGAATATTGCAGCTGTGCAGGGTAGTGAGTGCCTGTAATTCCAGTGATTTGGGAGGCTGAAGCAGGAGGATAGAATTCATTGTCAACTGGGTAACATAGGGAGACCCTATCTCAAACCTCCCCCCACCAAAAAAGAAAAAAAAACCAAAGTCTGAAAAAGTCAAAATGAGAAAACATTGCAGCTAAGACCAGTGCTGCTACAACAGATACTCATTGAGGAACTTTGATACAATAACTGCACTATGGTTGAACTAACCAAATGGTAGACTCAGGTTCTACATGAGTCCATATAAAGGTTTCTGGGGCTGGGGGGCATGGCTGAGAATGGTTAGAGGTCTTCCTAGCAATCAAGAGGCCCTGAGTTCAAACCCTGGTACCTTCCCAAAAAAAAGAAGGGGGAGGGGGCTTGCCTAGCAAGTGTAAGGCCCTGAATTCAAACCCCAGTACTGCCAGGTGCCTGTAGGTCATGCCTGCAATCCTGGCTACTTGGGAGGCAGAGATCAGGAGGATCAGGTTCGAAGCCAGCCTGGGCAAATAATTCTCAAGACCCTATCTTGCAAAACCCTATTACAAAAATATGGGCTGGTGGAGTGGCCCAAGGTGAAGGCCCTGAGTTCAAACCCTGGTACTGCCAAAAAAAAAAAAAAAAAAAGTACCATTAAAAAATTTGTGTGTTTCATAATACTTGATTTTGATAGAAATTGTTGACACTTCTTGAATTTGAGTCTTGAGTTGAAACAGGAAGGGTAAGATGAAAAGACCTAGCTTGCTGTTTTTTTGCCAAGGTAAAAAGAGAAGTTTTTCATTTTTTTAAATACCCTTAAATATTAAAAATTAAATATTTTTAAATTCCCTTTCCCCCCTCCTTTTTCCTACCTCATGTGAGGGAAAAAAAGCTCTTGTTTGTATAAACTTTAAGTTGTAATGTGCTTCCTAAGCTGTACATGACTAACATATTTGAGTATTTCTGTGCTTGGCTTAAGTTTGTCCTTCATGTATACACAGGAAATAAGTAAATTTGGCTCCCAGGATTATCTGGATCTTTCCGGCCAGAGAGAGATGCCACATTTTCTTTGCCTTGGCTAATTGCTTCAGATACTCACAGAACATTTCTTTTCTTGGGTATATTCCTATAGCTTTTTTCTCACAGGGCTGGGATGCAGTTCTTAGAGCAATCCAGTAGCGAATATCCTATGAATGTAACTCAAAGGAGAGGTAGTCATATAGAAAGAGCAAAGAAAGTAAGAGGAGGCAGGAAAGACTAAGCAGTTTATAGGCAAACGGTGGACCCCGGCCAGGAACGAGGCTCTTGTCCTATCCCCCTGACAGATGGTACTGCCATGGAGGTTAAGGAAAGGTCAGGTATTATGAAGCAGTTATTTTGAGGTTGGTGGTATGAAGCACTGTCCTGACACTCTTCCTGTTATTCCGGTATCAGAAGCTAGGTTACTAGGTAATCTGTCTTGAAGAATGACACAGCTGTAAATGGACCTGGAGGTTTTAATGGGTTTGGAAATTGAGGTGATTTGAAATCTTCAGTAAAACCACTTAGAGAAGTTCTAAGAATTTCAGTGTTTGAGGGCTAGTCTTTAGTTTATTGCATGTTGAAAGTCTAAAGGGTTGCTCCTGACAGGAATGACTTACATTTATTAGTAATAAGCTTTCTAACCATAGCAGTTATGTGCCAGCCGTAATTGTACTGTAGTGGGCTTTTTACAGAGATTTTTTTTTTTCCTTTTTCTTTTATTATTCATATGTGCATACAAGGCTTGGTTCATTTCTCCCCCCTGCCCCCACCCCCTCCCTTACCACCCACTCCACCCCTTCCCCCCCCTCAATACCCAGCAGAAATTATTTTGCCCTTATTTCTAATTTTGTTGTAGAGAGAGTATAAGCAATAATAGGGAGGAACAAGGGTTTTTGCTGGTTGAGATAAGGATAGCTATACAGGGCATTGACACACATTGATTTCCTGTGCGTGGGTGTTACCTTCTAGGTTAATTCTTTTTGATCTAACCTTTTCTCTAGTACCTGTTCCCCTTTTCCTATTGGCCTCAATTGCTTTAAGGTATCTGCTTTAGTTTCTCTGCGTTAAGGGCAACAAATGCTAGCTAGTTTTTTAGGTGTCTTACCTATCCTCACCCCTCACTTGTGTGCTCTCACTTTTATCATGTGCTCAAAGTCCAATCCCCTTGTTGTGTTTGCCCTTGATCTAATGTCGGCATATGAGGGTGAACATACCATTTTTGGTCTTTTGGGCCAGGCTAACCTCACTCAGAATGATGTTCTCCAATTCCATCTATTTACCAGCGAATGATAACATTTTGTTCTTCTTCATGGCTGCATAGAATTCCATTGTTTACAGAGATTTTTTTTCTCAATCCTCATGACTTTGTGAGGAACCAGGGTACAGCATTAGCCCTATTATATAGAAAAACAAAACAAAACAAAAAAACCTAGAGATTTTAGTGATTTGTCCAAGTAAGTTGTTATGAAGTCTTAGGTGACATAAGCATACTTCTTATAACAAACTCACTTAGCAAGCAGGTGACTTACTGGCACGTGGATCATTCCTGATACTACCTCTCTCTTCCTTTCATTCAGAGTTACTAATTTCAGCTGGATTCAATTTGTTGTCAGTTGATTATGTAGTAAGGCCATATGTTGCCCCTCTGGAGGTGCTTGTCAACTACTCTGGACGATGGGTAAGCAACTTGCTTATGATTACAGCATGAATCAGCAGCAGAAACTTCCTGGCTGGGGTTCTGACCTAGGCTGTGCCACCTGTCAGAACTGAAGCTAGAAATGTTGATGCCAAATAGTTAAACTGAAAAGCCTGTGGCCCTTAATTTGGTAATGGGGGAGGGAGGAAGGAGACTGGATAATGTTTGCCACTTGGCAGAGACCTTTGCATTTAGCAAATGTGGAACAACTAAGATACTGGATTAAGTTTTTAAGTCTCTTGTTTGTTGACTCTTGAGATCCTGGGTTCTGGATTTGAGCCATTTAACTAATGGTCTTATCTGTTTTGGACTCTGTCTTGACAGTAGTTCTTGGCAGTTTTCAGTTCTGGCTATGCATCAGAATCTCAGGACTTTTTAAACAATAGGGGTGTGGGGGGGTGCTTTTCTTGGTAATTCTTTCTGATTCTGTAAGTCTCTTGGGCATTCATTACTTTTGGGACAGGGTCTTGCTATGTAGTTCAGGCTGGCCTTGAACTTGTGATCATCTTGCTTCAGACTCAGGAGTGTAGGCACCTACTGTCCCAGTGGCATTCATGATATTAAAACTGTGGAAATGACTCTGGTGTGCAGCCAATATTGAGAAACCTCCGTGTGAGGTTTTAAAAGTTCATAAAACGGAACAAAAAAGAAAAATAAATGGAGAAGACAAAAAAGAAAACATCACAGAATGTTTCTCTTCCAGGAACTTGTCGTTGTTTTCCAAAATATAAAGTGTAATTGCTGTTTCTGGCAAAAAGAGAACAAATTCCACCCCTGAAGTTACTCACATGTATATCCTGGCAAGTTGTACACAAAACAACTCAAAAATAGTACTTTGAATTTTATCTCTAGGTTCCAGGCAGACAGTACTTTCAATCTTTAGGTACCTGTGCCTGGGTTTAGAGATAAGAGCTACTTTCTCACTTTAAGAGGTCTGACATCAAATTCTTAGGTTAGTGGAAGACTAGAGGAAGTAGTTGATTTAGCACCTAAAATCGTAAATCCTTATGTGGTCAGTTACTGTAATCTGATTCAGAGATGAGAAGTTCACTGTCAGTGGTTCTGTAAGCATTTATGAAAGTTTCCTTGCAAATGTGGTAACAAGAGGGCCACTTTATTTTCTTAAGCCCTTGCAGTGTAGCATCCAGCTTTATTTGTGTCTGTGCAAACCACAAGGTACTTCTCTTGAGTAAGACTCCCCCTGCCCCTTATTTTCTGTGGTGCTGAGGGTCAAACTCAGTCTCATGGGCTAGTCAGGCAGTCTGTTACTGAGCTTCACGTTTAGTGAGCTGCTTCTCTTGAAAGCAACAGTTAAGAGACAAATGCAGGATCAACCTAGTATAATGAAGTTTGGGGATTGTTTCTCTCTCTCTCTCTCTCTCTCTCTCTCTCTCTCTCTATATATATATATATATATATATATATTTTTTTTTTTTTTTTTTTTTTTTTTGTAGTAACAGTAAAGTTTATTAGGAAAGGAATCTAGTATAACCGGGGAAAAAGGGGAGAAACAGTTCCTGCTCCCCATACAGAGAATGGGAGTAGAGATTCCTTTATTTTATTATTATTATTATTATTTTTGCAGTTTTGGGTAGTTGAGCTCGGGAGCTTGCTACATGCTAAGAATACATTCTACTACTGAGATGTAGCCCTATTTTCTTTCTTTATATACCTGTGCTTATCTAACCTCATTTGTTCTCATAAGGTTATATTGAATGGGGCAAAAAGGAAAATGTGATGGAGATTTTTAATTTCTTTCTGTAGTGAAGAGTTGGGCTCTACCTCTTGAATTTTTCCATTTATTTGATTTTTTTTTTTTCCTGCAGTACAAGGTGTTCAACCCTGGGCGTTGAGCATGCTGGGTGAATACTTATCAGAAGCTGTACCCTCAGCCCCTATTTGATTTTTTTTTTTTCCCCACCCAAGCATTGAGGTTTGAACTCAGGGCCTCACACTTGCTGGGCAGGCACACTTGAACCATTTTGCCAGACCTGTTTCATGTTGGGTGTTTATGGGATAAGGTTTTGCAAACTGTTTGCCTGGGCTGACTTCAAACCTCCATCCTCCTGAGTTGCCAGGTGTGAGTCACTGGCACCCAGCCCAACTCCAACTTTAGATGAACTCTGATCACTGGTAGGAGTGAATGTAGCCTGGCTGTGTTTTCTTGGATGGTCAGTTCTGTTTACACTGCTGCCATTTCACATGACTATTAGTTTGACTCTCAGGTTGTGGTTGGTCAGGTTTGGAAAGGATGGTTTATTTCTCTTTTTATCCCATGAGGTGGTAGTTTTCAAAATTTTGACTGGTTTATTAACTCACATTTCCTTTTCCTTACATTTAGTCTGTTGTGAAATGAGCTACTGATGTTACTAAATTTTTTTTTTTTGATGGCACTGGAGGTTTGAACTCAGCGTTATGCTTGCTAGGCAGATGCTCTTACCACTTGAGCCACTCTGGCAGCCCTAGAAATAGTCATAGTCATAGTCTTAGTCTTAAAGGATGATGCCTGACCACGGGAATCCTTTTAAGGACTTGTCTGGGTCCTATGAACTGCAGAGTCGAAAACCATTGTAATAGTATGGAAGTGAACAGCCTAGTTTCCTAAGGTAACTGTCATTGGCAGCCTGGTTTAGTTTATTTCCAGGCATGTTCTATTATGTGTTCTATTATATTATATATAATATAAAAAGGTGAAGCTATGTTTGAATGGGGGAAATCATCTTTGTACTTTCTGAGGCTCATGCTGGAATCCCTATTTTGTCTTGGTGAGACTGGAGTTTGAGCTCTGCTTTGTGCTTGCAAAGCAGGTGCTCTACTGCTTGAGCCACACCTGCAGTCCATTTTTGGTTATTTTGGAGATGGTATGTGGTGAACTATCTGCCTGGGCTGGCCTTGAACCTTGATCCTCCTGATCTCATCCTCCCAAGTAGTTAGGATACAGGCATGAGCCACCAGCACCCGGCAAATCCCTTAATTTTATAAGCCATCACAGCCATCCCTTTAAAGTTTGAGAGTAAGCCTAATGAATTTCTTTATGGAAAGTCTTCCAACTTCAGCCCAGTACTGTGGTGCATGCCTGTAGTTCCAGCTACTTGGGAGGTTGAGGCAGGTGGATTGCTTGAGTCCAGGAGTTCAAGGTCAACTTGGGTAGCCATGTCTTTTTTTTTTTTTTTTTTTTTTAATATTGGTACAATTTTATTTTTGGGGTAACCATGTCTTAAAATCACCTACCTTTCATTCTAAGTTTGCTTTTAAAACCAGTAAATTAGTGGGCATGCTTGCCTTTATCAAGTTTCCATATTGTAGTAGTGGGACACATGGGGTAATTTGGGGACCTCTTTTGCTTTTAGTTATTTAGTTGTATGTGGTTCTTGGGTTTTGTTTTGCCCTTTTTTTTTTTTTTTTTTAAAGATGATGAACTTTGTTATGTGCTGAGTGTAGTGGTCAAGGTTCTTCAATTTGAGCCAAAAAAAAAAAAAAAATTTCATGCAATTCAGCTCCCAGGTAGAGAAATGGCGCAAAGAATATCAATAGGCTCTTTACACAAAATGTAAATGGTTAACAGACTGAAAAAGTGTTTGTTAGTAGTTATCAGAGAAATTCAGAAACCATTTTGACCTTTCAGTTGAACATTGTTTATTCAACTCAGTATGAGCAAGAGTGTAGTGAATTAGACATTTTCTCTTTAAAAAGTGCTGTTAGAGTATGTCAGTTGATTATAAGGGTTCTAGAAAGCAACTACAGAATGTGTAAATGGTTTAATGATTGTATTTCATCAACTGTCTCTACTTCAAGAATTTGACATATTCATAGTATAAAGATGCTTCCAATACTATTAAATTAAACTAGCAAAAAGTAAAAGCCACCTGAAGGTACTACAATAGGGGATTGGTTATATTATACTATTTCTGTATGGTAGACAGTAGTGCAGCCATTAATTCTGCTTTTGAAAACTAGGGATGTATGAAAATGCTAATGAAGTAATAAGAAAAAGATAGTATGTCTTGTGTGCTTGCCATTTTGTGTAAGATGTATGACAAGTGTATGAAAAGGACATTAAACAGTATTAAGGGGTTGGTATTTTGTGGATACTGGCAATTCTTTCATATTTTCAAAATTGAATGTATTTGTAATTGGGGAAAAAACCTTTTTGCATGTTTATTTTTTTGGGGTGGGGGGAATCCAGGGTCTTGCACATGTGAGGCAAGTGGTCTACCACTGAGCCTGTTCCCCAAAACAAGAATCATTTTTAAAAAGGATATAACTCCAGTTGATTAATGTTCTACTAGAGCTCAATTTTTCTTGTTCTGTCCATTTAATAGCTTCTCAGTTTGGCCTCTAGAATATAAGTAAACTTGGGTTTTACTTTTATGCCTCTTGAATATATCTGCCAAAGCCTAGACCAGTCCCTTGCAGCACAGAATCTATGCTTGCTTGCTTTCTCTCTCTCTCTCTCTCTCTCTCTCTCTCTCTCTCTCTCTCTCTCTTTCTTTCCCTCCTCCTCTCTCCTTCCTTCCCACTGGGGTTTGAATTTAGGACTTTGTACTTACAAATCAAGTGTTCACAAAGCATGCACTCTACTGCTTGAGCCACACCTCTAGTCCATTTTGGTCTGTGTATTTTGGAGATGGGGGTCTCTCGAACTATTAGCCCGGGCTGGCCTTGAACCTTGAATCTCCTGATCTGAGCCTCCCAAGTAGCTAGGATTACAGGTGTGAGGCACCGGTGTCCAACTGTATGTGCTAATTTAAAAGGGAATAATGTCTTCTGTTCTGGCTCTTCTCCAGATACAGTGTTTTTTCCTAATACAGAATAACTGTTCCCTTTCCTGCTACTTTATCTGAATGGATTTTTACAGGAGGAGTGTTCATTCTCTAAAAATAAGACATTGAGAATTCATAGGGTTTGATCTGTGTGTGTTTAGAGGGAAGGCCCCCTTAAGGCCCCCTTATGCTTCATCACTTTAAAAAAAACAAAACCCCTTACTATAGGTTGTTTGCTCAAGAAGCCAATGCTGTGGCCTAAACCTAGATTTTTTACAGGTTGTGGAAAGGCCCATTTTCACTTATTTAAACACCATTTGTTGGGAGATGGATAGAAATTGGTCTAGTATGTATAATTTCTTAACTAATGTTTTGTGTTTCTTGCTTTCAGATGGAAAGAACTCAAGTGGATCCAAGCGTTATAATCGCAAGCGTGAACCTTCCTACCCCAAAAATGAAAATTTTAGCAACCATTCCCGTCGCTCCAATTCACAGAAAAGCAAAACTTTTAACAAGATGCCTCCTCAAAGGGGCGGCGGCAGCAGCAAACTATTTAGTTCTTCTTTTAATGGTGGAAGACGAGATGAGGTATGTAATTTGATTGAGGATGTCCTTTTTAGAACATAAGCATGAGAGTTCATTAAAAAAAATTTTTTTTTAATATCTCTCTCTAGTTTATCAGTAGCTGAGGGAGGAGAGCAAGAAGTAGAAGAACAGGTAACTAAAGCAGTCTGGAGTGTTTGAGGATTTACTAGGTTCTGCAACTTTGCCTCCTTTTTCCCCCTGAAGTTTATAAAAATTTCCATGGAGGAAGGTGATGTCTAATCATGGGTTGAGAATTTATGGCAAATTCAAGTACCTTAATTTATATACTACTTTCAGTACCACCCTTGCATTTTAGGTACCCTTTAGAATATTTAAGTAATAAAATGTCAGTGACATTTTGCCATATAGATTATAGTAAAACATCTATATCCTTAGTTTTGGATATCCTACTTGTAGTAGTAGTTTTTCTAAGTTTTTCTTTTGGTTGTTTTGTAAGTACATAAATATTTATGTACAAAGATGTTCTTTGCCATGTTTGTAGTTGGAAAATTTAGGAAAAAACTTAAATGCCTATAAACAAGAGGCTAGTTAAATTAATTATCCTGCCATATGAATGTTCCATAATATGCAACCATTATACCGTAAGACATCCATAAGGGAATATGACATATTTAAGGAATAAGACATCTAAGAGAATACTTGTGGAAGAATTCACTTATTCACCAGAAATTTTTTTTTTGTACTGGGGCTTGAACTCGGGGCCTACACCTTGAGCCACTCCACCAGCCCTATTTTTGTGATGGGTTTTTCTTGAGATAGGGTCTCATGTAGCTATTTGCCCAGGCTGTCTTCAAACTGCGATCCTCCTGATTTCTGCTACCAGAGTAGTTAGGATTGCAGGTGAGAGCCATCCGCACCTGGCATTCACCAGAAATTTACTCCTCGATTATTACACACCAAATACCATTTATTAGTTTGGAATATAGCATTAAACAGAACATTGTGTTTTTCTTTTTCTTTCTTTCTTTTTTTTTTTTTTTGTGGTACTGGGGTTTGAACTCTGGGCTTCACGTTTACTAGGCAAGCACTCTACCACTTGAGTTACTCTGTCCTTCAGGAGCTTATATTCTAGTTTGGAGAGATAATAAACCAATATATATCTGATGGTAGTTGCTTACTGGATTAAAAAAGTAGATCAAGAGTAGAAGGGATAAAGAATAACAAGGAGTAGAGAGTTTTTTACAAGGTTATTAAGGAATGCTTATCTGAGGAGGTAGAGAAACAAGGGAGCTCTTTATACTTTTTTTTAATTAAAAAAAAATTTTTTTGAGACAGGACTTGATATGCAGCTTTGTAGTCTTGAATGTGCTATGTAGACCAGGCTGGCCTCAAACTTGCAGTCTTCTACTTCCTATCTCAGCCTCCCAAGTGCTGGGATTATAAGTATGCACCACCATTCCTTACTTCAGTTGGTTTTTAGAGTGTCTTAGCCTGAAGAAATAGAAGGTACAAGGGACTGCAGGTAGTAGTGTTTTTGGTATGTTGAAGTAAAGCAAATAGGCTGCCATTGTTGGAGGACAGGTAGAAGATGAACCTAGAGATTAGGAGAGGGATCAGATCATGTGGGGCCTTGACAGCCTTTGACTTTTGACTTTTTGAGAGCTAGGAAACCATTGGGGAATTTAAAAAGAGAAGGTAATTTAACTTGCAGGTGTATTTTGTTTTTGTTTTTTGTTTTTATTTTCCTTTGATGGTCCTGGGGTTTGAACTTGGGGCTTCACACTTAGCAAAGCAGATGCTGCTTTACCACTTCAGCCACAATTCAGGTTCGAGGAGCTACTTTTTTTTTTTCCATTTTTATTAGCATATATTGTACAGTGTGTGTGTGTGGGGGGGGTGTGACAATTCAAAATAGCCTTACATTGTACATTGGTTAGATTGCCCTCTTCCTCTCCCCCTGCCCTCTCCCCATCACACTTTTAAGTAATTATAAGAGGTTTCATTGTTTTTATGTATATGAAGTCCATCAAACCTATTCCTTCGTCTTCATCTTCATCTTCATCTCCATTCACCTTTCTTCCCTTTGCCACAAGTACCCCATGACTATACCTATTTTATAATCATGTCTTTCATTATTAATTTAAAAGTCAATGTTCAGAGGGGTTTCTCAGTAGTGAATATGCTTTACTTTGGTCAGTTCAACCCCCTTTGTTATTCGCCCTTACCCCTTCCCTCCTAACGCACATTATTTGGTAGTTTTCAGTGCATATCCTGATGTCCTCTATCTGCACAGTTGTAATGCGTTTTGATATTGTTAACTCTTTATTCTCTTTCCCTCCTCCCCCAAGTTCATAGTGTAGCTCCAATGTTGCACACATATTCTACTTGTAGATGTGTATATGATCATGTTTGTTTCTGTGTATGTGTTTATCTTTTGGATCTGTCTCCCACATATAAGAGAAAACATGCAGCCTTTGTCTTTCTGGCTTACTTAACATGATGTTCCCAAAGAGCTATTTTGAGACTGGTTGTATAGTTGTGGTTTTTAGCTATGTTTTATTGCCTTGGGGCTGCTGTGGAGGAGGTTTCTCTGGGTGAAGATAGCAAAGAATATTAAGAGAAAAAAGGGTAGTGGCCCACAGGGTCTAACCCAAGCAAGGAAAGGAAATTTGGGAGATAGGATCACTGGTTTGGAGACCATAGGTAGGGGTAAAGTAAAGAATCATTAGAATCAGGACTGACTCTAGGACCTGAATGAGTTCCTGGTTGGACAATAGCATGATCAAAATTAAGACAATGAAGAGGTGGTTTTTTGTTTTGCAGCATTGGTGCCTGAACTCGGGGCCTCACACTTGCTAGGCAGGTACTCTTACTTCTTGAGCCATTTGGCCAGCCCCCTGAAGTGTGTTTTTTAATTGCATGGTCTGACTGTAGAGCAGTACTGTCTAATAGAAAAAGAAACCACACTGAGGGCAGAGGTTGGAAGATCATGAATTCAGGGCCAGCCTGATTGTGGGATCCTGTCTCAAAAAAAAAAGCGGGGGGGAAATATGGGTGATTTTGAAATTTGCTAGTTACCATATTAAATTATAAAACAAGCTGGGTGTTAGTGGCTCACACGTATAATCAATCCCACCTATGGCAGGAAATATAAAGATAGGGTTGTGATTCATGCTGGGCTGGGCAAAAATCGAGACCCTGTCTCAAATATAACCAGAGCAAAAAATGCTACGGATGTGACTCAAGCAGTAAAACAACCAAAGGAAAAAAGAAAGAAAAAAAAAAAAATCCCATTTATTCCTGAGACAGGAGAATTGCTTGAGTCCAGGAGTTTGATTCTAGCTTGGGCACATAGAACTCTGTCTCAAAAAAAATTAAAATAGTGAAATTAAATTTTTCTGGTGGGACTGGGGTTTGAAATTAAGACTACTTGCTTGCATAGCAGGTGCTCTACTCCTTTAGTCACACCTCCAGTCTATTTTCTTCTGGTTATTTTGGAGGTGGGGTCTTTTGAACTATTTGTCTAGGCTGGCCCCATTCCATGATCCTCCTAATCTCAGCCTCCTAAGTACCAAGTGTGAAATTAGTTTTAATGTAGTTCACCCCACATATCTAAAATGTAACTTAAAATGTGGCATAGGCTACATTTCATGAGCTTAGTAGCTACATCTGCCCAAGCGGGTGCTGTATTACCCAGCACAGCTCTGGAAAGTGACTCATCCATAGGAGTGAATGGTTGAAATAAGGTGGAGGACAACAAACTAATTGGAAGAGAGCAGGTCAAGGAACCAAGAGGTCAGTGTATTGGAAAATAGTCACAAGTTATGATGAGTAGTGTCTTAGTGATAGTGGACCAGCTAGAACATAAGGTGAAGACAGAAGCTTGAAAAGTAGGGAATTTTACCTAGCAAACAGAAGCTCTTAGATCTAAGTTTGGGAAATTGGGGGTAGAAGACTGATTGGGGAGATCAGAGCCATACAGAGATGAGAGTCTAGGGGATGAGTGATACGGAAGTCTTGGGCTTCCTGTGATGACTTACAGAACCAGAAGGTGGGGCAGGCTCCAAGATCTGTTGATAAGATGAAAAAAAAGGAAGTTGTCTAAACTGTCATATCCATGGGCTGTATTTATTTCTAAAGGTTGTATACCATGATTCTGTATAAATAAAATGTCTCAGTGTGTGTTCAGTGCCTCTGGAATAAAAGGTAGCTTTCACTGTATCTTTTTGTATTCAGTAAATTTTTAAAGTCAGAGTCTTGCAGTATCTAGCTCAGGCTGTCCTCAAACTTAATCTTACTGCTTCAGTTTCCCAAGTGCTGGGATTACAAATGTGTATTGCTGCACCACCATGTTTGTCACTCCTTAGATTTTGTGGCATGTATGTGCAAATACTGCTTACCAAAAATCTTAAAATTTGATTGAACAGCATTTCCTTTGGCCCAATTATTCTTCTGTACATTCAAAAGAGATCATTGGGGGCTGATGGTGTAGTTCAGTGGTATATAACTTGCCTAGCATGTGTGAAGCACTGGGGTCAATTCCCAGCACTGAAAATAAAAGGAAAAAAAAAATTTAGGTGCTCAAATATTTATGGACAAAGATCTAGCTACAAATATCCTTTATCAGAACATTTTTTACAGTGACAAAGCTACAAAAAAACCTCTTAATTATTAAGTATTATGGTATACTTGCTGAGACCTGTCCTCCTTGCTACTTGGAAGACAGAGATCAGGAGGATTGTGTTTTGAGGCCAGTACATCCAAAAAGTTCAGCGTTGGTAGGGTGGTATGGGCCTGTCATAGATACGTGGGAGGCTGAGATATGGAAGATCATGATCTTGAGAGTCTGTTTGGAGGTTCTAGCAGGGGAGCACAGCTACTCATACACTCTTGGCCAAAGAATGGTCCTCCTTTATTGGGATGGTCGTCCTCTTCAACCGAGCACGCAGCTTCGGGAGGGACGCACATGGAGTGGTGAAGAAGGAAGGGGACACCCGCCTAGCCAGCCAGATCAGCCATATTAACCCTGGTGATCAGTGGGGTGACAGATGTGACAGCCAGATCGCCCTCACATCCGGAAGATCATGATCTTGAGACCCCATCTCAACAGAAAAGGCTGGGCGTGGTGGCATGCACTTTGTCAGCCTAAGTATGGCAGAAAACATAAAATGGATCACAGTTGAGGCTAGCCTGGGCAAAAAGCAAGACCCTGTTTCAAAAATAATCAGAGCAAAAAGAGTTAGAGGGGTGACTCAAGCTGTAGAACGCCTGCCTAGGAAGTGTGAAGCTCTGAGTTCAAACCCCAGTATCTCTCTCCCTCTCGCCCTCCCCTTCCCCCCCCCCCAAAAAATGGTATATCCATATTTACAACATTAAATAGGAAAATAGGGCAGGGAAATGCACTAGCCTATTTACATGTATGATCTTGTAACACTAGCCTAGTTTTGACACATATCTGTACCACTTCAGTTTGGGATTGTTGAGAACTAAAATAGGCCCTTACGTGTTTTCTTCCATTTTTGTGCAGTGCTGGTTCTCATACATGGTTTCTTATGACTTTCTAAACAGTTTCTGAATCTGATTGGGTTTATTTCTGGTCACAGCTAGTCTGCCTACATGTTCTAATTCTGTTAGTTTTACTTATGAATAGCACCGTGTGTTAGATGGGAGTCCTCTGGCAGGATTCAGAAACCTATAGCAATTAGCAGCAGCCAGGAGGCTGCCTCCAGAGGGTGATTCCTTGCTTTTCCAGAAAGAAACCAAAACATAAGTGGCTATCAATGAAAGGGTAGGCTGGGGGTTTAAACTCAAAGGTAAGAGTGCTTGCCTAGTATGTGTGAAGTCCTGGATTCAATCCTTAGGACCACAAAGGGGGTTGGGTGGTTGGGGGGATGTAGGGGTGGGATGTGGGTAAACTAATCCAGTTAGTATATCTTCAAGGTGGCTAGAAGAGTTCATGGTAGGCTTGTCATTTAATAACTAACTAATGACCATTTAGCAGGGCAAACTAAACAGTTTTAAGTAGTGAGATATTAAGACTCTTTTTCTTCCTTTCACTTCTACCCAGGTCTTGAGTAGGCATTACACCCTTGTAGGAACATTCTCTAAGCCAGTTTTTATTTAAAGCCATGTTGAAGAAGGGATTGGGCTGTTTTTTACTGCAAATTGGTAAGAGTTTAAATGTAAAACATTTTCATTCTCTCTAGGTAGCAGAGGCTCAACGGGCAGAGTTTAGCCCTGCCCAGTTCTCTGGCCCTAAGAAGATCAACCTGAACCACTTGTTGAATTTCACTTTTGAACCCCGTGGCCAGGCAGGTCACTTTGAAGGCAGTGGACATGGCAGCTGGGGAAAAAGGAACAAGTGGGGACATAAGCCTTTTAACAAGGAACTTTTTTTACAGGCCAAGTAAGTATTGCTACTCCTGGGGGAAAGTGAAATTGAACCTCTCCAGCTAGTTGAATGCTTTAAACTACTATGGGAGAGATGCAGAAAGGGAATTGATCTTTTTTTCCCCTCCCCTAACTCTTTCACCTTCCAAGTATATGCTCTTGGTACTTAAAAGAACATAATATTTAGATCTGGACATGTGACTTAAATGGTAGAGCCTGGCAAATGTGAACCTTGAGTTCAAACCCCAGTACCACCAAAAACAAAAGTGCTTATTAAATGTCTTTAGCATTGTGATGAGGTAGAAAAACTGGATGTGGACCTGAGTTTGAATCTTGTTTTGGCTTTTGACCTTAGGTAATTTACTTAGCCACTTAGAGATTCAGTTTCTCAAGAAGAGGAAGAAAAACTTTTTTTTTTTTTTTTTGACAGGATATCTCTGTAGCTCAGGCTAGCTTCAAGCTTATGATCCTCAGCCTCTGGAGTGCTGGGATTACAGGCTTCTGTGTGTGTGTGTGTGTGTGTGTGTGTGTGAGAGAGAGAGAGAGAGAGAGAGAGAGAAAAGAGAGAATGAATCTTGCTGTATAACTCAGGCTGACCTCAAATTCTTGATCCTTTGCCTTAACCTCTGGAATGCTGGGATTACAGGCATTTACCACTACATCCAGCCAGGAAATTTCTTACTGTTTTTGGAGGTACTGGGATTTGAACTCAGGGCCTCACACTTGCTAGGCAACAAGTTGAAGTGATTGGCATACATTTGTCAAATACTAATTCCCTTTTTCCTTTCTTTTTTTGAGACAGGTTCTTGTTATGTTGCTCATTCTGGCCTTGAGCTCCTGGGACTCAAGCAGTCCTCCCACCTCAGCTTCCCAAGTAGCTGGAACTGTAGGCCCATACTACCATGTCCAGCTCTCCCCACTCTTTGTTCAATTGGCAGGACTGGAGTTTGAACTCAGGGCTTTGCAGTTGCAAAGCATGTGCTCTACCACTTGAGCTACACCTCCAGTCCATTTTGCTCTGGTTATTTTGGAGATGGACTCTATTTCCCTGGGCTGACTTCGAACCTCAATCCTCCCAGACCTCATCCTCCCAATTAGCTAGGATTACAGGTGTGGGCCACCAGTGCCCAGCCCCAGCTTCTCTTTGGTGTGGCACCAATTACAAGATTTGATCTTGGATCTAGACTGAAGTAACGATTGTGTGGTTTATATAAACTGGTCTTGAGTGACTCCAGTGCTAGAGTGCTTGCCTGGCAAACGTGAGGTTCTGAGTTCAAACCTCAGTACTCAAGGTGGAGGCAGAACTGATCTCAGATGATAACATTTTTCCATTGTCTTCAGGATGAGCCATGTTGCTGTTAAGGGAGGAAATTTGTTTACTGTTGGTGAAGGGAGCATAGTGTGTGTTAATTTAGTTCAAGGGAGACCAACAGGGAACTTGGGTATGCTTGGAAGCATAAGAAACAGTTCATGGGTTTGGCTTCTACCCACTGAAGGAATGGATTCCTTCCAGAGCTGGGCTCAGAACTCAGGCTGAAGTCCTGACAGTGTTTCACAAACGATGGCTGTTATTAGCCTATATTTGAATTCTAAGTGAAGAGATGATGAATTTCTGCCGAGGGCCTGGTGATTTTCACTCTCTTCTTGCTATTTCTAGCTGCCAATTTGTGGTGTCTGAAGACCAAGACTATACAGCTCATTTTGCTGATCCTGACACCTTAGTTAACTGGGACTTTGTGGAACAAGTGGTGAGTAGCGCAGCAGAACTTACAAGTTGTTAGTTGGAGGTGGAACTAAAGGGGCAGTGATGACATAGCAGTTGTTGACTGTGTTGACTTTGTTCACTGCTGATAACCTTTTCTGTCTGGCTTCTGGTGAACATTTCCAAGAAGCCAGGCCCTGATACCTCCTGGAGTTCATTTTGTGACTAAATGACAGGGAGGGGATATTGTGGAAGGCTTTGGTCTGAAGGTAACCCTCTGCAGGGAAGTAGTAACCAGGGCCTCTATGAGGGACTCTAATTACCCTTCTTATCAGCGAGCTCAGTTACAGACATTGCTTCGTTGGTAGCCCTTTGTAGTAATTGGTATCAAATTAGCACACAACTGTAGTCTGTCAGATCCATCGCTGCATTTGTTTTCCACTAAAGTTATAAACTCTAGGTATCTCCTTGCTGGTCCTAAGGGTACCTTGTGTAGAATCACTTTCAGAATAATGGGCACTTTTTTAAAAAAAAATTAAGCTTGGATTCCAATAAGATCATCTGAGAATGACATAGAAGTCTTATAAAACAAGTTTAAATGCATTGCTTAAAAAATAGGCATACATAAAGTGAAAGTGTTAACTCTTTTTTTGGGAATTGTTCGTAGATTAGTAGATTAATTACGCTTTTCTGTATGCATACTCATTAAATGTCTTTGTAAATGGGATCATGTGATTTATATCATTTTTCCCGTTAATGTAGAACCCCCCCCATTATATTAAGCAATTATTGTGGTTTCCTTAATTTGCTGAAAGTGCTGTCAGCCTTACATCTACATTGTTAAATAGTTTTATTAAAGGTATGTTGAGTAGAAATGTATGGGGATGAGAAAGGAGAGGCTTTTAACTTGACAACCAATGGTCAATTCTAAAAGCCATGAAACTATGGTGGCATTTTGTTTCAGCGCATCTGTAGCCATGAAGTGCCATCTTGCCCAATATGCCTCTATCCACCTACTGCAGCCAAGATAACCCGCTGTGGACACATCTTCTGCTGGGCATGCATCCTACACTATCTTTCACTGAGTGAGAAAACCTGGAGTAAATGTCCCATCTGTTACAGTTCTGTGCGTAAGAAGGATCTCAAGAGGTAAGACTGAGACATTTACTAGGTTAGACTTTAGTCTGCCAGCTCTGTCTGCTCTGTTTCATCTAAATGTCCTTGTCATAGTGTTGTTGCCACAGAATCACGTCAGTATGTTGTTGGTGATACCATTACAATGCAGCTGATGAAGAGGGAAAAAGGAGTATTGGTGGCCTTGCCCAAATCCAAGTGGATGAATGTTGATCATCCTATTCATCTAGGAGGTGAGTCCCATTAATTTGGAGTGGAAATAATAATCCCCAGTACACCCTTTAAGAATATTAATGTATCTTTTTTTTTTTTTTTTTTTTGCCGAACTGGGGCTTGAACTCAGAGCCTTCACTTTGACCCACTCCACCAGCCCTGTTTTTTTTGTGAAGGGTTTTTGAGATATGGTCTCCTGAACTATTTGCCAGGGCTGTCTTCAAACTGCAATCCTCCCAATTTCTGCCTCCTGTGTAGCTAGGATTACAGGCATGAGCCACTGGTTCCTGGCTAAGGATATTGAATGTATTTTTGTAGTGTCAAAAATTTAGCCTTTGAGTAAGCTGGTTCTAGGAAGAACTTGTCTTTTTTCTTTTTTTATTAATTTTTTGGCAGTGTGCCAGTTTATTCTGAAGATTCACTGAACATTGGAATAACTTTTTTTGTTGTTTTTGGTAGTACTCAGGCTTGAACTCAGGGCCTCATACTTGCTAGGCAGGCACTCTACCACTTAAACCACTCTGTTAGCCCTGAAGAACTTGTCTTAAATCAAGGGCTGAGGATGTAGCTTAGTAGTAAAGCACTTACCTAGCATGCTTAAGGCTCTGGGTTCCCTAGCACTGCCAAAAAAACCCCCCAAAACTCAGAAAACGTAGGAGAAGGAAGTAAAGAAAATGAGTCATCTATGATCCTTTAACCCAAAGGTACCCCAAGATATTAACTGTAGACTTTTTTGTGAGCTTGGGAATTGCTTTTTTCATAGTACATAAGGTTTTTAATAACATGAAATACTGTTTTTTTTGGGGGGGGGGATATTGGAGTTTGAACTTAGCCATGTGCATGATAAACAGATGGCTCTACCATTTGAGCCATGCTCCAGCTCCATAAAATTCTCTTTAATAAACATACTGTGTAAGTAGTCATTTGAACTTACTGGTTATTTTCACCTTTCCTGATATTATATATAATGCTGTATATTTAATAAACATTATGTAGCTAAATATTTGATTTTTATCTCTGATTTTTCTTAGACTTTTTGTATTAAAGAGTCAGAGTTCTAGATTTTAAGATTATTTTCCAGGAAGTTATGCTAAATTACCCCGTCTTCCACCTAAGATGTGGAACAAAAGGCTGCATGAGAAAAAGTTCCTATTTAGCCACACCACTCCAAGCTTTGAGTGTTGCAGTTTTTTGTTGTTGGGTTTTTTTTTTTTTTTCCTCCAGTATTGGAGTTTAAACTTAGGGCTTTGGGTCTTGCTAGGCAGACGCTCTACTGCTTGAGCCACACCTCCAGTCCTTGCTGGCTTTCTTGCAGATGAACAGCACAGCCAGTACTCTAAGTTGCTGCTGGCCTCTAAAGAGCAGGTTCTGCACCGGGTAGTTCTGGAAGAAAAAGTAGCATTGGAGCAGCAACTGGCAGAGGAGAAGCACACTCCCGAGTCCTGCTTTATTGAGGCAGCTATCCAGGAGCTCAAGGTGAGGGATGTTACTGGAAACTAAAAACTGGAGATGCTAAATCTTTCCACTCTACTTGTAGGGTATGTGATGGGTGTGGTAGGGACAAATGACTTCAGCCCCATAATGAAACTGGTAAGCAGGGAGCGGCTAAAAATACCACTCTCCCTGGACCCTGTATGGTGATGGAAGGGAAAGGCTGACAGAGAAGCTTTTCAAGCTTTTCTAGAGCTGAAAGGAACAGCTCAAAATGATTTTATGACTCATTGTGACAGTGAAGTTTCTTAAATAAGCTATGTTCTTAAGGTAGGTTGTTTCTTATCTGAGAAAATACTTAGATTTGTTTTTAGAGGTGTTTCACTTAAGAGACATTGTGGAAGGCCTTAGTAATAACTGCTGAGGGTCTTGGGAGTAGCTAGCTAGAGTTACCCACATAAAGAATCTCCTAAATTTTATTTTACTTTATTTTTTTTCCAACACTGGGATTTGTACTCTGGGCCTCTTGCTTGCTAGAAGGTGCTCTTGCCACTTGAGTCATCTGCCAGCCCTTTCTTTGTAATCTTTTTTTTTTTTTCTAGATTGGGTCTCAAAAACATCCGGGATTGGCTTCAAATTGCCATTCTTCTGATCTCTCGAATAGCTAGGACTATAGAATTCCCTAAATCTTGTATCCTACAGAACAGGGACTTTTTTGTGGGAATGGGGTTTGAACTCAGGGCTTTGTGCATGCAAAGCAGATGCTCTACCTTTAAGCCACAACTTCAGTTCATTTTGCCTTTTTTTTTTTTTTTTTTGGTGGTACTTTGAACTCAGGGCTTCATGCTTGCTAGGCAGGCATTCTACCACTTGAGCCATACCACAAGCGTGCGTGTGTGTGTGTGTGTGTTGCTATTTTTGAAATAAGGCCTTTTTGGCCTTGAACTGCAATCCTCCCATTCTCAGTCTGCCGAGTGGTTCAGGATTATAGGTGTGAACCACTGGCATCTGCCTCAGAACAGGGTATGTGTGTGTATGTGCGCGTGCGCTGGGGATTGAACCCAGGGCCTCACATTTGGGCATGCTCAACTGTGAGAATCACTGGTTGTTGACATTCTCCATGAGAGGAGGCCTGGGTTCAGGAGATTCACTGATGTGCATTGGAACAAGTTGAGATAATGCTTATTCCCAGATTGCATTTTGAGAGATAGTGGTCTGGATTAGAACAGTAAGAGCCCTCGTTTATTGAGTGACTTGTGGTAAGTGCAGTACTATACTCACATTTACCTCCATGATTCATACCCTGCTGTGGTAGGTGGAACTGTTCTTTTCACAGGTAAGGCAATGAAATCGAGGAGTAAATAACTTGCATAAGGGTACAACTGACCAGGGGTGAGGCTGACATTTGAATTCCTGTCTCTCTGACTCCCAGGTCCTCCTTGAACAGAGTTCTATGTATTTTATTCTTACTTTGTTTCACAGCAGTATTTGTTTTAAATGCCATTTTGGGTGGAAGAAAGGCTATATAGAATTAGAACTGTCCATGTTGAGGTAAGGTTTGCTAATCTCGACCACCTACTCTGGTCTTCTCTTTGAGCATCTTTTTTTTTTTTTTTAAACTGGAAGGTTAGTTTTATGTTCTTGGATTTCTTTCTACTCAGGAAGTTTTTGTACTGGAGTCAGTGATTCTAAGAAGAGTTCTTATCTGTGGTGGGTACCAGGTGCTTTTTTGCTACTTGTTTCTCTGAGAGTGCGAATTTTAAGTACTTAAATAAACCCCTTCCTGTTGGGTCTCATTGGCTGTTAATTTTTTCTTCTATCAAGAGAGGCCATTCTGAGTCATTGTCTTTCCTTTCTTCTCTCTGATGGCCTTAGACTCGGGAAGAGGCTCTGTCAGGACTGGCTGAAAGCAGAGGGCAGGTCACTGGTGCTGTGGCTGCTCTGGAACAACTGGTGCTGATGGCTCCCTTGGCAAAGGGGTCCGTTTTCCAACCCAGGAAGGTTAGTGTGCCCCTGTTACATTCCTCAAATGCTGCTATTGAGCTGGTAGGCACTATTGTGAGATCTGAACTTTCTTGGGAGAAGAGGAGATAATGACTGTTTGCTTTGTGCGTATTTGTTCTTTCCCCAGGTTTGTCAAATCAGTGAATGTGCAAGCTCAGATAAACATCCAGGGAGTTTCTTAAACTTATGTTTGCCACATCACTTTTTTTTTTTTTTTTTCTGGTGCTGGCCACATCACTTTTTTTTTTTTTTTTTTTTTTTTTCTGGTGCTGGGGTTTGAATTCATGGCCTATACCTTGAGCCACTCTACCAGCCCATTTTTGTGATGAGTTTTTTTCCAAGATAGTGTCTCATGAACTACTTGCCTGGACTGGCTTCAAACCTTGATCCTCCTATTCAGCAAGGATTATAGGTGTGAGCCACCAGCACCTGGTGCCACATCACTTTTTGAAAATAGGACATAATTTTCTGTTGACTAGCATTTGTTCCAACAGGGCTTGCAGGACTGTCTGTCTGCTTTTGATGAAGAAACCACAGAAGTTTGTTCTCCGGACTCTTCTCGTCCTCTTGCTCTCCCCCTGGTAGAGGAAGAGGAAGCAGTGTCTGAACCGGAACCTGAAGGATTGTCAGAGGCCTGTGATGACTCAGAGTTAGCAGATGACAATCTTGGGGACAGGACCCTTTGTATTGAGTCTACCCAGCAGGAACCCATCACTAAACAAGGCTTCACAAACCTGAGCAGCTCTCCTTGTTACTACTTTTACCAAGGTGCGCTGCCCTGCAGCAGAAGTCTAGGTGTTTGAGAGGGATGACCTGGCTCTCTGAGACCTCTCCACCAAGTCCTGGGGGTTGGGTTGCTGTGCCTTTCAGCATCAGGGAGGGAGTGATGGGCCTACCTGGGAAAGGGCCTCTGCTGAGGACCAGCCAAGACTATTATATGATAGAGCCCTTGTCTTTAGCGGAGGATGGACAACACATGTTCCTGCACCCTGTGAATGTGCGCTGCCTCGTACGGGAATATGGCAGCCTGGAACAGAGTCCAGAGAAGATCTCAGCAACTGTGGTGGAGATCGCTGGGTACTCCATGTCTGAGGTAACGGCCTGCCTATGGAGGTGGAGAGGCAGGGAGTGACATTAACCTAATTTCCTTGATGTGGGCCTTGCCAGCCTAAGTTCACAAACCTTCCAGACCTTTATTTTATTTACTTTTTTATAGTGCTGGGGATCAAACCCAGGGCCTTATGCATGCCTAAGGCAAGTTCTATCACTGAGCTACATCCTCAGTCTTTTCTTTTGTTTTTTTGTGTGCTTTGGGCACTACTGGGGTTTGAATTCAGAGCCTTGCCCTTGATAGGCAGGTGCTCTATAACTTTACAACTTGAGTCACAGCCTTAGCCTGACTTTCATATTTTTAAGTCTGTTTTTGTTAGTGATGGTGCTGTAGTATTTTTTTTTTCCCTTTTTTTTTGGGTGGTTCTGCAGTTTGAACTCAGGGCTTCACTTGCAAGTCAGACACTGTACTGCTTGGAGCCAAGGCTTCCAGTATTTTGGAGATAGGGTCTTCATTTTTGCCTAGGCTGTCCTGGACTGATTTACAGTCTTCCTATTTTAGGCTTCCACTATCACTATGAGCGCAAGCTGCCATACCAACTTTTTTCCGTTGAGATGAGGTCTACCATTGCAATCCTCTTGATCGCACTCTGCTGTGCCCAGCTATCGGTTGAGATGGAGTCTCACAAACTTTTTGTCCAGGCTTGTTTTAAACCTAGTTTCTCCTGATCTCAGCCTCCCAAGAGATAGGATTTTCCAGAATGAGCCACTCAAGCCTGAGTCTGATTTTTTTTTTTTTTTTTTTCCTAAAGTGAGATACTGTGCTAAAGCTCTAGTAATTCTGTTTACATTAACCTACTTCTCAGGTTCGTTTGTTGTGGTTTGGGGATATCAGTTTCCTCCTTTTGTTCAAGATGAAGTTTGTTCTTATTTCTGTTACTGCTTAAGAGAAATGTCCAAAATCAAACTCCTTGGAGGCTTTAAGCTAGGTTATGATACCTCTAGTTATGATCTGATAATTGACATGTGAATTTTTGCCCTATGGGAATTATCTCTGTTGATCACAAATTTGATACATGCCTCAAATGATTCTAAGCACTGTCAACTCTCCAACAAACATAGGCAGAAAAAGAATAGAAATTTAAATTGATGGGCTTTCTTTTTCACTGTTTCAGGCCAGGCTTTATGCAGTTTGGACATGTACTTAATTCTTTATCTTCCTTCCTGGTTATCATTTGCTCTGCCAGGCATTTCCCTACTTCCCCAAATACTTTTATGTTCCCTATTGTCTCCCCTCAGTTGTGATTAGCTTTAGATAATTTGTTAGTAGACTGAATTTATTCACTTGTAGCACAGCCCAGTAAAATCTGGATTTGGTTACTTTTTCTGCCTTACTGTAGGCTAAACCACAGTTTGGTTTTTCAAAATATTGATAACTTGAGCACCAGTGCTGTCTGAGTGTGTGTGTACTGTTGGAAATCTGGGTTGTATAATCCTTTACTCTCAAGAGTAGTTGAGTGTTGGTCTTGTTTCTGTTGTAGGATGTTAGACAGCGTCATAGGTATCTCTCTCACTTGCCACTCACCTGTGAGTTTAGCATCTGTGAACTGGCTCTGCAGCCTCCTGTGGTCTCTAAGGAAACCCTAGAGATATTCTCAGGTAAGAACGCCCCTACTGTTTTGCTTCTCTTTTAGGTGGGGTTCAGGTTAGAAACCCAGTGTGGAAGGAGACGTAGGGATCCATGTCAGTACCTCCTGAAACACTGACCCATTCTTCTAATCCAATTGGACCCACTAGTGTGGACTTAGCTAGTAGCAAGGTGGGAAGAGTTAATGGCCAGGTGGTCTGAGGTCTGCCTTCTCATATCTCGACTGACTTGCAGATGACATTGAGAAGAGGAAGCGTCAGCGGCAGAAGAAGGCTCGAGAGGAACGCCGCCGAGAGCGCAGGATTGAAATGGAGGAGAACAAGAAACAGGGCAAGTGTAAGTTCAGAGACTGTAATCTTTAACTAGATCTGTGGTGCATCATTGTGTGGAGGCTCCATGCCCAGGAACTAGATGCCTTTTGTTTTTCAACTCTTTAGCCCTGTGAGTCATGAGATTACTTCCTTTCTAGGTTTATTTGAGCATTTAATGAGTTCATAAGGTCAGAGTGTGAATAGCACATAGTAAAGATGAAGATGAAATTCATCCTGCCATAGTGGGTGACAAAACCTGTTCTGAATAGGGATTGGAACTATGCTGAGAGTGCTGGGACAGTTGTCCCTGTGCTCAGTGGCTTGCAGACATCATCTCTATCTGAGGGCATCGCTCTACACAAGAAGTGCCAGATGAAGTAGAAACATTGACAAGCTAGGAAACAGAGGAAGTTAGATTTGAGATCAGAGTCTTCAGATCTGACTCTTCCTGCATAAACTTCATTGAATCCAGAGGATTGATGTGATTGAAGGCTTAGGTATCCACTAGAAAATAAGATTGGTGTCTCTGGCTAGGAGAAGGATCTGGCGCTTACGATTCTGTAGGTTATGGCAAACAAAATAAATTTTACTTCTTACAACGGGGTAAGTATGTACCTGGGCTGCCAGCACTTTGTAGCTGTTTGGCACATCCTAAAACTTTGAGAAAACAAATGTTGCAGGAAAAGAATTTTCATGTATTTTTTTTAGACAGAGTGTTGCCATTTTGCCCAAGCTAGTCTCAAACTCCTAAGTTCAAGTGCGCTTCCTTCTTTTGTCTAAATGTTGAGATTACAGGGATGCACTGTACTCCTTGCTAAAGACAGATAGGGTTTTTGTTATGAAACTATTTAGATAAGTAGGACAGTATAATTTCCATCCATATTATCAGGTTCAATTAGGAAATTAAAACAAGTTATGAGCTTAGTCCTGTTGTGTGGTTTTTTTTGTTTTGTTTTGTTTTGTTTTTTTTGGAGACAGGGTCTTGCTGTGTTGCCCAGACTGGTCTTGAATGCTGCCACTGCTTTTTTTTGTGTGTGTGTTGGGGGGAGGGGTACTGAGGTTTGAACTCAGGACCTCACAGTTAGCAGAAACTCCACCCACTTGAGCCACTCCGCCAGGCTGGTCTTTAAACTCTTGATCTTTTTGCCTCAGCCTCCCTAGTGTTGGGATTTACAGACGTGTGCTGCCACACCAAGCGTGGCTTTTCTATTAAAACAAAAACATGCCTGGTGCTGGTGGCTCACACCTGTAATCCTAGCTACTCAGGAGGCAGAGATCAGGAGGATCGTAGTTTGAAGCCAGCCCAGGAAAATAGTTCTAGAGACTCTATCTCAAAAAACCCTTCAATAAAAGGACTGGTGGAGTGGCTCAAGGTGTAGGCCCTGAGTTCAAGCCCCACTACCATGTGCATGCATGCATGCATAAATCAATCAATCAATCAATCATAGAATAACAGTTTGGGTTTTTCTTTTATTGGCAATATTGGAGTTTGAACTCCGGGCCTTGCACTTGCTAGGCAGGCACTCTTACCACTTGAGTCAGTCTGCCAGCCCTTTTTTAGTGATGGGTTTTTCTGAGATAGGGGAAAAAACCTATTTTGAACTATTTGCCAGGGCTGGCTTTGAACTAGAGCCTCCTGATAGCCGCCTCCAGAGAAGCTAGGATTACAGGTGTGAATCACCAGTGTGTCTGTAACAGTTACTTTAAATACGGGTTTTAAAACTTCTGTCTGTATCCTCCAGACCTTTGAGGCTATCTGTGCTAATTGACTGTCCTCAGCTGTTGAAAAAAGAGTAATAGTAGGCCCATTTATACAATTAGTGTCTTTCCTTTGCAGACCCTGAAGTCCACATTCCCCTAGAGAATCTACAGCAGTTTCCTGCCTTCAATTCCTATACCTGCTCCTCCGATTCTGCCAGCACGGAGGACCATGGAGCCCTCTCCCTGTCCCCTATTAGCAGAAGTCCAGGTTCCCATGCAGGTAAATAGATGAGATTTAATGAGTTCAGTCACTGTCTATACCTTAAGCAAGCCCTGGTGTCTGGATTAGCCACTCTGACCTACTTGGCATGGTGTGGTATGAAACTTAACTTTGGGTAGTCCTAAACTGCATCAAAATCCTGATGTTTGATTTTCCTTTCCCATTGACTGTCTAGAAAGTGTGAAGCCTGAGTTCAAACCTCAGTACTGCCAAAAAAGTTTTTTAAAAGTAACCTCCAGGTCATTCACTAGGTAAAATTGTAAACCTACATTCTTCCTTGTGACCCTGCTCTTTGTTTCTAGTTTTTAATATTTGAAATATTTTTTAAGTGCATCTTTATATGCATTTCTTTATTGTGGTAGTATTTATAAATAACAACAACAACAAAAAGCCTACAAAACCTAACAGTAGGGGCTGGTGGAGTGGCTCAAGCACTAAAAGTGCCTGCTTAGCAAGCATAAGGCCCTGAGTTCAAACCCCAGTTCCACCCCCTCAAAAAAAACCCCCCAAAAAACAGTGTAGCATTTATACTATGAGATACTTCACAACTATTGATTAAGGAAATAGCTATTATCATGAACTAATGGAAAAATAAAAGGAAGTTGTAGAACATGTTAGAATAAATTTCATCTGTGGATTAAAAAATACCAAGTATATCACTAAAACACGAAGTATTTTATTGTGGGTTTATATATTTTAAGCATATAGAATGATTCTGGGACCAGGTATATTCCAAACTGGTGATGTTCCACTCCAGAGATGAGGGTTGAGAGGTTATTCAAAGATGCCTTTGACCTTCAGAAAATTTTTCTATACATGTAAATGTGTGTGTATACATACACATATGTGTACCTTTTTCTTATGGAGAGAATGTATTACAGTGTTATGAAATGAAACACAAAAGAATTATTCTCTGTTACTTCAGAGAACTCTTTTCTTTCTAGTGCAGATAGTTTTTGATACTTAAGACTTTTCCGTCAGTTACTTTTAACAAAATGTCCAAGATTAGAATATTTAAAGCTCTTGGTGACCCTTGTAATCATATCTGTGTCATTTCATAAGACTAGGAACCTGAGGCTGAGCAAGGATTTAGGGCAGGATCTGGAACTAAGGCCCTAGTTCTTGATGACTGCACAACCTTGATGCTCTTCCACTTAACTGAGAAGGAAGGCACTTTATAAAAGCGTACAGCAGATCGTTGGATACGTTGTCTATGATGTAAAGATTGTGTCTTCCCCTACTAGGCTTTCTGAAAGTATGGGTTTCTAATGTATTTTTAGGTGAGAACAGTTGGGTGGTCTTGGGAATAAAAGTAGTAGAGACCTTGAAGGGCCTGCTACCGGGAGAAAGAATAAGACTCTCCACCTGGCAGGGGATAGATGGATCTATGGAAATCATTTAACTGTAGGTCCACGGAAGAAAGCTTGCAACTTTTTGTTCCATCTTACTGATGTGTATCTTCCCAGGTTGTAGATAATCTGCTGGCTGGAACATAAAGACTGACCTGATTAACTTTTATTTTTTCCTTAGAGCTTTTTCATCCATATAAAACCAGTGTATGACAATATCCAGGTGCTGAGAGCCAGCCTCTGTGAAAAGTGTAGCATTTCATATGAAGAGCGCTATTGCTTTTTTTTAATTCTTGAAGAAAAATCTCTTTTGGTGGTACTGGGCTTGAACTCAGGATCCCATGCTTGCTAGGTAGTCACTCTACCACTTGAACCACTCCACCAGCCTTTTTTTTGTGTGTGCGTGTGCACACAAGCATGTGGTACTAGAGTTTGAAATCAGGGCCTTGTGTTTGCTAGGTGAGGGTTCTACCAGTTGAACCACACCTCTAGCCCTTTAAAAGGGTTATTCTTGCTGTTGGAATAGATTCTATCACACTCATTGTTACTGTAACCATGAAGCCTTTTCTCTCTTTCCCCTGATGACTGATATAATAGGTAATGTTCTTGGCTTTATAAGAACATTGGGTGGAATTAAAGGTTGGGCTAAGATTTGCTTTTTTTCAAGGCAAAAATTAAAGGTCTGGTAATTACCTAGATCTCATTCAGGGTTTTTGTTTTGTTTTGTTTGTTTTTTGGCGATACTGGGGTTTGAACTCAGGGCCCACACTTTGAGCCATTCCACCAACCCTTTTTTGTGATAAGATCTTGTGAACTATTTGCACAGGCTGGCTTTGAACCACAATCCTCCTGATCTCTGCCTCCTTGAGTAGCTAGGATTACAGGTGTGAGCCACTGATAACCGGCAGGGTTCATCTCTTCTAAGAGAACATTAGCTCTTTGGAACTTGATTCATATAATTAGGTCTCTGGTTCCCTTTCAGACTTTCTGCTGACCTCTCTGTCACCCACTGCCGGGCAGGGCAGTCCCTCATTCTGCGTTGGGAGTCTGGAAGAAGACTCTCCTTTCCCTTCCTTTGCCCAGGTAAATTCTTTGTTTGTGAAACAGCCCAAGAGAATTTGATGAGAGAATGTTATTACTGTTTTTGGTTGTTGTTGTTTTGTTGTTGTTGCAGCACTGTGGTTTGAACTCAGTGCCTAACACTTGCTAGGCAGGTGCGCTACCACTTGAGGCATTACACCAGCCTCGCCCAAGGGTATTTAATATGAACTCCCTGCTAATTCTGGAAACCTTACCCAGGATTGCTGCCTTTTATTCTAATAAAGTTGGACAAATTATCTGATGGGTATGAGAGAGAGAAAAAAAGCCTGGTACGTTAAGCAGCAAGGAGTGACTGAGAGCAGGTGATGTGTGGACATCCCCTTTGTTGAAGGAGACTAATAGGCAACTTTGCATTGACTTTAATACATAATTACGGGAGACTTTAAGGGGGAATTCATGGATTTAGTCTTAGATATTACGGTAGACTTACCAGGAAAGAGGCCAAGAGTAGCTGACCAGAATACAAGTTTTAATTATTTAAAAATATTAATAGATTCTTGGCACAGGGTATATTGGCTTATACTGTAATCCTAGCTACTCAGGAGGCAGAGATCAAGAGGATGTGGTTTGAGGCCAACCCCAGGCAAAAGGTTTAAAATATTCTTATCCTAACCAATAAAAGCTGGGTGTGGTGGCACATGCCTGTTTCTAGCTACATGGGAAGCATAAATAGGAGAGTCAAAGTCCGAGCTGGCCTGGGCATAAGGACAAGACCCTAATAAAAAAAAATTAAGCAAAAAGGGCTAGGGGTGTCACTCAAGTGAGAGACTTCCTGCCTAGCAAGTGCAAAGCCCTCTGTTGAAACCCCAGTACTGCCAAAAAAAATTCTTTATAAGCTGGGTACTGTTAGTTTTAATTAGTCTCTGATTCTAGGACTTCTGTT
Source organism: Castor canadensis (assembly GCF_047511655.1). NCBI lineage: Eukaryota > Metazoa > Chordata > Mammalia > Rodentia > Castoridae > Castor > Castor canadensis. Next base: position 31,996,424 of record NC_133403.1, on the reverse strand, counting down.
ATAAAGAATAAGCCATTCCTCTTCACTTTGAGAAGGGAAAGATTATCTTGGTTATCCTGTAACTAGCCAAAGCAGCATCCTTGGGGAGTGGGATTGAAGAAATGGTAAGCTTAGTGAGACTTGATGTCAAATCACTTAGTCTCCAAAACAAGCAAACAGCATTCCTGCATTCAGATGACTGAGGAAGATGAACAGATGGCTTATAAGAAGGCAGTATTATACTGAAGTGGCAGGGGAGATATCCATTGCACTCCACATGTACACTGCAGTCACTGTACTGCTTGAGCTATACCTCCAGCCCTTAACATTTTTTTAGGTGTTCTGCCATGTGAGCCACGCTGCCAGTCAGGTCTTTTTTTGAGTAATTTTTAGATGGCATCTCACAAACTATTTGCTCAGGCTGGCTTCCAACTGCAGTCCTCCTGAGTAGCTAGGATTACAAGCATAAGCCACCAGCGCCCAGCTTTTAGTTTCTTTTTCTTTTTTTCCCTTTATTGTGTTAGGTGGGGGGTACATTGTGGCATTTATACAGGTTCTTACAATGTATCAAATACATTATACTTGAATTCCCTCCCATTCTCAGCTTTTAGTTTCTTTAGAGTACAGATGCACTTTAAATTTACAAAGATGTATGTCTGATAAACCTCTCATAAGTTGTAAATGTGAGTTGAAAATGCATTTGAGATCCCTAACCTACAGGGCATCATAGTTAGCCTAGCATACCCTACTCTAAATAGGCTCAGAATACGTACATTAGCTCACAGTTGGCTTTTAAAAACATGGTGGGATAAAAGGCTGCATCAAGATTTGCTGTTTGCAAAGCAAAAATAAAGGGTCTGAATTATCCAGACCTAATTCAGGGTTCATCTCGTTTAACATATCTAACACAAAACCTTTAATATATAATAATGTGCTGAATATCATATGTAATTTATTGAATGTTATATTGACAGAATTGTTGTATGGGTACACCTTTGCACCATTGTAGAGTTGAAAAGTCCTCGTAGGGCTATCCTAATTTGGGGACACTCTGTGGTTACAATGGATTTTTCTCACCTAAAAATGGCAGTTTATGCTGAGAAATAAGCAGAATTAAACTTTTGTAGGGAAGGTCCTAAAGTCAACAGAGTATGAAATAATTTGAGGGAAATTCTGAAAATTAACCACTAGACTCCAGAGGTCAAAAACATGTGGTTCCTAGGAATTACACCAAATGCTTAGGGTTTTTTGCTGTTTTGA